>NC_087361.1:35000000-36250000 GCF_030014295.1 Loxodonta africana
AGGTAAGAGCAGAAGGAAGGCCAAACAAATCTTAAGGATAGAAATGCTCATTTGTATAGAAAACAAACAAACAAACACTTGAATAATTTATTTGGTCATAAAGGATAAGGCCTTAAAAACCCAAACCAAACCCACTGCTGTCGAGTCGATTCCGACACATAGTGACCCTACAGGACAGAGTAGAACTGCCCCATAGAGTTTCCAATGAGCACCTGGCGGATTAGAACTGCCGACCTCTTGGTTAATAGCCATAGCACTTCACCACTACGCCACCAGGGTTTCCGATAAGGCCTCACTTAGATGAAAAACACAAAATAGGTAAATTTAATTTTCTGAGAAGTGACCAGGGTTTTTGGACTTTCCCTGAAGAGTGGAGAGATTGGGTTTTGAGGTTTGTCAAAGGGAAGAACAGGAGAGAGATAGAGAAAAAAGGTCTTTGTGATAATAAGTGAGAAGGTGACTGGAAGTCCCTGAGTGAGAAATCCCCTATGTGGATAGTGATATTGACTACTCGTTACCCTTTCAGTGCTCTGCTAAATCTCTCTCTTTTGCCTGAGACCATAAAGACTGCTGCTATACTCAGCAGTCTTCTGTTAGTGATGCTTTGGGCATTAAAGGAAGGCAGGCAGTCTCCAGTGTGGAGTCTGAAGCACCAAGGAAACAGGGTAGTAGGTGAAGGAGGCCAGTGGAATGGGTGGTCCATAATCCAGCAGGAACAAAACATCAGATCTAGAAGGGGCCATGAGAAAGAAACCAACTCAGGAATCCTTGGTATTTGGGGATAAAAGATACAATGGAGAATCCAGCATGTAAGTGGATATTTAAAGAAAGAGTGACATCAAAAGCCTAGAGGACTTTAGTACATACAAACAGCATGTGGCTTGCATATGTAAATATTACGTGTAAAAATAATACACAAAGATACAGGAGTGTTTGAAGATAGAAATGTGGATACTTTTTCCTTTTCTAATTCTTCAATGGTTATCTAAGAATTGTCTGTCCATAGGATATTCTTACCTTCCTCTGGGCAAGTCTGCGTCATCCTTTTTCCACCTCACGGTTGGTTGAGGATCTCCCTGGACCTGACATCGAAATTCTACAGCTTCTTCCTCCAGCACCACCTGGTTAATTGGCCTCCTGAGAAATGTTGGTCGTTCTTGAGAGAAAAAAGAAAAAAAAAAGTCAAATGAAATAAAACGTGCATGCTTTAAGTAAATTATGGAAAAAACAAAGGTAATAGTGGCTCGTTTTTGGTACATAGGTACCTAAATCTGCATCTCCACGATGTCTTCACAAGGCTTTACGATCCCAATACAATTGAATGGAGTGGGATATTTTGGAAAAGAAGAATAGCTATGGTTTGTATGTAAGACTATATAACTCTAATTCTTTTATGAATTCTTGACCTAAATCATGTAAAAAAATCATATAGATATTATTAAAAAAAAAAAATCAGAACACTAAACTGTACAGAGACAAAGAAGGAGATTTGAAAAATGATTAATCTATTATAATGGCTCAGGGTGAGAAAACCTAGTTGAAACTCATGGAAAATATCAAAAAGGAAATAAACATTAATTCCTTCAAGAACTCTAAAAGAAGAAACAAGGTGTGTTCTCACACTTAAGTGCTATCTAAATTTCCCTCATTTAGGCTAACATTTGACAAGCACCCAGTTCTTCCATGAACGTTTTCACTTCGTGCATGGGAAACCTGTCTATCTGGGTTTTTTATTTTTCTTAAGTACTTACAGACTGTCATTATTAATTATTGCAAACTACTTACTGTTATACATTATTTTGTAAGGCCACCTCTAATCATTTTTTCCTATGTGTTCCAAATATTTGTCCATTTTTACTTTTCTAAGCTTTTATATTTCTCTTCAGTATTCTCTTTTGGTGTTTGTCTTTTGTTGGTCCTTACTTTATTCAAGTATTTCTTCATATAAAGCAAAGGAAAAATAAATCCCTGTCTATAGAATCTACTGTTTAAGGAACATAAAACAAAAAGTAGTTTTACATATATCTAAATATTTCAATTCTTTTCTAGTTTCTTCCCTTTTTTGATAAAGGCCCGGCACTACAAAAATGACCATTTTAGCTAGTATTAGCTCAAATCACAAGTGTTATGGATTGAACTGTGTCCCCCGAAAATACGTGTTGTAAATCCTAAGCTTTATTCCTGTGGTTATAATCCCATTTGGGAATGGGCTGTCTTTGTTATGGCAATGAGACAGGGTTACTGTACCGTGTGTTTTGAGTCAATCTCTTTTGAGATATAAAAGAGATTAAACAAGCAGGCAAGTAAGCAGAGATGGGGGAAGAGAGATACCAAGCCACATGAAGTTCACCCAGGAGCAGAAGCTAAAAGAGACAAGGACTTTCCTTCAGATTCAACACTGAGAGAAAGATTTCCCCTAAAGCTCTCACCCTGAATTTGGACTTCTAGCCTCCTAAACTGTGAGAAAATAAATTTCTGTTTGTTAAAGACACCTACTTTGGCATTTCTGTTATAGCAGCACTAGATAAGTAAAACAATAGGTAAGTCCAATATTGCTACTTATTAAAGTAGAAAGAGAACTTAGTCAAGGAGATCCACTGGGAGTTGACACAACTATTCTGGCCATGTGGCCTTATTTAGCCACTTAGTACTTTGGTTTCAAATCTCTAACCTAGAGTTTGGAATACAGTGGCACAAAAACTGAAACATATTTTGCAGGAAACCTTTAATCCAGAAAAGAAAAACAAATGTTTTCAAATAATATATGGTAACCATCTAGAATGAGGGTATATACTTTTATTGACTACATCAATATTTAAAAACCCCATGTGTAAATTGCAAGCACGGCATTTTATTGTTAATAAGTTCAACCACCATTGGCATTCAAAGGGAAGATAATCCCACAGAGGGTTTGACAGTAGTGGTCAAAATTTTCTTCAAAACACAGACCTGCTTATTGTCAGGTATCTATACTCTGAGACTCCAAAATTCCAAGTCATAAAACAAGGCAAATAGGGTTTTATCATGGGAAATTTATAATTCAAATTTTACAAATAATCCATAGAAACCACGGAAAAACAAGATTACTTCTAAAGAACATCAGATTTTAGGTAGCCGGATCAGTTAGTAGCAAAGCGTACCCTCAGAAAACAGAACAAATTTGCATGTTGGATAGAATGGTTTGGTGCTATCCTTGTGAACTCTGGGTAGGATGTGCCCAAAATGGCTATTTCAGTGCTGACATAGTTGATACTGAGCTCTTGTTTCTAGCATTAAACAGGCAACAGGATCGGTAGCTCCTTACGAGTGCTTTGAAGGTTAGCAGTAAAAACAAGTCATTAGCACAGGAAGCCAGATGGACTTATTCTGGGCTGTCACATCTGGGTTATCCAATGAATCTCAAAGCTGCATTAACCCAACGTTAAAAAAATAAATAAAAATAATATATATATATTTTTTACCTAGTGCTAAACCACAGTTCATACCACTTGAGGTTGAAAAGTGATCTGTGAGAGGAGACTCTCCTGCCCCCTCTTATTTAAACATGGGTATCAATTTTATCATACCCCATCCTGGCATAAAGATAAATGAGCTGAGAGAAGTCATTCTCTCACCTGTGATTCAGTCAGCACACGTTATTGCAACCTCTTCTATGCCAGACCTTGAGCTTGTATCTGGGGATTAACCAGTAGCCTGGTCTCATTGGACAAGTGGTCGGAGGCAAAGCTAGTCAGATGGTGAACAGCAAGACTAAGAAGGCTCTTGCATGCCAAGTCAAGGAATTTGAGGTCTGCTTTGAGGGTGATGAAGAGATGTTGAAGGATTTTAAGAAAGAGAGCAACATTTTTAATAAGCATAAGAAAAAGACTGTGTTGGCAGATGTATGAAAAACACATTAGAAGATAAACTTGCAGTTGTAAATTAGGTCAAAGGGTTACTGCAACAAATTATTTCAGTTTAAGCTGATATAATAGCTCTGGGGATATGGAAGAAATGGCAGACTTAAAGAGACAGCAAACCTGGGAGATCAATCAATTTTGGAGGGTGAAAAAGAAAAGTTAAGAAAATTCCCAAATTTCTAGTTTAGAGATTTGGAACAGATTGGCACATAAGGTGTGGATGTGGTGTGTGTGCGTGTGTGCGTGTGTGTGTAAAGATCTTTTCATCATAGAGATGTAGGCATGAGATAAACAAACCCATATGCTTAAGCCATTGTTCGTCAAGTTTCTGTTACTTGAAGTCAAAGGCATTCCTAATTAATAAGATCAGGAAGGCTACTTATCTGATAGAGGGAAAAGGAAAGTAAATATGGTCATATGTGTAGATGTGGAAGAAGTCCTTGGATTAAAGAATCTAAATAAAGAAGGAATCAAAAGAAACTTCTCAAGCATGATAAAGATATTTTGGCTGAAATTAAATCAAATGTAAGATACTAAACATGTGCCCATTAAAGTTAGGAACAAGATGAACATTACAACATTACAAATCAACAAGAAAGAGAAAGGAGATGTGAGCACTGAAGAACAACCAAAATAACTACTACTTGCAGACACTCTGCTTGTATTTCTATTTAAAAAAGGAAAGAAACATAAAAGAATTTTGACTATAATATTTTTAAATGACTAGATAAAGAATGGAGCTCTGGTGGAGCAGTGGGTAAGAGCTCAGCTAACCAAAAAGCTGGCAGTTTGATTCCACCAGGCACTCCCTGGAAACCCTATGGGGCAGTTCTACTCTGTCCTACAGGGTACCTTTGAGGCAGAATCAACTCAAAGGCAACCAGTCCAAAGAATAAAGGCCTGAAGAACAATAACTTTGTTAACTGATAATTGATAAAATATAAGAAGTACAGAGGATCACTGGTGCATTGCTGGCAATACTGGAAAACGGAATTTTTGGATAAATTGTGGCAAATTCATAAGTTGAAAAGCTATTATCCCATTGGAGTGTTTAAGCTATCTAGCTATCTATATGATACGAAAAATTTTCATGGCATGCTGCTGAGTGAAAAATAAAAATTGCGTAACACTATAAGGTCACTATGAGTCGGAATCAACTCAACAGCAATAGGTCTTTTTTTTTTTTTTGGATGTGAGACTAAGGAGCCCTGGGGGCTCAGTGGTTTTAAGAGGTCTTCTGTGAACCTCAAGTCTGCTTCCATGAAGATTTACTGCCTTGGAAACCCTACGGGGCAGTTCTACTCTGTCCTACAGGGTCCCTATGAGTCGGAATCAACTTGATGGCAATGGGATGTGAGACTAGGTTCATTAAAACAAGCAAACACACACACACACACACACACACACACACGTATAGTTTCAGTCAAAGTTTTTGTATCTTCCTTTAACAAGCTATCAGTCATGTTATCCCAAATTATAAGCTCAATTAATTGGAAGGGCAAACTTTAGATATGTTCCAAAACTAAAGTTGCTTCTTCCTCAAAGGGACACCATCAGGATCCTTAGGAATATTCTGATTATCATACATGTTCTAAGTCCTACATGTTTTATAGGGAGACACGTGGAAGCACCTGATTTATAATTTCAAGAAGCAAGTTACAGATCTCCTGCTGCTGTTCTGATGAACTCAGCAGGGGTGGAGAACTTTGCAATGAACCTTCCCTATTCCCTTCTGCCCTCAAGCAGAGTCCAGTTGCTTAGCAACTGGAAAACCACAGAAGAGTGTGTGGTATAGAAATTTTGGCAGTTTATCATTGGCTCATGGAGTAAAATGTAACTGAATGGATATACAGAAAAAAATGGGTCATGTGAAGAATAACGGATGAAAATCACCTGCATATATATGACACATGAAAATGAGTATCTGAGGTTCTGTTTTCCAGAAAAGTCACTTTAGAATTCAACGATATATTGAAGTTCGGTCACAGCTTGTCAAGTATTATTCTGAGAATTTCCATTTTTTAAAATCTTATCTTCCTTATTCCAATTATTTGGTGTTAACAACACTAAATTCACCCGTTGCCTTACAACGTTCATAGCTGCCTACGAAAACAACGTGCTTAAAACTAAGTTTGCCTAAAGTTTATTTAAACGGAAGGAAATTTTCTGTAAGAATTATTTCCTTGTCTCTTTAACCAGACTTTATCCCCAGAAAATCTGAGAAGAGAATAAATACTAAAGACTAAAGAAGTTATAGAGGTCATACATGTATTTTAAAAGCTTTGCATTTGCAATGAATAGCATTATCAACAGCCAAACACAAAGCCAAACCCCTTTCAGGTCCAAACTACAAAAATTATAAGAAATGTCTTGATTATGCCTTTTTCTGCAAAAATTTAAAGCTAGGAAGGACACTGAACACTACTAAATACCCTATTGAGTTTCACCCCATGAAGCTCTACACAATTAAATACACACAAAAAAATCTCGAACTAATGAATAGAAAGGAAAGTTAATTTCACATGTCAAACTAAGGTCCGTTACTTTTCCCATGTTATCACCCTATGTCAGAACTCAGATTGAAAAACAGGGGAAAAAATCTTGAGTGTTGTTTTCTGACTGCTCATCAATTAGATTAGAGTCTCTCTGAATGGCTCGATCTCTAATTATTTCACCATGGAGTGATCAGAGGCAATGTCTTTGCCAATGCAATTAACTTTTCTTGTGTGTGAGATTAACTGGATTTGAATCACCTGCATAGCTTGCTACAAGGTTAATCTCTCTTGAGACACTTGTGTTGTTTGCCAGTGTGGTATTCTGTAAAGCATAGCTTTCAAGTTGTCAGGTCAATTTCATTCCAAATTAGCATTCGAAAAACTCAACTTTATATGATGCTGTAATAAAATCGAATGTCAAATCTCGTGGTATAATTAAACGTTGTAGTTATGTCAATACTATCCAGAGAGCAAACATATTCAAATTAACACAATATAGCATAAATCTAAAACGTGGTTGCATACTACCCATGACGTTTCTCATTTTTATGCTACGGTGGAGGAAATTAAGTACGCAATGAATAAATTTCTCTTTTCAACTTTATGCAATCACTGAAAATGGCTGCAAAATGGCCAATGATTCTGCCGTGAGAGCTATTGCCAGGATGACCTTAACAACTTAAAAGCAAACTCTGCTTGACATTATAAATGTAGTGTTGCAGCAATAATTACATAGGTAGAGTTCTTTAAGTCCTGGAAGATCAAAGCTACGCAATAAAAGGCCATTAGCGCTAACCACTGCTTGTAAACCTTATGTTGGTTTACAAGCTGGCTCTGAAGGACCTGACATTCTGTAGTCTTTGTTAAATGAGGAAGGCAGATGGCTAGCCCTAGTATGCCTCCTTTTATTTAACTACATAAGGGGACGGGAGTATAATAACCATTGAATGTGAATTATTGCAATTTCGTGCCCTTCCAAAATGTGTGGATGACCATGATCAGCCCATGTGAATGTGACTAAATAAATCCTGAATGCATTAATTTCTTTTCCTGCCAAGAATTTTCCTATCTGAGGAAAATCACCTTGTGAAACAAAAAGGTAAATGTTTTTTAAAAAATGTTGCTCTCACCATATTTTAGACACAAAGTTTTATGTTACTGCTGATGGGATAGTCCCTCTGAGAGCAGGGGTCCTGTCTATTAATCTCATCACTATATTCAAGCATTTAGACAGGACCTGGCACACAGCAGGTACTCAATACATTTTGTTGAATGAGTGAGTAGATAAGAGAATTTTATTATTTTTTTTAAAGTTTGCAAGTAAACATTAATTAAGAGAACTATATTGCTCCCAATGATTTTCATAGCACCTTATGTTTTGAATAGCACTGTGTTCTCTTAAATGAAACAAACAAAAAAACCAAAGCCCTTGCTGTTACGTCAATTCCAACTCAGAGTGATCATACAGGACAGAGTAGAACTGCCCCATAGAGTTTCCAAGGAGCACCTGGTGGATTCAAACTGCCGAGCTTTTGGTTAGCAGCCATAACTCTTAACCACTATGCCACTGGGGCTTCCCTCTTAAATGAAGGCCACAGATAATCATCTAGGTGTTTCCTAAGGTTTGGTTTGGAGTTATTTTCTCATACAGTTTTATGTCTGAGTATCTCATCAATAGTTAAGCCATCAAATATTACATCTCATTCAATGGCTGAAAAATGGATATCACCAGACTTAATCTCTGTCCTTATGCCCAATAAAATGGTCAGTTCCTAGTCTAAGCATCATACAGTTAAAGCCAACAGCTGACATAATTGCCAGTGCTCTTTTTAATAAACAATTAAATATGAATGAAGAAGAAAAGGTCATTTGCCATTTGAAAAAAATTTCAGATTTTTAAAAATATGTTGCAATGTTCAAACTAAAAAACATGTGAGCCATTTACTAAAGAATCGATATACTTGAAGAACAGAGAAAACTATTTTCTCCAGCAATATGTCTCATGAAACAGATGGCTGTTGTATTCGCAAATATGATTAGGTCAGAAATAACAATATCTAACAAGAAAATATAAAGTGGTTCATTAGAAAACACATACTGAAGCAACAGTGGCAGAATCAAATAAGGTGGGCCTCATTATAAGTAGGACCTAACTTATTTTATGTTCCCTAAGAATTGGGGAGTCAAGATAGGCAAGAGGTCTCTCTCATTGAATATTTGTTACCACCTTGATTCAGGCCATCAATACTGTCTTTCTGTGTTACTTCTGGGTTTATATTTTGTTTCCTCATCAGTAGTGGAGTTTTAGTTTTTCCCTCAACTTAATATTGTACTTATAGGAGCCCTGGTGGCGCATTGGTTAAGTGATAGGCTGCTAACCAAAAGGTTGGCGGTTCAAATCTACCAGCTGCTCCTTGGAAACCCTATGGGGCATTTCCACTCTGTCCTATTAGGCCGCTATGAGTTGACACAGACTTGAGGGCAACAGGTTTGATTTTTTTGTTTGTTTTATAACCCCTCAGGTCAGTTCCGACTAGTTTACCCCACCAGGTAAATGCTTCTCGGCTTTTAAAATCAATTTTTCCAGAGGAACTGCCTCTAGACAAATTCAATCTTTGGTTTCCACCTATTTTCAAAATAATTTAGAGGTTCCCTTGTAACTCCTTACACTTTTAAGGATCTCCTACAGTTCTCTTCATGTCTTTAGGAAACGCTGGGTAAATATTTCAGAAAACAGTTACAATAATGATAAGTAATTGCCTGGGTAATGCCATTAAACCCTTTCAATTTCGTTCTGAAGACAATATATACTACTGCAACGCACCATTTTCCTGTTCCACAGCTTGTGGTAGTTACAGAAAAATAGAGATAAGTGTTTCTTTAAATAGAACAGCTGTATTGTGGACTTTCAATGCTAATGTTCAGTGACCACTAATTTCACATCCTACCAGGCAAAACTGTATTTTATTCATCACGGAGTGAAACACATTTGCAGACTCTTATAGATGACTGTGTGAAATTTAAGGGCAAACTGATATTTGTCTGAGCTCTGCAGGACAGAAATTTACATGCATACTTTGAAAAATTTTATTTTTACTATTCAATTCATTTAACAAATGACAGGATCTCTCCTGGCTTTGTCATTTTGAACTTCCAGCTGCTTAGTATCCACAGGGAGCATTACCAGAGATTACGGTACTCACAGTGATTGAAAAGAGAGGCCTGCACTGTAGTACACACTCAAAAGGCACAATGGTACGTAACTCACTGAACGTAATGGAAATCAGAATATGGCTCTTTTCCCATTACGACATGGGATGGCAAATCCCAAAATGCAGAAGAGCCTTCTTTAGGGACCTATGTAGGCATTGGTGCTGCACTTGGGTACATCCTGAGAAGTGATAAGAAATAGGGATCTTTTCATATCACTCCCAGAACCTGAAGATTATTTTATTGGCACAGAGAAGCAGTTTGAAAATTACAATGACCTCTTGCATTTAAAAATATAAATATAGTGGGTTTGGGTTATATATAATATCGGTGATAGGGAAATGGTTTACTAAGGGATATGGAGGTGTAAATGTTTCTTATATATAAGAAGGAACCCTGTGTGGCACAGTGATTAACAGCGAAGGTCAACAGTTCGAATCTACCAGCCGCTCCTTGGAAATCCTATGGGGCAGTTCTACTCTCTCCTATAGGGTCGCTACAAGTTGGAACTGACTTGACAGTATCAGCTTTGGTTTTTTTGGTTTATATATAAGAAAGTTATATATAAAGCAAGTGTTTGCTTTTAATATTTAAAAATCAAAGAAAACGTAAAAGCAGTTTATAACTTAAAAGAGTTTTACCAAAGACAGTTAGCTCCGCTGGATCACTGTCTCTTTCTCCCACCATGTTGGTACCGACACAGGTATACATCCCTGCATCACTTTTCCTGGTATTGGAGATCATCAGTTTTCCACCACGGATCTGTTGAAAATCAAATAAGAAAAGAAAGTGGAAATAGGGAAGGAAAATTCATTAATAAATACTTTTGAATGTTTACTTACAATGTTTTCGTTCTCAAAGCAAACAGATTAGTGGATAATACACAAAATTCTCCCACTACTTTGGCAACTGCATGTGTCCTGTCTTCTTTTAAATTTACCCTCAATATAAGCATCCATATTCCCTGGCTAGGTAATGTTTCACTAACGAAGACTTTATCTCTGTACTGGGTCCTATTTCCAGTCTTGTGACTGCTCCCACTAAATCTCAGTGGTCTTTCTTCACACTCAGATTCTGTCGAATGATCTGTTATCGTCATTAGTCATCAGCAAGGAACACCAGAAATCTGCTGTAGATATATAATGAAATCCGGCTGATTCAGAGGGATTCAACAGGTGTTGACTGACTACCTCTAGGGCCTGTGCAGCGTTCTAGCACTTGGGATACAATAATAAACCAAGTATTAAATATCTCTGTCTTCACGGAACTTACATTTCAATTTTTAGTATTACCATCTTTGTCTCGTCTTGATTGTATTTAAGAGTTTTCTTGGTCAGAAGGGCAAACTGATTAAAAATATATATATATATTTTAAATGGTGAGTATGAATTGGTACAAATCATTGGCTTTTAATAGGTCCTCCTTAAATGTGTCTTCAAAGCATCTATTGACAAATAAACAAATGTAATAATATTGAAATGTTCATTTGCTAAAGAGGATGTTAAAGCAAAGTTAGATTTTTAGTAAGTGTATCATCACTCAAGGAAACCCTGGTGGCGTAGTGGTTAAGTGCCACAGCTGCTAACCAAGGGGTCGACAGTTTGAATCCGCCAGGCGCTCTCTGGAAACTCTATGGGGCAGTTCTATTCTGTCCTATAGGGTCGCTATGAGTCGGAATCAACTTGACAGCACTGGGTATCATCACTCATAACTTTTTTTTCAGTCTTTTCTGTGTTCATCAGATTTAATAAACATTACTTCATAATGACTGAGTGTTCTTAAAAAGATACCAGATAAGTACATGCTGGTTTCCTCTAATATTTTTTTTTTTTATAATTTTTATTAAGCTTCAAGTGAACGTTTACAAATCCAATCAGTCTGTCACATATAAGTTTACATACATCTCACTCCCTACTCCCACTTGCTCTCCCCCTCTTGAGTCAGCACTTTCAGTCTCTCCTTTCTTGACAATTTTGCCGGCTTCCCTCTCTCTCTATCCTCCCACCCCCCTCCAGACAAGAGTTGCCAACACAATCTCAAGTGTCCACCTGATATAATTAGCTCACTCTTCATCAGCATCTCTCTCCCACCCACTGACCAGTCCCTTTCATGTCTGATGAGTTGTCTTCGGGGATGGTTCCTGTCCTGTGCCAACAGAAGGTCTGGGGAGCATGGCCGCCGGGATTCCTCTAGTCTCAGTCAGACCATTAAGTTTGGTCTTTTTATGAGAATTTGGGGTCTGTATCCCACTGATCTCCTGCTCCCTCAGGGGTCCTCTGCTGTGCTCCCTGCCAGGGCAGTCATCGATTGTGGCCGGGCACTAACTAGTTCTTCTGGTCTCAGGATGATGTAGGTCTCTGGTTCATGTGGCCCTTTCTGTCTCTTGGGCTCTTAGTTGTCATGTGGCCTTGGTGTTCTTCATTTTCCTTTGCTCCAGGTGGGTTGAGACCAATTGAAGCATCTTAGATGGCCGCTTGTTAGCATTTAAGACCCCAGACGCCACATTTCAAAGTGGGATGCAGAATGATTTCATAATAGAATTATTTTGCCAATTGACTTAGAAATCCCCGCAAACCATGTTCCCCAGACCCCCGCCCTTGCTCCGCTGACCTTTGAAGCATTCATTTTATCCCGGAAACTTCTTTGCTTTTGGTCCAGTCCAATTGAGCTGACCTTCCATGTATTGAGTGTTGTCTTTCCCTTCACCTAAAGCAGTTCTTATCTACTGATTAATCAATAAAAAACCCTCTCCCACCCTCCCTCCCTCCCCCCCTCATAACCACAAAAGTATGTGTTCTTCTCAGGTTTACTATTTCTCAAGATTTTATAATAGTGGTCTTATACAATATTTGTCCTTTTGCCTCTGACTAATTTCGCTCAGCATAATGCCTTCCAGGTTCCTCCATGTTATGAAATGTTTCAGAGATTCGTCACTGTTCTTTATCGATGTGTAGTATTCCATTGTGTGAATATACCACAATTTATTTACCCATTCATCCGTTGACGGACATCTTGGTTGCTTCCAACTTTTTGCTATTGTAAACAGAGCTGCAATAAACATGGGTGTGCTTATATCTGTTTGTATGAAGGCTCTTGTATCTCTAGGGTATATTCCCAGGAGTGGGATTTCTGGGTTGTATGGTAGTTCTAACTGTTTAAGATAACGCCAGATAGATTTCCAAAGTGGTTGTACCATTTTACATTCCCAACAGCAGTGTATGAGAGTTCCAATCTCTCCGCAGCCTCTCCAACATTTATTATTTTGTGTTTTTTGGATTAATGCCAGCCTTGCTGGTGTGAGATGAAATCTCATCGTAGTTTTAATTTGCATTTCTCTAAAGGCTAATGATCGAGAGCATTTTCTCATGTATCTGTTGGCTGCCTGAATATCTTCTTTAGTGAAATGTGTGTTCATATCCTTTGCCCACTTCTTGATTGGGTTGTTTGTCTTTTTGTGGTTGAGTTTTGACAGAATCATGTAGATTTTAGAGATCAGGCGTTGGTCGGAGATGTCATAGCTGAAAATTCTTTCCCAATCTGTAGGTGGTCTTTTTACTCTTTTGGTGAAGTCTTTAGATGAGCATAGGTGTTTGATTTTTAGGAGCTCCCAGTTATCGGGTTTCTCTTCATCATTTTTGGTAATGTTTTGTATTCTGTTTATACCTTGTATTAGGGCTCCTAGGGTTGTCCCAATTTTTTCTTCCATGATCTTTATCATTTTAGTCTTTATGTTTAGGTCTTTGATCCACTTGGAGTTAGTTTTTGTGCATGGTGTGAGGTATGGGTCCTGTTTCATTTTTTTGCAAATGGATATCCAGTTATGCCAGCACCATTTGTTAAAAAGGCTATCTTTTCCCCAATTAATTGACACTGGTCCTTTGTCAAATATCAGCTGCTCATACGTGGATGGATCTATGTCTGGGTTCTCAATTCTGTTCCATTGGTCTATGTGCCTGTTGTTGTACCAGTACCAGGCTGTTTTGACTACTGTGGCTGTATAATAGGTTCTGAAGTCAGGTAAAGTGAGGCCTCCGACTTTCTTCTTCTTTTTCAGTAGTGCTTTGCTTATCCGGGGATTCTTTCCCTTCCATATGAAATTGGTGATTTGTTTCTCTATCCCCTTAAAATATGACATTGGAATTTGGATCGGAAGTGCGTTAAATGTATAGATGGCTTTTGGTAGAATACACATTTTTACTATGTTAAGTCTTCCTATCCATGAGCAAGGTATGTTTTTCCACTTAAGTATGTCCTTTAGAATTTCTTGTAGTAGAGCTTTGTAGTTTTCTTTGTATAGGTCTTTTACATCCTTGGTAAGATTTATTTCTAAGTATCTTATCTTCTTGGGGGCTACTGTGAATGGTATTGATTTGGTGATTTCCTCTTCGGTGTTCTTTTTGTTGATGTAGAGGAATCCAAGTGATTTTTGTATATTTATTTTATAACCTGAGACTCTGCCAAACTCTTCTATTAGTTTCAGTAGTTTTCTGGAGGATTCCTTAGGGTTTTCTGTGTATATAATCATGTCATCTGCAAATAGTGATAACTTTACTTCTTCCTTGCCAATCTGGATACCTTTTATTTCTTTGTCTAGCCTAATTGCCCTGGCTAGGACTTCCAGCACGATGTTGAATAAGAGCGGTGATAAAGGGCATCCTTGTCTGGTTCCCGTTCTCAAGGGAAATACTTTCAGGTTCTCTCCATTTAGAGTGATGTTTGCCGTTGGCTTTGCATAGATGCCCTTTATTATGTTGAGGAATTTTCCTTCAATTCCTATTTTGGTAAGAGTTTTTATCATAAATGGGTGTTGGACTTTGTCAAATGCCTTTTCTGCATCAATTGATAAGATCATGTGGTTTTTGTCTTTTGTTTTATTTATGTGATGGATTACATTAATGGTTTTTCTGATATTAAACCAGCCTTGCATACCTGGTATAAATCCCACTTGATCAGGGTGAATTATTTTTTTGATGTGTTGTTGGATTCTATTGGCTAGAATTTTGTTGAGGATTTTTGCATCAATGTTCATGAGGGATATAGGTCTATAATTTTCTTTTTTTGTAATGTCTTTACCTGGTTTTGGTATCAGGGAGATGGTGGCTTCATAGAATGAGTTGGGTAGTATTCCGTCATTTTCTATGCTTTGGAATACCTTCAGAAGTAGTGGTGTTAACTCTTCTCTGAAAGTTTGGTAGAACTCTGCAGTGAAGCCGTCCGGGCCAGGGCTTTTTTTTGTTAGGAGTTTTTTGATTACCGTTTCAATCTCTTTTTTTGTTATGGGTCTATTTAGTTGTTCTACTTCTGAATGTGTTAGTTTAGGTAGGTAGTGTTTTTCCAGGAATTCATCCATTTCTTCTAGGTTTTCAAATTTGTTAGAGTACAATTTTTCATAATAATCTGAAATGATTCTTTTAATTTCATTTGGTTCTGTTGTGATGTGGTCCTTCTCGTTTCTTATTCGGGTTATTTGCTTCCTTTCCTGTATTTCTTTAGTCAGTCTAGCCAATGGTTTATCAATTTTGTTAATTTTTTCAAAGAACCAGCTTTTGGCTTTGTTAATTCTTTCAATTGTTTTTCTGTTTTTTTAATTCATTTAGTTCAGCTCTAATTTTTATTATTTGTTTTCTTCTGGTGCCTGATGGATTCTTTTGTTGCTCAGTTTCTATTTGTTCAAGTTGTCGGGACAGTTCTCTGATTTTGGCTCTTTCTTCTTTTTGTATGTGTGCATTTATTGATATAAATTGGCCTCTGAGCACTGCTTTTGCTGTGTCCCAGATGTTTTGATAGGAAGTATTTTCATTCTCGTTGCTTTCTATGAATTTCCTTATTCCCTCCTTGATGTCTTCTATAACCCAGTCTTTTTTCAGGAGGGTATTGTTCATTTTCCAAGTATTTGATTTCTTTTCCCTAGTTTTTCTGTTATTGATCTCTAGTTTTATTGCCTTGTGGTCTGAGAAGATGCTTTGTAATATTTCGATGTTTTGGACTATGCAAAGGTTTGTTTTATGACCTAATATGTGGTCTATTCTAGAGAATGTTCCATGTGCGCTAGAAAAAAGTATATTTTGCAGCAGTTGGGTGGAGAGTTCTGTATAAGTCAATGAGGTCAAGTTGGTTGATTGTTGTAATTAGATCTTCCGTGTCTCTATTGAGCTTCTTACTGGATGTCCTGTCCTTCTCCGAAAGTGGTGTGTTGAAGTCTCCTATTATAATTGTGGAGGTATCTATCTCACTTTTCAATTCTGTTAAAATTTGATTTATGTATCTTGCAGCCCTGTCATTGGGTGCCTATATATTTAATATGGTTATGTCTTCCTGATCAATTGTCCCTTTTATCATTATACAGTGTCCTTCTTTATCCTTTGTGGTGGATTTAAGTCTAAAGTCCATTTTGTCAGAAATTAATATTGCTACTCCTTTTTTGCTTATTGTTTGCTTGATATACTTTTTTCCATCCTTTGAGTTTTAGTTTGTTTGTGTCTCTAAGTCTAAGGTGTGTCTCTTGTAGGCAGCATATAGATGGATCGTGTTTCTTTATCCAGTCTGTGACTCTCTGTCTCTTTATTGGTGCATTTAGTCCATTTACATTCAGGGTAATTATAGATAAATAAGTTTTTAGTGCTGTCATTTTGATGCCTTTTT
Source organism: Loxodonta africana (assembly GCF_030014295.1). Lineage (NCBI taxonomy): Eukaryota > Metazoa > Chordata > Mammalia > Proboscidea > Elephantidae > Loxodonta > Loxodonta africana. The sequence goes on from NC_087361.1 coordinate 35,016,247, forward strand.
ATGTGTGTTGTTGACAATTTCATTTTTCCACATATTTTTTTGTGCTGAGGCATTTTTCTTAGTAAATTGTGAGATCCTCATTTTCATAGTGTTTGACTTTATGTTAGTTGAGTCGTTACGTTTTTCTTGGCTTTTATCTTGAGTTATAGAGTTGTTATACCTTTTTGTGGTTACCTTATTATTTACTCCTATTTTTCTAAGTAAAAACCTAACTTGTATTGTTCTATATCGCTTTGTATCACTCTCCACATGGCAGTTCAATGCCTCCTGTATTTAGTCCCTCTTTTTGATTATTGTGATCTTTTACCTATTGACTTCCATGATTCCCTGTTATGTGTATTTTTTTTTTAATTAATCTTAATTTGTTTGTTTTTGTGATTTCCCTATTTGAGTTGATATCAGGACGTTCTGTTTTGTGACCTTGTGCTGTGCTGATATCTGATATTATTGGTTCTCTGACCAAACAATATCCTTTAGTATTTCTTGTAGCTTTGGTTTGGTTTTTGCAAATTCTCTAAACTTGTGTTTGTCTGTAAATATCTTAATTTCGCCTTCATATTTCAGAGAGAGTTTTGCTGGATATATGATCCTTGGCTGGCAGTTTTTCTCCTTCAGTGTTCTGTATATGTCGTCCCATTCCCTTCTTGCCTGCATGGTTTCTGCTGAGTAGTCTGAACTTATTCTTATTGATTCTCCCTTGAAGGAAACCTTTCTTTTCTCCCTGGCTGCTTTTAAAATTTTCTGTTTATCTTTGGTTTTGGTGAGTTTGATGATAATATGTCTTGGTGTTTTTCTTTTTGGATCCATCTTAAATGGGGTTCGATGAGCATCTTGGATAGATATCCTTTAGTCTTTCATGATGTCAGGGAAGTTTTCTGTCAGGAGTTCTTCAACTATTTTCTCTGTGTTTTCTGTCCCCCCTCCCTGTTCTGGGACTCCAATCACCCGCAGGTTATCCTTCTTGATTGAGTCCCACATAATTCTTAGGGTTTCTTCATTTTTTTTAATTCTTTTATCTGATTTTTTTTCAGCTATGTTGGTGTTGATTCCCTGGTTCTCCAGATGTCCCAGTCTGCATTCTAATTGCTCGAGTCTGCTCCTCTGACTTCCTATTGCGTTGTCTAATTCTGTAATTTTATTGTTAATCTTTTGGATTTCTACATGTTGTCTCTCTATGGATTCTTGCAACTTATTAATTTTTCCACTATGTTCTTGAATAATCTTTTTGAGTTCTTCAACAGTTTTATCGGTGTGTTCCTTGGCTTTTTCTGCAGTTATCCTAATTTCATTTGTGATAGCTTTAAGCATTCTATAAATTAGTTTTTTATATTCTGTATCTGATAATTCCAGGATTGTATCTTCATTTGGGAAAGATTTTGATTCTTTTGTTTGGGGGGTTGGAGAAGCTGTCATGGTCTGCTTCTTTAAGTGGTTTGACATGGATTGTTGTCTCCAAGCCATCACTGGGAAACTAGTTTTTCCTGAAAATCTGCTAAAAAAAAAAATGCAGTCCGATCCCTATCAGAGTTCTCCCTCTGGCTCAGGCTATTCGGATGTTAATGAAGCCGCCTGGGGAGGGTGGGGGAGGCAACAGAGAGATAGGAGAGTAGCACCTCAGAATATAGCCAGAGTTGCTTGTCTTGCTTGGAATGACTATTATATCTGAGATTCCTGCGGGCGCGTCGCCTATGTGTGCTGGCTGTGTGGAGATTGCCCCCGGGGGGTCTGGCCCGCTGGAGTCACGGTCAGATCCTCTGCTTCCAGCCCCACGCCCAGCGTCAAGGCTCCCCTACTGGGACGGTGCACTCTCGACTCCAAAATCAGTCGCTGCCTCCCGGGGACTTCTCCTCCCTCCAGCCGCGTGGCCGTGCCGCCTCAGCGAACCAGTTGGGCCACCTCCCGGGGTTAGTTCAGATGGGTGGAGCAGCTCCCCGTGCTTGTGCTGTGACCGAGTGTCCCGACTGGGACGCTGTTCTCCCCGCTCCAATACCAGTCGCTGCCTCGCAGGGACTTGTCCTATCAGCTGCATCCCACGCCGCCTGCGCGACCCGGCTGGGCCCCTTCCCGGGGTTAGTTCAGGGGGGTGGAGCAGCTCTCCATGTTTATGCCATACCTGCGTCCAGTCCAAATCCCGGCAGGATGGTTCCCTGGCTGGGACGCTGCTCTTCCTGCTCCAAGACCAGTCACTGCCTTCCGGGGACTTCTCCTACCGGCTGCATCCCACGCCGCCCACGGAACCGGCTGGTCCCCCTCCCGGGGTTAGTTCAGGGGGGTGGAGCAGCTCTCTGTGCTTGTGCCGTACCTGACTGGTACGCTGGCTCCAGGCTCTGGAAACAATCGCTGCTTCCCCGTATTAGTTCGTTCTCTGTCTCTAAATCTGTTTGTTGTTCAGGGTTCGTAGATTGTTATGTATGTGATCGATTCACTTGTTTTTCCGTGTCTTTGTTGTAAGAGGGATCCGAGGTAGCGTCTGCCTAGTCCGCCATCTTGGCTCCACCCTCCCCAGGGCTCTAATATTTTTTAATTCCATAGGAAAACAAAACTCAAGTAGGCTTGACCTCATCAGAGATATTTCACACTCCAAGCTTGTCATAGAAAGGAAATTTCAATTTTTTTCTTTAAAAAACACGGGAGAAATGTACCATCAACCCGGCCTCAGTTATTTCCTGTGAGCATAATGGTAGGTTATAAAATGGGCAATGGGAGTTATTATTCTTCCCCTTGAAGATAAACTTGGTAATGTGACTTACTTTGACCAAAGGTACTAAAGAAAATATTACACCAGCAGAAAGTTGCTCACACATTGAGACTTGCCTTCTCTTGTGCAGTTGGAATTCTGCGACCACCACAGGAAAGCCAGCCTGAGCTAGCCTGCTGGGAGCTTAGAGTCCCTGAGGAGGAAAACTGAGATGCCAGCTGAGAGCCAGCCAACTGTAGGATAAAAACCAGTTGCTGTTGAGAGACTCTGACTCATGTTGACCCCATGGGTATCAGAGTAGAACTGTGATCCACAGGGTTCTCTATGGCTGATTTTTTGGAAATAAATCTCCAGGCCTTTCTTCTGAGGCATCTCTGGGTGGACTGGAACCTCTAACCTTTCGGTTAGTAACTGAGTGCACTTGAGTCACCCGGGGATAAGGATATCCAAATTCCCCAGCTGCCAACATACATTTAAACAGGCCACAGTATTATGAGACGCGCAGACAAGAACTGTCCAGCTGACCTAGAGAATCACGGTTTCAACGAAATGGTTTTTATAAGCCATTGTGTTTTGGGGTGGTTTGTTAAATGCTAAACGCTATGCGTATCAACTAAGAGCCCTTCAACATTGATTTTACTCCATCACCAGGAGTACATTTTTATAAGTTTAGTGCCAAACTACAGGTCATTAGAAAACAAATTCTCTTTGGCATTGTAGATATTCAGAGTGTCAACAGTTAAGCCAAAGACATATGTGTATATGTTGTGATCCCTTACATGGCCCATCTGCTTCTGTGTCACGTTGTAACCACAATGTGCACGTAAGAAAATTCCTCATTTGTATTTTTAAAGATAACAGACATTCAGACTATATGGATTTTTAACTGTAATGGCATGGTTGTTCAGTCAAATGAGACACGAGTTTAAATAAAATATATTCACTCTCACGTATCATATTGAATATAAAACACACAATTAAATAACATCAGAAGGTTGAGGCATCAGACACTATTTCAGTGAATTAGTTTTCATTTACAAACTTCACATGCAGATTTTGAGTGGATCGTCTAATAAAATAAAATCATGACAAGCCCTTCCCCTGGTCGACATCTTCATCAGTTTCTGGGTGTTTCATCCTGAATTATAATCACCTGAATAACCCGATTTCCCTTTTAAAAACAGACTATTTTTCTATGTGAGCTAAACACATACCTATTACACTTGTTTTTAACTAATCCACGTATGAAATGTTATTGTCATAAATATTTAATTGGAAAAACCGAAAAAATTGTTTAAAATGTTCATCACCTTAAATTACTGTCTTTTATCATTTTAAAAACAGTGGCTAAGGACGTGTTCTAGTTAATCCAGTTCATGGCTGTCATTTACAGTTCAACACTCACATATTGCATAATCAGTAGATGCATTTGGAGGTCTTATAAAGAGCTAAGACATCACTATCGCACTGTAGAGATATTTTTACACAATCAGAATGGTGCAATTATGAATATATCACAAACACTGGCATATATTTTTGTCTCTTTGAAGCCTCATCCCCAAATTTTAGTTTTTTTTTAATAATGTTACCCTTTTTAACTCCTTTCAGTACACTATAAATAGTAGATGCTGATAAGCTTGGGTAATTAACAATCAAGTGCCGTTCTAAAATTTTATTAATAATAAATTTTAAAAATATGTCTATGTTAAGACGTGACATTCAATCTCTCTAGACCACTATGTTTATTTGACTCACACTTATTCTTTCTTCCTTGTCATCGATTCGAACTTTGTCTTTTTTCCAGTAGATGGTGGGTTCAGGGTGTCCCCGGGGAGGTTGGCACTCCAGGATCGCAGGCTCTCCGGCTGCCACGACAACATCTGTGGGGTTTTGTCGGAAGTCATCTCGTAACACTGAGGAAGAATAATTAGAGTAAAAGAAAACTCAGTAACAATGACTTCAGCTTTCTATTGAAAAAGGCTATTTACTTGGTGCTGGTAAAAAAAAAAAAAAAAAGCCAGAATATGTACTGCAAGTACAGCCATGATCATCTGAAAATATTCTAGAGCCTTCCTAAATGCTCATCAACAGCGGGATGGTTACATAAATGATGGTGAAGCTTTGCTCAGAAACCCTATTTAAAAACTGATACAGGTCTGCGGAAAATAAGTTGAGAAATAGTAGTGATATAGTATTGAGATTTTCAAAAAGCAAGGTACAGAGCAGCTTATGTAGTACAATTCTATTCTCTAAAAGGACAAAACATATACCTATACAAATACATGAAAATAAATGTTAAAGTTATATTAAAGCCCCGAAACATGTCACAAGAACTTTGTCTGTGAGCATGCATGTGTGTCAGTCTGTGAGGGGACGTGAGGTGAGAACTCTTTGAAAAAGCCCTTTCTCATGACATGAATATGGACAAGAGCCACACTGTTTTCATTACACTTCAGAAGATAGCCTCATTGTTCACCCTTGCAACGCACTAGCACCCACATACACAGGGCTACATTTTCATTCTCTTTGCATCTCCACCTGCCAAGCGACATCTGGGCAGCGTGGCATTGTAAGCAGAGATATCCCTTACAGCAGTTTTTTCAGTCTGAATTTCCCCTCCTTTCATTAAGGAGAACAGCAGGTTGGACCTCCGTTGCAACCTCTGAAAACCTGGCATGCCTGGCTCTCCAAATGTCACCTACCTATCTGCTTCAGCTTTTTTGCCACTGGCAAGATGAAAAGCCTGGAGAAGTGACTACGCCCTTATCAGAATGCAGAACCCGGGGTTTATTTAGCAAACAAGGGCTGTCTGTACTTCAGGGTAAACACTCAAAAAAGTAGTTGAGAGTAGTTAATGTACTATATACCCACACTACCTTAGCTTTACTTATTCTTTGGTATTCCAGCACTGACAAGTTCAGTTCCAAAGTCTGCCCAGGGGTACAACACACACACATTTCAAGTGTGGCTTGGCTAGTAAGCCAAAACAAGCACCTGCAGCAATACATGTATTATTTAAAGCTCCAAAAAGGTCTTTAAACAGAGTGAAAGGAAACAAACCTGCTATGTGTGTGTGCATAGGATTCCCGGTGGCGCAACAGTTAAGAGCTCTGCTGCTAACGAACACATTGGGCACTGCAGAAGAAAAGACCTGGTAATATGCTTACATATAGATTACAGCCAAGAAAACCCTCTTATGGGACAGCTCTTCTCTGTCACATTGGGTCACTAGGTGTCGAAATCAACTTGATGGCACCTAACAACAATATGTGTGTATATATATGTGTGTGTATGTATATATATATATATATATATATATATATAGCAATGGTATTTCAGTGGTAGAAATCCTCACATCCCGTATGGAGACTAGGGTTCTGTTCCCACCCAGTGCACTTCCTGCACGGACTCCACACATCTGTCAGTGGAGGCTTGCATCTTGCTATGATGCTGAACAAGTTTCAGCAGTGCTTCCACACTAAGAGAGACTAAGAAAAAAGGACTGGCTATCTACATCTAAAAATTAGCCAGTGAATACCCTGTGAATCATAATAATACAATCAGGTCATGGAAACGGCCCAGGACTAGGCAGCGTTTGGTCATCATGAGTTGGGGCTGAGTAGAAGGCAGCTAACAGCAACGCGTGCTCACGCATGTGTGTGTGTGTGTGTGTGTGTGTGTGTGTGTGTGTGTAATTGGTCAAGCTGTTTGGAATCAAAATTAGGCAGCTTGTGCTAGCCTCTTATGTTAATCATCTGCTGCAAATGGGGATGAGGTCAAACCAACTGCCTTCTGTGTCCTGTAATGAGACCCACTTCAGCACTCTGCTTCTTTGTTGTGCCAAGTCTCTAGGTTAATTGTCATTCTCCAAATAAATAAAAATCCCTGTCCAGAAAATAGCTCCAGAGAGACAACTGAGTGACTTTCAAAGCTTTTCTTTTCTTGCCTTTGCAACACATCCTTTAACAGAGTTTTCCATCTTAATGAAGTCATGGCCCTTTAGGAGATTAGAGACCCTTGTCTCCTGTTGGAGTAGTAAGAAAGACGTCAGCACAAATTGTTCACCCTCAGCTTATAAACTGATTAATTTACTGCTTTAGCTGCTAAGGAAATGGGTTCCATTTCAGCACTGTGAACTGCACATCTCTGGTCCCGCTGCCCAGTGTAAGTGGCAAGAAAGGTGTGATTCGTGCGCATAGGATTTCCTTCTGAATGGGCTGAGAGAAGGGTGCATTTAGATGTGACACTCGGCTGATGGGAAAGGGTTAACACTGTGGTTCCCTCTTGCAGGTAAATCCTCAGGGGAGAGCAAGCTGGTGACTCATTTATATTCTAAATACAGAACAGCTGCCTGTTTATGCAATGTTAAGAAGTGCAAAAATATGGTAACAGGGTGATGAGCAGCCCTACAATATCTGGTACTGGCAACAAATGTTGTTTTGGCAGGCCTTCATCTGTTCCAAAATGGCACATCTGGCCAGGTGAAGGGCCTCCTCCAGAAATGGTCCCTTAAAAAAATGTCATGCCAAAAAAACCTCAGCTCAAAAGGTACTTAAAGACCAGGGGGAATCCTTTAGAAACGCAGTGCTGCTGAATTGCAACAATCTAAATTAAAGGTTTAAAAAAAAAAAAAAAAAGAGGCCTTTGACATGGAGGACAAAAAGGAAAAAAATATCATAACAAACTGTAAGGACTGCTACTGTTAAACAATATAACATGTGTTTATGACATTCACAAAAAAAAGGAAAAAGAAAGAAAGAAAATGACTCCAATTTGCAAATGAAGCCAAGAAATCTAACATTAAGTGTAATTTCAGGCTTTCAGACTATTCACCCCGAGTGTAGCGTGAGATAATGGTATAATTGGTACTGTATCCTCTTCAACTTGTAAAACGCTCTTTGGGGTCTGTACAGTACTCAGTGAACTCATTTTGATTTATTGATACCATTTCTTTTACCCCAAGTCTTTGTGGTAGTAAAAAAGTGATCAGGTTCTCTCTTTCAAAGCACCCAAGAAATATGCATTCACTTTCCAGGAGGTTCTAGAGCAGCAAATGATAGAGGAAATTATTCTTAGGAAACAGTCATCTTTCCAATTCACGAAGCGTAAAGAAGGATATATGTGTTCTGATATTTGCTTATAGGGCTCTGAGGTTTGGGTATCTATTTATAAACATGAGCAAAGTAAAATGAAATAATATTTATCCGTCCCACTTTGTGTGCTAATTAAAAATTTCTGTCTTAGATTTTACCTTTCTTAGGAAAAGATTCGCCTGGGCTGGATAAAAGGTACTAAAATGGTCTTGTAAATGTGGAAAAGCAAAGCAAGCCCAAATTGAATCCACACTTTTTTGTTCTTCTTAACCTCCTATCCTAGAAAAAACTGACAGCTACATTTCGAGTGTGGCTAGCCAGTAAGCCAAAACAAGCACGTGCAGCTAATCAAAAAGGCCTGTTCTTCTCAGACGAGAAAAGACCTGGTGATCTGCTCCTGCAGAGATTATAGCCTTGAAAAACCTAAAGGGCAGTTCTCTACTCTATCCAATAGGGTTGTTATGAGTTGGAATCAACTCGATGGCAACAGGTTTGGTTTAAATGGCTACAACCCAAATGTTCTTTTCTGTATATAAACTGAAAAGTACAAAAGAGAATTCACTTAACTAATCCTAATATAATCTAGATTCATTTGCATATTCTGAAAGACCAGAAAATTCTGAATTAATAATGTGTTTAAAAAAAAAAAAATTCATGACAGATTTCTGGCAAATTAGTTCAATTTTGCACTGTCCTTTAAATTCGTTAAGGACTATAAAACAAGAACAATTTGATAGTGCTTGTGGTAGGCTGCTTCTAAGATGGCTTCCAGTGATCTCTGGCTCCAAGTATTCACTCCCTCATATAATTCCGTCCCCTTGAGTGTAGGCTGGACCCAATGACTTGCTTTGATGAATAGAATATTCCAAAGTGATGCTATGTCACTTCTGAGATTAGGTTATAAAAGATTGTGACTCTAATCTTGCTGTCTCTCTCTCTCCCTTCTCCTTCCCTCTCCCTCTTCTTTCCTCCTTCTTTCTCTCTCTCTCTCTCAGGCTCTTCTCATTTGCTTACTCTGATCAAGCAGGATGCAATGTTACCCTGTGGAGAGGCCCATTTGGCAGAATTCTTCGGGAAGCTTGTGGCCAGTAGCCAGCAAAGAACTGAAGTCCTCAGTCCAGAAGGATCTGAATCTTTCTACTGTATTTTTATGCAAATAACATTTGCCTTCTATGTTTATTTACCAACCATGCCCTCTCCCTGCCAGGTATTTTCATAAACTTGGTTATGCCAATTTATTTTACAAGTTGCTGTAAAAAAATTAGCATAGAGTGTTTACAAAAATTCCTCGAGGAAGGAGGGCACAGTTGGCAAACAAATGTAGAAGGTGTGTATTATTTGCCTAAAAGTACGGTAATTTGAGCTTGGAAGCAGAAGATTCCCCAATCAAGCCTTCACAGGAAACAACAGCCCTGATCAACACCTTGACTGCAGCCTTGTGAGACACCCTAAGGCAAAGGCTCAGACTAAGTCATGCCTGGATTTCTGACCAACAGATCCAAGAAAATAAACTTGTATTTTTTTTAGCCACTAAATTTTAAGGTAATTTATGGCACAGCAATAGGTAACTAATACAGTGCCATACAAGAGCTTTACACCTAGTTGTGAGCTTAAATCTTTGACTCCTACTTCCTCTCACCTCCACATTCTTTCATTTAGCAAGTCCTCTCCCTTCTGTCCTCTAGATAACGGTTCTCAGTTGTTTTTTTCCCTCAGTGAAAAAAGGCAAGGCAAAAATTCCTCAGATATTTTAACCTTTTTTTTATTAAAAAAGTTAGCAATAAAAATGAGGTGAGACTGCTAATTAATAGACTTCTGAAAGATACATTTTTTAAACCACCATGGACCCACGCTTCTATGTGAAGTCACTAGAAACACAAAGCCTAAAATTATTGACACAGGTATTCATGTACACCATTGGATGAACAAAAGCACCACAGCAAACAAAAATGACCGTGAGAAAGGTGATCTAAGAACAAACTGCAATTAAAAAGCGTGATGTTTTGATACTTAGAAGGATGTATGCCTCTTAGTCAAGCATATAGATACTGTATGAAATTACATGCTGTTTTTCAACAAGAGTTTTTTTTTAACTTGCTTTTTTAGGCATTAGTTTGCAGGCTCACATAAAGATACTTTTGATCTATTTTAAAAATAACTGTCCTACTATAATAGTTAGAATTTATGAGTACACACTATATATCACACACCGCATGATATATAACAGGCCATTTCAACTTCGATCAGTTGTTTAAGTACAGGGTTTGAATTCCGTGTGCCTGATACTAGAATCTATACTCTTAACCATTATGCTTATGCTGATTTGTAACTTCGAGACTTTGTCTCATCTTCACTTCACTAGTTCACAATGTTCTTATCTCCTCCATAAATTAATATGAGTATCTTGTTTGACTTTTTTCTCTGTCTTCTCTTTTAAGCTCCATTGTGGGCATTATGAGTTTGCTAGGATGCAAATATGGGCATATCAATTCCTTTTTCACAACTTATCAATGGTTCTTAGGATAAAAGTCGCTCCTTAATATTACTTCGGGCCTCTGCTTCTATTTCCAGAATCATCATTGACATTTCTTCAATCCTCAAGCCCTAGACATATGGAGAAACAACTAATTATCACTGCACATTGTCATATTACTATCTTCATGCCTGAAAATCTCTCCCAGCTCCCCATTTTGTTACCTTACATTGACCAATTCCTTCCTTCAAACACATATTGCTTTTTCAGGTATCAGTTTGGGGCTCACTCATCTGAAAAGTCTTTATATACTCAAACTAGGTTAAGTAACTCATTTGAAGGGCTCCCATCATGAAGGATATCAGAAGGGCTAATCAAGTCTTCTCAACTGGTTGATTGACTTGATGAACGCCTCTTCAAGGGGGGTGTTGCATTTCTTTCTTATTATATAAAATAGACCATGATATTTGATTTTAAAATGTCACTTACGAAGAACCATATATATTGGTTGGCTCTGAGAGATGGAGTATTTGACTTACGTACCTAAGTGCTCATATATCCCCAAAATAATAGCCATGGAGTTCATTTTTGTATATAAACTGAGTGTTGCGACATGATGCCATGCCATGCCATAAAAGACTGTGACTTTAATCTAGCTATCTCTCTCTCTCCTCCCCCTTTTCAAGGTCAGATATCACTTAAAAAAAAAAAAAAAAGCCAGCAGCTGTATATACAACCAGCAAAACTGGTAGCACAAATTATAGAATAGCATAGAAATATTACAATGGACTAAAAAAGAATATGTGATGGCCATCACTACAACCGGTTCACATGTTATTTTGTCATCTCCTGTCACCATGGGGAATAATCAAGCATAATCCCAAATCAGCACAAAGCTCAGGACTTCCATTCTACTTCTATGGAAAGCATCCCGCCTTTTCCTGCTGGACTAAATGAGTCAAGGGTGCCGTTGGCATCTCTGCAGTGACCCCAGGGGGAGCTCCAGTCTCAGGATGAAATGCAGGTTCTGCACACCAGAAAAAGAGGCGGGAAGAATCTGGGTTCTTGGTGACACTGCTGATTATTATCCTTCAGACTATACTACCTCTGGACTTCCCAGTTTTGTGATCCAAATAAGTTCCATTTTCCATTTAAGCCATTTTAAATTGAATTTCCCCTTTCAACTGAAAACTTCCTGACACAGCGTAATAATTTCGGATTTTTATGAAGTTTTAATGACTGAAGGCCAAATCTGAAGCGGAGTCATCATTCACAAGAAACTACTACATTTCAACCATCAAACAAAATCTGGTCATAATGGACAGGTCAGTCACCATCTAAAGAGACAAGAAAATCTGGCACTTTGGGGACAAGTCCTAAGTGGTTTCTTCTGCACAGAAGGCAATGGGCAAGAAAGAAGCCAGTGGGGAGGCATCCTGCTACCGCTGTGCAAGCTGACTCTCTGGCACTCCTGCAGCCCGCTGACAATTCCAGATGAAAAGCTCTAACCCCCCACCTCCACTAAGTCTCCCTGTATAAGTGAATTCGCTCAGCGAATGTTCCGGATAAACCCGAGCTGTGCACTGGAGCATGTTGAATAAACAAGAGTGCCCTGTGACTTGTTCATTTTCAAGTCATAGCATTTTGTGAAGCCTGGTATTCTGCAGGGACTAAACCACACAAACACACAATTCACGCAAGAGGTATGGCCAGCTCCGAGTTTCTTAGCCAAGTCTTTCTTCTTGAAGCCTTTTTTTAGCCCCAATCTGTCCTCACCCGCAAGATAATTTGAAGTCCTGCTAAGAGTGCCAAGTCTTCCTTCATGTTTTCCATTAATGTGTAAAACTTGCTGAAGGATTCTTAAAAATCGCATGGAAACATTTTGGTCTTTGTAATTTGTATCCGTAACCTCTGTAATGCATATGTTCTCCTCGGGGACAGAGTGTTGAGATCAGTCATAAACTCTTGGATCCCATGTGGCACTGCAAACTGGTGACATCTGACCATGGCTGACTCCAGGCCTGTCTCTGGCAATCATTTCCTCTGGTTTGCAGTTAAGAAGCCAGCGGCTGGCATACCTTCAACTCTTGGAAGTCCTATTTCTGGCAAAGCCAAGCATCTGATATTTGACAGGGATCTGCGTACCCTATCCATTAGCTTACCAGGAAGTTATGGATTTAGGCTAATTAATGTTTCATCAGTTTTTCCTTTTTCCCCCTTAAAGAGCCATTATCCACAGAATTGTTCATATGGAATTGATGTCTCCAGAATCACAAAGAGCCCTAAGCATTGAGGACAACTTAGAGACTGTGACCAAGTATATTTCGGGAGGAGGAGGATAGTATCTAGAAATGCCAGTATTAAGCTAAGCCTTGCTCTACTGTACAACACACTCCCTTAGCCCCAAAATGTTCGGCTCTACTGCCCAATCAACTGCCTTTCAGCACCCACCAGTTCAGGGCTAATTCAACTCTTGGTCACAGTGATGCCTGTAACTCTGGATATTCTAAGAAATAATACATTCGATTTAAAATTCAGAATGTCACAGGATTGCTTTTAAATAAAACATTCAATCACATTGCCCAAGATGGTAGTAAGGGGAAACACCAGATTAATTCAAGTTTATAATACGGTTGCCAACCTTCCCTAGCTCTGGGTCTGGTACAACTAGATAAATAAATAAGTAAATAAATAATCACACTCTTTTTATAAGATTTACATTTACACGAGGATTACAAATAACCATCTGTTCTGCTTCTAGCCTTTCAATCTGGTTCATGTCCCATGAGCCTCAAGTTTTCAGCCAAAGCAGTTAAGCTGCTCAGTACCGGGGAGGTTTGTTACAGGTGTTTCATAGAATGCCTTTTTTCCCACTAATTCCCATTTCTCCCCAACCCTCTCTCCTTCACCCTCCTTATTTATTTCTCATCATTAGACAAAAAAAAAAAAAAGAACCATATATCACCTGTATATTTACTAAAAAACTGTACCTTTAAATATATAAATTGTACATTAAATATATAAATTATATATTAAATATACAAATTATATATATATAGTTATATATGAATTTTTATGTATTTTAAAGTAACCCAAATTCACACTTTGGGATACATTACTGCCTTATAGATATATCTTTCAATTTAAATAAAGGAAACAGAGTGATATCAAGTAAATATTCCTGTGCTGCTTTATTCTGGACCCCAGGAGATTACTACCCTCCTCCTGCCTTGTTAGTCCTTATCTGAAGGCATTAGCTTTTACAGCATTCCAACAATGCACAGCTCACAGAGGTACACAGCCTCAGCAGCATCTTTCTGTCATCCTACCCTTTCCTAGTATCAGTGGGTTATTGCTCCAATATTTCTCCCCCATGGTGTATTCTGACGTGCATGATCAACATGAATTACAATGCCAAGTAACTGCCAGATGTCATGAGTTATAAACTCAATAGTCTAAGGATTATTACACATTAGGGCACCCTGCAGTGCAAGGATGTCCTGGAATTTATGTGTTATTTATTACCTATTGGCAGGGTCTCAAAGTAATCTCACCCCTGCTGATGAAATGAGGGTGGGAAGGAGAAGAAGGTCAAGGTCAACCTTCCTTGTCAGGAACGCCAGTTACTTTGCAACTACTGTTGCTTTATCTTTTTTTTCCTCTACCTGAAACGCAGCAAATCTCTGGGAAAAAAAAAGAAAGGAGATAGAAACTATAATCTATCTCTAGGCTTTCAACTTTATTCTACCGATTTCACAATTTCTATCATTTCAACAGCACTGGGTTGGATTATCATTTCAACTATTTTAACAACGCATTTTGTATGGATAACCACTAGAGGTCAGATTGAAAAGGTGCCCCTGAATTCCACCATAATCCATGAATTTAAAAATGACCAGTTTGAGAGTCACTGTTTATTTGCCTCTTTTACATGGGAAAATTGACTAAAGCCTAACTGCATTAGACTATATTTGAATTTGTAATCCACCAAGAATGTCCCACATGCCTGCAGACTCTTCAGTCTTGCGCATCTGATATTATTATAATTTGCATATGTCTACAACACAAAATACGGACACTAAGTCGTCATGAATTTTGCTGAAATGGATGTAATCTGACATCCTATATTCTTCAGGAAATGTTCTATTTGATTACTACATGACAAGAAATGTTTCCTGATCCATATGGAGCATATTTATTTTTAAATTGGCTGATTAAAAAAAGCTCTATCACCTCTCTACTCCATCCAAAGACCCAGTAACCATCTTTTCTTTTGCCACCAAATGAATTCTGAATGGTGCAGTTAACATTCAGCAATCTCATTACCCAACTACCATAAATCTTCAAAAGCATCACCGAGTTTTGACAGCCAGGCAGGAGAAGAGGAAGCGAGGAACATACCTAAACACTTTTTATGGATGCAAATGTCCTAAAGACCAAATTTAAATTATTTCAGAAAACTCAGGCTACACCATTGACAGCAACTGGAAAGCAATGCACTTGAAAATTTTTGTTTACCTATGAAAAGGAAAAACACAACTTCTTTTATTCCTGAGCCACAGTCCACAACTCCCACCCCCTTTCACCTATACATATACATATCTATCTATGAAAAGAAACAGATAACAAAGAACAAACACTGAATAAGCACTCTTAAGTTGTCACAGTGAAAACTAAGAGTAGGTTGTGTTTTCCAAAAAAATATTTAAAAAATCAAAATTCACATATGTTTTACTCAAACATTCATGTTTTACATGAAACTAGAAGTCTTCTTGAGCCTGAGTGCTTAAAAAAATCCCTCCTCCTCTGATATAAATAGGAATCAATCTTGGCCATCCATATTCTCAGTTAGAGGGAACACATGAACTTGCCTTTTGAGTTTCCGGCCATATTTCTACTCTCTGGACTCTGCTGCTGGCCTGAGGACTTACTTCTCTTTCACTCACAAAATATCCGTAGACGGAATGTAAACAGTACAGAGCCACTTCATTCCTTCTTGGAGAGGAATCAACTCCCTGAACACCTATTCTGCTTGGAGAAAAATCCATCCCCTGAACACCTAGCTGCAAAGAATTGTTTCAGTTTGTCTAACTTAAATCCAAACCCGTTGCCACAGAGTCAATTCCAACTCATAGTGACCTTATGGGACAGCACAGAACTGTCCCACAGGGCTTCCAAGGAGTGGCTGGTGGATTCGAACTGCTAACTTTTTGGTTAGCAGCCAAGCTCTTAACCACATCTCAACTTGATAAATAAGAATGACCGATTTACCAGAATTCTGATAAACCTCCCTTATTTAGTCCTAATCAAGGTGATTTGTAATGTCTGATGATTAAAATTCACAAATTATCTTAATCCCCAATTTTAGTCATTTTCATGCATCAAGTATCACTTGTCATTGTTTTGTTATTAGTTGCCCTTGAGTCAGTTCCGATGCAAGGAGACCCCATGTGTGCAAAGTAGAACTGCTGCTCCGTAGGGTTTTCAAGGCTGTGACCTCTTTGAAGCAGATGCTCAGGCTTCTCTTCTGAGGCACCTCTAGGGGGGTTGAACTGCCGGGTTTTTTGGCTAGTAGTCAAGCGCCGTTTGCGCAATCCGGGGACTCCTCATCACTTACTTCATCCTACTCACCAAAAAAAACTGTCTGCTTATAGTAAAATCAGAACCTTGTTTCCCTGGAACTCTTGATGAAGGGCTAAACGATGATTTCTGACAGTAGGGCAATATGTCTAAAATGTGGGCAACAAAAGGAACATCTGAGGTGGGCAAAATGAATAATTTTCAAAATCAAAACTTCTCACTTCTCATCTACTATCTCAAGTAGGGAGCCCTGGTCGCACAGTGGTTAAGAGCTCAGCTGTTAGCCATAAGGTCAGTAGTTCGAATCCAGTAGCTGCTCCTTGGACACCGTATGGGGCAGTTCTACTCTGTGCTATTGGGTCACTCTGAGTCAGAATGGACTCAGTGGCAACGGGTTTTACTCCATGTAGATGGGGAAACATTTATACATTCCTTCTAAACTCTAAAATCTTCCACCTGACATATGAATTAGATAACTATACATTTTTCCCAAACTAGACACTTTTTAAAAGTCAAAGAAGGCATTATTCATAATTACGCAAGGACAGTTCTAGGAAAAGCAGGCTGAATGTTCACCGGTCTCACTCTAAAGCTGTACGTGATCTATTTTTTAAAACTCTCTGCAGCATCATCTTCAACCCTCAGTCATAACATTCAATCCATACTGGTCTTCCATCAGTTCCTGGAACCGAGCAAGGTCTTTTTTACTTTAGGATCTTCACACAGTTTGTTCCCTATTAACAAAATGCCCACTCATTCCTCTTTATCATATGCTTTGGAACTGGCCCTTATGGAGCTTCCACTAATTGGCAGTGAAGCAATACACCATTGTGTAGACACAACGATGTCTATGGTTCCTCCCAATCAAAAAGTATAAGTTTCCATTTTCCCCGATTTCTGTCACATGTATTTTAAAAAATACACTTGATCCAGTTCATTTTTAGAGGTTGATCTTAGTATGACATTTAATTCTGTTTTAATTTATACCAAATAACTTAGGTATTTGTTTTTCAACCAGTTCTAGCTGTTACTAGTAACAGAAGAGTTTTAATTTTTATTATTCAATTTTTTTCATTTGATAAGTATGTCCTGCATATTTTGTTGGTGCAAGGTACTATGTAGTGCACTTCATGGAGTACAAGTATTTCAAGCAGAATTTGCCCTTAGGGTGCTAAAGATTTAGGAAAGTTACCATATATAACTCCAAAGCCACAATCTGAAAGGAAAAAAAGAATGAAGTGTCAGAGAACAGGGACATGGAAAATGCCATAAGGTACAAAAAAGGGAACATTGTTTTCAACAAAGGTTCTTTGGAGAAGCTGGCTTCAGAGCTGGGTTGGAATAAAGCGTGTAGCTTTATTATTTGGAATGGAGAGAAAAGCATTTGAAGTGACAGTGGCAGAAAAGGGCATTATTGTTGAAAAGCACAGTATGGTAGGTTTCTTAGTTTCTTAAGGGAGGTTTGTGTGTGTGTGTGTGTATACACACACACACGCAAGACACACATGGGACAAATAAATGGAAAATCCATTAGATTTAGGGAGGTGTATTTTTTTTTAATCTCTAGGATTTTAGGATTTCTGATAGCCTTTAGTATAATAATATGCACCTTGAATATACTAGTGTTCAACCACAGAAAGCATATTTCAAAATTTATTTGACCATAAATCCCTCCTTTTCTAGAGATCGCCCCATGGGACTTAGACTCCGTGGTGCTAACTTTGGGAAATATTCACCAAGAGGAAGACAGAACTGCAGATTTGGCCACAAAGAGGATAATTATGGTTTTAAAGATCAATCTAAATAAAGTGGTGGGGCAGGAAGCCAGACTTCCAGGAGTTATAGATTACATATCTGCTTATACAGCATATATATATATACACACCTATGAGGTGAGGTGTTTTGTAGAACTTTCTTTCACAAGTTTGATGACAGAGACAGTAAAATAGCACGAACAGGTATGCAATTATTTATAAGACCAGAGGTCTTGAAGATTATTAACTATTTGATAAACAAAGGAATTTGAAAATTAGATGTCAAAATCATTTAAGATAAAATACAAAAATATAATTGCATTGTGTTACTTAAATGGTGAGGCTAACACCCCTCACCCCCTGGAAAAAATACACAAATACACATACATAAGACTTGGAAAAAATAACAAGGAAAGTAGCATTTCTAAAATACAGTATCTGGGTTGATCTCATATCGTTGAGTATTAAATGTATTTATAAATGTGAAGTATTGGAACAGTGCTTCACACACAGTGAAATTTCAAACATGTTAAACCAAACTACCAAACCAAACCCACTGCCGTCGACTCGATTCCAACTCATAGCGACCCTATTCAAACATGTTAAAAAACATGTTAGTTATTATTAATTAAGTATATAAAAAATTAAGAATAAAAAAGGAAAGTTTGAACACTGAAAAATGGAAGTTTCTATGTCTTTATGGAAAATATTTTTGATTTATATATTACTTTATGTTTTATATTGTATTACAATTTTTATAAAATGTTCACAAAAATGCAGTCAGGAAGGAGAAATACAGTAAAACCTACAAAATCTGGAACCCGTGTAAGGCAGAAACCTGCAGAGAAGGAAAACTAAAATATTTTCCCCTAAAACAATCAATCAAAAAGTGGTAAGGCT
This sequence comes from Loxodonta africana, assembly GCF_030014295.1. Classification (NCBI taxonomy): domain Eukaryota; kingdom Metazoa; phylum Chordata; class Mammalia; order Proboscidea; family Elephantidae; genus Loxodonta; species Loxodonta africana. The sequence continues at coordinate 35,034,745 of NC_087361.1, forward strand.
ACACCCTGTCAAAGGTGGAAAGCTTGAGAAACCCAGAAAAACAAGGCAGTCCCATTGAGTTTCAGCTCTCACAGGTTTCACTGCATTTATGATTATACATACTTTATTATTTGATTGATGGTGACCCCTGGGAAGAGGGAAAACCCACTTCCTGATCATGGCAATGATAGATTATAGGCAGCTTTCGGGCCTTGGCTTATGAGGGGAGAAAGGTACACTTGGGAGACTGAACCTGTACTTCACCCTACTAACAGGTATTTGTCCAAGCAGTGAGACTATCCCCAGTTACTTGGACTTGGCACACATGCCAGCACATTGTCAAGAACTCCAGAACAGTTTGGGAGGCAAGGAGGGTTTAAAATGTTCATGAGAATACGAAGACTATTTTGAAGGCATTCAATAAGTATTAGATATGTTATTGACTAATTATCATTTAAATTTATATACAGCTACTCCTCACTATTTTGTACTATTTTGGGCAAAATCTACTATCTATTTTGCACATTTACGACATATGTCTCAAATTAACAAATGCCAGGGTGCAAGTTGAGAGTAATGCTGGCTGTGATGGTTAAGGTTACGTGTCAGCTTGGCTGGGCCATGAGTCTCAGTGGTTTGGCAGCTATGTAATGCTGTAATTTGGCTGCTATGTAATGATGCAGCCATCCTCCATTTTGTGATCTGATGTGGTCATCCTCTATTTTCACATAACATTGATTTTTGTATGATGACTTGGTCTTTGGAACCTAACCATGTCAATAAGTGAGGAATGGGTGTGTAATTGGAAAGTTTACATAGATTTAAATGTAATGTTTAGTACCAAAATTTTATTACATTTAAACAATCCCTAAATGTACCCAGACCTAAAAAGGTAGGATGAGTTGACACATAAAGACTAATTCTTCCTTTTGAAATGAGTCAAAATACAACACAAAGACACCTTTTTAGTCTATCACTTTGAATGGTTTAGAGTATAGTTAAAGTTCTATTTTAATATTAAATGTCTCAGTGCTAATCAGTGAATTGAACTAGCATGTTAAGTTCTTGCTTCAATCAGCTACAACACAACCATAAGCAGAATACTGGCTACCTTTCTTTATTACCAGGTGGCTATGTGATATTTTTTTTTTTTTTTTTATGTGATAAGGATTGCAAACTAATTTTGAAATCTATTATACTATACTATTTCTAAAATTCCCAGTTATTAAAATGGATTCCATTTTTATTTTATGTATAATGTATATTTCTCAAGTTTTATTAGATGTTACATGAATGTACCACCACCTGACTGTCAGTTTGTTGTACGGTGGTGGTTTGCATGTTGCTATGATGCTAGAAGCTATGCCACTGGTGTTTCAAATCTAGCAGGATCATCCATGATGGACAGGCTTCAGCTGAGCTTCCAGGCTAAGACAAACTAGGAAAAAAGGCCTGAAGATTTAGTTCCAAAAATTAGCCAATGAAAAGCTTATGGATCACAACAGATTATTGCCTAATAAAGTGCTGGAAGATGGTACAGGACCAGGAAACATTTCATTCTATTATACACAAGGTCTTCATGAGTTAGAGCCAATTCAATGGCAACTAACAACAAAACACATGAATATAGATAATGAAAAAAGTTAGGTCAATCTAGTACTACATTAAAGGACACCTGCTGCCATAATGGTTAAGCACTCAGCTGCTAACCAAAAGTTTGGCAGTTTGAACCCAAACAGTGGCTCTGCAGGAAAAACGACCTGGCAATCCGCTCCTGTAAAGATCACAGCCAAAAAATCCCTACGAATCTGTTCTACTCTGTCCTACAGGGTTGCTATGAGTTGGAATCAACTCAGTGGCAGCACTATATTATTAATGGAACAACATAAACTTTTATCCTTCTTTCATTTGACAAAGTCACAAGTCCAATTTTTTAGGAGCTTTTAGTAAGAACATTACTGTGCTTTAGCATTTAGAAATATATTACTTTGGTAATAGGCATCAGTACAGGGTTGACCTTTGGGGGTACAGGAAATTGGTTAGAAAGGAGCTTTTCTGGCATAATGAATATATATAAATACCTATATGTTGACTGGGGTGGTGGTGTTACATGGGTAATTAACTTCTTCAAAACTCATCAAAATATACATTTAAAATGTGTGTGTGTATATATATGTGTACATATACTTGTGTGTGTGTGTGTATCATACTTCAACAAAAAAATCTTTGGGCACTACTGTTTGACTTCGTTTATATAAAATTTAAAGTAATTCCATTGTGTTAGAACTCAAGATGGTTACTGCCCTGTTGGTGGAGGGTGGAGAGTTAGTGTCTGGAATGCAGGATGAAGGCACTCCTGAGACTCTAGGGATATTCTTTTTCTCAATCTGGGTCCTGGTTCACACAAGTGTGTTCACCCTCTGATAATTCAACAGGCTGGAAGCTGTGCCACTGGTGTTTCAAATATGATTTATGTACTTTTTTGTACAAATATTACAGTTCAAGGAACAAAAAAAAGTTTACATAAAAGGTAAATGTGTGGAAATGAAATGGAAATACGTATCTTTATATAGTATTAAGATAAAATAGTTCAACTACACAAAGGTCAGGAAACGAAAAGCAAAAACTTAAAATCCTGCAGAATAATATATATTTAATAGACTAAGGAAGAATCGGAAATATCACCTAAAGTATAAATAAAAGTACTGTATTTTTACGCAAATAATGTGTGCCTTTTACATCTGTTTGCCAGCTACACTCTCCTCCTGCCTTTCCAAAGTATTTTCATAAGCACTGCTATGCCAAATATTTTACATGCTGTTAAAAAAAAAAAAAAAACTGACACAGAGAACTTACAAAAATACCTCATGGTGGGGAGGGTATAGTTGGCAAACAAACATACAAGGCGCACATTATTTGTGTAAAGACAATAGTATTTTTTTTAATTTAACAACAATATTCAGTCTCTGTTAAGCTAACAAAAAGTTATCAATTCATCAGAATAAATTCTAGTAGTATTAAAGAATTAAGTGGCTTTTGGTTTTAACCAAAGAAATATAAAAGGGATTGGTTACTCCAACTCTCAGATAAACAATGACTATCACTAAATTAATTGACAGACTGAGTAACAATAAAATGGACTCTCTGAAACATTTTCAGGTGGAATTATAATTTGTATAATTGGTACAGAGGTCTTGTAAAGTGTTACAATGCTATGCATCAAAGACTAAAAAGAATTGTGCCCTTGGCCCATTTATATCTGTTTTGGAAAATTATCCAGTAATAACTTTAAGAGGAACTAGCAGAAAATTAGGGAAAAAAAAGCTTAAGGAACAAAGATGTTCAGCACAATGTATATCTTATAATGACACATCACCAGCAATTCAATCCATTAAAATAAGAATAATTAAATGAACTAGGATAAACTGAGCACTATCAACTACCAAAACTGTGTTTAAAGAAATGCAGTGGTAACAGGAAAACAAAACAAATGGTTGTCTTTGAGTCATGAGACTATGGTTATGCATTCTTTCTTTTTTGTTGTTGCTTTCAATATTTTACTATCTATATGTATTTTAGAGGAGTCCCGGTGGCACAATGGTTAAGGGCTCTGCTGCTTAACAGAAAAGTCTGTGGCTTGAACCCACCAGCTGCTCCACAAGAAAAAGACCTGTTGAACTGCTCCTATAAAGGAAAACCTATGGGGCAGTTCTACCCTGTCAAATAGCATTGCTATGAATTATAATTGACTCGACGGCACTTAACAACAACATCATATGCATTTTATAGATTTTAACATTATTACTTTTATAATTAAAAATACACTTTAATCTACATCTTTTAAAATTGCCTGAGTATGCATGCTGCTGCTTGTTGCCATCGAGTTGCTCCAACTCGCAGTGATCTTATTGTATAACAGAACTAACCATTTGATATGTTTGAGTCTACTGTTGAGGTTATTGCGTCAATCCATCTCACTGCAGGTTTTTGCAGACCCTCTACTTTATCAAACATGATGTCCTTTGCTAGGGAGAATATGCATGGTATGTTGTGATAATTTATAAAAAAGGAAAAGAAAACCAGAATATGCCTGCATGTACATAAAATAATCTCTGGAAGGACATACCAGACACTAATAATAGCAAATGCTTTTGCGGAAAAAAAAAAAAAAAAAAACCCCACAAAAGTGGAGTTGCGAGGAGTGGGAAAGCAAGGCTTTTCGCTACATTCACTTCAAATGTTTTTACTTTCAAATCTCATAAATGTATTAATTGATTAATATGTATGCTTAACAAAGTGTTAATTAAATGCATGAATAAAAAGAGGATTGTCTAAAAGTGTTTTCAGATGATACCACCTTTCCTGACTGGCTTCAACATAGAGTTGAAAAAGGGTATGGAAGCCTGGTTTCTTACGAGAGTCAGTCAGTGAACAAATTATATAGAAGAATAGCACTTTGGAAGGTAAATGTCAATAAAATATCTGTAGGATGGAGGTAAACCTGAACTTAGAGATCAAAATATACAACATGACTAATTAGTTCTTTTCTAAGAGCAAAAAATTATAAAACTTTTGTCTTTCAACGTCTTTTTTTCATTTAACATTAACCAAAGAACTACTATGATCTAGGTAGAAGAGGTAAGACACGAATATGGTGACTACCTTTTGATTTATAGTTAAACCACTTAAATGCATCAACAGGGGATTGAATAAAGAGCAAAAAGGTTATGGAGGAAGAAGCAAGAAGTGGTGACTTTGCTCTAGTTGAGAGGCTTGAAGCCATCACATTCATTCATTGTCAACACAGTTTATGAAAGTCAAAATATCATTTATTTAGAAAAAATTCTCCATCTCTTCCAAATTATAAGTTGTGAGTCTATTAGTTCACTTTAAAGATGTAAATCATGAAAATTATAAATCATTTTTCTTTTAAAAATAAAATCATCATATTAAGGTTCTTCTTAGAGATTTCTTCAAAGTAAATATGAAAAACCTTGCTACACTTCATAAAATGTTTGGTTTCTTTTCTTTGATATGCCAATGTTTTCTACATTTCATAAGATTTGAATATATAAAAAACAAAAATATCACTTTATTTAAACATTAGTAAAAAATACATATATATACAGGCTAGTGTAATATTATCCAATTGATTAATGCAATTCCTCTTATAGAATGATCGCTGATGGTATAGGGTAAAATGAATTATATTTCCTCTTAAACAATATAATTAACTCTTGATGAACCTTTCCCCATACTAGTAATTTTGTCTAGTCCTTGGGTTTATGATAATGTCAACTCATTAAAATGTTTGTTAAAACTCATTAAAATGTGTAATGAGAGGTAACAGCTTCATTACTTTAATATGATGTAAAGAAAGAGAATGCTTTATTATCATTTGTTTTCAAAACCGAATACATTTGCATAACAAAATCTCACTGTATATTTTCAATAGTTCTCAGAAATTAAGCAGTCTAATAATTAATAATGCATTTTCTAAAAATATACTTGTTATTGAGAAGCCCCAGCTGTACTTTTCAATTAGAAAAAGTAGTCATATTAGAGATAGAAAATAATATGAAATAACACTAAAATATGCTAACATAGTCTTAATTTCGTCAATATTATAATGTTTAGGTAGAATAGGATTGCCAGACAACAGTAGATAGTTTAACCAAATATTATGATTAATTTTCCTTGTTAGTTAATACGTCAATACCTTGTAACACAGAAGAGTGAAATTATATTGGAAATTAGCTATATCACCAAAGCAGATGAAACTATTTCATGTTTCTCTCCCACAGTACCTTAACAATAGTGTTTGAGAAATATTTGTTGGAAAAGTTTATACATGGAAAATTTCAATAGTGATTTTTTTAATATTTTCTCCCAAAGGCCACATATAAAACCAAATCATTAAAGCACTGTTAAAATATATCTAATGTAAACGTATTTTTCTTACGTTGTCTTATGGAATACTCTCCTAATTTTCTGCCTGTTTCTCATCTCAGTTTACTTTGCCAGTAGTTCTTTCTGTTCTTAAAACATAGTCCATTGAAACATTGCCGTTGAGTTGATTCTGACCCACAGCAACCCTACTGAATAGAGTAGGACTGCCCCATAGAGCTTCCAAGAAGCACCTGGTGGATTCGAACTGCTGACCTTTTGGTTAGCAGCTGAACTCAACATAGTCAGTCTCACTCAAAAATGGAGCGCCCCCAGTCACATATTCTTCTTAGTTAACCCCCCCAGATCTACCTCCAAGCTGATGATGACCCCCAAATTTATGCCTCCAGCCTTAGTTCCCCGGCACTCCAGGCTTGCATCCATCTGCTTGACAATACAACTTGAATGTCTTAGAGTATCTTGAATTAACATGGCCAAAATTGAATTATTGATTTTTAGCACAAAAATCTTCATTTCCCAAAGTTTTTCATCTTTGTATATGGCACCATCATATACCAGTTACACAAGTAGCTATTATTTTTCTCCTTACTATCACATAGGCACACACACACACACACACACACACTCCATCTTGTCAGGTAAGGCCCGATGACTGTAAAACTTAGACTCTACTTTTTTTTTTTTTTACCCCTACTCCTATCACCTGGTCTGAATCACCACCATTTCTTGCATGGAAAACTTCAGCAGACACCACAGTCTTACGGCTGCTCCTGTCTTTCCTATAATCAATTCTCTGTGCAGCAGCCAGAGTAGCTTCTTTGAAATTATAAATTGAATACCGTCTTCTACTTAAAACTCTCCAAAGTCTAAATCCCTACCTTGGTCTACAAGGCCCCTCATTTCTTAGCAGCCATTCCTCCTAGTCCAGTCTCCTCCAGCCACACTGGCCCTTCTCTTCTAGCACAAAAAATTAATTATTCCTTTAGGTTCTATTTCTACACTCTTCAAGTCAGCCTGAGAATTTGCTTCCCCTGGGACTTCCTATAGGTGTCCTCTTCTTGTCAGTCACATCTCAGCTTACATATCACGCCTCCAGATTCTCTTTTTATGACTACCCAAACTAAAGTAGCTGCTAGATCACACATATCACTACCACACTCTATTTTTATTCACTGCATATCACTTATCACTACATGAAATTACTCTTGTTTATTTGTTCATTATCCATTTTCCTTCAAAATGCATGTGAGGTATCTCTATGAAATCAGAGGCCAAGTCTGTTTTGTTTACAAGCAGTCCCTGGGTTATGAACGTCCAACTTATGTACAACCCATAGTTAAAAACCAACCCTCATAAAGACTATTATATACTGAGGTATGTACAATGATTCATAATAACAAATGGGCACTACTTTGTGATGCCCATCAGACATTATTATTATTATTATTGTATTATTATGCTAAAGATGTCTTAGTGTATCTGGAAGCACTTCTTTAATGTTTTTGTGCATAGAAAGGCATACTATATACTAAAACAAGCGTATCACTAACTGATGTAGATATGAACTGTACCTAACTGTTTCGGCTTACGTACAAATTTAACTTACAGACTGACTTAGGGACTGAACTCATTTGGAATCCAGGGACTGCCTGTACTGTGGTACCCCCCGAGTCCAGAATGGTATTCATAAAACATCATAGGTACATGTTGCTGTTATTGTTGTGTCCACTGAGTCAATTCCAACTCATCATGATCCTACAGAACAGAGTGGAACTGCCCCATAGGGTTTTTTTAGGATGTAATCTTTACTGGATCAGATTGTCAGGTCTTTTTTCTCTCAGGGAGGCTGCTGGGTTCCAACCACCAACCTTTCAGTTAACAGTTGAGCACTTAAACATTGTGCCACCAGGGCTTCCCTAATAAATCTTTGTTGAATGAGTAGAAGGATGAAGACTTTGAATTCTTATCAACGACCAAATTAGATACAGTTGATTATTGCGTGTGTATTCTTAGTAGACGTTTCCCTAAATTAGTCTAATCCTTGATGCTAGCCTATTAAAGTATGAGACATTGTTTGTTTTAATAATGAATATATTATGCTCTGTGAGGTATCATCCTGAAATGAAATGCTGGTAGTTTCTCATTTTCAAACTTAAAAACTAACAAGTTTCACATCACTTAAATGGTCAAAAAAAAAAAAAAAAGTCAAGACACTTATCACTGCTTACCATATTCACAACCTTTCAAAGATTATGTTTTGAATTTTATTTTATTTTTTTAGTATCTCAGTTATCTAGTAGGGTGGGATGAATCAGCGTCTACCAAATGATCAGTATTTCTTGCATATATTGGAAAAGGAAACCTCACAATGACCTTGTGAAATACGTAAGTTTGTGAATGAAAGAAACAGATATTCTGAGAGGCTCATGTTCCGGATGTTAATAACTGGTGAACCCAGGATTTTAAAATAGATCTTTTTCATTCTAGAATCTACATTTAAAAACGCTATGATAGAAGCTTAGGCATAACAGACGTATTTCATAATTCCTTAATTTAAAAATCAAAGTATACTAAAAATAATTTAATCTTTTCTTGGTGACTAAACTCATCGTTGGAGCCCTGGTGGCGTAGTGGTTAAGAGCTCAGCTGTGAACCAAAAAGGTGAGTAATTCAAATCCACCAGTCACTCCTTGGAAACCCTATGGGGTAGTTCTACTGTCCTACAGGATTGCTTGCTATGAGTTGGAATCGAAGGCAATGGGTTTTTTCATTTGTTTTTGTTAAGGTCTTCATTATAATCAGTTACTGTATCATTCTGTGAGATGGTCACTTGAAACATTAGGCTAAATCTATTCAAAATCTATGATGAAACTTCCCTCTCTGAATAAATCTCTGAGCTTGATTCTTTACAATTGCCTTTTTCATAAAAAACATAAAACCTATAGTAAGTGAATTGCTGATCAGTATAACACCACTCAATTTCTGCAAAATGAACTACTGCAGCTTCTTCTAATAGTATGTTCGAGCCCTCAGTATTGCAGTCTTCACTGTTTTTCCCCCCAATATTTAAGTCAATCTCTTGCAGCAGTAGTAAACCTTCTAGTCAGCTTCAATGATTTCTCTATTTTCATTCGCTTTTAACATTACATTAGAAAATATTTGTGACCATCCTGGAGAGTGGAAAAGTGAGATATAACATCATGAGGTTATATTTTTTGCAACTCCAAGTATAGACAGAACTTTGCATCTTCAGTATTCATTGCTTTCTGGAGGTTAGGCGGATAAGGTTTGGTGAACGAAAATTCTCGGTTTAAGTCCTGGCATTGTCCCTTTTAGCTATGGGATTTGGGGAAAGTTATTTACCCTCTCTAAGCTCCTGCTTCTTCATCTGTAAAATGGCGGTAATGGTGCCTATCATTAGGGTGGCAATAAGGTTAAATGAAAGCATTCCCAGTATTTACCCCATACCTGCCAAGACCATGTATTCACTCATTTTCATGGTTTTGCATAATCAAACAGACAAGAGATGTATAACATTATATATCCTCCCTTGCAATGCATATTGCTCCCCACAGTGATTTGTCCTGATTAAGTACAAAAACATACAATGAAGTTGAAAATATAACACAATAAAATGGACATTCTCAATTATTACATTAGTTCAATCATTTAATATTTAACAATATTTAATATGTAATATTTAATAATGTTTAACAGTACATTGAGCAAAATATTACTTATTGGGCCTGAATAATCTGGGTTGAACATTTACATAATTTGGTGAGTGGCTGTTGATGCTTTAATTTTGACTTACATTAATTTAGAAAGACAATAACTATACATTTATTTTTTGGGTAGTCTTTCCCAGCAAAAATAATATAACAAGATAGTTACAATTTTTAGCAAAAGATCTCCAGTGTGTAGCAGGAGAGTGCCAGAACAACTTTAGCAAAATACCGTGCAACTTTTACGCCTAATTCTTAGTGGAGAAGTCTTAATTTTAGTTTAAATGTAGATATTTTAACACCAACAACAAAAAGCTGCTTCTTAATTCATATCTGTATTTTGCTCGAATTTGTTAAGACTGTTTCTCTCCCATTATATTTTTTAATTGATAAATATATGATATTATTTTTTTTAATGCTTTTGTCATTTACTGTGTTGGGCATCTAATCCTCAATATTATATGAATTAGAATTGACTCGATGGCAATGGGTTTATTACCGGATAAAGAGGAAAATAATTTGTTTCAAGATCACAGAAAGAACAACAACAACAAAAACCACTTGAAATACTGATAGGAAAGACAAAACAAGTTAGAGGCGACTTGTTCCTCTGGCCAAAAATCACCCATTCCTTACAGTTCATCTTCCACTGTCCTAATGCCTGTTAGTCAAAGAAAGACAGGTCAGCCCACCCCCTGGCATCTTTAATTGACTTCCGAGAGTGTTATCAAGAGCTACTCAAGCGGGGCTAATATGCCTGTGGATTGCTCGCACATGGCAGAGCTGGGTGTGCTGGACTTTAAAGGGGCTGGAGGGACAGCCTAATCTCCACTCAGTGTGGGCGCAAAAACCAAGGTTATCTAAAAAAAAGAACAAATAATCCTTTGACACTCAGGAGACAGAAGGAAGATGTGACATAGGGACATGGGGGCATTGGTGCTTAAGTGCAGACTCAGCCAATGGACCTCATATCACCATATTTAGATTGTGACCCCGAGATTTGTTAGCTGATGGGAACTAAATGACATGAAACACTGGCCATGCTGAGCCTTCTTCTTCTTTCGTTTTTTTTTTTTTTTTTACAACGAATGCTGATTCTTCTGAGAGCTTTCTACAGGAAGAGCTGTTCTAGGTTGAGATGAAGCAAAAGGACCTGGCAGAATGCAGATGAGTCCAGTTACTTCAGTTAAGTTTAAAACGTCATCCCCGTAGGGAGAGCAGAACATATGGCGCCTAAGATCTTCTTCTGCTTGGACTGATGCCTGGTCACGTCAGGATGAAGAGTTTGTTTTCTTCTTTTCTCTCCTTTTTGTTTTGCCACCAAATTTCTCACTTCTGTACATTAGAACTCGGTATTTCACTGGAACAGAATGAAAGTTTCACATACAAAACCCAGCACATTGTATATCTTTTAGCTTTTATTAAAACATCATAAATATATTTTCATATGAATGTTTGGCTATCAGTTCCAACACTGTCGCCTAACTCCTTCCTATTAAGCCAGTATTCTTTCTTTTGAAGCAGGGCCATGTCTTCAGGGGTATTCTATTCCCAAAAAAATATAAATAATTACATTTCATGTCTGCAGACCGCAACTTCTTCTTCACTCTTAGCTCTGGATCTTCAAGGACTAATTTTTTTTGGTTACTGTGTCAAACTAAGAAAAAGCTTACTTTGTGAGTAAAAATAATACTGTATAAGTTTCAACAATATTGTTTTTCCCTAGTTGGTGTTCAGTTGCAATCTAGTGAAAAAACATTGAGTCTACAGAAAAAATATTCAGTCACAGTCTATTGAAAAAAATTTTTCTACTAAAAAAAATCTTCTAAATAATTCCTCTGTCACTCTGCTACAGGAAAACTCACACAGCCATGACGATGTTTTTTTACAAGGTGAAGGGAAATACGATTTTGCATTTATTTTGTAGATTCCTTCCACATTTGGGGACTCCTCACTGGTAAAGTTCCTTACTTACCATCTACCTGAAATGACTATAATAACGATATTATGGGAAAATCACTTTGAAAATGAGGATGTATATTATAATGAAATCTGGTATTTACTAATAACTGAATTAAAAAGGCATATTGGTGCCTATCTCAAATATTTTTTAAAAAAAATTAAAAAGGAGAAGAAAGGCTTTTGTCTTCCATTACATTGAGATTTGCCTGTTTTCTCCTAATTATATTCACAATGTCAGCTATAATAGAAATTTTTTTTGTGTGTGTGTCTCAAACTTTTTGAATATTTGTTTCTATTTATTCTTTCCCCTGGTTCTTTTCATCAGTATAACTTTGAAAGGAAGATTTTTGTTAATGATTATAACTGTACCAAGATTTTTTTTCAGGTTTTCTTTAATGATTCAGTGTTGCTTTCCCAAAGGGGTGAAAAAAGTTTCTTTAAATAATTAAACAATATGCAAGCTTTGCTAATTACAATAGTAATTCTATTCATTATAAAGGCAATTAAATTGGCTTTTTTGGGGTTACCATTAGAGTTTTATTCTCCTATTTGTTCTCCCATGATAATTGCACATTTTGAAGTTACAAGTCAGTGAATAAAAATACTGCTTTACACCTGCAACCTTAAATGGCTCTTGCCATCTTCTAGCTTGGAACCACGTTCACACACTTAGGGGATGGTGGGCTAGATTAAAGGTACAGCGTGTGTCTATGCAGTGGCAGAAATATAAGACAACACTAATTCCTCCAAACCACAGCCTGAATGAACAGCAAGTAAACTTTAATCACAAGTGGTCAGATATCAATAAATAATATAAATAACAGAAATGATCTGAAAGGGAGAAATAACAGACAGTTAATTAAACCAAATTAACTATAGTGGAAAATAATATTAACCCTAAGGTTTTGTTTTTTGTTTGTTTGTTTTTAAGAGTACATGTTGGCTTCTTATGAACTTAGAAGAATGTCAAAGAAATACACAGAGGAAACACCTCTCCAAATGTCAAACTGAGATGTTATGGGTCAGAAGGATGAATAAAGATTATCTGCACAGAAGATGCTAGTACAGAGGCAAACTGATGGCATGGCATAAATGTTGCTACATATAAAATCAATGCAAATATTTGCATCTTTCTGCCTCAAGAGGTGTTATTCATATAAGTAATGACTAAGTGAAATGATTCCTGGATATAAAACCTGGTATGCAATAAAGAACGTTTTGATTGCAAAGGAGTCTGGGGTTCAGTGTAAGTGCATGGCCTGTATGATGACATTAGAAATAGAAATTGTTGAGGCTGACTAGGAGACAATGCTATGTTTCGCAAGGCAGCTCACCGGAAGATCTCAGAAAACAGAAAGGCCAAATTGAATGCTTACCATTTTTGCAAACGCAATCATGTTTATCTGACAAACAACTGAGTAGTAAAAACACACAATGATGTCCTGAAGGAAGGAGATTAAAAAAAAAAAAGGGATGCACTAACAGATATTTGTAGTATGAAGGGACAAACATTCCAAAGCATTAGTATAAAAAAGAAAGACCCCAAGAAAGATTTTAAGGGAAATGCCAACTCCAAATAAAGCCACATAAAAGTTCTTTTTTTTTTTTTTTTTTACTTCTAATGAGAGTATCTGGCCAAACCAGGTCTAATCATTTATAAGAAATGAGGATTGAGAATGAAATATATGACCTGCAAATGAATGTGCTGATTGGAGAGAGGGAGTGACTGGAGGGCTGTGTACCTGTGGGTAAACTTAAAACATCTACCCCCCCGCAAAAAAAAGAACAACCAAACCTGTGGCCATTGAGTAGATTCTGTTCTCATAGTGACCCTATAAGATAGAGTAGAACTGCCCTGTAGAGTTTCCAAGAAGCACCTGGTGGATTTGAACTGCTGACCTTTTGGTTAGCAGCCATAGCTCTTAACCACTACGCCACCAGGGCTACCTAAAAGATATAAGAAATTTTTTAATCTCCTGGCGATTCATCTAAATTTTCTTCCTGGAAGCTCATATTAAAAGAAGGTCAGTGTTTTTTTTTTTTTTTTTTGCCTTTCATGTTGGCAGTTAATTGATGTAAATTAACTGAATCATTTTTAAATTACTACTCTGTGACATGCACTGAAATAAAGGAAAATGACAGTTAACATGACAGTTTCTGTCCTCAAGAATCTAGGAGTCTAATGAAAACAATGGTTAAAAAAGAGGAAACATTCATTAATTTTCAGAAATAATCAGGGATATTAGTAAACTTCACATATTTCTCAACTACACTAGTTTAACAATGAAAAATAAATTTTCAAATTAGGATAAAGTCAAAGAAAAGAAGTCAGACTTTAAAACTGCAACTAATGAGAATTTATTTAAGAGCATGAGGTTTGGGAAGATACTATGTTTTATTCAAGTCTCACTGCTTCTAGGGGAGATACAATGCTTTATTCATCTCTACATCCAAAGTCTAACACAGTGATTAGGATAATATTACACAACAACCCAAACCCCCAAACTCATCGGCACTGAGTCGATTTTGACTCATAGCAACCCTACAGAACAGAGTAGAACTGTCCCATAGGGTTTCCAAGGACTGGCTGGAAGATTCGAACTGCTGACCTTTTGGTTAGCAGTCAAGCTCTTAACCATTGAGAAGCCAGGTCTCCATTACATAATAAAGATTTACTGAATTAAAAAGTGAAATGCAAGAGAGTGACAGACATGCTTTTAAGTCACTTCTTTGAAAAAAAAACTTTGAATAAATACAATTTTCATGAAACCATGTTTCTCCCAAAACTAAGGTAACCACATAATTTATCATCTAAACCAGGGCACTATTGAAAGTGAAAAGGAAATGCTTAAAATTGCAAGAATTACTTGATTTACGACAGACATTAATGGGGACTGGACTGGACAAAAAAGGAAGTAAGGTCGCTGTTCCACAACCTTTATTAAGGAGGCTAAAATATAATTTATGGAGGAAGGTATTCCACATGGTACCAAAAAAAAAAAGCCAACCAACCAAACAAAAACTGTTGCCTTCAAGTCAATTTCAACTCATAGCGACCCTATAGGACAGAGTGAGTAGAACTGCCCATAGGGTTCCCAAGGAGCGGCTGGTAGGTTCTAACTGTCTACCTCATGTTTAGCAGCCGTAGCTGTTAACCACCGCACCACCAGGGCTCCATTCCACATGGTAAGTGGGATGATACTAGAACTGTGTTGGGAATGACTCAGGAACATCACAAGGAAAATCTCTAGTCTTAATAAAAGACAAGACTTTAGACGTGTTCCACTTATTCTACCACCTTTGCTAATGAAAATCAGAAACCACATGTATGAGTATCCACAATAATATTTAAAACTTATGCATATTAGCTGATGGGATCAAAGGAAGAAAAACAAAATTTTATTACATATTGTTTCTGAAGCGTGTACTCTTTTCACTCCCCTTACTAGAAAATGGCTTATATTAGTTTCTGTTGCATGATAAATATTCCATGTTAACAGTAAGGAGTAAAGTGTCTCATTCCACAGAAAGTGGAAAAAGTAGATTTAGGTATTAAACAACTGAATTCTATTTAATACCATATAGCTTACTCAGCAATGCAGTTATTCTAAGATATGCCCAGGGAAAAGGGTCTAAAGTGTGTCTAAAAGTTAGCAACCAGGTATTTCACATATTGAAAAACAGTCTTCTGGCACACATATTAAAAACTTTAGAATCTTTTTGTTTGTTTGTTTAAAGGAGCCTTGTAGATTTTTCTTTTATTAGAGCTCTATAATAGAAAATGAAACTCAAAATTATTTGATTAAATGGTGGAGCACATTATTTTATTTTGGGAAGCAGTTAAAAATAAAAAGACCATTGTGTTTGCCAAGAAGGTTTGTGCCTGACTTTTAACAGAGCTAGAACGGCTCATTTAATAATAAAATGCTAGCCAGTCCCCTACAGCCCTTTTTGAGGTCTGACTTCGCTCACTGTGACAGACATCATTTTTTTCACTTGGATAATTTTGTATACATACACTCAGAATTTGCTAGCTAAGCACGTGGAAGTCATATAAAACACACCTAATCACACAGCTTACGCATTCAAAATGTAGCATATCACAAAAAACTGCAGTGCTGTGTCTGTCAAAACCTGTCACCTGATGCATAAAATTGTTGGTTTTATGAGTCATTTTTCAGTGAACTCTAATGGAAACATGGCTAGATTGAGTTTTTCATGAAAAATGCAGATTTTTTTTTCTTCCCTTCCTTGAACGGAACTCAACAAAAAATGTCCTCTCTGTGATTAAAATTAACACTTTTAATTTTTGGTAAATAAAGAAAATACCCTTCCTAATATACCTCAGGTTAAGTGTTACAGCGAATAACCAAAGGGTTGGCAGTTCAAATCCACCAGGCACTCCTTGGAAACTCTATGGGGGCAGTTCTACTCTGTCCTATAGGGTCACTATGAGTCGGTATCGACTCCATGGCAACGGGTTTGGTTTTTTTTGGTGGAATGTACCTCAAAGATTTACAGATTTACAGCACATGTATTATTCCTTCACATGTATAAAAAGTTGTTTGTCAATCAAACTGCATAGCTACCAACTTAAATATTCATTACCTGCTAGGGGTTTTTTACTCAAAAATGAAAAGTAAACATATATACCTTTTCTTTTTTCTTATCACTGTTTGGTTTTTATAGCCTTAATGATCATTTTGACTCGGTCACTAAAATTTATTCTAAGAACTTCAAGCTGAAGTCTTCCTTTGTAAACCTTGATATTGAGTTACGAGATAGCATATTTAATATATATTGATTCCAAAGAACTGTCAAGCTGATTGCACTTTTTAATGATTATTACACCTTCACATTTAATCAACTGACATATCTCACTGAATGTCCAGTTTCATAGAACATATTTATCTTTCATTTGATTGATGATCAGTCATCTCACAAAATGTACCTCAGAGAGCTAAGGTATCTATAAACAACTTATAAATATCTGTAAACAATCTTGTACTCTAAATGAAAAATGTAATCACATTAAATATGAAAGACTTTATGTGAATTTTATGCCTATTTTCTCCGATAATTTATTTTCGTGTAGATTTGGATATAAAATTTTTACTCTGGTTCTCATAAGAGATGTCGTGAGGGAAAATTTAATGTTGGTCACAAGCCCAGAAGTCAGTTAGAGAATGGGGATGACTCTAAACCCCAAAACCAAACCTGTCCCCTTCTAGTTAATTCCAATACATAGTGACCCAATAGGACAGTGCAGAACTGCCCCATAGGGTTTTCACAGCTGTAATCTTTATGGAAGCAGACTGCCATATCTTTCTCCCACAGAGCAGCTGGTGAGTTTGAACTGCCAACCTTTCAGTTAGAAGGCAAAAGCTTTAATCACTGTTCGACTAGGGCTCCTTGAGGGTAACTCTCTTAGGCGTAAACTCAGTAAGTAATATGGTTGCTGCTGTGCACTTCTCCAGTGAAGCTTCCACTCTCTTGAGGCAATTTTTTTCCTGATTTCATTCTATTTATTAATTATTTCCTAATATCTACTCTATGCAATGCAGTGTAAGGTAAATAAACATCAGTAATACCTGTCCTTTTCCTTAAGGGACATATTTCTCAGTTAACTATTGTTGCCTAATCACCTCAAAGCTTAGTGACTTAAAAAAATAAAAACAAAGTTAGTGGCTTACAACCATAGCTATTTCATTGACTCACACTTGAGTGAGTCTGCATTTTGGGTAGTTCTGCTGATCTTGCCTGGGGCTACTCGCGCAGCTGCAGTCATCTTGGGGGCTGCACTGGTCAAAGGTGGCCTCATTCACTTTTCTGTCAGCTGGTCCTGGCTGTGGTTTCTGGGAAGGCTGTATGGTTGAGCCACTCTACCCATCACATGGTCTCTCATCCTCAGGAGGTCTAGGCTCGGCACGTCAATTTTATCGCATTCTGTTGGTCAAAGCATGTCACAAAGCCAGCCCAGGTTCAAAGAGTGGAGAAATGGTCTCTTCCTTTTGATGAGAGAAGTGATTAAGCCAATAGCAAAGGGTGGGGTACAGGGATGGAAGGAATTATTGTGACCATCTTTGCAAACATCACCTTTGTTATTGTTGTTGGTTGCTTTTGAATCAGTCCTGACTGATGGCCATCCCATCTGTGCAGAGTAGAACTGCTCCATAGAGTTTTCAAGGCCATGACATTTTGGAAGCAGACTGCCAGGCCTTTTCTTCCAAGGCACCTCTGAGTGAGTTTGAACTGCCAACCTTTTGACTAGTAGTCAAGTGCTTAATCTTTCACACCACCTGGGGACTCTCCTCAGGGACTTCTACCATAGCTATAAATTTTATGTGACACTATATAATCTGTATGTACAATAAGCAAGAGTCTATATGCAATACAGCATCCCTCGCATGCCCAACATTAAATAGTTCCACATCACAGATACTTTTCTCCACCTCTTAAATCTCTCAAGGATAAACACTACTAATAAAAAGAAAAACCAGGCAACCAAACATGAAGGTATAACACACATGGGTTCTCTCTTTTTTTAATTGTGTTGTGCAATACAACTTCTTAATTAATAAATTTTTATTTTGGCACCAGCAGATTTCAATTATACTCTTATTTTAAAAGAAAAAATACCCTTTAGTTCAAAGTGATGGCATCCATGACTTTCCTGCAGAGATTTTATGGATATAAACATGGACTCCATTCCAGCCAAGATATGATGTCAATTTTTTTTCTTTAATCTATATGGTCCATCCTTGTGACCTCCTGGTCTCTCCAGACATCTCCCTTGAACACATAATATGGGGCTAAACGGCAGAGTAGGACTAATTTGCCCCTACTACATTAATCTTTGAGAAGCCCTGATGATGCACTGGTTAAACACTTGGCTGCTAACCAGAAGGTCAGTGATTCGAACCCACCAACTGCTCCATGGGAGAAAGATGCAGCAGTTCGCCCCTATAAAGATTACAGCCTTGAAAACCCTATGGGGCAGTTCTCTGTCCTAGAGGGTCTCTCTCTATGTGTAGAAACTGACTCAGAGGTAATGAGTTTTTTTTTTTTTTTAATTTTATTAACCTTTAGTGTATTAAAACTATAATTTTTTAACATTTTTGTTTACTGTTCTCAGAATTATGTTGCCCAAAAGATATGTTCAAGTCATAACCCCTGGTACCTGTGAATGAGACATTTGAAAATAGCATCTTTGCAGATGTAATTAGGTCATGATGCAGTCATTATGCTGGGTGGGCTCCATTCTCTTAATGGCTGGTGTTCTTATAAGAAGAGACATACACAAGGTAGAACACTGTATCGGAGGCAGACATTGGACTTACGCTACCAGAAGCCAAGGAACACCTGGGAAACCACAGGCTGAAACAGACAAAGAAGGTTCTTCCCCTAGAGGCTACAGAAAGAGTATGGCCCGCAACCCTCTGAATTGGAAACTTCTATCCTCCAGAACTGTGAGACAATAAATTTATATTTTTTAAACCACATAGCTTGTAGTAATTTGTTAAGGCAGTCCTAGGAAACTAATACACAGATGATCAACAATACTGGGAAAGAACCTAACCATTAATGGACAGAAAAGAAAGCAAAAGTGTTTAATGGTCCAATACACAGAAATCAGAATACCATGTTTCTTAGTACAGCAAACGTCATCAAAAATATTAACGACGTTGAGTAGGATGTCAGTTCATTCTGTTTACCTTTGTGCTAACATCATTTTACCAGGGCTAGGTCAAACCTCACATGTTAGAGGGGCATCTGCCTAAGAAGTTAAATGCCAGCCACAAGTTTGGGCTTCCTTATAACACCCTCACTTCTGACCTGCTGGCTAGAAATGTGGGGGCTCCCTTTACCTCCTCAGGATATCAGCTATAAGTTCTGGGGTTTGTAGGGATCCCCTCACTTGTGACCTGCTGGTTCTCACTACTCCCTCAGGTTTGATATTTTGGTAAAACAACTCACAGATCTGAGCAAAGTGCTGTAAGTACAAATAGAGTTTTATTGTAGCAAAAAAGATACAAATGCTACAAATGAAGAGATGCCAGGGCGAGGTCTGTCTGAGAGGGTCCCCAATGAGCTTCTGTGCTTCTAAAAAGGGACACATCATCCTCCCAAGCACTAATGTCTTGCATCAACCAGGAAGCTCATGGAGATTCAGTCTCCAGAACTCTTATATGGGTCTCATTATGTGGGCATGATTGATTTAATCATTGCCCATTACCCATGTGGTTGAACCCAGCCACCAGCCTCTTTCCCCTGAGGTGGGGCTGTTATTAGACGGTGGGTCTTTCTGGCCACGCTGTAGCCTCATGCAAGAGTCACCTCATTAGCATAACCTGTTAGGTAGGAGTGTTCTGGAGCCCTCATGGGTAACAAAACCAAAAACCAACCCCATTGCCATCAAGTCGATTCTGACTCATGGCATGGTTTAACAAAGACACCATAATCACAGGCAAATTTCCAGGTTTTAGAGGTTATCTTTCATGAACCAAGGACAATGACCTAATTCTTTGGGTCAAGTTAATTGTGAATCCCACAGATGCCTTCTTCCTGCATATACAATAACAGATATGAACTAACTACAGGAAGTCATGGACCATTTTAGCAATACTACTAAGTAATTTAGCCTTGGCTGTTTTACGAAATATTTGTGATGTAGTATCAATTTAAATCTTAATATACTTGAGAGAAACTTCTCTCCAGTGTAAATAAGATAAAAGTACGTTTTCTTTTATCAAAGTCTGATCTCACTTTTCCTTGAGAAAACTTCTGGCTACCCAGGAAATTAATATAGCATCCAATTGGCTTGTTTACACTTTCTCATTTCCCCAAACTATTTTGCTTCGTGTACTGCATTCTGTCACAGTGAAAGTGATTTGGGGATTTAAAATGGACTCATTCTGCTCAAACAGATGTCAAAGATGAGGTACATTGGTTTTAACAACTATTTAGGGGCCATGCGAGAAAGAGCTTTTCCTATGTAAAAGCTTATATTGTGAGCAGTCAAAGGGATTGCTTTCTATTTTTCTTCACAGTTATATTTCACTAAATGTAACCAAATTTATTAAGCAATATTTTTGTGCATCAGTGCAGAGAACTGACACACACTTTAGTTTAAAACACTCTCTAATGTATTGTCAGAATTATAACACATGGAAATAGTTTCAATTAAATGGGAAGCACATGTAATCTTTGAACAGTATAAGAAAAATATGTAATGCCTTTTTTACAATCATAAAATGATTTTAAAAGAGAAACAAAAGTCATGCTCCTTATATCATACCTCAAAGGAACCCGACAACATAATGAAAAATTGGGGTGTAGGCTTATTAAATTTTATTGTAATTTTTTGTTGTTCTATTTTGTAGTGGTGGCACTAGGTACAATGAGAAATTATATATATCCAGTAGTCAAATAAGGCATGGCTAAAGCTTAATGCTATATTTTTTTTTAAAGCTTAATGATATAGTATATTTAATATCCTTTGGAATTATTAGTGGCTTTGAACTATATAATACACTGCAAAATATTACCATATGAGGCAGAGAAGTAAGACAGAATACTAATTGCCCGTATCGTCATTTTCTTTGGGAGGTGTTTCTATGCATTTGAGTGTGTATGTGTGCGTATGCATGTATATGGCTTGGCTGTCCGCAATTTTGTCTTAGTAAGTGTTTCTTTGACAATTAGATAGTTCTGAAGAGTATTTAGTGACTTGAAGTGTGATGCTATTAACATCAGCTAGAGAGAAAGAAAAAAAAAATCAATACAAATTTTGCTCACAATTAGCAAATAATTCGATGATTTCTTGCTAGTTCTCTAGAGAGGAGAGTCGTGGCATCCTTGAATTCAAGGGAAGATACTCTGGATTTATTTCTACCGAAAAGCTTATCTCACAAACCCGATGAATAAAGGCATAACTCTAAATGAGTCAATGCCTCAGGGTAATTGGAGTTACAGACCCAATTACTGCATGTCATCCTCAGTAATTATTTCACCTAGGCAGTATATCAGATGGAGTTTCTAAATGGTATTCCTGTGGTTTTTATTTCAAATAAAAGCTATTCTAGTTTAAAATTAGCAAAACCGTGTTTTTACATTGTTGAAAACCAACCATTGCCTTTAAATTCTAGTACAATTAATTCAACAAAAGCAAAGCTTGATATATCTTATTATGTTTTTTAGAAACCATCATGGGGATTCTAACTTACAGAGTTACCAACTTAAGTGTATATATATTTATAATTAAGCACTTAATTTATTCAGAAATTTTGTGGACAGAATTATGAAATTTGCAACTTTGTTTTAGAAAATCATTTACAATTTCAAGAGTCATCTTTTCCTTTTAAGAGTTTTGGTCAAATGTCACTCATAAGTAGCATATATGATCACTTTCATATGGATATGATCGTTGGGGCAATGAGAATCTTTTGTAGGGAATGACATGCTCATCTTATACCAAATAGACATTGTGTTTTTAACTATATTCAATTGAGTTCAAGATACGTGACAATTATTGAATGTTACACTTGTTCAAACGGTTGTGAGCAATCCTGAAATAGTCTTAATTTCAAAAGCATATTTCCCCTTAAGGTTTTAAAAAGATATATAAAAACCTTTAAAATGCATCTTTCCACAATGAGTACAGTTAAGAGTAGCTATTGATGCAGGAAGGCAGGGCCACATTTCTGATCTCCCAGCAGTCATCCTCCCAAGACACAGAATGATTTGAATCCTCAAAAGGCTGTGTGTAAGAAAGAAGCAAAAAGTGACGTTCAGCCATATGGCAGCTAATGTCACCAAACCGGTGTGGCACATCAATCACGTAATGATTTTTATGTGCCCAGAAAGGGCACTCTGCCATTTAAAGAATGAGAATACCAAACCAAACTGGGTTTTGGACCTGGGAAGCACTACACTGCACACGTGTGCCCCATCCTGACTCAGCCAAAGCAATTAGTTAGGATCCCTCCTGTCATTCCAAACATAGGTGACCATTCTGCATGTCTGCCAGTAACTGCTAACTGGAGACACTAACTAATCACAGAGAAGATCCATGCATTTCCCCTATACATTACTTCCTTAAATAAAGGTTGTCCCTAATTCCCAAGCCCAAGAAGAACAGATGTGGTCTTTTCAGTAAATGCCACCCTTTTCCCACATAAGCTTTTATATTTGTTAAACTCAGGCTTCACTATACAAGAAGCAATCATTCTTTGTGGAAAAGTCAAGACTGCTAAATGAAGAATTCCAATGCACGTTTGAATCTCCTTTTTCCAGAGTAGCAACACTTTAAAACTTCCGAGGGTAGCAAATGTTACTTTCAATTAACTGAACATAGCAAAATGTGATTTCCTTTTCAAGGGGCAGACCAATAAATGCCAACGTGTAGAAAGTAGTATAATATTACATTAAATAGCATTATTGAGGATGTGTATGTGGAGAAATAGGATAATGCCTACAGGGTGTCCACTGAAATATGAAAGTTTTATATATACATATATATACACACACACACACATCAAACTAATCAGAGTAAGTGCCTAATATAATTATACATAAAATGTAGGAATTTTCTTAAAACCTCATCCTTCATATTAATTGAGGTTAGCCTTTGGAATGAAATATATAAAGGATGAACCTAAATTAATTTCTACAAATACATGTGCACAAAGGGGAGATCTTAATATTAAAATTCTACTCAGCAGTATTCTTTTTTATATATAATTTTTATTGTGCTTTAAGCGAAAGTTTACAAATTCAGTCTCTCACATAAAAACTTATATACACCTTGCTACACACTCCCAATTACTCTCCCCCTAATGATACAGCCCGCTCCCTCCCTTTTCATATCCATTTCGCCAACTTCTAACGCCCTCTACCCTCTCATCTCCCCTCCAGGCAGGAGATGCCAACATAGTCTCAACTGTCCACCTGATCCAAGAAGCTCACTCCTCACCAGCATCCCTCTCCAACCCATTGTCCAGTCCAATCCATGTCTGAAGAGTTGGCTTCGGGATAGTTCCTGTCCTGGGCCAAGAGAAGGTCTGGGGGTCATGACCACTGGGTTCTTTCTAGTCTCAGCCAGACCATTTAGTCTGGTCTTATGAGAATTTGGGGTCTGCAACCCACTGCTCTCCTGCTCCCTCAGGGGTTCTCTGTTGTGTTCCCTGTAAGGGCAGTCATCAGTTGTAGCCGGGCACCATCTAATTCTTCTGGTCTCAGGATGAAGTAGTCTCTGGTTCATGAGGCTCTTTCTGTCTCTTGGGCTCTTAATTACATTGTGTCCTTGGTATTCTTCATTCTCCTTTGATTTGGTGGGTTGAGACTCATCGATGCACCTTAGATGGCCGCTTGCTAGTGTTTAAGACCCCAGATGCCACTCTTCAAAGCGGGATGCAGAATGTTTTCTTAATAGATTTTATTATCAGCGGTATTTTTGAATTTACTTTATATGGAGTTTTAGAAGGAGGTTTTGAATAAACAGAAGGAGGTAAAATTTAAAACCAAAGATGAAGGCATAGGCAATGATAAATCAGGAAGAAATGCAGAGGAAATCAGACGAAGAAAAGAAGGGAGAATAGGGTCATTATCTACTTGTAAGGCATGCAGTCTGGCTAGGCTATACACAGATTATTTTAGAAGACTGTGAAGTTGGTAACAGAGACATAGGAATCAAATAATAATAATAAAATGGAGTATGAGAGAGGGCTTCTACACTAGGTAACTTATGGCATTGACTTCATTCCTTCTTTGGTCCAAGCTGGCCTTGTTAATGCCTTGTCTGCCTATGAGTACCTAGCTACAATCCACATTGGGAAAAGAAGGAAGAACTCACCAAATGAAGTCAAAGAATCTAAATTCTTTTGATTAATATGAGAAACAATTAAGATGTTACATTACGAATTACTTTAGTAATGACTGATAAAAACTAAAACCAAACCCATTGCCAATAAGTTGATTCTGACTCATAGTGAATGACCCTATAGGACAGAATAGAACTACCCCACAGGGTTTCCAAGGACTGGCTGGTGGATTCAAACTGCAGACTAGTTTGTTGTTGTTGTTGTTAGGTGTGGTCGAGTCGGTTCCAGCTCATAGTGACCCTGTGCACAACGGAACGAAACACTGCCCTGTGTGCGCCATCCTTACAATTATTGTTATGCTTGAGCTCATTGTTGCAGCCACTGTTTCAATCAACCTCATTGAGGGTCTTCCTCTTTTCCACTGACCCTGTACTCTGCCAAGCATGATGTCCCCCAGGGACTGATCCCTCCTGACAACATGTCCAAAGTATGTAAGACACAGTCTCGCCATCCTTGCCTCTAAGGAGCTTTCTGGCCTCACTTCTTCCAAGACAGATTTGTTCGTTCTTTTGGCAGTCCATGGTATAGTCAACATTCTTTGCCAACACCACAATTCAAAGGTGTCAACTCTTCTTTGGTCTTCCTTATTCATTGTTCAGCTTTCACATGCCTATGATGTGATTGAAAATACCATGGCTTGGATCAGGCACACCTTAGTCTTCAGGGTGACATCTTTGCTCTTCAACACTTTGAAGAGGTCCTTTGCAGCAGATTTGCCCAATGCAATGTGGCTTTTGATTTCTTGACTGCTGCTTTCATGGCTGTTGATTGTGGAACCAAGTAAAATGAAATCCTTGACAACTTCAATCCTTTCTCCGTTTATCATGATGCCGCTCGTTTGTCCAGTTGTAAGGATTTTTTTTTCTTTATGTTGAGGTGTAATCCATACTGACGGCTGTGGTCTTTGATCTTCATTAGCAAGTGCTTCAAGTCCTCTTCACTTTCAGCAAGCAAGGTTGTGGCATCTGCATAACGCAGGTTGTTAATGCGTCTTCCTCTAATCCTGATGCCTTGTTCTTCTTATATTCCAGCTTCTCGGATTATTTGTTCAGCATACAGATTAAATAGGTATGGGGAAAGAATACAACCCTGACACACACCTTTCTTGACTTTAAAATAATCAGTATCCCCTTGTTCTGTCCGAATAACTGCCTCTTGATCTATGTACAGGTTCCTCATGAGCACAATTAAGTGTTCTGGAATTCCCATTTTTCGCAGTGTTATCCATAGTTTGTTATGATCCACACAGTCGAATGCCTTTGCATAGTCAATAAAACACAGGTAATCATCCATCTGGTATTCTCTGCTTTCAGCCAGGATCCATCTGACATCAGCAATGATATCTCTGGTTCCATTTCCTCTTCTGAAGCCGGCCTGAATTTCTGGCAGTTCCCTGTTGATATACTGCAGCAGCCATTTTTGAATGATCTTCAGCAAAATTTTGCTTGTGTGTGATATTAATGATATTGTTCTATAATTTCCACATTCGGTTGGATCACCTTTCTTGGGAATAGGCATAAATATGGATCTCTTCCAGTCAGTTGGCCAGGAAGCTGTCTTCCGTATTTCTTGGCATAGACGAGTGAGCACCTCCAGCGGTGCATCTGTTTGTTGAAACATCTCCATTGATATTCCATCAATTCCTGGAGCCTTGTTTTTCGCCAATGCCTTCAGAGTAGCATGGACTTCTTCCTTCAGTACCATTGGTTCCTGATAATATGCCACCTCTTGAAATGGTTGAATATCAACTAATTCTTTTTGGTATAATGACTCTGTGTATTCCTTCCATGTTGTTTTGATGGTTCCTGCGTTGTTTAATATTTTCCCCATGGAATCCTTCACTATTGCAACTCAAAGCTTGAATTTTTTCTTCAGTTCTTTCAGCTTGAGAAATGCTGAGTGTGTTCTTCCCTTTTGGTTTTCCATCCCCAGCTCTTTGCACGTGTCATTATAATGCTTTACTTTGTCTTCTCGAGACACCCTTTGAAATCTTCTGTTCAGTTCTTTTACTTCATCAATTCTTCCTTTTGCTTTAGCTGCTCGATGCTCAAGAGCAAGTTTCAGCGTCTCCTCTGACATCCATCTTGGTCTTTTCTTTCTTTCCTATCTTTTCAGTGACCTCTTGGTTTCTTCATGGATGATGTCCTTGATGTCATTCCACAACTCGTCTGGTCTTCGGTCACTAGTGTTCCATGTGTCAAATCTATTCTTGAGATGGTCTCTAAATTCAGGTGGGATATACTCAAGGTCATATTTTGGCTCTCGTGGACTTGCTCTGATTTTGTTCAATTTCAGCTTGAACTTGCATATGAGCAATTGA
This sequence comes from Loxodonta africana, assembly GCF_030014295.1. Taxonomy (NCBI): domain Eukaryota; kingdom Metazoa; phylum Chordata; class Mammalia; order Proboscidea; family Elephantidae; genus Loxodonta; species Loxodonta africana. The sequence goes on from NC_087361.1 coordinate 35,061,519, forward strand.
TGGTCTCTTCCACAGTCGGCCCCTGGCCTTGTTCTGACTGATGATATTGAGCTTTTCCATTGTCTCTTTCCACAGATGTAGTCTGTGTGTTTCTATCTGGCGAGGTCCATATGTATAGTTGCCGTTTATGTAGGTGAAAGAAGGTATTTGCAATGAAGAAGTTGTTGGTCTTGCAAAATTCTATCATTCGATCTCCGGTATTGTTTCTATCACCAAGCCCGTATTTTCCAATTACTGATCCTTCTTCTTTGTTTCCAACTTTCACATTCCAATTGCCAGTAATTATCAATGCATCTTGATTGCATGTTTGATCAATTTCAGACTGCAGCAGCTAATAGAAATCTTCTATTTCATCTTTGGCCCTAGTGGTTGGTGCATAAATTTGAATAATAGTCGTATTAATTGGTCTTCCTTGTAGGCATATGGATATTATCCTATCACTGACAGCATTGCACTTCAGGATAGATCTTAAAATGTTCTTTTTGATGATGAATGCAACACCAACCCTCTTTGAGTTGTCATTCCCAGCATAGTAGACTATGTGATTGTACGATTCAAAATGGCCAATACCAGTCCATTTCAGCTCACTAATGTCTAGGATATCGATGTTTATAAGTTCCACTTTATTTTTGACAATTTCCAATTTTCCTAGATTCATACTTCGTACATTCCAGGTTCTGATTATTAATGGATGTTTGCAGCTGTTTCTTCTCATTTTGAGTCATGCCACATCAGCAAATGAAGGTCCTGAAAGCTTTACTCCACCCACGTCATTAAGGTCAACTCTACTTTGAGGAGGCAGCTCTTCCCCAGTCATCTTTTGAGTGCCTTCCAAGCTGCGGGGCTCATCTTCCAGCACTATATCAGACAATGTTCGGCTGCTATTCATAAGGTTTTCACTGGCTAACGTTTATCAGAAGTAGGCTGCCGGGTCCTTCTTCCTAGTCTGTCTTAGTCTGAAAGCTCAGCTGAAACCTCTCCTCTGTGCGTGACCCTGCTGGTATCTGAATACCAGTGGCATAGCTTCTAGCATCACAGCAACACACAAGCCCTCACAGTATGGCAAACTGACAGACACGTAGGGGACTAGTTCATTAGCAGCTGAATGTTATAAGCAAAACTAAGACCTTTGATTTCCATTTACTCTTCTTCCAATTATAGCCATTTAAGTCTAAACATTCCACAAAAATGCATATACGTTCCAACAACTTACGGTTTCAATTTCATCTTGAATTTGACTTAAAGCTATTTTAAATGTAACAAAAAATTATATGCATTCAGACACATTATATTCCAAATATACAATGTAAGAACTACCATATGTGCTGCTAGTTTAACTTGGTTTCATGTAGACTTTGGATTTAAAGTCTTCCTGAGTAACGAATACAAAATTAAAGTGCATATTTTTGTTTTGTCAGACTAATATATCTATAGTACTGTAATTTTGCAAAATCATTTTATATACTTTGTATGGGACCTTTATACACGTTACAATGCACAGGATCTTGGATTAGAAGGTTGTGCTATAGCAATGGAATTTATGATTTTTGTATTTAAAGCTTGCTTCAAAATGGCACAACTGAGAATGCTACACATATGAACTTTAACAGGGCCAGTTAATGCTTAGGGGGTGTATGTGCATAGAGTAAGTGGTAGTATGATGCTATAGTCATTTGGCCAACAACACATGATATACCATGGCACATGAGCCCGACACTGAACTATTTTATTCTGTTGTTGGTTGCCTGACACAGAGTTGGCCAACAATTAATAGTGACCCCAGGCACAACAGAATAAAATGCTGCCCAGTCCTACACCATTTCCGAGATTGGTCATGGATTAAAACCAAAAAAAACCACACCCAGTGCCGTCGAGTCCATTCCGACTCCTAGCGACCCTATAGGACAGGGTAGAACTGCCCCATAGAGTTTCCAAGGAGCCCCTGGTGGATTCAAACTGCAGACCCTTTGGTTAGCAGCCGTAGCACTTAACCGCTACGGCACCACGGTTTCCGGTCATGGATTAGATCCATTGAAATACACACTATATTAATAAACATAAATTCTGGATGCTTATCATCAGTCATTAATATTCATGATAGCTCTTTATTTACTGTTTTATTAGGGTTTATAGGCTGGCATTCTGCCACTAGTTGGAAAAAAAAAGAGTTTGAAAGTTACCGTATTATCTCCTACATGATGTGATGACCTGGCACAATGGCCATACTCTATTTTTGAACTGGAAATATCAGCATACAATGGCTTATGAGTACAAATTTTATATAATCTTATATTTTAAGTAACCCTTGAAAATAACTCTAACATGTTTTGTCTAAACCTTAAAAAAAAAAGTTTTGAATTTGAAGTGTTTTAAAGCTTCAATCCTCCATAAACAATACATTGATAAACATTAGCGAAAACGATCATTCAACATTTGTGCTTGATCTGATTTGCTGAACAGACGAATAGCTTCAATTAGCATTCTATTAGTGCATTTAAACAGGTTCACCAAAATTGATTTTTAAAGTTCAGAAACTAGCAGTTTGTTTTCTATGAGAGGCAAAAAAGTCACTTTGAAAATCCTGACCAAAGACATTTATCTTGTAACTTTTACTCTGCATGATCATTTTTCTTCAGTTGTATCCCAAAGGTCCATCTCACACAGTTGTTCTCTGAATACTGATCTCTTATGCAGTACAACCCATTTTTATAAAGAATGTCTTTTCTTATTTGAATTTCAACATAAAATTTATATTTTCTTAATATCTCATTTCTATTTCCTCCAAAATGCTTTTTAAAGTACTATTTGACAACAGCATTTAGTAAAAGGTGTTGGTATTTTCACACAGTTATTATCCTATTTTTCCTAGGTACTGTTTTATGCATACTAAATACTTAAAAAAAATACACATACTCACATTTTAAATCAAACATCCATATCTCAACCCACCCTGGCCCAACATGAGCACATATGCATCCCTATCATTCTTGAAAATACTATGTGTCTTGCACAACAGGCTTCAAAACATGCTTCTCAATTTAAATTAAAGAATACAGTGTTTAAACCAGAGCAAGATGAAATGAAGCTGCTATATTATAAAACGAGCTGGACAGTGAAGGCAACTAAGAGCATAGGACCAAGCTCCAAAGTCAAAGAGGACATGTTCCCAGGGACAGAATGATAGCGTCTTAGTTATCTAGTGCTGCTATAACACAAGGGGGTGGCTTTAACTAACAGAAATTTATTTTCTAACAAATAAAAGGCTAGAAGTCCAAATTCAGTGAGAAGGCTCCAGGGGAAATTTTTGTCTACTATGGAGGAAAATACTTGTCTCAGCTTCTCTAGCATTCTTGGAGTTCCTTGGAGATCTTCCCATGACATCTATCTTTTGCCCATTCCAGCTTGCTTACTTTGTGCCCAATCTGCTTTTCACATCTCAAAGGTGATTGGTTTAATAAAACAGGCCCTATACTGACATGGCTTCATTAACATAACAAAGAAAAACTCTATTCCTAACTGGGATTATACACAAAGGTACAGGGGTTAGTATTTCAACACGTATTTTGGGGGACACAATTCAATTCATAACAGATATGTAGAACAATACTCTGGAAGAAAGAGAGGAGGCAGGTATCTCACTTCTCCTTTGGTAGTTGTTTATCCAGACTCAGAATGTAAACTTTTACAGGAAGAACAGTACAGAATCAGGTGACATCTAAAAAGACTTGGGACAAGAAACAGAAAAAAGTAAAATGGAGAGTCAAGAGAAGAAAGAAACTTTGGGCATTTTCTAGAGCTAGGTGCTCAATAAGAGAGTCCTTCCCTTCATCATCACCAAATATTTCTGGAGTTGGAACTTCTAGAACCAAGTTAGACAAAATAGTGGGAATGGAAAGGGGACCTAGCAGAAATAAATCAATTCAAAGACTATATAATAGGTTGAGTCTTTCCTTCTTTCCAAATAAGAATCCCAATACAGACAAATACAATTGGGATTTCAAGTATGTCATGAGCATTGGCAAAATTTTAAGACATTTTGGAGCCCTGGTGGTGCAGTGGTTAAGAGCTACAGCCGCAAATCAAAAGGTCAGCAGTTGGAATCCACCGGCTGATCCTTGGAAACCCTATGGGGCAGCTCTATTCTGTCCTGTAGAGTTGCTATGAGTTGAAATCTACTCAACAGCACAAAATTTGTTTTTGGTTTTTTGTGGGTTTTTTTTTTTGTTTGTTTGTTTTATTTTAAGACATTTTATCCAAGATGAGAACACAGGGAATGATATATCAAATGTTTACTTTACTACAAACACAGCGGATTTATCCTTTCATTGTTCACATTGCTTCTAGTAGGATAAGAAAATATTCTGTTTATCATGTCACAATCCATATATATTGGCTGAGATATTTAATCAGTGGACTCTATAATTATGGAAACCACATGCATAGCTCATTATAAAGATAAAACTTTACTACTTTAAACGTAAAGTGTTACATTTATCTGAAAAATAGCCAATAGGCACTACTGACAATTTAACTTTTATTTAGATCAAAACACTCTTAAGTCATCAATGCATTTTGCCACTCAATACAACAGAAAGACATAGACGGCATATGAAAGTAATTACAGAGACAAAAGTTCTGGATTCAATAAGTATATTACAGTCATCAGTATGAAACTTCAGGGCTTTTATTGACCAAAACCATGTAAAAAATGTATCATATATAAAGACACGTTAAAGAGTGTCACAATAAAGGAAACTGACTTAGCAATGGTCATTTTATGGAACTACTTTTCATTGTTCATAAAATAACAGAGAGCCCCATAAAATGACCATTGCTAAGTCCATTTTCTTTCATTGTCAGGAGTGCCTGGATGGCACCTATGGTTAAGAACTCTGCTACTAACTGAACTGTTGATGGTTTGAGCCCCCCCAGAGGTGCACTGGGAGACAGGCCTGGTGATCCTCCTCCAAAAAGTCACAGCTCTGAAAACCCTATGGAGCAGTTCTACTCTACACTTAGGGATTCGCCATGAGTCAGATTTAACTCCACAACAACAGCAAATTTTTCATTGTCACTATAAACACAGTCCAAAACACACAGTAGGCTGTCATAAATGAAAACAACTCCATTTTAACTACATTTCTCTTTTTCCTTTCTCACATGGAACCTATATGTAATAATTATTTATAACTACAGGTAGTCCCCAATTTAACAACAGGGCTCCGTTCCAATGACTCAGTCGTAAGTTGTGACTTACTTACGTTGAACACTTCATTTTTTTAATTTTTCATTATTATTGTCTTTTATTATCAGTGTCATTATAAATCTGATCCTGATTTGTCTTTGTGGGTTAGAAACATTGCCTATAAACTTACAGATCTATTTTAATCCATACATAAAAAAATACACAAATCCTAAAAGTTTACTCTGACGATGAAGAGCTGGATGACACTTGCATTTTGTCAGTTTCAGTAATAACTCTCCTTCTAGAAGGTTCTGGATCATCTGGATTTTCCCTGGGAGTAGGGAGGGCTTTTAGTCACAAAATTAGTGAGAGTTATCTATATGGCTCTTTTTTTCTTCATACGTTTCACAGTAACATCTGAATGTTTCCCTAACAGGTCTATTGACTTTAGCAGAGCAATCAGCATTTGGATCCACGTTTTCAAGCAACTGAAGCCCCTGATGTAGTTTTTTGAAAACTAAATCTATAAGGCAGGGTTTTGAACAGTAAATCATAAAATTGAACACTGGCAAGTGAACATCTGAGAATGGTAACATCAGCAAATTACACACTGTAACATTGTTTGTAGTACATATTATTAACAGTAAGATAGAAATAAAAAACAGATGGTCATAAGTGTAGTTAGTCATAACATGAATATGTCTTAAGTTGGGGGCTACCTCTATTTTATGATTTAAAAACTATATACTAAATACAAAATTTATTACCATTTTCACACCCTTTTGCTAAATCACTCATTCATAAACACAGCCTTGATGGTTTGAATCACTACCATAGCAAAGTGTGTGAGAAGGTATTTAAAGGACTAAGTGGGCATGTACGAGTGTTTATGAGAGACCAAAAAACAAGTTGAAAGGTAAAATGTTCACTAAAAATATTGGTGTAGGAGAAGGGAGAAGAAAAGATAGGAATAAAGGAGAGACAAGAAAATAAAAAAGAGAATATAGAAGAAGAAAAGAAAGATGTAAAAATATTGAAGAAATGGAATTTTCAGAATTGATTGAGACCCATGCCTATCCTTGTCTTAGCAGGGGCCTTGCACTCCGGAATGCTGATGGTGAAGATACTGTCTTTTCTTGAACTGGATTAATGGAAGGCACCCTCATGCTTAATAAGATATTCTTTCTGTGAGTTTTGTTCTATTCTTCCCTGAACTCTATGAGGATTTATTTCAGCATATGCCAGAGCACTGAAGAAGGGGAAAATGCAGTCTTTTCCAAAGCTAATTTGAATATCAAAACTACTAGTTAATACGGCTAGAGTTCATAAAGCTATGCAGTTTGATAAAATACAGATTAAATGCAATGGAAAATCATCAGATTATTTCATTTTACAAACGACATATTCCTCATAGTTTAATATATTTCCTAGATCACCATGTTCAAATTCTGAGCAAAGCAGATAGAGTGCTATTTCAATAGTAATGAGTCCAGAATCTTGAAATTTTAAGATGTTAATTGCTTCTTAATGACTTACAAGATATTATTCATTTTTCACTATTAATTTAATGGCTGATGGATAATGGTAAATAGGAGGTTCTATTCTATTTAATTAACACTTAGAAAATTAGCTGCCAAAGCTGATGGTAATTGTAAGAATCTAAAATATATATAATGTTCTTCAGTATTTTGCTTTTTTTAGTCCTATGCAATTATATTGGCTATTTTTATGATATAGTCATTCCTTTGGACCAGCAAGGTTCTTTTATTTTAAATGACTTCGAAAATACAGAATACTACAGATTTAATCTCCCTACACATAAAACTACTTCAAATAATTATTTCATTTTTCCTTACAAAGTCAATGAGTTATTCAGTTTCCTATGATAACTTTATGGTTACATATCCTCCACAAAATGAGTATCTCTCCTTTTTTGTGTACTGAAAAACGTATAGTTTAACATCTGCAACAACAGCCCATGGGTCAATTCAGCCCACTGCCTGTTTTATAGAGCTGATGAGCTAAGAATGGTATTTTCAGTCTTAAATGGTTACAATTAAAATGGTTACTTAAGTATATATATAATATCTTAGATTTATTTAAAATACACATGTCCATTAATATTAATACAATGTATATAGGGTCGTTATGAGTCGGAATTGACTCGACGGCACTGGGTTTGGTTTTTTGGGTTTATCATGTTTAACATACATAATACCATATATACTATATTCTTTCCCTCTTTGGTATACACTCTGGTGTATGTTCTCTCTCTGCCTCTGTCTTTCTTTATCTCCATCTGTCTGTCCATCCATCCATCTGTCCATCCATCCATCCAAACACTCACACAGATTTAATACCTGATAAAACTCAGTCTCAGCTCTGGGGTGTTCAGAAAACAGGCAGTGGTGGGTGGGCAGTGGTATGGACAACTGCTAGTCCTGCTTGGCTTTCTTCTTCTCATAGCTGTTGCCATTTCCTCAGTCCCTTCAGTGGCCAAAATCATTATATATGTGTATGTATGTGCGGTTGTGTGTGTGTCTGTATATAGCAGTATATGTATGTGTGAAGACAGAGAAAGAGAGGAGAGAGAGAAAGACAGAGAGAGAGAGAAAGAGACCTTGCATTTTCCAGACCACTCAAGGCTCTGTAGGTTGAGAAGTGTTTATCTGAAATTGAATATATACCAAAGGGAAGGGGGTATTCTAATTGCAAATTTCCTATATATCATATTTGAGATAACTTAAATCTTTAGAAAGTTTGAGTTGCTGTAAGATATAGATTCTCATTTCCATACCACTGCCTTTTATTTATCGTCCTAACTTTGCACGCTGTAGTGTCTGGGCTGCAAATTGATACAAGTTCTGGCATCCAAATATAAAGATCAAGAAAAAGACTGGCTAGAGCACAGAGTGTGTTGCCAAAAGCTGCCATATTTGGCTGTAGAGATTTTCAAAGTAGGTTTTCTTTGATTTTCAAGGAGGGATTTTAGCAAGTAGGTAGTTATCAACTCAGAAAATGCAGCTTTTTTCTATGCTGGATTGGGCAAACATGTCAGATTCTCTAAATTATCTGTAAGGTTATGACAGATGATATAACTAATCACGAATTCTATTTTACTTGGAAAACTTAGACGTCCACGCTCTGTGCAAAAACTTGTTGTGTAAGTATAACAAAGGAACAAACTAACATTATATGCTTTAACACGAGGTCCTTAGAGCTATGGATTTTTTTCAAAAACTTATAGAAGTAAATTATTAATATCATATACTTTCCCCTTGAATACTATTTAAGGCCATAAATACAGGACCCTAGTCACATTATAAGGAATGCTGGTGGCACAGTGGTTAAAGCACTCGGCTGCTAACCAACAGGTTAGCTGTTGGAACCCACTAGCCACCCCACAGAAGAATGATGTGGCAGTCTGCTTCGCAAAGATTTACAGCCTTGGAAACCCTATAGGGCAGTTCTACTCTGTCCTATAGGGTCACTATGAGTCAGAATTGGCTCAATGGCAATTGGTAGTCACATTATGTTGTCATTGTTGTTAGTTGCTGTCAAGTCAATTCCAACTCATGGCGGCCCCACATGTTACAGAGGTTTCTTGGCTGCAATCTTAATGGAGGCAGATCACCAGGCTTGTCTTCTGCCGTACCACTGGGTGGGTTTGAACAGCTAACCTTAGGTTAGCAGTCAAATACAAGCCATTTGCGCCCCCAAGGGGCATTAGTCACATGATAACCTCAGATTTAAAGCATAAGATTTGTAAGATGAAAGGAAATATAACATTTTGAGTATATTTAAAGTGGCATCAAATAAAAAATAATAAATCTCACATTACGAATAAAATTTTTGAAATTACAGATTTGAAATATTAGTAATTTATAAATATTCAGATAATTTCAAAGCTGGCAGACCAAGTGCAAGGTGAGTTGAGTTTAGGCTATTGCCACAAAGCAGCACTACTTTAGTGGTTACAAATAAAAGTCTGTTATCCTTTGTCAGGAATTGTGAATGACAGAAGATTTGGATTATTCAAGGTACTCAGAAAAGCATTTCCTTATATGAATTGCAATTGCCATGTATTATTTCTTTAGGACTTAGTCACAATGTATGCAAAAGTAGAAGACCATACATACACGATTGCTCAAAAAGCGCTCATAAAGACTCACACTCCTTAATGCTAAAATAAGTTGCACAAAGGTTGAATATCCATTATGCTTTATTGCATAACTACTGAACTTTAGAAATATTGACAAACATTTCTTTTGGATATAGGTCATTATACTTTCTTTCCTTATTCCTCGGGTTTTGAATCAAAATAGGTATTCAAATAATTTTAAAAACAAAAATAACAAGTAAATAAAGAAACTCCAAACTCCATATTCCTTTTTGGAGATAAGGTTTTGATTTATACATTATTTTATTCTGAAATAGAGTTGATCTACACATAAATTAGTTTCTACGTTCCTTTTATATCATTTCAGAAGGTCATATCCGACCATATTAGAAGCCTCAAAAATCCCCAAAGACTTGCTAACTTGAATAATTCATTAAAAAAAAAGTGTTTTTATTCTTAAAACAGCAACACTGATACAGGCTCACATTCAGTATTGCTCTTAAAATGTAACAAGTCCCAAAAGACAAAAAACTGTAGAGGGGGAGGGAAAAAAAGTTTGTGATAGGCTCTTCCTTCCATTGCTAGAATGTCACAATTAGCTTTCTCTTTAATCAAATGTATTTATGTGCAAAAAATTCCCTTTGCATAGTTACACCATGCAAAGGGAATTTTTTGCACATAAATACATTTGATTAAACCAAAAAACCAAAACCAAACCCATTGCCGTCAAGTTGATTCCATCTCATAGCAACCCTATAGGACAGAATAGAACGGCCCCTTAGGTTTTCTAGGGAGCAGCTGGTGGATTCCAACAGCCAGCCTTTTGGTTAGCAGCCATGCTCTCATCCACGGCACCACCAGGGCTCCACGGCACCACCAGGGTTCCACGGCACCACCAGGGCTGCCTGATATATTTCACTATAGCGTATTAAATTGCATTCCACAAGCAGAAAACTTGGCAATCTGATGAATTACTACTTTGTGATTATGCTAGAATATGTTTCTTCTGTCTCTCAAGATCTCCTCAATCCAGCATGATACATTCATTTTTTTAAAATCAGGAACGAAGGAAATCTGAAGGTAACATAAAACTTGGATTAGAGAACCTAAGAAGCAACTGTATCATAAGACACACACGTTCAACTCTTTAGGACCATGCACAGGTGTAGGATAAACATTAATTGGAGAATTAAATACAAAGCTATAATACATGCATCATGTTCAAAGTAATAAAGAAAATAGATTTAAAAAAAGAAAATGAGTCAAGATTCAAAAGGTAAAGGTCTGCAAAGAGCTAATCAAATTGTGAACTAAAGACGTGGTTTTCCTTGGGAAGGGGTCAACCATATGCTACCAAGACATCAGGAGAGACACAGATGCACTGAATAATACGCCATTATATGTTCCTCCTTGAATTCTGTTGTCAGGTTCAAAGAATTATGCGCTCAGTCTAATAAAAAAACTGAAGAAGATCGAAAGGTGAACCAGCCCTTTGGTTCTCACAGGATTATACAGGTCAAACATTAGGATCACTAAAGTGAGGCCTACAGGAAGGTGTCAAAGAATTATGGACTTGAGGATATTTGAATGCAACACGTGTTTGATACAGGGAATGGAAATAGGCTATTTAACAAAAAAAAAGATTTCACATATGGTGAAATAAAGCAAGACTGAGTTCATATAGTGTCTTTATTTCACAAAATCACTACAAAGTCATTCTGGATTAAAAAAAATAAGTGAGTATTAATTTCTTTAAAGTGGCTCCTATGATCCTGGTATGATATTTTAGTCACTAAATATTCATACTGTGAATTGTTTCGCACAGTAAACGTACCGAATCCCTTTATAAACACCAGATGAAATTTAAGATAAGTTCATTTCATGGTCTCCAATATTCCTGAACACCCTGTTTCTTTCGTGACCTTTACCCATCCCATTTCATTTTTAACTGGTCTGTGTGTGCATACACATTGATCCGTAGACAAAGCATTGTCAGATGGAATCAATATATCATTCCTTTAGTTTTGAGATGGGCTCTTGCTTAGTTTACTTTCATTTTTTTAGCAGATCGACAGTGCTAAACCGATGCATTACAAATTGGGGATACAATTAGTATCTGTCTTCAGGCTAGTTAACATGGGAATACAGCTTGATAGGTAGATTTTAGATAGAAAAAAAATCTTCTGAAACTGTTAAAACTGTATTCAAAACTGCTTCTGCATTGAGTGTTTTACAAAGCAAATTGCCAACAGCAGATACTTCTTACATTTCTTAGTATTTCCTTGGTTTGAAAGGACATCTTATTACACTAGTTTTTAAAGAAATGTGATATGAAGTAAATACTCTCTATCGATAGATCAGGAAAAGAAGTTCTTTTTGAAATATAATCTCTTTTCTAGAAAAAATAAACTGATTTTATAGAGTATTAATTTAAGGGGCTTAAAAATAAATGGATTAATTTCAAATGAACTTTCTGGAAAAAAGCTTTACACTGTTGTTTATATAAAAATGCACATTTATAGTTTTTCTTTTATAAAATAATGTTAAAAATGAACCTTTTACACTTATACAGTTGGTATAATGCCTTCTTGTTTACCTACTTCTTCATTTGTATTGTAGGGTTCATCTCACTGGTGACAAAAGACCATTGAGCCTCTTTTCCCTCCATCTCATCAATATATTCATTAACAGGACTTCATCAATCTTACTGCACTAAGAAAATATTAAATCTTCTAAGCATATTAAAATTGATTTCATGATTTTGAGATCAAGTAATCATTATTAGACCATTTCTTCATTTTATATGCGAGTGCATTAAAAATAACACTCCAAGTAAATGTTCTTAAAACAAAAGGGTATCCAATGAAGCTATTATCTATGTCAGGGTAATAAGGTACACAATTTTTTTTCCCCCAATTTGACCCTTAACATTAAAAACACCGCTGCATATTGATTTGCTTTTCCTTTACCTAGGATTCAGTAGGTGGACCTCATCAACTTTCCATTATACATGGTAATGGGCAACCGAGAAGACAGCAAATAAACTCTTTTGCAGTATATTGTAGTCCACAGTTTGTGTGTCTGATGGCCTGGATTTGAAACTTAGTTCTGCTTAGCTGCCTTATAATCTTGAGGAGATTATTTAATCTTTTTGATAAAGAAACTCATCTTCTGAATGTTGATCATAATAAACATTTCACAAGGTTGTTTGGGTGAAATGAACACATTCAATCCGCCAAAAGATCAGTTCTTTCACTGTGTATAGTTACTGCACTAGGAGATGGAAACACAGCCCTCAACAGGAGTATATATTCCCTGTTCTCCTAGTGACTGCAGTCTAGTGAAGCTGGTAGATTTTCACAATTACATACTAATTTCCATAATTTCAATTGTGATCACAGAAGCAAATGGGAAATTCAGACATCTCACCTAGTCTGATCATTCTTGAAAGATTCACAATAAAGACATAACTTGAGCTGTGCTAAAAAAGACATCCAGAGATTGCCTAGGCAAAGGATGAGGAAGCAAGAGTCTTCTTGGCATAAGGAACAACATGTTCAGATACAGGAAGTAGAATGGCACATGGAAGAAAGTCAAAAATGTGGTGGAGGAGGAGTTGTATAAGGATCATACAGGGCTTTGTAGGTAGCTTTGACTACTGTGTTGTTTTTTTTTTTTCTAAAAAGCAAAAGGAAGTCACTGAAAAATTGCAAGTAGGAGAGCAACATGGTTACAGCTGTTTCATAGTCCTGGGGAGAGATGCTGCTGCTTTGAACAGGAGGGTGGCAGTAGGAATAGAAAGGAGGAGATGGATTTGCAATGATATTCAGAGAGAAAATCCACTTGACTCGATGAATAGATAAAGAGGAAAAGGAAAAAAGATGGGAAACGTTTAATGAAAAGATTCCTGGACAGAGAAAATGCATGGATGGTGGATACATTCACTGATAATAGGCTATAATGGAGGAACAAAAGAAAAAAGACCATGAGTTTATTTTTGGTCATGTTAAATTTTAATTACTCAAGGAAGAGACAAGTGAAAATGCTTTCAAGTAAGCAGTTGGATACACAGATCTGAAGCTCAGAAGATAAGTTCACAAATGAGTTATAAATATGAGACTCATTAGTTTATAGAAGCCAATGGAAGCCTTGAGAGTAGATGCGATTGTTTAGGAACATAATATAGGGTAAGAGGTAAGAACACTCAGACCTAAGCCTAGAGTAATTCAATCATTTAAAGATGGGATAAAAGATGATTACATCTAAAAAGGAAGAGAAGTTGCCAGAGAGAAAAAAAAATTCTGAGAGTGCAGTGCATGGAGAGTGCCAAGCACCCTACCTGGCCCAAGGGTAAGCATTAAATGTGATATCCAGTGACCATACTGTAATATAATATATAATAATAGAGCATGATTCAGAACAGCTTAGGAAAAAAGAATATAGACTAGACAATAACTAGCTTATGTTCAACTCTCATAGCTAATAAACTCCTTGAGCTACCCTAATGGCTCAGGAATTCCCTTTTTTTGCCTAACCAACCAACCAACCAACCAACCAACCAACCAACCAACCAAGCCAACCAACCTAACCAACCAACCAACCAACCAAGCCAACCAACCAACCAACCAACCAACCAACCAACCAACCAACCAACCCAACCAACCCAACCAACCAACCAACCAACCAAGCCAGCTGTTTTCTAGGCAACTCTGACTCATGGTGGCTCCATGTGTGTCAGAGTAGAACTATACTCTAAAAAGTCTTCAATGGCTGATATTTTGGAAGTAAATCACCAGGCCTTTCTTAGGAGGCACCTCTGGGTGGACTCAAACCTCTAATTTCTTGGTTTGCAGACAAGCGTTTTAACCATTTACACCAACCAGTTCCATCTTTCCTCCTCACAGCTACCTATATTTCCCTCTTTATTTCGTATTTCTTCCTTTTCCTCTGTGTATCCAGCTGCCTACTTGGAAACATTTTCACTTGGCTCTTTCTTGAGTAATTCAAATTTAACAAAACCAAAAATAAACTCATGGTCTTTTTTCTTTTATTCCTCCATTATAGTCTATTATCAGTGAATGTATCCACCATCAATGCATTTTCTCAGTCCAGGAATTTTTTTGTTAAACGTTTCCCATCACATTTCCCAAACCTTTTCACTTTCAACTTAATGTTCACAGGTTACTTCATCCCGAGACGAGCCTTGAGCAGGGTTTGAGATGCAGAGAGGCTAGTAGTGGGAGCTTGGTAGTAAAAGGGAAAGAAGGATGAGAGAGGATTCAGCCGGTAGGTGAGCAGTGTTCCCAAAGACTATCACATGTCTTCGCTTCTCCAAAGGGCTTGAAACAAGAGAAGAAATAACCCAGCCCCACCCTTTTATGTCTCCAGCTAGAGTCCCCTCTTCAGAATTTGACAATCAATTTCTACCACATGAAGTTGTGCCAGTTACCACTGTCTGGTGGGGAAGGAAAACATAAGATAAGATCCATAATAAACCAACATCTCACACTGGCAGGGAAGATGCATTCCTGATCTCCCAAGTCAAAACTCTGAATTTCTCCACAAGCAGCTCTTCTTGCAGTGATTAAGAATGATTTGTAGCAGGCAAACATTTTTTTTCCAAAAAGTCTGACTTTGTGGGCCAAAAGGTCAGTGTTGCAACCACTAAATTCTACCAGCATGGGCTGAAAACAGCCACAGACAACACGTTCATGAATACCCATGGTTATGTTCAAATAAAGCTTTATTTCTAAAATCAGGAGGTGGGCCAGATTTGGCCTACAGGCTGTAGTTTGCCAACCCTTGGTTTATAATATTCTTAGTGCTTTCACAGACACTGAGCTAAGTCAGATTTTGTAGGCTAATATGGGGGAGGAAGGGATAGCTAAGAGCTAAATTTAATATTGCTTCTACAAAAAACTGTGCCATATTGCAAACAATTGTTTACAAATTAATCTTGGGAACACAGCCAATTCACAAGCAGAAGGCATCCTGCCTTCCTCATACAAAATGCCTTCCTTATAATTCTTATAAAATTCTGTAAATGCCACCGCTCTAGCCTGAGTATACAAATGACTTTTTGTTTATAATCCTGTCTTTGCCCTTATTCTTACTATGTTTATTAATAAAACAAAAGAATCAAAACATCTCCCAAAGCTCTTATTCCAAATTGCTAAAAAAAAAAAAAACGAAAATCTTCAGGAAAGAAGTAAACACTATGTGCGCTGTATGCTACAGATGGAATTATTTTGCCTAGTTTTGCTGAATATTTATAGATGCATCAATATCTAACACAAGCCTGTTAATTCTTATCCTTAGTTCCAGAGTTTAGAATTCAAGGGTATCTCTGTGTTCAAAGAATGCTTTTGTTTTCACCCTGGAGACAGTAAAATGTCACCATCAAGCCACATACTTTTGTTACTGAATCTTCCTTATAGACTGATAGGCTTTCCTGAAGTTTAAGATGAATGAAAAATAGCCTCCCTGGATTTGACACTGCTCAACACATTCTCTGCGCCTGGCTACGGACAGAAGTCAACCAGCCTTCCCCTTTTCATTAATGACCAGCCTTTTCCATTTATGGATCCAATTATAGATTCTTTATTCCTTCACTCAACCCATATTAATTGAAAGATATGAGCCAAACACTTGACTAGATGCTGGCAACACAGGATGAAAGTAAGACGAATCTTTCCTCGAAGGGGCTCAGAGTCTAGTGAGGGTAACATTTCAGGAAGAATATGCAAGTAAGGTCATGACTAAAAGCTGAGAAGAGAGGCTTAATTTAATAGAAATCAATAATTATTTACTTTTATTTTTGAACTGTAGGTTATTTCAACAATTAATTAGAAAATTATCCTGTAGGGCATGTAGAATGTTTGGTTTTCCTCATTAATATTTGCTCCTACATAAATACTTGTTGAATAAATGGATATTTTATATTTCTTCCCTTTTATGGT
Source organism: Loxodonta africana (assembly GCF_030014295.1). Lineage (NCBI taxonomy): Eukaryota > Metazoa > Chordata > Mammalia > Proboscidea > Elephantidae > Loxodonta > Loxodonta africana. The sequence goes on from NC_087361.1 coordinate 35,077,783, forward strand.
CTCATCATGCCCCTTTTGCCCAAAGACAAATTCTTGAAATCACCTTTAACTCTACCTGGCTCTCATATCCACTCAAATCCAACTGCTTCTCTTGCAAATAGTCCCAAATGTATCTTTCTTTTTCATTGACACTGTAATTGAGATCATCATCACTTCTCAAACACTAAGCAGTTGTTTGCTGAAAGAGGCAAGTCCTTGGTTGCAAGAACTGATTACTGAATTGTAAGGAATTTTGTCTGTTGTTAAATTATATAAATCTACAGTTATTGCTGAAGCTGAGTTTTCAGCCTGATCAGCATTGCAGGATTATAAATTACATAAATTGCAGAGAATATAATTTGTGTAATTATAGACAATGTAATTTGTATATAAATAGTTTAACAGTAGATCTTGTACCAGAATTAATGACAATAAATCTATTGGGAAAAGAGTTAACAGACTGGAATACAACTCCATTTGGCAAACTATGGGGAAATTACAACCACTGGTTGGCTACAATACAAGATTTTGGCAAAAATCAATGAAAGCCTTCTGAAAGGATCAATTGGCTCTATGAAATTTACAATACAGGGTATTATACATTTTATTATTATTTGTAAACCGTGAGCTTCACATCCTTTATGTCAGTAAATTTTATTATATGTGTGTGTACTGACATAAACATATATGCACATACACACATATATACTTACATACATGTACACACACACAAAGTTTTTTGTACAAATTGTTAAACACTTACCAACACACATTTGACTAACAGTCACGCTCTGCTAAAATGCACATATACACACAAAAGCAATAACAACAACAAAACTTCAAAGGCTGCCCTTACAGAAAGTACAAACTCCACAGTCTACCATCCAAGGCTTTCCACAAAGTGTCTGTTCCAAACTTTCACTTTGCCACATAGAACTTAAGTCTCCCCTCACTCTTCTAATCACGACTCAGCGAAGGTTTCTCACAGGTTTGGATCTTGAGCCTTTGCTCATACCACTCCTCTGTTCTGAAGTGTCTAGGTCAAGGTCTATTCATCCTTCAAGAATGGATTCAAATACCCTTCTCAGCACAGAAGGTATTCAGCTCTGCTAATCAAATCTGGCTTGGATTTCTAGTTATCATTTAACTATGCCATGCTTCCAGGGGTGAGATTATAGGAAACACGTTTAGCATCATCTATTCCACTAATAGGCTCGCCAGACCTAACTCCACGGCCATAAGAGAGTGGACCAGGGCAGGTTCTCACTCATGGTCTCTGCCATGCCAATCAGATGCTCTCTCTCAAGAATCTTAACCAAGATATGAAGCCTGTTGGCAGCCCTTACTGGGTGCTAGAGCTAAGAGGTCATAAAGTTGCATCTTGGGTAGAGACTGTTTTGAGCCATACCTAAGGTATATAAATAGTGAGAGCAGAAAGGCACCAACTTGGAGGGTACAGACTCCTTGTTCTGTAGAAGAGATATAGCCTTCATTTCAAACTTTCTAGGTCCAATTCTCATGAACTTCATTTTCTGCCCCTTGAATTTCATGAGATAACGGGAGCACCTGTAGAGTAAACCTGCTTTTTACATGAGCAATTCTGAATTTGCAACCAAAAGATCTATAGACAGAACAAAATTGTTAAATCCTTGGCTCTCAATATTTCATTGTATTCCCCTCAGGAAGAAGCAGAGTAGGATTTTATTGATTAGTTCATTGCATAAAGGAAGAATGTCCCATCAAGTTTGAGAGGAGGTAGGAATATCCATTCACCTGTCTTCATTTCCATTCAGTGCTTTCTGACCAGGTGAGTTTCACCTGGGGTTACAGTGATGGCATAAAAATATGTATGAAAGCCTGGTGAAACACGTCAAGTACACTTATGGTGTGGTTAAAAAAAAAAAAATGCAACTTGTGGCCTGTTCTCGTAATTACTGGATGAAGAAATAAAGCAAAAGAGAGAGATTTCATCTGTGGCCATTCTTTCTCCCACATTCAAGAGCAGTTGGTGTTAATTTTAAATTCATACTTTGGGTTTAAATAGCCAACTTGCTTAATGACAGCACACAATTTTAAAATCTGCTCTTTTGTTTTATAATATATATTTCTAACGTTTTCAGATTGTGCGAAATGAAGCATTTCCATACAGGCTAGCTGACACAACTGTGGAATAGCATTAATTATTCATTTAGTTCCAATCTAAAAATAAATAAAAATTCTATAGTATAGTTCTGAATTTCTCTTCCACAGATTAGAGTTTTCACACAAAATGCACTGTTTTTATTGTACTGCTAATATGAAAAGGTTGGCATTAAAATTTCTTGGTGTCATGCATATATGTACAGTATAATCTTGGTTTACCATAGATCAACATGGCTACAAACTGTAAATATTTCTTGTTATAGAACTTTGTCCAGTCATAGCAAAAAAAAAAAATTAAAAGCTATGAAAAATAGCACTGTCCTGAGAACCATCAAATGGCCATTGACACAGAAATATTACATAAGCTTTCATGCGACTACCTCAAACATAAAATATTTCCATTGCTTTGTATTACCAGTTGCCATCAAGTCGATTCCAACTCATAGCGACCCTAAAGGCCAGGGTAGAACTGCCCCAGAGGGTTTCACGGGAGCCCCTGGTGGATTTGAACTGCTGAACTTTTTTGGTTAGCATCTGTAGCTCTTAATCACTACACCACCAGAGTTTCCTATTACATATTACAGACTAGATAATTTTCATACCGTATTCCCATTAAATTTCAGTAAACAATAAAATCCCACACTTTCTACAGTTCTAAGGGGAAAAGAGAGCGCTCTTCTAAATTAACAGGAATAAGAAGTGTACCTGGGTTGATTGAAAAGGGTGGGAAGTCCAATAATAGAACTAAAACTGCATGTGTTTCCAAGCTACGCTGCAATGATTTTCATTAAAAAGCTAACATTTGTCTTGTTGTGCTTCCTTGGTAAGTCACAATATTTTCCAGTTCCTGGAATGAGATATCACAGTAAGCATTCGATGATGAGATAAATGCCAAGTTTTTAATGAAAAACCAGCTCAGCTCAACTCTGCCAAAAGAAATGGCTAATCGTTGCCTATAAGGTTAAAAATAGAATATAAAATTAATCTTTTTACATCAAGGATCAATACAAGCTGAATAGTCAAAATGATTTCTCCTTATTAACCATTATCTTTAGTGATTTATTGCATTCATTATTGATAGTTTAAATTATTCTAGTGGGGTAATTAGCAGTCTTTGCAAACACAATGAAGCTGACTAAATGATTCAGGTGAGATGAGTCAGCAACGTACCAGGTGCAGAAACTGCAAGCCTTGCAGTTGGGAAATTATGCTTTATGAATTCAGGACTTGCTGTAATTTTTCTTCTCTTTACCTTTTTGCTAGTAGGAGCCAGCAGGGTGTCTGCTACAGGCAATAACCAGCCTTTCTTGCCTCTGGGATTGGGACCTCTTGCTCCACACCCACTCATGGCAATCGACAAATAGCAACTGCACTACAGTATTCATGTGCACAAGAACTCAAATCCTAGCTCACCTACATACCAGCTATGTGAAAGTAAGCAAATGATTTAAGCCCACTTCTATTTCTTCATTTATAAGATAGAGATAATTATAGCACATAGGTATTCTGAGAATTAAATATGTCAAGTGCTTACAAAACTGCCTAGCATGTCAAACCTATAATATATATTAACTATTTTTTTATTATTAATGTGGCCATGTCTCTTCAGTAGGAAGCTTTCTATAGTCTGACAATGTTTCTAGCATAGACAGCTTCATAAATCTTACAGGCGGTAGCCATTGTTATGGCTAATCCCAAACCCAGAGGTTTTTAGTAGTCACCTTATTCCTGTTCCAATGCGTCCACTCATGTACAAACTGGTCACACATACCCCATGCATTCCATATGACCTCTCCAGTAATCTGTGACACCTTCCTTGTAACAATGGAATTTCCAGAGGTTTTATCTTAGGGTTAAATTAAAATGTGAAGCTCACTGTTAGCAAATAATGAGGAGAGTAAGGCTTATGAGAACACATAGAATTCAAATATGTTCACCATATTTTCAATACAAATCTCGGCACTATATGAACTTTGGAAACTGTGTTAATCTTATTCATATTTTTGTAGCTTATTTTTATACTCACATGTAGCTTTGTTAGGAAAAAAGTAATCTGAATTAATAAATAATTTGAATTTTTAAAGTTGTTTTAAACACAGCTTACTTAAGCCAGTAAAACTTCCCTCCTTCCTTTCTTTTCGTCTTCTCTCCCTCTTTGTCCAAATGATGTCAACTACTCTTTTTACTCCCTAGGTCACTATACACAGGAAGGAACGAGGAAAAGGAGAAGGGGGGCGGAGGAAGGAAGGAGGAAAAGAAGGAAAAGAGGAAGGAAGGAAGGAAGGGAGGAAGGGAGGGAGGGAAAGAAGGAAGAAACGAGGGAAGGAGGGAGGGAGGGAGGGAGGGAGGGAGGGAAGGAAGGAAGGAAGGAAGGAAGGAAGGAAGGAAGGAAGGAAGGAAGGAAGGAAGGAAGGAAGGAAGGAAGGAAGGAAAGAGGGAAGGAGGGAGGGAAGGAGGGTGGGAAGGAGGGAAGGAGGGAAGGAGGGTGGGAAGGAGGGAAGGAGGGAAGGAAGGAAGGAAGGAGGGAAGGAAGGAAGGAAGGAGGGAAGGAAGGAAGGAGGGAAGGAAGGGAGGAAGGGAGGAAGGGAGGAAGGGAGGAAGGGACAGACGGAGGTAGGGACGGACGGAGGGAGTAAGGCAGTAAGAAACAAAGGAAGAGGAATAAATGCATTCAAACTGTGATGTTAGCAAAGAATATTAAATATACCATGGACTGCCAAAAGAATGAACAAATCAGTCATACAAGGAATACGACCAGAATGCTCCTTAGAAGCGAGGAGTGTAAGACTTCAACTCCCTTATTTTGGACACATCATCAGGAAAAACCAATCACTAGCAGATGGCACAATCTTACTTGCTGAAAACTAAGAGGACTTGAAGCACTTACGAATGAAGATTAGCTTTCATTATGGATTACACCTCATCACAAAGAAAACAAAAATCCTCACAACTGGGCTAATAAGCAACATCTTTATAAGCAGAAAATACTGAAGTCATCAAGGAATTTGTTACTTGGATCCATAATCAACGCCCATGGAAGCAGCGGTCAAGAAATCAAACGACATACGGCATTGGGCAAATCTGCTGTAAAAGACTTCTTTCAAGTGTTAAAAAGTAAAAATATCACTTTGATTACTAAGGTGCACCTGAACCAACCCATGCTATTTTCAGTTGCCATGTGAAAGCCGGACAATGAATAGAGACTGAAGAATTGATGCCTTTGAATTATGGTGCTGTCAAAGAATATCTAATACAACATAACCCAAAAAACCCATTGCCGTCGAGTTGATTCTGACTCATAGCGACCCTATAGGACAGAGTAGAAATGCTCCACAGAGTTTCCAAGGAGCACCTGGTGGATTCGAACTGCCGACCTTTTGATTAGCAGCCGTAGCACTTAACCACTACGCCACCAGGGTTTCCTGAATATACCATAAAATATAGGAACAAACAAATCTGTCTGGGAAGAAGGACAGCCAGAGGGCTCCTTGGAAGTGAGGATGGTGAAACTTACTCTCACATACTTACTCAAGGAGACCAGTCCCTGGAGAAGGACATCATGTTTGGTAAGGTAATGGGTCAGTGAAAAAGAAGACCCTCAGTGAGATGGATTGACACAATGGGTGCAAGAACAGACTCAAACATAGCAATAATTGTGAGGATGGCACAGGAGTGGGCAGTGTTCCCATCTGTTGTACATTGGGTGGCTATAAGTGAGAAACAACTCGAATGTACCTAACAACAACAAAGTAGAGGGCCATTAAAAACAGGTGAAATCTTCAGTGAGATGGACTGACACAGTAGTTGCACCAAGGGACACAAACATTCCAATAGTTATGAGAATCATGTAGGACAAGGCAACATTCTTTCTGTTATACATTTAAAATACCAAACTCTTTGCCATCTAGTCGATTCTGACTCATAGCAACTCTACAGGAAAGAGTAGGACTGCCCCTTAGGGTTTCCAAGTAGCAGCTGGTAGATTCGAACTGCTGACTTTTGGTTATCAGCTGAGCTCTCAACCACTATGCCACCAGGGCATAAAAAAAAAAATTTTTTTTTTTTTCTTTAGGGTCACCTTAAATCAGAGCAGATTCAACAGCAACTAACAACAACATATAGTCACACACATATATTTATATGATACATTTTACATATGCACAGACATATTCAAACAGGGTTTGTGAAATTTTTTCCCTTTATGCTCAAAAAAAAGGGAGACATTTTATACTTTCAGTTATCTATATATTCACATTGTCCAAATCTATAACTGCCACCTAGTCTCATACCTGATTTCCAAATACTATGAAGCTACTCAACTTGCATTACCACCAAACCCACTGCCGTCGAGTCGATTCCGACTCAAAGCGACCCTATAGGACAGAGTAGAGCTGCCCCATAGAGTTTCCAAGGAGTGCCTGGTGGATTTGAACTGCCAACCTGTTGGTTAGCAGCCATAGCACTTAACAACTACACTACCAGGGTTTCTGAACGACCACCAGTCACCTCAAATTGAGCATACACAATTAAATTCACCTACCCCTCCCCCCCAATCTGCTCACCACAACAGTGGAGCCATTTCTATTGTTGTTGTTGTTAGGTGCCATCGAGTCGGCTCCGACTCATAGCGACCCTATGCACAACAGAACGAAACACTGCCCAGTCCTGTGCCATCCTTACAATCGTTGTTATGCTTGAGCTCATCGCTACAGCCACTGTGCCAATCCACCTCGCCGAAGGTCTTCCTCTTTTCCACTGACCCTGTACTCTGCGAAGCATGATGTCCTTCTCCAGAGACTGATCCCTCCTGACAACATGTCCAAAGTATGTAAGAAACAGTCTCACCATCCGTGCCTCTAAGGAGCATTCTGGCTGTACTTCTTTTAAGACAGATTTGTCGGTTATTTTGGCAATCCATGGTATATTCAATATTCTTTGCCAACACCACAATTCAAAGGCGTCAATTCTTTGAATTTCCTTATTCATTGTCCAGCTTTCACATGCATATGATCCAATTAAAAATACCATGGCTTGGGTCAGGCGCACCTTAGTCTTCAAGGTGACATCTTTGCTCTTCAACACTTTGAAGAGGTCCTTTGCAGCAGATTTACCCAATGTGACGCGTCTTTTGATTTCTTGACTGCTGCTTCCATGGCTGTTGACTGTGGATCCAAGTAAAATGAAATTCTTGACAACTTCAGTCTTTTCTCCGTTTATCATGATGTTGCTCATTGGTCCAGTTGTGAGGATTTTTGTTTTCTTTATGTTGAGGTGCAATCCATACTGAAGGTGGTGGTCTTTGACCTTCATTAGTAAGTGCTTCAAGTCCTCTTCACTTTCAGCAAGCAAGGTTGTGTCATCTGCATAAAGCAGGTTGTTAATGAGTCTTCCTCCAATCCTGATGCCCCATTCTTCTTCATATAGTCCAGCTTCTTGGGTTATTTGCTCAGCATACAGATTAAATAGGTATGGTGAAAGAATACAACCCTGACACACTCCTTTCCTGACTTTAAACCATGAAGTATCCCCTTGTTCTGTGTGAACAACTGCCTCTTGATCTATGTAAAGGTTCCTCATGAGCACAATTAAGTGTTCTGGAATTCCCATTCTTCGCAATGTTATCCATAATTCGTTATGATCCACACAGTCAAATGCCTTTGCATAGTCAATAAAACACAGGTAATCATCCTTCTGGTATTCTCTGCTTTCAGCCAGGATCCGTTGGACATCAGCAATGATATCTGTGGTTCCACGTCCTCTTCTGCCATTTCTATTAATGGCTGCTTATTCATCCTCTTGCTCAAGCTTATAAACCCATAAAATCTCTGAGATCAATCTCTTTGTCTCACTTCTCAAAGCCAACACTTCACTAAGTCCTTTCAGCACACCCCCCACCAAATATTTTTAGAATCTCCTCAGTTTGCTCCATCTCCACTGCTATCACCCTCTTAATCCATCTCTTATTTAGACAACTGAATGGCCTACAAATGGACATTCCTACTTCTCTTTTCCTCCCTTCCAATCTATCCTCAATATGATAGTCCCTGGAATCTGTGAAAGTTATGAACCCATCTGTGAACTCCCTTCTTGAATCTTATCCATGGCTTCTTGTCATAATAAGAATCATCTCTGAATCCTTTGCATGGTCTACATACCTCTGCATGATCTGGCTGCTCAGAACCACCGCAGGTCCCTTCATCCTACAAGGACCTCTGCACATACCGTTCTGCCTCCACGCGCAGCTCTTCCTCCCTGTCTTTTGGATAAGTAGCTCTACCTTTCACTTCAGTTCTCAATTTATATCTCACCTCCTCAGATAGTCTATCTTCGGCCACTTTCTCTAAAATAGTAAACTACATTCTATCCCACCACCTGTTTACTTCCCTTAAAACACTTTCAACCATCTGTAATGTATGTGTTTATTTATTCCTTAATCCTTAGAACAGTCTCTCTCTTCAGTAATTACAACTTTCCTAAGAACAAGGACCAAAGATGCCATTCCATCTTTGGTACCCAACATATTGCCTGGTACATAGTAATCACTCAATAAATAGTTATTAAATGAATCAAAAATGATTCAATATAGGAAACACCAAATTACCCTTCACACAAACATCAGCCATGAGTAAAAGTTTACATATATAATTCGGAAATACAACATTCTTAAGCCAGACTCATAAATATTTATTTTGATCAAATTTACATTGATTGGTAGAGCTACCTGGGGTAGCTTTTCCTAAGAGAATGTTAGAACCAAGGCTAAACACAGAAAGAAGAAGAAGAAAAAAAAGCCACAATCTATTCACTATGGATGTCATGTCGTGGAAAGATTGCATGCATGGGATGGTCCTACAAATCCTAAACTACTTTGTCAAAGTGGTTGCTTCTTTCTGCCAACCTCCTCAAGCCCCTCCCTATGACTTCACACATACCTAAAAACACAGTGGAAACCCTGGTGGCGTAGTGGTTAAGAGCTACAGCTGCAACCAAAAGGTTGGCAGTTCAAATCCACCAGGCACTCCTTGGAAAGCCTATGGGGCAGTTCTACAGTGTCCTATAGGGTCACTACGAGTCAGCATCAACTCAACGGCAACGGGTTTAGTTTTTGGTTTTATAAATACAGTGCTCGTATTTACTTCTAAGAAATATGCAAAACAGAACTAACCTTTATACATATAACCTCCCCAGTATTTTCTAGAGCTGACAGAAATAAGTTGATGGGTTTTAATGAAAAAAACTTCCTTTACCAACTGTGGAAGGCCAGATGTTTTTCATAAATTGGACATATTTCTATGTATAAACCACAGGCAAGTTTCAAAGTCTGAGATTATAGCAAGTGTTCAACCCTGCTCTAATTCTAACTTTTATTGTAGAAGATTTTTATAAATGGATTTTCATTTTTCAACCTAGGTGGAACAGTCTCTAGAATTTCACATATTTATAGTATATTATATCAAAATCAGAAAGCCAGCAAATGCATGGCCCTCCATGGCTAAAAGCATACCTTTTCTAAAGACATCAGAACAATCACTAATTTTATATTCTTTGTCACTTTTCTCCACATGGTTTTTGCTTTCTTCCTCAGTGTTTGCTCACATGATTCCACTCCTACTCTCAAAGTCTCTCTCTCCCTCTCCAAGTTGTGCCCTGCCTTCAAAACACAATTTAAATCCCGGTTCTTCTACAAAACTTTCTCTGATCATCACAGCCTAGAGTTATCCCAGAGTTACTATTTCTTCACTTGAATATCTGTGACAATTACTACCCATGTAATTTTAGGTGATTTTTCATATTTTGCTTGTGACAGCCCAGCTCTAACTCAACTCCTAAAGAGTAATGACAGATGAGCCTCAGTTTTCTCATCTGTAAAATGAGGAGGCAGCAGGAGAAAACTTCAAGGTCTCTCTCAGTTCAAAAAATGTTGTTATTGAACTATTAATAAGTTCATAGCATTCATTCATGTATTCATTATTTATTTAGCTCTTGTTATATGCTAATCACATTAATAAGCTCCAAAGATATAAATATGTTATGACACCCACCCTCAAGGATACAAATACGTTATAACACTGCATTGGAGGAACTAGATTCCAGAAAGTATGGGGTGGGGTAAGGGTATATGAAATCACATGTCACATCATAGGATGCCCCCACATTGAAGTACGTTAAATGTAAATGGTGCACAATCAATAATGCAGTGTCTAAGTCTTCCTGTGGGTATCAGGAAAACTACTCAGAGTATTTTGCTCCAGCTGAGACTGTACAGATGAAAAACAGGTGCTCCTGGCAGACACAGTGGGAAGGGCATTCTAGGAGGAGGTGGTGGCAAGGCCAGAGGCACAGAGTCCAGCAAAAGTATGATATTAGGTAAAAATATAACAAAACTGCAGCTCTGGTAGGTAAAAATCAGCAGTTCCACATATCTCAACCTACTATAACCGTAACAATTAAAAAAATTATTTACCATATTTTTATTCCGTATTTTACACTTTATAACCTAATTCTGTAGTTACTTTGAAATTTTGTGGCAAGAAATTCCATTTCTTACATAACAAATGTCAGCAAACTAGACATAGTAGTTACTTAATATATATATGATTAATATGATGAGATAATTCACTTGCTTTAAAAATAATTCATCTGAATAGCCTCTTAGAGACTAAATAGTGAAGTTAAAGAAATGTTGCTTCATAAGTTGTTTAAAAATGTAGGGTACTCATTTAATTTACATAATTACTATACGTTTTGTACATTTTTGCCTAATAAGTAGTGAGAAAAAAAATTTATATCAGCACAACATGGTATTGCATCTGACCCCAGGAAGTTTGCTTTTTTAATCATTTAACTAGATTATGCAACTCTGACCGCCACAGAGAATATATTCACGCTATGTATGGGGCAACTGGGAATTGGTAAATAATGAAAAATAGTAATTTACATAAAAGACCCAACGATTGCTTTCCAGTTGCAAATCGTGTCTCTAAAAGTGAGAAAAGTGTTTTATTCAAAGGGTGCTTGAGTATTCATAAAACGAGGGCACGTTATTTTCTATGCCTTCTACGCTTTTACAAAAAGTCATATAATTACATAATCACAGGCTGACACATCCATGAAAAATAGGTGCAAATCACTGTGAGGGTCCAGGCAACGCTGCACACTGAAGCCATAAAGATAGAAGCAATTCAACTAGGGGAGGTGACATAAATGTAAAGAAAAGCATTAGCTGTGTTTTGCAGAGAAATACTAAGATAACCATTTTTTAAGTCCATGCTGAAATGCAGTTCTATTTAAATGAATCTGTAATTCAAGGCCACTGAGCTAACTCTAATTTATAAAATAGCAGTTTAACAACAGAATGACTCTAGAATCATACTTCTGTCTAGGAGAACAAGGCAAAGACATATTGAAAAAATAAAAAAATGCTCAATGCTACCATGGGTAACAGTTTGTGCCAGGAACAGTCTGAGATGCAAAGATAACTGCGATATAATCAACTAGTAGGGCAGAAAGGTGCATATTAATTAATATCTTTCTCAGCCTTCATGTTCATTTCTAGGCAAGATTCTCTGGACACCAAAAGATACAGTGGGTACAGGAGATAAGTGAAAGATGTAAAATATCAGACATAAAAAATATCAGACATAAGAACCCGCTAATCCCCTGCCTTATTCTATACCAATGAGATTTTGCCATTAGGTACCAGTACCATAAAACCTCTTCAGCTATTTTTGCCATTAGATTGATTGCAATTAGGCAAATGGCCTCCTCATTTTTGTGACAAATCTGCCTAGGTTGGCATTTTCTGTGGTGCTGCGTCAGCATTCAAAATTGCCAGATCAGTACAAAGCAAAGTGCCCATGAAATGCAAGAACACAAATCAGCACATTAATCTAATTTTTCTTGATACTATTTCTAATTCATTGGAAAGAATTTTGATGAACTCCAAATTAGAGGAGTCTAAATTAATGACTTCTTTTGGGTTTAGGGTATAAAAGGAAATACCATTTTTTTTTTTAAAGCAGATCATCTTTTATAAACTTAAAATTATTTAAGGGCTATATACTTTATTTGCTCATTATAATAAAAATTTTACTTACCGTATTTTTACTCAAATACTGTGTGCGCTCTGTCTCCCCTCTGTAAGGTATTTTCCCAAGCGGCCTGTGCTAAATTTTTTTACAGCAACGTGTGGAAGGGGACTGGCATGATGGCGCTTGTGCCGTGCCTTGTGGGGGAGCTGCGGGAACGGCTGGCAAACAAGCACAGAAGGCGTGCGTTTTTTGCTTAAAAATACGGTAAACCAACCCTGGTGACGTAGTGGTTAAGAGCTACTGCTGCTAAACAAAAAGGTCAGCAGTTTGAACCCACCAGGTGCTCCCTGGAAACCGTATGGGGCAGTTCCACTCTGTCCTATAGGGTCGCTATGAGTAGGAATCGACTGGACGGAACGGGTGTGGTGTGTGGTGTACGGAAATTGAAGTTAAACCCTATTAATCCACTTTTACTTTTCTATTTCCATCTATTTGTCATTTTCCTCCTTTTTTTTAACCATATCAATTAATGTATGTCTATAAAACCCAATAGGGCAGTTCTACTCTGTCCTTTAGGGTCGCTATGAATCGAAATAGACTGGACGGCAACGGGTTTGTTCTGTCTTTTTTTTTTATAGAGTATTTAACAGTATTACGCTCATTGAAGGTGCTCTTTAGTTCAATAATTTTGATATTTAAAACTTCTGAGGCCCAGTAAAGAAGTATAAACATTGAGCATTCTCCTGAAATAAACAGTTTTTTTTTCCTACTTCTGGTATGATATTTGCTAATCCTTACAAAGCATTCATTCCTACCATTACAGAAATGTTCTTACACACAAATGAATACTGAAGCTGTCTCTGTCTCTGTAGACTTACATTACAGTGTAATGTTAACAGAAAAAAGAAGAATGCTATACACGGGCAGAACAGAGAAAACAAGTGAATAATTGAGATGAAACTTCTCTAGATTTTGTCATGATGTAGGTATCAGTGGGGTAAACAACCATCCGGTTCATAGCGATCCTATAGGACAATGTAGAACTGCCCCATAGCGTTTCCAAGGAGAGGCTGGTGGATTCCAACTGCCTACCTTTTGGTTAGCAGCTGTAACTCTTAACCACTGTGCCACCAGGACTCGGTATAAAACACAAAGATATCAAAATAACATGTAACAAAAAAAGCAGATAATACTACATATTTACATAAAAAACTAAATGCTTGTGACAACATTTCCAGTCACATTTAATCCTTAAAATAACCTTATTTTACAGATAACAAAACTAAGGCCCAGAGGTATTAATGTGTATGCCCCCAGGACAAATTATGGTAGAGGCCTCCTTCTACCTCAAATCCATTAATTGGAAAGTCTGCAATTTTTTTTTCCCTCTACTATATTTGATTGCCTTTTCTTGTAGACAATTTTAAAGGACAATATAGAGACTAATGAGCCCTGGTGGCACAGTGGTTAAGAGCTCGGCTGCTAATCAAAAGCTCAGCAGTTCCAATCCACCAGCTGCTCTCTGGAAACCGTATGGGGCAGTTCTACTCTGTCCTATAGGTGTACCTATAAATCGGAATTGACTCCATGGCAACTTTTTTTTTTTTTATTAGCTGAAAAGTTGGAGGTTCAAGCCCACCTAAAGGCACTCGGGCCTGGCAATCTACCTCCAAAAAATCAGCCATTGAAAACCCTGTGGAGCACAGTTCTACTCTAACATACCTGAGTTGGAGTCAACTCAATGGCACCTGGTTGGTTAAGCTGGGAAAAGGGGTGAGTTGGAAACTGTTATGGAATTTACATTTAAAACATTGAGAATGGGTAACAAATATAATCACACCTTAAAGATAGTCATGAAATAAAATATGCCTAAAACAAGTCCATTCATTTCATGGAGTGCAACAATGTAGAATACACTGATGGGAACATTCTGGAATGCCTTATTTTCCAAATTTAACTCTCTAAACCATGACCATTTCCCATTTTCAAATCAATAGAATCTGGTGAGTTTGAAAGAAAACCTTCAACACTCCGAGAGTTAATTCACGGCACATACTCTGTATATGAATATCTGACCAGCTTAATTTCCTTTTGAAAAGTGAACCAGAGTGACAGACAACACATTTGGTAAAGCTTCAATCCTGTCTGGCTGAAATCATAAGAGAAGCAGGTGGCTTTCATTCTGTTGGGTGTTTCCCAGTTGTACAGCTGCTAAATGGGAAGTGAAAAGAGCAGCCACTCCCAAAAGGATGTGTGCCCAGGAAATTTGGCCTGATTGGTACTGCCAATCCCATGAAATGTGAAGGCTGCTTTTTTAATAGCAATAAACAGCCCCAAATACTTTTATTTTTATTTTATCTTATTTTGAGAGACACAACCATACGTACCATGTACATACACATATACAGGCTTATTAAAAAGTATTTTAAAATAGTAATGGCTTTTCCAATTTGATTAACAAGAGTTTTATTTGATAAACTTAAATCATTTGATTTATTCGTTTAGCAAAAGTAGCCTGCTAAATATTTACCTTATAGATTTACTTAATATACCCCTTTGACTACATGTAAATCAGCTACCAGATTTATCTTTCTGTTAGTCTGTCATACTGTGGTGGCTTGTGTCCTGCTATGATGCTGGAAGCTATGTCACCAAAACCAAAAAACCAAACCTGTTGCCACTGAGTCTATTCTGACTCATGGTGAACCCACAATACCAGCCAAGACACCCACGGTGGACAGGTTTCAGCGGAGCTTCCAGATTAAGACAGACTAGGAAGAAACGCCTGGTGGGATAGTTCGGAGTCAGAGTCAATGGCAATGGGTTTGGTGTTTGGTTTGGTTTTCATTTGCTTACCAGGCTAAAAAAAAAAGCAAAAAACTAAAGAATCTTTTTAACTGAATTAAACTTTAAAGCTAAACCCTAATTTATTTTTGAAATTGTTTAGATATTTTAAACTAGATAAAAATTTTATATAATGCCTAACATTTAAAATCAGTTATTTTAATTAGAAAACTAATAACAAAATATAACGACCAAAGGTAAAAAATTATCCTAAAGAGAATGAAATCTTAAATTTAAGAGTGGCTAATTGTGAAGATTAAAAAGCAAAGATGTCACTTTAATGACTAAGGTGTGCCTGATCCAAGTCATGGTCTTTTTAATCGAGTCATATGCATGTGAACGATGGATTAAAAAATATTTTTAAAAAAGGGCAGAAGAATTATTTATGCATTTGAATTTTGGTATTGGCATGAATACAGAATATACCACGAACTGCCAGAAACACAAATAAGTCTTGGTAGAAATAAAATTGAAATGCCCCATAGAAGTGAGGATGGCAAAACTTTGCCATGCTTCTTTAGACATGTCCATAAGAAAGACCAATCCCTAGAAAAAGACATCATGTTTGGCAAAGTAGCATGTTAACGAAAACTAGGGAAACGCTCGGTTAGGGGAACTGACACAAGGGTGGGCTCAACCGTATCAAAGGTCATGAAGATTTTGTAGGACTGGGAAGGTTTCCTTCTCATAGCCATGAGATTGCCACGCATGGTGGCCAACTCGAGGGCAATTAACAACACGATCGTGAAGATAAACTGGTCTTTTGATTAATAACTATGCCTCTCTTGCAGTTACACAGATTTCGGGGATTACCTGTTTTCTTAGAATCTACGTATCTCCTAAGCTGCCCGCCAGGGCTCCCGACTTCATAGAATAGTGTATTCTGTGAATTGATATATTGTCTTCATTCAAGAAGATGCAGGTGGAGTGAGATTACCAATGAAATGGTCTCCTTGTGGTATTTTGAATAGGTGCTTTATATCTTAATTCCCAGAGGTCAAAATAGTGGTATATTATACTTAGGGGATTAATGTTTATCTTTTTTCTAAGCTCTAAAATAATTAATTGCTCATTATCAACTTTTCCAAATGGCAAGGAAATTTATGTGTGAAAATCCAATTTTAATCTTCACACTCCCGAACTGCCCCCCCCCACCAACCTGCTCAAAAACACACAAATATGCAAAGAGAGCTATGGAGATAAATACTCTCTTGTTTTTCAACATGTACTTTCTTATCCTAGTGATGTGTGTAGTACAGCAGTGAAAAGCAAGCTTTGGAAAGACAGCTTTAAACCTACCATGTGACCTACTTAACACCAAAAGAGCAAATCTTTTGCCTTGTGGATCCCAAATGCGTCAGAGCAGAAGTATGCTCCTTGGGGTTTACAACGGCTGATTTTTTGGGAAGTAGATTACCAGGCCTTTCTTCCAAGGTACCTCTGGGTAGACTACAACTGCCAGTCTTTCTGCTCGCTGCATAGCACGTTAACAGTTTGTACCACCCAGGGACTGTGACCTACTTAGTAAGCCAAAGCTATTTCCTTACGTGTAAAATAGCATAATAATTGCACTCAGGTCTTAGGATTCTTTTGGGGATGATACATTTATTATTAAGTATAAAGAGCTTAGGAAAGAAACTCAATAAATGCTAGCTACCATCATCATTATTATTATTTATCATCATCATGACCAGTATCAAAATTTACTTTTTGTCCATGATACCTTCCTTTCAACCTTCCTCTTTCACCTATAAAAAATTTCTTCATTCTTCAGGGCTTAAAAAAAGAGCAAACCTTTGTGAGGTCTTCTCAGCCCCTTGACCATTTTTTCTTCGTGCTTCCAAAAGTTCACGGTTTTTTAAAATTCTACAATAGAGAGTATACATTCTACCTTGCACTATTGTTTAAATCTCTTTATCCATCATATTAATAACTCTTGGAAAAGGCAGTTTGGCTTGTTACTTTCTTCTACAACTAACAACTTCTAGCATAAGGAGAATTTGCACGTAATATCTGTCATGACGCGAGTCAATACTTTTCTTGGCAGTTACAGAGATTTTGGGTCTAAAGATACTTGGAATTATGAATCTCCAGGATAAAAAACAAATAATAACTTATAAAATATAAATAGGAATAATAGACTAAATTGTAAATTGTAAATTGTAAAACTGAGCTGAATTAAATCGGTTCTAAAGTATCTTTGCCAATTTGGGCCATGCTTAATCAAAACTGCCTGACAATTAAAAAGGTCACTATTTACATCTGAGATAAAAATATTAATGTTTTTGCAATATGAATGTCTCTAATAGTTGCAAAGGAAACCCTGGTGGCATAGTGCTTAAAAGCTACGGCTGCTAACCTAAAGGTCGGCAGTTCAAATCCACCAGATGCTCCTTGGAAACTCTACGGGGCAGTTCTACTCTGTCCTATAGGGTCACTAGGAGTCGGAATCGGCTCCACGGCAATGGGCTTGACTTGGTTAACAGTTGCAAACTTACGGTACTACGATAAGAAACATTAAAAAAATAAGCAGTAGCCCTCCTGCTCAAGCACTCCACTCACTCCGCGCTAGACACAGCTGCATCACCTGGAAGAGAGGAGTGTCTACCTGGCTTTTTCACATGCCCTCTTTAAAGGTGAGAAAGTCACATAAGGATGTCAGTTTCTGTGGGAAAATAACATTGCTCAAGGTAAAATCCATTGCATCCAGTCCAGTCTGACTCATAGCGACCCTACAGGACAGAGTAGAGCCACCCCTTAGGTTTTCCAAGGCTGTAAATACGGAAGCCGACTGTCACATCTTTCTCCCACAGAGTGGCTGTGGGTTCAAACCTCCAACCTTTCAGTTAGCAGCTGAGGGCTTAACCACTGCGCTACCAGGGCTCCTTTTGTTCAAGGTAAGATTCTTAAAAAAAAAAAAAAAAACTTCAGGTAGCACCGGGGCTTCTTTAGCAGTTCATTTTGTATATTCATTCCTTTCTCTATTTTTCCTGTTGTCGAAAGACTTTAAGGAAATAACGAAGTCATGTATTCAATGAAAGTATTAAACTTAAAAAAAAGAACAACTTTAAAAAATATAAAATGAGAAAATTGTTACTACATCAACAATAAAAACAATATATTTTCTATAATTATACATTAAATTTACCTCTAATCTTCTGGGAAAAAAAAAACATTGCATTGAATATACATTAGAGGACAATTAAAAAAAAAGCAATAATAAGTTCATGTGATAATTTATTTCTTGTCGGTCAACATTTTTTCAAGTGTGAGAACACTACGATGTTTTTGAGTGTGAGAACACTATGATGAACACATAGTGGCATTTCATTGTGTGTTTTTGTTTGTTAAAGGCTGAACTTAGCAAATTTTGGGTTTTAGAATATATTGCATCCATAGACTACAGAGGTAAATCAATGAGGTATTTGTGGATTGACCCAATGAGCGTTCTACCGTGTCATTACAAGGTCTTGGTGTATAATTAACAATTTAGACAATGCAATAGGGAGCTCGGCATGTTTATTATGTATGCTTTATTGAAATTCTTGGAAATCTTAATACTATACCCTAAAGCATTTTCCACTGGGCACATAATTCATGAAAGAAAAAGGTATCTTAAAGTAGATTATTCATTCTGTGGATGGTGTGTACAGTAAATAATTTCCTTTATCACGTCCTCCTAAGTATTTTCCCTTTTTTTTTTTTTTTTCCCTTAACAAGAGAGTGATTGAATTGTGAATATATGGTCAAATGGAAGAATGTAAAATGTTCCTGGCAAATCTTATAATTTACCAAAAAAAAAAAAAAAAAAAAATCCTTCTGTAAAGAAAATGTAGT
Source organism: Loxodonta africana (assembly GCF_030014295.1). Classification (NCBI taxonomy): domain Eukaryota; kingdom Metazoa; phylum Chordata; class Mammalia; order Proboscidea; family Elephantidae; genus Loxodonta; species Loxodonta africana. Next base: position 35,096,616 of record NC_087361.1, read on the forward strand.
TACTCAACACTGAAAATACTGAGAACACTTGATTTTTCTAGGTGCATGATGAATTTGTCCTGTAGCATTAAATGTCCTTCACATAATTTTAATTGCACATAATTATTGCTAATTTTATTTTTGTTCTTTGTAGAGTTCAAATGATAAATTCAGTGTTATTAAAGGAAAGATGTCAAAAGAACCATTCCCGGAATTTCCAGCTGCTTGAAATTACTTAACACTCAACGTACACAGAATAACTCATTACATTTGCTCACTTCCTGACCAGAACTGCTCATCCTCAGTGTCCTCTATCTTGTTAAGTGACATCAAAGTGTAACTTTTACCCCAAACCATAACCTCATGCTCATTGCTATTCTTTCACCCTCCAAATAAGTTTCAAAGTTTTGTTTTTCTTCTCCTAAAAAATTTATTACCATTCATCCCCTCCTCTCAATATCTGTTGACAATTCTTTTGTAAATTCCTTATCATATTTTGGCTGGACCATTGTAGACAATGGAGGCCTGGTAGCACAGAGCTTGGCTGCTAACCAAAAGGTCAGTGGTTCAAATCCACTAGCCACACTTCAGAAGCCCTATGGGGCAGTTCTACTCTGTCCTATAGAGTTGCTGTGAGTCGAAATTGACTGGACAGCAATAGGTTTGTTTGCTTGTTTGTTTGGTTTTATTTTAAGGTGATGGGTATTGGAGACAATTGGGGCAGTGGTGGTTCATTGTAGCAGAATCCTTAACTTCGATGTGGGAGACCTAACTTTGAATACTGGACAATGCTTCTCAAGCAGCCAGCACCTGTCCATCAGTGGAGGCTTGAGGTTGCGATAATGCTGAACAGATTTAAACAGAACTTCCAGACTATGGCAAACTAGGAAGAAAATTCTGGTGATCTACTTCCAAAAAATCAGCCAATGAAAACCCTGTGGATCACAACCAATGAAAACCCTGTGGATCACAACAGTCTCATTCCATCACGCGTGAGGTCCGCACGAGTAGGGGCTGACTGGACAGCAGCTAATAACTACACTGTAGAGAACACCCAATGGTTCTCTGTGCCACACAGCTACCAGAATTATCTTCTAAAATACAGATATGATTATGTTGCCCATTGATGTTTATAGAGTAGTGTCCACATTCCTTTGACTGACTCATTCAATATGACCCTAATCTACATGTCCAGCCTTAACTTCTGCCTCTTCCTTTGTTTCAGTAATTTTCAAAGCCTTATCTTTGCTTTCCTACATCTCCCAGGCAAAGTTGGGCATTCCGCTCTCCTGTGCTCCTAAAACACTGTTTATTTCTCTATTCCAGCACTTAGAAACACGTGACATTAATTACGGTCATGGCAAACATATGCCCTGAATATTCCTGGATGGCCCTAATTCTAAATATTTTCTTCTGCTGTCAGGCCATGGGTGGGGTCCTGATTTGTAGTTAGAAAATATGGTCACCATAACTTGGAGCAGGTCCCACCAGAAAAGTAGCTCCCTGAAGGCAGGGATGGGCTGTAATAATCTTCATGAGCACTCAATTCTTGATTGTTGAGTTAAACCAAACTGGAAAAGGAATTCTTTATTTATACAAATTGGCTATAAAAGGAGCCATATGTCATGGATCTCAACAGTGTCTGGAAATCTGTTTTCTTTCAACACAATTCATTGTTTCTCTACAAAACAAAGTAACCCAGAATTCCCAATGTTTTTAAACATTAATGCAGAAAAAAAAATGCATTAAAACTGCACACTACGAAGACTTTACACATGAGCGTATTTCCCTCCTTTTCCCATGTGATTGCAAGCGACCCCATTATCAACCTTCTCTCATGACTGTGGATGATCTGTCTCTGCAACTAGCTAAGAGCTTTTTTTCCACTTTTGCCCAATTCCTATCCCCTTGGCCTTCTCAAGGACACTGTTTCATCAGTTTTCCCCTCTGTCTTCTGTATCATCAATTTTTCCCTCCCAACTAGATGATTCCATGAATACAGAAACAAGCTATTATTTGTCCCATTTTTCAAACAAAAACAAGATCTCTGTATTGTGCCCATACACCTCTCCCAAGACTCTTTATTTCTTTCTTCCCTGTACTGCAGGACAATTTGGGAATGACGTCATTACTTGCTGTCTCTAATTTCTGTTTCCTTTTCTCTTTGATCTCTTGAACCTACTGCAGTAAAGACTTTCCTCCCACTACCACAGCAAAATCACTCTTATAAAGATCATCAATGACCCCCACGCTGCAATTTCCAATGGTCGGTTCTTATTGCTCATTTTCCTTGACCTTTCAGCAGCATCTGACACAGTTGGACATTCCCTCCATTTTTAAAAATTTATTTCACTTGACCTCCAGGATAACACACTTGCTCAATTTTCTGCTTACCATCTAACAGCTTTCTCTAAGTCTACACTGCTAGGCCTTCATTTTCTTCCAACCTTTAAAAATGAAGTGATGAGAGCTCAATCTTGGTATTTCTTCTTCCTATTTACACTCTTTTAAAATCTTGTGACTTTAATTGCTGTATCTATATCTATGCTAAGATTCCAAATATATGTATCTTCAAGCCAGATCTCTTCTTTGGACTTAAGCATCCAACTACCAATTGGAAATTTCCATTTGAATGTCAAATAAATATGTCAAATTTGACTTGCCACTAAAACCTACACCTCTTCTAGTTGTTCCGTCTTGATAAATGACAATTCCATTCTCCAGTTACTCAGGCCAAAAAAGGTTAAATTCTCCTTGACTCTATCTCAGGCCCCCATGTAATATGAGCTAATCCTGATGATCTTAATTTTAAAATATGACAGATTCTAATCAAATCTCACCATGTTCACTGCCTCCACCTAGTTAGCTCTTGCTGGGATCATTGTAACCGATCTCACTGTTTAGTTCTTGCCCCTATTCAGACAATTCTCAACATAACACCTACGGTGATACTTTTTAAAGCAAAACCTGTCTTTCTTCAAAACCTTTCAATGTTTTCCCATCTCTCTAAGAGTAATAAGCTAAGTCCCCACAGAGACTACTACAGAGCCTGATGTCAGCTCACAACTCTCACTTCATTGAATTCATTCTACTTTACTCTTCTTAGAGCTCTAGTGGCATAATGGTTAAAAGCCTGACTATTAACCAAAAGGTCAGCAGTTTGAACCCACCAGCTGCTCCTTAGAAACCCTACGGGGCAGTTCTACTCTGTCCTACAGGGTCGCTATGAGTTGGAATTGATTTAACGACAGCAGATTTATTCCTTGCTCAGGCTGCTACATTCACACATTCACATTGACTCCTTCACTTTTTTTTTTGACTTGGGGCCTTTGTACTTGCTCTTTTCTCTTTCTAGAATATTCTCCACGCCTCCTCCATTCCCATGTAGCTAGGTTCCCCCTTTCCCCCACCCCCCCATTTCTTATCTGGCTTCACTCATAATTCTCCTCAGCGAGGACTCCCCTGGTCATCTTACTGAGGCCGGCAGCCCCAGAGCCCAATCCTTCCGAGCAGCACCTGCTCTGGCTTATCCTCCTACACAGAGCCGAATAAGCTATACTTTCTTCTGAAATTGTCCTTGACAAGATAACCACAAAACGGCCTCAACTCACCTTAACATCCTAATGAAAGAAAATCAACCTTTTCCTCCCCTGGGGGGATCAAACCCTTATCTAAAGAAAATGCAGTCATCCCCGGGACCTAAGCGCCTGTGTGAGGGCCAATCCTGAACATTCATGATGAATTCACATTTCCTTGTCTGCTCTCTGTAGAAACCCCTCTCCCCAAGTTGCCTGCGAGCAGTCTTGGAGGCAGCAGCCCCAATTGCTCCTTTCTTCCTGCAATGAAATAAAGGAGTCTTTCTGATCTCCCACCCAGGACTCTAGTTTATTGGCTGTAACAGGTCACACCGAGCAAAACCTGGGGTTTTCACCAGGCAACATTATCAAAAATAATCCTCCATCTGCCCCAAAATCCCCCATAGATAAACCTCTTTTTTCTCTTTGGTGCTTTTTCTCCCTATCTCCTCTCATTACTTAAAACAATATATTCTTTATTTGCCTTGTTTATTGCCTAGACCCACTTCTAGAAAGTAAGCGCCACGGGATAGCTTTTCCATTTTCGCTCCTGTCTGGACACCCAGTGCCTGGAAGAGTGCTGGGCACAAAACCTGTGCTCAATGAATATCCTTTTTAAAATAAATGAATAGGGTTTAAAGAATCTCCTGTCCTGACTCATCTCCAGATGCCAAGAAGCATTAACTAGGGTGGGAAAGGAAATTCCCAGGCCTAGCGCCCTAGGGCAGAGGCTATCTATCTATATAAAACAGGATGTATGAGGTGGGGCCTTAGAGTGAGCAGCAAGCCCCCAGCAAAGGGATTAGGAAGGCATTTCGGGATCAGTCTTGGCAGGATGGAGCTGTAATGCCTTTTGCTAAGACTTCCAGCTCTTGAACTCAGAGAATCCTGGACTTGACTTCTCAGAGATTGCTCAGGGCTTGGGTGTGTCAGAAACCCTTTTTGACTGAGATTCCATTCTCACCAGGTGTTGGGATCAGGGAAACATCAGATCTGGTGACTCAGTTATGGAACAGCATTAACATTTGTGCCACCCAAGGACCCAGTGTTTCTCAAACCAGGAGTATTTTCTAGAGTTCCAATTCAGTAGATCTTCAGGAGAGTTGAGAAAGGGGTTCTGGGATCTTCATTTTTGACAACATTCCAGAATAAAATATATGTCATGTTTTGTCTATTTATAACACATAAACAGTTTGAGATACACTAGCTTAGACCTCAGAAACCCTGGTGGTGCAGTGGTCAAGAGGTATGGCTGCTAATCAAAAGGTCGGCAGTTCGAATCCACCAAGTGCTCCTTGGAAACTCTATGAGGCAGTTCTACTCTGTCCTATAGGGTCACTATGAGTCGGTATCGACTTGAAGGCAACAGTTTTTTTTTTTCTTTTTAAGCTTAGAGCTCAGCAGCTCCATCCTTTCTGTACTTGCGTTTTCCAACACACAGGCTCCTAGGAGCCCTCTGAGCATCATTCTCCAGGTGGAAAGTTGGTGTGACCCTGGCAGTAGCTACTTCCTCCTTTTGTCAGGGATGTGGATCAAAAGACCTACAGATATATTTGATTTACTGGGACTACTTTAATCAAATGATCACTCCCACACTGCCAGAAAGTAATTCTAAGACTGCCTGAGACTTAACCAGTGTGAATTCCATGTGAATTAATAACTCTACTCTTCTAAATCAGAAACATCCATGGAAGATATGAGGCTATCAGAAACCCTGGTGGCCTAGTGGTTAAAGGTCGGCAGTTAAAGTCACCTACATATTGACACAAATTTTAGATTAGATTGCTTTCCTAATGGCCAGCTTTTTAAAATTGACGGTGCTAACCAGAACCAGTTGCCATCGAGTCGATTTTGATTCATGGCAACTCAATGTGTGTCAGAGTAGAACTGTGCTCCCTAGAGTTTTCAATGGCTGAACTTTTGGAAGCACATCACTAGGCCTTTCTTACCAGGCCCCTCTGGGTGTGCTCCAACCTCAACCTCCAACTTTTTGGTTAGCAGCTAAGTGCATCAACCATTTATACCACCAAGGGACTCCAACTACACTAACCAAAACCAAACCAAATTCATTGCTGTCAAGTTGATTCCCACTCATAACGACTCTATAGGACACAGGAGAACTGCCCCTTAGGGTTTCTAAGGAGTTACCGGTGGATTGGACCTACCGACCTTTTGGCTAGCAGTTGAATGCTTAACCACTGTGCCACCAGGGCTACGGCTACACTAAAATGGGGCTTTAAAGAGGGGAAAGGAAAAAATGTAATTTGAACATAAGACACTTGAGAGGTAAGGTTGGGAAGGAACAATAAGAGATGAGTTTTTAGAAATGTTTGCATGGTATAAAAACTCTTTTTCAAGTGTAGTATAAAATCTCTCACTTTCACTCCTCCTTTTTAGCTACTTCCTGTTCTCCTCCCCATAAGTAACCAATATTACTAATTTTGTGTGTGCTCTTCCAGATACAGTTTATGTATATATGAGTTAATATACATAGATATACATATATGTGTACTATACATTCCTTTTCACATTTTTAAACAATAGTTTAAAATGGGAATTATTCACTTTAGCTCATTTTTCCTGCTTAATAACGTATCTTGGAAGACTTGCTATATCAATGACTAAAGGCCTTCCTCATTCCTTTTCGTGGCTTCAGAATAAGAGGTACCATAACTTACTCAACAAGTATCCTATTCACTTGGTCCTATTTAGGTCAATGCCTATCTTTTGCTATTTAAAACAATGCTGTGAAGCATAGATTTACACATACAATGAAATTTTGCACACACACGAATTTATCTAAAATATTTTTTTTTTTTTTTATTGTTGAATCTGAACCAGAATGTTTTTAGAAGTAAGAATGGCAAGACTTTGACTGGTTTACTTTGGGCACGTCATCAGGATAAACCAATGGCTAGAAATGGATATTGCATTTGGTAAAATAGAGGGCCAGTGAAAACGAAGGAATCCCTCAATGAGATAGATTGACACAACAGCCTCAACAATGGACTCAAACATATCCAAGGTCGTGAAGATGGTGTAGGACTAGGTGATGTTTCTGTTATATACATAAGATTACTATGAGTCAGAGCTGATTCAATGGCAATTAACAACAACAACAAGGTTACAGGTATTTGTAATTTTAATAAATACAGTTGAATTGCCTTCAGTAAAACTTTTATCAATTTACACCCACACTAGCAATGCCTCAGCAATGCTCACTATGGGATGACTTTGGCTAAGCACAGGAACAGAAGGACCCTTCGTTCCTGAGGAGTCAGGGATGAATACACATTAGGAATTAGGAGGACTCCAAAAGTATGCCAAACCTTTGGTATTTCTTCTCTGTGCTTAGAAATGACATTAAATTACAGAATGCTTTACTATAATGTACATAACATTCTATCTCTATTAGTCGGTCCACACAAGAACTAATACGAGTCAAGAAAATAAGCTATATATTTTTCCAACACACTTTCAAATTAAATGTTAAGACTAGTAATAAGAATTTAAAAAATGGAAACCTTGCCTTAAGGCACACCATTTAAATATTAAAAGTATACTAAAAATTTTGGTATATAAGCAAAATTTCCACAGATTGATGTATTAACCCAATTATCTGTCATGTTTCAAGGACTTTTGAAGATTTCTGCCTTTGATGCTAATTCAAAACCAACTGTGGTACTTTTGTAGGTTTTTATACTTAAAAGCAGCAGGCAGCTACCATTTCTAAAGTGGCATGTAAATTAGTTATTGCATGTAGTTTACTGATCACTTAGAAGACAACCCAATTAAAAAAGTGAAGATCAGCAGATATAAATTTAATTACATACGGAGTATTTTCTGGTTTACGTGTGTTTTTATTATGCTATTCTGAATGCATACACTCTAGACTTCAAATTAAAGCTTTATTCTGGAAAACTATGTGTATTCACTTCATCTCTTTCCTTGGCCTGGTAATTGGAAGTACTAGCTACAGATACATGGCAGTTGAGCTCCATAGCTTTGTCAGAATCAATTGAGCTTCCAGAACATTTTTAATGCTTCTTGAAACCATTAATGACAAAGAGTCATTTGCTTACCCAGGGTCTAGTCCTCCTCCAGTGAAAATTACTGGCCATGAATCTGGTGAACATTTACAGGAATCTGCAAATGAAATAGCTAAATCCTTGATGACAGGGAGCCTCATAAAGTCAGCTCATTTATTCTCTCAGGACACTCATCCCTGCCACTGGGATCAGTAGGAAATCTGATATATTCTTAAATGCCAGGGTGCAAATGCTCTCTTTGCAATTTTGCAGGAGAAAATATCCCACTTCCACTTTAAGGGACTGACATCAAATTCATGATATAAACACAAATGTGCTACCCTCAGTTCCTTATAGACTTAAACCCTTGTTCTCTTGTAAAAAAAAAAAAAAAAAGTAAGGTTCAGGCATATGGAGGTTTTGAAACTGACTGCGAAATAAGAGTGTATATATTAGCCAAATAGCTAGCAGCAAAAATATTAATTTGCTTCCCGATCTAAAAGAGTAGCTGTGAATTAGCAACTTGTTGCAGTTGAGCTGTTTTGCAATCTTTACCCATATAGCCCTTTGAAGTTAATTTTTATCTTGGTAGGGGACTTTAAATATATATAAATTTAAATACATATACTTCACAAATTTAGAAGACTTTATATACACATGTGTATGTATCTCCTAGACACTAGCACAAACAACTAACTAAGGAACATCTAAAAAGATAGAAAAGGAGAAATCAAAAGCTCTGATAGCAATTGGGAAAACAAACAAAAGCCAAATTAATAATAATAGGATTTTTAGAGCAGGATAGGATATTACCAAATATGACAGGGAGATTTCACTCCTTCTCGAAGCACCCTCCTTTTATAAATGCCATGACTGCTAAGTGGCAATTTGCTGTTTAATTAATACAAGAGTCTGTCAATTCTAAAATCTTAACATCCTAATAAAATGCCTTTTGGCAAGCATACAGATGCTATTATGGCTTGGAAATGAGGAAGCTAGAGGATCTATAAAGGGGCACGTGCTTTTCTTTCAACTTGGAAAAGCTTAACAAGGATGTTAAACCTATTTATTCTTTTCTTCATTGACAGAGCAAAAACAAACAAACAAAAACACACACTCACACACAAACCTTATTATAGGACTCAACATATTTAACCCCCAGAGGTGTATTTATTGCAGGGAGAATAAATCAGTTACCACCCAGAAGTTCTGTCTATTCACTGCACTACAAAGGACAGAATGTCTCAAAAAAAAAAAAATGTCCCAAGAAGGAGGTAAAACACCTGAATGCTGTCAGGGACATTTTTTGTTTGGTTTTTATTTTTCCCATCCCATCCCCTCCAAGTGCTATGATACATTTATAAACGTATAAGTCACTGAAAAGTCTGTATAAAAAAACAGATTTTTCTTTGAAAGGGCACAACTTTCCAGTATAATCAAAGCTTTTTAAAGATCTGCACTACTAAAATTGCATTTAATGATCACTTACACATAAAGTGAACAAATGTAACCACACAATCCTGTCTGTGACCAGACATGCATTAATAGTAGTTTTGTTTTTCTGTTTAAATCAAACCGTAGTAAGAGTATGGTTATTCTTTATACCTTTTCCGTGCAAAGGCTCTATTTAAAAAATGATAACAGGCTTAAAGGATCAGAAATCATCTCTAAAATAATCATGAGCATCACTTAAAAGAGTATCTGCTCTTCTTTCTTAAATTGTGAAAACAGTGGGGTTAGGCAATGGCCTGGGAGGCAGCAGGCCAGCAGGAGGGCAGGAGGATTACCCCTAATTACCTCATGTTTCACCTTAATTAACTCTTGATACAAAAAGAAAACGCTGCAGGAAGGATGGAGAGACCTTAGGCCAGTAGGCAAGATATCTAAGCTCTCATTGTTTACACAGGATAATCTTTCTTTTGAATTTCCCTTAATTCCTCTGAAAGATCAACTGATAGACACACACTGCACTGTGATTAACTGTGCTAAAGAGGTATAACGGCATTTTTCATATTTGTTCTTGGCACGGAAACCACATCCTGCAATAAGGCAACGCAAGTGGTGCACAGTCACAATACTCTTATTGTATTTGATCTTTTATCCAAGGAAATATCCAAAGAAGCTCTTCTAAAAGGCTCAGGCTAAACTCTTCTGTAGCTGATGTATTCATTTTAGAAAATATTTGACCAACCCACTAGTAACCTTTTCTTTAATTTACCAAAAACCCATTTTCCAGATATCCATGCATCGGATTTTCCTTGAGAGCATGAGGCCATGTGAATGCTGCCCCATCCCTCCTCATTAGAATTGATAAATATTTACACAGATAAAGGAGTTAGAACCATTAAATGCTGTACAGCCTTTCTCCATTCTGTCTTCATCAAGAAGTCTTATTACTGAGTCCTCATCACATTGCAACCTAAAATATGAGGTCAAACATTTGCAAAGTTTAAAATGTAGACTTCTGAGAAAATCATGAACTATGCATTTTCATCAGAGGCCCAAAGCTAATGAAAATAAACATAAAATAACCCAAAGACCAAAAATCATTACAAACGGTGACCTGGCTTTGGGAAATGGGCAAGCATGTCAGGGGTGGGGGTGGGAGGAGAGGGGACAGAGAGGACCATTCAGGGTGAGAATATCAAAAATGGGTAAAAAATCAAATGAACCAGCTACAGTCATAATTTTACTTTCAATTTATACAGAAATATATTCTAAAATCCTGGTAAGGGGTAAAATAAGACAAGGTCTACGCTTGTCATCCAATTAGTTATTATTACTCATCATAACCATTTTCCAGCCAGCATCCCATTCACACAGAACATCCAAAATTAATACAAGGCCATGTTGAGGAAAAACTTAAATCTGTTACCTCAAACCTATCATAGGAGCCAAGAAAAATAACTGAGTCATTAATTTTTGATTGTGCCTTTTTAACTCCGGTTTTTGTTTAGAAGATAAAAATCAATTCATGTAATAGTATCACATATATTCTAGAAGAATCCCTACTTATTTTATACCTCTTAATTTTACAATTCTGGTTAAATTCAAGTGTATCTTTTCATGGCATTCAAGGGTCTGCAAACTTCCTGTAAAGAGCCAGACATTAGACATTTTCAGCTTTGGGTATGGCTGAATTTGGCAAAAGCCCCCTTTGGCTGATTGTACCATCAACTTGTATTTCTCGCATTTCAAAGATATTTGTCCCTCTTTCCCCCACCAACATAAAACTTAAACTCCTAAAAAATCTCTAATCCTTTGATGGTTGTTCCTATTGTCAGCTGCTATTCAGTCGACCCTGACTCATGGTAACCTCATGGACAGCCCTTTGATCAGACCATTGTGACCTGTAGTGTTTCCATTGGCTGATTTTTTGGAAGTAGTTCACCAGGCCTTTTCTCCTAGTCTGTGTTAGTCTGAAAGCTCTACTGAAAACTGTTCAGCATCATAGCAACACACAAGCCTCAACTGACAGATGGGTGGTAGCTGAACTTAAGGTGCATGGTCTGGGATTCGAACTGGGTCTCTTGCATACAAAGCAAGAATTCTACCATTGAACCATCACCATCCCCTGATCCTGTGGTAGATTTGACAAAAAAAAAGAGAGAGAGCAAGAGAGACTAGGCTGAAGCTCCTGCTTCTTATAAGTAACTGATATTGATCCAGGACTCAGTAACCGCAATTCTGATTTCCTCACACTCATCATTGCCTAATTTCACCTGTAATATTACCTATACTTACTTTAAAGTCTTACCTGTTATTTAAGGCTGAACTGACAGAAGAATATGAAGATATGAATGGCATTATGGTAAGCTTACTTTTTCTGACTTAAACATATCTCTAATATTGAAATAAATTACACATTTTTTACAAAAAGTATAAATTTTATAAAATTCTATTCCTGTGAAAAAATAGAAGCTCTATATTAGCTAGTGATTAAAATGGCAAGTCTCAACTCAAAATAAATAAATATTTGTGAAACATCCATGTGCTAACATGTTCACTCATTCATTTATGTTTTTCATTCAGTTATAAATTATTATCCATCACTTACTGTGTGCTCTCAGCCCTCAACCAGCAGTGTATGACACAGAAGTACAAGATTTGTTGAAAATAATTGAGGATGCAAAATGTAGTATAAGAGAGCTCACTACTTTTTAAGGATAGGGATAGACCCCTAGTTTGGTGGGAGAGGTCAGTGAACAAATTATCCTGTGATTCTTGCTTTCAGAGACGTGCACGTGTATGGATTACTGGGAACACAGACCTGCTGGAGTATCAAAATTGCCTGGGGAAGTCCTCAAAAAACTTCAGAGAAAGGAAGACGCCAGCGCTAAAGCTTTACTGAGCATACATGGAAATCTGTCTTTCAAAATCAGTTCTAAAACCTGAGGGTGTCATTTTTGCCACCTTGTTACTTGAATAGTGTCTCTGGGAGGCACAAGCCATTAAGTGCTGGACTCCTAGCTGAAAGTCTGGCAGTTCGAACCCATCCAGGGGCGCCTCAGAAGACAGGCCCGGTGATCCTCCTTCTGAAAGATCACAGCCTTGAAAACCCTGTGGGGCAGTTCTACTCTGCACCCGTGGGCTTGTTATGAGCTGAAATGGGCTCTACAGCAAGCAATGACAGTGACCGTATTTTTATGTAAATAACTCACACCTTTTATTTTTGTTTGCCAAGTGCTCCTTCCCCCGCGAGCTATTTTCATAAGTGTGGCTATATCATCTTACATGTTGCTGTAAAAAAATTAGAGTGCTTATGAAAATACCTTGTGGGGAGGCAGGGAGAGTGGTTGGCAAACAAATGTAGAAGGTGTGTGTTATTTGCATAAAATTGTATTTGAATACAATTAATTCCCATCTACTGAAATTAATCTCATCTTATTCTTTTGGATTTTTTAAAAGCTTATAACAAATGTAAAGTAATTATAACAAGAAGAACAAATGAATATTTCACTTCCATTTTGCCAAATTTCCCATAATTGATTCCAGGTATGTTTCCCTTCCCCTATTAAATTCTAAGAACATCCATATGTCCTCTGTAAAATGCTGCATTAATCATTTGGAGAGAATTTTCCTCTTTCATATTTCATTTGAAACATATGCAAGGAATGACATGCTTTGAACTGCAGAATGCTTTTTTTCTGGTATTAGAAACACACATTGGGATTTCGTGTTTCTATGGTACCATATTGCTGACCTTTAGGATCTCTCGTTATTTATGTGTTTATTTCTAGACTGATTACTAAGTTTAATTATGACATCTGTAGGCTCTTAAAATGCCAAAGCTTGTTGTCCAACAACGGTGAGAAGAAATACTGTAGGTGACACACAGAATAAGAAATGTAATCATGAAATTATCTGTTTTATACAAACACAACTAAAAGTGAAACCCTGGTGGCATAGTGGTTAAGAGCTATGGCTGCTAACCAAAAGGTCGGCAGTTGGAATTCACTAGGCACTCTTTGGAAATCCTATGAGGCAGTTTTACCCTGTCCTATAGGGTCACTACCAGTTGGAATCGACTCGACTGCAATGAGTTAAAAGTAGGTTTTGCCTCCTTGTATCTACACACACACACACACACACACACACACAATTAATGTTTATCTATAGGGGCTACATATATAAACTCACACATGAAATACTATATTTTGTATGACTTTGCTCCCTTTTAATGATTTCCTCATGCCCCTCGCTTATTCTAAAATTAAGAACCCATGAGTAATGATATTCTATATAGAGACTATCACATAGAACTTTTGCAGCCTCAATGTGTTGTGAATTTTTTTTACCCATCATCCCTTCTTCAGAGTTGTAAAAGAGGTATGTTATTTTTTTCCTAACAAATGCCACCATGAAAAGTCAACTGTAAACTCACATGCCATTTTTTCATTCTTTGTGTGTGTGTGTGGTGAATATATACACACACACAAAATCATTTACCCATTCAACAATTTCTACATGTATATTTCAGTGACATCGATTCCATTCATGTTGTGCAACCATTATTGCTAACCTTTTCCAAATTACTTCAGCACCATTAACATAAACTCACTGCCCCTAAGCAAAAACTTCACCTTTTCCCTTCTATCCCATCCCTGGTAAGCACTAATAATCTTTAGTTTACATAGATTTTCCCACGCCATCTTTAGGTATAGTGCCAGTTTGGAATACTGACCTGCTCTTGGCAATCTAGACCTAAGAACCAAGTTTCCTTTTCTTTGATTCAAATTCCATTGTTCTCATTTGGATTTATTACTCCATTGAACTGTACAGTCTATCACTGCTTACTAATTTCACAGAATATGTCCCACAGAGCTTTCATTCTAACCTCTCAGGGCTCTCTTCAGGACATGAGGCTACAAAGTGTCATATGAGCACACATTTTATATGTCTAACAGATTTAATTCTGCCACTCCCTGAGTAAAAAGACAGAATAGTCTTCAAAATGAATTACAGTACAGAATCTCATGCCACAAGCATTTGGGAAAATTCTGAATTGAATCCAGCATATATACAAAGCCATATAATACACTGTCTCTCTTCTGAAGACGTTTACCATATAGCTGTGAAAAGGAGACTTGGATTCATGAAAAGGTCAGTTGCAATGCATGAATAAGTGTGGAATTCTAGGAAGATAAATAAAGTCCTTTTTCCTTTTAAGGATTGGAATACCCTTCCCTAAGATTAGAGGAGAAGAAAAAAAAAAAAAAAGCCACAGAAAACTCTACTGTAGTACACGACCAACAGAAATGACATCAGGTGTGACTGCATGATTTCCCCAACCCAGATCTGGATTTTCAATAAACCGCAAGGCCGATGCAAAAGTAATCTAACCAAAGGCAGGAGATTTGTGGACAGATTTACTTCTTGCTATAATACTTTTGTATCCCCCATGCCCATGGCTTCTACAGAGGAAATCACGAAGAATCCATACAACAATCTGAAAACCTCACACAATTCTACACCTTTATCCTTGCCAGGACTCTCCTGGGAAAGGTCGGAAAAGACCAGAAAAATTGTCCCCACATGTTAAGGCTTACTTCAAACAGAATCAAGTATGGGGTTAACAGCAGAAATTTTGGAGTTATAAAAAAGTTGTGTTCTAACTTGAACTTTATACCATTCACTTGGTATAGAATTTTGAAAATTCAATTAACTTGACTCTATCTCATTTTCCTCCTCTATAAAATTTTTATAAAATGGAGATCTTAACATTTCCTCATAGGGTGGTTGTGAGAGTTAAATATGCGTGACTTTGCCTTCCTCCTGATGCATAACAGTCCCTCTACTAGCCAGTATAAAAGTATTCTTGAACTGTTAAGGAAGTAATTGCAAAAACTACAAACACAGTTTATCAAAGGAGTATTCCTCAGGAGGAAACACTGAGGATTCCTCAGGAGGAAACATTGATCACAGTATTTCTCATTTAAACAGATACACAAATGAAATATTTTACAGGAATTATTTAGCAATTTAATAACTTTAAAAGAACAAAATGCATGGGATAATTTTTAATGACTAAAAAGGGAATGTGCTGGCTTCTTACTGGAATTGTATGTTTTGACTTCTGATTTACTTAAGGAGATCGCCAAAGAGACCCTAGAAGGATCCAGTGTTGATTTCACATAATCAACTCTTGATAAAAGCTGCAGAAAACGAACTAAGTACAGTTCAAGAATACTGACAACCAGAATACTGACAACCAGTAATTATGCAAGATATCATTAAAGTTATTGAAACATTCTAACGATTCTGTTTGATTAGAATTTGCCAAACATCAGACGATTTCCATCATCCATACGTCCCTCTTTGAGCTAAGCCTGGCACTTGTAAGGCCTAAATTGTTGCACGTGTAATGCTATCCTGGGCAGAAATAAGGGACCATTGTAAACAAAGAGGCAAGTGAGCTATATTGTTGGAGCAATCACTAGATGACAAGATTAAGAAGCTGAATTTTAAAATCCATCTCAGTGCTTCCATTCCTAATTCCCTTCTTCTCTCTACCTGCTCATCCATTTCTCCTCTTCTTTCTCTCTTTCCACCTCTCATTTCCCACCTGGACTCCCACACAAAACTTCCCAGCCCAGCCTAGTGTAGCCTAGGGCAATGCGCTGCCATGGTTAAACATGCATCCTGATGCCAGGTGGCTGGCTTGCAGTTTTAGTGCCATGGTTCCTACAGTTGTGTGACGTAGGCAAGTTACTTAGGGTTTCCTGTGGCCTCAGTTTTCTCAACTGTCATATTCCTCCCATTGCCCCCAGCTGATTCTGACTCATGGCAACTGCATGTGTGTCAGGGTAAACCTGTGCTCCTTCAGGTTTTCACTGGCTGGATTTTTGCAAGTAGATCAAGAATCCTTTCTTCTGAGGTGCCTCTGAGTGGACTCGAACCACCAACCTTTTGGTTAGCAGCAGAGAACATTAACTGTTTGAGCCACCCAGGGACTCCTTCCCATCTGTAAAACTGGGGTAATTAAAGGTTTCTATTTTTTTTTAATTTTTATTTTAGATAGGTGTAAAATTTTTAAAGTGAAGATGATAGGTAGGTAGGTAGATGGGTGGGTGGATGGGTGGATGGGTGGATGGGTGGATGGGTGCATGGGTGCATGGATGGATCGATGGATGGATGGATGGATGGATGGATGGATGGATGGATGGATGGATGGATGGATAAAGGGGGATACACCCACAAGCATACATCATAAACATTCTTACCCTTAAAAGAGTGCCTGCACCATATTTAGTGCCATTAAGTACCTTGAAAATGTCAGGCATTATCATGGCCACTTAGATCATGTACTTTTGTTATATGGTCTAATTCTCACAGCAATTTCGTTTTGAATGCGTTCAATTCAGTAAATATTTATTGGGTGCCTTATATGAAAGCTGAAGACTCAAGGTGTTGAAAAAGGCTACTAGGCTAGGTTTATCAGCCATACTGACAAAAAAAGGCTACTAGGCTAGGTTTATCAGCCATACTGACAAAATTGCTTTAAACTGACCATGCCAATTAAGCCAACAATACTATCTCTAAGGTTTCTTTACAAATGGAGTATTTTATGGCCTGATAAATAAGGTATGATTTCGGCATGTGAATTTCAGGCCCCTAATTCGGCTATGGAAGTTGTATTTAATTATGATTTAAAAGGAAAACCAAAAGAAAAATTCTGGTTCATCGAGTCAAATATTGTAAATAAATTATTAAAAACTTTCATAAAACATCCTGATCATGAAGCCAGGATAAAAATATCTCGTGTCACCAAAGAATATTTTCATCAGGCAGCCTGTCTGCAGAGCTTTTCTAGGAAATTTTATAATCAAGGGGATTAATGTGCCCAAAATAAACTGAACTCTCTGGATCATTCATTGAAAGCATTTAACTGGGTTCTTCTAGTAGTTAACAGATTTAAATGGCTTTCTAGAATCATTCATTGCAGTTAATTCAAATATTTTTTTTCTGAAATCTTCAAACAATAGGAGCTGGAAGAGGAAAGGAAAATATGGAAAATAAATCAAACTTAGAATGTAACAGTCTTTCAAAAAATCTGTCAAAGATACTTGTTAGCAACCAACTACTAAAAGACAATAACGATGTTTTCCTGGTTTCTGAAACTGAGGTTTGGATCTCATCGCTTTTAGAAAAGAGATAATAATCTCGGTTAACACCTGACTATTTTACAAGACTGGGCTTAGTAACTAACGTCTTTAAAAAGAGACCTAGGGAAAATCTATGTTCTGGGTAATCTTGACCCACTTGATAAGAGGAAAAAATATATATATGTAAATAATTTTATACTGTACAAAGTATAGATTGAATGTTATACTAGGTTCTCTCTCTCTAAATTAAAAGGACAGAAAAATGCCTCTGGTAAATTTTATAGAATTAAAAATAAACTTTTCACCTTGGCATCAAGGCTTCCCACAATCTCCCTTTCTAGTTCTAACACTCTTTTCTCCCCATCCAAAATGCCAAGAGAACTAACTCCTGTGTCTTCATTTTCGAGTCAAAAGAGATTGTAAAAGGCATATATGTCTATAAAGTTCATCTTAGTGCAGAAGGTCATATATCATCCCATTAATGATGTAAATATTTGTGTGTATAATTTTTATTTAAAATATATTAATGTATTATTCAAATCAAAAATCTGTTGCCATCAAGTTAATTCCAAGTCATGGCTTTGATATATTATAAATGACTTATAATTACTGAATATTAAAATTTCTCATGCTTAGAAAATACATGGAAGACTATATACCTGACTATACTTTGGACATGCTATCAGGGGGGACCAGTCCCTGTATAAGGACATCACGTATGGTAAGGTAGAGTGTCAGCAAAAAAGAGGGAAACCCTCAACGAGATGGACTGACATGATGGCTGCCACAAAGGGCTCAAGCATAACAACGATTTCGAGGATGGCGCAGGACAGGGCAGTGTTGCATTCTGTTGTACACAGGGTGATTAGGAGCCGGAACCAAACAACAAAAAGTACACATGAAAGTTAAAGACATTTCTGCTTAGGAATAGGATTAGAAGTAGTTTAGAGGCTCTCTCTCTCTCTACTCTTTTTGCTTATTCTTACTTTCTGATATTTCTAAAAACGGTATCTATCACTAAAATAAAGTCATTAAATGCAGATGAAATTGGAACCCAGACCAAAGTTGGGAAAAGCACTCCACAGTCTCTTTCTACTCCAAGGCAACTTATAGCTGTAAAATTTCACAGCTTGCATTAAGTAAAATAAAAGTAATAATCCTAAAAATAAAAGCCATTGATAAATTATTTTTATCGATAAATTTTTATGTATGATCCTGAACACCCACGAACATTTACTCATAGGTAAATATTGTGCATATGAACATTGCTAAAAGACAGACATCTTTGCCAAATATTGTGGCTACTAAATACATCAGAGGTAGATCAAGTGATTTTGTATTCAAGACTTTTTAGTCAAAGTGACTTGCTATATTCACAGCTGTAAAGCTCCAACAGCCTGAAAAGGAACACAGCTGTCTGGGGTAAGGGTGGACGTTATGATGAAACTCCTGAAGATAACAATGTTCCACAGGATGCATTCTCCTCTCCCCTAGAGGAGCTAACGTCTCTGATTATTGCTTTCAGATATCACTGGCTTAAACGCATTTCCCTGAAGAAAGTAGATTGTTCCTGTAGTTTGAATTCACAAAATTTTTTCAATGATAGGGTTTAACACACAATCAGTTTCACAAACTAATACATCTTTTGGTCACCTACAGATCCCCAATGTGCATAGATGGATTTTAATTTGAAGGTGGGAAGAAGAGGAACCTATTCCCCCCACCTCCAGAAATCTGACTGACTTATAAAATACCACTATGAATACTTGCTTTGAAAAATATATATTTACATAATGATATGTATAGTACTCACATGAAAAGATTTTCTCTGAAATTCAGATATATCACAGTTTCAAATATTCTTTAAGTATCTGTAACCAGGAACTTTTAACTTATATTTGATCTAAACATGCCATAGTTTTCTCAATGCATTCTCTTTTACCATAGACCTTAAATAATGACATTTCCATTTCTCCCACAAATAAACACTCATAAGAGTTCTCATAGGTTCATAGTGTTATGGAATAACATGACCAGATAAGTATGTTCCTTTTGTTTAGTTATCTAATGATGTAAAACAAAATTGACAAAATTGAGACAAATGGTATAATGTACTTTTGCTGACTGACTAATTGCCAGATTTAAACTATCCATCCTCATTGGGAGTTGACAGGTTTATATAACGGAGACATTCAACAACAGCAACCTAACCAGGCCAGAATCTAATAGAGGGGTTGTGTCCAGAAGATATTTAGCACTGTAGGAAAAAATAAAAACATAATATATCCAAACACATGCAAAGAGATCAAAGTATTTAAGTATCGTAAGACAAAAATCAATGATTCTGCATAACTGTCCTCTAGCGGACATACCAACTACAATGTAATAAGGTCAAATCCATAATAATGTGAAAGATCAAAGTGTTTCCTTCTTACATCCTTTTGTCACTACATTGTCATTGGAAGTTGATTAGGAGGAGACTCTTAGTAATATGATTATTTCAAAGATGAAACAACTCAGAAACTAAGCAAGGATGAAATTCACTAAAAGCTGAACGACAGACTACCCAGCATTGGGTTTTAATTTTGACTCATTTTTCTTTACTTTCTCTACAAAATATAAATCTTTTCTATTTGAATAACATTTGAAGAAACACTACCTACCATCATCATTCAGGATGCAGAAATGAAAGTATTAATCCAGAAAGCGGATCCAGGTAGCTGATGAGACAAAATCTTCAGAATTTTATCTTGGGAGTGGGTGGATGCAATTAAGAATGTATATTTCGTATAATAGTTTTTCAGCTGTAATTTTAACCTTATTGTCAGATTTTTGAATATACTATTTTCTTGATTATTGGGATGTCCAAATGACTAAGTTATTGCAGAATTTCAGCTACTAGGACATCATTCTGCAATAACTTAATCATTTGGACGCCCAAATAGTCAAGAAAATTGTGTATTTTTAAACCTGGCAATAAGACTAAAAACTACATGTGAAAAACTATTATACAAAGTTGTCAGAATGAGCCCTGGTGGCACAATGCTTAAAATGCTTAGTTGCTAACCAAAAGGTCGGAGGTTCAAACCCACTATCCACTTAGTGGGAGAAAGACGTGGCTGTCTGTTACTGTGAAGATTTACAGCCTTGGAAACCCACCCTATGGGGCAGTTCTACTCTGTCCTACAAGGTTGTTATGAGTCAGGAGTGACTTGATGGCAGTGTGTTTGGTTTGAAATTTTCAGCATGCTTCTAAGATAAAAAAGTTCTGAATATTGAGGCTATTACAGCACTTTCAAAACAATGACTTGTTCACGCTTTAAATAAGTATAAAACAAGCCATTTAAAATATAATCTGACAAAATTAGTATGAAATAAACTAAATTCCTTTTAAAACTCTAAACAAAAAAAAAATCTCTATTAACAATTAAATAATTTAATTAAATGTTATTAATAGTTAAAGTCTCATAGCACCCCCACCAAAAAAAAAAAAAAAATTGCCACTGAGTCGATTCTGACTCAGAGTGGAACTGCCCCATAGGCTTTCCAAGGAGAGGCTGGTGGATCTGAACTGCTGACCTTTTGCTTAGTAGCTGAGCTCTTAACCACTGTGCCACCAGGGCTCCTAAGGGAGAAGCTATATCATATTATGCTCTATCACATTTAGATCATCCACAGTTCTTATCCTGATGTCATGCCATGCTAAGAATTCCAGAAAAAAAAAATCATTGAATTGACTAATTAAGCTAACAATCAATTAGTATGTGGTTGGAACTTGGGCAGTTTATTAGTCCAACTTAAATAAAATGCTGACAATAAAATATAAACAAAGCTTGAACGTTAAAAACTGAACCAGACCATCCCATAGTCCTACTCCTTTTAATTTCACTGCTCTCCTGAAGCATAAATCTCCTTCTACTCCCTCCAAAACGTTCAATTTTTAATAAAGTAACATCTGGTTTGGGGAGGAGGCTACGCTACCTGCTGTTCCCCCACCCCTCCGGGAAAGTGCAAAAGTAAGCAGTTATTCCACATCCTTTTGTTATCCTAGTAACAGCTGTGGTTTTTAAAGGGATAAAGCAGGAGAAATTAAAAATGAGCATACTTGAACACCGTGTGTGGAATATACTTTAGGATACAGTAAATTACTTTAAAATTAAGCTATCCTAATGGAAAATCAGACTGGTGATTCTACGTGGGGAGGGGGTCAGGGAGGGGGTTAGCAGACAGTAAATGCTGGATTACCTGGAAAGCTATTTCCGTACAGAAACACGAACTAAAGTAGCAAGAGAAACCATTAAGTAAGTTATTTTCTCCACTAGTTGATTTTATTAGTATACTGTTAGTAGGAGCGATGAAGAAAAATACTGGACCTATTTATGAAAGCAAGACCTTAAATAAATTCTAAAGTGAAGAACAATTATTGAAGAATTGACATCCATTTTAAAAGACAGTGAAGTAGGGTAAGAAGCTGTTGATACCTGGATATCAGCACGGTTGCTGATATTCAGACCAACAGATAATTTGGTGAGTGAGAATTCACCTCAGGTTGGGAAAGCTAAAATGACAATTATACAAAACGTTAATAATCCCAGATTCTTGGCATCTGTACTGCTACTTTTAAAGAAATGTTACTTTTTTTTATTGTTATTATCCTGAATCTAGAAATGAGTATTCAGGTAAAGGAGAATTGACTAATCCAAGGTGACAAGAACTACAGAGTCACTTGTTCTTGGCATTCTTGAAGCATGTGGACTTCTGAACTATTGCAAGAAAAAGAAAGAGAGAAGCAAAACTCTTCTGAACACAAAATAGGTAACTGTGATTCTGACTCATATCTTTTTTTTTTTTAACAGTATAAAAATATGTTCTGGTAGGATTTTTTTCTTATCAGTAGTTCAATACTTCACCCATTTTTTAACTATGCTTCTTCTTCCCTTTAATATCCTTAATATATTCCACTGAGAGTTTTCTTTCACTTCAGGAACAGGGAGGCGGCCAGCCAAAGGCATCTCCCTCCCAGAAGCCACTGCTGTGAAAACCTGCACACTAATCAGAAGTGGGTCAAATGATCTTTCACAGGAAAGCATCTAACAAGGTCCCCAAGGAAGCCCCTCTAAGTGGCAGCAGGGAAAGGCACCATTGCTTTCTTTTTTATGGGAGACAGCTACTAGCTTCCATTGGCCCGGTGAAGGTAGTGATACTTGCTGCTTTGAACCCACATAATGGCGGTTGTTTTCGTGAGCCCATTATGATGTTGGAAACCAATTCCCTGAGATTTGGGGATTCCCTGAGCTGTTATAAGAGCTCACCATTCCAGAAAAGCCTGCATGCATAAAGACAATGTGTTTGGCACTATTTGGCCAAATAAACACTGTAACCTTCCATTTCTCAGCTTCCAGTTATAAATATTAACTCTGAGTTTAATAACGTCTCCTTTTAATTTTAAAAAAGTCGCAGAATGATGGATATATATGTGTTATATATATGTTATATGCTGTAGGATTGTTATAGGAAGAGAAGAACTCCAAATTTGATTGCAAAGAATAATTTATCAAGTTAAATACTCAACTGCTAGCATATGAAAAATAAATTTATGACTATTGAATAATATTATAATATTTGGATTAGTTTGTACAAAATGCAAGGATTGAAATGGATTCTATATGTTATGAATATTTTCAACTGTGTGAAGTTGCCCTGGGTAAGGCACTGTCATCATGTTTGAGAAGTTTGGCATAGAATATCAGTTAATTCTTTCACAAGCTTATCCATATATTTATAAGTAACTTACTAAGTGCTAGTCATTGTCCAGTGCTGTATTTATAGGCAATTTGTCTATTATCCTTGAGAAACAAAATTTGAGCCTGTAGAATGAAACAGCTTTTTTTTTATGCTTATCCTTTGTCTTCTGGAAGTTTTAGCTCATGCTATTCACCAGGTTCTAAAGCTCCAAACAGTGTTTTTCCAACAGAGTATGGGGAACAGACCAAATAGTTACTTCCACTTAAAAGCAATCTTGCCACCCTGATTAACACAGTTTTACAAACAGGAGATTGAGAAAGAAAATTGGTACAGCCTTGGATTACTACAGGTAAAAGAAATTAAAAATATATATATATGTGTGTATACGTTAACTGGTATCAGGTTGATGAACAAAAGAACATAAAAATGAAATTTCATTAAGAAAATGTGCAATTAACATAAATATGTTACTAAACATGTTTTGAAATGTAACCAGAAAGGAAGACCTCTACATGGGGGCGGGGGGGGGGAGGGGGGACAAAAAACAGATATACCAATACATGGTGCTTCAATTTAAAGTGGTGTTAAAGTCTTCTGAACCTACCACTTTTGAGTATCCGTGGTAAAGTTTCTAATATCAGCACAAAATAATAAGAAAGGTCAGAGTTGAAAGGCATCATAAACTTGTTTTGCCCAAGATTTGTTTTGTATGTATAACATGCAACAGACCAAAGTTCATAATACTTCTGAAAATTCAGAAGGAAAAAGACAAAGGAGTAGCCTCCTTTAGGGAAAAAAAAAAAAAGTACTATGTTTAAATCCTACAAAATTAATGTTTAGCTCAAGGATTTGCTGTTCATCTCAGAACTCCTCAAGCCTGAGGCAGGATTAGGCCAGACTCATGTTCGAACAACTGGAGGAAATCAATGGATTTCACTTTATTAATAATTAAAAGACTAATGCAGACTGGCAAGTGATTAAAAACGTGTGGAGCACATATTTATTACTGCAATTCCAAATACCTGCACAATATATAATTTTAAATTGGGCTACACAAGAAAGAAACAGGTTATGTTAAGTAAGAACAAGTACCAGAAAGAAAGAAGAGACAGGTACTGCTGTGTTCATGGTAGATTTAGCCAAGTTTCTGCCTGCAGCCTGGAAAGCAAAGCTGCCACCTAGTTTGGAGCCAAGACAAAATGCTGGGTTTCAGCGGCAGATCATGCTGCCACCCATAACTAAATTATTCCCTGTTAGGATTTGTCAAGGGTGACAGAAGCACAGTTTGCCAGGTGGATACTGGAGGTCTTCTGACAGAACCAAACGGGTTGAATTTCACCAATTCAAACACAGAGTCTGTTAAAAACACATGTTAGATGACACTAGCAATACTTCATTTATTTAATCCACAGTAACTTCATTACTGTAGCCACTAATAGTTTACCTATAATTTATGAAGTCAATGAATAGATGAATATACTTCTCAACTAAAATGCCAACCTTCCAACTGGCATGGATGCTGTCATTAAATATTTTTTTTGACAGTTCTCATTTGACACTGAAATTTCCTCCATAGATGAAAAGCTATTAGATATGGCCTGGCTAAAATTTTGTTTAGGGAATAGTGAGTCCCAAGGAATCTGAAACAATATGGACAAAAGAGATGGTCAGGTATATATACTTTTCACCTCAGAAGAAGGAATATTTTTTGTTTTGATATTTACATATTTTATCATAATGTAAATCCAGGCAATTTTAATGGAAACGTCTCAGATTTAAACAAATATTTGAGATTATGAGCATTTCGCCAGGAAGTTCTTTTGTCTTATTCCTCCTTCTTCCCTTACTTTCATGTACAATAACTCAAACCAACCAACTGCCATTGAGTTGATTCCGACTCACAGCAAACTTAGGTGTTTCAGAGTAGAACTGCACTCCACAGGGCTTTCAGTGGCTGTGATCTTTCAGAAGTGTATTGTCAGGCCTTTCTTCCAAGGCACATCTGAGTTGATTCAAACCTACAACCTTCTAGTTAATAGCTGAGCTGTTAACTAATTGTGGCACCTAAAGATTCCTGTTGGGTCCACAATCAACAGCCATGGAAGCAGCAGTCAAGAAAACAAGAGACGCATTGCATTGGCTAAATCTGCTGCAAAGGACCTCTTCAAAGTGTTGAAGAGCAAAGATGTCACCCTGAAGACAAAGGTGTGCCTGACCCAAGCCATGGTATTTTCAATTGCATCATATGCATGTGAAAGCTGGACAATGAATAAGGAAGACCGAAGAAGAATTGATGCCTTTGAATTGTGGCGTTGGCGAAGAATATTGAATATACCATGGACTGCCAAAACAAATCTGTCTTAGAAAAAATACAGCCAGAATGCTCCTTAGTAGCAAGGATGGCAAGACTGCGTCTTACATACATTGGGCATGTTGTCAGGAGGGATCAGTCCCTGGAGAAGGACATCATGCTTGGAAGACAACAGGGTCAGTAGAAAAGAGGAGGACCCTGCACGAGGTGGATTGACACAGTGGCTGCAACAATAGGCTCAAGCATAACAACGATTTTAAGGATGGCTCAGGACCAGGTAGTGTTTCGTTCTGTTGTGCATAGGATCGCTATGAGTTGGAACCGACTCGATGGCACCTAACAACAACAACAAGGACTCCTTACAAGCACAATATTTGGAGCTAAAAATAAGTTAATATAAAATAAATTAAAATAAAATTATTCCCCAAAATACCAGCCTCTTAGACTCCAACAGACGTAAAGATTGGGGAAGATTGGATTAATGCTGTTTGGGGACACAAACCAAAAAACAATTCTGGATTCTGAATCATAGCGACCCCACAGGACAGAGTAGAACTGCCCCATAGAGTTTCCAAGGATCGGCTGGTGGATTTGAACTGCCAACCTTTTAGTTAGCAGCTGTGGCTCTTAACCACTGTACCACCAGGGCTCCTGGGGCACAAAGCAGACTCAAAACTATTGCACTCAGAACTCAGGAGGGTGTCTAAAGTGAAGGGTGACTTGGATTCTAAAAGGATTGGAGCAAATCCAGAAAATGTAAGAAAGAGAGGAGAAGCTTGTGTTCACTTATCTGCAAGCTGAAGGAGGTTCTAATGGGAGACAGACACGAAAGAGATGCCCTGAATTTTCAGGTTGCTGGGGACTTGGCAGGGCAATGCCCCATTAAGGATTTCTTTGGACACAATGCATACTGAATGTGATGTTTGTAGGTAATCTAGGTCACCTTAAGTCTGTAAAATGCAAGTGGATCACATGTTATTTTAAAATGGAACATAGTGTTCACTTTTTTCACATTATATATTTGATTATCAGAGTCAAAGATGAAGAATATCAAAATAGTGACATTTTTTTCTTATAAAACAACTTAAATTTTCTGGGAGGAGATTAGTACATTTACAGATTACTCATTAAAAAAAAAAGTTTCTGCAGAGTTCATTCTGACTCATGGCAACCCCATGTATTTTAGAGTAACTCACTTGGTCTTTCTTTCTAGGTGCCTCTGGGTGGACTCAAACCTCTAGCCTTTCAGTTAGTACTAGAGCATGTTTACCCCATTTGCACCACCCAGGAATTTCAAAAATTACTTTTAGGTAAGACAAAATAACCTGGGATGCCATCACAGCTACACGTGTGATGTGTAAGAAGGAGCCTTGAAATTGGACTCACAGCCTGGTTCTTGCTACCATCATTTCACTGAACCCCTGCCCCAAGGCTAAATTTGGGAAAGTCTACTTCCCTTTTTCTGGGTACAGATGATTGTATTTATTTTTATATACAGGTATTTTTAAAATACAGGTATTTTTGATAAACAGATTTTTGCAGCTTAAAATCACAATTTTATAATACTTTTTAAAAATTATTATTCTTTTCTAGCTAATATGTTTGACACTATCAAGTGTAAGGCAATTGTACAATCTAGATCTTCCACGGACTGCGGAGGCATATTTCTGCTCTCCATCCTCATCTAGGTTTACTATCCATGCCAGCAACAAGTGATATAATAAACATATACCAAAGTGGGTATCTGGTAGTGGATATATAGTTGCTAAGCCAATGTGAGGAGCCCTGGTGGCATGGTGGACAAGAATTTGGCTGCTAACCAAAAGGTTGGCAGTTCAAATCCACTAGCTACTCCTTGGAAACCCTGTGGGGCAGTTCTCCTCTGTCCTATAGGGCCTCTATGAGTCTGAATGAACTCAACGGTGTTGGGTTTTAATCTTTTGGGAAGCCAATGCGATCTTGCTGAAATATCAGGAAAAAATTGATAATGGCTTATGGTGGCAGGGAGGGAGGGAGAGAGGGAGGGAGGGAGGAAGGAAGGAAGAAAGGAAGGGAGGGAGGGAGGGAACAGGAGGAAGAGAGAATGAAGAAGGAAGGGAGGAAGAAAAAGAGAGACAGAAAAAGAGGAAAGAAGGAAGGGAAGGAAAGAGGGAGGAAGGAAGAGAAAACTATACATGTGTTTATCTAAATATTAATAATGATTACTCTAATACTTTGTGATTTTTCTGGTTAGTTAAACATCCAACTCTGTTGGGTCAGCATTATCTAATACAATTTTCTGTGATGATGGAGATATATTTCATTGCTGTCCTATAAAGTAGCCACCAGATGCATGTGGCTACTGAACATTTAATATGTAGCAAGTGCAAATAAGGACCCGAATTTTTTATTTAATTTTACATAAATAAGCACATGCAACTAATGGCTACCCATTGGCAGCATGTATCTAGGGGGAGTTTCTTTTTTTAACAGATTTTTTTTTTTAAAACCTCTGTAGCAAATCCTGAGTTTGCCTTCCATTCCATTCTTAAAAGTACTAAATTCCGTTTCCATTAAAAATTTTCTTTTGAGAACATGACTTTTCAAGACAAATTTTTATAGATTTCACCGGTATATTAAGGTTTGTTCCTGATTTACAGTCAATTTACTGTGGTTACAAAAGGCCACAAATTGAAGAGCTGTGATAAAGTACTTAACACACATCATGCCTTCCCAGGACAAATGAGAACTTACTAAAAGGAGAAGGTAATATAGAAAGAAGAGGAGGAGGAAGAAGAGAAAAAGGAGTGAGGAAACCACATTTTCATTTGTTCCACAAAAAATGGAAGGTAAACCCAGCATTCTTTTACATTTTAGTGAAATGGTTTCTTTTTTCATTTCATAAGAAAGTGTGTGTGTGTGTGTGTGAATGTATGAGAACAGAGTTCTGGCTGCTTATATTATAGATTTAAGAAAATATAATTAAATTTGCTGTAACATCTTATACCACCATTTGATGGGGGGAGGGGGGAGGGAAAAGTATATGTTTTCATAAGTAAGTTCAAAACACTGCAAAATTTGACCTCCAAATGTTTCCTACTTGATCAAGCGAAGTTAACTTACAAAAGAGAATGATCTAGTTGAAAAAAAAATTAAGTATGAGTTTTAACAATAGAAAATCATGTTTTAAGAAAAGTCTTGAGATCCTTAAATGCTACTACAAATGTAACTGATGTAAGTAACATCAAAAGTAACGTTGATACAATGATTCTATACTTTGAATTTCTGTAGTCTATGTAATGTTTTATGTAATGATTAAGTCTATTAAAATAACTCCCTGCGTGCTTTAAAATATGAAGAGCTCTTGCTGAGAAGGAGACAGCTCTTTAATAAACATTCCGTAATGTTTAAGGTTTTTTTTTTTTTTTTTAGTTTTAATGTTTAAGATAGCTTGGAAGACACTGTAAACTGGAATCATAGGTGGGTTATGAGAACAAGCTCTGGAATCGGACTTTCAATAATTCCAGACAGCACGCCTACTAGCTGTGTGAGTTTGGGAAACTTATTTAACTTTTCCAAATCCTATTTTTATCATTTGTATAACAGGGATAATATTAATACCCATTTCTGAGGGTTCCTAAAAAGACAATAAAATGCAAACAAATGCTTAGCACAATTCACAGTCCTTATCATTAGGAAGCACTTGGTAACTATTAGCTAGTATTCCAATATTAAAACACAAATATTACAAATTCGCTTTGTACCGTATTTTGTATTTCTGTTTCTCTTTCGTAGTTGTTGTCAGATTTCACTTTAAGATGTATGATTAGTAGTGATGTGATAGAAAAATCCACGGATTGGGTGTTAGGAGCCCTGTTTTGGGCTCTGCCACTCAGCGGTTTTGGGGCTTTCAGTAAGTCACCTAAACTCTACAACAAAGTGTTTTCACTGTTACATGAGGTAAAAGATCCTAGCAAGGTCCTACCTACTATGTGACAAAAACTTTATTAAGTCATAGGGTTATAAACAGAGGTATTTCATTTGGCTTGACAGATTCATTCATATATGGGGTCTCTATGTGCTGACTCAACTGCACCTAACGACAGCAACCCCAGCATTCCAAAGACTTCATAGAATGCAAAACTTGCAAAATTCATGACTCATTTTCCCACGGGAAAAGAAGTAAAGGGTGTCTGTGGAGGGGCTTTCTCAGATGTAGCAGGGTAGATGTACAGGCTTCTTCATAGCTTTTTATTATTGCTAACCTCTGTTCCAAAGTTATTTATTTTCAGATGTGTTTTGCAGATCCATTAAAAGGTTATTTGGATGATATTGCGAATGAAAAGATTTAAAATGATAATAACTGTGAATGTTAAAACAACAGCAAAGCAATGTCTAAAATCACTTACAGATGCTCTGATAAATGTTAAAAAAAAAAAAAAAAAACCTTCATATTTGAAACCATAGAGGCTGAATCCTAATAAAGAATGTTTGTTTGTCCCTTCTATTTACCAGGAATGGCATTGCCTTTGAGAAAGAGTTAGCAATTCAATGAGCCCACCAGCTCTGAAATTGTGGGATATTTTTTGAGTGGTAGGATGAAGGAAGGGAGGTTTTGTGATTCAAAATTTTGTCCATAATTGAAATCTATATTCATGTTCTACATATCAATATTTCAAATTCCCATAACTCAAATTCTAGTTGTATTTTATTTGTGGTTCATGGTTCTATAAGGAGCATACAAATATGCTGTGGATGCTGGCAGTCTATATTTGTTCATTCATTTATTATTATATGTATTAAAATGACATTTATTGACTATCAGTTATGTTTCAGGCAAAGTACTGGGCAGAGAGCTATGTAAGCCAATAAGGCACAACCTTTGCTTTCAAACAACTTAAGGTAGTCCAAATAATTGGTGTCTGTTGTTTTGTTAGGTACTGTTGACTCAATTCTGACCCATAACGACCCAATGTGATACAGTAGATCTTTCCCATAGGGTTTTCTTGGATGTAATCATTACAGAGTCAGATCATTAAGTCTTTCTCTCATGAACTGCTGGGTGGCTTCAAACCATCAACCTTTCAGTTAGCAGTACAGCATTTAACCGTTTGCAGCACCAGCACTCCTTAGCTGGTGTCTAGAAGGCTAATAATCACTTGGTTCCACAAGGTGAAGAAAGGTACGTCTCTTTCCATTTAGTAGAGGACCACTTTATCCATCTGGAAAATTGGCATCGGGAGACTTTATAACCCTGAATATTGTTTTTAGAAAGCAACTTTGAATAAAATAAATAGTTAACACCCCACAAAGTGCAACATGAGGAAAGAAATGGCCTGGGCTGGGACAATTCTCAGGTTAATAACTTTAATGCAAGGCATTGCACAATCAGTCATTGTGGACCAAGTGTTATCAGAATATCTGTGACATATTGTTAATACAATCAATATCCTACTTAAGGATATTCAGTCAAAACGTACTTAGATCTTCGCATCCTGGGAAATAACCTAGCACTAACCTCCACGTGAATATCACATCTATTTGTGATGATGGCATATACAGACAGTATATGAAAAACTACCAACCCTATTTCATTTTTTTGAAACCGTACTTTGCAACATGTTACACATGAAAATTCTCAGGAAATTATATTTTATTTTTGTCAATCATCAAATTCTTTCCAGAACACTTCTCACATTTTTTGATAGAACTAGTTTAGTGTTTTCAATGTAATTTTCTCTCTTTCCAAACATTAAGTTCAAGCTCTAGTTTTGCAATGATTTTACTTGAGGTTTTTCATTCAAGTCTCCTAGAACTGAAGTGAAAAACACCCATGGAATAATAAAGATTATATAATGGATGATATACCTCTTCTGCTGAAAAGAAGTGTGGGTGAAGCAAAAGGAAAGGAAATATCCCAAATCTTAAGTCCCTCATATGTGGTACCTCCATGCCAATGCTTAGAGTTCCTGAGTTATAGGCTTCTAGATCAAAAACAAATACTCCACCTTTAAGAACTTCATCAAAAAAGTAGTTAAGTTTCAACCCAACTTTGACTTGACTTAATGATTAACCTTGAAGTTCAATGAAGTTGAATGAAGGACTAATGAAAGAAGATTTAGAAGTGATGCTTAATAACAAGAATCTGAGGTTTCTAACACTGAAAATAGATGTAAGTCATAAATGGTGATAAAATATATTTTGCAATATAAGGATCGAGCATGTATTTGATCTTTGCATTATTGTTCCAATGCTAAAATCAATTTTTAGCATTCGTTCATGACTAAATTTACTGGAGCAGTGGTTCTCAAAGTTTAGTGTTCACCAGAATCACCTGAAGGAAGTGTTAAAACAGAGATTGGTGGGGAGAGTCTCCAAGTATGCCTGGGGTGGCAATTAAGAATTTGTATTTTTAATGAGTTCATAGGTGGCGCAGAAACCACTTTGGAGAATTACTGTACTAGAGAAAAAGTGGAAGTCAGATGAGTACAGGTGGCAGATTCATTCAGGCTGAGTGTGAACTGCAGCACCTCTGGCAGGTCAGGGAAGGCTTCCTGGAGGGAATTATAAAGTCACAGGACTCCAAAGGGAAGAACAGGAAGGATTAGGTAGGCAGAAAGTAGGCGAGAAGGAGAACGAAGGAAAATTCCAGATATAAGAGCCTGTCTGAATTCCAGCACTGAGATGAAGGTAAGCAGAGGTCCAAGATGACGGAACTTACAGTGTTCAGTTTGACTGACAGTCAAATTCTAGAAGGTGAATGGATGAGATCAGCCAGTAAGCTACGGCCATAACCTCAAAGTCACAAAATGAAGAGTTTTGAAGGGTCTTGAAGGATTTTAAGCTCATCATCAGGTTGTTTCTTAGAAACACAATATCAAAAATGACTTGAAACTAGAGAAAGACTGAAATCTGGAAATCCCAACTCATGTTTGTAATACTGGGAAGAGGTAAGAAAGACCTGAACTAAAGGAGTGGTTTAATGTGAAGGGAAATGGAAGACTTTTGAGAGATGTGATACAGAATCAGTATAATCGAACAACTGGGTAGCTTGGTAGACGAGAGGGAGAACTGGAGTGTGACTCTCAAGCAATTGGATGGTGACGTATTATGAAATATTATTTAACTTAATAAAACAGTCTACTATAGAACAAGCCAGTACATATGGTGAAAATTGGCTCTACTTATTAGAAATTTGATTCCTCACTCCATTCGTGTAATGGGTATAAAATAATACAATGTATAATAAAAAAAGAAAAATAAATTTTAAAAAATAATCAAAATAAAATATGGAAAACCTGTTTCCTCCTTTGAATAAGTTGCTAAGTCCCTTTATAACTTCCCCTATAGCAAAATAATAACTATTTTATTAGAGAATGCCCAGCACTTTTATGATATATGTTCATTTAATCTTTGATAGCCATAATTTGTTATGATCCACAAATTATGGATAACATTGTGAAGAAAGGAAATTCCAGAACACTTAATTGTGCTCATGAGGAACCTGTATATAGAATAAGAGACAGTAGTTTGATCAGAACAAGGAGATACTGTGTGGTTTAAAAAAACAGGAAAGGTGTGCATCAGGGTTGTATCTTTTCACCACGCTTATTCGGTCTGTACACTGAGCAAATAATCTGAGAAGCTGGACTATATGAAGAAGAACGCATCATCAGGATGGAGAAAGACTCACTAATAACCTGCAATATGCAGATGACACAACCTTGCTTGCTGAAAGTGAAGAGGACTTGAAGCACTTACTCATGAAGATCAAAGACTGCAGCTTTCAGTATGGATTACACTTCACCATAAAGAAAACAAAAATCCTTACAACTGGACTAATAAGCAATATCATGATAAACAGAGAAAGTATTGAAGCTGTCAAGGATTTCATTTTACTTAGATCCACAATCAACACCCACAGAAGCAGCAGGCAAGAAATCAAACAACGAATTGCATTGGGTAATTCTGCTGAAAAAGACCTCTTTAAAGTTCTAAAAAGCAAAAATGTCACCTTAAGGACTAAGGTATTCATTACCCCAACCATGATATCTTCAATCATCTCATATGTATGCAAAAGCTAGGCAATAAAAAAGGAAGTCTGAAGGAGAACTGCTGCATTTGAATTATGGTCTTGGTGAAGAATATTGAATATACCATGTACTACCAGAAGAACAAACAAATCTATCTTGGAAGAAATACAGCCAGGATGCTCTTTGAAAGCGAGGATGGCAGGACTTTGTCTCATGCACTTTGGACAGGTTATCAGGAGGGACCAGTCCCTGGAGAAAAACATCATGCTTGGTAAAGGAGAGGATCAACGAAAAAGATGAAGACCCTCAACGAGATGAATTTACACAGTTGTTGAAACAATGGGCTCAAACACAGCAAAGGTTGTGAGGATGGTGCAGGACCAGGCAGTTGTACATAGGGCCACTATGTGTTAGAACCAACTAGATAGCACCTAACAACAATATCAATCTTCATTTTAGTCCTTTGAGGTAGACACAAATGTTATCTCCATTTTACAGATAAAAAAATGAGGTGAGCAATGTATCCAAAGTTACACAGTTAATAAAAGGTTTCAGAAACTCTGTCCTTATTAAGTATGTGATACTGCCTAAACATAGAGAATGAGGTAATAAAAGTATTTTCACTTAAGATTTATGAAAATCAATAAAATATAATTTAAGAAGTATAATTATAAATGTCTATGAAATAGTTGTCTGTTTTATACTTCCCACTAGCCATAAAATTGCAGATTAAATAAATCTGTAAAAAAGAACAAGAGAAAAGCAACAACCCAACACCCATTTTAACTCCTCTGCCACAATACAATTATTTTGTCAGCATGTTAGTAAAAAATGAGGGAGATGTATTAAAAAGCCTTCATCCTTTAAAAGCTTTCGAGCAGCCATCTAAGATGCATCAATTTGTCCCAACCCACCTGGAGCAAAGGAGAATGAAGAACACTGAAGACACAAGGAAAATATTAGCCCAAGAGATCAAAGGGCCACATAAGCCAAAGACTCCATTAGCCTGAGACCAGAAGAACTAGATGGTGCCTGGCTACCATCAATGACCACCCTGACAGGGAACACAACAGAGAGTCCCTGACAGAGCAGGAGAAACGGGTGGTACAGACCTCCAAATTCAAGTAAAAAGATCAGACCTAATTATCTGAGAGTAGATGAGCCCCTGAAGACATGGGGCCTGGGTTCTCTGTTAACCCAGAACTAAAACTATTCCTGAAGCCTACTCTTCAGGCAAAGATTAGACTGGGCTATAAAACATAAAATAATACTTGTGAAGAGTGTGCTTCTTAGTTCAAGCAGATACATGAGACTAAATGGGCAGCTCCTGTCTGGAGGTGAAATGAGAAGGTAGAAAGGGACAGGAGCTGGTTGAATGGGCACAGGAAACACGGGGTGGAAAGGAGGACGGTGCTGTCACATTATTAGGACTGCAACTAGGTCACATAACAATATGTGTATAAATTTTTGAGCTATAAACTTTTGCTTAAAGCACAATTTAAAAAAAGTGATTCATCTTTTAATAAAAAATGGACATGGTTGCTATTATTCTAAAGTTTGACTTCTAAAAGTATTTTAATTTTAATTGTATTTTTTAAAGGAACTATCAAAACATCTGAATTCTTAATCACAAAGATTCTCCTGAAATTTTAACTGTTTTTCCATGTGCATTTCCTGGTTCAAGCCAATCATATACAACTTCCTTCTCAATCAGTTGCCATGTCATTGTCTCCTCCACTTAGGAAATAAGATCAAGGCCTAGACAATTTTTATCTTTAAATATGTTCATTTGTTGCTATATCCCTCAAATACCTGACTCTACCAACGATTTTGAGTTTTTTTGCAAAGCATCAAAGACAAACTTAGCTTGGACACTTAATGCAGGTTGGCGGGGCAGGGCGGGGGGTGGTGAAATAAAACCTCAGTCTCCTAAACACCTCAAATTTCTCTCCAAGAAGAAGAAGAAGAAAAAGATTTCATGTCAAAATAGTGTTGTTCCACTCTCTCCCCATAAGAAGTCAGAAAGTGTACTCTTTGCTGACTTAAAAATAAACGAATAGAAAGGAAAGAGAAGTAAAACAAGATAACAGTAACAAAGAAGAAAAAGGAGGAGGAGGAAAAATACAACTAAGGGCTCACATATGTGGATACATGCAAATGAAATGTTCTGAGATTTTCTGTGATTATGCTGACAAGCACCCTTGCCTGAAGTCATTTTTCTTCTTTAGGGCCTAAACATTCACAAATATCTAAACTTGTGATTATCTAACCGTGGGTCCTGTGTGTGTGTGTCTGTGTACTATAATATATGCCTGAAAGGAACTGCAAATGTCAGGAAGATGCAAAAATACTCAGAGTGTGAAATCATCAAAGGGATAAGAAAGTTTAGAAGCTATCATTTAAAAGGCCCTTCATGCAGAGTCTCTGTTGAAAACAGCCCTGCATTATACCTCGGAAGATCTAAGTCAGGCTCAAGAGACTGGAAATCTGATAATGGTTTTATAGGCTAAGAGGGCATCCTGGATATTTTAGATCTTCTATAGATTCCATGGAAACAAGAAATCTAAGGACGCTGTCTTGATTATTCTAAACGTCTGCTTTAGGAAGAACTGGGGGGAATACCATCTTCTTTTTCAAAGGGAAAAAAACAGAGAGAAACACTGTGATCTCACACTCTTTGAGTTTGGAGCTGGATGGGGATATCGGAAGGGCATCAAAAGATTGTGCTTTAGCACATTTGCCATTTAGAACCGCACTAAGCAATTGCGAAAAAGAGAGGAACATTCACCTTCACACAAATTCACCAGTGAAATGTCTGTAACACCCGCTGCTCGGTGAAAGAAAGAAAGGAAAGAAGGAAGGAAGAAAAGAGGAAGGAAGGGAGGGTGGGTGGGAGGGTAGGCAGGCAGGCGGTCAGGAAAGAGGGCACTTTAGTGTAATAGCTCCAAAAAAGTATTGTATGAGAAAACAAAGCCCTGCCAATTCTATTAATTCTTGACTTCTAAAAAAATCCCTGGCTGCCATTTTTTTTTAATCAAGTTTTGATTTTCATTTTTCTAATTTTATATTTATTTTCTTTCACATAGTTAAAAATTTTTTTTTAACATGCTATTACATTTTGGTACTCCGTTTTATAACCTTTTCCTCAACCTCTCCATCCCCCTCCTTCTCTGTGACAGAGAGGAAAGGTAATGGGACAACATTCTATGAAGTCACTACATCCACGTCAACGGTTGCCAAGCTTCCAGTAAAAAAATAACCAAGAAGGTGTTTAGCCAATACATTTTACGACTGTGCTCAGTCTTCTGAAGTGAAATTGGCATTATTTTCATTTCTTCCAAAAAAGCAGGATATTTCTGGCTTGCGGCTGATTACAGGGAAAAAATTAAAATTCAAGTCATTCATTGATGGTGTTTATATTAATAATCGTTGCCTAGTTTATACATTTAATATTAGCAGCCTCACTGCTCTACTGCACAGAGGCATACAGTACAAGGACATAAAAGGTGATTTAGAAGTGACTATCTTTTTTTATCCAGTAAGTCCTTTCTGAGTGTTTAGAACAATCCAAATAACGTAGCTTCTTCCTAGGAATGAAAGGGCAGGTGAGTCAACCATTCATATTGGACTAAGAGATGGATAGGGGAAGAAAGCTAACAACTAAGCTCACACAGGATTGAAATCTTCTGCTGGGACCTAGAAGGCAAATGGGAGCCTAGAGCAGACTGTCATTTAGGGGATGGACTGGGGTCTCCAAGACCAGGAAGGGGATGATGGATAGAACAGGGTGAGATCCCTATGAAAGAAAGAGCAGGCTCCACAGGAGTGAAGGAATGTGTTGAAAAGAGGAGATGAATTTCAGAGTTCTACAGTTTAGAAGGAAACCCTGGTGGTATAGTGATTAAGTGCTATGGCTGCTAATCAAAGGGTTGGCAGTTTGAATCCACCAGGCGCTCCTTAGAAACTCTATAGGCCAGTTCTACTCTGTCCTATAGGGTTGCTATGAGTCGGAATCAACTCGATGGCACTGGGTTTGGTTTTCTGATTTACAGTTTAGAAACACAACAGATCATGTATGGTGATGAGAGATAAAAGGCGTTTAAGTCATTACCTTGAAAATATTTCCCAGTATTGAGAACAGTGATATTTTTCTATACTTTATCTAACAAAATCACATCTCTTCAAGTTATATAGATCCATCTAGGAGATCTAACTAATTACAGTTCAGCAAATATTAAGTTAGACAAATTCAGGATAATTTAATTCTTTTTTATTGAGTGCCTACCAGTAGAGGGTCAGTAAAAATAAGGAAACCCTCAATGAGATGGATTAACACAATAGCCTCAACAACGGGTTCAAACATAACAATGATCATGAAGACGGTGCAGGACGGGCCAACATTTCCCTCCGTTATACATATAACTTTAATATCAATATTTATATCTATCTATTAAGTGCTACGGCTGCTATCCAAAGGGTCAGCAGTTCAAATCCGCCAGGCGCTCCTCGGAAACTCTATGGGGCAGTTCTACTCTGTCGTATAGGGTCGCTATGGGTCGGAATCGACTCAATGGCACTGGGTTTGGTTTTTTGGTTTTATATAGTAACTAAGTGCACATAGATTTTTGGTGTCGGACTTGGATTCAAACTCTGACTTTGCCACTAAGTACATATTTGGCCTTGAGCAAGCTTTTTTGAAGGGAGCTCTGGTGGTGTAACGGTTAAGTGCTAGGCTGCTGAGAGGATGGTGGTTTGAACTCATCCAGTGGTTCCAGGGGAGAAAGACTTGTCAATCTGCTTCTATAAAGACTGCAGCCAAGAAAACCCTATCAGGCAATTCTACTCTGTTACGTGGAGTCACTAGGAGTCAAAATCGTCTCGATGACAAACCACCACTGTGGCTGTTGAACTAAGTTTCTTTATTGGAGAGAATGCATATATTCAGTGATAAAAAGTACAACCTCTGGAGCCAGGAGTTCTATTGTTCTACCCTCTGCTTTTGTTTTTCATTCTGCCTCTACTGTGCTCTACTTCTGCTTTCTTAAACAAGTTACTTAATGGTTCTATGCCTCAGTTTTCTTGTTTTGTGAAATGGGGATAACAACATTATCTACTTCATAGGAATTCAAAGGGTCAAACGTGAAAAGCTCCTAAAACAGTGCCTGGCAAAAAAAAAAAAAAAGTTCTCAATAAAATTTAGCTGTATCATCAAACTGGACATAATCTATTTACCCTGTTGAGTTGCAATAAGATTATGAAAATTTTCAAAAATGTTGCTTCCCTTCTGAATTCAAATAAGGAAGAGCAAGTTTTTTTCCTATGGTATTTTTTAAAGTATAAGATTTATTAAGCTTTCCAAAGTCGTGGTGTTAAGGGCTAGATTTAGTTGGCATCATGATTTAAAGAATGCAATATATGAAGTCTTCTTCCAGTAAATATAGACATGGTTTAAATTACTGCAAAAAGAAAACTCCAGAGAACCAGGGCAAAGAAAATAAAAAATGTGCCTCACCTCTGGCATATACCCGATTGTATCTTTCTGATTAGTTCTGAACTGCTTTGTTTTGCCGCCAAGCTGAAGAACTACTGCTATTAGTCACTGATATTAACTATTTTTTACATCCAACCTAATGGTAAAGGGTTAGGGTAAAATACACAAAGGATTCAACAGCAAAAATTCCGAGTTGTCCTTTTGAAATGGATATGCCAGCTGAATCAGATAGCTAACTCCTATCACAGTAAGTCAATAGCCTTCAATCACTTTAACAACAGGATACAATGGCTAGGTATGCTTTCCATGGATTATGGTCTCATATCTTTCATATGGTCTTGGGAACATTATTGACTTGTGCGTAAATGTCTGCTGGATTTGTGTTCCATAAATGATATGCAACAAACAAAACTCAGCTTGTCTACAACATAAAATGGAATGCTACCTAGCCATAAAACTGACTAGGTATCCACTCTTGTACTGATACAGAAGGATCACCATAATATATTAACTAAAAATTTAAAGAACTAAAAAATTATATACTGTATATTGATATTTGTATTAAAATCAGGTGGGTAGCTAAGGTACCTTTTATATATGCATTTGTTTGCATATCTGTAAAATATTTTAGGAGGAATAACCAAGAACAAATCTGTCTTGGAAGAAGTATAGCCAGAATGCTCCTTAGAAGCTAGGTTGGCAAGACTTCGTCTTACCTACTTTGGATATATTATTAGAAGGGACCAGTCCCTGGAGGACATCATGCTTGGTAAAATAGAGGGTCAACAAAAAAGAGGAAGACCTTCAACGAGATCAACTGACACAGTGACTGCAACAATGGGCTCAAGCATAAAAACAATTGTGAGGATGGCGTGCCGACAGGGCAGTATTTTGTTCTGTTGTACATAGGATCACTATAAGTTGGAAGTAACTCCAGAGCACCTAACAACAACAAACGAATAAACTATAACATTGGTTTCCTCTAGAAAGAGCAATTGGGTGGGGTTGAGGACACCAGAGACTTTTCACTGTTTATTCTTCCATACTTTTGAATTTTGAATCATGTAAATTTATTTTATATTCAAAAATAAACAAAACAATATAAATTAAATACATATATATTTTTTAATGAAATGGGCAAATCAGCTCCTAGTCAAGCTCCTAAGTCACTACATAAAAATAGAATTTCGGTAAACATAATTTTTATTCTAAACACACTAGCCTTACAAATGAATGAACCTGGCCTAGGGATTCCTGCTTAATGAGAATGACAGAAAACATGTTGGATCATAGACAGAGTAAGAGGAATATTTTCAGGAAGGGATCACTTGAATTAAAACATGCTTTCCAACTAGTATAGAAATGGTAGAACTGGCAAGTGAAATGTTACTGGATATTATGATATCTGAAAAGTCAACATTTGTTTACAGAACTTCAGTTGTATGCCCAGCACTATGCTAGTGTTAAGTATGCAATGAAAGATTCAGGGCACTGGAGGCACTTACTGTCTAATGGTGGGTTCAGGGAGGACATAAAATATGAAGATAATTAAAACTCAGCAAATCAAGGTAAATTTTGTCAACTACTGGGTGTTGTAGGCATATATAGCAAGGATATGCAACCAGCACTAGGATAAAAGGTAAAGTCTTTCTGGAAAAGGAGCCCTGGTAGTGCAAAGGTTAAATGCTCCGCTGCTAACCAAAAGGTCAGCAGTTTGAACTCACCAATAGGTAAAAAAAAAAAAAAAAAAAGGTACAGGGGACAAAGGACCGGATGATCTGCTCCCATAAAGATTACAGTCTAGGAACCCTACAGGACAGTTCTACTTCTGTCCTACTGGGTCATTATGAGTTGGAATAGACTCCATGACACTCAACAACAACAACTTTCCCATCTCCCACTTTTAATCTCCCTTCTAGTCTTGAGTTGATGGCAATGGGTTTGGTTTTGGTTTGGTCTAGTCTACTATCCACACAGCAACATGAGTAAGTTTTGTTTTGTTTTTTTAAATTAAGTTTGGGTCATGTCGACTCCCTGATTAGATACCTTCAAAATTTTCTCTCTGCTGTTAGAAGAAAACTCAGTTCCATAACCTCGGCCCAGAAGCTAGTTCTGGCCCTGCTTGCTTCTATCACATCCTCTGTCCTCTTCCCTCTTTTCCCAGGACCTGGCTTCATTTTAGGCTTTCAAACACAAGTCCTTTCCCACCTCATCTCAGTGTCCTCACATGGATCTTTCATAGTTTGTTATGCTCTTTCCTTCACACTTAAGGGTGACTCTGTCTCATCTTTCATTCTCAGTATAAATAAAACTGTGCTTAGAATAAAATTCAGTCTATGAACTACAGATACTAGTTCATTTGGACTGCGCTGTTTTGCTATTCTCATGTCCTACCTTACTGCCTCTATACTGGACTCCAGC
Source organism: Loxodonta africana (assembly GCF_030014295.1). Classification (NCBI taxonomy): domain Eukaryota; kingdom Metazoa; phylum Chordata; class Mammalia; order Proboscidea; family Elephantidae; genus Loxodonta; species Loxodonta africana. The sequence goes on from NC_087361.1 coordinate 35,137,783, forward strand.
CCCCAGGCTTTATTGGCCTTGTCAAGATCTCCCAATCTAAGAAACTCTGTACCAGGTTCTCTTATTGTCTGGAATGGTCTCCACCCAGTTGCTGCCCTCACCCGCCACTCTACCTCCACCACCCCTTTTACTTTAAAGAACCCTTACTAATTACAGTAATAAAATAAAATTAAAAAACTGAAACCCATTGCCATTGAGTAGATTCCAACTCATTATGACCCCATCGGACAGGGCAGAACTGCCAGAGCCTTGGGTTTGTCAGCCCCTGCAGTTACACGAGTCAGGAGAAGCCTCTAGCCTGACACCTGACTCATGGACTTGGAACTTTCCAGCCTCTACAATTGCATGAACCATTTCCTTGATATAAATCTTTCTCCCTCTCACTATACATACATACACACACACACACACACACATGCTTCACTGGTTTTGCTTTTTTTTTTAGAGAACCTAGCCTAAGACAATGACACTGTGTTTTGCATACTATTTGTGCCCATTTAATTCTTGACGACTCTTCATTGTAATTAGCTTAGCTTGACCATAAGTATATTACTAGTTTAGACAGTTTCATAGTAGAGAAAGTCTGTTGAAAGGTTAAACTGAAATTATGAGTCATTACATGTGAAGTTTTCATGTATGAAGACAGAAAGTTAAAAGAAATCAACACCACCATCTGGGACACACAAAAGGTAAAAAGTTCTATCCTATGTTAAAATTATAATCTTTTAGAGTAAAGTAATAAAACAGTGCATCCTTTTAATGCTCTATCCTTAATTTTTTATATGATACCTGCTTGATATGACAGGAAAACAAAAATGAGAAAAGAAGGAAGATATCATATTGTCATTGGGAATTGAATGAAAGTAAGTATATTTTCTGCATAAGCAGCAACGGCTGTTTCAAAGAAATATTTGAAAACTACAGTTAATGTAAAATAAAAAATAAATAAAATGGCAGTAAGCTATTGGGTCAAATATTGTTGCTGAATTATTATTTTTTTGTTAAAGAATTACACAGTTAGGATACAAGAAACTTTAAAGGTTCAAATATACTAAGGGTAATTTAGTTAATCTCTGCTAATATGTTGATAAATTCATGGCAAAGTATACTGCAACCTATAAGAGCAACAGAAAGCAATGGATCAAACTGAGAATTAAGTCATACAGAAAATAACCTCAAAAAGGCTTTAAGGAAGCCTAGTCTTGAACTATACAGAACAGTAGAAGTAATGGTTCAGTTCATACCAATGCGCCTCGTGGGAAGCCACCACCATCTGTCAGAGGAGGCTTGTGTGTTGCTATGATGCTGAACAGGTATCAACAGAGCTTCCAGACTAAGACAGCCTAGAGAGAAAGGCCTGGCAATCTACTTCTGAAAATCTGTCAGTGAAAGTCCGATGGAGTACAACAGTCCAATCAAAAAAACCAATCATGGGGATGGGTCAGGACTGAGCAGCTTTTCAGTTCCATAATGCAGGTTTTCACCATGAGCTGGTGCCACAACATGGCAGCTAACAACAACAATCTATATAGAGTTTTAAGTCACACTGCTTTCAGCTGAAGGTAATTCTTTAAGGCTCCCGAAAGGTCAACAGATACTTACTATCAACCAGTCAATTCCTTCCCTTGGCTGAACTTTTTCTAGTCACTCTAACTTATTCTTTCATACTTGATTCAAACTCAGATTTTTAGGCTTTTTTTTTTTAATACCAAAAAACTGAATAGAAGGCACAACAGGCCTCATGATATTGAAATGGTATTCAGATTCCATTTTCCTTTAGTCAGATTTTACCTGCTTTGGTGTTAAGGCTGCTATATAGTCACTTCTGCAAGAGAAAGAATGAAAATGCCAAGGAACGCAGCCAGACAAGAGCGAGGTGGGGGAGATGCCCTCTCTCCTTCCTTTGGCTAAACCCATACTGTGAATTTTCCCCCTGGAGAGAGGGCCGCTGGGAGCTATAATTACTCTGATACACAGAATCAAAATATACATTTTTTCAGTTCCCCTTTTCACTAGGAGGTAGCTATTCTGGAGAGAAGTAATTCACTTGACATGATATTGCTTTCAATTTTGGTATTAACACTATTATTTCGAGGAGTATAATCTCCTTATATACTAGGAAACCCATATGATGGAAAATATTAATAAACGGAAAATGGTCAAAGGCTTTTATTTTCATATAAGTAAAACCCTGCAACTAAACATCCATATATATATATAGAGAGAGAGAGAGATAAATACATAGATGGCACAATAGTTAAGTGCTGGGCTGCAAATCAAAAGGTTGTCAGTTCAAGCCCACCAGCTGCTCCTCAAGAGAAAGATGTGACTGTCTGCTTCCATAAAGATTTACAGCCTTGGAAGCCCTATGGGGCAGTTCTCCTCTGTCCTTTAGGGTGGTGATGAGTCAGAATTGACTTAACAGTCAATTTTGATGAGTATTTTGGGTATCAAGTTCAGGAGGTGCTAAAATGAACTCCAGAGGTAATCTTCATTTAGATTTAATTGATTCATCAATAATATATAAATAAATAACTAAGATGGAACAGCACTGAAAAAAGTATAATTAAATATGGCTTGATAGTCTCTGAAAATTTTTCCTCTAATTAATACTGCCCTGTTCTTTGTGAATAAATAAATTAAATTCATTTTCTAAATAAAATAAAAGGAGGTAACAAATAAAATTAGCATGTCTCACATTAATTTTGACTTTGTCGCAGTAAATCCATTCCTTTCACCTGTGATTTTAGCATAACTGGCTGGGTAAGTGGGACAAGTGTACAGCCACCTCCACTTCAGCTCAACAAAGGACTTCAATAGTTAATACAGTTGCACACATACTTCTGGAACTGTCAACCTTCAACAACACCATTAATAAATAAGGGAGTAGGTATTATTCATGAGAAAGAGAAGCTTGGCTTAGAACTCTCCATATAAAGCCTTAATCCCTGCCAATCACCCTGCTTTAAGAGGAAGGAACTGCATTTAATGCAAATCCGATGATAATAGTTTTCACCCAAAATACAAGCAACCAGGAAGAGCTCCCTCTAAGGCTATGCTGACTCCCTCTACAGAGAGGTATTTCCATATTCCATTCAAGGCTGACAACAGTTCAATTTTAATTTACATTTTGTGTCAGAATACTATATTCTGTTCCAACTTCACAAAGTTGGAAGAAACTATTATTCTACAGTCTTGAGTAACTGAGTTCTATAAATTTACTGTTAATAGTTGTATTGTACACATAGTCACAAAGCTATTTGTTGTCCAAGAGATTAAAACTTTTGAGCTTTAGTGTATGGGTCAATTATTTGTTTATTTCTCCTCTACCAGCGATAAATCTAGAAATGCAGTTAAAATGTGATATTTGGGGGAAGATTCTTATCAAATCTCAGAAACAGAAACTTGAGGCTTCTTTCAGTAACTTTTAGAATAGTGACAACAAAGGCTTATGTACTTCTTTTCCATTTGTAATTCTCTTTCTAATACAGGAATTGATTGACTATGTATAAATCTGGCACTTTTTAATAATGTCCTCTTTTTTTATTCCCTGCCTTCCTACCTCCCTCCATTCACTTCTTTTCTCTCTTTCTCCTTCCTGCCTTCTCTCTTTCGCTCCCCGCTTTCTTCCTTCAGTATAGTTTATACTGTCTAAATTCTCTCTACAGCTATGGATATGCGCAGAAGGACAGTACACAGGAAATGATATGGATTAAGGGTTTGCAGTTCATAAAAGGTGGAGTGCTCCAGTTATCCACCCAATTCAGATCTTGTTATGGAAACTGACAAGAAAGGGTCAATCGACTGTAATTGTTGGTGGTGTGATGTCCTGCTATTACAAGTGGTTCCCCCTTAGCAATTGGGCAATTTCACATTACACAGCATAAATCTTCCTGACTAGTAAGTGAGGATTTAAAGTATTTGATAGTTAGGTTGTAAGTGGTCCGAGATAGAAACTATAAGCAAAATAGTTAAACAGATAACAGGTGTTAACTAAATTAGACCAGAACATTCTTATATTTCTATGGAAGAAAACCTATATTTTGAGTCTTTTTTTTTTTTTTAATTACTATTGAATCATTTTCATTTTGGATTGTTTCTTAAGAAGGCTTACACTATAAGAACCAAGGTTTGCCAGTGTTACCTGTGCTATGCATATGCTGAATACTATGGTACGGTGGATCATCACATGCAAGCTTTCCATGAAAGCACTAAATGGTAAGTCTACAAATAAGAGAACTGACGTTAAGTAACCTGTCTAATTTTACATACCTCGTATGAGGCAGTCAGTATTGAAATCCAAGGCAATCTGATTCTAATGTCTATGTTCTTAAACATCATGCTATATGACCTACTCCAGATTAAACCCGTTGCCATCGAGTTGATTCCAACTTATAACAACCCTATAGGGCACAGTGGAACTGCCCCATAGAGTTTCCAAGGAGCGGCTGGTGGATTCGAACTGCCAACCTTTTGGTAAGCAGCCATAGCTCCTAACCGCTGCGCCACAAGGGCTCCACTACAGATTAGAGATAGAAATAGGGAGAGAGAGAGGATGGATACATAGATAAGGATTTAGCATGTAGCGTTTACATTATAGTAACCACCCCCCAAAAAAAAAAAAAATTGTAGAAAGGACATACTCACTGAAACAGTTAAATAATCATTCAGAAAACTGCACGCTTACATTTTGCAACTAGCCCTGGTGGCATTGTCAAGAGCCTGCACACAACAACCTAACACTGTTGTTGTTGTTGTTGTTAGCTGCCATCAAGTCAGTCTCTGACTCTTGATGACCTCATGCACATGAATAGTTGGGGATCGAATACATGATCCATAGGATCACTGCTAATTTTTGGAAGTAGATTGCTAGGGCTCTCTTCCTAGTCCATCTTTGTCTGGTGGCTCCACTGAAACTTGTTCAGCATCATAGCAACACACAGATCTCCACTGACAGATGGGTGGTGGCCGTGCATGAGGTTCAATGGCCGGAAATTAAACCTGGTTCTCTTGCAGAAGCTCTGGGGGTGCAGTGGTTAAGCACTTGGCTGCTAACCAAAAGATTGGCAGTATGAATACACCAACCACTCCATGGGAGAAAGATGTGGCAGCTGCTTCCATAAAGATTTACAGCCTTGGAAATCCTATGAGGCAGTTCTACTCTGTCCTATACGGTCACTATGAGTCAGAATGGATTGGAGGGCAGTGTGTTTGGTTAGTGGTTGTCTACTGCATGGAGGGAAAGAATACTACCACTAATCCACCACTGTTTCCACAGCCTAACACTAAACGCTTACACATTAACCAGAGATGCCCATCTTCTCATCCATAAAGGTAGGTCAGTAAACAACTCCTTGCAAGAATGTAACTCCTGAGAAAAAAAGTAAATCCCACACTTTTTGGTAACAGGACAATCTCACACTTCTTTCGGCTTGAGTCTACCTATGGAAACATAAGTCAACCTCTCCAGTTGACAGGCAGTTCAGTATCCATATGCAAGAAGTCAAAATGAAGACTCCAACAAACTTCAATAGGAATCTCAAATTATTCCCTGATTTTCCACAAAAGAGGATGATTCTACGGGATCCAATAGTTATAAGCATACTACTACTCTATGGCCTTTAGAGTCGACTCTCTACCCTGTGTTGTTCTTGAAGTACATTGTTCTCTACGGCACCATGTGCCTTCTTGCAAACTGCCTTCTTTTCTGTCTGTAAAGAGCTCATAGCTGTCTTTAGATAAAAGTACCAGCAAAGGGCCTACACTTTCAGCAACGCATACCTTAGAAGTGATCAATGTTGGCCTAAGTACTCATGCCTGCTAGAGTCACTTAAGGTTTTACATGGCTATCACTTGGTTTTCAAGAGACTCTCACTCCTTTCTGGAATATTTATACTGCTTCTGATTGCAGCTCAGTGACTCAGCATGGAGAAGCATCTCCCTTGGGACACATTTGGGAAAATATAATGCAGATTCAGAAACCAGGTGAAGCAAGTGAGTCACCTAGTGCCACTTGCAAGAACCTGAGAGTGAGTCCTTCATTAAATGTTGCACCCTAGGCCCCTCATCACAGGGTTTTTGGGTTTTTTAGGCCCCTCAGTCTTAAGAAGGTGCTCTACTCACACACTGTCCAAGTGCAGGGTCAGCGCTTACATGGTAAGAGTGGGAATGGCTCCTTACAATTGCTCCCCAGGTGCTGCACTGACCTCACTCTAGCCTTAGCCTTGTTGTAATCACACTCAAGGGGCAACCTTAGACAACACTGCTCTGACATATTTCTGGTATAAACAATATGCTACTTATATCTTTTATATGTTAAATCACTTGGTCAATCTTTAAGGAATTTGTGGCCTGAGTCTATAACCCCAATGAAAGACAAAGTTTTAACACCATGTTGTCACTAAATGGAACCTGGGTGGCACAGCGGTTAAGATCTCTGCTGCTAACCAAAAGGTCGGCAGTTCGAATCCACCAGTTGCTCCTTGGAAACTCTAAGGAGCAGTTCTTCTCTGTCCTATAGGGTAGTTATGTGTAGGAATCAACTTGATAGCAATGGGTTTGGTTTTTTGATTTGGTAGTCACACATAGCTGTTGAATGAATAAACTAATGCAAAGTAATTTTATGGGTATTCTCTGATGGAAGATTATACTAAACATAAATCTATATATATGGCTATTTTTAAATATAAGATAATGAGCCAACTTTGATCTTTATATTGACCATTGAAAACCTTTTGCCATATTAAATGATCAATTTAGAAAGGAACGCCACATTTTAAATATAAGTAGAAAAGTGTATTGTGATTATCACAACTGATACAAGACACAAGATTCAAACGAAGCATAAACATGCACACATACAGAAGTATGCTGAGACACAGGTAAAAGTGAGTTTGTACCTGTTATATAACATCTATTATCTAGTATTTTGATTTAATCCTTTTTTGAAAATTAGTATATTTGGCAAATTATAACAAAAAATAGAGAGAGAGAGAGAAAAGTATTAGTTACTGGGAAAAATTCCCTAGAATTCAGAGAGCTGCTAACCACCAACGAGCAGATTCAATGCTCAGATTACTAAGACTTTTTGTTTGTTTGTTTTTTCTTTTTAGGAGCCTCCTGCCAGAGACAAATTCATCTCAGCTGCCCAAAGCTTGCCATTATATGAACAAAGTTTTCAGATACATAGGCACATGTTAAGTGTATATATCATATATACACATACATACATGAACACATAAGATGAAAAATAAATTTTATGTGCCCTCTTGGATGCTTAATTGTGGTGTTCTCTTGAAAAATGACAAAGAATAAAATGCATTTAGCCCCACAAAGGATTGTAATAAGAAGAAAAGGAAAACAATAGAAATTTAGTATGAAGAAAAACATAAATAGGGAACCCAGGCGCTCGAGAATTATAAACTATACCCTTTAAAAAGTTATTACCAGAATCTGTTTCATAGACAAACACTTGATACCTGTATCATGGATGCTGTAAGGAAATGTTTGCATGAAGACAAAACTCAGATAAGGCAGATGGCACTAAAACCCACACATGCAGTTCACAGAAAGCACACTTCTCGTCTCCTGTAATTTAACAGTTTAATATTCTTCGATGAAGAAGAATTAAGTCTCCATAAAACTCAATTATCATCCACCAACTCACTTGCCATTCCTACTAAAGGCTCTTATCAATTTCTTAAGCTCACTAGTCAAATATCCACATAAAAACCCACAAGTAACGCACTGGAAGTGTCACACACTGATAAATCTTAGCACTGTAAGAGTTAACATAACAGCAGAATTCCTTTGAGAGGATAAACAGAATAAAGTTCTGGAAGCTAGATGTAATATTTCAACTGCAGAGTTTATTACCTACAGTTTCATTGCTAAGCACAGAGTGTCCCACGGAACGACAGAAAATTACTATTGCCTGTTCTCAAAGGTTGGAACTCTTCATCTTTTCCTATAATTCCAATAGTAAGATGAAGAAAATCACTCCTGGTTTCTTCATAACCCCTTTAATTTTTCATGTTGAATGTCTTTTCCTTTTATTACTCATCTAAGAAAACTATCAAGAGCTCAGTTATTACTCTGACTGAGTTATTATCATTTCCAAAGTGGGAACTGATTCTCAGAGAGTGTACTAAAAACCAACCATCACTTATGGGGTAGGAGGTGGGAGAAGGGTGCAGGCAAAGGGCAGCTGCACCCTAAGGTACTCACAAAAACTACAAACACAAAGAGGAAAATGGACTCTGGCAACTGATCACTTTTTTCACTTTGGTTTTCACCATTTCAGTGAGAGTTGTGCTCAGGGGTCTTGCTTGAGGTTTTTTTTTTTTTGTTTTTTTTTTAATTTCTATACTCAAAAGTGGCTGCAGCAGTACATCAACAGAGAACTGCCAGAAATTCAACCTGGATTCAGAAGAGGATTTGCAATGAGTGATATCATTGCTGATGTCAGATGGATCTTGGCTGAAAGCAGAGAATAACAGAAAGGTATTTACCTGTGTTTTATTGACTATGCAAAGGCACTCAACTGTGTGGATCTCATAACAAATTACGAATAACATTGTGAAGAACGGAAATTCCAGAACACTTAATTGTGCTCATGAGGAACCTGTACGTAGAACAAAAGGTAGTCGTTGACAGAGCAAGGGGATATTGCGTGATTTAAAATCAGGAAACATGTGCATCATGGTTGTATCCTGTCACCATACGTATTCAATCTGTAGGCTGAGCAAATAATCCAAGAAGGTAGACTATATGAAGAAGAACTCAGCATCAGGATTGGAGGAAAATTCATTAACAACCTGTGATATGCAAATGACACACCCTTGCTTGCTGAAAGTGAACAGGACTTGAAGCACTTATTGATGAAAATCATAGACTACAGCCTTCAGTATGGATTGCACCTCAACATAAAGAAAACAAAAATCCTCACAACTGAACCACTAAGTAACATGATAAACAGAGAAAACATTGAAGTTGTCAAGAATTTCATTTTACCTGTCAAAAAATCAAAAGACACATTGCATTGGGCAAATCTGCTGCAAAAGACCTCTTTAAAGTGTTAAAAAGTGAATATACCACCTTGAGGACTAAGGTACACCTGCTCCAAGCAATTGTATTTTCAATCACCTCATGTGTATTGGAAAGATGGACGATGAATAAATAAGACCTAAGAAGAATTGAAGCCTTTGAATTATGGTATTGGCAAAGAATACTGAATATACAATAGACTGCCAGGAGAACAAACAAATCCATCTTGGAGGAAGTACAGCCAGAATGCTCCTTAGAGGCAAGAATATTGAGACTTTATCTAACGTACTTTGGACATGTTATCTATGTTATCAGGAGGGACTAGTCCCTAGAGAAGGACAACATGCTTCGTAAGTAGAGGGTCAGCGAAAAAGGGCAAGATGCTCAATGAAATGGATTGACATAGTCGCTATGCCAATGGACTGCAGCATAGCAAAGACTGTGAATATGGTGTAGGACAGGGCAGTGTTTTGTTCTGTTGTACATAGGGTTGCTATAAGATGGAACCAACTCGACGGCACCTAACAACAACAACATTCCCAAAGGAACATGATCATACAGAACCACAGTATTCTTTTAACTCCAAAGTGCATTTTGTGCTGAGAATCAACAGTGGGCAAGGGGGTCATGATTAAGAAGTTGCTGATTTTAGCATTTCAAGGTAAAGAAGGATCCCTGAGCAAAAATCCCCATACCACATGAAATGTATTTTCTACAAGACTTAGAAGTTTTCTCAAACCATGTCTTTCTAAAGGTCCATGAAGGGATGTGGGAATTTAATATACTTTTTTTCCCCCACAAATGCAATAGAAAAAAATCATTTTGGTTGTATTACCATTTGGTTATTTTCAGTTATCATAACAGTAGCAGAATATTGTCATTTAGATTGCTTGGTGTAGTATCTGACTGTTTTATGCTGAACTGTTCTTTAAAAAAAAAATGTGAAGAGGAAAAATAAAAGAACGTTTCCTCATTTTAAAGTGTTTTTCCGGTGCTTGCAACTCATTTCTATTTCAGATATTTCAAGTTTTCAATAATTTTTTCTGCTCCCCAATAAAATATACTAATATTTGGTTTAAAGCATCCTTTTCCATCTCTAAGTCCTTGGGTTGGCCAGGATAAATCATGAAGGCATTTTAGATTAACTCTGTGCTGTATCATGAGAATATCCTTCTATCAGCATAAAAATGTAAAAGTGATTCGCAGTTCACTACGAATTTTGTTACTGCTCAAGTCCATGGTTGGCATGTAGCCATGAAATCTGGAAAACCTTTCCACATCTAACTTGTCTGCTGAACTCGATTGATGCTACACACAAAGTAAACGTTAAGTGAAGAAATGAACCTAAGAACTATAGGGCAATCCTTTCCAGTCTAGGCATAAGGTTGGGACAAGTGCTTAGATAAAGGTCTATTTCAGCCATTCTAGGACCTAAAGCATTGTCTCTTTAAATAATGACAGAAACCATATGCATAAATTAGTAGTAATAGTATTATTTCCTTTTTTACAAATGGGTAAAACAAAGCTTAGAAACACTAATTGATTGCCCAAGGGCATATTAGCTGGTATGGTAAAACCAGTATTCTTATCCCAAAATAGTTCTCTTTCCAATATACACAGTTATATTCACTGAGCCTCTGGTATTGTTCTTACTGACTCTTTTATGGATTGAATTGTGTCCCCCCAAAAATGTGTATCAATTGGCTAGGCCACGATTCCCTGTATTGGGTGGTTGTCGACCATTTTGGGATCTGATGTGATTATCCTATGTGTTGTAAATCCAAACCCCTATTATATTATATGAGTCAGGATTAAAGGCAGTTATGTTAATGAGGCAGGAAGCAAGAGACAGGATTAGGTTGTATCTTCAGTTAATTTCTCTTGAAATATAGAAGAGTTAATCAAGCAGAGAAGAGAGGGACCTCATGCCACCAAGAAAGAAGTACCAGGAGCAGAAAGCATCTTTGGACCCAGAGTCCTTGCACTGAGAAGTTCCTAGACCCAGAGAAGACTGATGACAAGGACCTTTCCCCAAAGCCAACAGAGAGAGGAAGCCTTTCCCTGGAGGTGGCAGGACCCTGAATTTGGACTTCTAGCCTCCTAAATTGTGAGAGAATAAATTTCTGTTTGTTAAAGCCATCTATTTGTGGTATTTCTGTTATAGCAGCACTAGGTAACTAAGAAAACTCTCCTATATTTCATCAGTTCTCCCCATACTTTTCAAAGTCATGGCACACAAAGAAAATGATAACACACTGGAGCTATCCACGCCAATAGAAATGACAAAGGCTGCTTGAAAAATACATGGTAAAAGTCCCACCAAACCTCCACCCTGGTGCACACAACTAACACGCACCCAATTTATAAGGCCATGTATGCTGGCTGGAAACAGAAGCCTAGATGGTATTTAGCATCACAGGACAGATATGAACTATAAGTGTTCATGGAGAGCAATGCTAAGAACTGCTGGCAGATATATATACAACACCAGAAAATGAGATGTGTACACCTCAGAAGAAAAGTGAAGAAAACACAGGACTTATCTAAGAATGGGAAGGTACTGGAAAGACATTAGAAATTAAGTCTTACAGAAAGGCGGTCATCTCCCACAGGTCAGAGACCTTAATTGCCAGGTATAAGCTGGTGATTCTCAAATTTTTAGTTCTAGCTGATGTATTTCCTGATGCAATTCAATATTTTCATACAGATATCTCAGAGATATGACAAAACCCAGTATCTCCTAATATTGTTTGCCCGTTTTAGGGACTCTCAGGCCATCCACCCACTGGCCTATCTAAATAAAAAACTTCAGAGACCTTTAGACACCTATTCCTTCCTCAACCTCCATATTTAAACCATTACCATTTCTCTTGATTTGCTCTCCACAATGGTTCTCAAAACCATCCAACTCTCCCTAAATACTCTTCCAGAAGCTAGAACATGGTGAGTGATAGGTATTTTTACATAGCTTGTGAGCTAAGAATGGTTTTGCATTTTGAAATGGTTGGGGAAAAAAATACAAAATTTATCATTTTTGCAAGGTCTTCCCATTGTTTTTTAGAATAAGGATTAAAGTGGCCCTCGGGGTCCCACTTTATCTGGTTCCAGACTTACCTTTGCATCCTTTTTAATAGCACTTTTTACTGCTCACTGGATTTCAACCACAGAAATCTGCTTTCAATTCCTTTGCTCCTATTGCCCCATCTACTGGGAAATCTTTCCTTCCTCCTTTCCTCTATCTGCTCTTTGCATAATTTAGTCCCATTTAGACTTTGGTTTTAGCACAAATTTCACTTCTTCAGGAAACTCCTACTGGACCCTCCCTTCCCAACACATAGGTTGGGCCCCCTGTTGTATTTGCCTTATACTTCTCATTCATTGCATTTATTATAGTTTATATTTGTGAGATTATTTTGTTAATGATCTTTTCCATTAAGTTATAAACTTCATAAAAAACAAATCAAACCCATTTCTGTAGAGTTGATTCAGACTCATAGCAACCCTACAGGACAGAGCAGAACTGCCCCACAGGGTTTCCAAGAAGCGGCTGATAGATTCGAACTGCTGACGTTTTGTTTAGCAGCTGAGCCCTTAACCACCATGCCACCAGGGCCCCAAACTCCATAAACATTGGAATTATGTCTGTTTTGCTCAAACATTTGCTCAAGTCTGATATTTTTGGCACTTGTTGAATACTTGTGAAATTAAATGATGAATAATCATTAATGAGACCTGGAAATTACGCTTACCCTCTCGTCATTAAGTAATCATTGGATTGGTTTCAGGAGTTCCTGGATGGTGCAAAGAGTTAACACACTTGGCTGCTTACTGAAAGGTTGGAGGTTCGAGTCTACTCAGAGGCATCTCAGAAGAAGGACCTGGCTATCTGCTTCCAAAAAATCAGCCATCGAAAAATCTATGCTGCATAGTTCTATTCTGACACACGTGGGGTTGCCCTGAGTCTGAATAGACACAAAGGCAATTGGTGCGTTAAATATACACATTTCTAAAGATCGTTCAATGTTATAACTTTTTTTAATTAATAAAAAATCTTTTCAATTTTTTACTTTAAAGTAGCGTTGCTGGACTTAGCAAATAAAAATACTGGAAGGCCAGTTCAATTTTAATTTCAGATGAACAATGAATAATTTTTAATATTAGTATGTTCATGCAAAAATTTTTGTCCCAATATTATGTATGCCTGTGCGTATCTAAAAACACCTAGACATGTGTATAGACAAATAGTAGATAGATACACACATACACTTACATATACAGATATCAGTAGCTCATCTGAAATTCCAGTTTAGCTAAACGCTCTCTATTTTATCTGGTAAATCTATTTTGAAGAAGTCTGTAATGAAATGTAATTCTCATTTGATAATTGATGTTGTAACTAGACATTAGCATAAACACATTATAAAATTATCAAAGAAGATGCCTGATAGAAATGAAGGGTGATAGCATTAAACTAATAATGCTTGTCTATGGAATTGGAAAGGTCCTAATCTTAGCAATAAGAAAATCACCAGAATTAACAATCTGTCTATCACCACCAATAAAACTAATCTAATCAGAAAAACAAAAACAAGAGGCCAGGAAATATATTTAGCAACTAGCTCTGTCTGAATCCCTATAAATTCCTTTGACTCTTCCAGAAAATTCAAAAATGTGGAAAGATTAAAGTGCTAAGAATTAAACTGAGATGTCTCAAAATTGTAGGAGTAGAGTGGGGCTGGGTCCCAGACACAGAGATTTATCTGGAAGGAATGTCTAGGGGAGCGGCCCAAAGTTTTGTTTGCATCAAAATCACTTTTGCTTCTTGGAATATATGTTCAGTTTGAAATTAAAACTAACAGCAGAGCACAGGACTCCGTTTTATGTCTAAAACTAAAAAAAAGACCTGGAAAAAAAGACCCCTAGCTTCCTCAATCCTAAAAGAGCTTCCGCTAAACTATCAAAGGCATTTATTGATAAAATACAGAAAATTGCCAATATCTGTTCAACCCTAAGGTAATGTTTATAGCATTTAATGAAAATACATTTGACAATGTTCATTTATTTTAATTACCTAGGAGGATTTTTTTTTTTTTACCTATTCTTCACCCTCCTTCACCCACCCCCCAGTTCCAAAAAGGTTTGAATTTGTCATCAATAAATATTTCTTCTATAGAAAATAATTTTTCCACAGGCACCAAATTCACGGCTACTTTGCAGGAAAAATAAATCTTTCCAGGCTTTAAAGTTTGTTGTTCTTGTTAGTTGCGATTCAGTTGGCTCTGACTCATGGCCAACTTTATGTATAACAAAATGAAATGTTGCCTGATCCTGCACTATCTTCGTGATCATTGGTATATTTGAGTCTTTCCAACCTCGGTGGCTCATCTTCCAGCACTATATCAGATAATATTCTGTTCTGATCCATAGGGTTTTCACTGGCTGATTTTTGGAAGTAGGTAGCCAGGCCCTTCTTCTTAGTCTTAGTCTGGAAATTCCACTAAAATCTGTAATACCAGGGGGTGCCATAGTTTCCAGCATTATAGCAACATGCAAGCCACCACAGTAAGACAAACTGAACAGGCAAGTGGTGGTTCTAAGTTTTGGTGGGGTTTAATTACATTCTAATTCTTATGCAACTGTAATATTTAACCACTCTGTAACACTGGGTTCCACGAATATAATGACTAATGAATGGTCAGGCTATGGGGGTTAGTGAGTGGCACCTTAAGTGCTCAACAGAAAAGTGGGGGATTTCATCCCCAGCAGTGCTGGGTACACAGCAGAGGTTTCATACCTGAATTTCTGCATGTATCACCTATATATCCTACTATCACTTGGGTTAAAGGACTAAAGAAAGATTTTTAAGCGCTTTCTTTTTCTTAGTAGTCTATAAACGCCTTCTCCATCTGATCTGCTCTGGTAGATAAACCAGCCCATCTCACCATGACACTGTCACGGGTAATGGTGTTCTTTAGCAATCCTCGATTTTTGAAGGCTTGCTGGGCACTGATAATTGCATTGCACCTTTGAGAGGCACTTTTTGATATCACCAAATCAGCACAGGTAAATTTTATTTTTCCAAAACAGATGCTTTCTGCCTGAAAGAACAGACACACAAATTCATCTGCTTTCTACGTTTTATTTTTATGCTATAAGATTCTGAACTAATCTCTTTTGCATTTCACTTGATCACACTCCAACTAAAGTGTATAACAGTTCCCAGCTCTCTAAGCTGACACAGAAATGCATTTTCCATTACTGTTTGCATCCCTGCCTGCCTAGGCAGATTTTCCCAGGTGCTTCGGCTTTGCAGTTCAGCGAACGTGTCCCTGAGAAGCAGGAAAAAAAAAAAAAAAAAAAATCGAGTTGTTTACTTATTCCTTTTGCATCTTTTTCCAAGAACATTTGATTCCTATTTAGTTACTCCTGCATTGCTTTCTATTCAAGATGGGGCAGAAAGTCAGGGTGAGAAAGGACCCTAATCATTTCACATGAGAAAAACAATTTTCTATCCATTAAGGTTTCCAGCCAGAGAAGAAAGGGAAACAAAACAAATCGGAACAACTAAAAAAAGAAGGCAAAACACACACAGCAATGGCTTTTCTTATAATGATTTTGCTCACTTTGCAGTCCTAGTATACCAATTTACCTTACCAAAAGGTAATTTATGCAATAACTTGTTTGACTTGAATACTATAAGCTATTCTCAGTGAGGAATTTGAAGAAAGGTAACACAGTTTTATGCCACTGGTTTATTTATTGGGGTGATTTTTTTTTTAAATACCTTTTCTAAGGAGATAGTTACCTAGATAAAAATTTTCAGTTCATGATAATAAATGCTACTTTATTATTTTAAATGTGTATACTAAGAAGCAAAGCCCAGCATATTTTTTTTTTATACTAAGAAGAAAAGCCCAGCATATATAGAGGCATGTGGATATATATACATATTTATTTAGATAGTTAAGATATTTTAACTCATTTTTGATAGATGGAGATCAACTAAGTCCAAGGATGAATCCTGAAACTTATAAAGATGGTCTTATTTTATTTTTCTGTGTACCCTTCAATACTTTCAATGGGATATAATTTCAAATAGGATCCTTCTTAGTTTTTCTGAGCCCTGGTCTGAGGATGCATTATTTCTTTCTTATGTTTGAACTAACAGTTCAAAAGTGAAAAGATGGGTATTTCATACCCATCCCTATGGATGTTTCAATTGTTTAATTCTCTGGTGATTTTCAAATCAAATTTTAAAAAGTAGTTCTTAGCCTGGATTTCTTCTCTATTTTTCCTCAACTCTTTTTTCCCATTTTCCTACCTCATCTCCTAATAATCCTTCTAATTAATGGCTACCATCAGCTTCCTCTCAACAGAAAAATGCTATTTGGTGATAGGAGTATGGAGGTTAAAAGTTAAGGCTTTGGAGGAAGTCAGAACATTTGGGTTAAAATTTTGATTCTATCCCTTGATTGCGGTGCTGCTCATGGGTAAGATTTTAAACCTATTTTTATGGGTTGATTTGTTTCCCCCCAAAATATATATTCAAGTGCTAACCCCAGGACCTGTGAACTTGACCTTATTTAGAAATAGCATCTTTGTAGGTGTAATTAGTTAACATGAGAGCATACTGGAGTAGGGTAAGTCCTAATCCAGTACAACTGGTACCCTTAGAAGAGACACAGAGAAAGGCCCAGAGTGATGGCAGCCATGTGAAGATGGGGGCCGATTAGGGTTGATGCTGCCACACAAGCCAAGGAATACCTGGGGCTACGGGAAACTAAAAGCGGTAAGGAAGGATCCTCCCCTAAAGACTTCAGAGGGAGCATGGCCCCGCTGACAGCTTGGTTTTAGACTTCTGGAATCCAGAACTGTGAAAGAATAAATTTTTGTTGTTGTAAGCCACCCGATTTGTGGTACTTTGTTAAGACAGTCCTAGGAGAGTAACGGAAACCCTGGTAGCATAGTGGTTAAGACCTACAGCTGCTAACCAAAAGGTCCGCAGTTTGAATCAACCAGGGGCTCCTTGGAAACCCTATGGGGCAGCTTTACTGTCCTATAGGATTGCTATGAGTCGATGCAATGGCAATGTGTTTGTTTGGTTGGTTGGTTTAGGAAACTAATACGCCCACCTAGGTGTTTTTTTTTCATATCTGTGAGATGAGTTAATAGAGCTAATGTGAGGATTAAATGATAAAATGTATATAAGGCATTTGCAAAGTGTTTTACATACAGTAAGTTCTCAACTAATGTGACTTATTGTATTATTATTTTTCATTGGGATTCACTTCTTACAGCACAAGCTAAACTCTTCCCCCTCCTATTTTAAACATTATCATCCTCCCTCATACTACATCCACCATTTCTTCTTCAGCCCTCATCTAAGAAAATTATTCTCATTATTTTTAATAATGAAAATTATAAATACCCAGAATACAGAAAATAATATAGCAGATTCCCATAGTCCCATCATAAATATTTAGCAAATATTAAAAATCATATCACACGTTTTATAATTTTTAGGGACTGAAATATTACAGAAACAAAGGCCCAGCTCTCACCATCTCCCCAGAATTACCGACTCCCTTGAGATTGTGTGATATTGTTACTTGCATAATTTAAAGTTACTAATATGTATTGTCCCAAAACAATTGCATAACATTGTGTTTGCTTAAAAATTTCATAAACTATACACTGTATGACTTCTTCCCACTTTGCTTTTTTTGTTCAACACTTTTTGTGATTTTTTTCCATGTTAATGTACGTAGCCCTAGCTCATTTCTGTCAGCTACTATAAAGTATTCAATTGTATGATTATTTCAAGTCTTTATTGATGCAATAAATCAGAAGTCACATAGCTACAGCTCAACATACCAAAAAAAAAAAAAAAAAAAACCTGTGACCATCGAGTCGATTCTGACTCATAGCAACCCTACAGGACAGAGTAGAACTGCCCCATAGAGTTTCCAAGGAGCGCCTGGTGGATTCAAACTCCTAACCTTTTGGTTGCAGCCATAGCTCTCAACCACCGCACCATCAGGGCTTCCACAGCTCAACATATCTAAGAGAAACTCTTGATGTGTACATGCAAAAGTAAATGTGTAAGAATAATCATTGCTACAATGTTTGTAAAAGCATTGTCTTAAGTCTTTAAAAAGTCAAGCCTTACAAATTATATGAAGAAAAAAGAGACTATTTTATGATCATATCCCATCCCACCGCACTCCGCAGATGTAACTGTTGTTAACTGCTAGATGTGTGTCCGTTTGCTTTTCTTTGTATTTACATACGTGCACACCCACCCACCCACTCACACACACACTAGCACATTTCTTTTTTATTTTAATTAGTCATAAATAGAATCATGATGAATTAACTCTCTTGCAACTACTGCATTTTATATAGAGCCTTCCATAACACCATACAGATCTCGTTCGTTCTTTTTAGTGGCTGCATAATATTTTATTGTGCCAAGGAACCAAAATTTAAACACATAGTCCTCTATTCATGCAAAACCATCTATGCCCACATACATAAGTACTACTATAGAATGGATTCCTAGTCGTGTAATCACTATTTAATCAGAAAGTAATGAGGATAACCAACCAAAAAACCAAACTCTTTGCTATCAAGTCGAGTCTGACTCATAGCAACCCTATTGGACAGAGCAGAACTGCCTCATAGGGTTTCCAAGTAGCAGCTGGTGGATCTGACTGCTTAGCAGTCATAGCTCTTAACCACTGCGCCACCAGGACTCCAATAAGGATAAGTATATTTTTATATGTATATTGGGCATTTGTATTTGTTCACTAAATTGTGTTATCTGCTTTCACCCATTTTTCTTTTGGGCTGTTTGTCTTTTACTCAGAGATTGGCAGGTGCTTACTATTTTATTTTATTTTTTATTATATAGTATTTATAGCAATACTTTGTTGCATAAGCTATTAATGTTTCTCCCTGCCTAGCGCCAGTTTTTCAGCTTTGGTTGTGCTGTCTTTCACCTTACATAAATCTTATTTTTTTATATTGCAAGTATTTTCCTTACCTTCATTATTTTCCTATTTTTCTTAAGAAGTTATTATTCTTCCTACGATTATATTAAATAAAATCTCCTAAGAGTTCTTTTAGTACTTTCATTGTTCTTCACTCAACTTTTTAATGCATCTGAAATTATTTTTTTCCCAAATGGATAATTCTCTTTCCTACTCATATCCAAATTATTAGAACTCCTGTCATTTCAAGCTTTGGAATGTTTCCCAAATCCACCATTTCTCAGCACCTCCTCTGCTGCCACCCATTGGAGCCACCATCACCTCCCTTTGTCTAACTTGCAACAATCCCCTCTTAACAGCCCCACTACTTCCATTCTCATCAGAGTAACTTGTGCTATTTTCATAAAACATAAAGGAGTTTGCATAATTCTCCTGCTCAAAGCTCTTGGTATACACACAGCAACACGAATAAATGGCAAATGCATTTTGCTAAGTTAAATAAGCCAGACGCATGAGGTTATATACTGTACGATCTAATTTATATGACATTCTGGAAAAGGCAAAAGGGAGAGACAGCAGAGCAGGGGCTGGGGACAGGTAGGGGCATTAGCTTCAAAGGGACATGATGGAACTTTCTGAGGAGAAAGAAACATTCCATGTCTTGATTGTAGATAGGACTCTAGGTGTTTGTCAAAACTCATACAACTGTATATTTACAAGAGTGAGTTTTACTGTATGTCAATTACACCTCAACAACTTGAGTTCAACACAGAACCCTCTGGTGGCCCTCTATTACATTTGAATGAAACAAAACTTCTCAGCATGGTCTATAAGGCTCTGCCTGAAATCAGGCTTGTCTGCTTCTTGACTTTATCTCCCACACCTTTCCCTCTCACTTATTCTGCCCCAGCCACGCACAGGCTTTCTGCTTTCTTAGAAGCATGGCAAGCTGTTTCCTTCTTAGAGCCTTTCTAGTTCTTCCTTTCTATACCAGAAATGCAGCTCCTTGCAATTTTACGTGCTAGAATTAGCCAACCAGTTGCCGTCAAGTCGATTCCAGGTCAGGGTAACCCCATGTATGTCAGAGTAGAACTGTGCTCCATCGGATTTTCAATGGCTGATTTTTCAGAAGCAGATCACCATGGCTTTCTTCCAAGGTGCCTCTGGGTGAACTCAAACCTCCAACATTTCAGTTAGCAGCTGAGTCCGTTAACTGCACCACCCAGGGACTCCTCATGTTAGAATTGCTGGCTTTTAAAAAATACCTATGCTCAGGCATAACCCCCATGGATCCTGATTCAAATAGCACCTTTATTCAACTTCCCCACGGGGAGACTTCATGGAAGTATGGTCATTTCAGTTGAAAATCTTCCCTCTGTTCTCATCAAAGAGCAGACTTTTGTTTTCCAAAGGTATCCTGGTCGAACTCACATTAAAAAGACAAATTGCTCTGTCTTTTTCCAAAGAGGATTCTAGATGGTTCACAAAATCCATACTAAAAAGTCAAATAAAACTAAAAGGTGCAACAAGGTGAAGGAAATAATGCAACAAGGTGAAGGGAAATTAACATAAAAAAGATAAGATGAAAGCTGCAGTGATACCAGAGCAAAAATGTTGTGATATTTGGTAGCAATCATAGAGGTGTACTCTAAATTGCTTCGTGTTTTCTAGTCCCAGGTGTAAATACGGAAACAATATATTTGTTTGTAATTCTCATTGTCCATGAGACCAACAACCACTTGCTTAGAAGAGAGCAGCTTATTCCTGGTACTGGCCCTTGAGACATGTCTCCCGGGGTTCTCACAAGATGTCCACTGGGCAATGTAGAGAACAACATCCTCCATGAGATTTTTACAGTAAATAAGGTAATGAGTTTCTCAGGGCTGTTTCCTCTAATGATACTCCATGTGGCCCAAGGGGATAATGCCAAAATACAATTCAGTAAAAACAATTCAGGACATCATGTCGTCAGAGAGGGGGTGGTGGGAACAGGCAGTGAACAATGTAATCCAGTTACACACTTTTCTATACTTCCAATTTCATTCAAGAGATTTCAGACTATCTAGAGCAATATTTCCGATATATGTTCTGAGAAGTATTAATAGGTATTAGATTAAAAAGAAAAAGGAGTTTCCATGGTAAATTATGCATGAAAGAACTACTTGGAGCCATGGTTTAGAACTTGCTATGCCAAACACTCTCCCTTTTTAAAACATTTTTGTTTCAGCAGTGCCAATTTTGATTCAAATAAAATAGACGGACTTGTATGAAAGGGTACTCTGCTCTTTCTGCTCCTTAATGATGTCCAGAAATATTCTCTTCCCACCGTGCTTTAGTGAAAACAAGAATCTATGATAAAGTCGGAAACCCTGGTGCCGTAGTGGTTAAGAGCTACGGCTGCTAACAGAAAGGCCAGCAGTTCGAATCCACCAGGCACTACTTGGAAACCTATGGGGCAGTTCTTCGGCTCAGAATCAACTCAAAGAGAACAGGTTTGGTTTGGTTCCTTATGATAGTCACCTTCTCAAAAGCAGCAGTCACCATTCACACTGTCATGGCATTAACAAAATCCAAAGATCTTTGTGGGACTCTACTCACACTGACAAGCTGTACCGTCTGAATTAACCCACAGCTACAGAAACTTCTTAAAGAGACTGCAATGTTGCGATAGGAACTAGAGCATACAGCTCATAAAGGAAAGGGGGCATGTAAGAGGGCCTAGCCATGGATTAAAATGATACCCTTTAAAAAAAAACCTGGATTTTTCATTACGCAGCTCTGCAGAGCTTTGGCCTGGGTTTAAAATAAGCTTCTCCAGAAGCTACATGCCTGTGTAAAATGCTGATGCCTGCAACTCTTACTGCTGGAGACTCCAGATTATGTTTTACTCTCACCACTTAAAATGTTGACATAACATGTCCTTCCTGATTCACTCTGAACAACTTTAGTCTGATTAGAAAATATGATTAATAACAGTGATCCTCCTTTTCACTTGCATATGAATACAAACTTCCCGATATCTAAGGTAGCCTAGTCCTCCTTTGTATTTCAACATAGAGGACTCTGCCACCTTGTTGGGGGAAAATATCCGTGATGACTAGAACACTTTATCTGTTTGTCCTCTGCTTCTTGCTATCCCAGTGACTTGGCTGGGAGATAAACTTCCTTCTCGTCATTAATCCCTTTACAGCCATCATCATTCTATTCACGCCCCTCCATAAAAGTCATGTCACTCTTTCCTTACCTTCAGCTACTCATTTATTCTTTTCCGTGGTAACTGAATGGTGCCTTGCTTTTACAGAGGAATTTTTAGCTATAATATTAAAATTCAGGTGTTCTTATTTAATCACAATGCCAGAGGGTTTTGATATGTTTGTGTTGCTCTTTTGTTCCCTAAAGTTAATTATTTATTCAAGATCTGACTCTGGTACAATAGAAATTTGAAGTTCTTTGTCACAATAAACCTCCCTAAGATTTATCCTCCAAGATGAAATAAATTAAAATACAAGTGAGGAATAAAACAAACAAATAAGAGGAAGGAGGCTTTGTTGCTAGAAAGAAATTATTTTCCCTGAGCGTATTCTTTTTATTTATTTATTGGTTAGTTATTATTCAACACTTTAGAAGGCAGACTCAAACAAAACATAACTTATTGAAACATATATACATGTATCAATACAAGTATTAAATACAATTTGTGACAAATCGTGCCTGGTAAATCCGAAAGTCAGAGAGTATAGCGCTCAGCCTGGCAGACTTAGCAGCCTGGTTTTCTTGTGTGAGAGACACCGAGAGATAGAATTTTCCACTGGGGCATTCTTTTATCTGTTCCTTGCAGCTATTCCTTTCCACTCCCTCTTGCTCAAGATCTTAACACAAACTTTCCTATCCCTTGGGATAAAACTAAACTGTCAAAACAATGGCTGCTAATTTGCAAGAACAATTCCTAACTCTTTCTGTCCCATTACCTAAAATAGCAGAACTTCTGCTAAAGTCCTTAAAAGAAAAAAAAAAACAGGTCCTCTTTTCCCAAGTTACAACACTCATTTTGAGCATTTCAAGTATATGCTGATGCTAACGAAGCTCTGGTTGGTTTTATCCCACAGCTAGGATGTAAAATAAAAATATCTATTCTCAATAGGGAAACCCTGGTGGCATAGTGGTTAAGAGCTACAGCTGCTAACCAAAAGGGCAGCAGTTCAAGTCCACCAGGTGCTCCTGGGAAACCCTATGGGGCAGATCTACTCTGTCCTACAGGGTCGCTATGAGTCGGAATCAACTCGATGGAAACAGTTTGGTTTTAAGTTTTTTTTTTGGTTGATGCTCAATAGAGGAGTCCTGGGTGGTGTAAGGGGTTAAGCGCTTGGCTACCAACCGAAAGGCACTTAAAAGAAAGGCCTGGTGATCTGCTTCCCGAAGGTCACAACTACGAGAACCCCACGGAGTACTGTTCTACGCTGCAGCACATGGGGTTGCCATGAATCGGCAGTGAATTGACAGCAATTGGTTTATGCTCAGTAGAAGTGGGAGAAGGTGTAAAAGAGACTCATATTCAGTCAACCAAGTTAGGAAGATTGGTGTATAAAATCCCAATCCCAATATGTTATTGATGCTTAGAATATCATTGTCAAGTAGGCCAGAATATGTGTGAGAGAAAGATCAGCATTTTTTTTTTCTCACAAACATAAGCTCCGTGAAAGCCAAATCAAAATTAGAAGTTAATTTATTAATTTGCAATATGTATTAGGTAATACCAGATTGCAGGGGATACATATTGCCAGGGATTTTTCTTCTGTAGGCAGACAGAACTGCATGGAAAATCAATTATTAATCATAAAGTTGTCTGGTGATCATGGAGTCAGGGAAAAAAAAAAAAAAGATTTAGTGAGATGAATCAAATGAACATTGGCCAAAGGTAAGAGAGTCTGGTGGATCCCTGGACACAGAAGGTTCTGGAATTCTCATAGTTCACTGGCTAAGGTTTCCACTCCTTTGATGTCCTTTACCAGTCTTTGCTTTTGAGTATCTTTTGGCAGTGCTTCTGTCTTTTTCTGATTAAAATTTTCTTTCTTGAGAAATGTCAAAGAATTTAATCAGTAATGGTCCCTTTGGTTTAAAACCAATTCTAGTTCTTCAAGTTAACGGGTTCATTATATGTTGATTTCACAGTGTAACTCTCAGAAGGCAATCCTACTTCTTTATTTCCAGATTCTTGGGGGACACTTCATTGTAGCTCCCAAGAACAGACAACACTATATTTTTAGCACCTACTGTAGTGGGAAGAAAACCAGGTTAGGAGTCAAGAGAGTTGAGTTTGGGTTTAATATCTGGTACTTAACTAGTTTTGTGACCTTGGGCAAGGCATATAATTGCCTTCATTTGGAAAATAAAGAAAATAATACCTGATCTATACAACTCAGAAGGTTGTAGCCAGCAACAAGGTATACCATATAGCAAATGCTTTCATTTATTTATCCTTTTTATTCTTCTCCATTACACACTTATTGGCCACCTACTACATTCCAGGCTCTGTTGCAGGCACTGAGCTAATGGGAAAAATGCAGGAAAAATCCTTGCCTACATGAAGTTCAGTGTACGTGAAAGGCATTTAAGTGATAAGAAGAAAAAATAAAGCAGGAAAGGCAAATAAAAATCATCCAGTGAGGGGTAGGGAGGACTGCAATAAATGTGGGGTACAATAAAATTGGAGGGACAAGAGAAAGCCTCCTTGAGAAGATGCTCTTTGAGGAAAAACTTAAAGAAAGTGAGAGAGATGGCCAAATCTGTCGGAAAAGATATTGAGGCTGAGGCAACAGCAGATACGAAGATTATGGGGTAAAAGCCGGTGTCACTAGCAGGAAAACGCAAGGGAGTAAATGTTAATTTGGAATGGGGGAGTCTATTAGTAGAGAAATCAGAGAGGTGATGGGTACTGATACTGATATGAAAATTAACTAACTGGGACAAGAATAGAATTAGAAAAGCATGCTACGAGGGTTCTGCTATAACTGACTGGTTGCTTGATGCAGGGTGGTGGAAAAGGAGACGGTTATAATCTGGATATACTCCAAAAATAGAAGAAACAGGTTTTCACTACGGATGGGATAAGGTGCTAGAGACAAATCCAACAAGATCAGTCAAAGAGTGTGAACCCAATGGAATACCACGCATCGATAAAGAACAGTGATGAATCTGTGAAACATTTCATAACATGGAGGAACCTGGAAGGCATTATGCTGAGCGAAATTAGTCAGAGGCAAAAGGACAAATATTGTATAAGACCACTATTATAAGATCTTGAGAAATAGTATAAACTGAGAAGAACACATACTTTTGTGGTTACGAGGAGGGGAGGGAGGGAGGGTGGGAGAGGGTTATTTACTGATTAGTTAGTAGATAAGAGCTACTTTAGGTGAAGGGAAGACAATACTCAATACACGGAAGGTCAGCTCAACTGGACTGGACCAAAAGCAAAGAAGTTTCCTGGATAAACTGAATGCTTCAAAGGTCAGTGGAGCAAGGGCAGGGGTTTGGGGACTATGGCTTAAAGGGACTTCTAAGTCAATTGGCAAAATAATTCTATTATGAAAACATTCTGCATCCCACTTTGAACTGTGGCGTCTAGGGTCTTAAATGCTAACAAGTGGCCATCTAAGATGCATCAATTGGTCTCAACCCACCTGGATTAAAGGAGAATGAAGAACACCAAGGTCACAGGATAACTATGAGCCCAAGAGACAGAAAGGGCCACATGAACCAGAGACTTACATCATCCTGAGACCAGAAGAACTAGATGGTGCCCGGCCACAACTGATGACTGCCCTGACAGGGAGCACAACAGAGAACCCCTGAGGGAGCAGAAGAACACTGGGATGCAGACCCCAAATTCTCATAAAAAGACCAGACTTAATGGTCTGACTGAGACTAGAGGAATCCGGTGGTCATGGTCCCCAAACCTTCTGTTGGCACAGGACAGGAACCATTCCTGAAGACAACTCATCAGACATGGAAGGGACTGGACAATGGGTAGGAAAGAGATGCTGATGAAGAGTGAGCTACTTGTATCAGGTGGACACTTGAGACTGTGTTGGGATCTCCTGTCTGGAGGGGAGAGGGGAGGGTAGAGAAGGTTAGAAACTGGCAAAATTGTCATGAAAGGAGAGACTGGAAGGGCTGACTCATTAGGGGTGGAGTAAGTGGGAGTATGGAGTAAGGTGTATATAAGCTTATATGTGACAGACTGACTTGATTTGTAAACGTTCACTTAAAGCTCAATAAAAATTATTTTAAAAAAAAAAGAGTGTGAATCTGTGTAAGAGGAAGACTGAGACTGGAGAAGTATTTTAGGAAAGGAGGTAGAAATATTAGGAATTCAATTTGGGGCATGTAGATTTTGAGATTTCTATTAGATATGGAGGAGCCCCGGTGGCACAGTGGTTAAGCACTCAGCTGCTAACTGAAAGGTTGGTGGTTCAAACCCACCAGCTACTCCGTGGGAGAAAGATGTGGCAGTTTCCTTCTGTGAAGATTACAGCTTGGGAAACCCTGTGGCGCAGTTCTACTCTATCCTATATGGTCACTATGAATCGGAATTACTGCGATGGTAATGGGTAGTAGGCACTCAAATGAAGATGTTGAATAGGTGGTTTTTGAAGTTCAGGAAAAAAGTCCAGATTTGATATAAATTTGCGATTAACAGCATAGATGCCATAGAGTCATAGAATTGATGAGATCTCCTAGGAATTAAGTTTGGATAGAAAATGAGATAGTCCAAGGATGGTGCCCTGGAGCACTCCATGGTATCAAGATTGGGGAAACAAGATAGAGCCAGCACATGTATTAGAAAAGGCATGGACAGACAGAAAGGAATTAAACCATGCGAGGGGGGTGTCTTGGAAGCCTAGTGAAGAAAGCGCATGTAGGATTAGGGAACGACCATCTGTGCCAAATGCTGATTATGGGTCTATTAGACTAATATTCAAACATGACCATCAGATTTTCTAATGCAGAACTCAGCACGGTTCATGATGAAGTCAGTTTTGATAGAATAACTGGGGGAAAAGGCAGCAGTTTGGAGTATATTCAAGAAAAAAAAAGAAAAGCAAGTGCAGGCAGCAGAGATAGATAAGATGAAGAGACAGGGGAAAATGAGGCAATAGAGGGTTTTGTGTGTGTGCGTGTGAGTGTGCGTATGCGTGTGTGTGTGAGAGAGAGAGACATTATAGTTGTGGGCTTACAGGAATAAGACAAGACGGAAAAGAGAAAGGGGAAAATTGCTACAACTTTTTTTAAGAAAATGCAAGGTCAGATTATGATGTCTGCTTACTTATTAATTTATAATCAGAAATAAGATCTGGAGTACAAGGTATTCATATTGCTATTGTTTTGGTTTGTCTTGGCATCTTTTTTCAATAGGCCATAAACCAGTAACAGTTGCTCCATTGCTGTCCAGTCAACTTCAACTCATGGCGACCCCATGTATGCCGGAGTAGAACTGTACTACATAGGGTTTTCAATGGTTGATTTTTCAGATCGCCAGGCCTTTCCTTCTTCCTCTGGGTAGTCTCAAACCTCCAAATTTTCAGTTAGTAGCCAAGCGCATTAACCATTTGCACCACTCAGGGACTGCCAGTAGGCCACAGGATAAGTCAAATATGAATCTTAATGTTATCTGGTACCCAGTGCCATTAAGTCAATTCCGACTCATAGTGACCCTATAGGACAGAGTAGTTATCTGGTAGACATGGAAAAAGTCTTTTCCTTGGTTCCTATATATCTTCCTATGATTCCTTCTGTCACTGAGGGCTCAAGTTAAATTAACTTTCCCTGAGGGGGTGCACTCAAATTATAAGCTTTTAACCAACCAACAGCCCAATGGTAGGCTGAATTCTAAATACATCCCTGGAGGAATTACCTTTCTCCAGTTATTCAATCAAGTAGTGTTGTGAAGAGACTTTATCAATGTAATAAAGGCTATTTATCAACCGACCTTAAAATAGGAAGATTATTCAGGATTATCAGGGTGGACCCAATCTAATATGATGCTTTAAAAGCACAGAGCCTTCTCCGCCTAGAGGCAGAAAAGACAAAGCAAAAAGGGAAGTCAGAGGTATTCTAAGCATTAGAGGCTTGACCTATATTTGCTGGCTTTAAAGATCAAGAAAGGGGCCACAATCAAAGCAATGTGGGCAGCCTCTGGTATTTGAGACAAACCTCCATCCAGCAGCCTGCAGGAAAATGGGAAGTTCAGTCCTGGGAACTGAATTCTGCCAACCTGAAAGAGCTAGGAAAAAGATCTATACTTAGAGTCTTGAGAGAGCAAGGGAGCCCTGTCACTACCTTGATTTTGGCTTTGTAAAATCCAGAGCAGAGAATCAGCTGAGCTTAGATTTCTAATCTACAGAATTGTGAAAAAATAAATGGGTATTGTTTTAAGACACTCAATCTGTGGTAATTTGTTATGCAGCAACAGAAAACTAATACAAACAAACAAAATCAAACCCATTGCCATCAAGGGGGTTCCAACTCACACCAACCCTAGAGGACAGAGTAGAACTGCCCCAGTAGGATTTCCAAGGCTGTAACCTTGATAGAAGCAGACTGCCACATCTTTCTTTGTGGAGCACTGGTGGGTTTGAACTGTGGACCTTTTAGTTAGCAGCCAAGTGTACGAACACTACGCCACCAGGGTTCCTTAGAATACTAAATACAAACCCTATTTTCCAAATGCTGCTCCCTGACATTAAAAAGTAGCTGAAGTTGTAACAGTAGAATGATGGGTAAGGAAATTAGGCACAGGAAGTAGGTAGATACGTTATTCTATTATTTATACAACAGTATTTATAATCATAAGAGTTCCTGGGTGGTGCAAACAGTTAAGCGCTCAACTACTAATTGAAAGGGTGGCAGTTGAAACCCCCTCAAAGGCACCTCCGACGACAATCCTGGTGATTGGTTAATGGAAGGTCGCAGCCTTGAAAACCCCATGGAGCGGGTCTACTCTGCACATGTGGGGTCACCATAAGTCAGAAGTGACTGCAAGTAACAACGACAACAACAAATTTATAACTATAGCATTCATGCCACTTAAATGTACATTTCACTTAAAATCATGAATTGTATTTGTTGTAAAGGGGATCACATGCTGAACTACAAATATCTAAAATGTACTGAATAATGCTGCCAAAATAAATATACTGAATGCACACTAAAAATTAAAAGGAGATCATTACCTACTTAGTCACATATGCTAGTCCTAAATTGTAGAGCCAAAAGTGTCTAATGTTTGGCTGAAAGCAATATCAGAATGATGGTTTCGTTTTAGTGACACAGAGTATGATGTGCTTGTTACTAAAATTAGCACAATAATAATGAGCCACATTAATATACAGCAGCCAAAAAACCAATAACATGAAACATTTCAGGATGTTCCACCTTAGCCACTATAAAAAAAATAGAACAGCATAATTAACATTTAACCTACAATAACACACAAATAGTGTGGCTAACATTTTAGCATAACAGACCAAATTGACTGAAATTGGTTGAAAAGATTATTACAGTAATAAATTGAAGAGTATACTGGAAAATAGTAATCAATTATACTGAATAAAGTATTGATATTGTGTTTATTCTAGGCATATATTTTCCCCTTTTGATTTGCAGAGCTATTTAATATCATTATTCTACTAAATAAAGCTAATTTGAGTACATGATCAGAAGAAAGACATCATTATATGGGTACGTATTCTAGGAACCAAATATGGATATTGAGGTTCAAAGATAATAATGTCAGTTACTGGTTGAAAACCACAAATTAACTGGAAGTTTATTTTTCTGGCTCCAATTCAGTGAGCACAATGTCAAGATTATTTAATTATTAAATATACTGCTTCTCCCTGTAGTTGCAACCTTCCAAGATGGCTCCCAATTATCTTTCCCTCTTGATACTAATGTCCTTGTGTAATCCTCTCCCACATTGAATAGGACTAACCTGTGTAACCAAGAGGATAATGTGGAAGTGGGACTGTGTGACTTCCAAGGCTAAGTCATAAAAACCATTGCTTTTTCCATCTTGCTTTTGGATCACTTTTAAAGAAGCCATATTATGAGGGTCCACAATGAGCTCTGTGAGAGGTTCCCACGTGAAGAATTGAGGTCTCTTGCCAACAATCAGCATCAACTTGCCTGTATGTGAGTGAACCACTTTGGACACAGATCATCCACCCCAGTCAAGCCAGTTTAGATGACTACAGCCCTGGCTGACATCTTGACTAAAATCCTAAATTCTTGACCAACAGAAACTGTGAGAGATAATGAATGTTTAGCGTTGTTTTAAGCTTCTATGCTTCTGGGTAATTTGTCATGAAGCAACAGATAACAAATGCACTCGCTCTCAGAAATAAATGAACATAATGCTCTTAATGTTAGTTTAATGTGGAAGGAATAATACCAAAAATAAAACCCCAGTATGGCAGGTGTGGAGAAAGCATTAAAAAAGGAGGGGGGGGGGGAAGGCTTTTCATATGGATATTTTAAGTGTACAAGAAATTAAAGAGAATCCTATAATGGACTTCAAAGTACCTATCGCCCATATTTAATAACCATCCATTTCCTATTGATCTAAGCCCTCATCCTACTTATTCATCTTGTTTCTTTTAGCCCTCCTCCTTTTCTTTTCTTGAGTATTTCAAATCAAGGTCCATATATAACCAAAAAAAACAAAACAAAACCCAGTGCGGTCGAGTCAATTCCAACTCATAGCGACTCCATATAGCATCACAGAAACCCTGGTGGTGTAGTGGTTAAGAGCTACGACTGATAACCAAAAGGTCAGCAGTTCGAATCCACCAGGTGCTCCTTGAAAACCCTATGGGGCAGTTCTACTCTGTCCTATAGGCTTGCTATGAGTTGGAATTGACTCAATGGCAATGGGTTTGGTTTGGTTTTATATCATATCACATTTTAATAAAGTATGTTTTTAATGTATTAAGGAACCTTTCATTTGCCTGGATCTTCACAGGGCTGTATCTTTTTTGCCAGTCCAGTTTTAAGTCAAACATCATCTTCTCAGGGGATCACTCTGACCACCAAGGACAGTCACTACATTCCATCCTGCTATACCAAGGTCATTTTCATCACTTGTTTGCTTAATTGTTTATGAATTGTCTCCTCTTCCTAGCAAATTAGCTCAAGGAAAACAAGAATTTTATTCTTGTTTACCACTCTACACCTGTCTATAGAACCCAGCGCTTGGCACATAGTTGTTGTTGTTGGGTGCCGTCAAATCAGTTTCAACTCATAGCGACCCCACATGACAAAGCAGAACTACTCCATAGAGTTTTCTAGGCTGTAATCTTCAGGGGAGCAGATCGCAAGGTCTTTCTTCCTCAGAGACGCCAGGTGGGTTCTAACCACGGACCTTTCAATTAGCAGCTGAGCACTTAACCATTTACTCCACCAGGGTGCTCAATAAGAAAAAAAAAAAAATAGTAATTCTAAAGTTTTTTTCCCTTCATTTTGTTCAACATGTTGGTTTGCAGAGTCTTAGATAACAGTCTTTTATTCACCCCCGGATTTTCTTTGTATGTGCTATTACCTTCACCTCATGTTTACTCCCTTTTCTTCTTCAACTGTCACAATCACTCATGATCAGATATTATCATTTCAAAGTAGTCCCTAATTTATGGACACTGGCTATTTCTATTTCATTAGCAAATTGTGATAATCACTTAGTTTACTGTTCCATCTTGCCAACTATGCATGGGTAAAGAGCAGAGCACTGTCAGGTTATTCTGCAGACCCTCAGCCCCTTGATGTGTACACTTCCTGCATGTGGTTGGTACCTCTTCAGTGCTAACGAAATAAATAAGTGGATTCCTGTCTAATGAATGGAATCAGTGTTTAATCCATTGTATGTTTTGTTTCTTTTTTATTTTTGAGATGATCAGAGAAGAGATTAGAGCCTAAACATTGAACATCCTTTAACATTTGAAACACATTTTGTAACTTGCTAGATTTAACATAATCATATGATGAAGATTAAAGAAATTCTCCAAGTCCTGCAGAAGGCACAGGTGGCCTAAGCCGACAAACACCCCCTCGAGCTTCACGGGAAAAAAAAGTTCAATTATCGCTCTGGCACGCATAACTCAATTCGTGACAATGATAATTTAAAGGCAATCACTGCATGATGCATACCGTGATGGGCTTTGTGGAATATATAAAGATATATGCTAAAGTGGTCCCGAACATAAAGACACTTACATAAGGGGACATACAACCACACCAACAAGAATAATATTATTCTTACACAGTGTATGTTCCAAGAGGGTGCAATAATGATCCAACAAAATGAGGGCAAATGACAGTCAGAGAGAAACACTGAGAGAAGAGCCTGACACCTCAGTGCCAGCAAATGGAGAGTATTCCGGCTTCTAAGATCCCACAGAATGTCCTGGTGTCCCTTGAGGTGCACCAAAGAGATACTCGAGCAAAATAATATAGAAAACATGTTCAAGCAGACACATAAGTTTATGTTCATACATGCAACTGTCGAATTACAAAGGCATAATTCTCTCTACCACAATCATGGGCTACTTCTTTTAAAAAAATCAATCCCTGAAATTCCAACCTGAGCAGACGGTCTGTTTTGTTTTACGGTGACCTCACATTGTGCTTTCAGTCCAGGTGTTGAGAGAACAGAGCTGACATATCCTACCCTTTTGAGACTTTAATGATGCCCAGAGCTTTCATTTTCTTTTACACACTGACAATGGAAAACATGGTCTCCTTATGTACAACATAAAACCTAATAAAGTATCCAGCTGTTCTTTCCCTGGTGATTCCTGCTGCTTCTAACCGAGGTACAGTAATGTTACATTTTCATGAAAAGGGTTAGAAAACATACTGTATAATTGTACCGTACCAGAATATCTACAGTGCCTTTGCCTTTTTCTTTGTGCCTGTCTTTATATATCAAATACATGCGTGGAAGGTTTATTTCCCAGTGGCCTAAACCTAGAAGATAATGCATACTCTTCATATGCAATGGTTTTTCTACATTGCTCTCTCTTGCAATATTCCAAGTATATCCTTTCTTTGTTCCCTTTTATTTTTCCAGTCTCGGAATAAAAAATGCATTCCTTTCTAATATATGCAAAGATGAAAAGAACCAAAAATAAAATTTAATTATTTTATTAAGATTTTCTTAACTACTATATGCATATAAGCGCTCATGTTCCACACTGCTTCTGAAAAATTCTGCAAAATCCATCTCACAAAGGACATAGAACCATGCTTACTTGTGTTGTTTTAGGTACTAGGCTAGATTACAACCATCAACATTAGATTTTTCCAACACCGTCACACATATTTCAGAAAAACCAATATCTATAGAATGTCAATATTCTCTAGGGGTGAAACACTGTTGAGAGCCTTGAGAACTATTTAAAAGTTTGAGGAAATTACTTTTCATTATATGACGTGCAGCTGCTTCACCAGCCGCAAAATGCCACTTCCCTAATTTTCATCAGCCACTGGGATTTAGATATCTGTGGCCAAGCCCAAGGACCCACTGGCAGTAAAAATAAATTAGACTTAATAAGTTGAACGTCAGAGAGATTAAAAGGTACAAGAAATATAACTATGTAAAAGGCTGTTTCAGTAAAATTTAAATGTTTGAGTTGAGATTTGTTCCCTTCCTTTGTTGATCTGGTTATTTTAGGTATGTTAGGCTCCTTTGTCACTTCAGAAAAAACCAGGTGTGTAATGATTTCACCTTTGGTCTCATCAGTATCCCCAGAAAGGGGAAGTTTTGCAAATGAACCTCCTGCACGGTAATGCTCAAGTCATGGGTCAGCAAGGTTTTTCTGTAAACAGTAAATAGTTTAGGCATCAGGGGCCATGAGGTTGTAGTATAAAAGCAGCCATCAACAATATATAAACTAACGAGTGTCGCTGTGCTTCCCCCAAATTTATTTTTGAACACCAAAATATGAATTTCATATAATTTTCATGTTACAAAATATTCTTTTTTTTTTCTTTCAACCATGTGAAAGTGTGAAAAGCATGCTTAGGTTGCAGATTGTACAAAAGCAGGGGGTGGGCCTGATCTGTCCCAAAGCTTGGAGCTCGCCAACCCCAGCTCTAGCACCAAGTAGGTGACAAGACCTCAAAATCTAAAGCTGAGTTTTCCTTTTTTTTTTTTTCCCCAGCCAAGATATCTTTGTATTCATCAAATTTGTTAGCTACTGATTATTTATTAAACTGTCACTAGTTGTCATATGAAATGCATTTTTATAGCTGGATAACTAGTCATATGATTAGAAACTAACTAGTCTGGTATGACCTGGAACTTTCTGGGCATGACCTGACAGGACTGGTTAAAGAAAAAAGAAAAAAAAAAGTTATTCAACAAAAAGAAATTGAATATATGGTTCTTGAGAACAGGAACAAGCTGAACAAGGTCTTCTTGTCATCCCTTATCTTATGCCAACAGTAAAATAGACTTTAATTTTATTTCTGAAAATGGTACTTTATCTTTGTATGTCCAGTTTTTCCCTCATCTTGCCAGAAAACTCAACAGCTGAAACTATGAATAATGGTTAAAAAAAAATACAACCATGGACCCCTAAGAGTATCAAAGAATCATAATCACTTACCTAATCAAGAAAGCAAAGTCCAAATCATTTGGAATCAATCAGCAGAGTTCCAAAATTCACGTTAGAAGAGACATGGAAGAAAAAAGAAAAAAAAATTCATTAATATATTTTCTTCAGAAAAATTACACAGTCATATTACTATCTCTTTCATTGGTCTCATTACCACTCATTACGAAGAAATGGTTTTAGCAACATCTGATAAAATCCAGTGCAGCAATGTATTATAGTTAATATGAATTGAGCCATCTTACCACTTACAACAGCAAGCAACATAGGACATTTTTGAAAATGGCTTGAATGAAACCTTTATCTGAATATCAGCTGGCAAAGGGCCAGGGTGGAAATTATACAATGAAAAGGAAATTGAACAATTCAGATATGTTTATGGAAAGCTTGCAACTTGGGGCATCTCATTTACCATCAAATAAAGCTGTTATTCATGGCATGCAGCAACAATAAAAAGTAGCTGTCTGGTACAAAATTTTTGCCAGCAGGGCAAATTCAGGCAAATAAGCAGTTTTCAAACAAATGCATTGAAGGGGAAAGAATGAAGGAAAAAAAAAAAAAACTAAAATGTTTGCATGTTGTTTTCTTGCCTCTCCAACCCCACCTTTGATATATATACTATGATGTCTAAAACCAGCAATTGATGCAGAGGTCATCATTCCCTATAATTATATGTTTTACTTCTATAAAAGGTCATGATAGTAGTGACTTCCCTATTGCAGACCTAAAAACAATACCGATTTTAAAAAGCGACCCCAAAATAGAATAAAACTGAGAAGTGCCTTTTCTTTCATTTGAATGGATTACTTTAACGCTATACTGACTGAGATCATTTCTTGCATTTTTGGGGGCTCTGATGTCCACGGATATGAATTTCCCTCAGATTTCTTATGCAGCACATCAACACTTTCAAGGTTGTATTTTTGAGAAGACTGAGACTGAAATACTTAAGACATGTTTACACATGAAGAATAAAGTGAAAATATCTGGAAGCCCATACATTTTTCTCTATTATCTGAGCATTTCAACATCTTTTTGGTTAAAATTAATGGAATAGCCGGCCAAACTATCTGGATAATGGATTTGTGTCGAACTTCTTTTTGCTCATTTAATTACAGTCAACATTTACCAGGCTAACTGCAGATAGCTTCTAACTCCACCCTAATCCTGGATGTTTCCATTGCAACTATATGGAGTATACCCACCAGGGAAAGAAAAAGTGTAATTAAAAAAAACAAAAAAAAGTGTACATTACTAGTCATTTGTCAAAAAATAAAGGAAGGCAAAGTTGTCTCAACGTCCCCAATGACCACTCCCCACTCAAACCCCACCATGATAAATACATTATAAATGATTAAGTAACCAAAGGGAAAAAAAGTTAAAAAGTTCCTTGCACTATGAGTTGGAACAGAGTCGATGACAATGGGTTTGGTTTTTTGGCATACTGGTTAAGACTCCAGCTGCTACCAAAAGGTCAGCAGTTCAAATCCACCAGGCACTCTTTGGAAACCCTAAGGGGCAGTTCTACTCTGTCCTATAGGGTGGCTGTGCGTCAGAATCGACCGGACGGCTACGAGTTTTTTTTGTTGTTGTTGTCGTTTTTGTCAGAAAGCAGTTCTACTATCGAATATCAAAACTAAACTAGCATTTTGAGATGGTACAAAGGGTTCACCTCTAAAGCTGTTTCTATTATTTGATAATCAATTCCAAGACAAATCAATTCTCTCAGTACAGTGGTTTTATTATTCTATATTCACTTGGTGAAATATGGAATCAAACAGTTAAACAATTTATCCAGTAGGAATGCAAAAGTTCAGAAAAATGGCAATGTTTTGCTAGCATCTAATACCCAATCCTAGTAATTTTCTTGACCTTAATCTAAATATACTAGAACTTTAAAAAACACTGAATTATTTGTGATTGCAGATACTTAGTATTCAAACCACATTCAAATCAGTATTTTAATTCAATAGCTGTACTCTGTGAATCCTTCAAGGTTTTTGTCTGCCTTGTTTTCTCTTTTCATTTTACAAACTGCTATACATTACGCAACAAAATTACATTATTGCTCCACATCAACCATGTTCTTGCGTTTCATTTTCTGCGTTTTTTTCTCTGGAGTCATTTGTCTGAAAAACATGGGCTTAGTCTTCACAAAGTCCATTTGTCCCTTTTCTACCACTCTTCAGTGAGGTCACGATGATTCTGTCTGAGATCTTGTGAACAATTACAGAACAATCAGATGTGGGGGCTGGCCCAAATAAGCGAGGAACAGATGTTATCTAAAAAATAAAGTGTACTTTCCTTAAAAAGTATCCCAAAAAATGAGAAAGAGAAGAAACCTAGTGTGGAAAAGTTGAAGGAAAATATTTCTTCCAAATAAAGACTTTTTAAATCCCATTGACCAAAATATGACCGCTAGTTTGTACTGAAACATTAAAAATAGGTTTGTGGTCCCCATTCTCCGATATTCGTTTTCTAAAACTTAATTAGCTTTAGCATTGGAAGGAAATAACCACATTTTTCTTGTTTTACCCAAGCATATTATTACAGAACATAGTTGTTTATTGGAAATTTGAAATTTCAGTGGAATGTTTCAAGGATGCCGAGATTAAACTTCAACTGATACTCACAACTAAATTTATTACTTAGTACAGCAAATTTGATTAAGCTGGTTTGTGGAGCCAAGTTTCAGAGTTTTCTGGCAAGAAAACAAACTTAACTAATAAAGTGATTTGGAGTAAGTATCTTTTGCTGATTATCTACACATTTAAAAGACTCCATCCTTACATACTGGAAAGTAATACAAAAATTTTTATTTATTTTTTAATTTTTGCAATGTGTTGTGAAAAGAAATGAACACTAAGATTAGTGAATGCTTATATAACCTTAAATCAACTTGCTTTGGGATGTTCTTATTTTTATGCAAACCTTTGGGCAAAATACACAATTTGTAAGTACATTTTTAGGTTCAAATAAAATAACAATGCAGAAAACATAATTAACGCATAACTCTGTTTGCAAATAAGGTATTTCACTGTTATTAGTATATTTTTTAGTATAGCCTTTTATGTACTGTGAACTCAATTTAAGTTCAGGTAACATAATATATTTCAAC
The DNA here is from genome assembly GCF_030014295.1 of Loxodonta africana. NCBI lineage: Eukaryota > Metazoa > Chordata > Mammalia > Proboscidea > Elephantidae > Loxodonta > Loxodonta africana. The sequence continues at coordinate 35,175,606 of NC_087361.1, forward strand.
ATAAAAATGAATTTTGAGGGATCACACTCCCAAGTTTTAAACTTGAGTAGACTTAAAAAAAAATAAACTAGATTTCTAATGTCCTCATAACCATGAACAGAACTGGCTACTTCATTCCTACCTTAATAGTCTTGTGACTAGTCTTGGGGAAAGAATTCTTAGAACACAGCTTTTCCAAGGTTTTTCCAAGAAAGAGAGTCATGTACCTTCGGATAATTATGCCTGCCCTATGGATAAGGCAAACTGTTCCATGAAAGATAGAAAGACACTCTAAGCTTCCCAAATTTATTTTTGTGACAGTACCTCTTTAGAAATATTAGTTGACATTCCAACAGTTAGAAATCACTGATGTTCAAAAAGAAAGTGAACAAGTAATTCCTTCCTGACTTGTAAAATCAACCCTTTACATTATCTCTTCCATAAAAACGTGTGACAAAACATCATCTCTTAGGTACCATCTCTCCTCCTTTCCCTTATTCCAGAAATTGTATGTCCAAGTATTTGCTGGACACAGCCATCCCAACATCCTAGAGACAAACATAGCAAAACAATAGTGTAACTTACTGACCATGCCTTTTTCCCACACAAAACTTTTTCTCCTTCCTTGTTTTTGGCCTTGGCAAAAGACATCACAATCAATTCTGTATCACAAAGTAAAAAAACTATGCATTCATTTACTACTAATTTTACGAGCGATAAACATTCACAAACTTCCTAAATTGTATCCAGCACTGGCACCATACTTAGGGAAGGAAAGCAGAAATCTTTCCCTGCCTGGCTTATCAGAGTGTAGAGGAAATGCCTTCCTCCTTCTCCTGGAAGCTGCTTTCTTAGGAAGGCCCTCATCAGATTCATCATGGAGTATCGCAAAATTCCGTAACTATGAAACATCCCAACAGTCTCCTCAACACTTGTCTATCCACCAAACTGCTACTAGGAGGATTATCTTTCAATGGAAAAAAAGAAAAAAACAAGAATGAGAAGGAAGAAGAGGAGGAAGAGTAGGAGGAAGAAAGAAAAGCAAGAAAGAAGAAAGGGGGAAAACAATAAGACTGAAAGGGAAGGAGAAAGGCAGAAATACAGAAAAAACAAGTTGGGAAACAAGGCCCTGTTGGCCTTCTGTTGCTCATGGGTAAAATCCAGTCTTTTGTTTACCCTAAGATTTCCTTTGTGCTCTGTCCATTGTCTAACTACCCAGTCTCACCTCCAACAATGCTGTACTCTGTACATTATGCTTCTCACAGTCTGTTTCTCTGTCCACTTACATAGCACACTGAGACCTCCTAACTGTGCATATATGCAATTAGGAGCCTCTACCAACCCCTTTCTTTTGCTTCACCAGACATATTTCTGCTCATTCATTAACCAATCTCAAATGCCATCATTACGAGACCATTCTTGACTTTCCCATGCAGTCTCTGGAACCTCGTATCATTTATTCCATCGTACTGCTGGTGGTGGTTGGCTGCTAACAAAAAGACTGGCAGTTCAAATTCACCAGCTGCTCCTTGGAAACCCTATGGGGCAGTTCTACTCTGTCCTAGAGGGTCGCTATGAGTCGGAATTGATTCAATGGTAGTGGGTTTGTGGTTGTGCTAATAGGTGCCTATGAGAGCTTCTCTTTTGTGCTTCCACAGTACCCTGCATATAGCTCCGTTATCACAACTTCCACATTGTTAGTTTATGAAGCTGCTGTTCCCATCAAACTAAGAGGGTTCTACTAACTGAATATTAGTTAGCACTTACCATGTTGCATTGTCTATCCTTGGTGTATGAGTCTCTTCATTATGGTAATGCCAACTCTTTAAAGTCAAGGTTGGCTTATCTAAGAAAATTAAGCTCAGTTGTCAATCAAGAAATGATTGTGAATGATTTATTTAGTTTTTTTCTTATCTTTGGTGTCTACCCTGAGTCAGAGAATGACCTAGAACATAGTATGTTTTATATCTAATAATCACTCAGTAAGTGGAGCTGTTGTTTAGGATCATTTGTAGACTTAAGTAGGAGATAAGTCTGTTATGAGTTTTCTCAGCATGTAAAGAACCTAATCTAGGCAAATAAACAAAGGTGGAAACCTTTATATTCCAATGTTCATTTTATAATTGAGTTAAAGAGTCCACACATACACATATACGTGTGTGTGTGTGTGTGTGTGTGTGTGTGTGTGTGGTATAAACATAGTAAAATAGCTAAAGAGAGAGAGACATATTTTGGTCACCATCTTCACAAATTACTCCAGTTGTAAAATATGATCAGCCAACTACTATAGAAAAAAGCATAAACTAGGTTGCTATTAAACTGTTGAAGAAAACACTAAATTCACTTTAAAATTTAACTCCTTTTTGTTTGTGTGATCAATGTCTTTGGAAAGGTCCAACTTTCTCACCTTAAAAATGTCAAATGTAAGGAAAGAGATAACCTTACAAAATAGATACGTGGCTTGCTCCTACTATTCTGCTGGGAATTCTCTTATGGGCTATGTAGAGTTTACAGGACTAGAAGTAAATTTGAGGTATAGGATCTAATAATTTCCACCTTAGCTGCAGGTTTATGCCTTACTAGGGCACACACCAACAAAAAACAATTCTTAAAAAATTGCTTGTGTCAATTTTTCCCGCTAGGCTTAAAAGTATTTGCCACTCTTCTGAGCACTACCAAAGAGCTATTACCTCGTCTTCTACCAGGAAGCCTGGTATATTGTGAGGAATATCCTAGAGATTTATGTTAGAGAGTGAAGAGGGGAAGGTGGGAGAGAAGCATATATGTGATGTATGAATGAATGAGAACAGTGAATACTTCATCTTTTCCTAGGACTGAGCCAAATTAAAAAAAAAAAAAAAAATCACTCTTCAGGCCTGAAAAACTATAGTGGACATTTAATGGATGGGATTGCATGAGGAAAGAAAATTAGTGCCTGAAGCCAAGTACAGGCAATCTGTGACAGGTACCCAAAGATGTCATTGGAGATGATGTTTGGCTTCATACGGGTCATCCGTGCCCAAGGCGGAATTACGTGCTGAAGTGCTTCTTTGGCCTGCTCTCACTTTCCTTTCTGTGTCTGTCCTTCCAAGTTCTCCATTCACCTCTTTGGAGCTGAGAGCTCCAAAATTGTCACCTCCTACCTACCAATCTAAACTCTCATACCTTTGGGTGACTAGTTCATCTTGGCATTAGGAGAAAAATACCCGTAATTTTGATTAAAAGCATTCACCCTTAGGCATAGGTGTGGGCAGGTGAGGGGGTGTCAGATTCTGCCTTTTTTTACAAAAGAATTTCCTAAATCCAAACAAATTTATTAGTAGGATGCCTGGGACAGATAATCTAATGTGCCTTGCTGGATTAATGCCTCATTCCTTTTGTGTTTCAGAAAAATTGGTCCCAAAGTACACATTTGAGCTTTGAAAAGTGTTCACCTCATCCTGAAACTATGGATAATTACTCTAGATAAACTTAATATGATCACTATCATTATTAAAGCAGAAAATAGTTATACAAATCAGTCTTTGTTTTACTTAACATATTTGATTGCAGATGGTTTGAACAACCTGGTGGCCACAACATTCCTAAAAATGTAGACATATGTGTTGGTGGCTTGAGAACAAATGAGATAAAAAACTCACTGCCAAGTTTGTTCATGAGTCACTTGGGTAATGGTTTGTCATGGACTGTTATAGCAACACGTATAGTTCTTTTCATAAACACATGTAGTAAAATTCAAAGACCAGTGAATCAAAAAATGTAGGTACATATTTTTGTTCATGTGTATCTTTTTCACCTAAACGCTTCTCTACTTGAGTTCTGTTCATAGTAATCAATCTAATAAAAATAAAATCTAGGATTCCTTGGCTTTTCATTTATGTGGAAGCAAAAAGCTTCTCTTCTAAGAGTAAAGTTATAAATATAGTAGAAGAGGTGGCTGAGGAAATTTAGAGACAGTCAGGTTTAATTAAGGTGTCTGGGAAACTGTCTTAAGAATGCATGATTGAGTCAACCTATCTAAAGCTATAACCTCTCCATGGCTAATAAAATGGCTAAGGCTGAAATATAACCAAGCTTCAAGTGAATCCATTATAATAAACTGGCTTAAGCTTCCACAACCATAATCACGTGCATTGTATCCTGTCAAATAATTATTTCTAAGAAAAGATAGGTGTCTGCACAGAGTATGGAAAAGAGGAGTCCAGGAGCAAGAATATGGTATTTCTCAATCAACACCAACCACAGGGGGAAGAGCAAATCATCAGGGACACATTCCCTGCTTAAACAGAGAGAGAACATTCACGTTTTCTAGTAGCTGGGTGAAATTTGCATTAAGATTCTCTCTTTCTGTTTTCATCTAATATTCAGCAAGCAACTTCCCAATGATTAATTTCCCTTTCCAGGTACTGCAAAACTGTGTTAACACTAATATTAATGTGAACACTTAATATTGATGACTAATTTTGCAGACATTATCTCTTTGTATCATTATGACTACCCAAGAAAGTACTAATATTAGGCTCATCTTGCAGAAGTTAAGGCCTACGGAGGTTACATAACTGTACCAATGAAAGAGTAAGAAATCGATGGAGCCCACATTCAAGTCCACGGAATCAAATCAGAGCTTTGAACCACACACTCTATGACAATACTGCTACAAACCCCCAAAAAACAAATCAACCCAGTTGCCATGAAGTCGATTCCAACTCATAACGACCCCAGGTGTTGTAGCATAGAACTGTGCTCCATGGAGTTTTTGAGGCTATGATCTTTCAGAAGCAGATCACTGGGCCTTTTTTCTGAGGTACCTTTGGGTGGGCTCGAACCATCACCCTTTTGCTTAGTAGTGGAGCACTTAACTGTTTTACCACCTAGGGACTCCATCTCTGGAAAAGCCACCCACAAAACAATAGACAGACCACATCATGAAGCCACACCACCACTGTCCCACCTGGACCGACTGAGTTGGCTCGTCGTCCACCGTATCTTTGTGTCACATTCCTACAATTTTAACAACTACAAATTGATCACAAAAATTTTAAATGGAAACAAGAGCAAGACCAAATGTATCACAGTATTTCTTGTTCATTTTAAAAGGATCAGACAGTAGATGTTAAAGTACAATATATCTAAATACAGGAGTTGATTCAGAATAACAATGCCAATTTAGTTTCTGTTGTAGGAGTGTCTCAAAAAATTTCAAAGTTTATTTTTATATAGCTAACAAAAAATACCAACAATTATACCAATACCATATCGAACCAGAAAAACAGCCATTCCAAGCTTGTAAAAACAATGGCAACAATCTTCAGTTCAACCGAATAACTGGTAAAATCGAGATTCTTTGAATCTCAGAAAATCCAGATGTCAGATTTGCAATTATGCTTTTGTTGCTTTGCCTTAAATATATGAAATTTAGTTGCTAAATGGGGATTTTTTCTCTTTCGTATCAAGTAGAAATTTGATTACTGATAAAATTTGATATAACACTCTGGGACACACCAACTACATCCAAGAAAATATCCAGCTTTATTGTTTTTCAGTCTACCCAACTACAAATGTCCTGAGAATGTCATCAACAATAAACTGTAATAGGCTCCACATCTCCTCATTGAACAGTCTCCCTCAGGCGCTAGGCTGTAAACAGAAATTGCCTGGTTCCTAAGATGGCGTTTATGAATTCAGACACAGGCATTGGCATTTTAGTAAATACAAAAGTTGTATTTTGGGTCCTGTTTATGTGACGAGCAATGCAGGGTGCATGGAAACAAAGAAATCCTCTAGATAATGATGGCATTAATGGGTTTAATATTTTTCTGTCATACTCAAAACATCTACGGCACATTTTGAAATCTAGATTGGAGAATATGTATTCCTCAAACCCTCGGGCTCTGATCTTGTCAGATTGAACGGTATGTCTTCAAATGATGGAAGACAAAGCTAACTTTTTCACACTGTGAAAAAGTGTAGAATATTGTATGATTTACCTCTTCCTTGAAAGTGAATCAAACCAAGTCAATCAAATATTGAGAAACAATTTCACCTGGCCATTTATGTAATGTTGAAATTTAGAACTGTTAACACTTTTTTAAACAGTAATATTTCACCAAATAAGCAAAGAATATTCCTGAAGAGGAACAAGACCCTGCTCCTCAATGAAAAATAAGCAAACTTTACAGCATGTACTCAGATCAAGGCATTGGTTGTCTTTAGTCCTTGTGTGATCTACTACCCATTTTTTATTCTCTACTGTCCAGCCTGAGCCTTTTACTCCAAACTGATCTACTGAAAGTCCCCTGAATACACTCCATCAATTTTCACTTCTCTTCACTTGCCCAGACGGGCTTCTTTACTGCACACCCTGAGTGCCTGAGTGGTGCAAAAAGTTAATGTGCTCCACTACAAGTTGAAAAGTTGGAGGTTTGAGTTCAGCCAGAAGCACTTTGGAAGGAAGGCCTGGTGATCTGCTTCTGAAAATACCAGCTATTGAAAGCCTTAATGGAGCACAGTTCTACTCTGTCACACATGGGGCCACCACGAGTCAGAATCGCCTCAGTGGTGTACCATAGACTCTGAATTCACTCATAACTGATACGCCTTCCATTACTTAAAGCTTACTGAGTGATTATTACACACAAAGCATACCAAGTGCTAGGTCATTCCCTGAGTTATAGCACTGGGATAGATACTCCATCACCTGGTAATAGGCCTTGGGTTTGGACTGTGGTATGGTATAGGAAGCAAAAGGTCTAATTTACACTAAGAGAAGTAAAATACATTTGTGAAAGCAGGGAATTTAACAAGTGGTGAAGAGATTCAATTTGGGCTTGTAAAACCCCAAAGCTCATGCTCTTTGGCCTGACTGAACTTCCACCTTCTGTATGCATTTTTCCTTCATAACCCCAAGCTGTAGGGCTGCAATAATTAAGTGAAATAATATGTGCCAAGAACAGAACACATTACAGGAGTAGGAGTTAGCATTGTTTATGTCATTGTGCCTCTCTTCACCTGATGCTAAAAGTAGAGACAGGTTATAATCTTGTTAACATACATTAGGTGGTCTGCTTGAATCCTCAGAGGTATTGCGCACATTAGAGAAATGCACATATTTTAAGCATTGTGGAAAGCCTAGACCCAGTGAAGGCCATAGAGCAACAGAAGATCAAAATTAAGGTAAATATGTTGGCACAAAATGACTGAACAATTCACTGTAATATCACCTTCACCTCATTGAACTACTTGTTTTGGAATTGCTTTTTACTGCCCTGATTGGGGAAACGGAGTCATATACGACGTTTAAGTTTCATAAACGGCACAAGGTCACTCTAAATGTAAAGTGATGCTACGTGAACAAGAGTTTAAGTGGTATTCCATTAGTCTGAACATAACAACAATGAACATTTGCTATTTTTTGCCATGTAGGTAAGGAGTGACTCTTAAATTCCTAAGAGTATAAGGAGAACCAAAAATAGACATTCCAGAAGAGATGTGAGCTGCATCACTACTCTCTTCTGCCTGTTCTGGTCTCAATAAGATTTTATCCACTTGTAGCAGAATCTAGCTACTCTTACATCTGGTCTTATCTATTCCATCACTTCTCTTTTTTCTTAAAAGCTTTGGTTCTAGTTTAGTCACTGCTAAATTAGCTTCCGACTATTTATTTTTATCCCTAAAAGAAGGACTACATCGACATCAGTATTGGGTCATTAATTAACGTGGAAAACCCAACTGCCAAACTCCATTTAGGCACTAACATGTGTGTTTTAGGGAGAGTCAGAAAAACACATAAGAAAGCAATACAGCATAGGGGAAATTTCGGTGGGTTGACGGCACCGGGTTGGGTTGACAAAAGAATGCGAGAGAAGGGAAAAATAAAGGGTTGAGTTCCGGCATTGTCCCTGTGAGTACTGCCAAACTATCACAGATTTCAGCAGCTTATGAAAACAGTATTTTGTGTTTTCAAATATGCTCTTCAATTTTTCACGGGATGCATCAGATGGGATGCATTCTTGTCATTTTGGGAAAATGTGGAGAAAACGTGTTGCAAAGACCAAGAACAGCATGTGGGAATAACACTTTACATGCTATTTTTATGCCACATTTTTTTTTTTCTTCTTCAGAGTATGAAGTGTTGTGAAACATTAGCTGGGGCAATGCAATGTTAAAAGGTTTTAAACTATGTATCTATCTCTTTTATTGCATTGAGGTGCCCGGTTACATTTCAACATGCGCCATTATTATTAATGCCAGTCCATTATCATTACTATAAATTAAACAGCAGATCAATCACCACATAATGGCATAGCAAAGGGTATACAGAAAAATGATGAAATGCTGCCAGGTGATTTGTATCGAAAAGCTAGATTAAAACTTTAGATTTGGTTAGATGCTGTCAGTTAATAATTTCTGGCTTACTAATAAGGCCCTATAGGACGTCATTTTGCACATGTGGCTCCAGCTGACAAACTGAGATAGCAAACTCTGGTCCGTAATCTTAAATACTAATTCCCTTCAAAATGTGGCCTTTTTTTTTTTTTTTTTCAATAATAAACTTAGTGGTAGCATGTGGTTAATTACTCAATTCAAAAGGTACTTACAGTAACATATCCTGTGCCTCATTACTGCAGTATGGGTGCACAAAAGAGGGACTGAATTATGACTATTTCATTTCAGCAGAATTGGGATGGGGAATGGGTAGTTATGACAGTAACATTCCCAATCTTTTACTTTGCAATACAACATTTAACCGGACATCCTGGTGGTGTAGTGGCTAAGTGCTATGGCTGCTAACCAAAAGACTGGCAGTTTGAATCTACCACGTGCTCCTTGGAAACTCTATAGGGGGCAGTTCTACTCTGTCCTGTAGGGTTGCTATCAGTTGGAATTGACTCGATGGCAATGGTTTTTTTTTACTCAGCATAGTTGCAGAAATATCATTGTTCCATGTGCATCCAAGATCAAGGAATATGGGATCTGTATGTCTTGATCTTCAAATGAGTTTGGATAAAGGAGTTATGCACTGGTGACTATCATCACTGGGCATTTCCTTCCTTTGGCCTCTCCTTTTCCTTTCTTAGCCACTGACACGTGGGGTCCCTATATGCTCCTTACATTTTGCCTCCCAATGGTGATGCCTATTCTCCAGAGCATGGTCTTAAACTGCAAAATGGGGTTTCAGCAATGGAAAGGAGTAGGGGAATAAAGGAAACCTCAACCTGTAAGTTATCCACAACCTAGTGTCCTCTCATGGAAACCCTGGTGGCCTAGTGGTTAACAGCTATGGCTTCTAACCAAAAGGTTGGTGGTTAGAAACCACCAGGTGCTCCTTGGAAACTCTATGGAGCAGTTCTACTTTGTCTACAGGATCGCTATGAGTTGGAATCGACTTGACGGTAATGGGTTTGGTTTTTTGGCTTAATGTCCTCTCTGTCCCCTTTCTCCAGAATACTACTGCCAGAATATATAAACCTGTCTGTCTCCAATCCTATAAACTAAATCCTGTGAATGAGTTGACTCTGAGGGCATTCCTAAAAGCAGAAGGTGTTTTTCTTCCCAATGTTGAAACCATAACATGAGTGAGATGTATTTCCATAGAGCTATTATTATACAATGTGGTTAGATTTTTCATTAGAGAGCTACTTCTGAAAAATTAGCCACTGAAAACCCTACAGAGCATAGTCTACACTGACACACAACCAAAACACCAGTTGTCCTTGAGTCAACTCTGACTCATGGAAACCTCACATGTATCACAGTAGAACTGTGCTCCACAGGGTTTTCAATGGCTGAGTTTTTGGAAGTAGATTTCCAGGCCTTTCTTCTGAAGCATCTCTGGGTGGACTCAAACCTTCAAGCTTTTGGTTAACAGCCAAACATGTTAACCAGGTGCACTACCCAGAGACTCCGGCAACTGGTTTAATGACAGTATATTCGGCTACCTTATGGTTTAAACAGGCTTTGGTGGGCTGATCAGGAAACCTAACCTTCTTATAGAACACTGTTTCTAAGGTAAATTATATCCAAAGTTCCAAGTTGACTATGCCTTAACTATGGACTTTTAGAACATGATTCAGTGGTACATTGGAAACTGCCTGTACTCCGTTCCTTAATGACGTGAAGTGTACTTCACTGTACCAGTTAAAGCCAAAGGCTAGATGTTGGTCCTTGGAAAACAAAATGGTAAACCAGCCTTCAAAGCAGAATTCGTATTGAGGAGGCCTTCAAATTGAACTCGGTAAAGAGGAAAAACAGCAAACAAGGGGTAGGTCTATAGCACCACAAGGGAGACTTTGCAGGAATTAGCTTGTGTTGTGTTAGTTCTTATCCCTGCAGAAGCATTGCTAAGCCATTTGAAGCTGCTTTCTCAGAGGGATTAACTCCTCCAATCTGTTTTAATCACAACTAAATGCTTTCAATTGCTATATGCTGCACTAGAATTAGAAAATCAGAATTCCCCTAGATCTCTGCAATTCAGTTGGAAAAAAGAAACCCAGACACATAACACTTAGTCTAGAAATTAAATTGTCATCCAGTATTGTTCAGGGTCATTAAGAAAATATAAAATATGTTGAACAACATAAAAGATCAATGTACATATAAAATACTGTAAATAAAAATGCTTTAGCATTTAAGCATTTAGAGTTGAGAGTTAAAACAGAAACAGTCAAAGTTTTCATTCAGTATTTGCTAGACAATACAAGGTATTTTTATTTCTGTTCAATAAAATTAGCAACTACTTTCTTGCATTACAACCAAACAAAATAAATTGTAGCTCACTGAAAGAACTCGGTAAATCTGGAAACTTCACTTCTGTGGGAGAAACAGCAGAGCTCACGGTTAAAACACGGATTTAGGAATCGGGTTTTGTGTATTTGAATCCTGGTTCTTCTACATTCTAGGGAGTGTAATCTGCCCTGTAGAATAAGGACAAATACTATCTTTCTCGTCAGATTACAGTGAGGACTAGATGAGCATTTAGCTTAAGGACAGGAACCAGTATGTGCCCAACCGGTGTGGTTACAATTCGCTTTTAGAGGCACCAAATTTAGAACAAAGATTAGCAAACAATAAACAACCTGAGTTTTTATTCTCAATTATCTCTACCCCAATTCTAAGACTTTGATTGCTATCTTACAGACATCAATAGATTCACACTTTGCCCAAGATATAGGGCTATCAAATAATTTTATGCTGACATCAGTTGTCTCCTGACAGCTCTGAGATATGAAATAACAAGCAGTCAATGTCAGCACTCCTAAATCAAGCCCAAGGGCCCCCACGGCACCAGACAGTGGCAGCTTGTTACTGCTAAGGAAATGTCAGCCCAGTCAAAGTGTGGCGGGGTTGTCAAATACCTTGTTACATCTGCCCTGGTGTAACTAACATTCTATAAGGTAACATTCATAGAGATGTTGCTGTGTTGCCAAAAACCCTGAAGCTGAACAGCCAAGGTGGCTCTCAGAGTTCAAGAAGTTGTTTGACTTCTTCAATCCCTGGGATTCCTCCCTCCAGAAGACAGGTTCCTCTTCTCACCTCTGTTTCTAGGCACAACACTTGGGATCAGAGAGCATATTTTCTCCCTCAAAATGTTAGAAGAATTTGTATGGAACCAGCCATCAGTATACACGTGATAACTGACTTCTGGTTTGCATACACAAGCAATGCTCATGAACTATTTCTTATTTACTTCTTTAATGTTATGGTTTTCTGAATTACTTATGTCTGCCTCTTATACAGTAACTATACTTTATACTTTATGCTTGGCAAAGTACAGGGTCAGTAAAAAAGAGGAAGACCCTCAACAAGATGGTAAGACACAGTGGCTGCAACAATGGGCTCAAACACAGCAACAATTGTGAGGATGGCGCAGGACCAGGCAGTGTTTTGTTCTGTTGTACACAGAGTTGCCATGAGTTGGAACCAGATAGATGGCTAACGAAAACCCTGGTGGCGTAGTGGTTAAGTGCTACGGCTGTTAACCAAAGGGTTGGCAGTTTGAATCCACCAGGCGCTCCTTGGAAACTCTATGGGGCGGTTCTACTCTGTCCTAGGGTCGCTATGAGTCGGAATCGACTCGAAGGCACTGGGTTTGGTTTTTTGGTTTAGACAGCCAACAACTTAACAACAACATACTTTAATTTCCTTCTACTTGGCACCTACTCTGACATCCTGCTATTAACCATTGTCACTTCTAAGGTGGTTCATTGGGTTGATATGAGGGTCTTGTTTGTGATTTTCTATTTCCATTTAGTTTTAAGTTTCCAGGTAATACATACAATGCTTTAAAAGTTTTATATTTTTTGATAGCCCTGTAAATATGGTGGCATTTTGACTTGTGTTTTCACTTTTCCAACTACAAAGTCCACTTCCAGATTCTGTGCCACACACACGCACAAACAGAAAAAATGTGTCAGCATTTCTCGCTCCTATTTTGCCAGTCTCATTTTCATAGATCCGTTTTTTTCCTTAGAGTTGCTGGAGGATTTTAGTACTATTTAAATGCTTCAATCCCATAGTGCTATTCAATCACTACGTCACAGTTCTGCTTTTTAAGTCATGCTAAGAACACACATTCATCAAAACACTCCAGTACCTGGATCTCATCGTTTGCTGACACTTACACACAATCCTCTGTGACTTTTATCATGAAGAGTGTGTTGGGGTTAGAACTGGGTTATAGTCTCTGGTCATTAATCTAGTCTCACTCGGGACTTGCCTGGGCAGCAAATTGTGAGTCTCTCTCACCTTCTTCATAGACCAGTGTCAAAGGAAATACTTAACATCTGTGCCATAAATCAATCTGAATATATGGTAACAGAAACAAACATATGGGTTAAATTTCCTTGAAATTACACATGGTTATACAAATTGACCTAAAAAAAGTACTGGGAAAAAACATGTTTGGGATTTGATTGAACAAAAATATTTAAAAAATCTCAAGATGTTTGGCATATCTCAAGAACTCCAAATTATTCCAAGCCTAGTCACGACAGCTTTTGTCTAACACATGAGTCTTTCAAAGCATGAATATATGACATATATGTGTCATATGTCGTATGTGTGTGTACATACATGTATGTCTATTTACATGATACACACATACACACATCTCTGTGTGTGTGTGTGTGTGTATGTATATAACAACAGCCCATCGCTATCAATTCCAACTCATAGCAACCCTATAGGACAGACAGAACAGAGTTTCCAAGGAGCGCCTGGTAGATTCAAACTGCCAACCTTTTGGTTAGCAGCTGTAGCACTTAACCACTACGCCACCAAGGTTTCATGTATATATACATAAATGTTTATGTGTGTGTGTGTATATATGTATGTATAAAATTATCAATGAGTTTGCAACCAAGTTCAGGAATTTCATATATGAAAGCGGACTAAAAATAAGATTGATGGCTAAATTATCCGGGAAATTTTTTATCAATATTGCTGCAAACATTTATTAGGTATAGGTCATCTCTAAACACAAATACAGTTCAAAGGTATGTACTTAGTATGATTAAATGATGCCGAAGTTAGAAAAGCTACTACTTCCAGCTACTCTTTAATCCAGGTTACTCTATTAGCATGGAGTAGCTCCTCAGATCACATACTTGACTGCATCATATATTTAACATCAGGGGCTTGAGACAACAGCATAAAGAATAATTAACTCTCAACTGAAAAGAGCAGCTAAAAAGAGGTCAAGAACTTGAAGGCATTGCCAAGGAAGGGCTGTATGCTTGAGCATGAAGGCCATAGTCCTGGGCAGTTGGAGATTCTTGAATATGTGAAGGTGGGGGTGAGCTTGTGTGATTTCCAGGATAGGGAATATACTTAGGAACATGGAAGATGAAACTACTTGATACAAGAGACCTATAATTAGATCTCTCTTATGATACAGACTTCAGAGACACTAACATTCAGGTTTGAAAGTATCTATAGAATATGCATAAAATATAGCCAATCTAACCAATTAAGCATATTATCTAAGCAAGCATCCATCTCTCTCCTGACATCCCCATTTCCTTACTTATGGTTGCCTAAGTCTTGGTCACTAATATGATGAATTTGCTTCTGATCTTCTCTTCAGAGTTTCATGTTCCTTCAAATCTACATGAAATTTTGCCACCAAATAATTTCTTAAGCATTATGGCAGGCAAACAACAATTCCAATAGAACTGACATCTTCCAGTTGTCTTGAGAATGAAACCAAAGCTTTTGATTATGCATAAATCTTCCCTTACCACGACTGCTGTTGAAGCAATTTTCTCAGTGATACTTTCAAATTTGAACCACTCCTCATTTTTTGTCTCCTTGAAATCTCACAATACAGTGCCAACATAATGTCTCCCAAGGAAAATCATGTTAAGAAATCTTACATAAATACAAAATGTCACTTAATCTAATAAATCTGGATTATTTGGCATGATGTGAAAGAATCTGTTATTTTGTAAGATTAACTATTCATACTCATGCATGTGACCTGGAGGAATTAAAAACTTACCCAATCTGATGATTGATCATGGTATGAAATATCAGGAACTTTAGATCACAGCATAAAGGATAATTAACTCTCAACTCAAGAGAACAGCCAAGAAAAGTCAAGAACATGAAGGCATTGCCAAGGAAGGGTTGATATGCTTGGAGCATGAAGGCCATAGTCCTGGGCAGTTGGAGATCCTTGAGTACATGAAGGAGTCTGTTAGAGTTTACTCTAGGAAAATTACTAAGCAATGCATCCCCCTCAGCTCTTCCCAGAGGAGTTCTCCATACTTGAAGGCCCATTCCCTCCTGGCTGCTCAGAACTATTCTCTGCAATGCTATCTGCACAGTGTCCAGATTCTTGATCATTTACAATCACTCTTCAGTACTTAATTGTTCTCCCAACCCCTCTGGACAATGAGTCACTCTGCCGCTGGTGTGCTCCCCTCGTTTTCATACACATCTCTACCAGCACTTGTCTCATTGGTTAGTTCTCTGTTCACTTGCCCCCACCCACGGCTTCTTTATCTTTGCATTTTCTCCACATTGTCTGGACGGTAGCATATTCTAGGTATTACTTAGATGCTTCTCACATGAATAAATGAATGCAAATAGGCTCAAGTCATAATTATAATTCTAGTTTGCCTTTCCCAACCCAGTTCACCGTTAGTGACACTTAAATTTTAATACTTAAATCTTAACTACCTAGTTGTTTCTACCACTCTCCCTAAAATTTTCTCATTATGAAATATTTCAAATATATAGATAAGCATAGAGTTATACTCACCACCCAACTTAATATTTAAACTTTAATTCCTTCAAACACATCTCATAAATAGAGAAAAAAATTCAGACCCATTTTATTAATTATCTTGTTAGTCAATTAAAAACAAAACAAAACACCAAACCCAGTGCTTTCAAGTCAGTTTCGACTCATAGTGACCTATAGGACAGAGTAGGACTGCCCCATAGATTTTCCAAGGAGCGCCTGGAGGATTTGAACTGCCAACCCTTTGGTTAGCAGCCGTAGTGCTGAACCACTACGCCACCAGGGTTTCCGTTAGTCAATTAAAAACCGACCGAATCCTTTAATTTGGAAGTACGTGTGTGTGTGTGTTTTAATTTCAAGGAAGTTTTATATACATATATATATATATGGAAACCCTGGTGGCGTAGTGGTTCAGTACTACGGCTGATAACCAAAGGGTTGGCAGTTCAAATTCATCAGGTGCTCCTTGGAAACTCTATAGGGCAGTTCTACTCTGTCCTATAGGGTCGCTATGAGTTGGAATTGACTCGATGGCACTGGGTGGGTGGGTATAGTGAAAGTTTACAGAGCAAATTAGTTTCTCATTAAACAATTAATATACATATTGTTTTGTGACATTGATTGCCAACCCCACGACTTGTAAACAGCCTCCCCTTCTAGACTGTGGGTTCCCCATTTCTATTCCTCCAACTTTCCTGTCCCCTCCTCCCTTCTCATCCTTGCCCCTAGGCTGGTGTGCCCATTTAGTCTAATATACATGGTTGAACTACGTGTGTTATTGTTTGTTTGTTTGTTTGTTTTATGGGCCTGTCTAATGGTTGGCTGAAGGGTGAGCCTCAGGAATGACTTTGCTATTGAGTTAAAAAGGTGTTTGGGGGCTGTGTGTTGGTTATTGTAGAACAAAATGCATAATAAACTTTGCCTCCTTTCACACAATTAAACTTACGAGTTTAGCAATTGATAAGATTTCTAAATATTTTTAAGAAGTTCAATTTTAGGGCAAGCCACATTCATTATTATGTGTGTTATGTAATATACACACATTCTCATTGCTGTTGAGTCTATTCAGACTCATAGTGACCCTTATAGGACTGAGTATAACTGCCCCATAAGGTTTCCAAGGCTGCAATCTTTACAGAAGCAGACTGCCACATTTTTTTCATATAGAGTGGCTGGTGAGTTCGAACCACTGACCTTCCAGTTAGCAGCCGAGTACTTAACCACTGCACCAACAGGACTCCTACACACGTATTAGATAGTTTTAAAAGAGATGATGAGAGAAAGCTTTCAAAACAAATTGTGGTTTACACTCTGTAAATATAATGCCATTTTTGGCCACCAGATGGAAGTGACCTTCAAATTCGACAAAGAAAATGAATTTTTTTTTTTGACTCGTGATTCAACAAGTCCCCTTTCTTGTCTAGTCAGGTATTCGGTCAACATACTAATCAGTACCTTTCATAGACAATAAATATAATGACAATGTTTAATCAAACCATGGCCCTTTCTTCTAAGAGCTAGACACAAAGAACCATATAACTGGCAACTGCAATTTGCGTCCCTCTAGAGGCAAAAGGAAATCTATAATTTGCCTTGAGAAAGTGGAAAGAGATCAAGAGGCAAAGACAGAAGCAAAGTGCAATCTTACTCCTTCACCATCTGTCACAATCGCTGTCATTCCCCAAAGGCCATGTTTCAAAATGAGACAAGCGAGAGCTCCTGAGAACTGGAGAAAGGTAGAATTCTGAATCATACTGAATATTAAAACTCAATAGCACCAGCTCACAAGTGTTAGAAATGAAAAGGAAAAATGTCTTCTAGTACGTCCATAGGCGGGAAGAAAATTTTCAAGCAGGTAGGGAAGTAGGAAGAAAAGCATGAGCCCAAAATACAACTGTTAGAAATACATTTCATGAAGGATGACTGTACATTTTGAGGTTTATTTACTTAGTGTGCTGAATTAAAATATACAGCCAAACTTTCAAGGATTATACTGCTGTGATTTGAACAGGTGAATTCATACTACAGCTAATCAATTTCAAATCGTTCAGCTGTTGAATACCAACAAAAAATCAATCAGGCACACGATCACAGCAGTAAGTCACGGCCTGACCACGTTGCTATCTTTTCAGGTCCTTAGGCTCTCTACCACTTGGGGGCAGACCAAACAGCACCAAGAAGGGGAGGATAAGCCACATTCTCCACGTATTTTCTAAACGCTTTTTAAAATATGAATGGGTGAATGGAAACCACAGTTTACTTCCATTTAAATCTAATTCATATATCGCTGGAGAAAGCAGACATTAAGACATAACGAGAGTATAATTTAAATAATTTCACACTGAAATTTTACATGAAAGAGAAAGCATGTCCAATATTGTCATTCACCACCACTGTCAGCCCCAAGTGTTATTAATAGCGGAAAAAGATAGTAGAGAGCCTTCTTTTCTGATTTCCTTTACTCTTTAGAGGTTTCAATTGAAGCTTTCTTACTCATAGCTCAGTCAGTTGGACCTTAAGTGGACAAATCCCAATGACCAAACAAAGGCCTAGTCTTCATAGATTTTCAGTGCTTGTCCTATCAATTGGCATGGAAAATTAGGTCACCAGTTTGCAGCAACTCTATGCAGCCCAAATATAAATCTTTCTCTTACTGAAATTAGGAAACTTCTATAAATAGAATGGATCAATGACTTAAGTCACAGAGATAATAAAAAAAAAAGTATATATATAAAATATTATTATCCTACCCATAATTAGACTAATGTTGTGTGTATAAAATATATCAGAGTTCTGTGGTTTCATTTTGTATTTTCCTTAGTTAAAAAAGGATGGTCTTCTGAACACCTGGGACTTGAGCAATTATGCTCTTAATAATGGACTTGGCCATTACCCATATTATCAATGTGTTAAGATCAGATTAAAATGAGAACTAGAAACATAATTACCTTCCAGGTATTATAATATTGGATAAGGAGCACAAGCTAATCAAAATAACTGACTTGGTCATTTCTCTAGAAGATGGCTCCACCAGATATAAATGGAGAAACAGAGTTTGACAGAAGATGAATAACAAATACTGTCATCTTAGAGAAGAACCTTAAAGGCAATAAAGCAATTATGATGACCTAAAGTACAACAATTTGATAAATAATATTACCTTGACATCAATATAGATAAAACTTTAACGATATTTAATTTCTTAATCATAAGATGCAGGAAATAACACTGGTTGGTGGCAGCACCTACAATTCACAGAGAGATTACTATATCATTGACATTATGTCGAGCATTTTACAGGAATTATCCACTTTAGTACTCTTGACCTTTTGAAGCAGCACCACTCTCATTTTACAGATGAGAAAACCAAGGTTTAAAGATGTTAAGTAATTTGCCTAAATGGTGAAGCCTGAATGTGAACCATCAGTTTCACTTCAGAATCTATAATTTTTAATTTATATTGTCTCTGGATAATTATAATTTTGGTTTTCCAAAATTCTAGCCCAGACATAATAGAAAACATAAATAATAGAAATATCTTAACATTATTATCCTTAAAGGTAACTTAGGCTTCTATGGTAGAGAACACCAGTTTCTGATCTAATACCCATTCTCTTTTCTTTTTTATTAATGTTGTTATTGTTGGGTGCCATCGAGTCGATATTGACTCATAGCAACCCCATGTGATGGTGAAGAACTGTCCCATAAAGTTTTCTTGGCTGTAATCTTTATGAGACAGATCGCCAGGTCTTTCTTCCATGGAGCTGCCATCCTTTTGATTGGCAGCCAAGTGCCTAACCATTTGTACCACCGGGGCTCCTTTTTTTTTTTTTTTGTCTTTAAATAAAACTCTATTTTGGAGGCATAATGTGACCAGACAAAAAACTATATTTCACAGCCTTCCTTTCAATATGGATAGATTTGGGATAAAATGCTCGGTAGTAAGTTATAAAAAGAGAGCTCTTATTAACAGGGCGTTTTTAAAAGGAGACAGATTCACCAGCCATTTACCCTTTAGCCTTTTGTCATTCTCATTCCTCCATGAATGAGATGCTGTATAGCCTTCTGGCAAACCATGAAGGCAGTTATGACAGGAAGGCCAAGAAACTTGCAAAAGCCTTGTGTGCATAAATCCATAATTTGTATATGTCATTAGTTTTTGAATCTTTTACTATCACTTGAATAAAATCCTCAGCTGATAACAACCCAGTTTTCTTAAATAGAAGTGAAGTATATAAACTCAAAGTCACTTCTAGCTCTTAAATGTTATGATTTTATTAGACTAAGCATCTCAGAGATAAGGAGAGAAGAACAAGTCAACTTCACAAGCATTTACTGTTTGGTCCAGCACTGCAAAATTTGATTAAGCAAAGCCCAGACTTGTTGGAAATCATCACAGAGTGCCAATCACCCTCAGAACTTGTAGCTCAAATATGTGAGAGCAGTTTGGTCAGATAAAATCAATGTGGTCTGAATAATGAAATTTAATTTCTATTTAAAATAATGTGCTTGTTTATATACAGTCACACTTACTATGCTTCTATTTACATAGTTATGCTAAGATTGCTCTGTAATTAAGACCTTCATGCAGTTCCAAGTTCATATTATTAGTTTGAGAAAGCTCAATTTTGTTTTCTCTGTTTCACAAACAAGAAATCTGAGGCTTTGCAGACATTAATAAAGTTCATAAGTCATAATAATATGGCCCAACATTCTTCTTCCTAAACCATACTTTTTTTTTTTTTTTT
Source organism: Loxodonta africana (assembly GCF_030014295.1). NCBI lineage: Eukaryota > Metazoa > Chordata > Mammalia > Proboscidea > Elephantidae > Loxodonta > Loxodonta africana. Next base: position 35,195,577 of record NC_087361.1, read on the forward strand.
TAAATCACAGATACCTTATATCCATGAACTTACAAAATAATGGTAATGATTTAGCTAAGCAGACAAATATAAAACTTCCAGTTGATTGATTTGACAACTGATGCAAAAGAGAAAATAAACAATGGAAATTTGGCCAGAAAGGAGGCCAACATAAAACGTACTTTCAATAATAAAATAACTTCAGCCACATTCCCTACAGCAGTGTTACATGATATCTTTGCTGTCCAATGAGTTGGACAACAACGTTGAGATAACATTTTATTTGGCTTCCAAACCTAAGTGGCTTGATATATGATACTTTGTGTATAATCTTGTTGAAATATAAGAACGCAGAAACCCAAACCAAACCTGTTGCCCTCAAGTCGATTCTAACTCATAGAGACCCTACAGGACACAGTAGAACTGCCCTATAGGGTTTCCAAAAAAAGGCTGGTGGATTCGAACTATCGGCCTTTTGGTGAGCAGCCCGAGTATTATATATTCTTTAACAATCCTCTGTCAACGCCATGATGTTAGGAGTCTATGATTCACAGTCTATTCCCTCTAATATTCTTAAAATGAGATGCAAAACATGAAAACTCTCAGGGAATCATCAGAAAATCTCCCTAAACTCCTTGATAGTAGAGTGTCATGTGTAAATATTAATCCTTTTGAGTCAGTGTCATAATCACTGGGCTTAGTTACTAAAGACATGTGAACTAGCATTTGTTTTGACTGTTTTGGCAATTGCTTACATTAAAATAAACCACTTTAAAACAAAAACATCAATAATATATAGAACTGTGCTGAAAGAAAAGGGGCCATTGCTAGATACAGCTTTACAAAAGGTCAATACATCAAATATGGAGTCAAGTCAGCATCTAGACTAAATAAAGCTGGTGGCAATGAGGTCTACATGGGGCTATACATTTGTAGTTGGTATGTATATAATCATTTTCACTGCCAAATGTTTCAGCTTCTCTCCACTTCCTAGAAGAAGCTGTGATGGCACAACAGTTAAGTACCCAGACACTAACCGAAAAGTTGGCAGTTTGAACCTATCCAGTGGCTCTATGAGAGAAAGGCCTGGCAATCGGCTTCCAGAAAGATTCCAACAAAACGCTAGGAGGAAGTCTGTTCTGTCACACGGGGTCACTATGAATTGGAATCAACTCCACGGCACCCAACAACAATAACCACCACTTCCAAGAATATTAGTTTGCCTTTATGACTTCCTTATGGTTGCGTGAAGCCATGTGACTTGTTATAACATATATGTTGTGAGAGAAAATGTGTTACTGTGAGGTGGTGCATTTATGCTGACACAAGAGCCTCCAGAATGCTCCTTTCACTCTCCACTGTCGCCTGGGTTCTGAAGTAAAGTCAACAACTATGCCAGAGGGAAGACCAGGACAACCTGCAACAGGCATGTCACACAAGGGAGTGAGTGAACTTTTTTGGTTTTAAAGCCACTGAAATATTGAGACTGTTTGTTATCACAGCATCCCTAACCCATCCTGACTGATAAACAAAAAAATGGTACTTGAAATACTATATGCACACTTATACTTTATCTTGCTCCTTTACTCTTTCTTGAGAGAGGGTAGAGGAGGCTACATCACTTTTATGTGAGAGGTATTTTGTCTCTGTGAAAACATATGCTAGGCTCCAACTGGACATGTACGAAAATGAAGCATGACTCTAAAAGCCATTAAACAAGGCCGATAAAGGCTGCAGATTTACAGATTTGGTGATAGTTAGGATCTGAATTTTAAAAACGTGTGTGCGAGTTGAATCACTTTCATGAGTAACTGACATTAAATTCTGAAGTGCAGTTTTCTATTGCACTCTTATGATAGAGGAAGAAGTGTTACTTCTCTTTGCTCAGGGTAGACCTTTCCACTCACCAATAATACAAACTACGTGTATATTCACTCAAAAAAAGTTAAAGTTTAAAATGAAAAAAAAAAAATATATATATATATATATGCAGTCATTAAACCCTTCAGGTTATGAGAGGAATCTATTGTCTTCTGCTTTGTAGCCTGAGAACAAAAATGATGAATTACCTGATTTGTCCAAGCACACTCACTCAAAAGACATGGGTTTCAACTTTAGGATCTTATTAGTTCCATATTGGTTTATGTGTGAATTGAAGGGAAGACAAAAAGAACTATCATTCAGCTTGTCTTATGTTTTGAGTAGGAGACAGGAATGTGAGCTTTCTATTTCTCTAAGGACATTTATACAACTAAAAAAAAAACAACTAGCTTCACAAAATGCTTCCGGATTATACAAGTAAATTCCACTACTTGCAAACAATACGTGAATGATATGATACATAATGAAGATCGAAACAGACCAGAAGCCACTGACTAGTTCTAGAAATTGTCTAGGTGATTTATAAAAATATTTAATAAATAAAATATTTTCTGTACCTCTCTTTTTTATTTGTTTAGTATCAAATGTTAATTACAGAAATATTCTGAAAAAAAATCATCTGGAATTCAACTAGCTCTCATATATATGAATTAATTGATAAAACAAGTTAAGAATTTTGCAAGTAATAGTTCTCTGAATCATTTGTTTGTAAGATGGGGATGAGAGAGTGAGGTAGTGTTTGTAGATTATAAAAGAGAAATTAGGAATTTAATTTAAAGCAAGTCCTTCTGTCTAATAATGAATAAGAACTTTGCAGTGTTAAGTAACTTTTAAGAAGTGTTGTCTTATTCAAACAAATCAGTTAATCCAGTTGAATTCTGATATCCTTTGGAGAACAATGTTGGCCATAATGACTGCTGTGTGAGTACTCTTATTAAACACTTTGACTCCTGTTTCTTCCTAATCGTTGACCTAGTAGCTTCAAGATTTTCCCCAACTAAAATCTCACCAAAGATCATGATGACCTTAGCCAGATGAGTTAAGAGAAAAACAAAATCAAAAAACCAATCTTGTCATCAAATCAATTCTGACTCATAGTGACACTACAGGACAGAGTAGAACTGCCCCATAGGGTTTCCAAGGAGCGGTGGTGGATTCGAACCACCAACCTCTTTATTAGCAGCTGGGCTCTTAATCACTGTACCACCAGGGCTTCAAGAGAAAAACAGTACAAGTAAATTAAAACCTGGGTTAAATAGCCACATATATTTCTAATTTTATAAAAGCTCATAAAACCTAGTTGTGTAAAATATGGCTTATCTGTGAAATCTGAGAATTCCTGTCCAGGATACACCTTCTCAAAGCTCCTAGAAACATTGGGATATTTCTAGTGTGCACAAAAATGCAATATTGTTGAAAATGCTTGCTGCACATAGCCGTATGACCTCTGGCAAAAACCTGAAACAAAGCTGAAAAAAAATAATAATTACACAAATTACAGCCCAGCCAACTGATGAGGAAAAGGAAAAATTAGAAATGAATACATAGATGGGAGTAAATCTCTTATTACCAAAATCGATTTTTTCATGCATCTTAGATTTTGTTTTGATTAAATAAATTAAATGAGTCAGAAAATGAATTTAAATATACCTGCAAAAATTCATAATAAAATGTACAGTGGATTACTCCTGCTATGACATTTCAACTCATCGGAAGACATCTGATTACTCAAGAGCGCTTGTATTGCGTTAGCCTCTCACTCATGACAAAAAGGCTGTATTAGGCCTAATCCATTATAGGCTTTTTTTTTTTTTTCCACTTATGGCTTAATCCAACTATTCACATTGAATTCTATATTTAAATGGTAAGAGGCCTATTCTAAATTATCGTTTATCAGGATATTAGATGTCTATTCTGAAAACAGAGTTTGAGTCTTAACTGAAACAAGATTACATAAGTTTTCTCCATACCACTTACTTTTAAGACATCTCAACTAGAAAGAAATGTACAATTTTTCTGAAACACAAAATTGCACTCCTTGAAAATTATTATTTTCTCTTTTTTCCAGAAGTAGACTGGAACTGAAAAGCAAGACCAATAGACACAAAACTAAATCTTTTTTTTCCTCATGTATCCTCAACTACAGGGATTTTGTACTCCAAACATTTGGAGCCACTGTCTTGCTCCCTTATCTGTTTTAGTGTTCTCAAGGACACAGACACAGAAATTCATTTCTCCTGAAAAGGGTCTCCAAAAAACATTTCTCAATTCAATTTCTCATAGGTTTTCAACCGGCTGCAATACCTATTTAGCTTAGTGGTGTAGAGAATTTCATTTAATCCAAAACTTTTTTCAAAGAATATCTGATTATAAAAAGGGATTCGATTTTAACAATGTTTAGATTTAACTATCTAAAAAGACAGTTAATTGTGCCATAAATGTGCTGTAGATTTGAGTTCATGTACACACAAAGCGTGGCATGTGATCCATTGAAAAAAATTTTTTGATTAGGGGGAAAGTTCCTCTCTTAGCCACTGGAATCATCAGAGAGATCATCGTACTCTGTATGAAGACTGTCTAGATGGCCAGCCTAGGCAATACATACAAAATGAACTTAAAGTCTTAAAACATTTTTTAATGAAGAAGAAGCTAATATCAAACTACCGCATTTCCCCCATTTTCACTTACTACGAAAGGTCAGGAAACCCTGGTGTCGTAGTGGTTAAGTGCTACAGCTGCTAACCTAAAGGTCAGCAGTTCAAATCCACCAGGCGCTCCTTGAAAATTCCATGGGGCAGTTCTACTCTGTCCTATAGGGTTGCCATGAGTTGGAATCGACTTGACGGCAATGGGTTTTTTTTTTTTTTTTTTTTATGAAAGGTCTATAGGAGAAGATTTTGTATTATGGATGAAGGAAATAACTTTTACCATTAACTTCTTTTAAGCAACCAAACTGATGTTTTTTAAGTATCATTTTGTTTTTCAAATATAAAGTACTGTTGATTTAAAAATGAGAGTGGACGCTTCAACAGAATTGCAGACACAAATGTGGTCTTGCTGATGGAAAAGTCTGGTTCTTCCTGTATTAACCAGAGAAACGTTTCAGCTGGGTCAATGTCTCTAGAGATTAGAAGGTTGATATTTTGCCTTTTGCAGACCTGGCAGTTGCTTTCATTCATTTGGGAAGGAAGCTGAAAACACTGGTCTGGAAACTAACCAGGAGCCAAGTTCTTAAGAGTAGGATTGCCAGACAAAAAAAAATAGTAAATATACCCTGAATCTGGAAATCTTTATTAGCAGCTTTTCATCATCATCCACAGTCTTCTGACAGTAAATTTTACCAAGACAGAGTATAGGGTGGAAGGACTCTCTGAATAAACATAAAGCCCTAGGCACATTATAGACACTTCAATCAACAGAAGCTGTTTTTGCTCCCTCTAAAGTCAAACTGGCATAGTGGTTAAGTGCTACGGCTGCTAACCAAAAGGTCAGCAGTTGGAATCTACCAGGCACTCCTTGGAAACTCTATGGGGCAGTTCTACTCTGTCCTATAGGGTCGCTATGAGTCAGAACCGGCTTGATGGCAATGGTCTGTTTTTTTTGGTTTAAAGTCAAATAAGGAGCCCTGCTTGCACAGTGGCTAAGGGTATGGCTGCTAAACCAAAAAGTTGGCAGTTGGAATCTACCAACTGCTCCTTGGAAACCCTATGGGGCAGTTCTACTCTGCCCCATAGGGTCACTATGATTTGGAATTGACTCGAGGGCAATGGGCAAGTTAAAGGAACCAAGCAAAAACCAATTGCTAAAGAAGTCCCAACCTGTTCCACTTTGCCTTCTTACTGGCTTCATATTCTGCATTTCTCCTGAATCCCCTAAATCTGTATTTGGGATGGGTTATGATGCACAGAAACTGTATTTCTCTGAATTATGTATTTTTTTTATATGTGGCATGTATATGTCAGAAATATATATGTCTTCATAGCAACATATGGTAGATTATTTATGAAAACTAAAGTATAAGTCTGGCTTTTAAATTCAAGATTTCAGACTTAGATTCTAGAATAGTAGCTCTCAACTTTTACTACAAATTGAAATTACTAGGCATTAAATTAATAATAATAATAATACTGATGGCCAGGTCTCAGCCCTAGAGATTCTGACTTAATTGGTCTGGGTGGAGGTGGAGTAGAATTGGCATTTTTGTTTTTGTTTTCTTTTTAGATGTTCTCCAGGTGATTTTAATGTGGAGTCAAGGTTACAAGCTACTATCACAGACAATAATATACGTCTACTTTAGAAGTACATACCTCTGGCCGACATTACTACAATCAGAATTAGGATCCAGTATTCATTTATCTTCCTGAGGTGTGGTGGGAAGAATATTGGACTAAAAGACAGAAGACTTTGGATCAAATCCCAAATCAGAGATTTATTAAAATCTCTAGATGTGAATTTATGAATATGAGAAGGACAAATACAATATTCTGAAGTTTTCTTACCTTATACATTTTGAACAGGATAAAGTGGAATAATGAATAAAAACAGGCATTTTAAAATATCATCAGAATTATAAGAATTCTTCGCCCCATCCATTTAACCAAAGTTGACAGGCAGTGATTACATTTATTTGTATATCATAGCTCTATAAAGTTATAACACCACAAGAATTGTCAGAAGTTCTTCAACAGATACTTTATATCTAGTTTCTCCAATCCAGGCTTCTCTGTTTCCCTTCCCAGACCTTCTTCAGTCCATTCTATTTGGATGTGTCCAGTGTCACTAGCATAGTTTTTAGAATCCTAGAGTGACTGGAGATTTTTTATACCACTTAGGTCAATGTCCATTGTCCTTACAATCCTATGTCCTGGTGTTTATGTTTTATTATACTTTTACTCATTAAAATAATGAATAAAATTATGGTACTGAGAATCAGAATCCCAAGGCCAGGGAATTTAAACAAATTCTTCCTGCCTACACGGAACTTATTATATGGCTTAGTCTTGTTATCTCTAACATGAATGAATACCTCATTTACCGAAAAAAAAAAAATTATTTAAGCTTAAAAGAACATTCTTTATATACAGTGGCTATGTGACTTTGTATGAATGAAATTTAGCAAAAAAAAAAAAAAAAAAAGTTTTCATTAAGTTAAAAGCTCATTTACCCAATTCATATATAATTAATATTTTTTAAGTTAATTCAGTTTGTTTCTAAAAGAAATTTCATGTTTTCTAGATTTGGCAAAAATTCCTCCTTGCCCTATTGAAAAGCCTAATAAGTGGAATAAAGAGTGGTTAGGCACAAGTAAAGAAGCCAGAAGTAAGGGCCCTGAGTTAGGTTGTCATCAAAGTGTTGAAAGAAAATGTGAGTGTCCTTAGTTGGGGCATGGACCGTCCAGTTCACTGCAGTCCACCCAATTAACAACACTCAGTTTGTGACCTCTTAGACAAGATGGTAAATTCTACCTCTTAAATTACAGAGAACATTTTCTAATGAATAATTTTCTATATTAAGAAAAAAAAATATTAGTGTTAGGTTACATAGTTCCAACCAAACCCTTAACTCATTCTATCTGGCCACAGAGCAACAACCAGTTTGGTATCTTCCCATCACCGGTTTCATACCATCCACCAACACTTAGCCACTAGCTCTAAGTTGGAGAAAAGCTACAAGAGTAATGTGGTTTCTTATTCAGTGAAGTTATCAGAAACACTGTTGTTGTTGTTGTTGTTGTTGTTAGGTGCCCTAGAGTTGATTTTGACTCCCAGCAATGCCACGTGGCAGAGTACAACTCCGCCATGGAAAAAGCACCGTATTTTCCACATAGTTACGTTACGTATGTTCAAAGCTGCAATTGTTTAACAAATAAAATATTTTAAGGTATTCACGGAGTGGGGAGGTGGCAGGATGCATTATTCAACATTATCCAAGGGTATCTACAATAGAAAATGAACACTTACAGTATCAAATGCAGGGAATTTTATACTCAATGTCTTTGTTCCTTCCTTACAGAACAAAATGCCATCAGCATCACAATGAACTTTCAAGCTAAAGTTTCTTAAAAAAAAAAAAAAAAAAGATGACTTTTGGGGAGAAATGTTCTAGGATTACTCATTTGTCTATTGCCTGTACTAAGCTCTGAGATATCAACTAGTAACTTTGTTTTTATAGAATCATAGCAAGAAGATACATTTCTCCCATTCACAGACTGCCATAAACAAGTTTAATGTTAGATGGCTTATGTTTCCATCTTTTTAGAGAATGATTTATTTTCAAAACTCAGTTTGCCTTTCAAAAAGTACTTTATTGGTCTATTAGTAAAGTTATCTTTTGAAAGAGAGCCATAAAAAAACAAAACCAAACCCATTGCTGTCGAGTCAATTCTGACTTATAATGACCCTACAGGACAGAGCAGAACTACCCCATAGAGTTGTCAATCTTTTGGTTAGCAGCCTTAGCTCTTAACCACTACGCCATGAGGCATAGTACCATAAATAGGACACTTAAAAAATGTATTCTTATTTTAACAGGAGCTCAGATTTTGTTATAGAAGAAAAATTTTGTTACGGAAGAAACATTTTATTGCACTTTATCATTCAATGTGAGATATACTTCATCATATTGGAAATCATATTTGACAACTTTGAATTTATACACATACCATACTGTGCCCAAATAACTGAATTATTTAAAAAGATGTACAGGGATCTTTATCATATTTCATACATACAGAGTTCTCAATTAAGAGAAACCATGTGTAAGATTTGTGAAAATTTTAATTAAATTAGAGTAATATGGTTAAATTTTTAAAAAAGGTTATTTTAAAATTTAAAACTTGCATGAATATGTACATCACTGGTTAACGTATATCTGAATACCTTGTTGTAGTAAATTTACTATTTGAGCGAATTTCAAAGCCAAAATAGAAAACTAATTTATTTTCATTTGAGATTTAAAAGATTTTTCTATTTCTATTGTTACTAAGTATAAGACAAGGGAAAAGGTAGGGGGCTCTAATTATTTACTAAACCTACAATCTAAAGCTAAAACATTTTCATTTCTTACAGATTTATATTTATTTCTACAACCTAAAATTAATACCCATGACTTAAAATATAATTTCCCATGCTTCAAATCATTTTTTTCTGAAGAAAAACGTGAATGTCTTTAGTTAGGGCATGTACTATATGAAACAAGAGCTATCCATACATATATACATAGATCCTTAGGTGGGTACTCCGGTTCACTCATTAAATGCCATCAAACTGATTTCATATTCCATCTGGAAAACTAGAAAAATTAATGTTTTTTTGGTATTATTTTCATTGGGAAGTCTGGTAATCTTTCAAAATTCAAAGTAGTAGTTATTTATTTACTTATTTTTAGGTGTGTGAGACTTGGGCTTTTGGCACTATGCTAATTTTTAAAGCAGGTGCTGAACTCGAGGCAAAGGTGTAATCTTCAGGCTGGAAATGTTTCCTACCATAGGCTTGAATTTAATTTTGACATTGCCCACGTGAACACGGGTAAATTCACAGATTTTAATTTAATGTTTCAGAGCTGAAGATACAGGGGGAAACAGACAATCTCTCAACACCAGACTGTGTGTTCTTCTATCCTTTTTACGTCCCACCTGAGAACACCATCTCTGAATATGTCAGCTTATAGTGCTGATGTATTGCGGGGCATGGCTCCCTGTGGGACTGGGATACGTAGACAATCTTCCGTTTTATAGTTTCACACTCAGAAAAAGCAATCAGGATGATTTGCCAAGAAATCGAGTGAAGAATGTTTCCAAGAGGGCAGTTGAAATTCCTTGTCTTTCCCTCTTTTATGGATACAGTGTTTAAAAATTCCACACTTGCAATGTGGTATTCATTGTTTATTTTAACAGCTACACTGGAAAATCAATTATTTATTCACTCATTCATTCATTCTCCAGCATTGCAAAAGGACAGTTAAAAACTCGTTAAAGTCAAAGAAAAACAGTCATCTTTTATTGAGCAACTTTTCAAATATAACTGTGCTTAAATGAACTCATTATTGAGGACAACCAATGGGGCCCTTACTGAGCAAATAAATATCCCCAAAGGGTTTGAAGAGCTGGAAAAGTGGATCTTTTAAAGACCAGTGAAAATAAAATCTAAAAATAAATAAATAATGCACTTATAGAGAAGTGTGTCTGATCATTTTAGGATGTGAAATACTGCAGACTTACAAATACATTTACCAAGAACTACAGTTTACCTACTGATCCTCTCCCTCACCGACACATTACTGACAAATTTACTCACCTCGTAAGCACAATCTTCTAAGTACAATACATAGGCTCACATGCCATATTCATCACACTGTTACTCAACCAGCAAAGATCAAATTTTCTAATACTAATAAAGTGAAAATGGTTCTTCCAATTTAAGCTCCATAAAATACTTATTAAAGATAAAGCAGGTTATTTAGTAATACTGGACTTTGTGAGATGCAGTATGTGGGACAGAATGAAATAGAAATTTCAGTGATGGAAAATCATCTCCTTTCCTCTCGATAGTATAATAACCTTTTAAATCATGTTTGACATTTTTAAGTTGAGTGAGCTGGCAGTCCTGTAAATTCTCCGTGGTAATATATGTGGTAAACCCTTTCTAGAGTAGTCATCTCATTGCTGTGTCTAACGGCTCTCACTTCATGTGGCCGACTAGGCCCCAAGAGACTTATTTGACTCTGCCTTTCTCAAGCCACTGGTTGTTAACGTTCCTTATTATGAGGAAAGCAGAACCGTGCCTTCAGGCAGGGGCCACTGGGCTAGAGGTAGAACCAGGAGCCAACCTTCTGCTGAGCTTTTTTTGTTTTAAACTATTAAATATGCACATGCGTTACACAAAAGAGGTTCTTTGTGCTTCTAAAAACAATATGACAGCGATATTTACTCTGCCCCAATTGCTAATCTGACAAGCTCCATCTGGTAAGCAGACCCTTTATCTTCTCATCACCCTAAATCTCTGAAGGAAAGTGGACACTACTGGCATATGTCCATGGCTGGACCTTATGCTTAATGAGGTAGAATATTTATAGGTTTAAACATCAGAGACACCTAAAAGAAGTGTTACTTAATGTTGAGAAGAAAAGCTTTTCAAATAAAGACAGCTACGTTGGTCTGTTTTCAGTCACTCTGCATTTCATTTGGAAATCCAGCACTACAACTGGTTACAAAGTTACAGCTGAAATTCAATTATTCTCAAAACATTTAATGATCTTTGTTGACCCCAAAGAAGCCTATTTATCCCATGTACTTGTCCCTAATAATTTAGTTGCCTCCTTGTTTATTCTTCTTCCCTACTCAACACATAAAGATTGGTATCCTAGGCATTAGTGAGCTGAAATGGACTGGTATTGGCCATTTCAAATCTAATAATCAGATAGTCTATTATCAGGAATGACAAATTGAAGAGGAATGGCATCACATTCATTGTTGAAAAGAACATTTCAAGATCTATCCTGAAGTACAACACTGTCAGCTATAGGATAATATTCATATGACTACAAGGAAGACAAGTTACTACGACTATTATTCAAATTTATACACAAACCATTAAGACCATAGATGAAGAAACTGAAGATTTTTACAAATTTTGCAGTTTAACATTGATCAAACATGCAATCAATATACATTGATAATTACTGGTTATTAGAATGTGAAAGTTGAAAAAAAAGAGGAAAGATAGGGAGTTGGAACATACGGCCTTGGTGATAGAAACGATGCTGGGGAAGATCACATGGCAGAATTTTGCAAAACCAATGACTTCTTCATTGCAAATGCTGTCTTTCAACAACATAAACAGTGACCATACAGGTGGACATCACAGAATGGAATACACAGGAATCAAATCAACTACACCTGTGGAAAGAGACGATGGAGAAGCTCAATATCGCCCATCAGTCAGGACAGGGCCGGGGACAACTGTGGAACACACCATCAATTGCTCATATGCAAATTCAAGGAGAAGATGAAGAAAATTAAAACAAGTCCATGAGAGCCAAAATATGACCTTGAGTTTATCCCAACTGAATTTAGAGACCATCTCCAGAATAGATTTGACTCACTGAATACTAATGACCAAAGATCAGAAAAATTGTGGGGTGACATCAAGGATATATTCTACGAAGAAGTCAAAAGGTCATAAAAAATACATGAAAGAAATAAAAGACCAAAATGAATGTCAGAAGAAACTCTGAAACTTGCTCTAGAATGCAGAGTAGCTAAAGCCAATGGAAAAAATGATGAAGTAAAAGAGCTAAACGGAATATTTCAAAAGGCAGCTCGAGAAGACAAGGTATCATAATGAACAGACAGGGATTACCCAACAAGCAAGGTACACATGGGCTTTGATGTGGTTAAACCCACCTGAAATTGTGCATTACAAATTAGTAAGTAAACACAAGTAAGCCCCTGCTTACCTTGCTTGCTGCAAGCCCATGATACTTTGATAATCTGCCCTTGAGATAATTAAATGTGCAAAGACCTGGAGTTAGAAAACCAAAACAGAAGAATACACCCAGCATTTCTCAAGCTGAAACAATTGATGAAAAATTCAAGCCTTCAGTTGCAATTTTGAAGGAATCCATGGGCAAAATATTGAAAAACACAGGCAGCATCAAAAGAAGATGGAAACAACAATGTCACTGTACCAAAAAGAATCGGTTGACATTCACCCATTTCAGGAAGTACATATGATCAGGAATCAACGGTGTTGCAGGAAGACGTTCAAGAAGTCCAAGCTGTGCTTTGCACAGCGGCAAAAAATAAGGCTCCAGGACTAGAAAGAATACCAATAGAAATGTTTTAAAAAACGGATGCAATGGAAGTACTCACTCATCTATGTCAAGAAATTTGGAAGACAGCTATCTGGCCAGCTGACAGGAAGAGATCCACATTTGTGCCTATTCCAAAGAAATGTGATCCAACAGAATGTGGAAATTATTGAACAATATCATTAATATCACATGCAAGTAAAATTGCACAGAAGGTAATTCAAAAAGGGCTGGAGCATTACATTGACAGGGAACTGCTAGAAATTCAAGCCAGATTCAGAAGAGGACATCGAAGGAAGGATATCATTCCTGATGACAGATGGATCTTGGCTGAAAGCAGAGAATAACAGAAAGATGTTTAACTGTGTTTTATTGACTATGCAAAGGCATTCGACTGTGTGGATCATAACAAATTATGGATAACATTGCAAAGGATGGGAATTCCAGAACACTTAATTGTGCTCATGAGGAACCTGTACAAAGATCAAGAGGCAGTCATTCAAACAGAACAAGGGGATACTGAGCGGTTTAAAATCAGGAAAAGTGTGTGTCAGAGTTGTATCATTTCACCACACTTATTTAATCTGTATGCTGAGCAAATAATCAGAGAAGCTGGACTATATGAAGAGGAACGTGGCAACAGAATTGAAGACTCATTAACTTACAATATGCACATGACACAACCTTGCTTTCTGAAAGTAAAATGGACTTGAAGCACTTACTGTTGAAGATCAAAGACTACAGCCTTCAGTATGGATTACACCTAAGCATAAAGAAATCAAAAATCCTCACAACTGGACCAATAAGCAACATCATGATAAACAGAGAAAAGATCGATGCTTTCAAGGATTTCGTTTTAGTTGGATCCACAACGTCTATGGAATCAGCAGTCAAGAAATCAAATGACTTATTTCACTGGGCAAATCTGCTGCGAACGACCTATTTAAAGTGTTAAAAAAAAAAAGCAAAAAGGTTACCTTGAGGACTAAGATGTTCCTGACTCAACCCATGGTATTTTCAATCACCTCGTATGCATGTGAAAGCTGGACAGTGAACAAGGAAGACGGAAGAAAAACTGATGCATTTGAATTATGGTGTTGGCAAAGAATATTGGATATACCTTGGATGGCCAGAAGAATGAACAAATCTGCCTTGGAAGAAGTATACAGCCAGAATGAGCCTTAGAAGCGAGATGGCAAAATTTTGTCTGACATACTTTGGATATGTTATCAGAAGGGACCAGTCCCTGGAGAAGGACATCATGCTTGGTAGAAGGTCAGGAAAAAGAGGAAGACCCTCAGCAATATGAATTGATACAGTGGCTGCAACAATGCATTCAAACAGAGCAATGATTGTGAGAATGGCATGGGACCAAGTAATGTCTCATTCTGTTGTACATAGGATCACTATAAGTTGGAACCAACTCAAAGGCACCTAACAACAACAGCAGCAACAACTCAACTGTAAGCACTGGGAAGGCAAGGATTACAGATCTTTTCATACATCCATATAGCAGATGCTTTTTGATAGCAGTTTCATGAAATAATGCATACATTTTTATACTCCGTTATAAAAAAGGCATATTTACATTTTCCCATAAGAACAGATGTGATGTCAAAACATTCCTTTTGCCTTACCCCCAAATCAAACATATGGAACTTCATTTATCTTGTCTCTTAAACATTCAGCAAATATTCATTATGTATCCACTCTGTGCTATTTATGTTCAAACATGAAACACATTCTAGGAATTCAAATTTTCAAATTAATATGATTCTCTCTACATGTGAGGTCTCTGGATGGTACAGTTTGCTCTTGACTACTAAAGATTGGCAGTTCAAACCCACCCACAGTGCCATAGAAGAAAGGCCTGGCAATCTGCTCCCTTAATGGTTACTTAAAAAACCAAACACATTGTCATGGAGTCAATTTTGGCTCATAGGACACAGTCAAACTTCCCCACAGGACTTCCGAGGCTGTAAAGCTTTAAGGAATCCAACTTCCAAATCTCTCTGCTGTGCAGCAGCTGGTGGGCTCCAACCACTGCCCTGCTGGTGAGCACTATGCCACCACGGCTCCTTTCGGTAAAGATTACAGCCCAGAAAACCCAATGGAGCAATTCTACCCTGTAACACATGTGGTCGTCATGAGTTAGTATCAAATTAGTGGCAACAAGTTTGATTTTTGCTTTTGGTTCTGTACATACGATTTAACCTAGTATACTCTGTAGCAATATAGAAAAAAACATGGCATGGAAGTACTGTTGTATATACACACCCACAAACAAATACATTTTCTTAGGGATTTAGCAAGATTCTGTTGCATTGGGTAGCATATTAAGTCCCATGAATTCCATCTATGGAGGGACTGTAATTAACGTGATTTTAGAATTTTAAGGAGAGAAACATTTGTGTTGTTTTCTATTAGACGCTGAGAAAAAAAAAAAAGTCTACACAGAAAAGATGAAATATTGCCGGACTCAAATAGTGTTTTATGTACAACCTTAAGCCAACTTTATCCTAGCGGGATTTAAAGGCATCTGAGGCTTTGGTTTAGAAGTGGGAAATAAATGATGAAATTTCCTTGGTCATTTTCTGGGTCACATTCTCAATAAAAAGGTCACAGCCAGCTGCTATAGCTGCCTTCCAGGTGTATATGTTGGTTACATTAATGCATGTTCCTATCTTTACCATTTAGAGAATATTTAATGTACTTTTTGAAAAGATATCTGAAATTAGAGTTAATTTTTAAACCTCTAATAACACAGTTGGCTGAATCTTATATAGAAGGGATCTTGGAAATATGGCATCATCATCTAGATTTGGTGTCCATAATTTTTATGAATCAGCATATTTTTTATGAATTTCTAGTCTGAGAATGTACACTAAATATTATAGATACACATAGTTGCAATTACTGGTTTATTGATTTTATCTGCTTAGCTAGTGTGTTGTCAGTTGCTGACTCATGGTGACCTTATATATAACAAAATGAAATGTTGCCTAGTCCTATGCCATCTTCATGATAGTTGGTATGTTTGAGTCCCTTGTTGTAGTTACTTAGCTAGTTATTTTCGGGTGATTGCATACAGTGAGGAAGTTGAACCTAATGCCTATAAAGGCTTAATGAGAAGTAAGGCTTTACCCAGAATAATAATAATTAAACTTATATAAGTGCTCACTGTGAACCAGGTACTGTTCTAAATAATTTACATGTATTAGTTCAATCAGTCTTTATACCAACACTATGAGGTAGGTACTAGCATTATCCTCATTTTATAGATGAGAAAACTGAGGCTCAGAGAGGTCAATTAACTTGCCTGAGGACACACAGGAAGCATATGACAAAATTGAGATGTACAGCTCCAGAGGCCACGGGTTTAACCACCAACCTAAACCGTATCTCTAGTAAGAGAGTTATAATATTTGAAGGCTGGCTTCTAAAATAAAAGTCCTTGTTTTAGCCACTTTTAAGATAACAAGGAGGGCTGGAAAATGGGAACTTTCAGTTGGGTGTTTATGCACATTTTGCAAATAAATGGCACACATAAATTTATTTTTGTTTTTGTTCATGTGTGAACTTAGATATCCACAGCCATATGTAAGATAGAAAAAAAAAAACTCAATAAACATATGATGAATGAACTACTTGATAAATGAATAAATATATGGATCTCCATATGGAATATATTTATATTATTCTATCATTTTGGAGAAATACATGCACATGTGATCAAAGAATAATAAATGGAGGCTATGTACAAGTACTTAGGAGCCACTATTGAGTATCATTATATATTTTTTTATGTACAAGTACTTAGGAGCCACTATTGAGTATCATTATATAAATTATACTTTGCCAATGCAATTAATTATATTATCAGCAGGTGTCATTTGCATCACACCTCTCCCAGTCACTTTTAATAATTACACTGATAATAATATTAAAAAAAAAAAAAAAAAAAAGACCCAGCCTGTTGCCATTGAGTCAATTTCTAGAGTAGAATTACCCCATAAGGTTTCCAAGGAGAAGCTGATGGATTCGAACCGCAGACCTTTTGGTTAGCAGCCAAGCTCTTAACCACTATGCCATCAGGGCTCTGATAATAATGTTAGTGATAACGAAATAATGATAAATTAGGAAAATTGACTCTTTAAAGTTCTTATGTAATTTATAAATAAAAGCATCTTCAGAAAACTTTGTCATCGTTTTAAATCAATAACATATGATCTAAATAAGGAACAATGCACCCACTATTCTGATGCAGGTTTTAGACACATCCCCGACTCCCATGTAAGTCAGATTGCAGCTTCTCAACCCTGCCCATAAAGAAATGCTGGAGACACCCCTGCTTATCAGAAATGTTATTTGAATTAAAAAAGAGGCAGAAAAGGGGACATAGAGAGAGAAAGAGAAAGCCAGATAGTTTATTAAAAAAGTAATGAATACCATCAAGTGGGGAAAACAGCTAGATTTAATACACTACAATTTCTTCTTGTTGTTATCAATTTCTTTTTTTCTTTTCTTTCAGCCTGTAGCAGCAGTATTTTTGTAGCACAGCAGAGACAGACCTAAAAATTCCAAAGACTGATATAAAAATAACCTCTGTAAAATTAGAAAGAAGACAGATGGGTTGGGCTGCTATACTCATGCTCCCTACATTGTACTAAACTGAGTAAGAAGGAATAACCTTCTTTCTGGATCCCTGGCTAAATATCTGGTTAGAGCCTGAGTCACAAGCTACTATGGACTATCTCAATTCTGAGTGGCTTCCTTATAATCGAAACCAACTCTCTAAATAACTGTTTCATAGAATAGTTTTTAGAATACTTAAACTGATACTCTAAATGACAGAGGCAGAGTCTATAGCTTGATGATGAGCAATGACAAAAATTTGATTTCTCTAGTACATGATTGATTTAATTCTGTATCAATTTCTGTTTGGCTCAAATTTATACTAATCTTCCAGAGTAATTAGAGCATGTACATTTTTGTGTGTCTGTTGTATACACAAAATATATACCACGTATGGCAGATACTTAAGGGAGAAAGAATGAGATGATTTTTCAAAATATGAGGATACGGTGAGTGCTACGGAAATACTTGCATTCCGCATTTATTCTCATGACTCTGCCTTCCTGCATGTCAGCCAGGCTCAGAAATTTTGAACCATCTTTAGTGTCTCCATCGCCTTTCTCTTCCTTCCAACCAGTTAGCAGACCTCATGTATCTTCTATCTGCATCATAATCTTTATTCTTATGGTTGCTTTTCTAAATCCCACTCTAATTAGTCTGAACAAAGGCTTTACAATCATGACTTAATACATCTCTAGGCTTTTCATTTTTGGTCTCTTCAAACCACCTTTGGCTCTGCTCTGAAGTTGCGTTTCCTAAAACACAATCCTGATATGACACCTTCCATCTCTACCTACCTTACTCCCCTTCTGCCCATTTCAATGTCAATTTTAAAATACTTAGCCTAATATTTTAGGCTTGCCTGGATCTAACGCAAACTTACCTTTCCAACCTTACTTTAAAAAATGTTCCACATCAAGTCAGAGAGCTAATTTTATTCATCCACTCCTATTATTTTAACTCTAACATGCTTCCGCCCTATTTCCCAGCATACCCATACTACTTATCATTCAGTATCCAGTTCAAATTCTACTTTTATCTATGAAATTTAATTGACATCACCAGTTTTATTCACCCTGATAAAAATAACTCCTCCATCTTCTGAAATTCCCTAGCTACTGATCTCATGCCCTTGAACTATGGTTTTGGTGAAGAATATTGAATATACCACGGGCTGCCAAAAGAACAAACAAATCTGTTTTGAAAGAAGTACAGCCAGAATGCTCCTTAGAAGCAAGGACAGTGAGACTTCATCTCACATACTTTGGACATGTTATCAGGAGGGATCGGTCCCTGCAGAAGGACATCATGCTTGGTAAAGTAGAGGGTCAGGGAAAAAGAGGAAGATCCTCAACGAGATGGACTGGCACAGTGGCTGCAACAATGGGCTCAAGTATAACGGTTGTGAGGATGGTGCAGGACCTGGTGGTGTTTTGTTCTGTCGTACATAGGGTGTCTGTGAATCGGAACTGACTCGATGGCACCTAACAACAACAACTGATCTGTTGTCAATCTTACATTACTTTTCATAGTCAATAATTTGCTATAAATATGTACACGTCTTAATTCTAAGCACTTTGAGAACACACATTCTATAGTGCAAAGCACACTGTCATTCACACAAGAGGTACAGATGAATGAACAAAGGAATGAATGAGTGATTAAAGAATCTGTCTACAAGAGAAGATCATTTGAACACAAATCTCCTGAATCCCAAACAAGGCACTCTGTTCACTCCTCTGTTGATGGTAACTTGCCATTTAGTCAGATGTGATTGCTATAGGACAACACCTTACACACTCTATCTTCCAGTATTCAATAACTCTTTACAACTTTCCTATGACTGATGTCAAACTCTCTCCACCACAATCCAGCCTCTACCTTGAACTGAAGGCAGCATGGTAGAGGGAGAAGAGGAAAAGCCTGCGAGTGAGGCAGTCTGACTTCTACTCCTAGCTCTCAAAAATTCCTTACATTGGCAAATCACTTACTCTCAGTTTTTTCTCATTTGCAAAATGAGGGGCTTGGACTGGATGATTTGGGGGTTCCTTTAGTGAAGGTGAAAGGTATAATCCATTAACTTTGACCTTCAAAGATCATTTCACATGCTTGAGTTCCTAAGGGCTATTATTACATAACCCTTTTGCTCTTCCTGTGCTACTTTGGTATGGTTCTAATACTCATTCCAAGTTCTAACTTTCCAACTTTGTTTGACTATTTTTCAAATCCCACTGAGCATGTTTCCACGTATGCATCACAGTCCTCAGAGTGGCTGGCTCTGGAATTCTTCTCCCAAATGGCTTTGTTTTACTATCATTGAATCCTTTGATGATTCTGATGCCATTAATTATTTGGTTGAAGAGGCTTCGCTGAATAGCCCACAGGCTTAATACCCTGCCTCCTTAGGTAGCCTGTCCACAGACAGACTCATTTATCTGCAGCTTGGCTTGTCAAACTTTTTGGCACTTATCCAGTGACCCTTCTTACTCTCTCTGACCTTCATAATTATGCCTCTTCATGTCAATGTGCCTTCTATTCCAGACGTGGTCTGTTTTTCTCCTTTCTACCCATGTTCAAAGTCTGCTTCCTTCCCTTTCTACTCTGTGCAAATTTTGTGTTGCTTCATTTGTTAGCCAACTTCTTTGCCTTCTAAATGTATACACTATGAGTGTTAGGTGGAGTCTAGAAGAGCAGAAGCGTTAATAAAATTGTGTGGACTTGACACAAATGTGGGAAGATAATTAGAATCGGGAGATAGACACATAAACGTTTAAAGCTCTAAGACGACAGCCTATTAAAAATGCAGTATAGTAAATGTGATAGTCTATGGCGAAAGAAGAAACCCTGGTGGCATACTAGATAAGTGCTATGGCTGCTAACCAAGAGTTCGCCAATTAGAATCCACCAGGTGCTCCTTGGAAACTCTATGGGGCAGTTCTACTCTGTCCTATAGGGTCGCTATGAGTAGGAATCCACTCGAATTCTTTTTTTCTTTTTTTATGGTGAATGTGAAACAGTGGCAGGTACTCCATCATCTCTTCAAGTATCCTGGAGGCTGTTTCCTTCAATTGAATCTGCTGGAAAAGACTCATCATCCCTGTTAGGTGAGGACACTGCCCTCAGGCAAATAACTCAGGATGTTCATTGCAGCTCCCTGTCATTTCTAAAAACCAAGAGATTCCATTTTAGCCCTAATACCAATGTGTCCATGGTTTAATTCAAATCAAATTGATTTATCCAGTAGATCAGTGCTTATTAACTCCTGTTGAACATTAGAACCACCTATGAGACTCAAAAGTTGTGCCTGGGTACCACCCTTAATTTGTCTAATTTGTGCCTGGACATTAAAAAAAAAAATTGCCATCGAGTCAATTCTGACTCATAATGTCCCTATAGGACAGAGTAGAATAGCCCCATATGGTTTCCAAGGAGCACCTGGTGGATTTGAACTGCCAACCTTTTGATTAGCAGCCGTAGCTCTTAACCACTACACCACCAGGGTTTCCTGCCTGGACATAAGTAATTGTAAAAAGCTCCCTAGGTGACTGCCGTGTACAGCTGAGGTTGAAAACCCACTGTAGTACAGTCCAGCTCAGATCTACCTGGGTGGCTTGAAGATCAGAATACTTGGAGGGTGACCTAATGACTGATTAAGAACCATCTTGATCTTTCATACATTTTCAGCCTTATGATTACTTAAGACTGGAAAAAAAGAAAGGCTTCCAGTTTCTCTAAAGACCAATGAACACTGACCTCAAAAATCATTCCTGTTCATTTAAAGGTACGTACAAGGCAACAAAGGGATTTTTGTTTGTTCATTTGTTTTTTTGTTTTCCAGAAAAGGAATAAGTTTATTTTCCTAAAAATGAGTTTCAATCTTTGTTAACTAACCTATATGTATTGAGAATACAACATCTCCTCAACATGTGATTTATGGCCCTACTCCATCCTAGAAAGGAGTCCTGGTGGCACAGTGGTTACACACCCAGCTGCTTACCAAAAGGTCGATGGTTTGAACCCATTAGCTGCTGCACAGGAGAAAGATGTGGCAATCTGCTTTCCTAAAGATTAAAACAAAAAACCAATACCAAACCATTACTGTCGAGTTGATTCCAACACATAGAGACCCTATAGGACAGGGTAGAACTGCCCCCCAGAGTTTCTAAGGAACACCTGATGGATTTGAACTGCTAACCTTTTAGTTGGCAGCCGTAGCACTATTCCTAAGGATTACAGCCTTGGAAATCCTATAGGGACAGTTGTACTCTGTCCTACAGGGTCGTAATGAGTCAGAATCGACTTGATAGCAATGGTTCTTTTCTTTTTTTTTTTGAACAGGGCAATAAGTCAAAATATGCTAGGAAAGCAAATTCAACACTGTTCAGAAAGACCTGAGGAAGATGGTCCCAGACCCAATGCCACTGAAGATGGTACAAATGAAAAAAAAAGGCGGGGAGGAAGGGAGGGGCAGCACGTCTGCCTGAAAGACTTGAATAGCATCCCATTACTATTTAGCAAAGTCTCAAATCCATATTATGGCCGACAAGGGCCTACAAAATCTTGTTTCTTCCCTCCTAACTCTTCATTCTCATCTTGTGGATACCTCTTCTCAGTCCCTTCCTCTCATTGCCCTCCAGCAGCAGTAACTAAGCTTTCCGCCTTATTACCGTCTTGTCATTTTTATCTTAATACAAGGCTTTTTCCATCTGCCTAGAATGTTCCAACCAATGGGTCTTAAACTTTTCTGCACATTAAAATCACCTGGGGAAATCCTAAAACTTTTGATACTCAGGCCCTAGCTAACCAATTAAGTTCAATTCTCTGAAGATGGGACCCAGACATTGGTAATTAAAAAAAAAAAAAAAAAAAAATCCCCAGCTAGTTGTGAGATGCAGCAGTGTGTGACAAGTGCTCTCACACAGCCACAGCCCATTCATCTGCTTAACCTCCAATTTCACTTCAGATCTCTGATCAATATTCACTTGCTAAGAAAACCCTCATTCTCAGGGGCAGATTACTCAATATACAAGGTATGCACGGGCTTACATGTGCTTACTTCGTAATCTATAGTGCACAATTTCACTTGTTTTTTTTTACCATATCTTTGATGTGGTGAAACCCATGTGCCACTCATGGCAAAAAAACAAAGGAAAACAACAAAAGTCACCCATGTCTAGAACATCTAGCTTAATTGGCATAACATAGTTTATAAAGAAAATGTTCTGCATTCTACTGTGGTGAGTAATGTCTGGGGTTTTAACAGCCTGTGAGTGGCCATCTCGGATACTCCACTGGTCTCACCCTTTTGGGAGCAAGGAAGAATGAAGAAAACCAAAGTATAAGGGAAATATTTGTCCAAAGGACCAATGGACCACATCTACCACGCTCTCCACCAGACTGAGACCAGAACAGCTAGATGGTGCCCAGCTACCACCACTGACTGCTCTGACAGGGATCACAATAGAGTGTCCTGGACAGAGCTGGTGAAAAATGTAGAACAAAATTCTAATTCAAAAACAAAGAGCAGACTTGCTGGTCTGACAGAGACTGGAGAAACCCTGAGAATATGGCCGCAGACACCCATTCACCTCAGTAACAAAGTCACTCCTGAGGTTCACCCTTAAGCCAAAGATTGGACAGGCCCATAAAATAAAAGGAGACTAGAGGGCCACACCAGCCCTGGGGCAAAGACTAGAAGGCAGGAGAGGACAGGAAAGCTGGTAATAGGGAACCTAAGGCTGAGAGTGTTGACATGTCGTGGGGTGGTTAACCAATGTCATAAAACAAAACGTGTACTAACTGTTTAATGAGAAACTAGTTTGTTATGTAAACCTTCATCTAAAGTACAATTAAAAAAAAAAAAAGTCATCCATGTCCAGACTCTTAATTCATAACATGTATAAATTTAATAAATTATGTGGTCAACATAGAGGTCTGTAATGGCACTATAAATACATTGACATCTTTGTTTCCAACTTTTAATGGTAATTTTTTGAAATCTGGTTTTACTGGGAAAATGGTAATTCTCCTTGACAATATGACACAGTTTTATTACACTTTTAAATTTGGGACCAAATTTAAAAGTGTAAAAAAATATAATCACTTGTATGCATAAACTTGAATAATCTATCATCTACTTTATTTCTTCCCAGTACAAATGAATGCAATCCACTAATTGTAGGTCCTCTGTAACACATTCTGTTAATGCCGTTGTTCAGGAAAAGTGTGATTACTTTTGTGATTGGGTGTATTTTACAAAAAAAATCTGCCATGTTGAAAATTTCCTCAGCTGTTGGTTCACAGAGGGTGTCAGACCTGTGGGCTGTCACATGGTTAAACAAGGAAAACAGCACAACAGGCGTGTTAATTAGTATTGCATAAGCACAGCCATAATGAAGTCTAATTGCTCTGCAGTGGCAGTTACCATAAGAGACACAACCCATACCAGTCTTCCTCCTGTGATTACACCCAGAAGAAGTCAGAACAATGAGATTAAAAAAAAAAAAAAAAAAACCTCTATGCTTTTAAGTGCCTTGGCTTAACATGTAAATACTCTACAAAGAGGTGTTTGCTAGTTGGATATTTCTGCATGACACTAGTAGCTCTTCACCATAATTTATCCTTCCCTACCCATTACTATCATCCTTTCCACACACGCATTTTTATTAACAACAATTCCTCCGATTCCTGCCATCTAAGCTAGCTCCCACAATTTCTAAAAACAATTTCATGCTCGGTCACTTTTGCAGCCTGTCTTTAATCTCAGTGTAAAAAGAACAAAATTCATCACTAGACACATCAAATATCCTGTTCTTCTATAAAACCAAGCACTAAATGAGAAACCGTACAGTTTTACACAAACCTAAATTATTGTACATCACCATATCTACTTTTGATCAAATTTGGAGTGATTCGACAAGAATTTAAGAGCCAAATACCAAGTTGATACATAATATTGTCACTGATCCTAAAGGAAAAAAATAAAAAAAGACTGTATGTGATTATTTGACCAGTTTCATTCATGTTTATGTTAATTTGATTCAAACTTTTCCAAGGAACAATGGTTGTCAATTACATGAAATTATACTTTAGGGAAAGGCCTTCTGAACACACGGATTACAATCTGCAAAAGGAAAACTAAGACATCAAACACTTCCGTGATCTAAACTGCATTCATCTTTTAGAATAGCCTCCTACAGAATTGTGAAGCCAGCAGAATCTATGAGCGACTCCTCTCCTATCAAGTATCTCAAATCCTCCAAAAATCCATCTCCAAAATATATACCCATTTGCTGAACATCTCCTTCAATTTTATTTTGTTGTAATGAACAATTTGGATTCTGACAGCCTAAAGATATAAGAGAAATCACATGTGTTTCAAGATTTGAGGAAGGAAAACAAATTCTTAACTATCTGAGTATGGCATGTTTCAAAAATAATTCCAGTTCTCTTTCTTTTCAATCAGAAAGAAATATTGTACCATAAAACCATTTCAAATTTAAATATATACATATATATGAGTTTATTGGTTTGAAGGAATAAGAATAATTACTGACGCTAGATTAAAAAGCCTATTAAAAGATGAACAATATTAAAATAACTGTGATTTTGAACAGCCATGCTGCAATTCTGCTTTCTAAGATTTTTTTGTAAAGGCACATGTCCCTAGAGGGAACATGCACATGAGAAGAGGGGTGTGTGCATGTATATGTGTGTGTGCATGTATGCTAGTGTGTATACAGCATCTTACTTAACAAATTCTCAGGGGTTTACTTCAAGAGTAGAAGGGATTGAATGATGGATCAATCCCATAAAACAATGGGTTATGAACTCCAGATGTAACACTTTTGCACTTTGTCTAATAAGCAGAGGGATTTGTCAAAGAGAGCGTTCTTTTCTAAGAAAGCCCAAATGAACAGCAACCTCTATTTTTAATTTGTTTAGAATTCCAACTTGTCTTTCACTTGCACAAAAAAAAAAAAAAACTCAAAAGTGAAACCACTTGCACTTATATCTTAGCAGCTTGTTACTCAAAATCTGGCAGAGTCCAAAGGTCTGAAATGTAATTTATACAAACTCTTGGCCAGAATGCAACAAACAAATAAGAAAAAAAAAAAAAAAAGGAATGTTTCACATATTTTTCAGGGTAGACTTCAAGAACAACAGACTAAATATTTATTCAGTATACTTATGTGAAGGATAAGGGAAAGCCACATGGACAAAGTGAAAAGTTTTCAGCATTGTTCGATACATAAATGTACTTTTTAATGCCTCTAAAAGTTACAAAATTCATTATCACAGAAGTCTACACTAAGGATGTAAAGAGGGCAATTTTATAATACTTTAAAAGTGTATGGTTAAAAACAAAGATGTTGCTGCAAAATTTAAAGTTTCCATAACTTCTCTGGTACTTTTACTTCACATTATCAAAACAGAGAAAGTTCCATCTGTATCAATATGGGAGATCCTCAAGCCGTACAGTACTTAATGAATACGGTATAAGATAATGCGTACAGGAAACTATCATTTTTGTAAAAAAAATTTTAAAAAGGCTAATTGAATATGCATAGATTATTCACAAATATTAATGAAGGTTTGCACAAGTCAAACAACATCTGTTACTTCGGAGAAAGGAATGAGATTGTTAAGATGAGAGGGAGAATTAGTTTTCTTTTCACAGCTTTTATACTTTTTAATTTTGTATTATATAAAACATTATATTTTAAAAAAATAATAAAATTTAATTTTCATGTGTATTTGTTGATTTCTACTATAAACCTAGCTTTCTATTAAAATGTGGCCTTGTCTTCATAGCACATGTATCTAGTTCGGGAAAATAACAGATGTGGATATGTTGTGTGGATGTTAGTTACCATCATGTTAATTCCAATTTATAGTGACCCCGTGTGTGCAGAGTGGAACTGCTCCCTGGGGTTCTCAAGGCTGTGACCTGTAGGCTGAGCAAATAATCTGAGAGGCTGGACTATATGAAGAAGAATGTGGCATTAGGATTGAAGGAAGACTCATTAACAACTTGCAATATGCACATGTCACAACCTTGCTTCCTGAAAGTGAATAGGACTTGAAGTACTTACTGATGAAGATCAAAGACTACAACCTTCAGTACGCATAACACCTTAAAATAAAGACAATAAAAATCCTCACAACTGTACAAATAAGCAAAATTACGATAAATGGAGAAAAGATTGAAGTCAAGAATTTCATTTTACTTGGATCCACAATCAATGCCCATGGAAGCAGCAGCCAAGAAATCAAACAACACATAGCATTGGGTAAGTCTGCTGCAAAAGACCTTTAACACTTTAAAGTGTTAAAAAACAAAGATATCACTTTAAAGACTAAGGTGTTTTCAATGGCCTCATATGCACACAAAAGCTGGACAATGAACAAAGAAGACTAAAGAAGAATTGAAGCCTTTAAATTACAGTGTTGGGGATGAATATTGTATCTACCATGGACTGCCAGAAGAATAAATAGTTCTGTCTTGGAGGAAGTACAACCAGAAAGCTACTTAGAAGCAAGGATGACAAGAGTTCGTCTCACATACTTTGGACATTTTATCAGCAGGGATCAGTCCCTGGAGAAGGACATCATGCTTGGCAAAGTAGAGGATCAGTGGAAAAGAAGAAGACCCTCAACAAGATGGATTGATACAGTGGCTGCAACAATGGGCTCAAGCATAACAACAATTTTGAGGATGATTCAGGAACTGGTAGTGTTTATTCTGATGTACTTAGGGTCCCTATGAGTCAGAACAGACTTGATGGCACCTAACAACAACAGCAACAAGCTAGGCCAAAGTAGAGTCTTATTTGATTACAGGTGTGTATGTGTGTTGAAGGGTTATATGAGGCTATGGGGAAAGAAATGTGTGTTTGTGTGCTGAAATGAGGTGAAAAGGTCAAGTGGCAGGAGTTTGTTTGTTTTTTTAATGATTTTGAAGTGGGTTCTAACTGCCGACATTTTAGTTAGCAGCCAAATGTTTTAATCACTGAGCTATCAGGGCTCCTTGAAGGTAACATGAATGACTATATTTGTTTGGTTTTCTTATTTTCTTCTTGTTCTCTTTTTTTTTTCCTATCATTCTTTTTGTAATTATTTTTAAACTAAAGTATAAATACAGTCAAGTACTCAAATCATAAGTGTACATGTCAGTGAAGTTGTACAAAGTGAACATACCCACATAACCAACACACAGATAAAGATATATAACATTACCGGCCTTTCAGAGCCCTCCATCATTAACATCCTACTCACAAGGCATACCTCCAACAGTAACCAATATTCTTTTCCATCAACAAAGATTAGTTTTTCCAGTTGTTTATAAAGGGGATCATACAGTATACCCATCAGGATCTGGTATACTCTTCAGGGTCTGGCTTCTTTGTTTTTGCTCATTGTTGTGTCTGACACTCATCCATGATGATCCATGTAGCAACACTTGACCCCAAAGGGTTAGTTTTGGAGCCCTCTTGGCTAAATTGTTGCCCATGTCCATTATCCCAAAGTACAAAGCATGAAAGTGAGGTAAGGTTAATTAGGCACTAAAACCTTTGATTTGTGTTCCATCTTACAGTTTCCACTACTTCATATTCCTTTTCATTTGTCCTTTACAATAATGCAGGGTCTTAGATGATACTATTTATTAAGAAGCCCTGGTGACACAGTGGTTAAAAGGCACGGCTGCTAACCAAAAAGTCAGTAGCTCGAATCCACCAGCCAATCCTTGGAAACCCTATGGGGCAGTTGTACTCTGTCCTATAGGGTCACTGTTTGTTGGAATTGACTTGACAGCAACAGGTTTGGTTTGGTTTATAATTTATTAAGTGAGCCCCGGTGGTACAGTTGCTAAGCATTAAGCTGCTAACCAAAAGGTTGGCAGTTGGAACTCACCAGCCACTTCTCAGGAGAATGATGTGGCAGTCTGCCTCCATAAAAATTTCAGTCTTGGAAACCCTATGGGGCAGTTGTAGTCTGTCTGGTAGGGTATCTATGAGTCAGAATCGACTTAAGAACAATGCGTTTTTATTACTATTTTATTATTATTACCTTAAAAAGAAGAGAGGATTAGAAAGTTTGCACTAATTTCTCAAGGTAGGGGGATAATCGTGATTCATACTCAGTGCTTCCACCTTCAAAGTTTATAATCATACAAAAATCACACTACATTATTTGAATAGTGAAAAAAGGCAAACTAGAATTATATAGTCTAAAATCCATTTCTCTGCCTCCATTACTTAGCATTATTCCTTAGAATACTATGCCGATGATACTGATGCTAGCTGACATCTGTATTGCACCTACTGTAAGGAGCCCTGGTGGTGCAGTGGTTAGGGAATGGGCTACTAACAGAAAGATCGGTGCTTGGAGCCCACCGGTAGCTCCACGGGAGAAAAATGTGGTAGTCTGCTTCCATAAAGGTTACAGCCTTGGAAACCCTATGGGGCAGTTCTGCTCCATCCTACAGAGTCACTGTGAGCTGGAATCAACCGGATGCCAGCATGTAACTATTCCACAGTAGGTTAGCGGGCCTCTCAACGCAAGCGCAGAGCTCAAGTTGGGATCAAATGACAAGTGGAAATGACTTTTCTCAACAAATAGTTAACCTTAACATTTCCCTGCTTATTTTACAGGGGAAACAATCTTTACGCAAGGGCTTAAATAATTAGAGAGTTGTAAAGACTGTTATATTGGGCAAAGTCTAGATCTCATTGCTCTAGGAGTTGGTAAAAGAAACTAGTCATATAGGTTCAAAGACCCCAAATAAATAGAACAGAATTAAATATTTATATTAAACCCACCCAAGGTAATTATGATAATGTATAAAAATGCATGACCAAATCATAATCTATAAATTTAAATATCTACCCATAACCTGTTGCCATCAAGTCGATTCCAACACACAGTGACCCTATAATTTCCAATATTTTAAAGACGGCTTGGTGTGGATATTTCTATTTTTGAGACAAAAATGTGCTTTTACTCATAGAACCAAATCCCAATAATTAAAGCTATGCCATCTTTGTACATTGCATGCTTTGCTTGGCCTTGCCTTTGACTCCAGTTTATTTTTACAACAAACATTCTGAAAGTCTTTGATATCGCATTCAGCAATCCATCTGCTCCAATGTAAATTCGTTCAAGTGCAGGTGGCCTGTAATGTGTGAGAGCAATTAATGAAGTTTTTAAATCTCTTTTACTCTTTCATGCTTGACTGAATGGTGAAAAGGGGGTTATCATCTTTAATTCTTTAGCTTAACAGTGTATACAATGAGATATTTTCGTTTCCCTTTTAGATACATATATTATACATGTTTTTCTTGTTCCAAATGCAGACAAAATAAACTCACCAATGATTTGAAGAATGGATGAAAGTATTAAGATTAAATAGAAGTTACATTAACAATGATTTAAAAAGAAAAAGAAAAAGTCGTAAAAGAATTAATTCATTCTGCCATATTGTCATTCAGATTCTCAAGTTTAAAACAGCAACTAAAATATTTTTTAAAAGGCAAAATTTTTTTTATGCTAACATTAACATCTTAACAGAGGAGTCCAAATAATTATGTATTCCTCCATAATTTTTTTATTAATATACTAGTAAAGCATTTGCTCTAGTTAAATACTTATATAATAACAGATTTCTAAATAGATCTCCAATTTTTTTAAATATTTTCTTGTGCTTTAGGTGAAAGTTTACACAGCAAATCCATTTTCCATTCAACAATTCAAACACAAACTGTTCTGTGACATTGGTTGCTAATCCTGCAACGTGTCAGCACTCTCCCTATTTCCACCCTGCCTTCCCTGTTTCCATCCCTCCAGTTTCCCTGCCCCTCCTTGCCTTCTCATCTTTGCTTTGGGTGAATGTTGCCCATTAGTCTAATTTAGTTGAATGTTTTAAGGAGAACATTTCTCAGCCAATCAATTACTTGGCTGAAAGGTGACCTCTGGGAGTGGCTTCAGTACCAGGTTAAAAAGGTATCTTAGGGTGGTAGTTTTGGGGATTGCTGCAGTCTCTAGCATTCCAGACAGACTGGTCTTTTTTATGAATTTGAGTTTTGTTTTACATTTTTCTGACATTCTAAACAGGACTTTC
The DNA here is from genome assembly GCF_030014295.1 of Loxodonta africana. Lineage (NCBI taxonomy): Eukaryota > Metazoa > Chordata > Mammalia > Proboscidea > Elephantidae > Loxodonta > Loxodonta africana. The sequence continues at coordinate 35,226,001 of NC_087361.1, forward strand.
TATTGTGTCCCCAGCCAGAGGGGTGTGCAGGCACAATTTAGTTTTTCTGATCTCAGGCTGGTGGATGCTGTCATTTGTGTAGGCCATTGGTCTTTTGAACTAATTTCTTCCTAGAGTCTTTGGTTTCCTTCACTCTCCTTTGCTCCAGAGGGGAAGAGACCAATAGTTGTATCTAAGATGGCCACTCACAAGCTTTTAAAATCCCAGACACTACTTACCAAACTGGGATATAGAACGTTATATTTATGAACTATGTTATGTCAATTAAGCTGGATGTCCAAGACTATGGTCCTTAGCCTTCAAGCCTGGTAACTCAGCCCCACAAGGTGTTCAAATGTGTTCAAGAAGTTTCCTTTACTGTAACCTATGTGTACTCTATTATATATGTGAATATACAGGCAGCACAAATACCTACAACTATACATATGCCCGCACATGCACTCTCTACAAACTCCCACATCTGTATAGGATACATATCTACCTATATAACCACTCACAGATTTTTGGTTGTTATTACTGTGGTTGCAGAATTATATATAGCATAGTTGCAACCACTCACAGATTTTTGGTTGTTATTACTGTGGTTGCAGAATTATACATAGCATAGTTCTTACCATAAAAACCATAGCTGTCCTTTATTCTTGTGTACCTCTCAGTGTCTTCATTTGCCTTGGTCACGTTGTGCTGATTTCCCCCGTATTGTGTATTGCCTTTACCTTCACCGGAATTAACATGTGTCTAGTTTTTTTCAGTATCTAGTTTTTCTCCCTCCCCCTCCCATCCCTGGTAACCATCAAAGAATGTTGCTTTCTATGAGTAAACTTATTCTTAACTTTTTATAAAAGTGGAATCATACAGTATTTGTCAATTTGTGATGGACTTATTTCACTCAGCATAATGTCGTCCAGATTCATCCAGGTTACAAGACGTTTCACAGGCTCATCATTATTCTCAGTTGTTGTGCAGTACTCCATTGTATGTGTGTACCACAATTTGTTTATCCATTCACCCACCGATGGACACTTAAGCTGTTTCCATCTTTTTGCTGTTGTGGATAATGCTGCAATGTAAATGGATGTGCACATGTCTATTTCTATTATCGCTCTTATTTCTCTAGGGTAAATAATAATGGGATTGCTGGATCATATTTCTATTTCTAGATTTTTGAGGAATTGCCACACCTATTTTCCGTAGCGGTTATACCATGTTACAACCCCACCAGCAGCGTATAAGAGTTCCAATCTCCCCACAACCTTGTTAGCGTTTGTTTTCTGTTTTTTTGATCAGTGCCATTTTTGCTGGGGTGAGATGGAACCTCACTGTAGTTTTGATTTGCATCTCTCTGATGGCTAGTCATCAAGAGCATCTCTTCATGTGTTTTTTAACCACCCGAATGTCTTCTTTGGTGAAGTGTCTATTCATGTCCTTTGCCCATTTTTTATTGGATTGTTTGCCTTTTTATTGTTGACGCGTTGAAGTTTTCAATACATTTTACACATTAGGATCCCCAATTTTTCTGATTATCATTTCACGTTTTGAGGCTGACAATGACTCAGATAATAATAAAATGTATCAAAGTTCAATTTATGATTTTATCTGTGCAGATACATGTATAAAAAAATAGTGTTTAAGAATTCATCTGCTTAATAGCAAACTTACATTTTATAATGCATAAATGACTATGGATACCTTTCTGAGTATAATTTATGCATGTTGTAATCATTAATGAAAAATTTGTGTTTCTACTTTACAGGGTAAAATCTGCTTTCTTCATTAAGATCTATTTTCTATTTACATTAATAATTATAGAAGTACTGTAAATATTAAAGACCAAAGAGTAGAGTTTGTACAGGAAGGAGCCAATGGAATGCCTTGGCATGTAGCCACTTAGTCAAATTTCATCTGTACTGCCAGTCAGATATTATCCAACAACCTTAGAAATTATACTGTGAGAATTACATTTTCAATCTCTGATTCAGTCACTTAAAATATGAAAATTCAGTCACAAAAAAGGGGGAAAACAATGAAACAATGAAGGATCTCAATAGCTGATTTGAAAAGCTTATGAAATACAAATACAGGCTCTTTCAAGAAAATTTCTGGAACTCCCCCCCCCCTCAATTTTTCCTTATATTCATTACAAAATAAAAATGTAGGTGCTTAAAAGAATTATTTTCTTGAAGTCAGATGACATTTTTCCCTTTTGTCTTTGTGAAAAGATACAAGTTTTTAAAAGTCATAGTCTGGGATTTCCAAGAGAAAAAAGAAGATTGAAAATTATTTAGGAAATAAGACTAAAGTAACAAATTTAATCTGGATGGCTCAAGACACAGAGTGTAGTTTTGGACTTGATCTACTGTCCACTGAGATCATTCTTACAGGAGAATAAACAATTGCCAAGCATCTTCGGTTATGGTTGAATATTCAACCACTGAATGGCTGTTTTTTCTAGAAAAGTGGAGAGTCTTAGCATATGCCCTTCCTAATCCGATGCCTGCTGATCTAACCAGTTTCACAGTACACTTGGTTTCTCCACAGACACTTTTCATGTCACGCCCCCAGGCCTTCCCACGCTCTATTTATTTCCTCTATGTAGAATACTTCTCAGGCCTTTGTTCCCATTCGGTTCTGTTGCCACTTGCCCAGTCCTTGGAGCCAGTGTTAGGCACTCCCTCTTCTTGCTTCCTAGTTACTTTGCTTTTCCAACCTAGCTTTTGATTGATTTTGTGTTATCACTGCCTAGAAGGGTACATGGCACAAGATAGATTCTCAATTAACTGAAAAAGAATGTGAGAACATTAAAAGAAGGAAGAACCACACCTATTTTCTCCAGTCAAAGGTAAACATCAAATATTACAAGAGTCACAACAAACTTAAAAAAGCAAAGTGAATGAATCTGCTTTGTTAAAATATATGTCAGGGGCTTCATGAGATTGCTTATTTTAGTACTTAAGTAAATTTTTAATTACTAAACTATTTTAGTAAGTAAATAATTTAGTAATTATTTACTGTAGGTTTATAATCAAACTATCCAGGAAAAATTCTTCACTTATTTTATGAGTTTATATGTCTGACCATTCCTTTTGGTTACATGGGGCATAAATTAAGAGTTCATTAGAAAGAGGTACCCATCCTCTCAGTAAACTAAGCTCGGCCAAGGATTCTGTCTTCAGCTGTCTGTTAGATGCTATGGTGTTGACCAAACCAATAAAATACATTATTTTTCTTCTGTAGCTAGGTTAAAAAAAAAAAAAACACTCATATAGCAACTATAGAATTAGCTATAACAGTTATAGAGTCATTTTGGGAAGGAATGTTATTAATAACTACAACTACAAACACTGCAGGGATTCTCCAATGGCAACAATCATTGTGGCCCAAGCAAGTCGGGTTAAGGCTTCATGGTAGACAGGTTGTTTGTCTTTATACATATGGACAATGGCAGAGAATGGTTTAATGATCTCGCCTTTATTGGAAGCTTAAGAAATGGTATAAAGATAAGATAAAGAACGTCTGAGAAGCAGGAATTGAGAAAGATGCTTTGTGTTGGAGAGCAGCCCTCAATACTAAACTAAAGATTTGAGATTGAATCTGATTGGTAATCAAGAATTAGTACAGCCCCTTAAGGGCATGACCCACATAAAGAAATAGTTAAGAAATTACCATGTACTTTACACTGAAACAAATTTATGGGACAATTAAAAAGAAACAGTAATCACAGGGCATTCTTTCCACTTTCCATCAATAATGTAATACATACTTGTGCACATATGAGTGTGTGTGTGTGTGTGTAAGACACACCAAAATCCAAACAAACCTCCAACTGTACAATGTAATACACCAAATTACTTAACCCCTAACTACAATATTCTGGTGTATAGATAGCGTAAACTTGGTAGAAACGGTAGATAACAAGATTGGTTCTTCTTTATGATGTAATTCCATCCACACTGAAGTCATAACAATAGAAGGTATTTAATTTTGTTTTCTTAATCTTTAAGAACTTTCTATCTCAAATGAACAAAGAAGACTCCACATGTTACAATGTGTATTCATGATGCCTTATTTATAATTTTAGTCATTTAACTGGGAAAAAAAAAAAAAAAGACCTGAATCTGGTCTAGCACACTAAGGTTTCAAACACTTGCATCTTAAAAGATGCATGCATATGTATGAATTCGGAAATAATTATTTGAACACACCCCACAAGTTAAGCAGAATTTTCTACTATGCATATTCAACATGTCTTTTTCAAATGCTAATTTGTTAATTACAAACTTTTTCTCCAGCTTAACTAAACTCATATACTTTATTGCAAACCATTTGCATAATATGTTTCTGTATAAGTACTGCCATCATTAAGTTACTGAAATTTTTCAAATGAAACAGTATACTTCCTTAAAGCCAAAAGAATTTAGTTTATTATTGAGTAGGATTATATCCAGAAAATATATAAGGTTATGAAAACTTAGATTCTTTAAAAAATTAATGTTCCAAGCATTTTATATTGTGATAATCATTTACATGTCTAAGATGTTTTCAGTTTTCAGAGAGTTCTACTAATTATCCTTAAGACATCTCACACCAACAAATAATCAAGAGCACCAGTAATAAAACATTGGGATCAGAGGTCTATGGAGTATGGTCAGCATCTTCTATCAAAAGAGTGCTGCTGTGAGGGTGATGGTCATTTAAAAAAAAAAAAAAATTAGTAAGTAATTAATGGCAGGAAAAAAAAATTAGTAAGTACTTAATTAATGGCAGGAAACCCTGGTGGTGCAGTGGTTAAGCGCTAAGGCTGCTAACCAGAAGGTCAGCAGTTCAAATCCACCAGGCGCTCCTTGAAAACTCTATGGGGCAGTTCTACCGGGTCCTATAGGTTGCTATGAGTCAGAATTAGCTCAACAGCAACGAGCTTGGTTTGTTCGTCTTTTGGGGGGAGGGTAACTAAAGACAAGGAGCCTTGGTAACTTGGTGGTTAAGAGTTAAAGGGTGCTACGGCTGCTAACCAACAGGTCGGCAGTTCGAATCCACCTGCTGCTCCTTGGAAACCTTGTGGGGCAGGTCTACTCTGTCCTACAGGGTCGCTATGAGTCAGAACGGACTTGATGGCAACGGCTTTGGTTTTACCATGATTATAACAATTGTCAATTTCAAAACAGTCAGTTGTAAAGTTCTGAGTTTGGGTTGAAATCATGTCCCTTGTTTGTCATTTTTACTCCTGGTGGCTAATATGTTTTTGTAATTATCGCTAAAATGCTCACAACTATCGAGGTAGAAAAGCAACATAAAAAAGTAAAGAAAAATAGTCTACCCTTATTTTCACCATCTTTCATAACTGTCGATAAAATTAGCAATTAAAACCAGTATTAAAAATGCTGTGGGCATATTGTTTTACTCACCTGTAATAGGGACCATACCAGTATCCACCTCATAGATTCGATTTGAGGATAAAATTAGAAAACGTCTGTAAAGCTGATAGCACTGGGCCTGTCTTCCAGCAAGCACTGAGTAGATGTAATAATAATTCATGCATGTTAATCGTTCATGTATCAACATCTTGCATCAATGAGCCTAATTTGTAATATTAGTATATTTGTTTTTACATTATATTCATTTCTTAATAAAAATATTCCTTCAGCCCAGGATATTACCACTGAGCATGTATTCGTTTATATGTCGTGGAGAGATACCTGCTTTGGTGGTTTAGAGGGTCTAGGGCTGAGATTGAATGTAGGGTACTCAGATCATCACTAACATAGCGGGAATCTACAGGAGCTACCGGAATTGATAACGAGAGGCAAACGGACTGTTAGCATGGCCTTCTAAATAGATTTACATCATATTTTACTCATGCAACAAGTATTAACTCTAAGTGTGTCAGTATGAGAACCAAAATCTAAGCTTATTCTCATGCCTTTCCATACTTAATGCCCTTCCTGAAGCAGACGAAGAAGACTGCACTTCTTTAAAAACCAGAACCAAACCTGCTTCCATCAAGTCGATTTCAACTCATAGCAACCCTACAGGGCAGAGTAGAACTGCCCCATAGAGATTTCAAGGAGCAGCTGGTGGATTCGAGCTGACGACCTTTTGGTTAGCAGCCGTAGCTCACTGTAGCTCTTAACCACTGCACCACCAGGGCTCCAGTTTGGGTTTAAGGAGGCTAATAGTAATAATAAAAACAGGTTGAAAAACACTGTGCTACAGATAACAGAGCATGTTTCACTACCTTCTTAAAAAAATCACATAAAGGGACATGCCTAGAAAAGCATGGGTACAATTAAAACGGGTACAGAGAGTGGAGAAGAATATGCATAAAGTTAATCTAGCAACTTTTAGGATTTTGCAGACTCTGTAGATTGTGAAATCAATCCAAATTACATAATACATATTTAGTGTATAAAAAAAAAGAAACCAAACCTGCTGTCATCAAGTCCTACTCATGGAGATTCAATGTGACAGAATGGGACTGTCCACAGGATTTTCTTGGCTGTAATCTTTATGGGGAAACCTTGGTGGCGTAGCGGTTAAGTGCTACAGCTGCTAACCAAAGGGTCAGCAGTCCAAATCCTCCAGGTGCTCCTTGGAAACTCTGTGGGGCAGTTTTACTCTGTCCTATAGGGTCGCTATGAGTCGGAATCAACTTGATGGCACTGGGTTTGGCTTTTTGTTTTTTTAATCTTTATGAAAACAGATAGCCAGGCCTTTCCTCCATGACCACTGGGCAAGCTCTAATCTCCAACCTTTAGTCTAGTAGCCAAGTGCAAACTGCTTGTGCCACGTATATAGGTATATTTATTAAGCTCACAGAACATTTCCATAGCATCATATGTAAGGAAGTAACAATTGAATGTCATGATTTTGAAAATGATGGTTTCAATTTGCTTTGACAGCTTTACATAGACAAAGGTCAAATTTCAAGGAACAAGGGTAATTAAAACCTTTCCAAATACCACATTGTTTCTGGTGTTTCATCAAGAAACAAATTAAGAGAAAATAATTTTTAGGATTTATTTTGTACCATTTTGTGTGCAAAACTGTGGCCTCGGTAAACTCTTAAACCAAATACTTTAAACAATTTACAGTATAAAACTATTATTTTGATTCATGAACTTCAGAGAATTATATTTTAACTCTAATGTATGAACCATAATTTCAGTATTGCAACTATGGGGAGAAAAACCCACTACTTAGTAAAAGAGAAATAAACTAGGATAAAGATTAGATGCAAGGGAAAAAAAGATACTTTCACCTATATAATAGTTAATATTTTTCAAGCTTTCTATTCCTTCACTTGCTGCATATATTACAAGGATGAACTGTAGGTAGAGAGCAACTGTCCTGAGAGAAATATCTTTAGTCATAAAAGTAACGGTTGTTCAGACAGCACACATATGTACTCATTATATTTTGACAGGTTCTCTGCATGCACTCAAGTTTCTCGGGGGCCTGACATAAGGAGCGTGCTAAAATCCTCTCTACAGTTTTATCGAAAAAGGTCTTGACATACGATAGTTTTGAATGACAAAGAATTGTTTTGACTTCAATTTATAAAAATTGCCTCATTACACATAGTGTTTCCTCAAAAACTGTGTCTAAAATTTTGGCTTCAAAACAAACGAAGCTCTCAAAGTCGACGATGTTTGCTAGTTGCTATCCATCCGTCCACCCGTCCGTCCGTCCATCCGCCGGTCCACCCATGCACCCACCCATCCACCAGTCCATCCTTCCACCCACCCACCCACCCATCCATCCAACCATAGAATTACATGATTTATTGAAAACATATTTTCATGTTTAAAATAGGAATTACTACATTTTCAAATTTTTCTTCATCAAATCATTTTATTCTCAGTTACTTCTCTACCTACAACATAAATCCAAGCTATTATATCAGTAATTCAGATTACGTACTGATTAATAATCCAGATTACTGATTACTGAAAAATAATTCCATTAATTCACTGAAAAATACCCATGTCTCAGTGAAATGTTTTTATACAAAAGAAAACCATCTTTCATTTCCTAAAATTCTTAAGCACCATATCTTCATGTATAAATACAGATATTCAACTTTTATTTTTAAATCAATTTTTCTTTTAATTTCAACCTATAAAAGAAAAAACACTTTCACTCTCTAGTGTTGATAGACTCTGTCACATGTAACTTTAAATTACTTTCCCTGACACAGCTTCTTAATACTTAAACTGATGCTTAATGATTATCTGTCATAAGTAGTGATTTTTAAAATTATTCATAGGAGGGACAAAAAAGTAGTTATTAAAAAGTATATGATAAAAATGGCCCAGCTACTATAGAAAGCAATGAGGCAGTTTCACAAAATGTTAAACAAAATTACCACATGACTCAGCAATTTCATGGCTAGGTACATATCCAGAATAACTGCAAATAGGGGCTCAGACGGATACTTGTACATCATCTTTCACTGCAACATTATTTGAGATAGCCAAGGGCTGCAATCAGCTTAAGTGTCTCACAACGGATGAATGCATAAAGAAATTGTGGTATATACATACAATGGAATATTATTCACCTATGAAGAGAAATGAACTTCTGAAACATGCTACAACCTAAAGGAATCTTAAAAACATTATGCTAAGTGAAATAAGGCAGCCACAAAAAGACAAATGTTGTATGATTCCACTTATATGTAATGTCTAGAATAGACAAACGCAGAGACAACAGCTTAGTAGTGGTTATCAGGTGCCGAGAAAAGTAGGAAATGGAGCACTATTGCTGAAGGGGTACTAAGTTTCTGTTTGGGGTTATGAAATTTTTTTTTTTTTTTTTTGGAAATAGTGGTGATGGTAGCACTACATGGTGAATGTAATTAATGTCACTGAATTGTACACTTAAAATTTTTGAAATTTTTTGTTAGATATATTTTGCTACAATTTTTTTAAAGAGCATAGGATAATGTTATCTCAAATCTATCTTTCCAGAACAATTTAGAAGAAAAGGTGTACTTTAATGTTCAGTCTCTCTGCGTACTTCTATCTCTAGTCTATGGTGTTCTTTTAATTTTTCCAATATGAAGAGCTTTTAAAAATATCATAAAATGGTCCTGAATCTCAGAATATTCATTAGGCAGCCATCCAAGCTGCAACATATTTCAAAAAGGTTGGAAAGTGACAGGTACAGTTGTTACTGAACCCTACGACAGATAGGTTTCGCAGGTTTTAAATGCCAATTCTTAACATTTTATTTTTGTGAATACATACAAAACATTCTAACAATATATACAAGTGTAATTTTAATAATTGGCTAGCATTTCCCATCTGCCTGACAATAAAACCACTTAAAAAAGAGTCAAAGTAGAAGAATCATGCCAAGTTATTTAGGTTTAGCGCTTCTTAGACAATAAAAAAGGAAAAGAAGACCATATGCTTTCTAATCTTCCCACAATACTTTATATGCAAATTTGGATCACATGAAATGCGTGCATTTTATGTTCACTTGTGTGATAAATGTTTCTTGAAAAAAAAGTGTTTAAGTTTGGGTTAAAAATTTATACTTCAATTTATTCCACTAAAAGCTTACATATCAATTCGAGGTAACATCAAGTTACACATAATTAGGAATACCTTAGTGCTATAAATTACTCCATTAATAAATTAATAAAACTCTCACTATAGCTGTAATTTATGGAAAATTTTTAAGAAAAAGTATGTCAATTTATCTATATGAAATTTTTTGAATTTTACATTTTTTTATTATTGATCTTTTCAAGCCTACAGAAAAGCAGTGGACATTATTATGACCCTCTATGTGCTCCTTGCCCAGCTGAAACACTTATCAACATTCTGCCAGTCTTGTTTCCTCTCTTCCCCATTCCCCTTTTCATTCCCCCCACCATGTGTACAATTCAGTTAAGCCAATTACATCACATTTTAGTGAAATAAGTTTTAAAAACCTTTGTCAGACATAATTTGCATGCAATAAAATTCACCAATTTTAATGAAGGGTTGTATGAGTCTTAAAATATGTATATAGTTCTGTGACAGCCCCCATATTCATGATAAAAAATGATATGCAACATTTCCATCCCCCCAAGTGTTACAGTGTTAAACATTTACATTTAAGTCCCTGATTCAATCTAAGCTAATATTTGTGCGTGGCACCTGATAACGATCAAGGCTTTTTGTTTGTTTTGTTTTGTTTTGTTATGTCCTTTTTTGTTTCCTTGTATATGCCAGCACCATTTGTTGCAAAGTCTTTCTCTTCCTGCATTGAATGCCTTTTCACCTTTGTCAAAAATTAATTGAGCTTATTCCTATAACTCTATTCTATTCCATTCACCTTTATGTCTATCATTACATCAATACTACAATGACTTGATTACTGTAATTTTACAATAAGACTTGAAATCGGTTATGTAATTCCTCTGACTTTGTTCTTTTTTCAAAATTGGCTGGATAAAAGAATCTTTAGTTGGCTTTTTTTCTTTCTTCTTGGTATTCCCGCCCCCACCTCGCCACTCCTTCCTTCTTTCAGTCCTTTAAGATATCTTTCCACTGTCTTATACCTTGAATAGTTTCTGGAGAGAAGTTACTCCCATTCATATCTTTGCTCCTCTGTAAGTATTGTATCCTTGATTTCCTCTAGTTGCATTAAAGCTTTCTTTATCACTGATTTTCACTAATTTGATTATGATGTATCTTAACATGGTTGTCTTTTGGTTTATTCTGCTTTGGATTTATTGAGCTCCCTTGGATATATGGGCTTATAGTTTTCATTAAATTAGGAAAATTTCCAGTCATTACTTTCTCCAATATTCTTTTCATTTTACTTCCTCTCTCCTCTACTTCTGGGACTGTAATTACATATGTTTTAGATTGTTTGGTACTGTCCCACTGTCCAATAATGCACTGTTAATTTTTTTCCATTTTCTCCCCCATGCTTAATATTGGATCATTTCTTTTGCTAAGTGTTCAATTTTATTAATGTGCTTGTGTTTTGTTTTTGTTCTTTCTGCTCTATCTAATCGGCTGTTCGTTTCATGCAGTGTATTTTTCATTTCAGATATTATATTTTTCTTATCTAAAAGACAAATATTTTTATATCCACTGTTTCCCTTAGTCATGCTCAAGTTTTCTTCTTCATTTCTGAACATATGGAGCCCATTTACAATAACTGTTTCAACATCATTGTCTGTTGGTTCCATCATCTCTGCTATTTCTACGTCTGATTCAGCTGATTTTTTTTTTTCCTAGATATGGGTCATATTTTCCTGCTTTTTTGCATGTCACATAATTTTTTATTGGACGGTGAATGTTTCAGATTTTACATTGTTAGGTTTTGCATTACTTTCAATAATGTTGATTTTGTTCTGATGTGCATTTAAGTTACATGGAATCAGTTGGCCCCTACTGAAGCTTGCTTCTCAATCAGTTATGGCAGATCCAGAGCAGCCCTGAGTGTAGGATTAGTTTATCCCCACTAACCAAAACAACAAGTAAGGTGATACCCTTCTGAGGTTTCTACCCAATGGGAGAAATATAAACTAATCCCAGTTCTTCGTGTGCTTCAAGAGTTCTTCTGACTGCTCCTTGCTGGTGGTTCTTTCCCTGGTCTTGGGTAATTTCCTTCTTTATATGCACTGATCAACACTCAAAGACATGAAGGTTTCTCTCTGGAGTTTTCCTGAGCTCTCTCTGTTTGTAGCTTCTTTCCTCCCAGTACTCCCTCTTATAAATGCAAGCTCAAATGACCTCTCCAAACTCTTGATCTTTCCCTCTCATCTCAGTGAAGTCGCCAGGCTCTGTTTGGGCTCCCACTCCTTACGTGGTAGCCTAGAAAGCACCTCCAGGAGGGAAGCTGGTGCAAGTCTAAGGCTCATCGTCTTTTGATTCAGTTCTCTCAGATATTACTGCCATGAACTGCTGAGTATCCAAAACTTGAAAATCTGTTTCATGTATTTGGTCTGATTTTCCAGTTGTTTTATATACTTTGGACATGTTATCAGGAAGGATCAGTCACTGGAGAAGGACATCACGCTTAATAAAACAGGGGGTCTGGGAAAGAGAGGAAGACTCTCAAAGAGATAGATTGACACAGTGGCTGAAACGATGGGCTCAAGCACAGCAACCATTGTGAGCATGGCGCAGGACCTGGCAGTGTTTCATTCTGTTGTACGTAGAGTCGCTCTGAGTTGGAACTGACTGTATGTCACCTAACAACAAGATGGGAGGATAAATTGAATCCCTGTTACTTCAACAAAGCCTACTGCTAATGAGCTGATTTCGACTCTTAGCAAACCTACAGGACAGAGCAGAACTGCCCCATAGGGTTTTCAAGGAGCAGCTGGTGGATTTGAACTACCAGCCTTTTGGGTTACCAGTTGTGCTTTTAACCACTGCATGACCAGGGATCCATTATTCCAACAAAGCTGGGGGAAATTAATTTTTATATAACACCAATGATACTGACACCTTAAGTAACACCTTGCATAAGTTAAATAATTAGATCATTTTACCGACTAGTGCGTCCTAACAATTTCTAGTTTATCTAAAAGTGTATCTCATAACAAGCATATCTCATGACTTGTGTTTACTATCTAGTTTTAAAAATATGATACATTTTGCTTTTAAATCAAGCATATATTTATAAGGACAAACATGAATTAAATGTGTTTTTAACACCAGTTGCCCTGCAGAAAGTATCTTCTGTAGCCATGCTGAAGATTTTAAAAAGACTAGCCATACCAAGTATTAGTAGAAATCAAGGCATGAAATATTTTAATTTTGAGGCAGGGTTTAAATAAAGGTAGAAGGGATCTTAGGAATCAATGTGACTAGCACGAGCATAAAAACACATTAGGTCAGATTAGAAACTAAGAGATAGACCTAAACAAGATCAGAAACCACAAAGAGGAAGAGATTGATCAACTTGCCAAGACAAATTTTATTACTTGTTTAACATTATATATAATTTATTATCTAAACTTAGGTAACAAACAGGTTAGAAAAACTGCTCACTCATGATATTTTTTAGATTTCTTTTATTTTTCTGTACCCAAGACTCAGGTTCCTAAACGTTCTTCAGGTATAGGTGAAACCATCCGGTCATGGTGCTGGTGCTTTGGAAAGGATTACCTATGCCTGAGTAGGCCTACCAGGCCATTTACAGACACCTTCCACCCTACAGCTGGCAATACACATATGAAAAATCAGCCATCGAAAACCTTATGTAGCACAGTTCTACTGTGACACACATAAGTTCTCCATGAGTCGGAATTAACTCTAAGGCAATTATTTTTTTCTACTCTTCAAGAATAGACTCTGACATAAAAATAGACGAATGGAAAAACCTTATATCATAAATATCCATAAAAGATTTCACAAAGATAAGGTCCAGTTACAATAATTAAGCTTTGGTTAAGAGGCAGTTGCAAGTAATAGAGTAACTAATAGACAACACTACCACTTTTACTATATTAGCTTGAACCCTACATCAAACTGATGAGATTTATGAATCTACCCTCAACACTATCAGTTTTACATTTTGATTAGAGAAAGTTGGGAATCCTTTTGAGAGTCTTTCAAACTAGTTCATCAAGTTAAAATATCATTTGCTTTAATTCTCCATCTCTGGGTATTTGACTGCAAAATAAGACGCTGGAGGAGGGAACAAAAAGAACTTGGTGTAAAATTATAGCCACCTGCACTATGTTTGCAGCGTTACTAACCAAAATGAAAAGATCAAAATGAAGCGCTTCCTTCTACACTCGGGAGGTAAGTGTATTCTTTCCGCAGGCAGAGAAATTCCCAGCCACTTTCCACCTCTCCATAACACAGAGGCATGCTAAAAATTGTGCTCAAACCCTCTTGCTGTAAGAACTTGTTCAGAAAATGAAAAGGCTGCTGGTTAACCATAAGAAAACTTTCTTGAAATGATGAAACAACATGAAAAAGGGAAATTCAGGACTCTTGGGGCATCTAATTTTGCTGCAAGGCTCTGTTAACATGGAATTCAAGACCCCTAAAACTAACAGTTAAAGGCTTAGTGCTGGATTTTTTTCACCTTTAATTCTTTTTTTCTCTACTTTATTACCCTTGTCATACAGGGACCCAAAAAAATGGCACAAAAATGTGATTTTGTAGCAAAATGAGTGGCTAAGAATAGCACACTGTAGATCTAATCACAGTTTATGCTTACTTCCTCGCTCACTGCTGCTGTTTCCATAATTCTTCAGCTGTTTCCTCTAAATACTCTTTAAGTTACTGTGTGACATAACCACTTCTGTCAGGCGATGGTGTTATGTTTTTAAACTATCACATAAAACACAGTTAAAACATGGAAATGTATCCTCTCCCCAATTTCAATAGTACATTTCCCTTCACTTCTGGATTGCCTTTAACCAGTTCTACTCTGTCCTATAAGGTTGTGTGAGTTGAAATTGACACAATGGCAAATTTTTTTTTTTAAATGGGTTATAGAATTTTTAGGAACTATTAGAGAAATGTGGAAAATTCAGGTATAAATCACTGCAGTTTGCACTGCATGTTTTTCAAGGCAATTTAATGTTGCCTTTCCAGCACCTAGCACAGAGTAAGTGTTCAATAAATATTTGTTGATTTATTTTATATATTAAATCAAAGATATAAAGTGATTACAATACAGCACACACAGAGTAAAATTTCTGGAGAATGAAACATATAAAAATCTATCCTATATGCATACATGCATGGTAATACAGTGACATTTGTTACATAAAAAATGCACACACTGAAAATCCTTATCACTTTCAATGATGATATAGAAGCTCTTTTTTTAAAAAAGAAAACAAACTCTAAGATGCCAATTAAATATATTTCATGTCATTTAAGTCGTAGCTATCTATACTTACACCTTGTGTGTGTGTCTGTGTGTGTGTGTGCGTGCGTGTATTTGTCCTCTTAGGCAGAGAGAATAGTCTTCAAATGTCAATGATTGGGGATTCTTGTCTGCGTTATCATTAATACTTTGAAACAATGAGTTCAATATTGAGGTGTTTTAATGAATATACTAATGCTAATGCTATATAACTTAAATTAATACCAGGTAATCATACAACTCTAGGAGGCATACTACATATGAATGTATCCAAATGTATATATGCCTATAAGAATTTACTCCTTTTTCTTACCGACCATGGTGATACCAGGATGTGGCCAGCTCTCACTGTGGTGATATCGAGATTACTTGGCATATTGTGAGATGGCAAGGACAATTAGTCAACAGCCACAGGTCTTTTACATCTGATTCAAGAATGTTTAATTTAGGAAATGGTATTGATTTGAGCATTCCAGAATGTTCTGAAAGAAAAGGTTAGTCTGTCAGTCTTCTAAGGAATACAAAGTCATTACAGCTACGTTAGTGAACTCACTAAGGAGCTGGGAAAAGGCATGTGATATGATACATGGAATAAATGAAGGCAACAATTTTCTCAGGCTCCTTTTTTTTAGTAATTCTAGTTGACATAGTCAATTTCCTAGAGCCTGACATTCGACTTAAACCATAATTTTCTATTTTGAAATGTTTCACGTGGCACTTAATGTATGTTTAAATTTTAATTAGAGGGCTTTAAAAGTTAAAATTAATGTAATTTGCCACACCGTTTAGTATATGTCTAAAAGAAACAATGAATTCTAGCTGCCAAGTTATAATTAAGGGGGAAATCATACCAGGCCAAAGAAAAGTTCTTCTACCAACACATTTTCAGAAAACTGTCGAGACTTACTAATGTATGGGCAACAGAATATCAGGAATTCATCTTTGTTATTACTCTCAGAAATACATATTGTAGATGATCATCTCTTGTGCATTGCTACTTGTAGGAAATTTGGCTATTTATGTTTTGAAGTGTTGATTCCTTTTATGGGCAGGTATATTGACCCCTATCTTGAAAAAATCCCTTGCCATACATGACTTCATTGGAACCCCTTAAACTGCAGAACAATAACCTCAAAGAGAATTGTTTATTAGAGTTTTCTAGGCACTATATATACTTGTGACTGGCGGATGAATTCTAAATGAATGCTAGGAATTCCAAAATTCAAAAGAAAACCCCATGTGGAAAAGATGTATCAAAGCCTAAAGAATTTATGCTTAAATTATTGAAATTCAATTGTGGATGCATGGTTTATTTATGCTGACTTATTTTCTGGCTGCATCGTGTGCTTGAAGCCTACTGGGTTTAGGACAGAAGACAGTGACTTCTTTTCTGTATATTTTAATATTTTTTCTACACCACTTGTCCATGTTGAAAAAGACTAGTGACTCAAAAATGAAAATTTCTCATGTAGCCTATGTGTAGGTCGACGTTCCTCTCATACTTCTTTTAATTGGCTCACAGAGCTGTATTTGCAATGTAGTGTCAGAAAATTATTCATTAGTTTGAAGAACAGAAATTATTAAAACATTATTTTTATGCCAAAAAGAAGAAATGATACCAAATCTAGTTAAATGAAAACATTATATACCTATCTAGTATATCATAGTGAGAGCTGTTACATAAAACATACTATGTACGCACTGTGAACACTGTAGTACCAAGCCACCTTAGAAGATGAATCATTTTATGTGGCGTCTTTTATTACAAACAAAAATATAACCAGACAGGCTCATGTCTGAGTACTATTTGTGGAGATGGTTAATGCCCTGGAGAGAACCAAGGGCCCAGTCCAGGAATTACGACTCAAGATTCTTCCTCCCAAAGAGTATGGCCCCTGGACACACTTTAATTCAGTACTGAAGTCACTCCTGAGGTTCACCCTTCAGCCAAATATTAGACAGGTCTATAGGGCCAACAATGACACACATGAGCGACATGCTTCATATTTCAGTCACATATAGGATACTGATGTGCACACCAGCCCAAAAACAAAGACAAGAAGGCAGGAAGGGACGGGAAAACTGAACAAATGGAAACAGGGTACCTGGAATGCAGAAGGGGAGAGTGTTGACACATCACAGGGTTGGCAACCAATGTCACAAAATAATTTGTGTATTAAGTGTTTAATAAGAAACTAATTTGCTCTGTAAACTTTCACCTAAATCACAATAAAATAAAAAAATAAAATATTCTTTCTGCACACCTCCAGCCTCTCCTCAGTTGTTGCCCAATGTTCCATGAGCTGTTTCCAGAAGCAGAGAAAGGGAATGAAGACAAAAGCGCCATTTTAGAGACTGGATTCGCAAAGGAAGTTTGCCTACTGCCTGCAAAGGTATTGTCTCAGGATGCTTGGGAAGATACTTTCTCCTCCTTTATCCAGGTGACAATTCAGATGGGCGTATGATAACTGACTGGTGTTTTTGCTTTAATTGCGCAAATTGGAATAAGCAATATTTACATTACATAATAGTACCATTTCTTTAGCTTTACTCTGTTGATAGGGAAAAAAATTAAATCAACAAAAAAGAGCAGGAACTCTTTCTTGTCTTAGTGTAATAAGCTTTTTTCCAGGTAGCACATAAGACCCAGAAAGGCTACGTTATAAGAAAATCCCAGTGCTGAAACTGAGGATAATTTTATGGTGTGAATGCCTTTCTGTTGGAATTGACATGCACTATATATTTTTTTTCTGCCATTCTATACAAATGGCCTAATATTTTTTTAATGTGCTTCTACATGCAAATTAAAATATATGCATTTTTCATTGATCCTATGTTCCATATTTTATAAGAATAAAAAAGAAGACTCAGACAAAGGAAGCTAATTAAAAAGCATTAAATGTTTCTCTAGCATACTATATTAACAGTGTTTAAGAATTATGTTCTAACAGTAAGCTGTAATTATAACATCGTAGAGTAATAACAATATAATCAGCACGCTCAGAGCAGTTCCAATATGCCCCAATACAGTGAATACCCAGCAGGGAATGGTATTTTACAACTTTGCTTTCCTATTCTAGGCAGGTCATATGATATTTATCTTTTATTTCACTGAGTGTGATCATGATGCAAAATAATGTGCTCTGTTGTGTAGAAAGGGTTAAGCTATGGCCTTTGTAAGCCATTAGTTGGAGATTTATTGGGGGAGTTAGTAAGTCTATAGTTCAATATGTGGTGATTGAACTAGGACCATAGGTGCACAGACAGAGGGAGGAAGAGAGCTGAGGCAAATGATGCCCCTAGGGCTTTACGACATATGGCCCATCAGTCAAGGGTCAAGCCCCCTCACAAATTGCATGCACTTTACATAGCCATCTGCATCAATAAATTACTACTCTGCTGTAATTTTTATTGCGTGAGCAAGAGGGATCAGCCCCACTTACAAATAAACTGGTTTATTTATTCTTGTTTACTTCTGCCCTATACTGCAACTCATCTTTCCCACACTGGCGTTTCCTCCGATAGCTGGACCAACCCACTAAGAAACACCCTGATTCTTTAAAGTATGCACTTGTCTTTTATGGTCTGATGAAAGTTACTAGATAATAACTGAGGTGCAAGTAAAGTAGGTCAGAATGCTTATAAGAAACTGAACTCTGAGACCAGGAAACATTTCAGCACATTAATTTGTCTTACTTGTTTCTGCCAAGCTGCCCGGTGACACCAGCTTGGTAATGAAAGCTTTCTAAAACATTGTGATTTGCATTTTTAGACATTGGCCATTTACGAATTAAGACTATTGACACTAAAGCAACTTTTTTCCTTTGACTCTCACTAACGTATAGAACCCAAACCCGTTGCCATAGAGTCAATTTCGACTCACAGCGACCCTACAGGACAGAGTAGAGCTGCCGGATAGGGTTTCCAAGGACTGGCTGGTGGATTTGAACTGCCAACCTTTTGGTTAGCAACCCAGCTCTTAACCACTGCGCCACCAGGACTTCGAAATGGGCATTCCTGGGCACAATTGAACCAACATACAAAATGGATCTTAATTAAGATTATCAGATAAGGGGGCAGCAGATAATGGAATCCTAGAGAAAGAAAGAAAGACCCTTATGTGTGATCCGGTTGAACCACTTCTTAGTTACTTTAACCTCAGATGGATTGACACAACAATGGACTCAAGCATCAGGACGATGGCACAGGACCAGGTTATACATAAGACTGCCATGCATCTGAGCCTACGCAATGGCATCTAACAACAGTAATAGGAAGCAACCACAAGCAGCAGGTCTTTTTGTGTGGGCAGAAATGGAAAGAACCAGCAGTATATTTCTAGAAGACAAATGATACAAATAAGAAAACAGGAGGGCTAACTGGAGATCAGCACAAGCCTGAAGGTTTCAACTCATGCTGTCTGCAGCACTGAGTAGAAAAGTATTCTGAAGTACGGCCAGGATGGGGGTAGGTGGCGGGCAGAGCCAAGGCAGCATAGCTTAGAAATAAATAGCATGGGGGGAAAAGGCAGTTTAAAGAATTGGCTGTGCCTAGTCAGATATTCTTAAGCTTATCTGAAAAAATTAGCTGCAACCTCTGAAATCTGTTCTTATACTTTGTAAGCCTGGATTATGTGTATCCTTCTGAAAAATGTCCTGATGCTGCATATTTAACAGAACATGCAGAATCACTTTATATGGACCAAAAATATGAAGAGACACACATCCATGGAGCCATGTTTCTTACGGTTTACTATATATGAAAAGGACAAACTTGGATTCCCATAAACCCTATGTATTTCTTTAAATATCCCAAAGTAGTAGTATATTGATGTAAAACTTAATTAATAACCTTTTAAATTAAGAGCAAATAGGCACAGTTGTGATTTAGTATGAGAAACACAGATGTGTACTTCACATCTGAGATTGGACTCTAGTTTATGAAACATATCAGAGTGGACACAAGACCAAATTCTTTTGATTTAGATGGAAAGTGTACAGTAAGATTTGCATTGTAATGGATCCATTGACCCCTGGTCAAGATGGAATTGTCAATAGAAGTGTCTTATGTATGGTATGAATCATATCTAATGGTTCTATTAACATCATATTGAGATTGAAGTCTCAAAGAGCATGACTTAGAATAATGGAACTGAAAAAGGGCTTTATTTATTATTTTCATTTCATTTCTGTAAGTGTATTTTTTCACTTTTATATCATTTCTCATAGAGAAAAGCAGCCAATAATACACTTATTAAAATTATATAAAAGCACATAAACTTGTAAAAGGCATTCAATTTTAAAAAAGATTTTTTTTTTTTCCCCACAAGATCAATTCCTTAATGGCCTATACTTTAAGGAATAAAGAGGAAAGGAACTAATGGAAAGAAGGGTGGATTGGCAGCGAGCAAACGTAGCATTGTCTCCTACTCCTGCCTCTGACATAGCGTGTAACATTAGGCAAGTGATTTCACTTCCCCTCTCTCAGATTCTCCAACTGGAAAATGGGGACAACGTGATGCCTGCCCTTCTCTTATGTCATAGGGGCATAAGGGTGAATTAGATAATGTAGATGAAACTTCAGGAGCACATTAGAAGCAAGCGGTTTTTGAGTTACACCAATTATTTAATGATGGCTTATTCCAATTCCATCAGGTTAAGTGACCAAATTCAGTATTTAAGCAGTAAAATGTACAATCATCAATCTAGACAATTTTCTAATTATACAAAGTACTCTGAAGAAACAAGAATAAGACATTACGACCCAGTGGTATATCAGAAGTAACAGTCAGCCTTGTATGCCAATTTGATTGGGGAAAAAAAAAAGTTAAAATATATTAACCATACTCTCTGTTTATTATTTATTTATTTTTTACTTACTTAACAGCTAAACATGAAGGTGTCTGTCTATCCAGACTTGATGGTAGTACTACAATGACTAAGAAAACACCACAGAAACAGACGCAGGTGTCTAAAAAGGTACACCATTTAATTCAAAGCATGATTTACAGATTAGAAATAACCATAGTTTGAAGCTCGGATTCTAGAATACTGTGAAGGGTGATGGAGGATCACAGCAAATATTTAAACCAAAAACACCTGGAAAACCGTGGACAGAACAAGTTGAGAAACTGAGAGATTGCCCTCTTCTGATACGAGAACCAGTGACAATAGCACTGTGGAGACTTCTAGTAAACGCAGATCTTTTTGAAAATGGAAGAAAACATAACTCAGAGTAAACCTGAACAAAGCACACTAAATCAGGTGGAAATTGTAACCTTTCCCCCAAATTTACACAAGTAGAAAAAAAATGGAAGTTCATATGAAACGACAGTTGCTACAAAATCATTTAGGTTTGAAATAAAAGAAGCTGAGGATAGATTTAACCAACAACTAACAATCATACAGTTCATACTCTTGTTGTGTTAGGTGTGGCCGAGTTGGTTCTGGCTCATAGTGACACTATGTACAACAGAGCAAAACACCGCCTAGTCCAGCGCCATCCTCACAACTGTTGTTATGCTTGTATCTGTTGTTGCGGCCTCTGCGTCTGTCCATCTCATTGAGGTTCTTCCTCTTTTTCGCTGACCCTCTACTTTACCAAGCGTGATGTCCCTCTCTGGGGAGTGGTCACTCCTAATAGCATATTAGTCCATATTAGATATTTACTAATAAAGCTACAAATTGGAATCCGTCTCTGGTCTTTTAGCTTTCAGCTTAGACCTAGACCAGTGCCTATATGCAAAGAAACAACAGACAAATAAATGTTCTATTTCTACAACTACATATAGAATTTTAGTAAAGAAAAAAAAAATCATGACTATCCATTGGTTATCAGTGAATTTGAAACTTTAGAAAATCTTATAAAAGAAACCGTAGGTAAATGGCTTAAAATTTAATCTTTCTTCCTTCAAGACGTGCCTGTATTGGGAATGGTGTTTTTCTCCACCTGGATAATTCAGAATTTTAAATTTCTATACCTGAGCTGACTACACTGCACATGATTTTACAACTTAATCCTCTGAGATCTGTGGTATTGCACTATGGGGCAGCACGCAGAATCTGCCATTTAGTGATTGCGTGATTCTGGGCAATCTACTTAATCATTATTATTTTTTATGGGGCAGTTCTACTCTGTCCTATAGGGCTGCTATGAGTCGGAATTGGCTCGAAGGCACTGGGTTTGGTTTGGTTTGGGTTTATTTAGTCATTGTGTCTTGATTTGCTCAGACACAAAATGGGGACATCAAAGAATTGTAGTGGGGATTAAATGAGTTAATAGTCGAAGTATTTAGATGAGTGCTTGATTCATAACAAGGACTCAATAAAGGCCAGCTATCAGCTATCACCTTCATCTTTACATCCATCTTACTCATCATCACCGTCATCTCTCTCAAAGATTTTCTATAACCACTGGGAAAGAGGGGAGAGGGTCAGGCTTACTTATTTTACGTTATCCCAACTCTAACAGCAATGGCTAAAAATGCATTACTTGCCAAGTCACTTCTGGAGATTTTTAGAAATACTTTTCCAAGGAGATTTTTGTGTTTGTGGTTTTTTGTTTTGTTTTTAAGTGCAAGAGGGATATACTCACTCTCCACTTCCAGGTTCAACCTGGAGCTGGCTCCTTTAGGAGCACCCCCAGGGGTTTCTGCAGTAGTAATATATTACTTCCATCACTGTGTAGCCCAAGTCCATCCAAAGACTTTTATGGAGAAAATGCTGTCTCGTTGCGAATGCATAACTCCTAGTACACATATCAGTACAAGTACCCTTTTGTGAGTAGTGTTGGACATAAAAATCTGGTTCTAATTGATCGTTTAACTCACTACTTTTTCCACCCTTTGTAGGTCTTTGGCAATTTAAGCACCACAACATTGCCATTTTGCAATTTGCAAAACACGTATTTCAAAACAAAGACATAATAGCAGCAACCTCTGAACGTGTTTGTTTCCGTCACTGGACACTATCTGCCATGTATAGTCCATCACTATACTTGAGAGCTTCTGTCTGAGCTTCTCAAAGATCTCCAGGTGCTATCTGAAACGATGGAGCTGGTGATGTATTTGTGCTCGGCCATAATAGTTTTGTGAAATATTTATTTTTCAGCAAGGGACAGAATGTACAATATTGAAGTGGCCACTATTTTTCAGAGGGCCTGAGAAAGTGTCAATCGGCATAAGGATATTTCAAAGTACTAGAAACTGTTCTATCCCATTCACACGAAAGATGGAAGCTGGAATCTATTCCTTTGGCAATAGAGCAACCAGAGTTTGCCATCATTGTATTGAGCTTCTTCCAGCTGAGGTTAATGAACCCATTAAAAGGTAACAATTATGAACACACACATATGCATACATATGTAAGCACACGTGCACGTGTATCTTAGCATTTCACTGCTGATATATGAATAGTGATATTGTCGTGGCTTTTGATTAAACTATATCCTTGTATATAAAAGCACGGATTCTCCAGAACAAAGGATTAAGGCACGATAAAAGCTCCCTTTTATGCTATTTCCTTAGAGATCTGACAACACAGTGTACCAATATGTCTTGCTCTTTCCAAGACTAAACATCATTTAAAAAGGCCTATTCTCAGTCTTCATACAAAGCTTTAACAGCTTGTTCCTATTTAAAGTGTCTTTTGAGAGAATATCATCCTTCTCTTGGATCTAATTGTGGCTGTTTTCTTAAGTGCCTACATAACTTGTAAGGCTGCTTCTGTGACTCTCCTGTGTGTTCCCCAATCACACATTTGCCAGTTTGGTACAGACACCCATGTGAGTAGTATCTCTATCTCCCGACCTGCCTTTATTTAAAGTAAAGTGCCCCATTTCTGTTGCAGACAGAGGCAGATCTCCCACCAAATGTCTTTCCCAAAAGCGCTCTTCACCCTCATATGCCTCCTCAGATATGTGACAGGCAAGACTAGGAACGCTGAGCAGGAGACTGCCTCATTTTAGCACTAATTTTGGGTTTGCGGCTTCTCTGTGAAATGTCCACAAAGTCCAGGTACCAAGAAAAGGCTTGAAAGAGTTCAAACAAATGCAGTTTCTTTCATGTTCCATATCTGAGTGCAGCATTGCTCCCTATCCCTCCCCTAAAGCCACCACTTCTGTCTCTTCACCAAAAAGGTGAGGTTACCCTGTGGGGCTGCCCAAGCATCAGAGCAGTGAAAGGGAAGGGGACACTGCACAATTACTAGGTCGTTTCATTATTTCAGGGACTCGATTATCAGGATTGACTCTCCTGTCAGTCCCACTGACATCAAAAAACTATGTAAACCTCATCTTCACTTTGACTCTGAATCTATGGCCTATGTGGCCTTGAATAAGTCATTTAAACTCCCGGAGCCAATTGTCCTTGCCGGATTTACTACATGAAACTACTGCTTGAGCAGAACCTCCTTTCTGCTGTGCTGTTACACAAAATGATGAGTTTATTACAATTCAAACCAATGTTTCAACTTAATTCACCTCTGAGAAATTCCTTGAATTGTAGGATCACAAAGAGTCTATTTCTCAATCCTCATTTGCAAGTGAATTTTCAAAGAATTCAGCCTTTGATTGGTAGAAATAAACTTTTTCTTTTTCAGTTTCACAAATATTGAAATGCTGTTTAGTTGTTCTGTAGAGTGTTATCATCTCAATTCGAGATCAATAGGGTATATTAATGAGTTGGATAAAGTGATAAAATAAGACATGTCTTCCATTTCAATGGTAAATGTGCAAAATAATTTATTCGAAAAATCGGAAGAGAATTCCTATTTTCCCCTATATCCATAAACGGGTTGCTGAAGATCCAGGAAAGGCATCCTACTTCAGTGCTGTGGAAACAGCCCTTTTCTCTCCCTGTCCCGATGACCACCTGTTTTATTACTTCTTTGGACATTGCAGATAGATTAAAAGGAATAAGTTGATAGCATGTGAGAGCCATTTAATGGGAAATTGTAACCAGAACGACAAGAGGATCTCATAAACGGCCTGACCCTCAGCATGTCCCACAGGTAGTGCCACAGCCCAGCAAAGCTATTAGTGTAAACATTCAAGAGACAATAAAGAAGGCTGGCCAGAGCCCCAGATGGTGCCGCCATGAAAATACATTCCAAAGCTTGGCATCTGGATTGCACAGCTGCCATGCATAGCCCATATGTGGCAATAAACATTGGTTCTGAGGCTGAAACAGCTAGAGGTCAGGGTCAAATGGAACCATCTGAACCGTCACAATGGAGCAAACAGACAAAGGGCGGAAGTGACTGTCAAATGGCATGTAATTGTTCATATCTCTTACTCCTTTTATAACTGTCAGCCACGGAAAATGCTAAGGTAAACTTCCAGAGAATGAGGTTTTTTTTTTGTTTTTGGTCAAAGAACAGCAGCTAGTATTCAATCATCCTTCTTTTGTTCCTGCTCTTTAGTTCACTCACTTCCAAATATTAAGCTCTACTTGCTCTCACCTAACTTTTTGTCATTGTTTAAGTTCTCAGTACTTCTGTTCAGCTACAATTCTCATTTCTGACACAACCTCTTACTAATCAATTGTTTCCTTTTTAAAATGCAGGGTATTTTCATTCATTCATTTATTCATTCAACAACTGTTTGCTTGAGGATTTACTATGAGCCAGGCACTGTTCCAAACACAACAGGTAGAGGGATATACAAAACAAATTCCCAACACACATGGTGCTTACATTCTACTAATGCTGATTCATAAATTTATTCCCTGGTGGTGCAATGGTTAAGCATTGGGCTGCTAATCAAAAAAGTCAGCAGTTCTAATCCACCAGGTGCTTCTTGGAAACCCTATGGGGCAGTTCTACCCTGTCCTATATGGTCACTATGAGTCAGAATCAACTGCAAGGCAACAGGTTAGTTTTAATATTGGTGAATGCTGACCATGCACCAGCTACAAGGTTCTCATCTCAAAGACAGAAGAATTTTTGATCAAGGAGAAAGGCAAGCAAATAAACAAAGAGTGTGTGATAAATGTTAAACATAACAGCAAAAGATGATGTTCTGAGACCACAGAACCAAAACCTGAGTTGATTCTGACTCATAACGACCCTATAGGATAGAGTTTAACTGCTCCCCGCCCCCCCAGCCATAGGGTTTCCAAGGAGCGGCTGGCTGATTTGAACTGCTGACCTTTTTTGGTTAGCAGCAGAGCTTTTAACCACTATGCCACCAGGGCTCCTCTGAGAACACAGAGAGGGTCATTAAATTGAATGTGAACAAGAGGAGTGGATCACGGAGGGCTTTCCAAAAGAAGTGACATTTTACTTGAAGCCAAGGGAACAGGCAGGGAAAGAAGAACCCAAGAAAAGGGGGTTGAGTATGCAGAGTTCAGCCAATTATTTAGCAGAGCTGTAAGGTAAAGTGGGAAGAGAATATGGGGTGATGAGATGGGGAACAGTGGCCAATCGTGAAGGCTTTGTACGTACGAAAATGTCCTGCTGAGCATCTACGTATTAAAAAAATTTGTCCTCGAGGCAACTTCATTAGAGATATTTGATAGGTACTTAGACAGAAAGGGATAAATTTCTAAAGAATGATACTCTGGAAGTTGAGAAGAGGGATTTAGCTTATTTACAGCTGAAGGTAGTTGAGAAGACTTTCGGGCTGTACTTTAAAAGCACAGGTGGGATTTAGGAAAAGGGGATCATGAGCAATCCAACAAAGTACTGAAATACTTGAAACCCTGATTTAGGCCTCTTTTAATTTTTGTGATAAAATATATTTAGCAAAATGTTTGCATTTTTGATAATTCAGTGACATTATTTTCACCATGTTGTACTGCCATCACCACTACCGATTTCCAAATGTTTCACATCACCCCAAACAGAAACTCAGCACCCCTTCAGCGATAGCTTCCATTCCCTCTTCTCCCCAGCCCCTGGTAATCATTAGTAGACTTTTGTCTCTCTGCATTTGCCTGCTCCAGATATTTCATATAAGTAGGATTATACAATATTTGTTTTGACTTTTTTCACTCAGCATGGTATTTTCTGAGTTTTTGAAGTAACTGACTTTTCATTCAGCATAACGTTTTCAAGTTTCATCCATTCGTGGTATGTATCAGGATTTCATTTCTTTTCTGTGGTGGAATAAGAATCCATTGTATGTATACACCTCATTTTGCTTAACCATTCAGCTGCTGTTTCTACCTCTTACTTTTAAAATCATCTGTTCCTCTGAGGAAAATGAGTCTATCTCTCCACTTCTAAATTTAAGAGAACTGGGGGAAGAACATATGGCTAGGTTAAAATGTAACATGGACTTAAACTTCTATGGCACCTGCGTTCTCCCCTCTCACAAAAGTTATTTAGTATATCCTCTAATTAATTTGGTTATAACTGAAGCAGCTGTAATCCTACTCCTAACTTTAATATTGACCTACAGTGTATACCTTCACTTTCACTGGAAATCCCTACAAGTGAATTTGAACTACATCTACCTTCTAATGTTCTGTGCACACTTTCCATGGCTAAGAGGCCTCCCTGTGACCCACTGGCACATGATTTCCAACATGAAGGCTCACGGTACTTTTCCTTCAAAAAGAAATGTGTCCCATTGACAGGGTATAAAATCAACATCCTCTGTCATACACCATATAACAGAGTTTAATATACGTTATTTTGTCCCACATTTCACTCTGGACATTTTAGCTGAAGAAATGCTTAAATGATATTCTAATAACACAATAGTTTTATTTATTAGATTCAAATAACA
This sequence comes from Loxodonta africana, assembly GCF_030014295.1. Classification (NCBI taxonomy): domain Eukaryota; kingdom Metazoa; phylum Chordata; class Mammalia; order Proboscidea; family Elephantidae; genus Loxodonta; species Loxodonta africana. Next base: position 35,253,568 of record NC_087361.1, read on the forward strand.
TGTCCTGACACATTATCAAAACGTCTTTACAACGTGTTTCTTCTATGACACACCCTTTTTCCTCAGTATGTACAATTGATTCTTCATTCGTATGATCCAAAAATTCTCGTAACAACATCTTCACTTACACCGCTGATCTCTCATCTTGTAAAGTGAAATCAGAGAATTATAAGAGCCCTGAATTCTGAAAAAAATGATCAGATTGGTTAAGTTGTCAGTCCTATACTAGGCTAATGTTTTCGAAAAACATAAATTCAAACCCTTTTTAGCCCAAGATTTTATACTCTTTATATAGACTACTGATACTTATCATCTTCTACAAAATAAAACTTGCTTCTCTGTCAACATATAGGAATTTCATATTATTTCTACTAGTCATTCCTTTTGAAATACTGGCCTGGTTCAGATCTCGATCCGAAATGCATGTCCATTTTCATGGTCTCTGCATTTGACTACAACAGCTTGCCAATTAATCTTGCCAGGTTCTCTCATCTCAGCGTTCAAAAGAGCTTCTAAAATCCCACCTGCTCTGTGAAGCTTCTCAGCAATGAAGACCATTCACAGGGCTGTGTTTGTTCTGCCTTGTGCTGTACTTGCTCATGACCTTTGAGCTACATCCTGTTTGCTGAAAAGCCAGTCATTTCCCTGGTAGAGCTCGCCAAGGGCCCAGTCTGCTTTTTGCACTATGTGTATTTAAATAATAAAAAGAAGCTGATGATTGCAGGGTCCCTCATTTCAGATTATGAAGTGTAAATTAGCCAAGTGTTTTGATAGCTCTTAATTATTGACAACAGACAGTCTCATGGAAGAGCTTGCATAAGCCACATGTCTAGGTAATATGAAACCTTGCTCCGCTCCTTAGCAATTACATCTCTGCTGAGCTATGGGGAGGGGGACCACCAGGTGTCCAGCAAGGATAGAATTTGTGGATTAGCAAAGTGAGAGCTAATGAGGTTGGATTCTATGAGGGCATTCATTAGCAGTGTTGTATTATTCAAAGACCATTTTCAAAAAGGCTCCAAAAATTGCCTGAAAAAACACTGAGTGTACAAATGAAAATTATTGAGGTAAAGATGGCTGGCCTACCCAGACACGGCCAGGGCAGGTTTGTTTCGGTGGTCCTTAAGAGCCCTCGTTTCCTATCTGCCTGTTGTAGCAAACAGCTCTCTTGGGACTAAGGTTTTTCTTCTTTACTCCTTCCCCATCAATACTCTCAACAAACATAATAACTCAATAGTTTTCTGTACTAACGCTTAAGCCTCACATCATCTTTAAGTAAAATAAGATCTGAGATATTTCAAGATCTTTTAGAAGAATAAAACTGAGATTTGTCTATTGGTTTTATACACATATACACAGTTATTGAGCAACCTAAGTATTTTACTCCTCTCACTCCACTTATTCTTCTTGATGCTAATGCTACACTCATCCTACACAAGAAGAAACAGAGGTTAAATAACTTCGCCCAAATTATATAACTGATAATTGGTAAGGACTTGCTTTTAGCCTAAAGATATATTACAAATATTCTTAAATGTTTACATGTTGTAAATACATAAAACAAATGATAACTTAATGAACACTTAAATATGTAATTCCAAAAATATGTCCAGAATGGTAAAAAAGAGAAATAATTTTAGATTTGCTATTTCTGCTAGAGGAAACAAAACAGGAGGATCATTGGCAAAGAAAATGTTGATCAACCAATGACAACTGGGTGGCTTCATTTGGTGAATGAGTTTGTAGACACATACATAGCTTCGATTATTAATCATTTTGGAATCAAAGACTTTTTGGATATGATAATTTAAACTCATGTTCAGCGCGAACAACAAAGGAGATTTACAGCCAGGATCTGGCTCAACCTCCAGACAGAAAAAACATTAGTCAGGTTTAATAATGTAGCTAAATATAAAGAACTAACTGGAACCTTTCCATTCTCACACATGTCAGCAGGCTTTCCTTTCGCAAATCTGTTTTTTCATTGCCTTATACATAATAGATTAAAATGTATTCTCCACATAAAAATTGCATTGGTGTTTAGGATCTGCTTAAACATAGAATGTCTTCCTCCGCCATGAACTAAAAAAAAAACTATCAAATGAAACTTGGTTCCTGCTCTTGCTCATAGTTTTTTCACGCTATGATAAAACCCAAAACCAAACCATTTGCTGTCCAGTCAATCTCAACTCATAGCGACCCTATAGGAGAGAATGGGACTGCCCCATAGGGTTTCCAAGATGCTGCCGGTGGATTTGAATTGCCAACCTTTTGGTTAGCAGCTGAACTCTTAACCACTGTGCCACCACGGCTCCAAATTTGTGGCTGTAAAATAGCCTTGCTCTCCAGATATAAAAGGTTCCTGAATTGCCATAACAGGAATTGGGATAGTAATTTTAGAAGAAGGATACCATGTTCCCCAAGCCTATTTGGTTTCTGAGTTCAGAAATTGAGAGTTTAGCTATCAAGGGACACTTTTTATTATACTTGTCAGCATTTCAGACATTAAATTTCCTCATGGAGCTTGTCTCTAAAATATACCTACACCCACAAGGTGGCAGTAGAGATTTGTGGTCACATGGTTAGGACTCCAAAGAATGGGACTTAAACATACTCATTGTCTCTATTAAATCCACTCACCATTGAATCGTTAAAATATAAAACGCTTTACATACAGACTTGTTTGGTGAATTCTTAAAATTTTTTACTTTGTCATCTCTTTAAATTTACACATGCCTTTGAGAAACGTTTCCTCTGCTCTTTAGATTCCTGTGACTTAATTTGACTTGGAAACCTCTGAAAAGATTTTGGTTCCACTAAATTCATATTTCACTGGGTAATGTCACATTTTTCTGCTTATGTTACCAAAAGGAAATTCAGCCTCTACAATGTTAATTTAAATTCTACTTCGTTAGATATTTAGAACCTTAGTGAAAAGTCACCCTCTCTAGTTTTCCTATTAATAGGGTGTAAACTTTGTGTTTAAGTATGTTTTTCCCTGTATGAAAAGATACAGCAGCCTGCCCCTATTATCTACAAAATTGGTAATTGAAGTTTAATGGAAAGGTCATTAGACCTTGGGTCAGAAGAGCTGGGACCTTGTTCTTTCTCTGGCACTTTTTTGCTAGGTAACTTAGAGCAAGACACTTAACCTCTTTGACCCTCGGTTTCCTCTTCTGTCAAATGGAAATGCTAGTTCAATACTGGAAATAAGAATAAATTAAAGTAAGTGAAATAAGTGCCTAGAATAGAGTAGGACTTTAAGAAACGGCATACCAGAACTGCTTGGATTTCTCACCCAAATTTGGCAATCAACAAAAGGATTATTAAGAACAAAAACAATATACCTTAGGGGGCAGATACCTTATGTCAATAGGTAAGGAACAACTCAGAAAGGGAGGGTGAGAATGGTTGCACAACTCAAAGACTGTAATCTTTGATGTCACTGAATCGTACATGTAGAAACTGCTCAATTGGTGTATGTTTTGCTGTGTATATTCTCAACAATAACAACAAAAAATAATTTAAAAAGAATAAACACAATACATGAAAAAAAAAGTCAAAGATTTTCCAGTCTTCTAACAGTTGTGAAGGTGTTTAACTTCAATATCATTATAGGACTGTAAGTAAGAATTTTGGGCATTTTTTGTTTTCAGATTTTAAGTTCCAAGCAGAGAGAAAGCAAAAATATCAATGTTTTAACTACTCAATACATTGTAAAAGTGGCTTCTTAAGCTTAGTTCTCTGTTTTCTCCCTGGAAAATATCTACCACATTAAACAAATTAAGCTTTGTATTGATCCAATTAAAATATGAATACATTGACTTAATATAGCAATCACTAACACTAGAATAGTAGCAATTGTCTTTAATGAAAAAAAAAAATGAAACAATATTTTCCTTACCTCCTTAGGAGAGATACAAAAGTAACTACTTAGCTAATTTTTTTCTTTAATGGGGTGATTAAGCAAAGCATAACAACTGAATATGGAAAGATAACTTTTTTTCTAACATGCATACTTTTCCTTTATTATTTTAAACAATATATTTCAAATATTGTAAAGTTTTTTTTAATCAATTTATATGCATTGTACTAGTTTATCATATCTCTAGACCTAGAGCTCAGAAAATTCGTATCTGTCTCTTTGAAAACACAATCTTCTGGAAATACCCAAATATTCAGAATAGAAGAATATGCAACTACCCTTTTGATGACAAAGGCTGTAATACTTCAATGGCAAAAAACAAAGAAACAAACAAAAACCAAAAAACTTCCATCATTTTAAACTTTTCCAGGCCTGCTGGTCTCCTTGTACTATTTTCATTGCCCAACTGGATCTGGATTTCTTCCAACACAGAGAATACTTTGTTTCATTTCTTGGTGCGATGTTGCAGCCACTGTGTCAATCCATCTCCTTGAGGGTCTTCCTCTTCTTCACTAACCCTCTACTTTACACCAAGCTTGTTGTCCTTCTCCAGGGACTGATACCTCCTGATAACATGTTCAAAGTATCTGAGACCAAGTCTCATCATCCTCATTTCTAAGAAGCATCCTGGCTCTACTTCTTCCAAGACAGATTTCTTCATTCTTTTGGTAGTCCATGGTATATTCAGTATTCTTCACCAATACCATAATTCAAAAGATTACAGCCTTGAAAACCCTATGGGACAGTTCTACTCTGTCCTATAGGGTCATTATGAGTTGGAATTGACCAGCCGAAAATGATTTTAGTTTGCTAGGTTATGGATGATTTTTTTCTGAGATTCATTGCAGTTAGTCATAGAGCTCCCAACTTTCCCTTGCCCTCAGCAGGAAGTATAAGGGAGTCCAGATTTAAAAGAAAAAGTTAGAAGGCATTTCCTCCTGTAGAATGATGGGGACAGAATGGGAAGATGCAGGATATTTGTTGGCTGAACATAAGACAACCCAGTGTAAGTATCTTTCACAATTACCAACCATAATCCTCAAAGTGATCAGCCAAGGGATGTTTAAGTCCTCCTTTTTACAAATGAAAAAAATACACTTAAAATGACCAAAGCTACATAAAATGCCCAAGATTATAAAGTCAATCAAAAGCTGAGTCAGACTTCAGCTGCAGATCTTTCTAGAGCTAAAAATCAATAAGTTACCATGAATCATAGTGGTTTTGAAATGGCTAACACTTAACCTACAACATTTTTTATTTACTAGTAGTATTTTAGGGCTATAATTTGACTTTCTGCATATATTACATTAGTTAACTATGGCATACTTGTTTTTCTGTGTTTCTATAGAAAAAAAAAATTCTTTGGGATGCTTCCTTAATGCAGGTAAGTTAGAAAGTTGGGATAAGTTTTCTGTGGTTATTGCTAAAGGTACTACACATAAATAATAACAGCAACAATAATAATGGTAAAAACTGTCCTCAAATTCGTCCTTATATAACTATAACAATATTAAAATTAAAATTAAACTTCGCAAGGGCTCCATAATACATAAAAAAAACTCTAACACCACTAGAAAGAGAAATAGACAGCTCTACAAAAAGTGTAGGAGACTGCAACACACCACTTTTGGTGAAGGACAGAACATCTAGAAAGAAGTTCAATAAAGACACAGAAGATCTAAATGCCACAGTCAACCAACTTGATCTCATAGACATATACAGAACACTCAATCCCAAAGCCCCCAAGTATACTTTCTTTTCTAACATACATGGGACATTCTCCAGAACAGACACATATTAAGCCACAAGGAAAGCCTTAACAGAATCCAAGACATCAAAATATTACAAAGCATCTCTTCTGACCATAAAGCCATAAAAGTAGAAATCAATAACTGAAAAAGCAAGAAAAAAAAAAAAATACACAAAAACTAAAGAACAACATCTTGCTCAAAAACTGCTGGTTTATAAGAGAAATCAAGGATGGAAAAGAGAGATTCACAGAATCAAAAGAGAATGAAAACACATCCTAAAAGAACCTTTGGGACACAGCAAAAGCAATGCTCAGAAGTCAAGTTATAGCAAAAAATGTACACATCCAAAATGAAGAAAAAGCCCAAATCAAAACATTAACCCTACAACTTGAACAAATAAAAGAGAGTACCAAAAGAAGACCACAGGCACTAGAACAAAGGAAATAATAAAAATTAGAGCAGAATTAAATGAAATAGAGAATAGAAAAACAATTCAAAGAATTAACAAGACCAAAGGTTGGTTCTTTGAAAAGATCAACAAAATGGATAAACCATTGGCCAAACTAATAAAAGAAAAACAGAAAAGGAAGCAAATAATCTGAGAATAAATGAGATGGGTGATATCACAACTGCCCCAAATGAAATGAAAAGAATCATAACAGAATACTATGAAAAACTATACTCCAACAAATTTGAAAACCTAGAAGAAAAGGCAGCATTTCTAGAAACACACTACCTACCTAAACTAACACATACAGAGATAGAACAACTAAATAAACCTATTTAAAGAAAGAGAGAGAGAGAGAAAGAGATTGAAGAGGTAAATTTAAAAACTCCCAACAACAAGAACAACAACAAAAAGCCCTGGCCTTGATGCTTCACTAGAGAATTCTACCAAACTTTCAGGAAAGAGTTAACACCACTATTACTCAAGGTACTTCAGAGCATAGTAAAGAACGGAATACTCCCAAACTCATTCTATGAAGCCAGCATAACTCTGATACCAAAACCAGGTAAAAAAAAAAAAAAAAAAATTTTTTTTTTTTTATATCACAAAAAAGAAAATTGCAGACCTATATCCCTCATGAACATAGATGCAAAAATCTTCATCAAAATTCCAACCAATAGAATTCAACAACATATCAAAAAAATAATTCACCATGACCCAGTGGGATTTATACCAGATATGCAGGGATGGTTCAACATAAGAAAAACAATCAATCGTTGTAATCCATCACATAAGTAAAACAAAAGACAAGAACCATATGATCTTATCAATTGATGCAGAAAAGGCATTTGACAAAGTCCAACACCCACTCATGATAAAAACTCTCAGCAAAATAGGAATAGAAGAGAAATTCCTCAACATAATAAAGGGCATTTATACAAAGTCAACAGCCAACATCATCCATCTGTTCTTCATTCCCAAACAGTTCGAGGGACAGAGTAGCAGGGGCAGGGGTCTGGGGACCGTAGCTTCTGGGGACATCTAGGTCAATTGGCATAACAAAGTTTATTAATAAAATGTTCTGCATTCCATTCAGTGAGTGGCGTCTGGGGTCTTAAAAGCTAGTGAGCAGCCACCTAAAATGCATCAAAGGGTCCCAACCCAACTGGAGCAAACGAGAATGAAGAACACCAAAGACACAAGGAAAATATTAGTCCACGAGACAAAAGGGCCACATAAACCAGAGACTCCATCAGCCTGAGGCCAGTAGAACTAAACGGTGCCCAGCTACCACCAATGACCCCCCTGACAGGGAACACAACACAGAGTCCCTGGTGGGGCAGGAGAGAAGCGTGGTGCAGAACTCAAATTCACGTAAAAAGAACAGACTTAATGGTCTAAGACTAGAGGAACCCAAAAAGACATGGCTCCCAGACTCTCTGTTAACCCAGAACTAAAACCATTCCTGAAGCCAACTCTTTGGACAAAGATGAGACTGGACTATAAAATAATACTCGTGAAGAGTGTGCTTCTTAGTTCAAGTAGATTCATGAGACTAAATGTGCAGTTCCTGTCAGGAGGTGGGATGAGAAGGTAGAAAGAGGGAAAGGAGCTAGTTAAATGGATACGGGAAACCTGAGCTAGAAAGCGGGAGTGTGCTGTCACATAGGGATTACAACTAGGGTCAGACAACAATATGTGTATAAATCTTTGTATGAGAAATTACCTTAAGCTATAAACTTTCACCTAAAGCACAATAGAAAAAAAATAATAAACTACACAACCTCTATAATTTAGATAAACAATCTTATTTTAATGTGATGGACAGTATTATTCAGTGGACACTACATATCACCTGAAACATGAACATAAGGCTGACTGCTACAGCCAAGGCCTTTTGGAAAGTACTGGACCTATACTGTAAGGCACCATTTGAAGACCAACTATCCTTTTCTAGTCCTACTTCCAAAAAAAAAAAATTTTGTTTTTACAGCACCCCATTAAGTTTTATAGTCTTTGCTTGTCATTCATGTTCCATTTATATATAAATCTTTGATGATGTCTACCTCTCTAGATCACAGATGTTAAAGAAATATTATCTGGAACCCAAGCAACTGTGCTAAAAAAAAAAAATTCCACAAAAGTAGACACAGAAATCATAGAAGAATACGTTTTCATAAGGTGGTTCTCTGGTAATCCAGTATTAGTTCTAAGCTCTTCATTTTTCTGTTTCAGTTCTCACTGAAACAAAAATCCAAATTAAAAATAAAAGTCTAATAAACAATCTTTACACTTAAGAGAATAAATTTGAAGCTCAAGTTCCAGAAGTACTTACATTCAAGTGATTCTCCCCAAACTCATTTTATCGAGTAATTATTTTCACCAAAAATTTCTGAAAAGTGTTGTTAGCAAGTTAACGTAATTTTACTTGCTTTGCATTAAAGAGCTGGGAAGTGACAGACCTGGGGATTCAAACACAGATCACTCTGATGTTTTCAGACACTAAGAAAAATGGTCAAAGAAAATTGAAATCCAGAAGAAAGAAGTGAGCACGTAACATTTGCAAATTTGGCAATATGGTGCCTTTCTGTTGAGGGAGATGGTTCTACTACTCAGAAATCCTGGTAGGAGGTAAAATATTCTATAAGTAGCATAATTACTCCTACTGCAGAAAATGGCAGCCAATGTATTCGTAAGAGAATAATTGAAGTCTGGCAACTGGCTTCATATCTGGGAAGTGAATATGGAATTATTCATATTATTATCAACAAACCTTACTGAGCCCCCTTGTGTAGAGATCATCTGATAAGCACTTCGAAAGATGAGCCTGCACAACAGCCTAAATCTAAATTTTACAAAAGAGAGACTGTGTGCTCTTACCTAAAACATAGAGTCTACTGATTGCTCGCCTAGCTCCATGACAACCTACTCTTGCCACCTCCAGGAATAAACACTGGACTAGTGGGTGTGTGTGTGTGAGTGTTGGGAGCTATTCCCAGCAGCTCATGGGAACAGACATTACACAATTCCACAGAAGAATCATTAGTAATTTATTTAAGTTAAATAAAGCAGCTCTAAGAATGAAATCCTTAACTACAAACATGGACTAAAGACTTCAATTTGTTTAGAATGACTCATCTTTTACTATGTAAACACTAAAATAAAAAGTGTATTAATCTACTAAAGGTGAAATATTTCCAAAACTTCTCTCCCCCCGACCTGCCTTTATTTTTTCTACAGGAGAATTTGCCTTAAATCTTTCATTCATTTCCTAATTGCCCACCCAGCCCTCTTAGACTGTCAGCACCAATTGTCAATGACCAGTTAAGTAACAAAGTGTTTGGGAAGCCAAATAAACATTTAAGTCCAATGGCCAATAAGTCTTAGTTTCCTTGACGAAAAATGATGCCCTCCACCTCCCCACCCCCCAGAAAAAGATACCTTGTATAAAATAACATGAAGTCCAGCTATAAGAGGTACATTCTCTCCAAGGAATATCATTTATTTAAATTAAATTCATTGTCTAAAAAATTGCTGTATTGTTTGTTGATAGCTTTCAAAACATTTTAGGGAATCCATACAATATTGCCTTGGAGTTCCATCAGAAAGGAAAACCTAATATTAAGTGCCAGCACATCAGAAGACACCTGACTTCTAATGATTCATGGCTCAATGAGAATGTTAAAGTGAAGAGCATCTTTGGCATGGGGCAGAGCTCATTTTGCTATTTCATATTTTACATTTATTTGTTACATGGTGACTCAACACCTATGAGTTTAGACCTGGCCTTACCACTAAATCATCTTCCAAACAATCAAGGATTTCTCTAACCTATATAGTTGGAGTTAGGATGGGTATAGACACACAATCTCAGGATTAAACTTTTCCCAATAGCTCCACACTTACTCTACACACTCAACACACACACATATGTACACTAGCAGTTTAAAGCCAAACTCTGTTCTCAATTCTACCTCCACAGGAGGGTCTCAGGGGTCTTCTGGGATTTAGGACAAAGCTCATGGCTCTCTCGTTGCACCTAAGATGCAAACTCATTAAAAAGTAGTTTAGTTTCACTATTCCTTTTTCATTTACGCAGCAGGCAGGAAATCCCAAATACTGGAGGTAGGGAGAACTGTACAGCTCTAAGTTATTGACTTTGCTTATACCCAGAAACCCTTGCTTATAAAAAAAAACATATTATTTAATAAAACAGTACTTTTTTTTATGTTTACATGTTTTAAGTTCGTATTTAAATAATTTACTTCAAGATTGTCACTACTTAAGAAAAAAAAGGACTTTAACTCTGATTTAGTTAGTAAAATATCTGCAGTGCTTATCAAACTTATTATAATACATACCTGGTAGATGTTACACGATTTATTTTTATGCCTCAGAAAGATCTTAAAGCCAACCATGGTCTCCAGTTTTATAAATAACTTAGCAATAGCAAGGTCTAACTATGGTTTCCAATTTTATAAATAATTTAGCGATACCAAGGTCGTTCTGAGATATCTACCACCAGGCTCACTTAAAACTCCTTAACATATTTTGGTTCCATTTAAATACTGCCATATTTAAAACAGTCACATTGTACTACACTACAATAATACTACGCATAAGGTTAAAAAAAGAAGCAGAAAATGGCAGTCTTTCCCTAAACCTGGATGAGACTCAGAAACCATACTTGTTTGCTACAGTTTCTGCGAAATCTCCATTGTAGTCACACAGCACTCACCCTATGGAGAGTTGAGCTAAATGAGTCAGTATGTTAATTATGTGCTCTGGGAGCACAAAGAAGAAATAAAGAAGTTATTACTTTCCCAAGTTTCTCAGGTAATGAGACCCACTTCTGGAGATACGTGGCACTGTACCAGAATCTATCATGAGAATGAGCTTCGCAGTAAAACGCATAGAATTAATTTTTTAATGAAAATCCTCTACCGGTTTTCTGAGTCAAATCCACCTGACAAATGTCACTGGGCAATGTCATTACCAGTTCACCAGCACAAGGCCTTTAAGCAGATGGCAGAGCGATGCTCATTCAAAGTGAGGCCCGCTAATTTCAGCCACCCCCCATAAAAAGGAAATAAAATAAAATTGGCTCCATGTCACTCAAACATGACAGTACTTTGGATTTCTCCCCCATGATGTTTTTCCGCCTTGAGGCAGATATGACAGGCGCCTTATTAAATTCCAAAAATAAATGTGGAGCAAGAAGGCAGTGCATTCCAATGAGACATCCAACTTGTTAAAATGCAACGTGCATAAAACTTGGTTCATTTTATTTTTAGCCATCATCCTCCTCATTTTAAATCAAAATGGAAGTGTAATATTTGTTAGCGTAAACTAAGTAAAATTAGTCCAAAGATCGGTGCATGAACTTTTTTTTAATACAAATTAGCTATTCATTTGTTCACAAGGACTTAAGTTGGGATTTTCTAAAACATCTTCATCAACACCTGGAAATAAGGATATGTGTGTGTGAGTGTGTGTGTATGTGTGTGTGTACATATATATGTACACACACACACACGTGGAAAATTTCTCACTCTATATTTTAGCATCCCTCCACCCAACTACTAACATTTCCTCAGAAAATCTAGTGATATTTATGAATTCCTACCTTTTGTGAGTGCTACACATTTTCCTGTCTTTTTGTCTCTCGAAATGTAAAAAAGTCCAACCTAGGTAAAACCATTTCATTTCCACCATCTTTTCCTGACATCTATCCACTTTCCCCACACTATCTTAAGTAATCGCTCCTCATTCTGATCTCTTATATTTCCTGCTCATTTTATCACTTAATTCATTTATTCTGTCTCATATTTTAATTTCCTCCACTAGAAACATGTTTCCTGTACTAGGCTGCTTTTTGAAGAAAGGAACCTTTATTTAGCCTAACCTAACTTGCAGCATCTAGCTTGAGGGCTTGTATATTTTGCCAGTTGCTGTCAGTTAATTCCGACTCACGGCGAGCCCGTGTGTCAGAGAACTGTGCTCCACAGGGTTCTCAATGGCTGATTTGCAGGAAGGAGATCACCAGAACTTTTTTTCTGCAGCATCTTTGGTTGTAATGGATCCGCCAACCTTTGAATCTGCAGCCGAGCAAGTTGATTATTTGCACCACTTAGGGTCTCCCTGTACATATTAAAAAAAAAAAAAAAAACACTATTGCCAACTAGTAGATTCTGACTCATAGCGACCTGATAGGACAGCGTAGAACTGCCCCATAGGGTTTCCAAGGAGTGGCTCGTGGATTCGAACTGCCAGCCTTTTCTTTAGCGGCGAGCTTTTAACCTCTGCACCACCAGGGCTCCCCTTGTACATATTAGGGGCTCAATAAATGTTAAAACAAAATAACATGGCCAATTACACATGTTAAAATGATACAGGCTCTACTGCTTCTTCACTGTTTCACTACCATGGCTTCTCGGGGTTGACATAGTTGATACCAAGAGACAGGCACATTTTGAAGGTCCAACATGTACACATTCTGTACCATAAGAAACACAAAAGAATTCCAGAACCTGGTCTTTGTCTTCAACGATCTTTGAGTTGGAACGCACAGAACAGGCTTTGAGGGTGGAATGCTGGGGACGCCTTTATACTCCAATCCAAATAGCAATGGGAATTTACATTTGCCCAGGGATTAATGAGATCTAAAGTGTTTTTATGCATTATTTAATAGTTATAATGTTCCTATAAAGGAGCTGGTATTATTAGTCTCATGTTAGAGATCAGAAAACAGATCCAGAAACGTTAAATAACTTATGCAAGGCCACAAAGCCAGTATGTGACAGTGCTGGGGTTCAAGCTCAAACATTTTAATGACAAAAATTATGTAACATGAACCTTCTATTATTCCACAGCTTCATAAAATACCAGTACATCTCCCAAAGGACCTGGAGGAGACTGGAGTAGCAAAGTCATGACACTGTTTCCTGAATATTCATCCTACTTTTAACCACAAGATTTTTTCTCACCGGCTAACAATTGGGAATTGCACCGCCCTCCACACCCATCTCCAAGGAGCTCCAATGGGACACCTGGCCTCCCCCTTCAGATCAGGGTGTTCAGACTTATTCTCCTAAGGCTTCCCTCATCCTAGGAATAACGAGTATGCAGGTATTAACTTGTTAGGTGCCGTCATGTCGCTTCCAACTCGTAGTGACCCAATGTACAACAGAACGAAACACTGATCTGTCCTGCTCCATCTTCACAATGATTGCTGTGTTTGAGCTCATTGTTGCAGCCACTGTGTCAATCCATTTGGTTGAGGCTCTTTTTTTGTAATGCCCTTCTCTATAGACTGGTCCCTCCTGATAAAATGTTTCACCATCCTCGCTTACAATAAGGAGTGTTCTGGTTGTACTTCTTCCTAGATAAATTTGTTCATAGTGCCAAGGTACAATCAGCAATCATGATCCGAATGATGATTCAAAGGACTAAAACTCAGCTTATTTTACCTTATTCTATCTTCTTCAATGATGTTCCTCTTGCAAGAAGGAAATTAAATATTTTGCAATATGGTCAAGTTCAATCTGAAAGGAGTTATGCCAACTGCCATTATTTCCAGGAAAAGAAATAGGGCTAACAAAAGATCAAAAAGATGGGAGGGACTTTGCAGCAACTATAAAAAGAGTGTCTGTCCCAACACCCTAGATCAGAACAGAAAGTTGACCAAACAGGTTGGAGCACATATCAGGTGCCCCTCTGTCTTGCTCTCCCTCCCTCCCTTCCTCTCTCCCTTGATGTTCCTTCTCTCTCATTAAAATTATGTCTAACCAGGACATATCTTGAACTATTAAGGCACACTACACTAGGCCATGGATAACCTTCCATACGAAGCCCACGTACAATACAATTATCTCCATTAGATATGGAAAAAGGCAGTAGACCTGCTAATAAAAATAAAAAACAAACACATAAAGGTACCATCAGCTGCTCTCTCCTCTGCCTTATTTTTACTCTACATCATAAAGATTAGCTTCTGTTCTTCCCTTTACATTGACTCTCCCTTTTTTGTTGAAATTCAACAAGGAAGGGAGCTGTTTTAAGGAAGAACATTTGCTATTTATACCATCCTCTTGTAAACAAGTTGTGTCACTGTTGACGTGATGTCATATCTACAGCAAAGCTGGATGTAAACAAAATTCCCCCAGGCTAGAGAAATTATTTTTTTCTGCAAATGACAATACATTTTGGACAACAACAGCATCTGTGCTGAATAGCTTCCCATAACTTAGACTTGATTAAAATTGGTTTACTAGCTATGTCATTATCTTTTCTTTTGAGTTGAAGCTGTTAAAGTCAAAATATCTCACAGAAAAGTAATTTTTGTTGCCAAAACTTACTGGAAAACTAAGTATCAGGTAAAAGGGACTTCTCCAGAGAAGGATTCTGCTCTCTTTCGGCCAAACACCATGCTTTTGCTTTCGGGTTACACTTCTAGATTCTTAGGCTCTACTATTATTTTTTCCTCACACAATAAAAATGTATCGAATCTTACTTGAAATGCGTGAATGTTTAGCACTAACTCATACCCATTGCCATCGAGTCAATTCCAACTCAATGTAACCCTACAGAACAGATCAGAACTGCCCCATAGGATTGCCAAGGAGAGGCTGGTGGATTCGAACCGCTGACCTTTTGGTTAGCAGCCGAGCTCTTATCCATTGCACTGTGTCACGAGGGCTCCTTAACACTAACAAAAACCCACTAACCACTGCTGTCGAGTCGATTCCGACTCATAGTGACCCTATAGGACAGAGTAGAACTGCCTAACAGTCCCTGTCAAATGTAATCCACAAGGCAAAACACATTTCAACAGGTAGCTGAGTGCTTTCTTAGTAGTGTAAAGTTAAAAGAAAATCAAAGTGAGTTGGCAAAAGGAAGAGTTTCTTGTTTTCTACATGTTAGCAAAATCATCTACGAAGTATTTCACAGATTTGGGTTTAGTAGATGTGTGTTTATTGTCAACCTCCTGATGATAATAAAGACTGTTCAACAATCACTAACATAACCAAAGCTCCTGACTTTCGAGCTCTTCTGTACTTGGTATTTTAGATTCCAACAACATAGAAGAAAAACTGATATAAATAGATGATCTCTTCTTGATATTGGTTTGCTTCCTGGTATTGATTAATCATACTGCAGTTACAGAAAAGCCCTGAATTAGAAGTCAGAAGACTGATGGTTTTATACTAGCTTAGCTACTATTTATTTCCAGCCTGAGCCCACCACTGACTTGTCTACACCCCAATTTTTTAGTCTGTCAGTTGGTGTTTGTAATGGTTTACCTCTGTTCTTATTAAAGTCAGATGGATAGTACATATTGCCTTTACTTATTAGTACCATTCTTGTCAGATTGATGAACTATAGATAGGCACCTAACATGTAAAATCTTATGAAAAAATAGTGTTATCATTAAGTAGCACAAACTGCATCTCACTGAGATAAAAATAACATTTGGCATTCTCACTATAATTACTTGACGTTTTGTGCATTTTATGGTTTGAGTCAAAGTTAGAAATCAAAAGATGGGATTAATTTTCTGTTAGTGACTTTTTTTTTTAATTGTGATATATACAGAGAGAGAGAGAAAGAATGAGAATGAGAGGGAGCCCTGGTGGTTAAGATCTCGGCTGCTAACCAAAAGATCAGCAGCAGTTCGAATCCACCACCTGTTCCTTGAAAACTCTACGGGGCAGTTCCACTCTGTCCTATAGGGTCGCTACAAGTTGGAACTGATTTGATGGCAACGAGTTTTTGTATGCATACATAGATACATATATATGCATATATTTGTAAATAAAACCAAGTGTTCGTCATTTCAACATTTTTTACATGTATAATTCAGTGGCATTAAATACATTCATCATGTTGTACAACTATCACCATTCTTGTTTCCAGATGGATCATTAATGACTACTAGAGGAAACCCTGGTAGCATAGTGGTTAAGTGCTACGGCAGCCAAACAGTCGGCAGTTCGAATCCGCCAGGCGCTCCTTGAATACTCTGTGGGGCAGTTCTACTCTGTCCTATAGGGTCACTATGAGTTGGAATCCACTCAACGGCACTGGGTTAAGATTGAATAAGGAGCCCTGGTGGTACAACAGTTAAGCGCTAGGCTGCTGACGGAAAGGCTGGACATTTGAACCCACCCAGTGGCTCTCTGTGAGAAAGACCAGGTGATCTGCTTCCATAAAGATTAAAATCTGGAAAACCCTATGGGACAGTTCTATTCTGTCACATGGGGTCACAAGGAATCGAAATCAACAGGCCCTAACAAGAAGTACTGATGTGTGAAAATCCTAACCCCGTGTACCTATGAACATGACCTCATTTGGAAATAGCGTCTTTGGAGATATTACCGGTTAAATTAACACGGGGTCATACTGGAGCGGAGGGGGTACTGATGCAATTTGAGTGCTGTCTTTATGAAAGAGGACAACACAAAGAGACACATGGGGGAAGGTGGCCATGCCAAGGAATGCCAAGAAATGCCTAGGGCTACCAGAAGCTGCAATAGACAAAGAAAAGTCTTCCTCCCAGAGCAGAAAGGGAACATGGCCCTGAAGCCATGAATTCAGAATGGTATCCTCCAGAGCTGGGAAACAATACATTTCTGTTCTTAAAAGCCACCCAGCTTGTGATGTTTTGCTACTGCATCCCTAGGAAATTAATGAGTGACCATTCAAAAACAAAAACAAAAACCCAACAAAACTTGTAATTCTCACAAGTGTTTCTGTTTTCACCAGACTAGAAGCTATTGCATATTTAAAATTAGGCTTATAAATACATAATCCAACCATTGCCATCTAGTTGATTCCAACTCATAGTGACCCTACTAGACACAGTAGAACTGCCCCATAGGGTGTCCAAGGCTGTCAGTCTTTAGGGAAGCAGACTGCTACATCTTCTCCTGCAGAGTGACTGGTGGCTTTGAACTATTAACCCTTCGGTTAGCAACCAAGTGCTTAACCACTATACCATCAGGGCTCCTTTTATAAATACACAGAGCTCTTTAAATAATTCCCTTTATCCAGCTTTTTAAGGTTTTGCTATTGCTATCTTTTGCAGTCAGTGATAAGTCTGATGAATGTGTCTGTCTATAAAATGTCAGTCGATCCACAAGTGAACAGATGTGTACAAAGTACAAAGATTTCCTTATTAAAAATAGTAGCACTTTATTCACTCACTCATCAAAACTGTTTATCAAGCGATGCTTGGGTGGAGTTGGTGAACTATTTTCATTTCATTTGCCATAACTGCCAATCATCCCTGACCTCTTGACTCCCCAGCTAATTGACAGACAAAAAGTCAAAAAAAAAAGTTATGCATACATTTGTAGCTATAATCAAAGTTACTGGAGTTAGTTGTTCATTTGTGGTTTGTTTGTTTCACCTCATGTGAGGCTTAGTTGTTCATTTGTGGTTTGTTTGTTTCACCTCATGTGAGGCTTAGGCTGAATTATAAAGTTAGATTGTGTAGCTTTCCTAAACATTTCCATTTGGTTCTCATTTCTCTTATGCTTATCTGGAATGAGTAAATTAATAAAGCCCATCTTCATTAAAAATATAAATATTTTCTAAAGTCAGTAAAGAAATAGAAAATTTTAATGAAATGACTGTACATTTTGGAAACCCCGGTGGGGTAGTGGTTAAGATGTATGGCTGCTAACCAAAAGGTTAACAGTTCAAATCCACTAGGCACTCCTTGGAAACTCTATGGGCAGTTTTACTCTGTCCTATAGGGTTGCTATGAGTCAGAATCGACTTGAAGGCAACAGGTTTGATTTTTTGGTTTGGTACATTTTTAGCTTCCACTAGGGAAATCATGGAACTTCTCAGGCTATCTATCACCTCCTGTATCATTCCAGTGTAAAGATCTACATCACTATGACATCACTGCATTGTACTTAAACCCACCACTACCCACTGCTGTCAAGTCGATTCCGACTCACAGCGACCCTATAGGACAGAGTACTTAGTGGGTATTGAATATACACTGGCAGAAAGTATCTGTTGAGGGTCAAGGCAGACTGTCTGTCCAAGAGGCTCAAAGCTATATAAATTATCTTTAGAAAAAAAAACAAAAAATATGATGGAACATAAAGAATAAAAATAGCTTTACTAACTGAAACATATCTTTAAAAATTGGATAGAAAGTATCACTGAAGGCATAATTAAAAACAAATATTTAGAAATGTAGCAAATGCTCTTCCCAGATATATTTTCATTCCAATTCATTTCAATTTTAATAAGAAATTCTTAAGCCATAAATATTGCCAATTAAATTGGCCAACTGGAAAGAAGTAATACTGATATTGACTTTGATTTGGGGGGGGCAAGGTGGATCAAAAAGGCATGGAATGCTAATACCAGATTATTGTAGCATAAAGAAGTTTAATTATCCAAATGAATGCTTTTGAATCACATTTTATCTTCAGCAGAAAGCATGATCAAAATATTTTTAAATAAATATTCTTAAATCACTGAGAATTTTTCATTAGTAACTGCATCGATTCCTTTGCTGATCTGTAACATTACAATTTTTGGTATCACATCAAAAAGGAATATATAAAAGTGTCACTTATTCAAGTTCATATTTTATATTTAAGTATATCCTACTCACATCACTAAAATCTTTTTCTCTCATATTACAGGATTGGGAATATTTCAGAGCTAGACGAGAACTTCTATTCAGGTCATATAACTATTTTTGCTGATGTTATTTTTTTTTAATTAGATTTAGCATATTCTGCATTCATGATTAGACATTACTTTATGTATGATTTTTTTTTCTCCCAAACAGATTATAAGGTTTAATGAAGCTTATTTAAATATTGTTTATCATAATAGAGTATGAAATCTACCCAAATATGATACAAAGTCACTGTTTTTTCCATCAGTCATTTTTTTGGGAAGAAAGTACAATAACCCCTTCCATTTTATCTGTTTGAGCTATTCTCTCTTTTCTAATTTAAATATTTCAATAACAAAAATGCACTGCTTCAGGGTTCCAGACCTTCTGTTAGTCCAAGACAGGAACCATTCCCAAAGCCAACTCTTCAGGCAGAGATTGGACTGGACTATGGGATAGAAAATGATACTGGTGAAGAATGAGCTTCTTGGATCAAGTGGGCACATGAGACTATGTTGGCATGTCCTGTTTGAAGGGGAGATGAGAGGGTAGAGGGGGTCAGAGGCTGGCCGAATGGACACAAAAAGAGAGAGCGGAGGGAAGGAGTGTGCTGTCTCATTAGGGGAGAGCAATTGGGAGTGTACAGCAAGGTATTTATACATTTTTGTATGAGAGTTCGACTTGATTTGTAAACACGTAAAGCACAATAAAATTTTTTTTAAATGCACTGCTTTGGAAATACAGTGGAAAAGAATATCTACAATGCTAAAAAGGATGCAATCATCAGAAACCCCCAAAATTTAAGTAACTCCACTGCTTTTCTTGGTGATGACATCACCCACCTGAGCATCAAGGAACCAATCCCAAAAGTCCCTAACTAATAACCACGAAAGCCCTGACACCGAGAAGATAAGCTCTAAATAGACACTATTTGAACCTTTGTCATTGAATTTTTAATTCTGTTTCTTTTTCAATAAACTCATCCCATCTGATGACTTGCCCAGGAGGACTGGAAGCCACATGGACAAAGCACTTACATAGGTCAACAAGAAAATCACAAAAGGGAAAAGGATAAAGAGATTGCAACATGTAATTGAAAAATATTAATAAAAGTCTTATTTCGTTTAAGTAGTTCCCTTTTCTCCTTGGAGGATAAATGTCCCTTTTATATGCCAGATAACCTTTAAATACATGCATCTTTCATTTCAAAGAATGCTCTAAAAAGCAGATTGTCTCTGTGATTCCTCTAATTGTATTCCTTTCTCTCCACATTCACGTTAAATTACTGGGCTGTAACTGACGAAGCCAAAAGAATTTCACTGCCTGAAAAGTAATAAAAGACATCCAGGCATGATTAGTGCTCAAATATTTGACTGCTCTCTCCTACAACCCTAATCTCACTTCATTTTACCATGCACAACAACCCTGGGGGTTCTTGAGATGGTAATGATGTCACAATCCCAAGGGCAGAAGTAGGAGAAGGGAGAGGAGAGGAGTCAGGTTTGATTTCAATAGACAATATGAGCTATTGCTCGTCTCTGAATTTTGACATTACACTGGAATGAAGGAGGGATCCTGTTCAAAGCCAGCACATACAAAGCAATATTAAATATTTAATTTCCAAAGGCAAAAGCCCAAGGTCCCAAAGCTCCAGGCAAGCTAATGGTCCTCTCCTTAGTTAGGCTGTAAGGAGCAAATGTCAAACTCAGAACTAATTTGGTTATATGACAAGAGGAATTTCTTCAGGAATATTTATAAATCCCAAGGTTGCCATTTCTTTTATTTTAAATGAACACACAAATGCAACAGGCATACTTTTTTTAAATTGTGCTAATATGAACTTACACACATATGTAAATTAAATGATAAGAATTAATTGCTCCTATTTTCCTTTCTAAAAGATGATCTAAACACTTGTTTACATATAAAACTAATTTAAAAATTTTTGTGTGTAAAGTTTAAGACTTATTTTTAATCCTTAAATGTTATTTAAAACACTGATACGTGTATATAGTTAACATGGGATAGTGATATAAAAACATTATTGAGTGTTATATTAAAATTCGAAATACGGTTAAATCCCCATTGACTTCTAGACCCCAACATGGGTATTGCATGGACTGGATAATGTCCTTTTGCATATAATAATGGGCAGGGTTTCTATCCTTCTGTAACACAGAAAACCTAAGAAGCAGATGTTGTCTTTGTCCCCTGACACCAAGGCCTAATAGTGTACTCTTGTAGTCCATGTTGCCTTTGCCAACACATAACTACTTCAGATAGGTTACTTCCAAACCACAGAGTTGCTGAAGATAATGTGTAAATATATATATATATATATATTTTTTTTTTTTTCTTTTCACATTCCAAATGTAATACACATAAACTTCACCTCATTGATATTACTGAACTGTTCATGGTATTACTGACTTGGAATTTTCAGACATATTAATTGATAAGGCCACAATCAATCGGCTTAGCTGTGCAAAGATCAAAATTGACTGAGGATGGATAAAAACTATTATATAACCTCATTGTACACATTTTCTTTTGCCTTCAGTTTTTCAATACAGGTAGAGGTAATGGAGTTAACCTGTTTATATTACAATCACAAGCCACACACAAAATGATATGAACTCAGAAGGTGTTGAATATGTGTCAGATGCAATTGCTGCTGGTAATTTAAAAAGCTATTATTTAAATTAAGGTAAATAATATATAATTTCAGAATGGCATAAACCCAGAAGTACTTTTAGAAATGATTAGCCAATTCAATTCCACAAACGTTTTAGGCATTTGATGTCATTTTTGACAGAATAGCACTAGAAGCTGGGAAAGCAGATCATAGACAGGACAAGAAAAATAAGAAGTATTTCAAGTTTAAAATCTACTGGAACTCATAGACATATATAACTAATCAAAGTACTAATCTGGCTGTCAATGCCACATTATTGCCAAAGAAGAATCTTTTTCATTAAAAAAAAAACTTCCAAAATCAAGGACCAAATTAATCTGATTGATTGCTGAAGGAGGTTTTTTGTTTTTGTTTTTGTTTTTTAAGTAGAAAGTGAGTACAAAGGCAAGGAGACAGGTTAAGTACAGGAAATATTCAAAGGAAAACCAGGGACTCTATGTGACTAGATTATGGTGCCCTGGTGGTGCAATGATTAAGCACTTGGCTGCTAACCAAAAGGATGGAGGTTCAAACCCACTCAGCAGCTCTGTGATAGAAAGATGCGGAAATCTGCTTCCATAAGATTAGAGTTTAGAAAACTCCATGCGGCAGTTTCACTCTGTCACGTTGGGTTGCAACTGAGTTGGAGTCGACTGGACCGCACCCAACAACATATAACTAGATTATGGTTGAGGAAAAGAAATACGGAGAACGGGCAGGAAAGGTAGGTTACAGAGAAACATGGAAAGCTATGAATGCCATGTGATAAAACCTTGACAGCTCTGAGACTTGCACTTGGCCAATGGTAGAGGGAAGATAAAGAAAAGGGCAGATTCTAGAGACTGGTTAAAAGATTAAATGAATTTGGAGAGAAGAGTTTCAATAGAGCCTTGAGGATAGAAGCCAGATTGAAAGAGGTTAAAGACAAGACTGGGGTGAAATATCTCTGCAAAGTTTCTTGATGGAAGAGAGCTACTAAGTGAGAGCAAGGAATCAGTGGAGAGAAAACAGAGAGTTGAAAGAGGATCGTTATTAGAAAAATAATAATACAGGCAGACCCTGGATTATGAATGAGTTCCTTTCCCAAATCTGTCTTAAAGTCAAATTTGTATGTAAATCGGAACAGTAAGGTATTGTTTGGGTCTAACGCCAGTTAGTTAAATGTTTGCCTTATTATATAGTATATAGTGTACCTTTCTCTGCACAAAAAACATTAAAGAAACACGTCCAGATACACTAAAATATCTTTCACATGATAATACAGTAATAATAATATTGTTTTGATGTGTGTCAGAAAGTAGCTTTCGTTCATTATTATGAACTATTTTATGTACTTGGAATTTTTAATATTACAGGCTTACTGGTTCCTAACTACGAGTTTTACGTAAAGTGGATGTGCATAACCCGAGGGCGGCCTGTAATAATAATAATAACACCCTAGAGAAGGGTGACAAGATGGGGCCTGAAGACATTAGCTCAGGGGTTTAGACTTAAACAGGAGCAAAAGCAAAGTCCACCCTTGAGAACATAAAGGAAGAGGAAAAAATTCATAGGATATATTAAGAATTGATAGGTGAAAAAAGATAAATGATTTTAACGTGACCACCTCTCCTTTCTTAGCAAATAGGAGGTAAAGTTTTAAACTCAGTCAGGTGTGCCCTAGCATGGAAGCCCCCAATTAAGAATCAAATAACGTCAGCAGAGGTTTTGAATTGGTTTTCTCTTCTTTTTTTAATAGAAGTGTTGCATTTTGCCCTAAGACTCCTACTACCAAAAAATTATATGATCTTATCAAATAAACAGAATGATTCCTAAATAGTAAGGAAACAGCTTATAACTTAAAGAATATTTTCTACCAAACTTTCCGAGCACAGGTTCAATCACAGAAATCACTCTCTTTTATTAACTAAGGATGAAATTGCATATTTTTAAAAGCAAATGCTTAAAACAAAACTTTAAATCAAAATCTGGAGAACCTAAATGGTCACTTAAGTTAATGATTTTCATCAAAAATGTAACTGAAGACCAGTTATGTGTCTAAAAAAGTCAAATCTACAGGAAAACCAGAATACTTTTATTTCCACAATGTTTTACTATTAACTATTCAAGTTTTTCTTGATTAAAAATAGTCTGTGCTTTAGGATAACTTTAGTCTCTCTATACTTTATGTGGCAACCAACCTTCCAGTTTTTTTTTTCCTTAAGAGAATTTAAAAGGGAAACCAGTTTTCAGATACACGGTTTAAGATGTGCTTGAAAGAATATAATAGAAAATAAACTAATGCAAATTTAATGCACTCTAATAAACTGGTACCCATTTGGGACGGGCACATATTTCCAATTTTAGCATCAATATTCTTTTAATTTTGTGTACCCCATTGACTTTGGAAGACTCTATGGCATTCACCTTTGTCCTAAAAAAAATAGGTTAATAGTCCATTTGTGGAATAACTCCTGTTTATGTTATTATTGTTGTCACTGACGTTACTGTAAAAAGCAATGCAGCATAGATTTGGGCAACAATCCTAGAGTTCTCTGACACAGCCAAAAGATATACTACCTATCACCTAGGGGAAATCACTTAATATGATCAAGCTTTTTTATTCACCAGATAAAGCAATAATTTTACTTCTATAAGAACTACCTCATACATTCACCATTAAGCCTGAGGCAACCAGGTTGAACAATTTTTATTGTTGTACAATAGATCTCAAGTAAAAAAAAAAAAAAAAGATCTTTCTTCTAGAGAGAGTTCTCAATACAAATTGTAAGAAAAAATAACAATAACAGTAATAACCCCCTGAAACCAGGTTGCTATGCTGGGTTGAAATATCCATTACCTAAAAGGAGAAGAAATACACAACACTAGGGGAGCATAAAAGAGTCCTGGTGGCATAAACGTTAAGCGCTAGGCTGCTACTTGAAAGCCCACCGGTTAGAGCTCACCAGCCTCTCCACAGGAGAAAAGACCCGGCAATGGGCTCCCATAAAGATTACAGCCTAGAAAACCCTATGGGGGCAATTCTACCCAGTCTCATGGGGTCACTAAGAGTCTGAATCAACTTTAGACACACCACAACAAGAAGGGGGGCACGGCAGTGTGCTCGTTGCAGCAAGCACTGGACTCCCCTCTATTCACCAGCTAGTCCAAATTGGTGGGGAGATTGGGGTTCAGTGGTAGAATTCTCCCATTGCATGTTGGAGACCCAAGTTTGATTTCCGGCCAAGGTACCTCGTGCATAGACACCACTCATCTGTCAGTGGAGGCTCGTGTATTACTATGATGCTGACCAGGTTTAAGCACAGGTGGACTAAGAAGAAAGGCCATGTGGTCCACTTCCGAAATCAGCCCCCAAAAAATCCTAGTCTGATCCACAATTGATTATGGGGATGACACAGGACTAAGCAGCGTTTCATTCCATGGCATGGGGGTGAAATGACTTGGGGGCCAACTCTGTGGGCAGGTAACAACAGTCCAACTTGGCCCATTCATTTAACTTTCTACGCGTCAGTTTCTTAATCTGCTCAATAGTTTTAATAATGCTGACAATGTTTATCTCTAAGCATGTTTCTGAAGGGCAAATCAGTTAATAAACATAAAATAATCTCAAAACTATACACAGCTATATTAGTATTGAATCTCCTGCCCAACAAAAGAAAAAAGATATGAGTGCACATGGCATTGTTTATCATTTGAGAGTAATATGTTATAGAAACCATGGTGGACAGGTTTAAAAATTAAAAGCCATTTCCTAAATGTGGAAATGGCTTATTAGAGATCAATGGTTTTACAGCTATTTTATTAAGCAAGGCACGCCACATGAGCCTGTTGTTGTTAGTTACCGTCCAGTTGATTCTGACTCATGGCAACACCATGTGTGCAGAGTAGAACTGTTCCTGTGGGTTTTCAAGCCTGTGTGGCTTTTCAGAAGCAAACTGCCAGGCCTGCCTTCAGAGGTGCCTCTGGGTTCATATGAACTGCCAACCT
Organism: Loxodonta africana; assembly: GCF_030014295.1. NCBI lineage: Eukaryota > Metazoa > Chordata > Mammalia > Proboscidea > Elephantidae > Loxodonta > Loxodonta africana. The sequence goes on from NC_087361.1 coordinate 35,279,002, forward strand.
TTAGGCTAACAGTTAAGCATTTAACTGTTTACACCACCCAGGGACTCCAAATAAACCTAGCAGACCTATTTTATGTTGAGCCACCTATGTGATTTGCTTGAGAATTAAAAATGAGTATCCCAACTGCTTTTAAATTTATGTCTTATCGCCCACTTTGTTTAGATGGATAAACTTAAGCTGGACTTAAGCATTTCAACAGAATAACCTCTTCTGGAGGTCAGGAATAATTAGGTCTTCTTATTGGCCCAGTTCAGAATTTCTCTGTGTGTGTGTGTAGTGTGTGGTGTGTGGTGTGTGGTGTGGTGTGTGTGTGTGTGTGTGTGTGTGTGAATTACAGTATCTGCTCTCGTAGGTAATTCATACAAACCCTTTAACAAGATAATAAAATTCCAAAAATTATTGCTCTTTTGATTCTAACAAGACTGAGAAAATATTAATAACTGCTTCTGTAAAGAAGCATCTTACTGTATGCTTTACTGAATATTTGAGTTACTATCAAATAATAATTTTAAATATCAGGAAAATACAGTGATGAATTCAACTTTCATCTAGTTTCTCTCCTTTCCATCCACACCCAAAAATATTTGCGTATAGGTTTCAACACATGGCCTGAAACATTTGTTTTATCTGTGTTTGCAAGAATGAGGCAATAGAGCTCGTAAAATAAAACTCCACATACATGCAAAAACTAGTTTCACTATTTTGACTGACTTGACAGTCAATGACAGTGTAAGGCAGTTGAAAGAACAATCAGGTTATTTGATTGACTTGAATGGATAGTATAGCCTGTTTCCTCCCCTTAGTCCACCCTGGTTCCCATCTCAACTTGATTCAAGCTGTCAGTCAAGCCCATCACATACAAACTAGCTTGTTCATGTAGACATTGGTCAGACAGTGAATTATGGAGTCCCGTTCTGAAAGAGAACCATATTCACAAAAATTCAACTCCCTGTTCTGTCATCCTTAACCTGTTCTTTCCTTAGAAATTGGATGAGTTGTGCTGTCTTTCCAACAGCACTTGAGAGGAATCAAATTTCTAATTATTTTACCAGAATCCTATTTCTGGAGTCAAAATGTTCCACAGTAAAGCTTTTCAATATTTACCTTTGAAAATTCTTGTTCAAACCCATTTATGTCAAATTATCTAATGGAAATATTTTTCTCGAGTACTCTAAGAGGAATCAGAGGTATAAGTCCTATAGACAAAGTTGTTTAATAATATGTCTGAGTCTTATAAAAGGAATGAATATTTGTAAAATGACATTTTTTTCCAAATAAGGATTATGACCATGGTAAAATGGCATTTTTTAGTCAATGTTTCCTGTTTCATTGTTTTTGTTGTTGTTTTTTTAATTTATATTTTTGGATAGTTAAAATACTTTAATTATTAAGAAAGATATCCTTTGTCCACCGTAAAAAAGAAATCCAAAACCTATGTTTTTCACTGCCATACAAGGACGATTATAAGCTTAAAAATATTTTAATTAAAAAAGAAATTTGCTTTTAAGATGCAACTTTTTTAATGTATGAAAGGTCAAGAATTAATCGAAGAAAGTTACATGTTCATTGACAGCCCAATTCAAGCTGGTTTATTATTATTATCATTTTAAATCAACTCAGTCAGCAGAAATGTTTTTAACTGAATTGCCTTGTCTTTGTCAGTCAAAATGATAAAAGAGTTTTAAAAAAAATAGCTTGTATGTAGGCAGATTTACTACAGCAGATCTTTTCACTGTTTCTCCTATCACATTATAGTGGAGGCACCAAAATGTACAAGAAATTCTGAGACTGAGCAGGTGTGGTCAAAGAAAAGAAAAAGGAAAAGAGAGGGAGGAATTGGAAGGGGAGGTGGTGTGGAATGGAGAGTAAGATAAACTGTCATCAAATGAAGGCCAACAGGCTTTTCTCATGGTCCTTCAAGAAAATAAAGTAAAGCTGGGGGAAACATTTTTAAAAAAAGAAATGCAATGCTAATTAACCAGGTCATCTTGTTTTACCAGAGTAGCAGTTATTGGCCATTTTGTTTTTTGTTTGTTCGTTTGTTTCAGCAAAAATAAATTCACTCCAACAAGATAGCCTGAACTTAGTTCGTCTGTGTAACTGAAACATATCTTAGTGTTCTTGATGTGTATAACATTCCTAAAACAAAAAGAAGGTTCATGTTGTAGTATTTCTTGCAAATAATAGATAAGTAGAATCACATCTCCAAATTTTCCATTCAATAATTTTCTAAATGATAGGGACAATAGGGACGTGTGATATGATACGCTTCACTGAGTCTCATGATACATTACACCGTCCTAATTAAAACACGTCTCCCTGAAATCTTTACAAGAAATACTGTTCTAAATTTAACATCTCAAACATTTTCATGCAGAGCATGAAGTCATATATGGAAATTATACTTCTGGCTAAAAATGAAGAATTTCATTGATATGTTTATAGCTTTTACACACTATAATATGCTTACAAATGTTAATTCAGTAAGAGAGTCAGTATTTTTACACTATTGAGTACATTTTAATACACTACTACACACAATTGCTTGATGGTGAATGTGCTCATCATTGATTCAGAAGCTCATAGTATTTTCCCCTCCCTATCTCTTTTTCTTTTTTTATCTCTTTAGTAAACCTTTTTTCTTTTTTTAAATCCAGTCAGTCAAAAATGACCTAGGCAGAGCTTTATTTAATTTATTATAAAAAAAAATAGAAGGCATAAAAAGGTTGCCTGGCAATACACAGCTGCAAGTGTGTTCAAGAAATTGCATTTTGAAGAACAAGAGGAAAAATAATAACAAGACTTTACACAGCTTGAGCATCTTGGTGAAGATGAGTTTCCTTTGAGCACAGGAATCCAAAAGATCCCAAAAAGGTTAAAAATGGGCTTTTTGCTCATTACATATGATGCAAAACCAAATGAACTAAAATTCATTAATAAAAGCAAAATAGAAAAAAAAAATAGCCTTGAAAAAAATCTTTTCTTTGCTTTCAGTAGAAAGATACAATGGGTCTAGCAGCCCCTAATTACTTTATTTTTTTCTTTAAAATAATGCCTGTGATAAATTCTATTAATTATGTACAGAAAGGTCCATTATATATTTTGTGAGATACCTACTGAAGGATCTAATAGTAACAGGAAATATTTTGATATATTTTAGAATGAAGGAAAAGAGGGATAGATAAAGCAATTTTGGTGAAATATCAGAGTGGGTCAATCTATAACATGGGTATATATATATCATATCATTATGCTGTTTTCTAAAAATCTGTATATGTTTGAAAATTTTCACAGTGAAGAGTTAAAAAAAAGAGTCTATAAAGAAAAATTTGGTCATTTATGTTAAATTTGTAGTTAATGTTTAAAACTTTTCTTATATTTAATGGAAACTTGATCAGTCCAGTGCTATTCATCAATCTTGCAGGCCACTATCAGGAATCAATCTTCCCTAGGGGGAACTAAATGTCTAATAACATAAAGTGTATCTTATCTATAATCCATATGGCAAAGAATTTCAAACAAGTGGGATTCTTCTACTCCTTCACTGACCAGTAGTCATCATTTTAGGAGAAAGTTGTCAAGCACTAGTAAATGACTTCTTGTGAGGAGTTCTTTTTACAAAAGCAAAACAAAATGAAACAACAGCAACAAAACACTGCCACCGAAATTTAATCAAAAAGCAAAACAAATTTTAGGATAAGCTCTACGATTCATATAGATTCTCTTTAGTAACCCAGTAGGTACAATGATCACTGATATCCATAGTGATAGCATTTCTTACTATTGGTAATATTACAAGATCATAAATCCAAAGAACATTAAATGTTCTCTGTAGTTTATTAATTGGATTTTCTAAGGCAACAGGAATTTCTTTACAAATGAGTAAGCAAAATATGTCATTTTTTGTAATCTTAAATCAGACTGATATTTTTTCCCAAGCACCCTGTAAATTCTGTACTTGAGTTAATTAAGCACTCTTCCAGCTCTGTGACACCCAAACGTTAGTGGTTTGCAAAAAAAAAAAAAAAAAATCACCTCCACTGCCTTTCAAGTGGGAGTGTAGGGTAAATAAGTTCCAAAATTCAGAACTCCTTTTTTCTTCCACCAGTGAAAAAGCTGTCTCTTACAGGCATCATATTGCTTGAAAACACATTAACAGACAGTTGTCATAGATTGAACTGTGGCCCCCCAAAATATGTGTCAACTTGGTTAGGCCATGATTCCCAATATAGTGTGGTTGTTCTCCATTTTGTGATTGCAATTTTATGTTAAAGAGGATTAGGGTAGGATTGTAACACCCTTACTAAGGTTGTATCCCTGATCCAATGTAATGGGAGTTTCCCTGGGGTGTGGCCTGCACCACTTTTTATCTTAAAAGAGATAAAAGGGAAGGGAAAGGAGCAGAGAGGGGGACCTCACACTACCGAGAAAGCAGTACTGTCAGCAGAGCATGTCCTTTGGACCCAGGGTCTCTGTGCAGAGAAGCTCCTAGTCCAGGGAAAGATTGATGAGAAGGCCCACAGAGAGAGAAAGCCTTCCCCTGGAGGTGACGCCCTGAATTTGGACATTTAGCCTACTTTACTGTGAAGAAATAAATTTCTTTGTTAAAGCCATCTACTTGTGGTATTTCTGTGATAAACAGCACTAAATGACTAAGACAACTGTGTGAGAGAATATGATTTCCAATTAGTAGTCAAATAGAGCATTGTTACTTTCTAAGATCATTTGTTAAAAGTACTCAAATTACCAATGAGTATCTTTAAAGCATTGGAGTCTCTGGGTAATGGAAATAGTTAAAGCATTTGGCTGCTAAAGAAAGGCTAGAGGTTCAAGTCCACCCAGAGGTGCCTAGGAAAAAAAGCCTGGATATCTGCTTCTTAAAAATCAGCTATTGAAAACCCTCTAGAGCACAGTTCTGCTCTGACAGATATGTCATTGGCTCAAGGGCAACTGGTTAAAAACCTTAAAGCATACGTGTGGCAGAGTCTCATTTACACAAAACTTGGAAGAACATAACTTGCAAATAGATTCCAAGTGCAAAAGTACATGCTTTTCCCTCTAAAAACATTCAAACATCAAGGAGGATGTCACACATGAATATTATATATATGAACTGTCATGGAAAACCCAGTTATTCATAGAACAATAACAAAATATAAAACCAAGTTAACGAAATCAGTTTGGTTACACTAAAATAAACAAAAGAAAGAGAACAAAAGGAGGTTTTTCTCTCCTTCTTGGAATGTATTGTGTTGACCTCAAACACAATCTGCACAAAAACATAGTCTAAGTTACTGTTTTCCAAAAAAAAAAAAAAAAATTTTTTTTTTTTACCATTATACATACATACATATATATATTTATTTTTTTTAATATTGAAGTTTTAAATATGCTTGGGCAACTTGGGTTGAATTAAGGCAGCACAGTTATCTTTACTACAAGCTTTTATAAAGCCCAGAATATACAAATTTTCATCATGAGCAGGGTACATTGCATTTGAACCTTTTTGGCATGAAACAGAGTAGGTGGATGTGGAAGACTAGTATTCCACAAAGCTTAAGGTTGGTGAATGTGGATCTAAACCTCAAAGAAGCATATCAATAGCAAGCATGTGCATCGTCTGGTGGGAAAAAAAAGATAAGGTTAGTACAAAGGCCTGGTTTAGTTAGTTCTTTCTCTTAGGAAAGCAAGTCAAGGACTTGCTTGAGGCTCAGTATCCATGAAATATGACTATTCTGCATGTAGAATTGTTGAGATCACTCTTTAAAAAAAAAAGCAAAAAAACTTGAGCCCTTTCCCATATGACATATCAATGAAGGTAGAAATATTATGAAACTCTTATCAAGCCCTGTTTTTGGAAATTTTAAATTCATTCTTTATAGTTAAACTATTTAAAGCTCACAGAGTTGCCTTTGTAAGTAAAAAAAAAAAAAAAAAAAAAAGATAGCTGTTCATAAAGTAGATTGACCTCAACTTTCAGTTTCTCTGTAAGTGCTTTGGCAGTGAATAGAACAGACAGTGAGGGCTTCGGTGTATTGCACACCTCAATGATCTTAGAAATCATTTTCCCAGGTTAGAAGGTGAAGAGGTCACTCATACATTCTATTTGATTCTATTTTGACAGGGTGAAGTGGATTACCAAAACAACGGGTCATACATATTTAAAGAGGAAGGAAAGCATTCCTTGGGAGCTACAGCTTTAAGTGCTTTCTACACCAGATGTCTGCTTTTTAATGGGTCTTCTTATTTAGGAAATGAAAATGAAATTAGGAGTAGACCACATTTTTCCAAAGAACAAATGTGCATTTCACGTGGAGGAAATGGACATATCATCATACTGTCTCATCAATGGCTTAAAATAAGGGAAAAAAAAAAAATCAAGTAGGAAAGAAATGTTTAAAAGGCTTAGAGAAAAATATTACAGTAAATGCATGTGTATAAAGACATATTTTTCAAACAGAAGTTGTTGCCAAATGATTTAAAGAAAATTTGAGAAGAAACCAATAAATATCATATGAAGGGAAAAACAGAATCTGCTACGCAACCCATTCACTCTTAGAAGTTCTTACATTCTTTTATATTGAATAAAAGTTTCCATTTTAAGAAACCTTCTTGAAAAATCTTTTTATCTCTTTATTACTCAGCGCTTTCCACTTTGAAATTCCTCTGGGATTTTTAAATTCTTCTGATACTAGGCAACTGGTGATGTATAACCCACTGAGAAAACACACTGAGATCAAAGGATCTTAAGCAAGTACCATAGTCTATATTTAATCCTGCAAATCGACAATGGGACTTAGTATCTCTCTCATTTTTTTTTTTTAATCAATGTAACTTCTCTTTTCCACTTACGGTTTTTGGCCAGGACAGTAAAAGTAAGGCAATGTATTAATATTCTGTTGCAATATCCATTTTTTAAATAAATATTTATCATTCATATGGTCGACAACTACTGTCTGTCTTCACAAGAATCCTCTCCTTTTAGGGACTCCTATTCTATTTTTTTTATTCTATGGTTAGGGAGCAATGGTGGTTCAGTGGTAGAATTCTCACCTTCTATGAGGGAGACCGGAGTTCTATCCCCAGGCAGTGCAGATCATCGGCAGCTACCACCCATCTGCCAGTGGAAGCTTGCAGGTTGCTATGACGCTGAACAGCTTTCAGTGATGCTTCCAGACTAAGACAGACTAGTAGGAGAGGCCATGTGATCTACTTCCAAATATTAGCCAGTGAATACCCTATGGTTCAAAACAGATCCTGTTGTGCGTAGGTTCCACATAATTCAGTGGCTGACTCAGCGGCAACTAACAACAACAGTAATTCTGTGGTTCCTGCTGAAATGGCCATGTTTTTATATATCCTAGTGGATTGGTGCATGGATGGGCACTTTATCTAAACTGGGAAATGAGTTTCTTTTATTTGGGAGACGCTCTGTTGGATGCATTATAAGAGGACAGATAGGGAGGAAGGAATGGACAGAGGAGAGACAGAGAGACTGGGGTCTAGAGATGAGACATGCACATAAAAAAACTTGATAGAATCCGAATCCTGCTGCTAAGCCCAGCTATGGTCCTCCCTTGGGATCAGTGACACACCCTACTAGCTGTATAACAAAAGCCCCCTTTTTGTCAACTTGAACTGGTTGAGGTTGGATTTCTGCTGTTTACCAAAAGACTACCAAATAATAAAATGTAATTCTATAAAGCCCACTTTAAATAAGTAAATAACACCTTCTATCTACTCGGCGAGCCCAGGTGGCATAACGGTTAAGGGCTAGACCTGCTAACCAAAAGTTCGGCAGTTGGAATACACTAGCCACTCCTTGGAATCCCTATGGGGCAGTTCTCCTCTGTCCGACAGGGTTGCTACGAGTCAGAATCAACTCCATGACAATGGGCTTGGTTTTGGTTTGGTTTACCTTAAGGAGTCCCGTCAGTGCAGTGGTTAGGAGCTTAGCTGCTAATCAAAATGTCAGCAGTTTGAATCCACCAGCCAGTCCTTGGAAAGCCTACGGAGAAGTTCTACTCTGTCTTATAGGGTCACTGTAAGTCACAATCAGCTCGACGGCAACAGCTTTTTTTCTTTTTTTAATCTGCCTTATAACTGGTTTGAGTGATGGGATTTTAGTTGACAGAGCCAGATAGTGCTGAACGGGAGAGCACTGGAGATCTCTACAGTGGCAGAGGAAGCCAAGTCGAAAACATGTGGGCCTATAGGTGTGGGCCATTAGAGTCACTGGAAGGAAAAGCTGTGCTCCAATCATATTTGGGTCTGCAGTGCTCATGTAATTGATGTTTTTCTTGCCAAAAATATTTAGATCACCTAACCCAAGGTGCACAGGAAAGCTTTGTCATCTCATACATATAGGCCACTGTAAATTGCATTTAATGTTGAATGCTGTCTTCAACATCATCATTCAGATTGTATTTTTCATGAGTCTACATTCACCTGTTTTGTTTTTTTTTTAAACAGAAAATATGTGATTCTCCTATTATACAACATAATAATACTTAGGACACTGGTTAAACAATAATTAATCATTTTGGGAAAGATGAATGGGTAACTCTGTGGTGTAAGACTGAAAGTTCATTAATGTCTAAATGATAAAAGAGATACTCATCTCTCTTCATTAGTCAGGTGAAGTTAGCTACACCTATTAGAAAAAGAGTATTCAGATCTTACATGATTTCACGAATACATCACTGGAGGATTCCATGTTTCAACTGGAACATTAGAGAAAATGTCCATTTAATCATCTTGACAGAATCATGCCTCGATTATTTTTTTTTAAAGCCACTTATAATTTCTATACAAAAATATAACTGGATTATAATAAAATAGAGACAAAAATATTCTAATATTTAAATTTGTAAGAAATTGACATATAAATTGCATCTTAACATGTAAAGCATCAAAATATATACAAAGTTAAAATGATTACTTTTGAGTTAATTACAGCATCATGGAACACTACAGCAACATTTCAAGGAAATCTCTATGTTTTCAGTGGGGATTGGAATGTAATTTTTTGGTGTCCGGAGAAGTTATCAATTTTACGTGAAACACTGTGAGCATATTTTTGAGGCATGTTCAGAACATTTCCTATGCCATCTATACTTCTGACTGGGTATTTCATTACCCCATATTACTCTCAGATTTCGTGTCAAAGTAATTCAAACCTTCAACTCTTTTGCATCTCTCACAAATACTTTTAAAGTTATTTAGTTTCAAAAATCTAAAAAAATCCTACCAAATTTATGCTCTTAATAAGATTAGTAAATGTCCTCAGCACTTGGAGAGCATTTTTGGCCATTTAATCTCATCTGATTTTCACAATAGATCTGTGATTTAATGAGGGGAACTGCCTCGATTTAACCATTGTAAAAATTACTAAATTCATACTAACAGGAGTTAAATTACTTCCTCAAGGCCTCATGATAGGAGGTAAATGAAGTATCGTGATTCAAATCTTAATTTCTCATTCCAAATCTATTATCCTGAAGAGGAAACATCCAATTACATGTACACTTAAGTAGCCAATACAGTTTTTCTCAAAATTTTACCCAAAGGCAGATAGGTCTGGTTATAATCATTTAACAAATAGAAAAAAAAAAATTGTAAGACAAACAAAAAGGAGTAATAATGAACCCTGTATCAAAAGAGAAGTTGAAAAATACATTCAAGATACTGGAAAAGATGTGAACTCCATTCACTCAATGAAAATTCGAAGAAACACTATGAATGTGCCATGTTCAGTGGAGATTCCGGACGTAGAGTGTTAAATAAAAACCCATGATTCTTGACTCCTTAGAGTTTAAAATTTACAGGGAATGTCAGACACCAATAAAATACAAATAAACTCTTTTCTACAAATTGCAGAATGGTTATAAGGGAAAGAAACAGGGTGTTATGATAACAGGGAGAATTTCTTCAGTAAGCATGTGGAATTTCATCTGAGCCATCAAGTTGATTCCAACGCATAGAGACCCTACAGGACACAGTAGAACTCCCCATAGGGTTTCCAAGGAGCACCTGGTGGATTCAAACTCCCAACCTTTTGGGTAGCAGCCAATCTCTTTACCACTGCACCACGAGGACTCCTCTGAAAGATAAGTACGAATTAGACAAGTAAAAACTAGGGGTGGGGAGAATTTCAGAGAAAGGAGAAATTTAGTGAGATAGAGCTTGGTATGCTAAAGGGGGAGGGAGACAGCAAAAGAAAAAGGCAGAGAGACAGATACTAGATATGAAGGGCCTTCTTTAGAGAACTTACTTTTTAACGGCCAGTCAGGTAGGTAGCCAAGCAGGGCAAGGGGATTCAAGATATTCATACATGACTATTGGACCGTAGAAAGCTTTGATTGAAAGATGTTGGTACTCTTAAATCTACCTCAAGATTTTCTTGGGATGTGGGAACTATGTACATATTTTATTGCAAAATGTCTTTCTTAAGTTTCAAAATTATCTTTGCCATGCATAATCAAAAGCAACAATGTATCCAAAAAGGACAACAGGTAATTTCAAAATCATGAGATATAAACTCACTTGGAGAGGGAATTACTCCTGCCTGTAACATTTAATATGTTTTTGGGTGCTATTGTCCTTGTTTGCAAAATAAGGGTTTGGTTAAGATCCGGGGTTTCTAATAGGAATCCCCAAAGCTGTGCAACTTAATCAAATTAATAAAAGGGAATTCTTCTAGATTACTAGCCCATGTCAGTGTAATGCTCAAACAATTTCCTCCTACCACTTTTATGTAACTAGTTCCCCTCAGGTGTCATGCTAATAAGCTTGGATCAATTAATAACTGTAACTGAAGCTGAATATAATTAAGCATTTAATTTTGAGCTGTTTAAGTATCATTCCATTAAAGTCAAATCATGAAACTGGGGCAAAACAAAGAATTATGGTCAAAAGATGAGTAGGAATGAAAAAGCTTCACCGTGCAGTCATGCATGGGTAAATCCTGTCCAGACTGATTTTTAAGAATGAGTACTATTGAGTCACAGTAGAAAAATAGAAGAGTCCATGCCCGGTAGTGTCGCTATGAGTAGGAATCGACTAGATGATAACAGGTTTTTATTTTATTTTATTTTGTAATTCTAACAATAAGGACCCCTGGTGACGCAGTATTTAAAGTGCTCAGCTGTTAACGGAAAGGTTGGGGTTGAAACCCACCAACCACTCCACAGAGAAAGATGTGGTGTAGAAAAAGATATGGCAGTCTGCTTCTGTAAAGATTACAGACTAGGAAACCCTATAGGGCAGTTCTGCTCTGTCCTATAGGATTGCCATGAGTCAGAATCTACTAAATGGCAATGGGTTTGGTTTGCTTTGAATATTCGAACAATAGCTGCAACAAGGGGCTCAAACATACCAACGATCATGAAGATGGTGCAGGACTGGGCAACATTTCCTTCTGTTGTATATAAGGTACAACATAAGGTTGCCATGAGTTGAAGTCAACTAGAGAGCAACTAACAACAACATAGTCTAACAGGTCTAAAACATGGCTACACATCAGAACCACTTTGGTGCTTGTTAAAAATACTTATTCCTAGGCCCTATTTAAAGGTTTGGAACATGGGAGTTAGTGGTATTAAAAATTTCCTAAATTATTCTGATGCAGCCAACTTGACATTTGTCTCTGGACCAGAATTTTAGATCTACTGCCTACCCTAAAACTCTGTGCAGCAGTTCTACTCTGTCCTACAGGGTTGCTGTGAGTCACAACTGACTTGAAGGCAGTAGTTTTCTCTCTTTTTTTTACACTAAGAAATTGACTGTATATACTCTATGTTGTTTGCCCAACTCTTTAGTTAAATACGAAGAAAGAGACCTCCTAAATCTCAAACCAGGTTTCTTATTACCACAATACTTGGCCTCAGCTGTTGTCAATATGTTATATTCATGTGATAATCAACCACAGGTGCTAACATTAAATGATCAATCAGGAAAAAAATGGATTATTTAATGATATTCATCTCACAAAGTGGAATGATTCCCTAATGAATCCTATTTATTGCTCTTTTCATCTTTTTCCCTCTTGAGTTTATAAAAAATTAGATGAAATTGCCAAAGTAAATAATTCTTATGCAATCTTGCCTTCAGTTAAGATGTTTATATGTGATACCAATCTACTAAAATATGAAAATTCTGATAATCAGCAACAGAGAATGTTTTTTAACACTGTCCAAGGCAAATAAATAAGTATTTTTTCTGCAAATTCTTTGGCCTTAAATTTAGAGATTATGATACAAAAATACTGAGTTCCATTTTCCTATTACTATTCATATTTGCCACATAAGACTAATATTATCAAATTATTTTTGGAATAAGTTAATAAATAATAGATGAATATTTATTAACTTCACAAAACCATGCATATTTCTCAAATCAGATGTGAGATTCATTTCTTAAAATCATTAAGAAATTCATCAATATTGGAGTAGAATTGTTTATAATACATCAATGATAATGATCTATCAAAAATATATGAAATAATATCACTCCATTAATCAGAGTCCAGGCCCTTCTTCTTGAATTTAAAATGAAATCCATGTGCCTTACTGTAGCTTATACAGCCCAATGTCATCCATGCCTTTCTCTCTGAACTTATTTCCTGCCATTATTCTACTCAACTACCATGACTGACCACGTTGGCCTTCTTTCTCTCCCTCAAGCTTGCCAAGTTCTTCTACATACGTGGGCCCTGGTAGAAGCTTCGTCTTCCAGAGTACAATGTTCTTGGTCTATAGATCTGCATGATTCTCTCAGGCTAATGCTTCCTCTTCAGAGAAACCTCGCCTGACCACCATGTTAAAATGGCCACCCATGGACATCTATTGCAGCAGACTTGAATTCTCTACAATTGGCATTATCAAATGTTTTATTCTTATTTCTTTATTTGTTTTATTGTTTATTTTATTCCTCTTGTTCCCCAGATTATAAATCCCATGACAGCAGGACTGTATCTCTCTTGTTCACAGTTGGTCCCCCATAAATAATTATGGGGAAAATGAATGAACGAATCTATGTGCCAATAGAGATTTAACTAAGTATTCTAGATAACATTTTATTTTCTGATAACTTTTCATTATGTAAAGAAATTTTAATTTGTGACAGTAAACCAAGAGAAATCTAAGATATTTCCATATCTCATGAGATATGAAAATCTGGTTTTCAAAAAAAAAAACCTAGATTTCAGATGACACACATAACTCAGTGAGTTATGGGGTCATAAGCCACAGGGTCATAAGCTCTAGCCCATCTTCAAACAAATATGAGACATACTGCTTATTTATAGCTATGTAATAATACTGTCTCCTTTCTAGTATTAATTAGGTTCAGCCTAACAGATTTTCAAAAGCTAAATTTTAACAGGTGAAGAGATAATGAAAAGACACTGAAGATTCTAACACTGTTTATTATCAGCCATCAACAGGCTGCCTGTTACACCAGCTTATCAGGCTATATTTATTGGTTTCAATTCAATCTCCATGTTCTTTAAATCAAAAGAAAATATGAATTTATGATAGAGCAATTTAGGAGTGTGTGGATCAACCTAGAGCTAGATCAATCAATTGTATGAAGGCAAAGCACCTCCAAATGCCAGGTACTTAATGTAAAAAATATATATATAGTTTTATAGCTTAAGAGAATAGAATCACAACTTCTCAATTCTTAAGACAGCTTTGTATTCTGAGTGAAGTCCTTTTTTCAAGACAGATAAATGAGTGGACAAGTTCATGGCATAGATACATTTCCTGATAGTTTTGTTAACACTAGGTACAGCCTGCCAAATGGTTAGAACACAGAGGAGACTTGGGATTGTATTCAGCACACCTATTTCTAAGGCACAAGTCTTACTTGTACAGGAGAGAGCTCATGATAGATTCTTTATCTGAGCCAATTCACATCCTCAGATATTCATGCACAATTCCCACAGTGGGAGAGAATCCATCATAAGCTCCTGTTGTGTATGAAATCAGCTCTCAGGAGGAAGAAGACATCTTTAATGCCCACACTTTTTGAAAAGCAGGAAGGATCTTAAAATGTCAGCTGCATGTAAGGCATATCATTAATAGACTTCACTCAAAGTACTTAAAGGTTTAAACACAGACCCAATGAATTTGCAATTGCCTCACATTAACAGTGCATACTCTTAAAACTGCTACACACTGAAAGCCTATGACTGTCCACTGCTGTTCACTGGAACTTTACATCTAATTCCATTTTGGGAGCTGCACAAAGCATTTGAAAATAATATTGGATTTTGTATAGGCAAAACACACAAAAATGTCAAAAATGTCGCAACTGTGATTTTTTAACATTTCCTTCATCTAAGAATCCTGATGATACCATACACCATTAGATGCATTTCTAAGTATGCTTTAAAGATAAAATAATGGCTAATGTGAACATAAGGAGACCCTGGGTGCACAATTGGTTAAGCGAATGTTTGGCAGTTTGAACCCACCCAGAGGTGCCTTGGAAGAAGGACCTGGTGACTGATGATCTGTTTCCAAAAAGTCATAGCTGTGAAAACACTATGGAACAGCTTTATTCTGCATATGCGGGGTCATCATGAGTCAGAATCGACTCAGTGGCAATGGGTTCAGGTTTTGATTCAATGTGAGCAAAAGGGAGAAACAGCAAAATCATAAATTAATAAACAGCTGTTTTATTTAAACATCTAAATATAAAATCCATACCAAAAGTATAATTCTGACTTATCTAATATAAAATTAGTATTAAAATTGATTCTTAATATGAATAGTGTGACCGAGTGGATTTCACGTATCATATAAAGTTTATATTTTAGAAAGTACCTTGCTAACTAAAATGGACATAGAGTATAACTGTCTCACTAAATCATTTTATATCTCCAAAAAAAAAAAAAACCCCAAACCCATTGCTGTCGAGTCAATTCTAACTCATAGCAACCCTTTAAGACAGAGTAGAACCGCCCCACAGAGTTTCCAAGGAGCGCCTGATGGATTCCAACTGCTGACCTTTTGGTTAGCAGCTGTAGCACTTAACCACTATGCCACCAGGGTTTCCTTCTATCTCAAAAGTCCCTCTTAGCTCTCTGATGAGAGGATGAGAGAAGCATTACTTAATAAGTGAGAATAATCACCCATAAATAACGATATTTCCTTGTATTAACTATGGCCCCCTGGTAGCACAGGAGTTAAGAGCTGACTGCTAACCAAAATGGTCGCCAGTTGGAATCCACCAGCAGCTCCTTGGAAACCCTATGGGGCAGTTCTACTGTGTCCTATAGAGTTGTTATCAGTCAGAAGTGATACGGTCACTATGAGTTGGAACTGACTCAGTGACAGTGGGTTTGGTTTGGTTTTTGGTTTTGTATTTACTATAACAATAATTCACGTTAACAAATAAACTGAGATAATGTTCATATTTAAATAAAATTATTTAAACTATTTTATGTATTTATAGTTCATAAATACAAAGTATCTGTTATACAGAGACGGTTAGTGTTGGCTGCTGTCGAGTTGGGCCCTGACTAACGGCCACTCCGTGCACAATGGATCAACATGCTGCCTAGTCTGGCATCATCCCCATAGTTAGCTGCGGATAGCACCCCTGTGATCCATAGGTTTTTTTCATAGAATTTTCAGAATGAGATCGCCACGCCTTCTTCCAAGTTCACTTACTCTAGAAACCCCACTGAAACCTGTTCAACAATATAGCAACGAGCAAGCCTTCACTGACAAATGAGTGCTGGCTATGAGTGAGATGCATTGCCCCAGAACTGAAGCAGGTTTTGCACACGCAATGTTAGAATTCTATCGTTGAACCACCACTACCCACCATGTGTAGAGGTTACCTCAAATCACCAATCCATTGATGAAAGAAGAAAAACCAAATAAGAGCCAAGCAAGTGTTGTTTTTTTATGTGGGGCCAGTCAGCAGATAGTATAAATCATGTGCCAACTCAATAGTTTTGCAATGTGTTATGGACTGAAATGTGTCCCCCAAAAAATATGTGGTGTAAATCCTAAACCTGTGGCTATAATCCCACTTGTGAATGGGTTTTCTTTATTCTGTTAAGAGGCCATATCGGTTTAGGTTGTATTTTAAACCAATCACCTTGGAGATATAAAAAGAGCAGATTAAGCAAGCAAGAAAGCAGAGATCGGGGAAGATAGATGCCACACCACATGAGATCTCCAAGGAACCAAAGAGCTGAAAAGAGATAAGAACCTCCCCTCAGAGTGAACAGAAAGAAGGAGCCTTTTCCCTAGAGCCAGCGCCCTGAATTCAGATTTCTATCTTCCTAATTTGTGAGAAAAAATATTTGTTTGTTAAAGCCACCCACTTGTGGTATTTCTATTATAGCAGCACTAGATAACTAAAACACAATGCACTTATGAAAAATTTAAAAAGGCTAAATGGACTACACAAATATTTTCTTACAACAGAGTATAGTTACACTATTTTTTTTTTCTTTTTTTAATGTAAAGAAAGTGCAGCACTAAAATTATCTTATTCCAAAAGGGACATAATATCCAAATTTAAATATATATAAATATATATCCTTTTGTTTTGCACAGCTTCAATCTTATGAATGTTTCATATCTCAAGATGATATATTCTATATAATTTACTTCAACATTTGCCTTATTTTCAGTCAAAGTGAGGCTGGTATTCCTTAAAACTCATCTTTAAATGAAATCAGCAGAAAACATTTGCCCTATACATTACAAAGTAAAATAATTCTTTCAATAGCAGACATTATTAATCTGGCTTAAGACTACATGCAACTGAGCTGTGGACATAAAATCTTGATACATCCCTAACTGTCTACCTAACTGGCTGTTGTTGACTCGATTCTGACTCATGAAGATCCCATGTGTTAGAGTAGAGCTGTGCTCCATAGGGTTTTCATGGATGTGACCTCTCAAAAGCAGATCACCAGGCTTTTCTTTTGAGGTTTCTCTGGGAGGGTTCAAACCTCCAGACTCTTGGTTGGTTTTCTTTAGGAAGGACACTATAGATAATCTGTCTTAGAGATTTTTTTGTTTTGTTTTGTTTTTAATTGTTTATTTACAATGAGGGAGAAAATGCGTAGTTCTAAAAAGTGCTGTCAGGTAGACCACTGAGTAGTCAATTAACCATAAAAATGTAAAAAAGAAAACTGCATATTCTAGACAAATTTTAAACACTTGTTATTTTCACTAGAACTGAAAGCAAGTCTAGCAGTACAAAAAGGTTCAAACACAGATTCAAACAGATGTATCTTTTTAAATAATAAATTTCATAACAGAAAACATGGCACTTTAAGCTACACATTTATCTTCATAAATACCCATTAAAAAATTACTCCAAAGGAGCAAGGGAGAATGAAGAAAACCAAAGACACAAAGGAAAGGACTGATGGAAGCCAACTACCACTGCCTCCACCAGACTGAGTCCAGCACAACTAGATGTTAAAATCAACATGGCTATAGGGAGATTCTATCCAACATTATTAAAAGCCATCACCACTGACTGCTCTGACAGGGATTGCAATGGGGGGTCCCAGACAGGGCTGGAGAAAAATGTACAATAAAATTCTAACTCACACAAAAAAGACCAGACTTACTGGTCTGACAGAGACTAGAGAAACCCGGAAAGTATGGTCCCTGGACACCATTTTGGCTTACTAATGAACTCACTCTTGAGGTTCACCCTTCAACCAAAGATTAGACAGGAATAAAACAATATGAGACCAAAGGGGCACACTAGCCCAGGGGCAAGGACTAGAAGGTGGGAGGGGACAGGAAAGCTGGTAATAGGGAACCCAGTGTCAAGAAGGGAGAGTGCTGACATGTGGTGGCATTGGTAACCAATGTCTCAAAACAGTATGTGTACTAATTGTCTAATGAGAAGCTAGTTTGTTCTGTAAACCTTCATCTAAAGTGCAATTTTTTAAAAAATTACCCCACAGGTTTGCTGGGAGAAATTTGTTCCTTACTTCTAAGTTACATTGTTAGTTTATAAGAGATAAATTCATTTGAAAAGAGTAAAAGTTCAGATAATACAAAGATGTATTTTTCTGCTTTAAAAAAAAAAAAAGTGGTTCTTATAAACCCCTCTGATCAAACACAATGTTAAAATCAGCATGACTATAGGGAGGTTCTACCCAACATTATTAAAAGCCATAACCCAGGGAACTGGAGTACAGGGGAGAGTTACTACTAATGGGTAACCAAGGAGTAACCACTGAACTTGGTTGCTGTTCCTACATTTCAAGCTGCTCCATTGGATTCCCACAGAATTAGGCCAGGTTTGGCTGAGAGCCCTGATTCAAAGTAGCCTCCCAACACACTTAAATTTAATGATGATAGTGAATTGTTCTTATTTAATTTCTGTTATAAAGCAGATGTGCCTCCTACTTCTGTTTTTTGGATACGGAGAAGGCCAGGCCAAATTGTAAGTCATATTTTGCCCTAAGACCAACAATGGCCAAAAGAGACATCTTATTCACGCTGAAGTTGCTTTCTTCAAGCAGAGACAGTTTTATATCCTTGTTTAAGCCTTGCCTTTTCACCCACTAGCTGTGTGGCCTTGAACATTACTAATGTACTTAAATTCCCTTATCTACAAAATACGGATGATTACAGTTCCTATCTCACAGAGTTGCTATGAGGTCTGAATGAGAAAATAGAGGTAGATCAATTCCAACAGAGTCAGTTTCAGCCACCACTACTAACATAATCATCACCAAAATAGCTTGTAAAAAGAAGGCCTGAAGCCTCTTTCAATAAAAACATAAAGCAGTAAGAGAGGAAAAAAATGAAATATATGCAAATAATAAATTGGACATTTGGCTTCTTAACAAAGACAGACAAGTTTGATTCAGTAACTTTTCCAGAGAAAGTATATTCAAACACTCTGAAGTTGACATTTTTAAATGTCAGCACCATGATTGGCTTCCGATAGCTTAGTCACACATCAATCTTACTTACATTGTTTTTCCCTCCCAAGGAGATGTGAAACCTGATTTATTTTTATAAGTGTTCAAGTAAAAATTAGATTCTTAAGATTATTTGCAAACTCCAAAATGGCACAGTTTATACCACGCCCCAGAATTGAGTGCGATCAATCATTCCCATGACACATGTGCACCAAGGATTACTTAATCCTGTTAATCAACACAAGCAGAAAAGTGGGTGAGGTGACCTTCTAGCAAAAATAGTCTGCGAATTGCATAAACTCTTCACACATGTATGGTAGTGCCTTTATGTTCAACACTTTCCCTCTCAGCATATTTGGGATTGGAGAAACAAATTATGTGCCATTTTCTGGACACAGGAGAATACAACACTACAGTGTGTGATATCAAAAAAGGGAGACATGTCTTCCTCCAAACCCCAACTGACTTTACAGCATGACTTGTCATTCAAAACTCTTTGCTGCCAACCAATCCAGCTGAATTGCTATGAGTGGCTGAGAAAACCTTTTCCTGCATGCTAAAAGACACTGTGCATGAAGGCGTATCTGTTGGGGAAACCACACAAGAGTTCCGCTGGAAACCGTCCTTGCTGAGTATTTCCTGTCCCAAGGTCTTTCCATTAAAGTCAGTCATATAGTTCTGAGAAGGTAAGTAATTTGATTTCATGGAGCTAATGCAATCACCTAAGGAGGCATCTGGTAGGCACGAAAATAAATATTTGATGAAAGAAAGGAGAAGGGGGCCGGGGAGGAAGGATAGAAGAAAGGAAAGAAAGGAGGGAGGGAGGGAGGGAGGGAGAAAATGGAAGAAACAAGAAAAGAGAAAGAAATAAAGGAATAAATTGAGGGCTTTCTTACATAATGATTCAATTACTACTCATGCTAAGGAAAATCAAGTTGCCTCTGAAGAATGCCTTTTAAAGCAATGATGGAGTTAGAAGGCCAAGAGTAACTATACATCAGAACAACCTCCCCACCCTGATCATGTCCTTAAATTTTAATAAGAATAATACTGTTGTTGTTAGATGCTGTCAATTACAACTCATAGCAACCCAATTAAATCCACCAGTGGTTGTGACTACCATCACCCCTCCTGAACTATCACTTATTTGTCTTTCTTTAAACCATTCAGCATTTCTCTATTACTCTACAAGATGGGCGGACATGTAATCAGATGGAGTACATTACAATGACTTGTATACTGCAGAAAACATTTCTATTGCAGTTTGCAACATCTGGTCAAATCTCCAAGAAACAGCCCCCCAAAAACAAACAAAAAAAAAACCCAGTGCCGTCCAGTTGATTCCAACTCCAGTGACCAGTAATTTTACAGTCAGCTGGTTCCTCTGATCTTTGATGCTCTTCTAGTCTCTTTCTCTGAGTTCGACATGTGTACATACCCATTTGAGTGTGCAGAAATTAAAACTATTGCTTTAATTAAAAATGTAGATTACGTGGGAATCACACACAACCCTCAAATAGATCAAAATAGCTTGTAGATGTGATTTGTTTTAATCCTGGGAATGTCTGAGTAATCAAGATGTGTAATTTTTAAGTTGGTAAAATCCATTAGGCCACCCAGAATTTGTTTTGTCTTTGAAGATCAAGGCAGAACCTAAAGTTAAACATTGCTTAGGATTTTAGCTGTTGACAGGTATACCCCACTGTTTTTAAGTGTAGATTTTATTATATAGGTCTAGTTTTTTGTTTCTTTTTTTCCTGGAAATCATAATGATGACTTCAAAACCAACACCTAGCTATTACGTAAAATTTGGGCCATGAATGCAGTGAATATTCGTTGAATGCCTCATTAATATATGCATGTCAAGACATGCAGAAATAAATATTTTGATGCCACCAACACATAAAACAAGGCAAACCAAATTGATATAGGATTTAAAGACGAAAAACTTGAAATTATATCCTCAGCTGGGTTTCAAAAATACTTTTATTTATTTCTTGGTCTATTCAAAGTTCAGAGGTCTTGTTATTAGATCCATTTCAGAGCCACAAAGAACAATGCAATAAATATAACTTAAATTGTAATTATCATTACATGCTCAAGTTCCCATAGACTAAGTTAAAAACAATTGACGGCAGTGGAGTTTGCTGATTTTTGGAAAGCTTGGTCCCTTACATTATTATAGAACATTCAAGAAACTCCTTAATGATGAAATGTCAAGGAACCTCCTGACAGAACATAGGGAGAGAATGTAGAGTTGTAGAAAGAGGATAGAATTTGGAAAGACCTCAATTCCAGGTTGTTCCGTTTTATAATCTATGTGACCTTGAGCAAGTTACTTAAAATCTCTGTAGCTATGGTTTACCACACTTTGCATAATAAGGATAATATTATCTACCTTCCAAGGTTGCCATGAAAATTGTGATGTAGCACATCTGATAATGACAGGCATTTAGTAGGTGCTTTTTTTTTTTTTTTGATAAATGGTAACTAGGAGGAACAGGAGAAAAAAAAAATGTAGTGTGTTTAATAATTGCATTCAAATTATATGCACTCAACAGACCAAAGAAAGACTTGCAAATGTGCGATTCCTGATAGCCTGGAATCTGAAGCCTTGATGGAGGGGCATTTGCCATGGGGTTTGAGGGGTGTTCCTTGCTTGCCAGTTGGCATGTTATTCAGAGACAAAGTGCTTAAAGCATACCTGCCCTCCAGTCACTGGTATCAAAACACACCATGTGCCTTTTTATAAAACTGAATGGCTTTCAGATACTTATGATTTTAAGAACACAACTCACTGTGACTGTCTTCTCTTTGCTTGTCCACATTCAGGTGATGACTAAGAAAGGAGAGAAACTGCACTTCTTGCCATAAAGCCATTCACTTGAAGGGACATCTGGTCTGCATATAGACTAGGAGCTACAGCTTCACTCAAGACAAACACCGTTTTTGAAAAGCTTTTACATAACCAATGAGGGTGTCATGACAAAAAAAGAAAAATTAAGTTACATTTATTATGTTGCTGTTTGTGGCTCTGAGATTGATATTGAGTAACAGCTACCAAAAGTTATCATGTTTTGAATATTTGAAATATTTCTCAGTTCATACCCTTAGCTTACAGAGATTAAATTATATATTATAAATTATATAGGTTACACACACACACACACAAATTACTGGCATATACTGAAATTTTTTTTTTATTGAATTACTACTATATCATAAAAAGTAGAAATTATATTATTTTTAAAAAGCTACGTGTTAACACCTTCTAATTCAATCTCCTTTCCACTGAATTGTTTTGTATAAATGAGATCATGCTCTTTTTCCACTTACTCTTTATATTCAACAAATATATAATGAGGATATTTTCATGGCAGTTCATAAATATTTAAAAGTACACTTTTTTTGTGATGCAAAAAATGACCAAGACCATTAGAAAAGGAATAGCCTAAACCACTGACTGCCCATTGTCAACTGGTGATCAGCTAAAGAACAAGAGGTCTACAACCATTTTGACTAACTGACTTTTAACTTGTAATAAAAATACCCAGGCTAAACTTTGCAACTTTTTTTCTTGAATACCCCTGTATCTGCTCCCTGGACACCACCATTTAGAGCCTGGTGACTACTCACTCATACCATCAGCAAGCTCATTTGACTTCTTTGGTTCCCAGAGTAGTGATCATCAAGTTTTTTACCCGGGTCTCCAAGATAGAAAGGCAAAGTTCTTATGATTCAAGTCTCATTAGATAGATAGAGATGTCAATGCAATCAGAATAAAATAAGAGGGTAGACAACTTCATTAAAGAACAGTCAAAGAGTAGGTACTACCACAGATGAAAACCCAGGATGCCTGTCTTTGAAGATTCTTTCACCATACCAGCTAATGCTTCACACTATCTATCGCCAAATATTATCCTTCTGGGAGTCATTACTATTGACATTTATATGTATCACACGGCGTTATAATTATCTGTTTACACATCTGTCTCCCTTGAGTCTAGGTTCTTTGACAGTAAAACCAAAAAAAAAAAACCCAAACCCATTGCCATCGAGTCGATTCCGGCTCACTTTGAGGATAGGAAGCATTAAAAGTTTATCTTTGAATCACAAGTACCTAACGTATTTTTAAGAAATTCTTGTTAAAATAAAATGTCTTGCTAAGAAACATTTGGGGAGCTAACAAAAAAAAAAAAAAGAAAGTCATGCATACAACCTGAACCTTGGTCCTCAAAGCTTGCATAGTTGGGCTGCTCGTGACCTGAGACCCTCCCATTAGATAACTCTAGCCCTTTGTTTACCACTCTTCAGCCACAGGGTCCTATTTCAGGCCCTTAAATTTGCTAACCCCTTTTTTAGTTCTAGGCCTTTAAGGAGACTATTCACTCTGCCTAGAAGTCTCTTTCTGTGATTCCTTCTGAGCTGAATTCCTTCTTATCCTCAATTCCCAGTTTAAATGTTCCCTCCTCAAAGCTGACCACCTTGACAAGGCCCTCCCTGCTATCTTCCCTTGCTGTTGTTTGGTGCTGTCAAGTCAACCTCTGACTCATAGCAGTCCCATGCACAATGGAAGGAAACACAGCCTGGTTCTGTTGTGATCCACAGGGGTTTGATTGGCTGATTTTCATTAGTAGATCACCACGCCTTTCTTCCTAGTCTATCTTAGTCTGGAAGCTCTGCTGAAACCTGTTCAGCATCATGGCAACGCTAAAGTCTCCACTGACAGGCAGACAGGTGCTGCACATGAGGTTCACTGACTGGGAATCGAACCGGGGTCTCTCACCTGGAAGGTGAGAATTCTACCACTGAACCACTACTGCCACCATGTCCTCTAACATAAAAAAAAAAAAAAACCATAGCATGCTGTTAATTTCTTCCCAGTGCTTATCCGAACCTGTTATTCTCTTGAAGATGGATACTTGTTTAATGTCTCCCCAAGCAGACGTTGTTTGCCTTGTTTACCACTGAACCACAAGCACTAAGACCAGTAGCAGGATGGTATTAGGCAAATTCAACTTTAAGGCCTTCTGATTGTTTAACTCAACCTAAATATAAAATTCAGACTCTCCAGGAGCATATCATTATTGATTGCCTCACTGAATATGCATGGTTGATTAAATTATGCCCCCCTCCCTTCCTGAGGTTACCTGACCAGGTGTGGTCAGTATAGCTCCCATGCATTTGCACAAATTCTCAAGTACTGCCTGGGGGTTTTAGATAACAAAGGAACTGTGATTACCTAGGACATTCCAAGGATCATCTCTTAGAAACCAAAGACAAAAGGCCAATTTATTTTAGGTAAGGTACTGCACACATGAACAGGGAGGGTCACTTAGAGGAGGTGATTTTAAGAACACATCTGAATAAATACCTGGGATACGTGGATACCTGGGGACTCCAGGCAGAAGAAGCAGTGAGTGCAAAGATCATGAGTCAGGAAGGTGGTGACATGCTCCACCAATAGCAAGGAAGCAAGGAAGACGGCAGAGCAGTGACTGAAGGGCAGCACAAACAAGCCCGTTGTTGTTGAGTCCATTCCAACTTACAGCGGCCCTATAGCACAGACTGCCCCACAGGGTTTCCAAGGAGCAGCAAGCAGATTCAAACCACTGACCTTCTGGTTAGCAGCCAAGCTCTTAACCACTGTGCCATCAGGGCTACATGGTGGGAGATAAGGTCTGTGAAGAAGCCTGGTATCTGGTCATGGGGGGCATCGAAAACCTTTATAAACTTCAGGTTTTATTTCAAATATGATAGGATTGTATTAATTGTTTATTGCTTCCCTAACAAATTCCGAATTATGGCGACCCCACGTGTGCAGAGTAGAACTGCTCCACAAGGTTTTCAAGGCTGCGACCTTTCAGAAGCAGATCACCAGGCCTGTCTTCTGAGGAGCCTCTGGATGAGTTTGAACCACCAACCTTCCAGCTGGTAGTCAGGCACTTAAACGTTTACACCACTCAGGGATCCATCCTAACAAATTACCACATACTTACTGTCTTGAGGAGCCCTGGTGGGACAGCGGTTAAGAGTTCGACTGCTCACCAAAGGGTCAGCAGTTCGAATCCACTAGCTGCTCCCTGGAAACCCTATTGGGCAGTTCTACTCTGGGTCACTATAGGTTAGAATCAACTTGATTGCAAAGGATCCTTTTTTGGGGGTTTTTATTGTCTTGAAACAACACAAATTTATTATCTTACAGTTCTGGGGTTCTGAGGTTTGATATGCGTCTCTATGGGTTAAAATAAAGGTGTCTGCAGAGCTGTATTACTTTCGGCAGACTGTAGGGAAGAATACGCTTCCTTGCTTTTTCCATTTTTTTGAAGCCACCCTCATGAATCCACCTTCAAAGCCATGGATGTTGCATCTCTCTGCTCTTTTTCCCCAGTAATATATCCCTCTCAGTACAGTCAAGAAAGGTTCTCCGCTGCTAAGGATCCACCAGGACAATCCACTATCCTTGCTCTCACTCCCTTTGGAAAGGGAAAAAACATAAAAGTCAGCAGTGTTCATACCAACTCCCCGAGTCAGACATCTTCTGACTATCCCCACTTGGCTTCACTGCACCCATACCAGTTGCCATTGAGTTAGTTCCAACTCATGGTGATCCCACATGTGTCACAGTAGAATTTTGCTCCATATGGTTTTCAGTGGCTGATTTTGCTAAAGTAGAGCACCAGACTTTTCTTCCAAGGTGCCTGTTAGTAGGCTTGAACTTCAACTGTTTGCACCACTCAGGGACTCTAACTGACCCTAAACAGGCCGCACATCCATGTACACAAAATCAAACCTCACTTTGAAAGAAATAACTACTTAGTCTCTCTTCTGCTTCTACATGATGCTTAACAATGGGTTACTTGTTGGCACTGTTTCACTCAGACACGGTTAAAATGAATTCAGACTGAATACTCATCACAAGGTGGATAAAGCAAGGTCACCTGTTGCTCAATAAGAAAGCTTTCCATATAAATTCAGACAAAACTACAGGCAGTTGATAACTATAATATGGAGTCCTCATTAAAACTCACAGATGTGAAAGGTGTGAAATTTCAGCATTGGAACTTGAAGGAAATAATATTTGAAAAGTGGATCGATGACCTTCTTCCTGAGAAATCAAGTGGGAATAATTTTTTACACGATACCATAAAATATTTTAGGAGGAGGTGGCCAATGGTTCCGTGAATAAGAACAATTGGAGGTACTGGAAGAATTGAAAGTGTTGCTTTATTAATTTTGTTTTGTCTTTTTCCTCCTCTACTTTCTTCTTGATCACAAAGAATTTCACTAGGTCCTATTTCTTTTTTATTTAAGCCAAATTATTGCCCAATTTTGCCTTTCCTTTTTAAGATTCTATTATATATACTTATTAGACTCAAAATAGAAGTAAACAAAACACCTAATGAATAAATCTAAGCATCTAAATTCATTTTCTACTTAATCAGGTGCAAGTTGAAAACAAAAACATATTTCCATGTTTGCTGAAGCAGTTAAGTTCATTTAATCATTACCTTTGGTTCTCTGTACTTGAGCCATTTTTAAATATATACATATATATACACATGATATATATGTAAGTTAAAATAACAAAACATTTACCTAAAATGAATATATATGCATATACAAATAATAAAATGTCTGTTTAATATGCATACATACCCTTGAACTATCATAATGTATGTCTAAGTAGACTCTGACAAAATATACCTAAAATCGATTTATTCGACCAAATAAAATAATAAAAGCATAAGAGATCTAAATCTGAGTAAGTTTGTTGAATTCTGCAAGGGGAGAAGGAAATGTTCCCCTTCCCCATGAACTCTGGCTAATTCAGTAAAATAAATGTTGGGTATCCTCCTCAGTCTACTACAAACTCAGAAAAACACACAAAATATTTAGCAATCCCAAGGAGTATTTAAAAAGTCTTAAATTCTGATCTGTGTAACAGAGTGCCTAGATTTTACAGATCTAGCCTAATATTTCCAAGTTATGTTTTTAATGAAACATTCAAATACTGATAGCATGAAATTAATCCAAACAAACGTTCTTCCTATAGTTAATTATAATAGCTAAAATCATACAGGCCTGTGAGTGGATTTCTCACATTCCCATATAAAGCAGAGCATTTTCTTAAAAGGACCTGGCTACCTGTCTGTTGCAACCCTATTTGCTCACTACTGCTGTTCTCCCAGCAAGTTGCCAGGGAAGGCTCTAAACATATTTGATTAGTTTCAGGCCTTCATTTTTAGCGAGTCATCACCCTCTTAACAGCAGATGATGCCCCCTAGTTGGAATCAATGTGAGTGGCCCTGGTTACAATGGGCTGGATTAATGATGAAAAATGTGTCGTCAGCCTGGAGGTCCTTGGACATTTATCACTCAATGGGTCTGCCAATCGGTGGGCCGCCCCTGGCTCATCAGCACAGTAGTTCTCCGCCTTAAAGAGATAGTGTTTTGTTTTGTTTTTTTCCAGATTAATTTAATAAAGCCTGGTAGGTGGGGAGAGAAACATGAAAGATAGTTAACTTGACAGATTTAGGTTCTACACATTTTAGTACTTCTGTAACAAGTGTGTTTCTCTTCTTAATATGATTCTGCAAGACAAAAATAAAACCCATTGCCATCAAGTGGATTCCAACTCATAGGAACCCTAGAGACAAGTATATGCAATTATTGAAAACTACACCCAGAAGTTTAAATTTGCTTATATTTCAATCTAACCTTTTTTCCTATAAAACAAATGTAGACTATTTTATTAATGTAGAAATATGGCAGATTGCTATCAAAATATCTCCACAAATTTTAAATGCTTGATTCATTGTCAAAATAAAGTAGATGTAATTTTCAAAATTATCTTTTACTACATTTCTGCATATTTTTCCTTGATTTTATTGTCAGGTTAGTTTTTTTTTTGTTTTGCTTTGTTTTTGTATTTTTAAGTTGCTCATCAATGTATTTATTTTTACTTAGGAGACAGAAAAATACATTCTGGCAGTAACTTTAAAAATTTCCCTTTAGGTAATTTTTTTTACATTTGTTCTGCTTAACAGCTTAATTTTTTTTTTTCCTTGATGAGCACTTTTTTTTTTTTTTTAACACAATTGGGCTTAAAGGCATACTCCTTTCTATAGTCATAAATGCTGACTTCACATTTTATAAACTTCTTGTACTTCATTTCACCAAATTAAAGTAATGAACATATGAAAAAAAAATTAAAAAGTGTTCTGTTTTGTAAATGAGCAAAATATAAAACACTGAAGTAACAAATTGCTAGTCTGACAAACGTTAACTGGAGAAAAGGTAATGCCACATCTAGTTTGTATAGTATTCTGTTCATTTGAACGTAATGAAATTAAAAAAAAAAAAAAAAACTTATTTAAATTTTTTTTTTTTAGGTGCTAAAAGGAAACAATAATATGTTTCCCTCATGGGTAGAGATCTGGGGAGGGAGAGATGATGAGAGGAAAACACTCAATAGAAAATTTATTTTAATTTTAATGTCATTTCTAACCTGGAAAATTCTGATAACATTGACCCTGTATTCTGAAATTGTTTCTTCCAAGAGCCATCAGCTGTTCAATTTCTGAGAAATTATAATGATTACTATGAAAAATGCCTTTCTACTTTGGCAAGAGGGACAATTTGTCATTTTATGAGAACTTTTAAAGAACACAACAACTCAAAGAGAGTATGCATTAATTTCAGTTAATCTAGTGATGATTCCAGAAAAAGAAAAAAAATTTTCCTTTCAGATTAGTAAAAGATTTGTGAACGTGATTTATCCAGTGAACATCTAAGCTTCGCAGATAAATGAGTTCTCAGTAAATACTTGTTGTGTTGAATGAATTAACTCAATTTGCTGTAGGGAGTAAAATGAATCTTATATATAAAATTATTGCATCCAAACAGAAGATTTTAGTATACAGAGGCGTATAAGTCTGGAATCATCAGAGAATATGCGAGAGAGATTCAAGAAGACCTTTAGAAAAGAGCTGCTAAAGGTAATTAGTAATCATGTTAAGCTTGGGACAAGAGAACTTACATGAAGAGCCGTAGGTCCAGAAACACAGGACAATTAGACATTAGCCATAAATGGGGACATTGAACAAGAGGAGAGCTTAAGTGCTTCATAAATGCTTACTTCACATTTTATAGTCAACTTCTTAAAGAGTGCCCCAGAGATTTTGGAGGAAGGCTGCATGTTGATCTATCAGATTAAGATGCCACTGATCAATGTAATTACAAGAACTACCCATAACATTTCGGAATTGTTTTCTGAGCTGGATGTGAAGTTATAAAAACAAAATCTTTGAATCAGTATTCCATCACCATTGGTGTTTGTCATAAGCTGTTATCTCACATAATACAAGTTAATCTTAGCTTTTGGTTTTTATTTGCCTTTGATTTTGACAGCTGTTTGGGGATAATAAAACAATATAAAATAATGTAATATCTGAATATATAGGTTCCTAATTTCTGCATTAAAAAAAAAAAGGCACATACACATTGGTCAAATACATAATTCCTAGTAAAGCCACACTTCCAAAAAAGAAAAAAGGAAAGGTATGCTTCACTTTATACTTGCATTTTTCCGATTCTATACCTTTGTATAAATTTTAAGAAACACATGAAGTTTGGCATTAGTTAAAATGAGAAATACTTAAAAAAAAAAAAACGAGTTCCTAGCCGTGAAAATGACTACCACAGGGTGATGATATAACTTTATTTCCCTTTGTTGTTGACATTATGACCGGTCTTCACCTTCTGCTACTCCAAGGTCATGGCCTGATTAGCAAAAATGAAGGTATTCGTCTATAAAATAACTTGGTTCAATTAAATACATACAGATTTCAAAGGTCTTAACATTCATCAGAATGTCTATCTTGGCTATGTTGGTAAGTCCTCATGACCAGAAGAATCCTTTTTGTGCTCTTTTCTTGTAGAACTATGTAAGACTCTGCCGTGGGACCTGGCATCTTCTCTGAAGCCAAAAGTAGCATATCAGTGTTGCTCTGAGAGTCAATTCCTACTCCTTTTCTCTTTGATTACCCCACCACACCGAAAACAATCAACTCAAACTATTGCATGCTAGGGTTCTATATTCAAAGGATGTTTATACTTTAATGTTGGCATGTGACTCAGACCAGGCACTTACGTGAACATATTGTGGAAATATGTTTTAATATTTGTAAACCATAGTACATATCAAAATGGAAATGTCCTCTTTCATATAGAAGGAACAGATTTCTTCATATTTAACCATGAACTTGCATTGGGAAAACCTGCTGCACAAGACTTCTTTAAAGTGTTAAAAAGCAAAGATGTCATTTTGAGGGCTAAGGTAAGCCTGACCCAAGGCATGATATTTTCAGTTGCCTCAAATGCATGCAAAAGCTGGACAATGAATAAGGAAAACCAAAAAAGAACTGACGCCTTTGAATCATAGAGTAGGCAAAGAATATTGAATATACCATAAACTGCCAGAAAAACAAACAAATCTGTCTTGGAAGAAGTAAAGCCAGAATATGCCTTAGAAGCAAAGATGGTGAGACTCTGTCTCACGTATTTTGGACATATCAGGAAGGACCAGTCCCTGGAGAAGGATATCATGCTTGGTAAAGTAGAGAGTCAGTGAAAAAGAGGTAGACCCTCAATGAGATGGACTGACACAGTGGCTGCAACAATGGGTTCAAACAATGATTGTGAGGATAGCGCAGGACTTAGGGTCGCTATGAGTCACACAGACCCAATAGCACCTAACAACAACAACAATCAGACACTGAGTTTAGAGTAACACATTTGCGATTTATACAGTTAATAGAAAAATTATTAGGTAAGACAATCTAACCAATGATTCAACTTAATTGACAGATAAACTTGACATTCTAACATCCCATTGATTACCAAACCTATCTCCAGTCAGAATTTAAAGTCATACTTATTCTGTAAAAATTAGTCTGGAGAAATGTGTAGAAAAAACCTGGCAAAGTAGAGGAATTTTGGTAGGGAGACCCACTGGCTTCATGAATTGGAGGAGTTCTATTTTCAATTTTTAAGAAAATACAATGGCTAGTGTATTAAAACATATTTTAATGTTAACAGAACATTGTTTTCAGAGGTATACAAAATAGGAGGATGCATTGACATTTAAATTTTATTTTTGAACCATACTTTTAAACATGAAATCAAGTGACACACTCAAATGATACATCTTCTCTTCTAAGCATCACAAATTGCATACTTGACTTTTTCTATATAATGGTAAATTGCTTACTTTTTCAACGCACAGTTTACCATGCTGTTTAGAGATTACTGTTCATTCCCGCAATTGCTTCCCCAAACAGAACCATATTCATTTTATGACCAAGCTGTGTAATATCTCCAATCATCTTACATTTAATGGAAAAGTGCTATTTATAATGTTTATCATTCTTGCCAGTATACTTTTACAAGTCTTTCACATGTCAGTGTGAAAAATTTATAGATATACAATAAAGCATCATTGTAAGGATTTTCAAATAAACTAAGATGCATTTTGTGTTTGTCTAAAAGGCTGGGTAATGAAGCCCTGGGGACTTGTTTATGCATAGTGTTTTCCCAGCAGGAGAACCAATATTGGTCAGTTCTCTGGTCCTCAGAGGCCTTTCTCACTAAATGGAACAGCATTAGCTTTGTTCTTTAAGTCTAATTAACAACCGAATCATAAATTTTAGTCTCTGCCTAATTAGATTAAGCTTTCAGCAATATTTGTGTTTCAAAAAAAAAAATTCCTATTGCCTTGAATTTTATTAGGTAAAAAGGAAAGCAAGGGCAAATGGTAAATACCAAAAGCAAGATGGTATACAAGTTTAATGCATTAGCCTCTTATCCCTAGAGATCATGGTTCCTATCTGTCTTAGGTCACAATTTTAAAGAGTTGAATGATCTAGCGAAATCCCTCATGAGTATTTAGTCCTCTCACTGAGCCCCTGAACAATTAAGACTCTCTGCTCAATTTATGGCTCTCAGCTGGACTAGCCAGTGGCACAACAGGTCAAAAAATTAAGGTGCTCATGATAACTTGTTCTCACAATAAATTTACATTACCTGTTAGGTGTATGAAGCCCTGGTGGTGCAGTGGTTAAGAGCTCGGCTGCTAAGCAAAAGGTCGGCAGTACGAATCACCAGCTGCTCCCTGGAAATCCTATGCGGCAGTTCCACTCTGTCCTTTAGGGTCACTAGGAGTCGGAATCAAGTCAGTGGCAATGACTGGGTTTGGGTTTGTATACTAGGCTTTTTCAAGATTAAATGAAATGATATATTTCAACATCTTAGCACAATGCCTACCATCCATTAAGTCATTAATACATGATAGCTAGTATTACAGTGCTTACTGTTATCACTAATTGGACATAAGAACTTAAACAAATATCTAACACAAGTATACTTTACTTATGTAGCATCTAACACGAGTGTATATATGAAAGGGAAGATTGTTGACTGAATTTTTATCTTCCTGAAGTAGTTCTTTGTTTTATTTACTTATTAATTTATTTAATTATTGGAATACAGTATCTGAAATATTTTTTTCCAGGAGTCTGTATACAAAATGTACCCCTGAGATGCAAATACTTCTTTTTCCTGGATTCCTATGTGTATTTCTTCCAGAAAGGCAATTCACCTATAAGATGTACTACCAAGTATACTGTTGTAAATTATCTGTAAAACACAGACTTGTGAACAATATCAGATATCAAAATTCTGTCAGTATAAATATATTTTGTGAACAAACCTCACATTTCTTAGGTTCTAAAAGTCTAACTATTGGATAAAATTCTGGTATAGAACAGTAGGGACAAAATTTTTTAATGCATGTTCCTTTTAACAGCTTTAACCAAGATCAAAGTCCTAAGTACGTTCAGCCAAAATAAAACACTTGCTTGCCAGATACTGCTGGCCAGAGCCTGTGTGTGTTTCCCAGATTATAATGCTGCATTTCACTGTTTTCTCTAAAAAAGAAATTATAGAGGCTTTGTCTGAAAAGTAAACAGAGTTCATTTTTATCTGACAAATTGGGAGGAATGCTAACGGAGGCATTCAGGTCAGGATTTGTTTATAGAGCTCTCAGAGCCAAGATCTTTTCTTTTGAGAAGCATCTGGTGGAGCTGTACAGGGTAGAAGTCAGAATTCATGCTTGTGATTTTACACACAGTGAAGGCCACTCTAGAAAGGTTGCAAATGACTACACAGCAAGAATAATTCCTACCATGCTGGAATTTACCGGTAAGTTTAAATTAATTGTCCAGTTATAATTTTTGCATAGGGTGTCATGAACATTGGGAATATAACTGATGTTTAATAAATCCTCTTTGCAAATTTTCGTGCACTCTTCAGAAAAAAGGTTCACAAATTTTCCACAGCTAAATGTTTCATGAGTACAGGAAAGATACGTTTCAAATTCAATGCTAAATCAACCCAAACTATTCTTTCTTTTTCATGGAAAAATAAAGTGTGTACTCTAGAAAGAACATGGACCAGAGTGGATAACACCAGTAACCTAAGCAAATATTGGTATCACAAAAGTCAAATAACTATCGTCTTCCTATAAATGTCTTTATATTCCACTTAAGATATGGCTACCAATATTGTTCTCCAATATAATTGCTTTTGTCTGTAAAATGTATTTTATCCATCATAATGTGTTATGTATATTCATATATCCATTGACATGCCTTATTATATTTTGCCATAAAATAAACATCATATTGAAAGGCTACAATGTTGAAATAAACTCTGTATTCAAGAAAAAAAGTAGACTGAACAGGTACCGTTCTGACATGTTCAAGGTTTGCTGTTTCTTGCCGTCAAGATGATTGAGTATTTGTAAGTGATGCATTTTCCCATAGCCCTGATAATAAAGGGCACAGATATCTTCTTTAAAAAACAGTCATCATGACATATGAGGTAAATACCATTGATCATTTGCCCATGGTCACTTCTGAGAGGCTATGTTACACATCTTGTCTTCAGCGTTCCTGTTTCAGCAACCTCTAACTTCTTGTTTCCATACAATCTTCAAGGTGTTCCAGATTTTAACCTTATTATATCTAGTAATACCAGTCCACAATACCAAACTCAAACACGTTAGTAGAATAAATATTTATAAAATTGTCACACCGGAAT
The DNA here is from genome assembly GCF_030014295.1 of Loxodonta africana. Taxonomy (NCBI): domain Eukaryota; kingdom Metazoa; phylum Chordata; class Mammalia; order Proboscidea; family Elephantidae; genus Loxodonta; species Loxodonta africana. The sequence goes on from NC_087361.1 coordinate 35,313,089, forward strand.
AACGAAATTCTCAGACATTTCTGTACGAGGTCAAATCAATGTGAGCATCTGTAAGAAGACTCTGAGACATCTAGAATAATCTAACTAAAATGTAAAAATGGATTCAATAATTTTACTTAAAAATTTATTAATGTAAGAAAGATTTCTGTATTTTGAACCAGAAAGCCAAGCCCACGCTCATAAATACCCGCATGCCCACACGCCAACACTCACCCACGATTACCCAAATAATCTTGCTTCAGGTTTTAAATATTTGTCTTCACCCAGGAATGTTATCATTTCCCACCATGCATTGTTTAAAAATTTATCAAAAGGATCCTTTTCTTCTAGTCTGTTATCTCGCTCTAAGAGTGCAGGTCTAAAAATACGCTAGTCGAATACTTCTGTGATAGACTTTTTGCAATTTCAGAACTAATATTTCCTTTAAATTTTTGATCCACTATAAAATGGAAATTAAAAAATGCTAGGCTATGAAAATACATAATAAAAACACAGGTTTACCACAACAAAATACTTACTGCCAGTCTTTTTTTTTTTAGCAGTACACATTATATATTTACAGTTTTATAGAGTTTTCTGTCTTCAACTGACTATTTTCTGCAAAGACTCAGATGAGTCTGGAAATGTCACCTAGAAGCACGGGTATTCTCAGACAAACCTAGTAAGTAATGCAATCGCAAGTTCAGAAACGTATTTCTTCACCTTTGTGTCTAGGGCACTGATGAGGAGGCAAGTGTCAGAATTTTTTTCCATAATCCTGACAGGTCATTTTGCATATAAAATGCATTTAGACTTTAATAACCCTCTTGGGTAAAAGTAGCTCTATTTTGACAAATATTAGTGCTTCCCTTTCATATCATTCAATCCTTGAGTTGGAAAAAACATCATAAACACGAATTTCCCCATATGATTATTAGCCCATTCTGTTAGCTTCTGCCCTCCAAAATTAATCATGTACAAGTGAATAAGCCGACATCAGTTCAAATCTCTTTTTTTCTGTTTTTCTTTTGGAAACACTGACAACTCAAAGGAGGAAACCATACAATGGCAAAGAGACTGATATGAAAGCAAGATACAATAGACCTAAACTTATCACACTTAACATTACAAAAATTATTCAGTTTGAAAATAAAAAAAATATATCCCAATATTGCATGGAAATACAGAAGTTTAAAGTCATTGTATTTATAGCATACATGTGATACAATCCGTATGCCTGTAGTTGGATCAGGACACTTAAATTTAAGATTTTTCTTACTTACTGGCTTTACTCCACAAAACCCACTGCCATTAAGTTGATTCTGACTCATGGCAACCCTACAGGTCAGAGTAGAACTGTCGCATAGGGTTTCCAGGGCTGTAAATCTTCACAGAAGCAGACTGCCACATCTTTCTTCCACAGAGCAGCTGGTGGGTTCTAAGACACCAGCCTTTTGGTTAGTAGCCAAGCGCTTAACCACCATGTCAGGAGAGCTCCTCTTTACCTCTTGGTTTTAAAATGAAGAAGTAAAGTCATTCGATGATACTTATTTCAATAACTTATAATGAAAGAACACACATACATACCAATGATCGATTTAAAAATTTACTTTAAATGTGATAAGCTTTATGTGTGCATGCATGTATTTTTAGGTTTAAAGAGTTCTTTATTGCCTAACAGTAGATGAAATAATTTACTTCCACATCAGTGGCCAGGAACTGAGTGCTAAATCCGTAAACTTCAGCTGGGTCTCCTCTCATATAATTGAGCTCAAAGAAGTTTATTTTTGAATACTTGTAACGCCTTGAGATTTGGGAGCTTAAAAGAATTACAGAATTGATTTTTCTATAATTTACTATAAAAAAGAGTCTAAATTAAGAAATAAAGTAGGATTGAAGGGATTCTCTTTTAAAGAGGAAAGTATACTAGTATATGGAATTGATCACGAGACAGTGAATGGGCTGATTTGAAGACTCTTTTGCCATGGGTATGAAGTACTTTATAAGTGAAGAACTTTCTAAGTCATTATATTCATTTGCCTGTCAAAGCAAGACCAAAGAAACTATAAAGACTACAAAACAAACAAACAAAAATCACCATAAATACAGTGACTGTTTCTGATTATTTTGAAATGGATTCTGCTAATTTTTAAGAATATTTATAATAAGAGAGAATTCATAGCTTGCAGGGTAATCTGGATGTTGAATAAATGAGCTCTTTGGGCACCAACCAGAACTTTAGGAAGCCTAAGAGAGGTTAAAAACAAAACAAAACAAAATCCTTATGCATATTCCATTTTAAACTGAAAGAATTAGTCTGCACTTTGCTGAACGGCCAAAGTTTCAGAGTCCTCTAGACAGATAAATTACTGCTAGCTTAACATGATCACCAGGATGTTAGATTCTCCTTCTAACCTAGCCACTCCATAGAAGAAATAGTTTACTATTGATGGCTTATTTTAATCCTAGTTGCTTTTTTTTTTTACAATGAAGAATCAGTCTCATTGTTATCATTTTCCCTTACTTCTCTGAGAATTCTGCAGGAGAAACAATAGCGGTAATTACATTTTTGACAATGATTTTATTTGACAGAAAACGTATAGTTTTTACTTCTGGACTCTCGAATTCTAAGAGCTAGAGTTTACAATCAGCTGATGGTGATTTAGTTCGTATTATATTATATACACGCAAAAACTCAATGGGCCAGTTCATTCTGTAACTAATATTGCCTAATCAAAAGAAAGTCACAGCAATTTTATTTTATTATTATTTTTAAGTTCAATGTCCTTAACCAATCAGTAAGGAAAGCATTAAAAAGGCCACAGGTTTTGAAACCAAATGGAGCAGGGTTAGAATTTGAACTCGGCACAAACAATTACATGATTTAAAAGAGAAAACCATTAAAAGCAATTCTTTTATTGTAAGAAAAGAAAGAAGGTGAAGGCAGAGCCCTGTTTGTTGTTGTTGTTGGTATACTGCCCCTTTGGTCTTGGATATTTCATTCCGAAAGCTCTTGTCCTCTATAACCTTTTGTCTTCAAAAACCTCTGGCCTCAGTGGGATGCAGACCCCAAATTCTCACAAAAAGACCATACTTAATGGTCTGACTGAGACTAGAGGAATCCCGGCGGTCATGGTCCCCAAACCTTCTGTTGGCACAGGACAGGAACCATTCCTGAAGACAACTCAGCAGTCATGAAAGGGACTGGACAGTGGGTAGGAGAGAGATGCTGATGAAGAGTGAGCTAATGATATCAGGTGGACACTTGAGACTGTGTTGGCATCTCCTGTCTGGAGGGGGATGGGAGGATAGAGAGAGTTGAAAGCTGGCAAAATTGTCACGAAAGGAGAGACTGGAAGGGCTGACTCATTAGGGGGAGAGCAAGTGGGAGAACGGAGTAAGGTGTATATAAACTTATATGTGACAGTCTGACTTGATTTGTAAACGTTCACTTGAAGCTCAATAAAAGTTAATTTAAAAAAAAAAAAAAAAACTATGGCCTTCTTCCCCTGACTGCCTTTCAACCTCCCCAAGGCATTAAGTCCACCACCTTTTGAGCAGTTTGTCACAATGTTGTGATCTGTATGTTGCTTTGCTTGATGCTGGAAACTATTCCACTAGTATTTCAAACACCAGCAGGGTCACCTGTGTTAGACAGGTTTCAGACTAGGATGACTAGCCAGAGTAAGAACAAAGACCTGGTGATCTACTTCAAAAATTACACAACGAAAAGCTTATGGATCACAACAGAACACTGTCTACCTTGCTTGCTTTGGATATATTATCAGGAAGGACCAATTGCTGGAGAAGGACATCATGTTTGGTGAAACGGAGGGCCAGTGAGGGCGAGGGAGGCCTTGGGTAAGATGGATTGGCACAATAGACAAAACGACTGACTTAAACTTGTCAATGATTGTGAAGATGGCACAGGGTCAGGCAACATTTAGTTCTGTTGTGTATAAGGTCACCACCATGAACTGGCGTTGAGTGACAACAGCTCTCTATCTGGCATTTAGTATCATTTGCCACTTCTAACCTCTTTAATCTCTAAGATACCGAAACTCTGGTTTTCCTTTTACTTGTTTGACAACTCTGTTTTCTCCTATGGTTCCTTTTCTTGTATGTTTCCATTTCTTCTTTACTTCAAAGCTATTCATTTGATTAAAAGCTTTTCTTTTGCATCCTCTATTTCTCCTATGGAAACCCTGGTGCCATAGTGGTTAACTGCTCCGGCTGCTAACGAAATGTTGGCAGCTTCAATCCAACAGGCACGCCTTAGAAACTCTATGAGGCAGTTCTACTCTGTCCTATAGGGTTGCTATGAGTTGCAACAGGTTTGGTTTTGGTTTTATTTCCCCTATAATTTCTCATTTATTAATCTGTCCTTAACACCACTCGAAATGGATAAGTCTTCCACTTTATCTAAGAGGGCTATGATACATTTCCAATGGTAGGTCTCCAAATGAACACATTATTTTTCACATAAGATTACTTCTGCCCTCATTATTTTGGATGGAACCATCACGCTTCCATTCATTCAGGCTCCAAGCCTTCAAATCATATTTGCCAATACTATACCTATGGCAGGTCTGAAACACCACAAACACTTGTTAAGTTTTATAAAGTTTATTTTCAAATATTTTCTCCAGCTACTATACACTATTTATGTGGCTAGTTAGCTACTTAAGGCTGTGACTATAATTAATTCATCAGCAAGTCTGAGGATTTAAAAATGTTCATCTCAGTCTTATTTGCCCAACTATAGATCCGCAATATTCCCAAAGCTTTTTTTTTTCCCCAATTCACTGTATTAAACACAAAATAAAACAAAACAAAGAAGAATTTCATGTGTTACAACTATTGTTCTCTACTCATCCAAAACAGAAGAGAAAGACAAAAACCAAAGACTCAGAGAAGAAAGTAGTCTACAGGATGAATAATATACATGAACCACGGCCTAATCTACCACGAGAACAGAAGAACTAGATGGTCCTGGCTACCACTACTGACCTTTCTGATGAGGGCCACAAGAGATGGATCCTGACATAACAAAAATGTGAAACACAACTCAAATTATTAAAACGTTCAGACTTACTAGATTGGTTGAGACTAGAAGACTCCCTCAGACTATTACTCTGAAATACATTTTAAACCTTAAACCGTAAGTATCCCTTGAGGTCACCTTTTAGCTAAATAACAGATTGGCTCATAAAATAAAAAAATATCCCATGAGTAATGAGCCCCTTTAAAAAAAAAAATCATGTTTAGTAGAAGAAATGGTCAAAAATTACTCTAAAGCAAAGATGAGAAGGTAAGGGAGGCAGGGAAACTGGAGTACTGGAAATGGTATAATCGGAAAGGAATGAGTAAGAATGACAACGCATTGCGAAAAATGTAGCCAATAACACTGAATAATTTGTGTGGAAACTCTTAAATGGGAACCTAATGTGCTGTGTAAATTTTCACCATAAACAATATAAAACAATCAAACCAAACTCGTTGCCGTCAAGTCAGCTTTGACTCTTAGCAACATTACAGGACAGAGTAGAACTATTCCATAGGGTTTCCAAAGAGCAGCTGGTAGATTCAAACTGCCAACCTTTTGGTTAGCAGCTGAGCTCTTAAACGCTGCATCACCAGGGCTCTTAAACAACATAAAATATTATTTTTTAAAAGAAAAAAAATAATAATGTTATATATAATCCATACTCAGAAAATTAGATACATATCCATTTCTTAGAAATAATATAAATTATTTATGCTAATACTGAAGGTTTACTTAATGTGAAGCAAATTTACCTTTCTGTTATTTCAATAACAGGTAAATGGATTTACATGTATTTTCTAATCAGTGCTTTCACTCACATTGTCCCACCAGCTTGAAATGCCCTCTTCTTCCCATCTCCCTGATGTGCAAAACCAAATCCCACCCTTCTTTTAAGCAGATTATAATCGCCCATTTTCTATGAATCAATATTTGGCACCCATTGCCAAGTGATCCTTTGAGCTCGTAACACTCTAACTCCATTGCTTCTGGGGGACATATTTTACCACTGTGTCAAAGTGGTTAAGAGCTATGGCTGCTAACCAAAAGGTCAGCAGTTCAAATCCATGAGCTGCTCCTTGGAAATCCTATGGGGCAATTCTACTCTCTCCTATAGGGTTGCCATGCTCTGTCCTATAGGGTTGCTGTCGACTCAACGGCACCAGGTTTGGGCTTGATCATAGTTCCTTATCTTGACATAATGTCCCTTTTATTAGAATGTAAGATCACAAATGCCAAATCTACAACTAATTCATCTTCCTATCTCTCATAGTGCCTTGTGCATAAAGGATGCTTCATAATGTTTCTGTTAATTACAGAACTATATTTCTTGTTTTGCATTTCTGCTTGAAAGTTCAAATATCTCATGAATCTCAGAAATTAAAAATGAAGCTGAAGCAAGATTTATAGGAAAAAAACACATACACTTTATAATTAGTGCAAACCAGCTCTGGAGGCTCAGGTCTATCTTGTCCGGCAGTAAGGAAATCTCCAGAGCCTTCGTTCATTACACCAATCTTATAAACATGCTCCTAATACTTCAGTGTACATCTCTATAGATATGTTTATCCTGGAGTTTCAGTTGGTGTTTAACAGGATCTAATGATGTCCAGGGTCAGAAGGGAATAGATACCAAACCTCAGATGCAACCTAATGTAAAATACATGGTGATTAAGGCAGCAGGAAAATTGACACTTTGTGCTAACGTGATAAACAGCATAGCGCAAATCAACAACGATTCAGAAGAAATATTTATGAGTCATGGTTTATCATTTGAAAATAAGAGAAGAAAGTTAATTCAGCAGTGATTTATTCAGTGCTTACTTGTGAAGAAGGAGCCCAAGTGGCACAGTGGTTAAGTGCTCAGAGGATAGCCGAAAGATCGGAAGTTAGAATCTACCAGCCGCTTTGCGGGAGAAAAGACCTGGCAATCTGCTCCCATAAAGATTACAGCCTAGGAAACCCTATAAGACAATTCTACTCTGTCTTATAGGGTTCTATGAGCCGTAATTGACAGCACACAGCAACAACAACTATGTGAAGAGCCATCTGCACCACGTTCTACAGATGATCAAAAGAGGCTCTATTCTACAAGAAACGTCAAAGCAATTGAGCTGGCAAAACACGTAATACCTTTCATTACTGTATATTACCTGGTTATGTGTTCATTTGAGGAAGTAATCCCTACAGCAGTGTTGGAGAAGAAGGAAATCTACGCTTCCTAGAATCATGAAAGTTTATAGAGGAGCAGATAAAGGGAAGAACTTTCCAGTTTTGGAGGTTAAGAACAAACATTGTTTGGCTCGTTGCTTTTTGTTATGTTTTGTTGTTGTTGTTCTTGTTTTTGAGAAAGCTTAATGAGTAAGAAACAATAAAACATATGTTGGCATTGGTGAAATACAGATTATAAAACTGCAGAGATAGACCAGAATCTGATTAGGTAGATTATAATAGCACAGGGGAGGGAACAAGATCAAGTTTTTTTTGTCTGTTTTTTTAAGTTTAATTTTGTTTATTTCTTCTACCCACTAAGATAAGGAAGAATATTTTGCAGAATATTCAAAATGCTTAAGAAACATCTTCATTTAAAGGCAGAATTCGTGTCAGCTCTTGGATAAGCTCACAAGCAAACATTTAATTTATAGCCTGGTTAGATCCATCTCTGGAAACTCTTTACTAACACCTTTTTTTAAAAGCTCCTTCAGCTGTGGGAGCACCTCATCTTTATGGAGGGATCACGAGAGGCACTGACTCACTGAAGTTCCAGGGATAAAGCTACTGAGGACATCAAGGCCTGCTTCTGTCAGCTCACTATTCATTTAGGCCTGCTCAGTCTGAGTTCTGTTCTCTCCTCCGCTGATCAATAGCTTGGCGGTTCTCTTTGGCTAAACTACTCAATTTAGGAGGATGGACTGTTGCTCCTCCATGTATTATTCAAAAGAATGGCCTGGAATTAAATCTGTCCTCCATCCCACCTCAGACAGACTGAATCACCCTTTCCCTCAGAATTACTCATCTCATTTGTAGGACCTGTATTACTGTGCTGATCACTCGGTACTCTACCATATTGCAATCATTTAATTACATGCCTTTCTCCAGCCCTAGACTAGGGGCTCCTTTAAGGCAGAGACTGTATATATGTTTGTCCCAACCAACCCCAAGCACAAGGCCTCCTCTCTTTGAGTCTTCAAACTGTTTGCTGAATGAATGAATACAGAAATGAATGAATGAATTCTGAATTATTGGACTTTCCCCATCTACATAAATATAAAATACCTATTATTGTGTAAGATTGCAGCAACAGGAATAGCCCACATATTAGAGGCCAGCTGTTGCCAATTTCTCAATAGACAGTTCTTTAATCTCAATTAGTCTTGTTGATGATGATGACAACAACTGACAAACCTAATTTAAGTATTTTCAAAGGAAGAAAATAAATCTCTAGGACCAAACTATCTACAAATAATATGAAAGTGGCTGACACTTTTCAAAATAGAAAGATGCATACAGCTAAAAGTATACTGATTTTTCTCAGTATACATGAAGACTCAGGTCATCTTAACTGAAAACAAACCATCATCCTAAGAGATGTTAATAGTTGTTACTACTACAATAATGCTTTGTTTTAATCAATTTAATTGGGCTTGTTACAAAAATAGGCAAGTAATTAATATATGACTTCGAATTATTAAGTATTTTCAGTATAACTATTTGACAATCTACATGTGGTAAAATGAGACCAAACTTTATTACTACCTTCTGAAAGACAAAAATAGCCAGCATATTTGTGCATTTTTTTCATTATTTATGGTGCTCAGTAACACATCTTCGACCTAAACATTTTACGTTCCAAATTATTTGGTTATATCATATTTCTTTCCACCCTTAATTTCTGCAAAGACTTTAGAAGGGGTGGGGATACAATATAGAAACATTAGGGATTCCAGACAGGTGTGAACCAGTATTAGCTAAATATTACCTTTATCTCTAGACTTCTTTTTTCATTTCACCTGCTTAGAATTAAACACCCAGATAAATGCTTAATATGGCAGAGCATGTTTCAACCTCAAAAAGATTCAGACTGGTAGTCTCCATAACAGATGAATTCATTCCCCAAACTAACACACAGCTTGGGAACTAATATGGAAATAATGAAAGAGCCCCCTCCCTCAACTTCCAGAAGCTCGGGCGGTATCTCGTCCCTTGTACAGTCATTATCTCCGTAGCATGTCAGATAATCTCAGTGGTCATCTAATGGAGCCTAGCAGGAGTTTAGTGTGGATTCACTACAAAGCCTAAGCCGTTGACACTTCCTGGCACAACCAAAAGGCATTTCAGTTAATCTCTGGCAGTTTCTCTACTACAATAGGTGGGAAACATTAAATACTGGTAACCAAATAAAATGAGATTGAAATAATCTAATATTTTTAAACGCAACCCTTATTTAATTAGACTCTGAAGGTTGCATTTAGGAGATAATTTGAATTTGCAGTAATAAGCATGTGCAAATTTTACAGTGGCATTTCTTGAGTTCTGGCAGCAAATTAAATACAGTGCAGTCGAATCTGGACCAGAATTAACTATTTTTCAATAGTCGTTTCACTTGAGTGCTCTACCAGTCAGTATTAAAACCTTGGTGCTTCTGTGGATTTTTATGGGTGGATATTATGGGCCAAAATATATAACATATATAAAAGTATACATTAATACTTTATCATGAAATTTCTGTACGTACACATCTTCTTATGTAACAAGTTTCGAAAATATCTAGGAAGTGTTTAAGATGAAAAAATTTTCTTTTAAAAATAACTATGAAATGGAATCTTTAACCTATATATACAGATAATACATCCCTAATGTGTTTATGGAGTCCTGGTGGTACAGTGGTGAAAAGCTCAGCGGTTAACCAAAAGGTCGGCAGTTTGAATCCACCCTATGGGGCGGTTCTACTCTGTCCTATAGGGCCGCTATGAGTTTGTTTTTTAATGTGTTTATGGACTTCATAGCATTTCCTTTTAAATCCATTTACTTTCATTCAACCAAAATGGTTTATAAGAAGATAATATATAAAGGACCCCTGAAAAGAGAGACGGAAACAATTTCTGCTCATTATGGAAACCCTGGTGGCATAGTGGTTAAGTGCTACGGCTGCTACCCAAGAGGTCAGCAGTTCGAATTCGCCAGGCGCTCCTTGGAAACTCTATGGGGCAGTTCTACTCTGTCCTGTAGGGTCGCTATGAGTCGCAATCGACTCAATGGCAGTGGGTTTGGTTTGGTTTTTGGGTATGTTTTCCTAAGTTGGCATTTAATACTTTTATTAAAATTATATTATTCCAATTTTATTTATTTATTTGTTGAAATTTTCTTTCCACACTTGGTTCAATGATCTAAATAAGGTTTATTTTTCTAGACCTGGGCCAGTCGGTGGAGTTCATACAAAATATGCTCCCGCTCTCCTTCCTCTTTGTGGAGCCATACACCACATACAAGTGTTCTTAGTGGTAAATAGAAGATTAAATATGTTAGATCTCATAAACGCTAAACACTGGGTAAGAATGTCTGTGGCTCTTTTCCAGGCAGCGAATTAAAACATTGCTGGATGTGTTGCTCCAAACAAGCCCTGATGCTTTTATTGACTCCCTTGCCATCTCAAGCACAGCCCTGTGTTCAGTCAATACCTGTCATTCCATGGGAGCCACTAACTCACTGCTGCTGTCAGTTTTCCTTATCTAATTACAAATGGGCTCCTGTTAAAGAAACTATCTCCTTAACAGAGTCCACCTATGACGGCAACTTGGAAGTGACAATTTAACTCAACTCTAGCAGTTGTTTAAGATCTCTTCCTATAGTACATGTAATTCTTTAATAACCATCTGTTTCTTTCTGCTGTGTTTAAGTTTTTTTAAGCTTTTATGCAAAGCAACTAAAAGTTATGAGAGTTTAACACTATACATTTGTATACACTGTTTAAAAAGAAAAAAAAAAAGAACTGGATTCTGGATACCAACAGAAAATGAACCAAAGCGACTTTTTGCTCTTATTTTTGATGATATATTTCCCATGGTTCTAATACGTTCACAAAAAATATTTACTAACTTTCTTGTTTATCTGCCATATTGTTTTGGTTTTCAAAACACAAATCTCACTAAATACACACACACACATATGTATTTGCACATATCCCTACACTATGTGCAAGAAATGTTTGCACTCTGGAGAACAGCAATGTAGAAAAAAATAAATAATTGAAAAGAAAATATGTAACAAGTCTTCTACTTAATTTAACTTGTTTTCTCTGTAGGTTTATCAAATCAACTAGCCTCTAGCCATTAAACTTTCTGAGAAGTGAGGAGTTATTATCTCACAAGCAAGTGACCAGTTTTGAAGTCTATTGGTAAGAGTAGAAAGGACACTGGCTAACAACACATAAAAGCAGTTACTAATATCAAAGCTTTCAATTTTCATTATGCAAAGGATAGGTTGTTTTTTTTTTTTTTTAATAGCCTTTCATTTTTAGTATCTGTAAGGAACATTCTGTAGCCAGCAATGATGAGAATAATCAATCTCGAAATAAAAGGACCACAAATAATAAGTAGCTGTGTATTTTGATTTAATATGTACCTAAGATACACTAAAGACATCACAATGAATTATTTTGGAACAGCCGGCAGATAACTAAGATAGCTGTATTTGTATCAGTATTCAGCATGCCTTGCATCCTCATGGTGGTAGAAGCAGAGAGAACAAGATAAGTATCTCTGTTCCAACTCAAAGTTAACACTCTGAAAAAAAAATTCAATTTTCTCCTACTGTGAGTAGCTTGCTTATTTTCAAGATATTTCTGCAAAGTACTAAAGAAAAATCACAGCTAAGGTAATATTTAAATACAACCCTGAGCCAGGAAAAGCCTAGGTAATTTGGGGTTTTTTATATATACATGGTAATATATAATTGTATAAACATTATGGAGGGTATAAAATTATTTCAAAGTCCTGAAATGACACTTATTTGAAATGCTGTTATTGTTGTGTTGCTAGGTGCCTTCAAGTTGATTCCAACTCATATGACCCCATGTGACAGAGTAGAGCTGCCCTATAGGGTTTTATAGGCTGTAATCTTTATGGGAACAGATTGCCTGATGTTTTCTCCTATGGAGCTGCTAGGGGGATTGGAACCCCCAGCCTTTTGGTTAGCAGCCAAGCACTTAACCATTGCACCACCAAGGCTCCTCATGCTGTTTTTAGTGCTTTAGTTTTTAGTTTTGTTTTTTTTTTCTTTTTTTGCTGTTTCCTTTGAGGATGTATCCTTACCCCATTGTTTGTCCCTATATACCTTACATAGCAACACACAACTCATTGATGTGAACTTTTTCTTCTAAGAATCAGGCCAACTATCTAGACATCAACACACAGTTCTACATGGCAGGGTTTTGAGAGATTCTTTCATTGCATCCTAACGTCTGTGCTGAAAACTCTGGTTCTACAGGGTAAAACGTCAATGGAGGGGCAAGATAAATATGGATTGTACCTTTTTGAAGTAATATGCAGCAGATATCCACATGGCTTGCTAACTCCTCCCATTGTTGTCTACCTTATATGGCACCCCAACCCCAAGAGGATTTTTTTATGCCCTTATCTTCTTTGATGTGGTTTTTACTCTCCACCTGACATTAAATCTTATGTTGTTTATCAGCTTATCTTCTCTCTACTTCTTTAACAGGCAAGCTCTATAAGAACAGATCTTTGTCCCTTTTGTGTACATCTCTGTGCCTGACCCTAGAACATTTTGGGGTACATAATAGAAACTCAATAATTATTACCTGAATGAATTAGAAAACGCCAAAAGAGTTGCAGAAGTATGGGATGGTAAGTAGACATTCTTTTAATATTTGTACATATATATATGTGTATACAGACATACACACATACACATATATATATGTACATATATATATACATGTATATACATATATATATATATATATAAAACCTAACCTGTTCCCATCAAGTCAATTCCAACTCATAGCAACCCTATAGGACAGAGGAGAACTGCCCCATGGGGTTTCCAGGGAGCACCTGGTAGATATAAACTGCTGACCTTTTGGTTAGCAGCTACAGCACTCAACCACTATGCCACCAGGGTTTCCATATATATATATATATATATATAAAAACCAAAACCAAACCCAATGCCACTGAGTCGATTCCGACTCATAGCGACCCTATAGGACAGAGTAGAACTGCCCAATAGAGTTTTCAAGCAGCGCCTGGCGGATTTAAACTGCCAACTTTTTGGTTAGCAGCCATAGCACTAAACCACTAAGCCATCAGGGTTTCCATATATATATATATACACACACACACATATATATATATACACACACACACATATATATATACATATATATACATGTATATATTGCATATATATATATATACATCTTTATGAATGATACACACACATCTTTATTGATTTATTGGGGAAAAAAGGGAAACAAAGTTCCATAACCTTTATAGTGTATGTGGCATTTCTCTCTTCCTTTCCTACTGGTTGAAAAAATCCAATTTTCAACAGATCTGATTTAACAGAAAAATTGAAAACTACTACCAACAATCAGGTAATGCCAGTGACCAAACCAGTTGCTGCTGAGTGCATTTGAAATTATGGCGATCCAACGTGTGTCAGATGGAACTGTGTTCATAAGGTTTTCAATGGCTGATTTTTTTTCAGAAGCTTATCCCCAGGCCTGTTTTTCCAGGCACCACTGGGTGGACTCACACTTCCAGCCTTTCAGTTAGCAGACCAGCACATTAGCTTTTTGCAAGACCCAGGGACTCCAATAAGATAATTGGGAATGATAAAATACTGTTTGGTGTTAAAGCAGATACGTCCTATTAGAATCAAATGGTAGAATGCAAAGCATGGTTCCTCCTTATCTGTTTAGATTAGAAAAACATCTCTAGAGGTTCTCAACAGAACATTTTGTTAAAATACAAAACTGAAGATAATCTGGCTATATTTTTAAAAAATATTTTTAGTTATAATATATGAGATATAGCCAGTCTTACCACAAAATTAAGTGAAGGTTTATAAATAAACAGTGAATACAGTTAACAGTCCATTTTACATCTGTTTGCATGTTTTCCATTTTTTTTTACCAAAAGTTTAATGAATTCACAAAACAAATTTTTATTGGATGATTTTTAAAAAAAAAAATTTAAAAATATATACTTTGTAAATAAGGAGTCTAAGGTTTTGTTTTTGTTTTTATGTGAAGTGTGTCATATTTGTATTTTTGCTTCCTGAACTGGTCAGATTTGGAAGCTTTATATAATAAAATTAAACAACATTTGGCCAAAATAAGATAAGTCACATGGCTCTGGACCCAAATCCATTCTAACCCAGTGAGCGGGTTCAAGTGAACCTCAAACATGAAACTACTTATTTTCATTAACCTGAAATATTCTTTTTTAAAAGTACGTAAGTATGTGTAAATCTAGTAAGATCCACAAGTTCGTTGGCAGTGGAAATAAAAAAGAATTAAAATGGAAAAAATGACAAAACCCTTATTCAACAGCAAAGTGCACTGTGATCTTAACAGGTGATATAAACTTCTGGAAGGCTGTGTATTAGGTAAATATTGCAGACATAGTCATATTTACCGATTGACTTCCATTATAATTTTAAAGATGTGCTGAACATCTAATCAAAGCCTCTGTTAAAACGAAACCAAACCCAGTGCCGTCGAGTCGATTCCGACTCATAGTGACCCTATAGGACAGGGTAGAACTGCCCCCATAGAGTTTCCAAGGAGCGCCTGGATGATTCGAGCTGCCAGACCCTTTGGTTAGCAGCCGTAGCACTTAACCACTACACCACCAGAACCTCTGTTTAAAAAAAAAAAAAAAAGCAACCCCACTGCCGTCGAGTCGATTCAGACTCATAGTGACCCTATAGGACAGAACAGAACTGCTCGGTAGTTTCCAAGGAGCGCCTGGCGGATTCGAACTGCCGACCTTTTGGTTAACACCCGTAGCACTTAACCACTACGCCACCAGGATTTCCGAACCTCTGTTAGGAACTCTAAAATTTACTTTAGAGGTTGTGTGTTTATCAACAAATAAGCTAAAAGCATTATTTCTTCCACACGAAGGATGAAAGTACTCAAATGGCACCTGTCCACAAGAGCCTCATATTTGCTTTTCTGGGCATTTTTACTGACTTATTCTCTTTTTTTTTAATTTATATTTAAGCAGTCACTGTACATCTACCATCGTTACAGAAAGGGCTTTCTTTAGAGACTTGGGATGCAGTAAACATCTTTTTCTTTGGCCTCTCTAACATGCATGGCATTTGAGCACTGCCTGATTCCTGGAGCTCTCTTCTCTTTCGGTGTTTATAATCCTGTGGTAGTACAGTTCTCATTTCAGTTGGAGTCTCCTTTCCCAATTCCTTCTCCTGCTCCTTAATAGAAGGTCCAAGAGAAAGTCAGTTGCCATGGAGCATGAAGTCAGCTGAGACTTACGGAGATCCCATGTGCGCCAGAGTAGAGCTGTGCTTCATGTGGTTTTCAATAACGGATTTTTCTGGATGTAGTCACCACGCCTTTCTCCTGAGGTGCCCCTGTGTGGACTCAAACATCCAACTTTTTTTGTTAACAGTCGAGCATGTTAACTGCTTACACTACCCAAGGACTCAGCCTTCTCTCTGTTTTTTTCTTTTACCTCATATTTTAACGATGCCATCTACTACGATGGTTTCAACTTCTTCTAACGAGCCAGTTCCCAAAATTATGCTTTTACCTCTGACTTTCCTCCCTAACTGTAGAATGACATTCCCAGACTTTTATCTGAATTTTTCACTAATATAGCAAGCTCAGCATACACCAAGTCAGATATTTCTCAAATAAAACTGTCCCCCTGATTTTCCAGTTTGCATTAATGGCTCCTCTATCTTCTCAGTCACAGATTTAAAATCTCAAGAGTCACCTGACTCCACCTTTCCTTTGATCCAGAGATCGATGGCTATTCCACCTTGCCATAACTTATAAATCCTACTTATTCCACTCTCACAAATTTGTCTCCTTCCCATTCTTTAGTCAACTTCCTGGTTTAGACTTCGCGGTTTCTCACTTACACTGCTGCAATAGCTTACAAATGTTTCTCCATTTTATTAATGTTTCTTGCTTCAACCTATCTGACCTTTGCTAAAGTAGAGCAAAGGTCACTTTCAAGCACTTTCACTTTCACGTTCAAACTTTTGGTGACTTCATTTTACGCCAATTAAGTCAGAAGTCTTCAATATAGGAGTCAAGAACCTCTACAATAAGTTCCAACTACTTTTCTGTCCCTACTTCTTGCTATTTCCTTTTAGATGCTCCGTAAAGAAACGAACTATTCTGACAATGGGTTTAGAAAGCCTATAGAGCTAACATCTTTATAGTTAATAATACGTGCAAGTATCATGTAGAAAACCAGTAAGTACAGTGGCCAGGCACATAGCCTCTAGGTCTAGTAGGTCAGGCACCTACTCTAAGTAAGTGCACATGCTGGCTTTAATTCTAACTACTAAATATATAACCTCAGGCAAATTATTTAATCTCTCTTTGACTCAGTTTTTGTATCTGCAGAATGGAAAAAGTAAAGATAATAAGGTTGTTGGGTAAAATATACAAGTTGCATATTCATTTAGGAAATTATGTGACACTGTAAATCTTAGTAATTAAAAATGAATTATAAAAATATTTTATGACACTAAGTAGTATTTGTTAAGATAATCTTTAAAATATTAGTAATTAAGGATAGCTTCAAATGTCACTGCCTTTATGAATCCTGTTTCATTCCAAAAACTAAATATAATGTCTTTATGAAATCCTACAGAATTTTTCTATTTATATGTATTAACATGTTTGGGATGGAGGAGAGCTGAGTACTTTACGAGAGAGTTAATAAAAAGTGAGTCTATTAATGTGGATATTTGACAAATATAGACTGAGACTGAAAGCAGATAGTTTAGTCTTAGATATGAA
This sequence comes from Loxodonta africana, assembly GCF_030014295.1. Taxonomy (NCBI): domain Eukaryota; kingdom Metazoa; phylum Chordata; class Mammalia; order Proboscidea; family Elephantidae; genus Loxodonta; species Loxodonta africana. Next base: position 35,330,140 of record NC_087361.1, read on the forward strand.
TATCAGAACAGACACAAAAAAGAAAATGGCAGATGAAGATTGGAGAAATCTTGGGGTAAACAAGAGGGAAACAGGAATAATTCACATATAATAACTCCATCATTTTTTTCATGAAATTCACATAAAAGTTAGCTGTTAAGAGTGAGAAACAAAGGATGGTGTTGGAGAAGAGGGGAAATTCACTAGGAAGGAATTTAAAAAATAAAACCTAGCAAGTACCATTGAAGGCCCATCAGAAATGTGTTGGCTTGGAAGTTTTTCAATTTAAATCTATTAAGAAAAATCACTGCTAATGGGGGTTAATTTAACATAAATCTCTTTTTCATTTGTAAGGGTAATTTATATATTCTAAAATTTCAAAAACATCTTAATTGTTCTCTACGCTTGAGGCAATGCTAACCAACACTGCAACTATTCATCTATCTTCCTAATTAGAAGTATTTTCTTAGTCAAGCAAAGCTGTAGGGATGAGGCACCCAAGGCCCAGTCAATGTCTTGGTTAAAAGGTACAGTTACTTTTTAAACAACCTAGTTTTTTTTTTAGTCTAGGAAACCTAGCTTGGGGATAGAATTCTACTCATGAGAAGAGAACTGAATAAATGAGAAATGAAGAGTTAGGAAAACAGAAGTGAGAATTATGGTTGTTCCATTTACTTTTGTTCTTTCTCATATTTTTGAGTAAATAAATGAATAACAAATGTGGTCCAGGATATATCACACATTTAACTTTTAGGATGCCCAAGGCATTGTATATCACAAGGAGAAGATAGAGTAGGCCAGATGGTAGGTGTTTGGAGTCAAGAGCAATTTTCCCTGATGGTCAATTCTAAGAAAACAAATGTTGTAGTTTCTAATCTCCAGAGATTTAGAGAGGATCATATTACCTCTTTATAACCGCTGGACTTTTTAATCCCTTTAGATACATAACATCTTCGGAAACAAGATATGCATTGCTAACTCATTAAGAAATTATTTTTGAAACTACTAAATATGAATAATGCTTTAGAATAAATTTATATAGCATCCATAGGCTTTCTAGTTAAAAAAAGTTAACAGTCCCAGGCCTGTCTTAGGTGCTTTACATATGTATTAGTTTTATTATTTCATTGCTTATGAAAACATTTTGGGATAGGCATTATTATTCCTATTTTACAAATGAGGAAATCGAGGGTAATAAAGGGCTAAATAACTTATCGAAAGTCACAGGATCAGTAAGTGGCCCAGCAAAATCCAACACACAGGTCTCAGGCTTCAAATCTGGAAGTGTTTGTATCACACATGTTAAGGGGCAAGCACAATTAGGGGGAAACAGCCTAAAATATCAAGGTCAATTATATTTATAACAATATATTTGTCAAACTGATCATTTGAAAAAAGAATAACGGTGCCAGAACTTTTCATGAAATACCGGACTTCTAGAAATAAGAAAAAAAATTAATACATAAAACTTTAAAAATAAGTATCTAACAATCTTTGTTTCAAATCAAACTTCTAAATTGTACATCGTTATATTGGAAGCTTAAATACATAACATTTGATAGTATACCGTCTATCCTTAAAATCTAACCACATTGTCTAAAAAGCTTTTTTTTCTTTATAAAATACTCTTAACTTCCAAAGTCTTTAAAAGTATAGGCCAAGGCTTTCTAAATCATGGATGGCTCCTCCTTGTGATTGATTCTGCCTTGTTGATTTTACCTTGTCTATCTACCTGACATCTCCACTCCATTCAGAGTTCATCAGATGCAAACATTCTTCTGATTAATGGCTAATTTATTATTTGCCTTGCAAATGTTTATCTGCTGGGAAATGGGATAAATACTTCAGTTCTGACAAGTAGGAGGGCCACTATACTAGGCCTGATGGAATGGGTAGTTGATGGCATCCCAGGGGACATGGGCCCTGCCTTGGGTTTCTGAGACAATCTTCTGAAAAGCTAAGTATCTATTTTTAATGAGTGCAATGGAAAATCAATTAGCCTGTGGTTTATGGGAGGAAGTTAATGATAACTTTTATATGGCATCTTACAAGCCTGATCAGAAATAACCACCATATGTAATCACTGGAAGTACTGTAACACAGTTATTTAAAATAAAAGGTCATCAACAAAATTATAGACACGTTTATATATTTACTAAGCTGGAAAACAGAATCAACAAAAACACTTGAAAGAACGCACTTCATACAAACTCTTGAAATTTTCAAACAGAAGCCAGATTGGCCAGTGCAAAAATGTTAGCCATGTTTTCCTGTAAGTGGTAGGATAATATGGATTTTATTTCATTATTTGCTCTTTTTAAGGTTTTCCAAATTCTGTGATAAATACATATTGCTTGTTGAGTCCTGTAAATGGTATTTAATAAAATATTACCTACAAACAAGAAATACATCTGATGTAAGTGATGATTGTTATATGGATGGAGGACCACAGACATCTTGTATCTAGTTATTTCCATGTCTAAAATAACTAATTCTGTAAAAAGCAATTACCATCGGGTGATTGACTGTGAACCTAGAAAGCACTCCTAGTCTATGCTTTACATTGCAAAGCCGCCAAAAATCTGTTTTTTGTTTTTGTTTTCTGTTTTTTCTGTGTATGCACAGATACTTTCAATTTAAGAAAATCTGAGGAGGGATCCTAATTCCTTCAAAAAGAAGTTTGACCATGTAAAGCTACACTCATTGTGAATTTTTCCAAATGCAAATTGCCAGAGGAATGTATTGAATGTAAGGATTGATTAGGCTGAATTTAATGAATTAAATAAATTGCATGTATGATTAACACTAAGAATAGTCTCGTGTTGACAAAGAAATACAGCTACTTGACAATTCTAAAGGGGATCTGACCAATTTAGGAATTCGTTTCTCTGTAACTTAAGGTAGATATTGGAAATGCTGTTCTTTCCTTTATGCTTCATTGAAATTACTACACAATGGAACGGAACAAATGGAAAAAACGAGACTGACAGAAGAATCTTTATAGAAAATCCAGTATATATGCACATGTATGTACTACCACCCTGATTAAACATACGCTCCAATTAAAATGATGCTTTTCAGCCAAAATAATGGAATTTAGTCTCCCATTCTGGTAACGACTCAATATAATTCATTAAGCTTTGTGTTTGGACTTTTGCCAAAATCTTGAGCCCCGGAAGAAAGTCATAAAAGTTATCTCAACTCATGAGGAAAGGTACTACATATGTAATCATTTCTGTAAAGAATAAAGTATATATTCTATCAAGCTTATTCAAATTCTCCAAAGACTTTTAATTAGAAAATAGAGTATTTTTGTTCTGATACTAAGTCTCAAATAGAAATCATGCCAACAACTAATGTCACTTCCCCCCAAAATCTTCCAAGATTAATTTTCCCAGCAGGATGAAGCAGGCTCCATGATACATCAGCAGTAAAGCTAGCATGTTGTGGCCATTATTCAGACATCATCTATGTAACCAGCCCTGACAACTGCTGATTATATCTTTTTTTTTTTTTTTTTAGCAGTGCTTTCCTCTTTTTTTTTTTTTTTGCCAGTTATATCCTCTAGTGTATATGCCAATGCAGGTAATGTCCCATCACTGGTAATTGTCACTGGGCTGTCTGTCAGTGAGGAGGAGAAAAGGGTGACAGCCTTGACATCCCACCAATCATCCCTCTGGAAAATTGATATTGTCCTTCCCAGTAAACAACAGCTCAAGAATCGACCAGTCTCACCGGCATATCCCTGAACAATCAGCTTCCATTAAGGGCAGAAGCCACACATTTATCCCACCCCCATCCAATCAATAGTGAACTGACTTTTTCTGTCCCTTTTAAGCACCCTCTGCTTGTCTTTTTGCACTTAATACCCCCCAATTACAAACACCTAGCAGTCCTGATTTGCTTCAACAGACTTCAAAATAAGATTTAAAAATATTCACTTGAGGGTACAGAAACTTCCACTAGGTGTTGATTATTTTCTTTTTAATGCCATTAATACGCCAACATTGAAGACATATCAATTTTCTACTTAAGTAGATTTGTGACTTGCCAAATTTTAACAAACCTTTTTTATAACTCTTTCCTAAAAGCTAAGAGATTGCATGATGTCATTTAAACATACACTTTAATTAGGACAAAATAAAACCAGATAATGCAATTTATTTAGGCATGACTTTCCAGAAAATACGTATTTTTTAATAGGAGCAAATAATTTGAGGTTACTGTTTTAATGGAGCTCATTGCAGCATAAAAATGTTGAAAGCCTTTTTTTTTCTTAATTCAGATTTTTAAGGATATTTATCATTTAAAATGCACTGATTAGTTATAAGCACACTAAATGCAATATTCTGTCAGTGATTACAAATTATACGTAATAAAAGTCCATGATTATACACTGATATGCTTATGTTCCTTTGAAAATGAAACATATTTTTGATTACGGTCTTAGTTCTGTACCCAATGAGTATATGCAAGTTCAAAGTTTTTAGGTACAAATATAAAACCACATAGGCCCTAACGGCAGTGATTTAATAATATGTGGGCAGCCATGGATATAACACCATCATATAACAGCACTGAAGCAGAATATGAGAGCGGGTAAAGAAAAGACAGGATTCCACTCTACTGACAGAGAACGTACCCTCTTTCAAAGGTGACAGGTGTCAGCTCTGGAGGGAAGGCAGTAGCTAAAGGATCATGCCGGAACCCTCACTTGCTGATTTATGAAGCTTCCCTGGTGTCAGTCTCCGAGCGTGATGCGATGCTCTATTTATTTACGGACCCGAGTTAGGTACAAAGAAAGGAAGAGACAAGGGAAGCCCATCACCGTCAGATCTCGTTCTACCCCCCCGCCAGAGACCGTGGCTGGACCACAGTGGGAAGGCGCACACTGCACTCTCATCCCCTTTGCGGGGAGCCACGTACACTGCCATTGTAATTCCCAATCTTTTGAAACACCTACCTTATGAACTACCTTCTTAGAGTGACCTTTTTCTTCAGAATGAACAACAACAAAAAAAGTTAACATCAAGGGAGTTATTACTAAAGTAGGTTTCTAGTTTAAGCGCTCAGTCTTGGTTACAGAGAAAAGTTTTCAGTGCGATAGTACGGGTAAGCAAAGGAGGTTTGATTCACAGGGGGCAAATAATTTTCAGAAGCAAAACACACAAAATTCCAACTGTACATATACTTGAATCTTATTTAGCATATAGTTTATTAGCAAACATGAAAACATTCTTTCAGGAAATTTAAACCTAACTGTTACCTAGTGAAACCAAAAAACCAAACCCACTGCTGTCAAGTCTATTCCGACTCACAGCAAGCAATCCTCTAGGACAGAGTAGAACTGCCCCACAGGGTTTCCAAGGAGTGCCTGGTAGATTCCAGCTGCTGAACTTTCTGTTAGCAGCCATAGCACTTAACCACTAAGCCACCAGGGTTTCCTGTTACCTGGTAAGGGGTGACTTATAAACAACTCTAGTGAGTGTAGAGTCTTAAGATCTCTTTCTAGGTATTTTTAATTCAGAGCCTCTGTTGGACAGTGATAAAGGCTTATTAATGCATAACAAATTTGGAGACAAAAAATGAAAGAGAAGACTATTTAAGTTACATAACCTAAAATATTCCATTATGAACATTAAAAAAAAAAGTGAAGTTTGTAACTAACGATTTTACCTTTGACATAGCCTGATAACTTGTTTATAAGCTCATTCAGAAAATAACAGAACACAGACACATATTTTATTTGTTCACAATTTTATTAGGATCTAGAACCTGAATATTTCCTATTTACATATGTACAGGCACAATCAAGGAGACCTGGTTGCACAGTAGTTAGGCACTCAGCTGCTAACCAAAAGGTCAGTGGTTGGGACCCACCAGCCGCTCAGAGGGAGAAAAATGTGGCAGCCTGCTTGCATAACGATTACAGCCTTGGAAACCCTATGGAGCAGTTCTAGCCTGTCATATAGGGTCGCTATGAGTCGGAATCAATTTTGACCGCTACGGGTTTGGCTTAGTTTTGGTTTAGGCATAATCGAGAATTTACAAAAAGAAGAGGGAAAAAACCCTTTTTCTGTGCCCATTTAGTTCTCTCCTTTGAACACTGGAAATGGAATCACCGATGCTCCCAATTTCCTGCTGGCACTTAGAGACAAACTAACCTTTGAACAGAAACATACAAATCTGGTGACAATACACTCAAAGATGAGAGAAAGTAAAGGCTCCCGCGTATGCCCTCTCCAGCACCTCATTTAGTCCTTGCCTGAGGTGGGCTCTGGAGTTCTTCAAAATGGCACAGGTGGGACTTACACGTGACAGGAATCAAAGGGAACCCCTCTGTGATGGCAGTATTAAACTGATTGGTTGATTCTAAGATTAAAACATTTCCATGTAGAGAAGAATTTTTCTTTCTTTTAATTCTCTACTGTAGTCATGAACTTACTAGGTGCTGGGGCAAAATACTAAAACTGGAATGGTACCTCCTAAAAGATACAATATGTTAGTGAGGACAATCAAGTAAAACTTAATTACAATACACTGTGATATAAACATGTATCTATGAGAACATGGGTGAGGGATGAGTCAAGTCCAATAGCTGCACTAATGATCTCGGACTCCAGGACGAAGGGAATGAGAAAAAGAATGATCAAGATTTCAAATCAGAACTGATACTTCCTATTCTTCCGGCTAGTTTTTAATGGCTACAAACAGACAAATGTAATTGATGAAACAAATTTTCAACAAAGGAGACCAGATAACTTCATTAAAAAATGACTGTATAGTGCCATTCCTGTTAACTGTACATAGCCTTGATGTGTTTCTTCATAACAGGACTGCATAAAACCCAGACTAACATTAAGGTTAGGAAGCACACTGATTACAGGGTTATTCTGCCATTGACTCTTACTATCACGTGTTTGTGGGCAGAAGAACGTTAAGCAAAATGCTTAGAAGGTTTATTGTTGTGGAGGTGCAGGTCTAATGATAGAATGCCAAGCCAAAGGGGCGTTCACTGCACCCTCAGCTTTACTAAATGGGCACAATCAATACCTTAATGGGGATGTTTGGAATTAACCTTATGATAACCAAATTGGCACATTACAACATACTTTTTTTCAAGGCTGTGCACTAAGTTCATTAACTTTTCTCATTTGGATTACAAATTTCATTTCTCTGATAAAGATGAAGACAATCTCCCATTTACAAGCTCAGATTTTTGTCCTGTTAATGTTTGACAGGGAACAATAAAGTTAATGTAACAGAGATGCATCTTGTCATCCTTCTTGGTGATAATTAGAGATAAGAGCCCATATTCTAATAACTGATGGAAGTGACAGAACTTCTAAAAAAAATACGACAAAATGATTAAGTGAGAAGATCCAAGGGCTGACGAACAAAAAACCCGCTGTCATCGATTCGATTCTGACCATACATACATATACATATATTTACACGTATATGTACATATGATACTAAAAAGACCCTTGTTGGCACAATATAAATGCTCGGCTGCTAACAGAGAAATGTGGGTAGTTCAAACCTACCAGCCACTATGAGGGAGAAAAATCTGGCCATTTTTTCCCATAAAGATTACAGCCTAGGAAACCCTATGGGGCAGTTGTACTCAGTTACATAAAGTCTCTGAGTCGGAATCAACTCAATGGCGCACAACAACAACACAACGATACTAAGGTACTCCAGAGAAAACGTACTTTTAAATTTCATTTAACACCACCATACTTTTCTAAGGTCTAAACATTAAACAGAAAACTAAATAATTTTTTTTTAAAGAATGTAAAGAAACATTTATATACTGATGGAATGAAATATATAGCAATATAATACAGGCATAAGGGTAACAGCTACTCTGATAGTCCCTCCAATCCTTGGAATTCAAAGAAAGAAGAAACGTTTCCAAGGAGGCTGTGAGAGATACAACAGAGGGCATGAAGGTGAGCCCAGTCAGTTCTTCAAAAGATTATTTAGCAGTTTGGAAGTTTACATTAGACCAAAAAAAAAAAAAAAAAAACCAAACCTGTTGCCATCGAGCGATTCCAACTCATAGCAACCCTATAGGACAGAGTAGAACTGCTCCATAAAGTTTTTCCAAAGGCACCTGGTGGATTTGAACTGCTGAACTTTTGGTTAGCAGCTGTAGCACTTAACACCACACCACCAGGGTATAGTGTATACCAGTTGTGTAGAATCTTTATAGTGTAATTTTCATCCAGGAGTTTCTGTAATTCCTTGGTTAGCATGCATAACATTCATAAAATTGTCTTCCTAAGAGTAATTACTACTCTACCCAAAGAAGTAGATGATGAAGTATTGATATAATTTTTTTATTCCAAATAGAAATTTGAAATACAGTAACATGGTCAAACATAATGTTTAAATAAATACAATACAATTTTTGCAGTAGAAGGGAATCCAATCAACTCATTTCAAAGATAAGGAAATGAAGGTCTAAAGGGGCCAAAAGACTTGCCCAATTTCACCAAGTTCCTAACAGAGCTGTGACAAAGTTTTCTTACTGGAAGCCCAATGAATTTATCACCACATCACCTGTTTAGCACCTGATATGTGCCGGCTGAACTACGCTATGGAAAAATAAAGCAATACGTCATCAATAGTAATGACAGTCCATATTTGTAATTAATTCTGTGAGACATAAAGATATATGAAGCATCTTTCTAAAAAGTTGACCTGAACTTCAGTGTCATGAAAGATCAAAGAAGCTGGAAAGCTGTTCAATTTTTTTTTTTTTAAAAGAGAAACTAAAAGTAGCTAGCAACTAAATACAATGCATGATCCTGAATTGGATCTTGTGTCAAAAAATTTATAATGGAGATAAGTGAGACAAATGATAGTATTTGAATATGGAATTAAAAAAAAAATATTATTAACATTAAATTTGCCAAGGGTGAAAATTTTATTATGATTATATAGAAGAATGTTCTTGTTCTGAGGAGATACGTGCTAAAGTATTTATGGGTGAACTGTCACCTTCTTTAAGAAACTTTCAAAAGGTAAGTGTATATATATTGAAAGTGAGAAAAAGACTTTGGCAAAATATTAACAAATGTTGCACTTACGGGGAGGGTAATGCTTATTTACATACTCTTTCAACTTTTCTGTAGAGTAACATTTTTCAAAATAGAGAATTGGGGATAAAATAATGAATCTATGTAGTCAGAAATCAGGACAGAATCTCACTTGGAAGGTAGAGATTGGGAAGGGACACAAGGGGTCTTTGGGGTGCTGAGAACACAATTGTGTCCAGTTTGTAAAAGCCCATCAAGCTGGATACTTAAGTTTTTTTTTTTTTTCTTCCTGTATGTATGTTACGTTTTTATTAAATTTACAAAAGATATGAGTCAGGCAGCAGAAAACTCATGAATGTGTCAACAGATCATCACTGAATTTTTTTTTTTCTTCCATCCTGTCCCAAGTCTTTAAATGTACAAATTATGCACATGGAATGTCCTCATCTGCCAAGGTAATAATTAAAAAGATTTTTTTGTTTTCATTTTCTACGTCTGACTTAGTTTTTATGCAGATACCATATTTTCAATTAAGCTTTTTATTTTGAGGTAATTATAGATGCAAATGCAATTCTAAGACATAATGTAATTATAAGAAATGTCAGGTACCCTTTACCCATTGTTGCTCAATGGTCACATTTTGCAAAACTACATTACGATAGCACAACTGGAGTATTGACATCCATATGCCATCTCATGTGTGTATATTTTTTTTGGTTTTGTTTGAGTGGATCCTCTTCATCAGTCTCTCTATCTATGCATCTGGGGCTTGATGAACCATGTAGCCAATTCAAATGCAGTAAAACCTGCAAAAGCCAAAACCTTTGTAAGGCAGAAACCTGTCAGAGAAGGAAAACTCAAATATTTTCCACTAAATCAAGTGATAGAAAAGTGGTAAGACTGCACCCTGTCAAAAGCACAAAACTTGCAAGACTCGGGAAAACAAGGCAGTCTCATCAATTTCTGGCCCTTATAGGTTTCACTGTATATTATATCTTAAGAAAAGAAGTATGTGTGTATATGAATATATCGATATTTATCTATGTGCATGTCTATCTATCCATACATCCTTCAAAACCAACCATTTTTTGCTATGCCAGACTAAGTTTAAAACAGATGAAAATAAAAAAGAAATAAGATATTTAGATAAACTATTATAAACCACATACATTCACCATACTTTACTGAAGCTCTTATTATGTGTCCCAGAGCATGTCTAAATACTAGCTGTAAGTTGCTGACCAAAACAGAGCTGTCAGCCACGTTGAGAAAGCAGACATTAAACAAATGAAGCCACAGACAAACGATTTTAAATTTGATAAATACTATATAATGTGAAATGACAGTGTGCTATGAAGGAGAATGGCAGGAGGACCCTAAAAAGATGCCAACAGTTATAGTTGACCTCTGTGATTAAGGAATTTTAAAATACGCAGCACTGTGAAATGAATGGCCAAGAACACAATGCATGTCATTGGATTACTGGAATCTCTGTAAGTTAAGTTTTCATGACCAGCAGGAATACTGTCAGGCTCTGCTAGGTCACTGCCTTACAAGTAAGTAAGACTCACTCAGACAATATTTGTGGACAATTTATATTTACTGTAAAATAACATTTATAAGATCTACACATGGGTTCTTTATTCCTGTGGAGTGTTTAGATACCAAGAAGAATATCTTCATCATATACATTTTATACATTTTAAAAGTTAATAGACATCTATCAACAGATGAACAACAGATGAACAGATAAACACAATGTGGTATATATATACAATAAATAGCATTCAGCCATAAAGGAAAAATGAAGTTCTGACAAGTGCTACGACATGGATAACCTTAAAAACTTTATGATAAGTGGAGTAAGTCAGGCACAATAGGACAAATATTTTATGATTCCACGTATACGCAACAGCTGCTAAAGCAGGCGAATGCAGAGAGAGCAAAGTTTATTAGTAGTTACCAGGAGTTGGGAGGATTGGGGAATGAAGAATTACTGCTTAAGGGATACTGAGCTTCTGTTTGGGGTGATTAAAAAAAAAAAAAAAAGGAAATGGATTGTGGTGATGGTGGCACAACATAGTGAATGTAATTAATGTCACTGAATTACACAGAGAAAAATGGTTAAAATGGCAAATTTTATTATATACATTTTGCCACAAGAAAAGTTTTAAAACTAGTGGACATCATTGACAACAGGAAACATAAAAAAAAAAAAAAAAATTGTCTACAATTCAAATATTTATGAAGTTTGTAACACCAGGTTTACTTGAAAACTACCAAAGTATTACTCCTAAATCCTAAATTACTAGATTCTGAGCAAGTCTCCTGCCTCTAGAGCCAACTCTCCCCACCCCCATCCCCTGGCTTTCATGCTTTAAGCCCTTTGCAGACTTATTAAAGAAAAAAGAAAACATACTGTGTATAAAGGATAAGTCATTTCACTCATACAGGAGGGATGTGAGGAGACAGTCCTCAGACAGGCCTGGTAGCTGTGTCCTCCCTGTTACTCCACACTAACATCTTTGGTCTTCAGAAACAAACCACTGCACCCGCTCTCCCAAACATAATGGCTTGTCTAAGTGTCAGCAGGGTGAAAGAGAAACAATTCTGGGCTAGGCACCAAGATGTCTGGCCACCCCTCCTCAGGTAGTTAGGTGGGTGTATAACAGGTCACGTTGGCCTGGGGGTATAAAAATGGCTGAGAGAGGGATTTTTCTCTTTTTCTCAGCTATGGTATTAGTTAATAACCCGAATGCATAGCAAAAGTTTCAGCCCACCTAATTAAATTAAGCCTACCTGGCCAGGGGGACTAGCATAAGGTAGGCCCCCTTTTTTAAGTACCTTACTCACGGCACAAAGTGGGGTGTGTGTGGAAAGGTCATCTTCACCCAAACAGTTTTTGAGATAGGGAGGACTGTTTGTCATGGATTTTTTCCTGTCATATGTTGTCTGTTGTCTGTGAGTAATTAAAATGGCTTTCACTGTTGCCAACACCATGTATCTGTCTCCTGTATATGACTGGATCAAGTTGAATGACATAACACCCATGGAATGGTTGGTATCACTAGGTGGAATTCTCATCCCAGTATTCTGGTTTCTACTTGGGATCCAGAGACAGTCTTTAAGGCCTGCAGATACAATGCAAGGGTGATATTTCCTTAATATTCTACACCATATCTCTCTTAATCAGGAAGCCAGTGAGACAGGCAGGTGTGTACTGTTTTCATTAGCAACATTTCAAGAACTCATTAAGACACTAAACTTGGCATCTATCAAATAGTACTTCTTGGATCTTGTCCTATGGAAACACTGTTGTTTATCTACTTGAAAGTTATTTTAATTCAAAGCAGGAAACAACGGTAGCTTTTCCCCAATACTTTTAAACTCATTCTTTGTATGGAGGACATCGAAATGTGTAAGGTCAGTATTTTCAGCCAAATATTTTAATATCCAACTTTCGATCAGCATTATATATCTAAGTATCCCATAATTTCAAGTTAAACTGTAAAAAAAAAAAAAAAAAAAAAAATCTTTATTGTGTTGGTATTATTGGTAAAAACAGAATATTTATTTATAAGCTGTTTTAATGTTTTTTTCTTCTTTTAGCCATCATGTTTCCTAGGGCATACTTTTCTGCACTGTCTCCTATTTTTGCAATAGTGATAAGCTAGGACTTAAAAAGGATTGCAAATGTCTCAAGATAAATTTGGTGAGTTTAGCTCTCAAGTTTTTACAGATTGGCTCTCAGAAGGGATAAATTATATCAATGTCTTCTCTTGAAATAGATTATTTTTAAATGCATTATTGGTAAAACTGAATTAGCAATAGCCAAGTTCTGTTCCTGTATTATTTTCAGACCATGACTTTATATGCAATTTGGATAAAATTACTCATTGGAAAATTGTATGGAATATTCTTCTCCAAAAAGGAAACTACATGTTTCAGTAGAGGAACACGGCAGCTGGAAAGAAAAGAAGGAAGGTGGTACAAAGATGAAGGGGCATTGAATGAGTGTTGCTTGCATAAGAAAGACAGAAGAAAATCTACTTTCAGAAAACACATGGAAGCTTATGTATTGATTTTTAAATTGAATTTGTATTTTTAAATCTGATTTCTCAAAGCAAGAGCCAAAAATAGGATGTCTTTGGGCTATATTTCAGAAAATAATAACAAATGACTGTGAAATCGCTACCTAAACAAAGTTCAGTTACTTTATTTCCATCATGCTAAGAAAAATTATATGAAGATAACATATGACTCTAAAATGAAAGTAATTTTAAATCCTTTAACCTTAGTTTAAATACCAACTAAAGGGAGTGTGCACATGTTTGGCTTTAATGAAGAGTAGAATATTGCTTGAAGAGTATTCATCGGGAACATTTAATATTATATTAAATTAACATTGGTGGCATCCATAATCAAATGAAGTCTACATTTGAATAGTCCCAGACTGCTCTATATGCAAATGGGGCATCATAAAAATGGTGCTGAGGTTGCATTATGCAAGACGGACTTTGTGTTGCAGATGCAAAAACCCAATTCCAAATACATAATTATTATTACCGTCATAATGTGTTTTTCTCAACATCTAAACAAACAACTAAAAACCCCTGGGAGCCAGAGGCCCTAGGCTGTCATGCTCCATTGGCTATATCTTCCTGAGAAGTGCAAGCCATGAAGCTTATAGAGAAGGAGGTTTTTAATTAGTGGCTTCTTCCAAACTACTAAAGTAGACCTTCTTTTACCTATCTGTGCAACTAGTTAACCATTCAGTATAAAAGATGCTCTAATAACCCTTTACATATTCTAATTTCATAGGAAATTAATAAAGTTATCATAGTTATAAATTATTCTTCAGAAAAGCAAACTCACACTACAAGCAATTCAAAATCAACATACAATTTCACATTTGAGTTTTCCTTTTTAATTTAAAATTACAGTATCAGCATTTCTCCTGGTCAATATAGACTTTAACTCCTATGTAATTACATGCCAAAAATGTAGTAATTATATGCTCAGTATCTAACTTGAAGTAGCAGTACTAAAACGGTAGTTCAACTATAATTTTCTGTGCCACATGCTGGCCACGGTTTACATCTAAACTACATGGTGTGCTCCATGGATATTCTAAATAGTTCCATCATAATTAGTGAACTATACTGCATAAACCACTTTATAAAATGATTTTACTTCTCTTGTTTTTACATTGTATCAACACCTTCAACTTTTGGGGATATAATAATAAATGAGTATATTTCAGTAACTAAAGAAGTGTAACCCATCAATTCTTCCAGTTTTCACCTGAGCCTAAAGAGGAATTCTCCATAGTTCTAAAAAATGACTTATGAAACCTATATACTTTTATAGTTTCAGTATCTTTATCTGAGCTGCCCTGAATTTCACATTCTTATTGAATTATCCACGGTCCATAATATAAAAAAAAAAAAATACTACAGAAAAATATTACTATGTATCCTTTGATAGGAGTTTTTATACTTTGATGTGGACAAGTAGATATATTTTATCTTTATTATCCAGATAATATTAAACAAGTCACTTGCTCTACTTCACGAGTGCCACTGGGGACTAAAGAAGAAAAAACACTGGACACAAGCTTTACTAACTAGTCATCCGCCACAGTCAAAACCCAGTGTGGAAGAGCTGTGCAAGGTTTGCTGGGTAGTGTGCTTTAGAAAAACCAGGGAACATGCTAAAAACACCCCCTAGTGCAATAGTTGGGAAATTCATTATTAAAACATAATAATCATCTTGCAAAAGTACCAGCAGATTGCATGCATTACCTCCTGCAGATTGAAGTGGGAATAACTAAAAGAAAAAGGGTAATGATGGTCAGGGGAAATTGAATTTCCATGGCACTTATCGTCTGTGTCATTCTATTTGCATGAGAACAACGTTAGCTGCAGACATTACAGGGCCCTAATGAGAACAGGAGCCTCTCCGGATTGGCAGGAGCCAGAGTGGGTGTTGATGAAACCAATCTATCAATGAGATTGTAAAAGGTGCAATAGTCCCTGCCTTGTTCAGAGCCAATGTGGGTGGGCCTTCCATCTACCCGAGAGAAGAAATTAAGAATGATGACTTGAGTTCAAAGCACGCTCCCTTCTCTGTCAGCTGGCCCTTAATGATAACGTACTACTGTTTTCCTTAAAGAGCTTCATGTCTTATTCAGTGCAAATGGTGAGAATGTGGCATTTTAGAACCCATGATGTGTTTTTCTATTGGTCCTGTCAGTGTGACCAGCCACTAAAGGAAGAGCTGTTTGTCAGCTCCCATTCTCTTCAGTGATTCATCAAACAGTGGCAGTTCACGCATGCAGTATCCGAAGTGGAATAAATAACTTAGCAGCTCCACACTCAACACTCACATATTTTATTAAGCTGCCACCAACCCTGGGGCGATTCTCCATGGCAGAAGACAAACTCTTCTGGGGAGTCTCTTAGCACATACTTTTAGTTATAAGCTAGTATCTGCTACAAGTATTTATTATGGAAGATGCAAAAAAAAAAAAAATCTCGAGTTATAAGAAGTCGAGATGCATTGTATTCCTTGACCCTATTGTTTATGTCATGAATAAACTAGTAATGATGTTCATTATTAATGATTCAATTTGTAAACCACTTTTCCTCCAAAGAAATTCAACTGCCTCCTGCAGTATCCTCAATTACATATACTAACTTACCTCATATGGTGAGCCGTCTGCTTTTCACACACTGAACTACATTAGTGCCTGAGTAGGTAGTTCAGTAAATCATAGCTATTTAAGGGCAAGTAATGTCGCTATGAGTCGGAATCGACTCGATAGCAGTTGGGTTTTTTGGTTTTGGTAATAGGCTTCAAACATCAAGAGCAAAGGCCATTCCCATGAAGACTGTATTGACCAATATAGTCACTCAGAAAGTGACTAGTTATTCACTGAGCTCTATCCAATGTTAGAACAGGAGCTTAGCTTAAGTTGCACCATGCCAACTTAAATCTCCTTCAGAGATATCCAGTTAACCTTTTCCACCCCTGGGGTCAGCCTGCAGGGCAATGGTGTTGTAGCACACTTTCAGCGACTATATTTAGGGACCTGAATGGGATAAATTTTATATGGAAATCTTCAGTTGTAATTCATATTTGCCTTCTCTTTTTATATCAAACAACTGACTTATAAAGTCCTAGTCTAAAAGCAGGAGTAACCAGGGCTGTACTTCACCCCATTTGGACTGTTGTTGCCCGTCTTCCACAGCTCCTGTGACAATTTTAGTACATGTGCATTGGCAGGAATTTAGTATCTGAACAGCAATGTTTGTTCCTCTAAAATCAAATATCAATGAAATCTAGTAAAGAAACAAACTGCATCCCAAAACTCATTTGGGATTGTTTTTAGAACATGGAAGGTATTTCCTCATAAGTAGTAGCTCCTTTCAACCCAGGAGGTACGGAAGCAACAATGTTCCTTGTATATCCTTAACGCCCATGAACGACACTGCTTCAGTGGGAAAATGAATTCAAGATCAGCACGCCAAAAACCAGGGGACGCATGGCTTCTTCACATGCTACTAATTGCTAACAGGTCCCTACTTCAGGGACTCCAACAGCCTTCATGGTTCCCTGACCCTGTACGATGGGAGTAGAGCAGGTATATAAAGAACTTTTCTGCTCCCACACAGAAAGCAGGAGAATTCTCCTCCGAGTACAAACTTGTTCTAAGTTTCTTCCTTTGGAAATTCAGTCTGGAACTAGAGAATCATTAGAGTGCCAACAAAAAACTTCTAGCATAGCACAATCAAGTTAAACATAGTTTGCAATGAGAGCATTCAGTGAAAATTGTAGACATTTGAACCTTATAATTACATGCTCTCCTAAATACAATTGGGAACGTTAATTGTTGAGTCTGTTACCTTTTTATTAGTAAAAACTACAATAGGTAGGAATAAAACATTGAATTATTCCCTGATTCTGCTTTAATGCCCCAAAATTAGTTAATCAAAAAATAATGATAAGAAAGATATTAGCTGCTTGTCATACTTGTGGAATAAATTAGTATAGCAATGTGGTTCTTCATATTTAGTGTACAATATCTGGAGAACTCATTAAAACATTTACTGCTTTGCCTGACCACAGTTTCCGATTAAGCAGGTCTGAGGTGGGGCCCAAGCATTTGCATTCTAACAAGTTCCCAAGTGATGCTGATGTTGCTAGTTTGGGGACCACACTTTTGGAGTCACTGATATAGAAGAATGGCTACAGAATTTAGAGACAGAAAAACTGTATTCAACTCCTAGATTTTCTGCTCACTAGTTGGTGGCACAGTGGTTAAGAGCTCAGGCTGCTAACCAAAAGGTCTGCAGTTTGAATCCACCAGCTGCACCTTGGAAACTCTATGGGATAGTTCCACTCTGTCCTAGAGGGTCACTATGAATCAGAATTCATTTGATGACATCGGGTTTGGCTTTTTATGGTTTTAGCTAGGTTAATCTCTCTGAAGACTAACACATCTTTAAAAAAGAGTACTAACCACTAGCACAAATATGTGAAGATTAAATAAGGTACAAAAAGCAAGATACCTGGAAAATTACAAGAGCTTAATAGTGTTAAGATTTATTTCACAAACACTATTAAAATCATTGGAAAAAAAGTCTGTTGTAATTCCTCTAAGCAACCTGCAACAAATACATGTGACAATTGGTTTAAGGAACGGTGGTCTTCCAATGTCATAGATACATTAACAAGTCCACCAGGCACAACCGGCTGATATTTGGTTATGCCTGGTGGCACTGACATCAATTTGATTGTGGAAAATATGCAAAATAATTTATATGCATAAATATACAATCTGATATCATTTACAGTGATATCAAATAAAATCAAATTTGACTGCATTTCCAATACCTCTTCTAGCCTACAAGAACCCTCCTACTCCTTGCCAAGTGGAATTTACCTAATGCCTTCCCAACCATTCTGGAAGGATATGGAATTTATGCCAATGCTATAAGTGAAAACTACCAAAAATCACTTAGACATCCTCACTCCATATTGTTTACTCTCTGTTTTCAAGGACATGACTCCTTTCATTATATGTCTGATGTGAAAAAATATTAAAGAGACTGAAATTGTGTTAAAAAGGATATTGGGGAGAGGGTGCTTCGCTTGCTATTATGACTACTGAAGTGTTTTAGCAGACTGGAATAGTACATGAAGCTTGAAGAATTCCTGCTTTGATCTTAAAGGCAAGTGAAAGCATTCAATAGCATCAGATGAGTGTGACATGGTGAGATTGGCACTTTAAAATGACTCTGGCTAAAATGGGGAGAATAGAATGAACAGAGTCCAACGTGAATGCAGTTGGATCATTTAGTAGTAGTAGTCCAAGTGAGAAATAATGATAGCATTGAGCAAATCTGCTGCAAAAGGACCTCTTTAAAGTTTTAAAAAATAAAGATATCACTTTCATGTCTAAGGTGCCACTGATCCAGGCCATGGTCTTTTCAATTGCCTAATATGCATGCAAATCTTGAATAGTAAGTAAGACAGAAAAGGAATTCATCCATTCAAACTGTGGTGTTGGCAAAGAGCATTAAATATACTGTGGATTGCCAGAAGAACAAACAAATCTGTCTTAGAAGAAATACGATCAGAATGTTCCTTAGCAGTGAGGATGGTGAGGCTTCGACTTGATTACTTTGGAAAACCAATCACCAGAAAAGGGCATCTTGTTTGGTAATGGAGAGGGCAGGTGAAAATTAGGGAAACCCTCAGTGAGATGGATGGACATAATAGTCGCAACAATAGACTCAAAGGTACCAAGGATCATGAAGATGTCAAGAGACCTGGCAATACTTCAATCTGTTATACATAAGGTCATGAATCAGAACCAACTCGAGGACAACCACCACCACCACCAACATACTAAGGTGATACAGGTGGAGAGGGAATGAAAGGATCGTTTGGAGATACAGCTAGAAAGTAGCATTAACAGGTCATGCTAATGTCTGGGATATGGAAGGAGAAGGAAATGGTGCTGTGAGGGCAAAAAAGTAATGAGTTCAGCTGAGTCGAACATGCTGTGTTGAAGAGCCTGAGGGTCAAGGAAGAGGAGATTCAAGCAGAAAACTGGTTATCACGAGTACAACTCAGAAAGGAGATCTGGATTGGAGATACAAATTCACAAGCGATCTAGATAGAGAGGTAATAAAAGTGGTGAATGCAGATGAGAACTCCTGGAGCTAAAAGAGAAGAGGAATACGAATTTTTTAATCCATGTGGATTAAACTGAGCTGTAAAAGAAAGGATGGAAGAGAAGCCAGGGATGTAGCAAAAAATCAAGGAGAGTGCTCGGTTATGGGAGGCAAAGAAGGCAGGTGTTTTTACGGAAGAACAGTTAACAGTGTCAAATACTTCTGAAAAGTCAAAATAAATGCTGGGAAAAAAACAAAATGCTTTGCAACTTGGACATGACTAGTGACTTTCTAAGCAGCTGTGTTGGTAGAATAATTAGACCTGAATCTAGATTGGAGTAGGTTGAAACAGATGCCATAACGGAAAAAAATAAAAACAAGTATAAGCAACTCTTTAAGTATTTCGGCTCTACAGAGAAGGGAAGAAATTTGCAGGCAAACCGGAGTTGTAGATTTATTTTTTAATGTTTGTAACAGGTGAACCTTTACTGAATGGGGATGGTAAACAACAGTAAAATGTGACAGGAATAAGGAGAGACAGAGGTGGTAAGGGACATAAAGGAATAGGTTTCATATATGTTTTTGCTCAAAAAATAAAATAAGTAAAAAGCTTAAGCAGCAAAAGGGTGCAATGAGGAAACTAAACCCAATCCCTGACTAGAAAAACACAGAGCACATGAAAATAAACAGCCGCAACTTGAGAAACTGTTGAAAAATTGGGTAATTAAGAAACAGCCAAGTTTTGGGTAAGGCAAGGAGAAAACGGGAGCCCTCAGAGATAAAGTTGAGTGTATTTGCTGGATTTTGAGTTGTGGTTTCAGGAGACACAACAAAATGCTTCTTGGAGGGGCAGAGACAGGGGAGCTGAGTCAGCCAGAACGAAATACAGAGCTGCAATCTTGAGATAACCAATTAAATAATAACTGAAAAACATTAAAGGCTAATCAGTAGATAGCAAGTGGTGGGTGAGAAACTATGAGTAAGAACATAACAAAGCATCTTTCAACGAATAGGCAATCGTAATTCAAATAGCTCTAAAAACTAAATAAAAATGGTTTTCCCAAGAATGCCAGCGACAAAACAAGCCACAGAAACATATTCTCCTGCCCATGCTCCGGATTCTGATCAGATAGGTGCACTGGAACATTTATATCTTCTTAACTTCCATACGATGTTGGATCATTTTTACCAGCTTTGACTAAGGCATACACCATTAATTTTTTGAAATAAGACTTCACAATTGATAGGTCCATTCATCCCATCTCTGATTAGCTCTTCATCAAGCAAAAAATAGCACTTCTTCAAACGCTTGAGGTTATATCAAATGAATACATTTTATATCAGTGAATATCTGCAGAGAAGCAAGTCTTTATAAGCTAAATTGTATCTGTGGCTGGTTCTAAACTGGATTCTGTGTTAACTTCATTTGACTAGGAATATTTTTAATGATAACATGTTTCTAAATGTTTAAGAAAATGTGTGAAGCGAACACCATCAAGCTTATTTCCAACCTAATTTATACTCCTAACTATGGTTCTTAATCCTTTGTTTTACTTTTAGAGCCCCTTTTCCCATTTTGACTTTTTTATTTTTAACTTCTCAAGCCATTTTTTTTTCCCAACAAATAAAAATAAATGGAAGTTATTGAACATAACCAAACATGATAAAAGGCTTGCTTTATTTTTGCTATGGCAGAAACATTTTGCAGTTGGGCAACTATATTCAATGTGAAAAAAATTCAAGTGTCTGTTTATATAATCATTAAGGCAATTTCAAGTCCACACTGGACCATCTACGATAAGTGAGAAACATGCCAAAGGTTGGGCAATGTTGCCTTATGTGTTTTCATCCTGAGTATCAGAGTTCTGCGGTCAAGTTGCACAGAGATTTAAATAAATTGTTTTTGTTTTCCTACAGATTGGGTTAAAACTTTATAGTTTTAATAGGAAAAATATGTATTATAAATAATGTGGCTGGTGGTTATAATTAATCATAATTACAAGAAGACTTTTTATATCATCCATTTGAAAAAGTCATTTGCAATCCAAAAGCCTATAGTTGATTGATTGATTATGCATCCTTTGCCAATCCTAAACTTATTTGCCTGTGAGAGTAGTGCCTGTGAGAGCAACAGAATAATTATTTAAGGCAGGGGTTCTCAAAGGATGGTCTAGGGAACCCAAGACCCTGTTAGGAGGTCTTTGAGTCAAAACTGTTTTCACAATAATACCAAGACATTTGTCTTTTTCACTCTCATTCAATGTATACTAGAATTTTCCAGAGGCTACATGACATTTAATATACACAGATTGACTGCAGTAGCAGATATGAGAATCCAGTGTCCTCCACTAAGATAGACATTTACAGATATACACAAATATGTAAAATAATGTCACTTTTCCCAATAAATATTTAGAAAATAAAGTTATTTCTCTTAGAAATTGTTATTTACATTAACATGGAATGGGTTTATTGTATTTTAAAATGAATAGATAAATACGTATTTTCAAAATTTGTTTTAATTTTTAAAATGGTAAACATCGATACATATAACACATATGAACAAAATCTCTGAGGAGTTTGATAATTTTTAAGAGTGTAAAAGAATTTTTATCTTTCTTCTGATCTTTCTGGACTTTAGACATATATTGGCAAACTCTGGGTTATGCAACAGCACAGCTAGAATGTGCAAACTGCTTTCCAAAATCTTCCCTGTTAACTCCTAGCATTCTAGTTTCAATTGGCCACATTTTTTTCTTGTTAGATTACTTCTCCATGTTTGATTTCTTTTATGTATAAAGAAATTATTTAAAGCATGTGTCCAATTTTATTTTATATTTGGTAATTTATTGTACACTCACATAAATTACATTTGTTGGAAAATAATTAAATGTAGAAATGTGACTGACTACAGTTTGCCGAATTTTATAACTTGAATTAATTAGAGCTATTTTAAAAGAAACCAGCTGAATTTAATAGAATTTCTTCCTCTAATTTTATTAGAAACCAACTCTAATCCTCTCCCCTTCTCTAATAACAATTAAAGGTATACAACACATTGTCAATATTTAGTCAATTTATTACTCCATCTCAGAGGAGGTGGCTTGGTGCTGACTTCGCATCCTAACACCTAAAGGCAGTTCAAAAATTGGTATATTGTCAATTTGAAACCACCAAATTCATATAAATAAATTATAAATCAGATGAAAAGGCTAGGCTTTTTTCCCAATCTGTCTTAGTCTGGAAGTTCTGCTGAAACCTGTCCACTGTGGGTGACCCTACTAGCAGTTGAGATACGGGTGGCATAACTTCCAGCATCATAGCATCATGCAAGCCACCACAGGACAACAAACTGACAGATGGATGGTAGATAAATGCTGTAATAAATAATAAACAAATTTTTAAGGCCATTTTATTTATACTGCCTTTGATCAATCAAACAATGAAGACTAGCTATTCTGGAGGCACAATGGTTAAGCCTTGGGCTGCTAACTGAAAGGTCAGTGGTTTGAACCCACCAGCCGGTAGGCAGAAGAAAGATATGGCAGTCAGCTTTCATAAAGATTTACAGACCGGGGAGGGAGGAAAATATTTACAGCCTTGGAAACCCTACAGGCAGTTCTACTCTCTCCTATAGGGTTGCTTTGAGTCTGAATTGACTCGACGGCAATGGGTTTATACCACTCTCAAGGGACAAGTGCTAGAGAAAAAAGAAGCTAAAGCATTAGATAATTTACTAAGGCTACGATTTAAAAAAAAATGTGCTTCTAAAATTTTCTTCAGATCACCTACCATCATCTTGGAGCCCTCATAATGCCTACCTTGAGCAGAGTCCTATGTGGTGAGCTTTCATTTTAGGAGTATTTACTGCTGCTACTTTATCAACAATCCTTTTATCAGCACATAGTGGAGGAGAGCTAGGCTTGGGTAAGGAAAATAATAGAGTTTTTAAAGTTACTTATGGCATGTATATATTTATGTTTTTGAAATCTAAGATAACTAAGATACATTATTAATTTTAAAAATGCCTTTTTAACTTATATGAATCTAATGAAAAGTCAAAGTTAGGAGTGATATTAGACCATATAGGGGCTCAAAAAACCACTGCCATCAGGTTAATTCTGACTCATAGTGACCCTGTAGGACAGAGTAGAACTGCCCCATAGGGCTTCCAAGGAACAGCTGGTGGATTCAAACTACTGACCTTTTAGTTAGCAGCCAAGCTCTTAAACACTACGCCACCATGGCTCCATGTAGGGGCTAAGAAATCTTAAATTCTAAGCCACTTTGTTTTCTCTGCTTAGAAAGTCATTAGCACATTTTTTCACCTACAGAGGCTGCAATGACATCAGAAATATTAGGGGATTTAGTTACCGATGAAGATCAAAGACCACATCCTTCAGTATGAATTAAACCTCAACAAAAAGAAAACAAAAATTCTCACAAAGGGACCAATAAGCAACATCATGATAAATGCAGAAAATGTTGAAGTTGTTAAAGGACTTCATTTTACCTGGATCCACAGTCCCCCTGAGGAAGCAGCAGTCAAGAAATCAGTTGGGCAAACCTGCTGCAAAAGATCTCTTTAAAGTCTTGAAAAGCAAAGATGCCACTTTAAAGACTAAGGTGCACCTAACCCAAGCCATGGTGTTTTCAATTGCCTCATATGCATGTGAAAGCTGAACATTGAATAAGGAAGACAAAATTATGGTGTTGGCGAAGAATATTGAATATACCACGGACTGCCAGAAGAATGAACAACTCTATCTTGGAAGAAATACAGCCAGAATGCTCCTTAGAAGCAAGGATGGCGAGACTTTGTCTTACATACTTTGGACATGTTATTAGGAGGAACAAGTGCCTGGAGAAGGGCATCATGCTCGGTAAAGTAGATGGTCAGTGAAAATGAGGAAGACCCTCAATAAGGTGGATTGGCACAGTGGCTGCAACAGTGGGCTCAAGCATAACAACGACCGTGAGGATGGCGCAGGACCGGGTAGGGTTTTGCTCTGTTGTACATAGGTCACTATGAGTAGGCACCGACTTGATGGCACCTAACAACAAGTTACTCAAAAATAAACATGAAAAAAAGGAGATCTTGTAAAACAGAGTTTATAAAATGAGATAAGAATATTCTTGATCTTAGATTTGGCAATGGTTTGTTAGATATGACGCCAAGAGCATCAGTGAATAAATCAGTAAGAAAAAAATAAATAAAAATAAATTTGGATATCAAAATTAAAGCTTTTGTGCTTCAAAGGATTTCTTGAAGAAAAAGAAATGCACAGGGTAGGAGATAATATTTGCGAATCATATATCTGATAAGGGATTGTATCTAGAATATAAAGAACTCTTACAAATCAGCAATAAAGAAGATAAGAAAAATAAAAATGGACAAGGATGTGAATAAACATTTTGCCAAAAAGGATACATAAATGGTTAAAATGCATATGAGAAAACATCATTAGTCATTAGGGAATGCAAATCAAAACCATAATGAGATGCCACCTAACACACACTGGAATGGTATAATTAAAAAAAAAAAAAAAAGAATAACAGTAAGTCTACACAGAATGTGGAGAAACTGGAGCCCTCATACATTGCTGCTGAGAATATAAAACCAT
The DNA here is from genome assembly GCF_030014295.1 of Loxodonta africana. Lineage (NCBI taxonomy): Eukaryota > Metazoa > Chordata > Mammalia > Proboscidea > Elephantidae > Loxodonta > Loxodonta africana. Next base: position 35,354,974 of record NC_087361.1, read on the forward strand.
GCAGCCCCTTTGGAAAACAGTCTGGAGGTTCCCCAAGAAGTTAAAGTTACCATAAACCAAAAAACCAAACCCATTGCTGTTGCGTCAAAAATTCTATTCCTAGGTATATATCCAACAAAACTGAAAATGTATGTCCAAAAAAAAAAATTGTAAATGAATGTTCATAGCAGCATTATTCATAATAGCCAAAAAGTGGAAACAACTCAAATATCCATCAGTTGATGAATGGATAAACAAATGTGGTATATCCATGGAATGGAATATTATCTAGCCATTAAAAAATAAATGGAGTACTAATACATACTACAACATGGATGAACCTTGAAAGCATTATGTTAATTGAAAGAAGTCATACACAAAAGGCCCATATTGTAAGACAATTAAATGGTCCAGAATAGGAAAATCCATTGAGACAGAAAGTGGATTAGTTTTTGCCAGGATCCCAGGGAAAGGAGAATGAAGAGTGCAGGGCAATGCATTTCTCGTTACATGGCCTTTGTGGCCACGGTCTTGTAACTCCCACAAAATGATTGGGTGGGACTACACAAATAAGGTGCCTGTGGCCCACCAAGGGGATTGGTCAGTTTTGGCATCCTGTTAGGCATAAAGGGGCCAATCCAACAGGTTGAGGGGGCATTTCACTACCATCAAGAAGAAGAACTGGGGGCAGAGTATGTCCTATGGACTCAGGAACTCTGTGCTGAAAACCTCCTAGACCCAGGAGATAGCTATAACACGAGAATTGTACCACTGGAGACTGCAGTGGCATGAGATGGTACAGAATCAGCAGAAGCTATAGTGGGTTCACTGACCCACAGAGCCAGAGAGCTGAGGGCCTTCGGGCAGGAGTCTTCCTGACAGAGTGAGATGCCCTCAGACACTTATCAGGGAGCTAAAGAGTATAACACTTTCCCCAGAAAAGCAGAGACCAGGTCTGAGCAGTACCCTTGGCAAAGGCCTGCCTGAGGGCACGGCCCAGAAGAAGCTGTCTTGATTGATTGAGGAACTGTATCCTGAGTTGTTCCTGTTACTTTCAAGCTTATTCTAATCCTGAATTGTAACCTGTTACTTCCCAAATAAACCCCATAATTGCAAGTATGGTCTGTGAGTTGTGTGTGGCTACTGCAACGAATTATTGAACCCTGCAAAGAAGTAGAGAGTGTCACAGAAGAGACAGCTCATCAGAATTGGTAAAAAGGTTGGAGAGTGGAGGTATGTCTGACCTTCACCTCAGAGGAATCAGCTTTGAGCTGTCGCTGATTCTCCTCTCCCCCTGAAGTTAGATGAGGTCTGACACTACGCCATCTTACAGGGAGTGACTGCTAATTGGTAGGGGTTTCTTTCTGGGATGAGGAAAATGTTCTAAAATTAGATAGTGGTAATGGTTGCACAACTTCGCAAATACACTAAAAACCACTGAATTGTACACTTTCAAAGGGTGAATTTTATGGTGTGTGAATTATACGAATTATATCTGTCAATAAAGCTGTTATAAAAAAGTAGCAAACCCATGGTATAGAGAGTAATATAAATACTAATTTTCTTCATGTTTGGGAAACTAGAGGTGTCACATAGAAGTTCTAGAACAGTGCTTTTCAATATTTAGTGGGCATACAATCATCTTGGGATCTTGTTTAAATGAAGAGTCTGATTCAGTAGGTCTGGGGTGGGGCCTGAGATTCTGTACCTGTAATAAGCTCACAGGTGATGCTGATACAGCTGGTCCACAGGGCACACTTTGAGTAGCAAGGTTCTCCAGTGGCACAGTCCAATATGGGGGTCACTAGCTATATATGGAAACCCTGGTGGCATAGTGGTTAAGAGCTGCGGCTGCTAACCAAAAGGTCTGCAGCTCGAATCCCCAGGCACTCCTTGGAAATCCTATGGGGCAGTTCTACTCTGTCCTAAAGGGTCACTATGAGTTGGACACGGCGGCAGTGGTGGGTAGATATATATGGCTATTGGGCACTAGAAATGTAGATAGACTAAATTAATATGTGACTGCACGTATAAAATATGTACTGGATTTCAAAGATTCATTAATACTATTTTATATCGATTACACAATCTTACGAATTGAGTTGAGTGTGTGTTGAAATCTGAACCCATATACCTGTGGATGTAACCCAGCTTGCAAATAAGATTTTCTTTCTTATGTTAATGAAGTCCTGCCCGTGTAGGGTGTGTGCTAAGCCCAGTCACTTCTGAGTCTTAAGGAGCAGCATGGACACAGACAAGGGAACTCCCCTGGGGGAAGATAGATGCTATCTGATTGATGATGATGGAGGCAGATGAATCTACAAGACCAGAAACTCCAGGATTAATGGCTACTAGAAGCTGAAATAGACACAGAAACGACCTCCTCCTAGGGACACATGCTGAATTCATACTTCTAGTCTCCTGAACTTTGAGAAAATTAATTTCTGTTCTTTAAAGTCACCCACTTTTGGCGTATCTCTGATACAGAGCACTAGACATGCATCCATATAAAATTCTAGATGTACTGGATTACATATAATATTAAAATTAATTTCATCTTTTTATTTTTACCTTTCTAATATGACTATAAGATAACTGAAAATTACTCATATGGCTTACATCATACTTCTGTTAGAACAACCTAGGGTGTTTTCTCAGTTTCACCAGCAAACTTTGCTGAGTATAAATGGCAAGATATTATCAGTATCAAGACACTTGAATTGTTGTCACTGTAAGCAAGTAGTCAATACTTGTAGTACAAAGGTACTCTGATGAATAAATACAGAGAATGAATAACAGAAATATACCGAAAATGTTGTTGTTGATTAGCGATCCTAGTGGTGCTATCTAAAGCAGAACAGCAGAAGGAAATTGCTAAAAATCTCTGCCTCCAATGATATGGTATAGCTGGGGTTTATCGCCAAGTTCTATAGCAAACAGTACATCTACAACAGCAAAAGCACTGGACTGAAAACAAAAATACACAACTCATGTGTGTAAATTTTACATACACACACTGCAGAAAGATACAATTGGTATTGCCTATTTCTTCAGTCTTTTCGAAATATGTCATTTGCATATGCAAATTTTAATGAAGTCATAGAGGAAAATACTATTGTTTGTGTTAAGCTGGGCATGGAAAGTAAATTAAATGAGTCTCTTTCTCTGATCTAAAGATACGGTGGGTACTTTTATTAGAAAATCAGTATAAAATAAATGGGCTTAGCTAATACTGCAAATTAAGTCAAAGACAACCTGCACAACAAAGTTGTCGTTTGTCAAGATGATTTATGCTGACAGAGAGCTCTCTAGATAAAAATCGCAGCAGAGATCAGAAAGAAAAGTTTTGAAAAGCAGTCATTCCGGCAAAGTGGCTAAGTGATAACTTTGTTAAGTTAACCTAATAAGGACTTTTATTCACTTCTCATTTTTTTGTTTTGTTTTTTCATTTTCTCTAATACCACAGACAATTTTGAAAGGTATTCAGTGGCCTAAGTGATACCAAATATAAAAATATAGCCACATAAATATAAATCAGTCTTACTGCTAAAGTCAGCACGAAAGTTAACTTTCAATGCAACCCTGACAATAATAATTTGCAAGTTCATGTGCATCTTAAATTACTGATTTAAGGTATATCCACTAAACGATTTGCATGAAAAAATAAGTGACCCCTTTAATTGAGGTTATACAACAATACTATGGCAGAAGCCCTTTTATCAGATACACCTGGAAAAGGTACGCTAATGAGCAGGGCACAGACTAAACAACTAATAACTGTGACACATGAAAACTTGCCACAGTGAAAAATGATAATGCAGGGAAGCTTTTTGCTGCTTTGAGCAGGTATAACAAGGGGCTTAATTTAGATTGGGGATGCAGAGGGCACATGGTCAGTGCAGGTTTCTGCAGTGTGACATTGAGTAGATACCTGAAAGATAACTAGGAGTTAACTATGGGTGATTGAAACTGAAAAACCTTACATGCAGAACACATAGCATGTGCAAAAGCCCTGGAGCAGGAGGAAGCATGATAAATTTAAAGGATTCAAAATATGAGGCTGGAGCACAGAGAGCAAATGTAATAAGGAGAAAATAGGCCGGAATCAGTCAATGTAAGACCGTTTAAGCAACGAGAAGCCACTGAAGTTATTAAAGCCAGAAAATGACTTGACCAGATGTGCATTTAGATAGCTCATGGAGAACCTAGCAAAAGAAAACATAAGTTAGGAAGAAACTGTAGTAGTTCCAGTGAGGTGTGATGGTTGCTTGATGAAAATAAGAGAAATGGGGTGAAAAAAGACATTTTGAAAAACATAAAAGTAATAGGACTTGATCCTGGATTACACATAGGAGTTGAGAGTGAAGAGTTAAGTATACATAACTAAACAAATGCCATTTCCTGGGTTAGCAGCATCTGAAGAGTGATGGATGTTGGAAGATATCATGAGTAAGATTTTAAATATTTTCAACTTAGAATGTCTCTGACACATTTAAGAAGAGGTGTCAAATACACAGTTAAAATACAGATCTGTACCTTAGAAGCGATGTGTGGTTCAGCGGTAGAATTCTTACCATCCATGCAAGAGACCCAGGCTCAATTCCCGGCCAATGTTCCTCCAGTGTGGCTACCACCTCTCTGTCAGTGGAGGCCTGCTTGTTGCTATAATACTGAATGACGGGAAGCTTCCAGACTAAGACAGACTAGATGAAAGACCTGGCAATCTACTTCTGAAACTCAGCCATTAAAAGCCCTAAGGATCACAACAATCTGATCCACAATCATGGGGATGGCGCAGGATCGGGCAACCTTCTCGTTCCATTGTATATGGGGTCACCTGAGTCAAGGGTCAACTCCACTGCAAGTAAACAACATCAGCTTAGAAGAAAAGTCTGCCTCAGGGACATAAATCTGGAACTAATTACCAGACAGTTTATAAAGTCACGTGTATAGATGAAATTGTTTAGGAAGTGTGTATAGGTTGTGAAGAAGTCTTAGGCTAGAGTCTTTAAGAGATCAAACTTTTAATATTCTATACAAGAGCAAATTTGTGAAAGGAGAAAGAGAAGGTAAGACCAGAAATGTAAGACAAAACTTTAGAATATGGTGTCAAGCATGCCACGGGGAAAGGTCATTCTAAAAAAGGGAAATAGTGCAGGGAGTTAAATGGTTAAAAGATGTCTTCCAGAACACGGGAAGCCGGGAAGTTGATCAGTGGCCTTAGGGTACCTAGGTAGTTGGTGGTTTCAGAGAGATACTGAGCAGCATCACCATCACAGTGAGTTGAGTAGACAAGGTGTAGTAAGGAAGGAGGGTAGACAACCACTTTGTTAAATCTGGCCATGAAGCAGAAGAGAAAAATAGGGTGATGGGTTAAGGAAATACATGGTTCAATGTACTCTGTTGCTTGTTTTATTGCAAGACTCATAAGACTTGCCAGTTTAGGTGCAAATGAAAAAATCTAGTTGAACAGAAGAGGTTGAATAAACAAGGGGGAGAACTGAGATTTAAGATTCATGAAAACATGGAAAGGGATTACGTCCCAGAAAGAAGAGGAAAGAACAGAAGGATGAGAGACATATCCTCTGTTGGTGACTGGAGGGCATGACGTGACCATGTGGGAATCTCCCTCTCCATTTTTAAAAACCGTTAAGAGTTTCTCCTCACTTCTCCTGATTCATCTGTTCACAGTGATTGCCAGAAAATCTCTTATGTTGCCTCCCATTTGTCCCTTCCTCTCCATCTCATCCCCCATGGCCTCAGCTCTGCTGTGGACCACTGGTCTTCCCTCCTTTTAATGCCCACATCACACTCACCTCTATGGTAAGGCCATGATCAACTTCCTGGCTTCAATATTTTAAGACATCTCTTAACCATGTAAATCCCTTCACTATTTCCCTCTTTCAGAATGATCTCTACCCTGACTCTGGTCTTGCCTCCTTTCAATGCCTCCAACACACCTCCAACTGAGCTGTCTAAAACACACTATTGACTAAGTCACTCCTTTCTGACAAACCTAGTGTGGTTTTCAAACCTTATTCAGTGAAACCTTTTCAGATTTCAGATTTCATAATTTCTTATGATAGAGATCTACAAACAATTGTTCTACCTGTTTCCATAACCGTTACCAGATTAATTCTATTTTGGATAACCTTGGAATAAAACTTTTCTTAAAATTTCTGTGCACATCTGACTGTCTTATACAAATGTCTTCCATTCAGAAAGCTGCCATTCTTTTGTGGCTTTTTTAAATGTGTATTTTGTTATTTATGACAGCTATGTTGCAGAGACATCTTCCTGGGACGTTTTCTTCACGGTAAATAGACAAGCAATTGTAAGCGAATTTGAGAAATTAGAGAAGTTGATAGATAAATTATTAGTAATTTCACTTTGATCAAAAACCTCCTACTACTACTTTTTTTAGGAACTTGTTTAAATTTAAGATTATCTTGAGATTCAAAGAGGAGGTGCTACTACTGTCAGTAACTACTTAATTGTGTGATTCAAGATTTTCTGGGTACTGGGCCAAGATGAATAACTCTTATTTATAAACTTAACTCCAATTTTGCGTTCGTCTAAACAGACACCTTGCTGTTACTGATTTCAGTTATAGCAGTATATATTTTAAGTTTCTGTTTAAATAAAAAGTTAATGCCAGTAAATACTAACTTCATTGTTTCTTATATATTGTGATTCAGCTCAACTTCTCACTTTACAAATGGGTTTAATAGCTTCAAAATCCTAAGAGGCTTCTATGACTAATTTCAACTCCTCAGCCTGACATTACCACCTGGTTCTAGGCGAACTCTAATGTATTATCCACCATAGCCACACTCCAACAACGTGACATCCCAACTGCCTTTGTACCAAAACACCTTTATCTTTATTATTTCTTTTTATCTCACTGTAATAAAAACAATCTTGTTTGTGCAGGGAATTATTATTTATCCTGGAAGCTATAGATAAATAATCACTTTATTTCTCTGGACGTTTTCTCAGCCCATTCTGCCTCACTGAGTATTTGTATACATAATTTTACTTTGGTCAGTATAATGTTGTAATAAATATTTATGTTCTTCTATATGATTCCTTTTTTGAGGATAATGGATTATAAAGGAAACAACAAGTTCTAAACTGGAAATTATATATTTTTGTCTTGAGACAAAAATGTATCTATGTCAATTCTTTCCTTTTGATAAAAAGAAGACACATTCTGGGCTTCTACTTGAGTGTCTCTTTTAAAACATAGAATGACACATCTTGGAATAACAAAATTATGATAATGCAATTGGATTTTAATTGGAAAAATAAACAGTGTACTATTAAAAGCTTAATTATACGTGCAGCACTAACTGGTAACTGCCATGTCTTGAAAGCATCTGTTCCTAAAGTTAATTAAACTTGACTTTCACATGGTCAACTCCTGCCAACCGTAGTTTCCAAACAATTTTTCTCCCTCCAACATTCTGCCAAAGAATCACATCCATTTTTTTTTTTTTTTTTTTCATGGCTTCATAATAAACAACCAAACTAGTTTATCCCTGGGAAGTAAAAGAGTTGGGAGCCAATGTCCTTATAAAAATAAAAATGTCTCATTTCATGATTTCATTTGTGTAACTAAATCTAGATTTACAATTTATATGATCTATTCAGCTTTTTTTTTTTTTATTCAGCTTAGCCTTGAAGGATTTCTACAGACAAGACACTTTTCTGTTTTTCTTTGCAGGAAAAAAAAAAGGGGGGGGCGGTATTTGACTTCCCAAGGCATGAACATTTTATTCAACAATCCTTTTTTTTCTGATATGTGGACAAGAAAGAAAAGTGCTGCCACTTGAGATAAAATATTTCTCCTAACTTTCAGAAGCTTTTCTTGAAAGGTAGAGAGATTATAAGAGCTGACCTCAAGCATGAATGGATAAATGTGAAACCTCAAGTTACTCATCTATCCCTCTTCATATTTTACTCTAAGGAATTTTTCTTTTGTTCTCAATGCAAATGGTCACTGGCTCATTTTCTCTCACCCAGGACAGTTATGTCACATCTCTTGACTAATACGCATGCATTTGCCACTAAAACACATTTTAACTGAGCGCTGTCACATCCGTCATCTCCGCTAGGCCTGGTTAAAAATTTTATCTGCCGTCTTGAATTAATTTCAGCTTGCCTGAGCCCAGCAGGGGACTCTAGAGTGGTTTAGTTAAATTCTTCATTTTAAAAGAGCATCATACTTCCCTATTTAGAGTTTTTCTCTACATCTAATTTTTATTTCACTTTACTGCAGCAATGATATAATTATATATCCACTCAAGAGGAAAAAAATAGAAGCCAAGAAAAAAAAAAAAAAGAATCATCCAAATGTGACATTTTCCTGAGGAAGAATTTTCTTTGGCTCCCTCCCACCACCACCAATGTCCCTGTTATTTCATAAATTAGCTATAAAAAAATAACTCCACCTAAGTTGTGCTCAATTAAGAAGTAAATATGCAGAATCTAGAGAAAAAGAAAAGGAGAATCAGTATTAACTGACAGTATAACCAGAGTAAACCAAACAAAAACTCATTGCCTAAGAGTCGATTCCGACTCACAGCGACCCTATAGGACAGAGGAGAGCTGCCCCATACGGTTTCCAAGGAGCACCTGACGGATTCGAACTGTCGACGTTCTGGTTAGTAGCTGTAGCTCTTAACCACTGCACCACCAGGGTTTCCACAATCAAAATAGCAGGTGAAGAAAAGCAAAATAGGAATAAATGCTAACCCAGACCCAGTGCCGACGAGTCCCCAAAAATATTTAATGTAGATTACATCTGGTACAAGACTGAATGAAACGAAGTCCCTAATCTATTCTCCTTAAAGCTGTCGTTCAACAGTTTGCTTTCAAAGCAGCACATCAACACCGCTAATGCTAAGTGAGGAAGTTCAAGCCGTGAGTTGGATGAGAGGGATGTGTGATGCTAATACCAACAAAAGTATCTAAATCTCCTCAGGGAATATATACCCCCCTATTTTATGACAAACACGGAAACCCTGGTGGTGTAGTGGTTAAGGGCTACAGCTGCTAACCAGAGGGTCAGCAGTTCAAGTCCGCCAGGCGCTCCTTGGAAACTCTATAGGGCAGTTCTACTCTGCCAGATAGGGTCGCTATGAGACGGAACCGACTCGAGGGCACCAGCTTTTGGGATGACAAACACGGAAACCCTGGTGGCGTAGTGGTTAAGTGCTACGGCTGCTAACCAAAGGGTTGGCAGTTCGAGTCCGCTAGGCTCTCCTTGGAAACTCTATAGGGCAGTTCTACTCTGTCCTGTATGTAGAGTCGCTATGAGTCGGGATCGACTCCATGGCAGTGGTGGAGTGGATGACAAACACGGAAACCCTGGTGGCTTAGTGGTTAAGTGCTACAGCTGCTAACCAAGAGGCCAGCAGTTCGAATCTGCCAGACACTCCTTGGAAACTATCGGGCAGTTCTACTCTGTCCTGTAGGGTCGCTATGAGTGGGAACGGACTGGACTGCTGTGAGTTTATGACAAACACTGGAGCCCTAGTGCTGCAGAGGTTAAGAGCTCAGCTGCTAACCAAAAGGTAGGCAGTTTGAATCCACCAGCCCTTCCCTGGAAACCCTGTGGGCGCAGTTCTACTCTGTCCTACAGGGTCGCTATGAGTTGGAATTGATTCTATGGCACCAGGCTTTCTAACTTTCTTTTCTTTTAATTTAATGACAAATACCGTACTCCTGATTAATGTGTTGTCTTACAGGTTACAGGTGGAGTTCTCTGGGTGTTGAGATACCTACAAGAAGGCTTAGTAAAAGCATACAGGGATGCTAAATTCCCTAAGACAATGTCGCCAGTCTACATTAAATGCTACTATGTACCTACAAATATTTGCAAACTATCCCTAAAATTCACTGTGGCTCCAAGCTTTAAATTCATGAACATTGGTTAGTAGTACTCTTGGTGTCTGAAGTAAAAAGAAATCAGTGGAATCACTGTTGCGTAGCGGTAACTCCAACACAAAGCTCTGTCAAGCACTCAGTTTAAAATGACAGGAGGAGGGGATCCGGTACATGCTTTAACTATTATTTAATACAACTGAAGAAACTGTATACTTTAAGCTCATTTGTTGGTTTCAAATTCTATATTACAATTATTTTGTTTTTAGTCATAAACTATTTTATGAAATACAGTCAATATTTTGTATCATATTCAATGAAATTTGTTTCACATAAAGGTACACTGTCCTCTGATAAATTATTTTTTGCATTTGTACTCTTTAACAAAAACTATGAAAGGTGCCAGATTATTAATACCGCCTGTGTTTAAGATTATCATTACTTCTTGCTGCAATAATGATGCTGAGCTTTATTACGAATAGAGAACATGAGACATAAATACACAGTAGCCCCTTTTCTATAGTATGTAAAGTTTATACAAGGAATAAGAAATATGAAGTTCAAGTAACTTTTCTTTAAAATGTTGGATGAGTAGAGATAGACACACATGTTTCAGGCAGAAATTATCAGAAGACACTGGGAAATGCCTACTCATAATTGGGTTTCCCCTGTCTTCCAACATAAACAATGAGCAGTGAATCATAGGCCCTCTGCTAAAACAGACAATGCTGTATCGTGTTATTAAAATCCTTTTAATCAATAGGAATGATGAATAGAGGCTAAATCAGAAGTGGTAACCCAAAGAGTTGATTGCAATGGGGTAAGGAGTGGGAGAAAGCATTAGAACTGTTTTAAGTCCATATCCTTGAAAATTTACTAATTCGGCCATCTGGCAAGTTTACTGCTATTATTATAAATTCTTATTTAAATGATAATAAAATCAGTTGCTGACAGGAAATTAGTCATGCAAGGACCTGCAGATGCACTGCCTTCTGCCCAGGCCTTGGGACTCTGTGAGCAAAGTTCAAGGCTGCTCATTTGCTCACACTGCAGGAGGTATCAAGATGGTGATAACTTTAAGTCTTTCAAGGTATCACCCGGATTCAACATGTTTCATAAGTTTTAGGGATGTGTGTATGTGTGTGTGTCAGGAAGGGGGTGTAGTTATAAATATTAGATGCTCTCCCCAAGTTCTTCAGTTCTTTTTTTGGCAGAACAAATGTTGAAAATCCAAAGAAAAAAGAATATATCAGTCTGAAAACTTCTGCACTCATTCTTGGCACAATAAAATCAAACTGTTACACTGAGCAAAAATGTATTAGAGATTCCATTCTGATACTCTAGAACTATTTTGTAAATTATATATGATAGTAAAGCCCATCAGGAAAACATTTCATTATTTAAAAAAAGTGTTCTATGAATATCTTAGTATTATGCTGCTAAATTTGTCTTTGAAAGTACTTTGTCCTTATAAAGAATGTTTATGTAGTAATGAAACTGAGAGTAATTAATGTGGAGGTGCTGGCTTATAAAACATCAAAATTAAGCTTATAAAACATCAAAATTAAGAGTATCAACACCTAATATTTATATAAGACTAACAGTTGAGAAAATACTGATAACTATGACATTAAATTTCCTCTGAGGTGGGCATCAGCATTGCTCCCTTTTTACAGATTAACAGACTGAGCCTCAGGAAGATGACATGGTCAAAGAACAAATAAATACCAAAGGCAGCAACCAGTTTCAGCCCTTCTGTTTCAAAACCTAGAACACTGGGTGTACAATGCCACAGCTAGTAAACACAAGTTAAAATAAATCTCTGGAGCAAATGATGCAATAAATAAACCATGACTTGGCAAACAAACTGAAAAAGAAAGCCTATAGTATTGTATCGGGTAAATAATATTCTAATATAAATAAATACATTTTGCATATACCCTAAACACGAGTCCACCATACATATATTTGCAAAATAATGGCTGTATTCCACCTGAGTGCACACCAACATTTCATGTACTTGACAAACGGTATTTAATACTACTTAGTTTACGAAGTGGCATAACCTCGTGTGTTTTGGAAAAGGCACTCAATCTATCATCTTATTTATAATTACCTATATGATTGAAGACATCACTTATTGATAGAAAAGATAATCAAATGAGTATTAATCATTTTTTTAAACTAATCCCCTTTATTCAATACTAAAAGGAAGAAAAATACATTCCTACAGGACAAAAATTATCTTTTATCTACCAATTCTATATGATCATGCTTCCCCATTTACCGACAAGCTAGTTCTGGATCTTCCAAACCCAGCAATGAACCGCTTCAGGCAGAGGCGTCGCCCTTCCCCCCTTGTGCCATCCCCCTGCGTCTATTTAAATTCAAACATGCACAGCTCATGTATAAGCAAACAGGTGCAGGGATCAGGGGGCTGCCAAAGCCCAAGCAAGCAGGAGGTACACGTGTATCTCGCTGATTGTGGCACACTACTGATAGAAGACGACAAGCCCAGACAATAGCGAGGGTCCGTAGGTGGCTCTTTGATTTCTCTGGCTTACTGACAAGGCAGCAGGCTGGGAGTTTGTGGCTTATAGAAGGGCCAATGTCCTCCACCCTATAAGTAGCATGAATGAATTTTTTAGCTGACTTTGGCAGCAGCCGTAACAGTGTTTTTTAATAACTATCTTCAGCAGAAACATAGAAGCATTACCTCAGAAACTCCAGAAACAAAGTCTCAAACTACTGTCCTTTCTTCATCAGGGTTTTCAATGAACAAACAATAATAATGTCAAATAGAACACATGCCCCCTATTAGATTTTTTAAGTATTTTCAATAATGACAGACTATGAATTAGAAAATCAGGATTTTATTGTGCTGTTTATTGTGATAGAAAAGAAATTCTCTTTTCTATCAACAGTTAAACTAACACGAGTTTCTGCCATATTCATTTCAAGTCTCTCCACCAGTGATCTCATTCAGTTGATGGCTGATGGAGGCAGAAAAATGACAGCATCCTTAAATCAAGAAAAATGCTCTACCTTATTATACTTAATTTTAAAAGGCCCATCACATGTCTATATTTGTCTATTTTTAGAGTACGTGGGAATATTGTGAGACATAAATATTTAAGCAATATTTTTAAAATGGTAAATGTATATGTAACAAATGTTTACACACTATTTTATTTAATAGTGTTGCCTTCTTAATTTTATAAAGCAATTTGGAGCTTTTGATCCTTATGCCATATAAAAAAACAAAACCAAAACCAAAAAAAAAAAACATGCACGCAACCTAAAACACAATACTTCCCTTTCAGAAAATTGGCTGCAAGAATTCAGTAATATCCTTGGACATTTATGCATACTTTTTTTTTGTAACCATAATTATAATTATTATAGCCAAAATGTTAACTTTTAAACATATCTGTCTAGAATCAGTATTCTTATTACCTTATGTCAATACTTATAAAACATCATGAACTACTTTTACTTAGAATGTCTTTGACTTGCTTAGTTCCTAGAGAGAGATCCAGTCTCCGCATTTTTCACGTACCCCATGTATACCCAGCTAAGGTACTCCAGTCTTCACATATCTGCTGTGGACACTCTGGACGCTAAACTATTAACACCAATGAACTCCCTGTATTCATTTTTAATTTGAATTCAAGTACTTTCATGATATACAATATTAATATTTAAAAGCAAATAGCAAAAGATAAATGTATTACAGCCAAAGTCAGCTTCCTATCATGATCCATTTTTTTAGAGATTAAACTAATACACAATAAATGATCACAGAAGTAGCCACCACCTATTTTTACCAGGTTCAGTTGAGTCAGACATTAGTAAATAATCACTTCACAGGCTCCCAGCCAAATTACATCTCAGTTTATCAAAAGCATGCATCTTGAATTCATGAAAATTCTACTAACTTACACATCTTACCCACAGTTAAACTACCTAAAAATTGGTGATACAACTTCATATTAGAAGCCCAGTAGTATATGGGGATTCCCGACTAAGACAGACTAGGAAGAAGGACCTGGCAGTCTACATCTGAAAAGCATTAGCCAGTGAAAACCTTATGAATAGCAGCAGAACATTGTCTGATATAGTGCTGGAAGATGAGTCGCCCAGGTTGGAAGGCACTCAAAAGATGACAGGGGAAGAGCTGCCTACTCAAAGTAAAGTCCACCTTAATGACGTGGATAGAGTAAAGTCTTGGGGACCTTCATTTGCTGATGTGGCACAACTCAAAATTAGAAGAAACAGCTGCAAACATTCATTAATAACCGGAACCTGGAATGTGAATGTACGAAGTATGAATCTAGGAAAATTAGAAATCATCAAAAATCAAATGGAAAGCATAAACATTGATATCCTAGGCATTAGTGAGCTGAAATGCACTGGTATTGGCCATTTTGAATCAGACAATCACATAGTCTACTACGCTGGGAATGACAACTCGAAGAGGAATGGTGTTGCATTCATCGTCAAAAAGAACGTTTCAAGATCTATCCTGAAGTACAACCCTGTCAGTGATAGGATAATATCCATATGCCTACAAGGAAGAGAAGTTAAAACCACTATTATTCAAATTTACATACCAACCACTAGGGCCAAAGATGAAGAAATAGAAGATTTTTATCAGCTGCTGCAGTCTGAAATTGATCAAACCTGCAATCAAGATGCATTGATAATTACTGGCAATTGGAATGCACAAGTTTGAAACAAAGAAGAAGGATCAGTAGTTGGAAAATATGGCCTTGGTGACAGAAACAACGCCAGAGATCGAATGATAGAATTTTCCAAGACCAACGACTTCTTCATTGCAAATACCTTCTTTCACCAACATAAATGGCAACTATACACATGGACCTCGCCAGATGGAACACACAGAAATCAAATTGACTACATCTGTGGAAAGAGACGATGGAAAAGCTCAATATCACCAGTCAGAACAAGGCCAGGGGCTGACTGTGGAACAGACCATCAATTGCTCATATGCAAGTTCAAGCTGAAACTGAAGAAAATCAGAGCAAGTCCACAAGATCCAAAATATGACCTTGAGTATATCCCACCTGAATTTAGAGACCATCTCAAGAATAGATTTGATGCATTGAACACTAGTGACCGAAGACCAGATGAGTTGTGGAATGACATCAAGGACATCATCCATGAAGAAAGCAAGAAGTCACAGAAAAGACAGGAAAGAAAAGACCAAGATGGATGCCGGGGAGACTCTGAAACTTGCTCTTGAGCATCGAGCAGCTAAAGCAAAAGGAAAAAATGATGAAGTAAAAGAACTGAACAGAAGAATTCAAAGGGCCTCTCGAGAAGACAAAGTAAAGTATTATAATGACATGTGCAAAGAGCTGGAGATGGAAAACCAAAAGGGAAGAACATGCTCGGCGTTTCTCAAGCTGAAAGAACTGAAGAAAAAATTCAAGCCTTGAGTTGCAATAGTGAAGGATTCCATAAGGAAAATATTTAACGATGCAGGAAGGATCAAAAGAAGATGGAAGGAATACACAGAGTCATTATACCAAAAAGAATTAGTTGATAGTCAACCATTTCAAGAGGTGGCATATGATCAGGAACTGATCGTACTGAAGGAAGAAGTCCAAGCTGGTCTGAAGGCATTGGTGAAAAAACAAGGCTCCAGGAATTGATGGAATATCAATTGAGATGCTTCAACAAACAGATGCAGTGCTGGAGGTGCTCACTCATCTGTGCCAAAAAGTATGGAAGACAGCTTCCTGGCCAACTGACTGGAAGAGATCCATATTTATGCCTATTCCCAAGAAAGGTGATCCAACTGAATGTGGAAATTATAGAACAATATCATTAATATCACATGCAAGCAAAATTTTGCTGAAGATCATTCAAAAACGGCTACAGCAGTATATCGGCAAGGAACTGCCAGAAATTCAGGCTGGATTCAGAAGAGGACATGGAACCAAGGATATCATTGCTGATGTCAGATGGATTCTGGCTGAAAGCAGAGAATACCAGAAGGATGTTTACCTGTGTTTTATTGACTATGCAAAGGCATTCGACTGTGTGGATCATAACAAACACTGCGAAGAATGTGAATTTCAGAACACTTAATTGTGCTCATGAGGAACCTTTACATAGATCAAGAGGCAGTTGTTCGCACAGAACAAGGGGATACTTCATGGTTTAAAGTCAGGAAAGGTGTGCGTCAGGGTTGTATTCTTTCACCATACCTATTTAATCTGTATGCTGAACAAATAATCCGAGAAGCTGGACAATATGAAGAAGAACGGGGCATCAGGATTGGAAGAAGACTCATTAACAACCTGTGTTATGCAGATGACACAACCTTGCTTGCTGAAAGTGAAGAGGACTTGAAGCACTTACTCATGAAGATCAAAGACCACAGCCTTCAGTATGGATTACACCTCTTACATAAAGAAAACAAAAATCCTCACAACTGGACTAATGAGCAACATCATGATAAATGGAGAAAAGATTGAAGTTGTCAAGATTTCATTTTACTTGGATCCACAATCAACAGTCATGGAAGCAGCAGTCAAGAAATCAAAAGACGCATTGTATTGGGTAAATCTGCTGCAAAGGACCTCTTCAAAGTGTTGAAGAGCAAAGATGTCACCCTGAAGACTAAGGTGCACCTGACCCAAGTCATGGTATTTTCAATCGCATCATATGCATGTGAAAGCTGGACAATGAATAAGGAAGACTGAAGAAGAGTTGACGCCTTTGAATTGTGGTGTTGGTGAAGAATATTGAATATACCATGGACTGCCAAAAGAACGAACAAATCTGTCTTGGAAGAAGCGCAGCCAGAATGTTCCTTAGAGGCAAGGATGGCGAGGCTGCGTCTTACATACATTGGACATGTTCTCAGGAGGGATCAGTCCCTGGAGAAGGACATCATGCTTGGCAGAGTACAGGGTCAGTGGAAAAGAGGAAGGCCCTCAACGAGGTGGATTGACACAGTGGCTGCAACAATGTGCTCAAGCATAACAACGATTGTAAGGATGGCGCAGGACCGGGCAGTGTTTCATTCTGTTGTGCATAGGGTTGCTATGAGTCAGAACCGACTCGACGGCACCTGATAACAACAACAATAGTATATGTCTTATATTTCTCATCTGCAGAGTACACTGAAGTATAAATTACTGTATTTGACTCAATATTTCATTATGAAATTATGTTTAAATTATTCTGTATCTTTTTTATTTTCCAACCAGGTGACGTGTATATGAACATGAATATTTATATACATTCTAAACAAATAAAAATGTGTTATTTTAAGCAGAATATACCGGGAAGAAGGAAGAAAGTTGCCATGGAAGGAATAATATTTGTAACACGTACTTAAGAAACTTTAAAATTTCAGTGGATCAAGATGTCCACATGTACAATATCCACGAGAAAAACATATGGAACCACTGATTACCAAGAGTTAAATTATATGGAACAAACTACAAATGCAAAAGCATTTCAAGGGAGGAAAGAGTCAATATGAACTGGATTTGTGGGAAAGTAAGATTTGATAAAAGACCTACTAGTTGATGTTCATCTTGGGTCACATTTAACAGGGAGAGAGAAGAAAAATGAACAGGTTAAACAAGTAAGTGAAGACACAAAGTCAGAAATAAACACTAAAATAAGTGAGAGATTAAGAAGTTTGGTCTACGTAGAGAAGATATTTTCTTATAGGTATTATAGAAGGTTGTTGTTGTTAGGTGCCGTCCGAGTCAGTCCCAACTCACATACAATAGAGCAAAACACCACCAGGTCCCATGCCATCCTCACAATCTTTGTTGTGCTTGAGTTCAGTGTTGCAGTCACTATACCACTCCATCTCCTTGAGGGTCTTCCTCTTTTTTGCTGACCCTCCACTTTATCAAGCATGATGTCCTTTTCCAGGGAGTGGTCCCTCCTGATAACATGTCCAAAGTACATGAGATGAAGTCATGCCATCATTGCTTCTAAGGAACATTCTGGCTAAACTTCTTCCAAGACAGACTATAGAAGGTAAAATTGCATAAAGTTGCAGCAATAAAATAAATAAGTTGCATGAATCATTCAGCAATGACCTTGTAGGACATTGACAATAAATCACTGAAAGCTGGTGATTGGTCTTTCTTTTTAACTTAATCTGACAGATGAGGTGCTTTAAAAATAGGGAAGAGTCACGAAGAAAGTAAATTTTTTATAACGATTAAACTGTGAGTATATTTACAGTGTAGATTGGAGTAGCGAGGAGCCTAGAAAGAATGCAGACTAATCACTTCTAGGGACAGTCCAAATGTCTGCCACAGGAAAGCTCCAAAATGGTGACTATGAAAAAAAAAAAAAAAAAGAGGGAGTGCTGAATGTCAGAGAAATTCTGGGAAAATTCCAATATTTAGGTATCCAATAATTAAGCAAAATGTGTAATATTAGATTCAAGTGGGGAAATTATTCTTCACTTTTTCTTTTTTTTAACTTAGGTAAGACAAATAAAATCTTCAGTTCATGAGTGTTAAACTCAGCAGAGAGAAGAAGCAATGTGTTACACCGATTTTATAATAGGCCTAAAATATAAAGTGGTTCCTGACATTTAAATGGGTAAATTGGAAGGCATGCAAATTGTATCTCCATAAAGCTGTTATTTTTAAAATGGTGTCTGGTAGGTAAATTGCCAGTTGTCATAAAGCTATATTGCCAGAAGTTTGCCTTTGTTTGCTAGTTGCTTATTTGTGTTAAGATACACAGAGGCCTGGGCTAAGATCTAGTTTTGCTGGATTTCAATTAGTGTAACCTCAGTTGTTTGCCTCATTTCCCCTGGCTTCACTAATACAGTTTTCTATTTATGTGGGTAACAAACATCTAGGAGTACCTGCTGGGGCCAGGCCCTGTGCTGAGCATGGAGGAAGTGGACTTCACTTGCATAAGGACAGGGCTAATAGTGAAACCTTCCCGAGTTATGGTAAAGCTGCAACACAAGCCTACATATGATATGCAGTCAGAATCAACTGAACGGCAACGGGTTTTTTATTTTTTTATGAACAGCATGATGCCTGACCCATGGCAGCCCCTCAGGAAAAGGTAGTTGCCTTCCCTTCCTCCGATGGCAATGTCCAGACGGTTTCCTTTAAAGGCAAAAGCAGAATTAACAGACCCATGTGTTTCCTGACGGCACCCACGTGTGAAGACGGAGTGAACGAGGAAGGCCAAAGGACTGACTTGTCTGCTCCTTAGACTATCTATTTTGTATTCCATGTGTATAAACAATAGGCTCCAAATAGTAAAGAAGGCAGGTGTTACGGAATCATTTGACAGTACTGCTTTTTGGCCATTTACAATGTCCTGTTTTTAAAAAGTTAATTTTATTTTATTAGCATGTCTATTACAGTGACATTCTTAAACTTAACTGATCATACATCAGCTCTCCTCAGAACTGTCATTTTGGAGGGAAAAAAATCTTACCCTTTCTTTCTCTGAAACAGTGTGTGTGTGCACCTAAGTGTATGTGTTTCTTATTCTTTAAATACATAATTAAATATACTGTATAGACATATATATTTCCCCTATGTATTCAAACTTAAAGATATAGTAAAATTTAAGACTCTAGTTGAATCGGCCAATGTTTTGTTTTATATATATATATATATATATATTTACAATGAAAAATAAATTTTAAAAAATTTTGACTTTATCAAATACAGAAGAATTTTTTTTTTTATTAAATTGATTATCTTTTAGAAATCATTTTTAAACCTTTAAAACTGGGCAAAGGTGTTCTCAGGATCTGGGTGTACATACACACGTGGATACTTCTAAAGGACTTTACATACAGATATGGGAGGGAAGGAAAGGGGAGAGAGAAGTTTTTCTGAGTTTTGGTAGCTCTCTTCCAAGCACTCACAAAGCTGTTCAATTTATAGAACAAACAGAAGAATGTGCATGTGCTAACTGGCGTCCATACTTTTCATTGACTGTACCATCTTCAGTCCCTTTTGAATCTACATTAATGGAATAATTTACCTGCTTGTGCCATCAGTAAACAAGTCGTCTAACACAGAGGTGGGGGAATCTGGTCATGTTAGCACAATTCATGCAATAGATTTTTACCCAAGGATGTAGCAGAAATGAAAAATCATTCGGCAAGCCTGTTTGGTCCGCCTCTAATTTATCACGGCTTACATCTCTTGCCTGCCAGCAGAGCCGAATTCATATGTTATTGTCCCAAACCTGTCACTTCCTGGACTGCTTTTTAATCTTCCTCCCTGAATTACATTCAGAAAGGTCACCGCTATCCAATTAGAACCTTATCAAAGATGCACACACAGTCCAGATTCACGCTTATTGAGAATGGTTCATAAATCCAGAAACTACACATCACAAAGTGCCATTACCATAATGAATAACCGGTGGTGGGGGCACACAAAAAAAGTGACAAAACACCTGTGTATTTGCCAGTCTTTAACTCCATTCTTGTGGTATCACGGAAGGTGAACAAATGGAATGCAGGCAGCAGAGTGATGGAGAAGAATGCAAGACAAAAAAATGCAACGGTCTTCAAGAGTGTCAGCAAGAGCAGGCCATCCTGTCTGAAGACATATGTCTAAAGACTTGAATGGTGATAAAACAGGCACACCTAATATAAAAGGCTTATATATTTCACCTTAATACTAAAAGGAATGAGCAAGTGCAACTTGGCTAGAACCCAGAATTATATACCTACCATTCATTACATTTCTACACAGGCTTTAATTCTTAAGAATCTTGGATAAATAGTTCCTGCTGTAAAATCAGGTTAGGTTTGTTCACCTCAGAAAATACTTAACACACTTTCGTTTTTAATTCTAAATTATTATGGTGGCTCATAACTTTCCTGGCAAGTTATGTTTTCTTTCATCCCTTTGAGTGCATGTTCCCTTATCAATTTTTCACAGCATACCTGTATGTATCTCAACACCTGACACTCATGGAATACAATAAATAAAATGTTTCACTTAAGCAAGAAGTGGGGAGGTAATGACTTAACTGTGTGGAAGGATTTACAACCTTTGATGAAGAGGAGGAAAAGGAGCTACTACATGTTTCTATCAAACAGAAAGCACTTAAAGTGTTCATAATAAAATTATCCTCAGGATTTTGAGAACATGTTTGATTGTATAACGGAAGGCACACCATGGTAAATTGGCACCTGCATTAAATTTTCACCTCCCTCCATATTCTCTTATGTCAAAGTGCTGGGACTCTTGGAAGTGAGAGTGGTCAACACGTTGACAGAAGTGCAGGGATTCGAAAACCCGAAGTCCACTGAAGCTGAGATCTCCATCGCTGATGAGTTTGGGATTTGCTCTGTCTGTGTTTTCAGGGTCCAGTTACCAGATGACTCAGTAATAGGTATTTCTATAAATGCCAATTCCAGGGGGATCAGGAGGCTTTGTCTAATTAAATGTAAATCAATACCTGATAGAATCTGAGCTGCGCAAATTTAATATAAAATTTCATAATATAAAGGAAATACCTCTCTCCTTACCCCTTCAGTGTTTAGTGAACTGAGCTGTGTGTCTTTATCCCTATAATGGTCCTAGCCAGAACTCTGGTTCACCAAAATTTAATTACTACAAAAAGAGGGTTATTTGTCACCCTCTTCTCCTGCCCCTGGCTTAAAACATTTACATCAAAATATTTCATCTTCATCTAAAAAAATAAGCTGAGTGCAAAAAAAAAAAAAAAAATGCCACAATAAAACCAAAGTATCTCAGTCTAAGGCACTACAAGGTCATGCTGTTAGCAGAAGCATTTGCATTCAGTCAGAATGCTCATAGTCCATGTTTAACAAGCGGAATGTAATTGTCCATTTGTGGAGCTTAAAACGAGAAAAATCTTGCTGGAACTATAAATCTGCAGTTGACAAAGGCAGCGCAGGCAGCCACCCTTCTCTCATCCCCTCCTGCCTCTGATTTTCAGTAGGGTTTTGACTTTCGGCTGGTCACAAGGAAGTATAGATATACTCCCAGTTTTTTGATGTTGACAAGCATGTCATCTATAAGTTAGGCTCTGACATGTGGGGTTGTCGGGATTTGCCTTGATGGGAAAGTGATTGACCTTTGCTCATAATTATCAAAACAAGGGGAAGAAAGTGAACAGAGAGGCAGCTGCTACTGCTGCTGCCATCCGACTTCAGAGAATGTGGGGACACAGGCCTTTTCAAAGTCTGAGTATAGAAGACACCGCCTACTGGAACACAAAGCCTGTAACGGAAAGTGCGAAATGGTAACACCAAAGGACTCTGAAGACTCGTTTGCCACGAGGATGTGTGAATCTTTACAGCATGGAGCCCTTAAATTATTGAACCAGTTTCATATCTGTGTTTATATGTCAAACTTCCAAATAACTCAAGTGATGCAGGAATTGAAAAAGAAACTTTAGGAAGCAAGTCATATTTACATTATTAAGCTCTTGAAATGTTGGTACCTGTGGCTAAAAGTCTGCTTCATATTAATATAGCCTAGCTAAGTAATTGGTTTGAAGAACTGTTTCAAGTACAAGCCATTACTGGATCCAGAATTCAATGATTTTTAAATGTGAATGCAGTATATTAATAAAACATAATTTGTGGAAGTTTTTTTTGTTTTTCCTATTACACCATTCAGAAGATTTCCCTAACCAATACTATGTTTTCATAATAATGAAAGTATTTGCAGCTAACTAGAAAATTTTATGGTTTTTTGTTGTTGTTGTTGTTGTGTTGTGTTTTGTTTTTAATCTGGAGAAGTTGGAAGTAGCTTGTTCTCTGTTCCACATCCTTAAGAATGATCAGATTAACTATCACTAAGATTTTAAATGTAACATTTCAACATTTTCCCCTATTGTTCTTTCTGTCTAATCTCTACGCAATCATATACTCCTCCAGACTCAGAGATCAGACCTGTTCATACTATATCTGACCTTTTCCTCCTTAATAGAATACTATCATAAATTCCCATATCACGAATATTTTTAAACACAGCTGAGTTGCTGATCCATGTTCTACCATAGAATCCTGTGTTCTTTTCCATAGGGAGCCAGATTTTTTTTTTTTTCCTTTTTCACAGACAGACTCTTCCAATCTGTGTTCCAGTGTATTTTCTTTCTCTCTAAATGTGGCAGCCCTGCAACTGGCCTCAGCCTCCATAAGCTCTGCAGTTGTTCCCATTATTTCTACCTTTTGCTTACTTGCTTCTGGCCACTTGAAATTATGGCGTAAAACGGAATGCAGAGACAATCACCTTAAGTCTTTTAATCTGTTGGTAGTTATACTGTTGCCTTAGAACTAAAAAGGAACTTTAAACAAAAGGTAAATAGGCAAAAAGTTTTAAAAACTCACTCCACATGCTGGTCTTTTGATCTATTTCTTCATATAATTAGTCTCTCTCGTCTGCTAAGTATAGCCCATACAGTGTCTCACATATGAATATATGTGTCTGAATATTCTAAGTGGTAAGTGGATACCCTAGAGACTCAGTGACAGTTGTACTTTTTATTGGGAAAGAATTTTCCTGAAACTATTGCCTTGAGATAATTTTTAAAACTTAAGCCAAAAATATCCCCTGAGGTCTTATTAAAACCAAACAATAGTTTAGCTTAACTAGTAAAAAATGCCTGCCTTGAGCACAGTGCTCTTTTAAGAACTATCTATACAGAGTCACTATGTGTTGGAATCAACTCAACAGCAATGGTTGGGTTTTTTATGTGGGATCAAAATGACAACAGCAACTCCAAAGATGAGATAGGAACCTTAGGGGCCAGTAAGTTTATGTTAACAGAGAAGGAACAACTCGGAAAAGGAGAGGGAGAATGGCTGTACAACTCAAAGAATGTAATCAATGTCACTGGATTGTACATGTACAAAGAGTTGAATTGATGTAGGTTTTGTTAAGCATATTCTTAACAACAACAAAATAAAATTTTAAAAAATGAATAAAATCCGTGGGCCAAATTAAAAAAAAAAAAAGGAGTAAAATTAATGTCTCCATTCACCACTCTCTTATCATCTTGAAATGGTATCTAAACCATTATTAAGAAGAAAGTCCATAAATTAGATTTCAGTAGTTTGGTGAATTAAAAATATGCAGTAGAAACCATGATACACTGAACTATTATTATATGAGCAATTAACAGTCTCTTTACAAAATAAAATCACAATGAACAGAGACTGCGGTAGCTCAACAGATTATGATGTGTTTCAGAGCAACAAGTGAAAAGCCAATGAAAACCAGGAGAGAAGCTAGAACAGTTTATTGTATTGGTCTGCATACTGAATAATACCTGCAAATATTCTACTTTATTACAAAAATTAAGGAATTGTGAATTGCAAGAGAAGATTTTTGGATGATGAAAAAGAAATCTTGTGAGATAGTCTGTCAGATTCAAAAGGATGTCTCAGCCGTCATTGTGTTCCAAGAGTCTTTCGTGGCATCTGGGATCCTGCAGATGCTAAAATTTTTGTTAGATGTAATTACAAAATCACAGAGACCTTCCCGGTCAAAGTCCAGAACTGTAGACATAGGGATAGCCCAGCTGTATATGGGAGATGATTATGAATATACTGGTCTGTATTTCATTCATTTTTAAAAGTTTCCAGCTTTGACAAGTAGAACTGAACAAAGTACATCTCCTCCCCCACATTTCCTCAATGGACAATCAACTCATGGTCAGGCAGCCGTTCGGAGAGTTTCCCTCAAGCACAGACTTGTTCGTGCTCAGTGAACTGTACAATTAGAATTCCCTGGATAACAGGAGGGGAATTTCTCTCAAAACTGCTGTGGGTAAGCTGGAGTTTTAACAACTTTGATCTTATCATAACTTTTGTTTGTTTTTATTTCTCAAGCCATAAAAATTAAATATAACTAAAAGCAAAATTAAATTTGCTAAGATTATATATATATACATATACACACACACACACACACCCTATAAAAAAAACACCCTATAATTAAATTCCACCATGATGGCTTTCCTTTCTTAGGAAATGTTAAAAAGTAACCTAAATCTGAAGTTACTTTAAAGAATAGTAGACTCTCTAGTAATAATGGCAAGAAAAAAGAAACTTGCCAGTGCATCACCCAAGCTAAAAAAAGGCATATTCTCTTGTAATTTCTTACTCATAAAGTCATAAAGTAGGAGAAATATATCACAATATAAATTGAAAAGACTAATTCTCCTTAATGAAACTAGACGCTCAAACGAACTATAAAAAGCAACAATTTAGTCTTACCTAATACATTAAAATTAAAAAAAAAATTTTTTTTTAATACATTGGTATTGATCGATGACACTAACTTACAAAAAAATTTTTTTGATTCTTCCTGAGTCCAAGGTAAAATTTTAATCAAAAGAAACAAATCTATTATTTTTATGAAGAGGATTCTGAAGGCTATTTTTAGTGTCTCCTGTTATTATTTTCTTGCCTCCTTGTAGAACACAGAAGTAGGGGGTATCTGCTGGAAGCTGCCAGGGGGCACAAAGCCCCAAAGCCAAAATATTGACAAATGAGGAAGTTTTAAAAAGAATTACATTTTGGTTCCCACTACTGTCTCTATATAAAATCTTTTTAAGACACCAAAATAAGAACTTAATGCATTTTTAAGTGTAGAAACATTCAACATGTTGTATAACAAGCTTGTAAGAAAACTTTCAGCAATTATAATAAGTCTGCCCAGACAGAGTATTTTCCTTTCCTTTTTCTTTTTTTTTTCTTCCAACAAATGTTAAAATAAATATCAAGAGCTATTGACTAGAGTTTTGGGTATTGACTAGAAAAAAAAAGTGGAGGACAATTCAGAATAAAACTAATCTCTTCAGACTTCTTCATGTATGTGGGAAGAAAGCGCACAAGGGTACAAGAGTTAAAAGTTTCTGCAACCAATGTTATTATTTTAAGATACTGATTATAAACATCTAGAAATCTAGATTCGATTGCAGAGGTTTAAACAAGATAGATACCTCAAAGGACATTAGGATCAAGTTAGAATCTTGATAACACAGCTTTTTGCTGTTTGGCTCCCACATAACTTCTTGCATTTGAGAATTAGAGCTTAAACTCCAGGTTTCCCGACCAATTGTGTTAAGTTCCCAATTTCCAATTAAAAATCACAGCCCAGGAGTTTTGCATGTTAAAGGCTGCTGGTAGTATTGTCAAGAATGTGTAATTGCTGTGCAAGGCCCTTACAACTGCCTTCGAAGCTGATCTAGGGAGCCACTCAATTACACAGCTGTCAAAGCGCTGATACCCACTGCAGTTAATGACACCGCGTCATCTCTCCAGCTCGTTTACCTGCCACCCCGCAAACAAATGGACATGGCAGCTAGGCGGGGAGCATCGTGAATGGCAGATACCAAATTTATCATAATCATTATGATCCACGGTAGAGGAAAATCAATTTCTCTTAATCGAGTAGAGTGACTTATTAAGGGTTATGAGTCCTGGCTGGGTAGCTGTACTGATTTGATTATGTTGGGAGGGAAATTAGCAGTGGCCTCCTACATGGTCTTTGCCTTTGTCTTCTGGCTCGAGGTTTGTGATTAAATTATTATCTTATGAAAGCCTTAGTAAGCAGGTCATGCTTTGATCAAGAAGAGACTGAGAAACAGGGTGCTGAAAAGGTGTCAGAAGTGTTGACAGGTAGAGATGTGAACATTCACAGTATCCCCAGTGCAGAGCTGTTGGTTTATAATTGAAAGAGCGTAGATATAACGTATGCCCATGCCAACACTGGAACTTTCTTGAAAGAACCCGTTATCTTTTAACCTTTGTCCTTCAGTTTCCCCTTCTAGTTTTGATACCACAGTCCCAGACACCTGAAAAGCCAGGTACCATACTATCTGAGAGTAATAGATCATTAGGTCAAAAGTCGTGTATAATTTATTTTTAATCTATAAAGAATGCTTTGACTAAAATCAATCGTAGAAAAATAAAAAGTCAAATGTGCAATTTTTTTTAGCAATATTTTTAAAATATCACAATCATGGGCAAAAGTGAAAAGATTCCCTGGAAAATAACTTTAAAGCATTTCCTCACGACAACCACCTTTTCCCTGTGTTCAGGTGTCCCTGATGTATCTTTTGGGAAAGAAAATAATACTAACTTCAGTTGTCTTCACTTCTGATTTCCTGAATTGTTCAGGTTGTGGATTTCAAAATCACATAAGCATCATCAGAGGACTTCCCACTGAATAAAATTAGGAAATGAGAAAATGATGAAATATCTATCCAGCCTCATATAGTATATTATTAAAAGTTACTGTCTTTTTAAAGTATAATTGTAATTTAGAAAGTCTCCAAATGTATTAACCACATAGGTCCAAGTTTCCCTAATAACAGTATTTTCACGTAAAATTATTGGGTGAGTTTCTGTTAGTGGCAAACACAAAAACTAAAGAAATGGCAGGGCAGAATGCCTTTTAGAAGAACACAGCACAAAACTGTTCCTTGTCTTTTTTGAAACACACAATCCGTTAGATGCACATGACTCCTTTTGCAATCATGCATTCTGTTTTACACAGAGATTTCAAATAATTTGGTAAATGTAATTCCAAGATTTCTTTTGATGGTTTCAAAGTTCTTACTGTAGTTATCTGATTTCCCTATGAGTAAAATCTCATTATTAGTACAACGGTTTTAACAAAAACCAAAAAAAAAAAACCAAACCCAGTGCTGTCAAGTCAATTCCGACTCATAACGACCCTATAGGACAGAGTAGAATTGCCCCACAGAGTTTCCAAAGGGCACCTAAGAATGATGCAATTCTTAGAAAGAGGGCAGTCTGGGTTCCATAATCTTTTGTTATCTTGAAAAACCATACATACATTACCAATTCACCCCCCGCCCCAGTTTACCTGATACAAAATAGACAGGCCTGACTCCAAAATCTTCCTTTACGTTTCAATTCTCATTGTAATGGATTGTAATGGCTTTTTAGTCTCAGTAACCCAGAAGAAACTGCTATATAATGTTCCAGTTACACATTTTACCACATGACTAAATAAGCACAATGATATATTGCAGATTAAAGGCAATAGGAAGTTAAAAGTTATTTATACGCTCCCATTTTTGGTTATTTAATACGTTGTGTTCTAGAAAGGATTAATAAAACTCTCCTCTCCACTCCTCTGTCTCTTAGCATATCAAAACCAAAAAAAAAACAAACCCAGTGCTGTCCAGTCGATTCCAACTCATAGCGACCCTATAAGACAGGGTAGAACTGCCCCATAGAGTTTCCAAGGAGCGCCTGGCGGATTCGAACTGCCGACCTTTTGGTTAGCAGCTGTGGCACTTAACCACTATGCCATCAGGGTTTCCATATATTCATTGTTATAACCCCTTAACCCAATGCACTGCCTAACACATAGAGGATGTTCAAAAGATATCTGTTGAATTAAACTCATTTATACTGTAAACATGAATTATTTTCACTCTCTAGAATTTCCATTTTTGTTAGTAATCCTCATTTTTCTAGTGCTTTCAATTTCTGAAAGGCATACTCACTCTCTTAAAAATAAAGACTAACACAACCAACCCAACCCGGTGCTGTCGAGTTGATTCCAACTCATAGCGACCCTATAGCACAGAGTAGAGCAGCCTATAGAGTTTCCAAGAAGAGCCTGGTGGATTCGAACTGCCGACCCTTTGGTTAGCAGCCATAGCACTTAACCGCTACACCAGAAAATAAAGACTATTATACTTAAAAAGTCAGTGGCCGAAAGAGATTAAGTGACTGGTTGGAAACTTCCATTAGCCTACTAGAAATATTTAAAACTTTCAAATTCTACAGACACAGAGTTCATTTATTTCATCTAATTTTCATAAAGGTATTTTGGCTAATCAAGCAGTAATCAAGACTGATTTTTTTTTATAAGGATTTTTCCATGTAGTATAAACAACATTATGGTGAAGATTATAGTAGCTCAATCAAAATAGCCCTTTCCACTAGCTAAAACTGCTGTAGCTAGTTTGATGACAAATCTGAATCTGATAAAATTGACACATTACACCAAAAAGGCCATATTAATCAGAGGGTGTCGGGAAACACTTAGCACTGAGCGCTACATAGGATCGTTCTGTTGCTTATCAGTCAATAATCACCAGAATGCATAGTATTCTGTCTCCTGGCTCAGAGAAATTAAAACTACAATATATCTTCTTACATACAGTATTACAGTATTATTAAATACCATCGTCCAACTCTAGGACACTGGATACAAATCACAACCCTATAATAAATCATATGTATTTTATAGGTAAAGATTACAATATACTTATCTTAATTCTCACAATTTTATGAGTGAGCCATGGAAATATATTAGGTACTATTGTAAAGGAAAATATGCATTCCAAAAAACCCATTTTAAATAACCGATTGCAAAGAAATCCACTGAATATCTTAATAATGTGTTTTGCCTATATTTAATGACTAGGTTTTAGAATATTATATTCTTTTTTAAAATACAACCATACACAAAAATATCTAAATAAGTATTTTACAAGAAAGTGGTAGTCATTTTTTTCCAATTACCATAATACTTCATTTATCAAATATTTGCATCTTAGGAACTAAAGAATTCTTCTATTACTTGGCTTCACAGGTCAATTATAACAAAGAACTTGGTAACTATACTATTTTCTTCATAAAATTATATTATATTCATTCATCAAATTTTATTGAGAATTTACTATTATGCTAGTAAATCTGTTAGTGTAGTAAAAATGTTTTTAAATGAAATATATAGTTCCTACCCTCATTAAGCTTAGAGTTTATCAACAATTTAATTTTCATACTTACAAATCCTGAAAGTTGTATATTATGTTCCCTCTTATGTTACTGGCAGTTTTCATAGCTCATAAGACACCAAACTTTTGAATACCGAGGCTTTTGTTCAGCAATCTTTAGCCACTAATGTAGTTTTCTTGAACATACATGGTGCCAAGGTCCAGCAAAGTAACACAGTATGTGAGAAAAGCATTCTCCAAAATCAGACTAAACCCGTTGCTGTTGAGTCAAGTCCAACTCATAGCAATCCTACAGGACAGAGCAGAACTGCCCCATAGGGTTTGCAAGGCTGCTGTAATCTTTACGGAATCAGACTGCCGCATCTTTATCCAGCAGAGAGGCTGCGGAGTTCAAATCTTGAGTAAATCTATACGGAGCACTGAAGAAAGCAAGACTCATCTAAAAGTAATAAATGCAATTAGAACACAGCAACAACAGGAAAAACAAGGCTAACAGAGCATGCCTATAATTAGTCTTTGGCCATATCCTCCAAAATATTTAAAAAAAAAAAAAAAACTAAGATACTCCAGCCTATATCAGACAGGAACGTGTGTACGAGGGAGGGGACAGCTTCCAATCAAAGATCCAGTGTAGGTCTAAGGAGGATCCAGGGTTCCATTAAGCCCAGAGAATTGTAGATATAGAAATGACGCCTATGTAAAAACAATACATTGGAACTGAACATTCCATCCCCATTAACGCCATTTTCTCTTTTAGCTAGCAGTGCCCAAAACTTTTCCAAGAATGTATACTACCAGGGAAAGCAAAAGAGTCTCTAGTATTCTGTCTAATAATAGTTAATAAACAAAACCAAAAAAAAAAATTAAAAATGTGCTTCCCAAACTAGCTCACATAAATTGAGTTTTATATAAGAAAAGTTCATAGTATCATTGTCAGTATAACAGAATAATTATTGAAAGGGGACTCAAGTATATATCAGTTTTGAAGTAAACCACTAGGAAGCCATGGAGATCATTGTGTTGGTTTTTCTTACATAAAAAAAAGAAAACCTTTACATACACGAGCACACGTGCACAGTGTATGAAAAGCAGTCAATGTTTTTAATACATAAACAAGCTCTTAAGTGTCAATGGAGCTCTGGTGGCACAGTGGTTAAGAGCTATGGCTGCTAACCAAAGAGTAGAATCCACCAGCCCCTCCTTGGAAATCCAAACTGGCAGCTCTACTCTGTTCTATAGGGTTGCTGTGAGTTGGAATTGGCTCGACAGCAATGGGTTTTGGTTTAACTGTCAAAAAAAAGTATCAGTACAGTGGAAAAACATTTCAGCAACATGAATAGGTAATTCACAAAAAGAGACAAAATTAGCCAATACTCACACAACAAAAGATTTTGCCTCACTGGAAATACAGTGTAAATTTATTGTGAGATAACGTTTTCACCTATCACAACGGCAAACGAAAACATCAAAAAGAAAGTGCATGTATACACCGAATCGTCAGGTATTGTCAATGGGGTTTAAATAAAACAGCTTTTCTGAAAAATTTACAAAAATCTTCTAAATATCTATTTTTGTTAACTGCAATTCTACTTGTATGGATTTGAGAGACATAAGCAGGGATGTGCACAGGATTTTTACCATAGTATGTTCTTCATCGTTCATGCATTCATATGTACTATGGAAAAACTTAAATAGAAATGAGAAAGAATTAATAACTAAGGAAGTTAGCATAGAACATGTGATGAAATGTTTACCACCAAACACCGTGTTGAAGAAGGATATGATGCAGGAAAATATTCATAAAATACTAATAATCAAAAAAGGCTACCACGGTGTTAGGGATTGAATTGTGTCCCTAAAAAATGTGTGTCAACTTGGCTAGTCCATGATTCCCAGTATTGTGTGATTGTCCACCATTTTGTCATCTGATGTGATTTTCTTATGTGTTATAAATCCTACCTCTAGGATGTTAATGAGGTGGGATTTGTGGAGTTACATTAATGAGGCACGACTCAATCTGTAAGATTAGGTTGTGTCTTAAACCAATCCCTTTTGAGAGAAGCGAGCAGAGAGACAGGTGGACCTCACACTACCAAGCAAGAAGAGCCAGGAGCAGTGTGCATCCTTTAGACCTGGAGTTCCTACGTTGATAAGCTCCTAGACCAGGGGAGGACTGATGGCAAGGACCTCCACCCAGAGCCAACAGAGGGAGAAAGCCTTCCCCTGGAGCTGGCACCCTGAATTTGGACTTCTAGCCTACTAGACTGTGAGAGAATAAATTTCTTTTTGTTAAAGCCATTCACTTGTGGTATTTCTGTTGTAGCAGCACTAGAAAACTAAAACACACAGTAATCTAAAAAAAATACAAAACACATACACGCAATACTGTTAAAGTCTAAACATTTCCAAATTGTTAACAATGGAATTATGAAAATTTTATTATATTTACATTCATACATTTTTCAAGTTTCCACACTGAGAATATAAGTTCCATGAAGCCAGAGTTTTTTTCTTTTTTTTTTTGTCTGACATGCGCCTAACACCTGGAACAGAACTTGGCACATAACTGGCTAAAATAAATGCAATATATGTATAATTTTTAAACCACTCCCAGTGTTAACAACTGATAAATTATCCAATCATGTGCAATGATAAAATCACTATCCAACTTAATAGGTGAAAAATCTAAGACTAAGAAGTTAAATAATTTTACCTGAGGTCACACAGCTAGTAAGTGCTCAATGGTGAGTATCCACAACTTAAAAAAAAAAACCGTTGCTGTCGAGTTGATTCCAACTCATAGTGACCCTGTAACTGCCCCGTAGTGTTTCCAAGGAGCCCCTGGTGGATTTGAACTGCCAGCCTTTTGATTAGCAGCTCAACTCTTAACCAGCCAGCCACCAGGGTTTCCAGGCATAACTATTACTGGGAAAAAGGCTCTCTGTCCCCACATCAGCCAGTGGCCTCTCACCTCAGGACACAATCTCTCAACCGACTGATGTTCTTTCGGTTAGAATTTTACAATTGCATTTTTTTTTTTTTTTTAATTCTCTTCCTTGGACAAAAACCTTTCGCCTTAACAGATGACCATCTTAAACTTCCTTTTAATTCATTTATTTAAAAAAAAAATTTATAATTCATTTATTAGGGCAGAAAAAAAAATGTCAGCCTTATGTAGAGGCACTATTTTAGATACACTACCATCTTAAATTTCTTAACTGATAAGAGATAACCAACAAATATTTAATTGACTCCCTTTGTTGTTGTTGTTAGGTGCCGACGAGTTGGTTCCGATTCAGCGACCCTATGCACAACAGAACGAAACACTGCCCAGTCCTGAGCCATCCTTACAATCGTTGTTACACTTGAGCTCACTGTTGCAGCCACTGTGTCAATTCACCTCGTTGAGCGTCTTCCTCTTTTCCACTGACCCTGTGCTTTGTCAAGCATGATGTCCTTCTCCAAGGACCAATCCCTCCTGACAATGTGTCCAAAGTATGTAAGACGCAATCTCACCATCTTTGCTTCTAAGGAGCATTCCTTACACAATGAAAATCATTTCTTAATTGAATGTTTTAAAAAAACTGATGCCCATTCTAACCCAGTTTTGGAATACAGTCTTCTCAGAAAGACTTTCAGAACTCGTGATGAAAGATAAGCTGCAAAGATTGATGTGGCGATGATTGCAAGGAGCACGAGAGAAAGTTCAGGATGCTTCAGAGTCAGAAGGAGTGCCAATTCTGAGATATGACAGAAGTAAGAAAAACTGTGAATGAGATTATACCACAAATGAGAAGTGATGACACAGAAGTAGGCTTTATGTGGGAAACCTGGCGGTGGATTCTTGCCATCTAAAATAAAAACCCTGTCTGCGAGGATGCTTCTGAATGTAAGCAATTTTAGACACATGGAAAAACTGCAGTAGGAAGACTACGAGAAGTAGAATGCAGTGCTTTCTTTAGGTCAACATTAATTAATAAAGAAAACTAAGTTTCACAATCAAATATACATGAAATACATTCCACAAAGATTTCAACATCTTCTCTCACAATTAAAAAAAAAAAAATTATTGTGCATCCATATTCCCTCTTTCTCTCAACCACAAAACTTTAAAATGCTGATAGCGTTCCCTGGAGTACTTGTGCTGAAAGCCTGACATTAAACTACTAGTGAATAGACAAATGAAAAGCTCTGAATAATTTATCATCAACTGGTGATTGAGGACAGAACTGTCTAAAATACACCGATATAGACTTAATGATCAAGAAGAAAACAACTAAAAATATGAACTGAAAATACCAAACCACAAGGGATGATCTTTTCAATCCTGTGTACGCTACCACATTTCTCTTACATCAGTTGGAATCTGTAAATCTCATTTCTGAATTTTAAGCAGGCCAATTAGGGATCAAAGAGATGATAACTTCATTGCCTCTATAATAACACTGCTAGGTAACCAATTCAAACTTAATATTTAATGGTCATATATTTTCTTTTAAATCATCTTCTGAATACATTTTGGAAATGGACTGTGACAATGGTTTAAAGCTTTATTCCTCCCTTCAGCTGCAAGTCATCACAATTCTGACTGTAATGAGGTTACTCTGCATCTGTCTGTCACAAATAACCTAGTAACAACTGAATGGATTGCCATCAATCTTTCAATTAGAATGCATAACTTTATTAGCACAATATTTTTTGAACTGATTGTATTACTTTGAAAAAGGGCTTTCATTTACTTTGTCATTTAGGGTCAAATGTGTGCAATCGCTGGAAGCTGAATAAATAATAACTTCTTTTGAATCTGTAGGCTGTAGACTTTGTTAACATGTTTTCCTTTAATTACTTAAGTGTAACAACAAATAGTACTTCAGGAGTAGAAATGAACTAAATGTAGGCATATCTTTATGACAATCCTGCACATTTTCCTTTATGACGTCAATTATCAACAGTTACACTCTGATTACCAATTGACCTCTGTAAAATCAGCTGTTTATCAATTTTTACATCAGGAAAACCTCACGAAATGACATGCTTTGATTATCAAAAAGGGCAGTAGCAAAAATAACTAAATAACTGGAAAATACCTATGCTCAAAAAATAAGATTATAATTATCATGAAAAAAATTTTTTTCTATGTCCAAAGCATACTTTTCCAATGCTTAACGGTGAAAGAAGTAATAGAAATTCAAATTCAGCATAATTAATATTAGCAAATTCTGGGAAAGACTGAAAGCTTAGTGCTTCTGGGCTTCAAAGGCAAATTTGTCCCTTCAATGCAATCACCTGAATCTCCCTAAACAGCACTGTGAGAGGTAGAAATCCAGAAATGACCATGATTGTAACATTGGACAGACAGACCAGAGCTGTTATAGTTAATATGGTTTGTCCACTAAGTGTGGCTTAAATTTCATTGTAGTTCCAGGTTTCATAGCAAATACTGGTTGCATTTAAACACTACCTGGGAAATGAGCAAATGCAGGCACCTGTTATTATTTAAACTAGATATCTGAATAATTGCCTGGATTCTCCCATTCTCAACCATATGCTGCTATATCACAAAGATATAATCTTATCATAGTAGAGTTTAATGTTATAATAATTAAAATGCCAGTAATCCGTATGGCAGAATGAGATACAGAAGTAACAAAAGAAAAAAGGAAAGCAAGGGAAAAAAAAATGGGGAGAGAGGAGGAGTGAATAAAGATGGAAAGAAAGAAAAGGACAGAAAGAAAAGAAGGCGGCTGGTAAGCAGGGAGGAAGGGAAGACGTTAAATCACTGGAAACTGTAGAAAATTATAATGGATAAACCAATTGTGTATTTTAAAGTGGACAAAAAAAAGTTGCTTAAACCTTATGTACACTGGGGTGTACACTTAATTTATGACTAATATACTCTACCAAACTCACTGCCATCTAGTCATTCTGAGTCATAGCGACCCTATAGCACAGAGCAAAAATGCCTCATAGGGTTCACAAGGCTGCAAATCTTTATGGAAGCAGATTGTCACACCTTTCTCCTGCAGAGTGACGAGTGGGCTCGAACTGCTGACTTTTCAGTTAGCAGCTGAGTGCTTAACCACTGCATCATGACGGCTACTTTATGACTAATATATTACATAAAAATTCAAGTTCATGCACTACTATTCGTGAAATCTGGATTCTTTTCATCAAAAGCTAACACATGAATCCAGCAGACACCCCCATTATCTTCTCCTACCTTGATTTTGTTAGACATGGGTAATTCACTTCTGCAAGTCCACCAAATGTTACATGACATAACACTGATTTCTTCATACTACATCCAGTTTCAAGAGTTCCTGAACAGATTTATATTGTGTCCTGGATGCTCTCCAAAATATCTCAGCCTGGCATTTATACTTGTTAACTTGGCTCCACCTGACCTAAATAAAAACCACACCAAACTCATTGTCTTCAGTTCGATTCCAACTCATAGCAGCCCTATAGGAGAGAACAGAACTGCCCCATAGGGTTTCCAAGGAGCGGCTGGTGGATTTCAACTGCTGACCTTTTGGTTAGCAGCCGATCCCTTAACCACTGTGCCATCAGGGCTCCCCACCTGACCTAATCTCCTCATAACTCCACAACATAAACTCTACCCCAGCCACACTGGTCTTCTCATAGTCCTTCAAAAAACACTGCTCACTCTTGGCTTGAATTCTCTGCCCTCACTATGTTCTTTCCTCCTGATATGCCCCATTATCCTCTTTTCCAATTTGTCAAATATACTGCAGGTCAAATAATATCTCTCCAACAAGGCTTTACGAACTTCTTTAGCCCACAGCCCACATTTAGTTCATGCCTCAATGATATCCTATAAATATGGTTTTCAAATTAGGTATTACAGAGTCCCTAAAGGTTCAAGAAAGGAAGAAACAGGCAACTTCTGATTTTATCTCATCTGGAACCTGGGATTTGCAGTAAGATTGTGTTTCAAGAAAGCGTTTTTCCAAATGTTTTATTTATACACACACACACATATAGGCTTGTGTGTAAATACAACACATATGAAAGCCACTGTCCTATGGCATAAATTAAGTGTACCCCTTCCTTATGCACTGTCTAGAACTGTCAACAGTCTCATGTGTATATGTCTGATTTTTCCCATCAGTATATAAGCAGTCATAATGCCAGGACCATACCTTAAAATGCACAGACCAAAACCAAAATCCAGTGCCATTGAGTCGATTCCAACTCACAGCAACCCTGTAGGACAGAGTAGAACTGCCCCATAGAGTTTCCAAAGAGCACCTGGTGGATTCGAACTGCCGACCTCTTGGTTAGCAGCCGTAGCACTTAACCACTATGCCACCAGGGTTTCCAATATGCATAGAAGCAGGCTAAATTTATAATAAATCTTAGGAAGTGCTTCATTGGTTAAATAAATGAAACAACTACATACTTGCGAAGCATTCTAATAATCAACCTCAATAATTTTCTGAATTGTCTAAGTTTATTTCACGTCTTTGTAAAAGCAATAATCTAATAAATCATCTTGAAGTATATAGCCAAAAAAGCAAACGTTTTGGTTCAGTAGAAAAGCTGCAGGATAGAAAACTTGTCTGGGAGATATGTAAAGTCTTAGTTACACACACAGTTTATCATCTTCCTTACTGGACTGGATAATAGAGTGTAGAACTAAAAATCAATTTACAGAGCACCTGAAATTTCTACCTATATTTTTTCCAAATGCTGCTCCTCATGTGTGTTTAGGAAAGTCAACTGGTTAACTTTTATCATGAAACAAGTCATCTATATAGGGTAATATTTTCATTGGCAAACTGCTTTTCAGAGTTCAGATCCTGAACTAGCCCTATTTTTCTATTAGTGATTCCTCTCCATTCATCTCTTTTAATAACAAGGTAATACGGTTTCGATCAAACAATCCTTGCAGTCTGAAAAAAGAACCTCAAAAGCTGTTCCCAGACTTACTGTATAGTGGAAGTAGTAAAATAGCACATCAGATCAAAGGCCATTCGGCATGAGCTAGGGGAAAAAACGCAGAGCGTTTACTTTTAATTTTGAATCTCTTAGACATGGCTTGTCAACATTATGTCATTGGCCTGTCAGAGTGAAAGAACACAAGACAAAACTGTTTTAATACTTCAGCACTTGTGATATTATCACACCACCACATGTGGAATAGATTTGAGAAGAAGCCTTGGGTGAGGCATCATATGTTCATTTTTTATGTTGTCATCACTATAAAAAAGATGTTCTTTGCTTACTCTTTTCAGTGTCCATTCTCGGAGTTAACAATGGGTGTAGCAATCATATGATCATAAATTAAATAACTTTGTGCATTTCTACATAGTCTTTGTGTATGAAAGCTAATGACAACTTTACTTATTAACTATTATGAGATGTCTAAAAATTTAAGCTCAAGTCCTTGCCCAGGCAAGGTTTGCTCATTTCCACATCCATATGGATGACTACCAAATGTCTATCTTCAGCCTTAGGTGGCAAGGAACACTAATCTAAGATTTAAAATAAATAAAATATGTGTGGTCACAAAGCAAATCATCCACATCTGTATAGTTGTGGGGCAAATTAATATTTAATACCTTTTTGTTCTCTCTTCACACAGGGAAACACACATACACACACAAACCCTTCAGTGTTTGTGAATAGTTATTTACGTCTTCTACACATGAGTTACACCTTAATTAACCAAGATTCTGAACTCTCACACAATCAGAATTGCTTGTTGCACTTCACATTCACAAAAAGATCAATCATAAAAATTCTTCCTTAGATCAAACACCCTAGATACTGTTTTAAGTGAAAAGAACCCAGAATGTTGGGTTGACAAACATGAATTCAAAAAATCCCCTTTGAATCGTACAGCTTTGGGCAGGATTTTTGTTTTGTTTTGTTTTGTTTTTAAATCCACTTTGGTGTTTATTTTCCTCATAAAGGAAAATAATAGTGATATCTTAAACATCAGTGGCTTGTGGTGAAGGTAATATAAAATGGTGTATATAAAGTTTCTTGAGCATAATGAGTGATCGACTTAAGCGACAGAAAAGCTGTGGAATACCAGAGTATATTCAAGATTCTGTAATATAAAAAAAACCCAGTGCCCTCGAGTCGATTCCGACTCATAGATCCTTTTTTGGGTTTATCTATAATATTTTTTTTTTTATAGGGAGAGCTAATACTTAGAATTAGTACTCTGGTGAGATTTTAATTTTCCAAGAAATCTCTACCAATACATAATATAATACTCTTAAGATACATTTTCAGCATTGTGTCTTATACAAAACAAACCAAAGAAATCTGGTTTAAGTTAATTAACTGGGAAATTGCAATCAGTATGTTCCACTCCTTACTCAGTTTGAACTTGTGAAGCACTTACATGCACAGACAATGAAATGGATATTGGTCAAATGTATTATGCTACCAGATCAAACACATCAAAATCTACGCCTATATTCAATATAAAAAAAACAAACAAAAAAAATTGCGATCAAGTCTATCCTAATAGCAACCCCATAGAACAGAATAGAACTGCCCCACAGAGTTTCCAAGGAGTGCCTAGGGGATTTGAACTGAGAGCCTTTTGGTTAACAGCCATAGCACTTAACCACTACACCACCAGGGTTTCCAATATAGTATAATAATATTGAACATCTGCATTGCTTCCTCCTATTAATTTGTCCAAAACTGATTTATAAGAAATTCTTTGGGGCTCCTAAGTCTAATGAGTGTGTCAACAAGACTGGAAAAAGGTACAATTAATTTACAAGTTTAAGGTGTCTGTTTAACCCAGTAGGAAAACTGCTCAATTGTTTTTTTTTTTTTTTCTTTTAATTCTACATTCAAGCTTAGCTGAAATCTATAACATTCCGAATACGGTGTAAGACAATATACTTAGCTGACGATGATGCTTTTTATTCAAAGTCAATTTCCATCACTGTAATTCCAGCTATGCCACTGAAGTCTGTCTTTGAAACTGTTAGAATTATCGTAATTGCGCCAGACTAATCTTAAATTCACAGAATAAAGACAAACATTCCATCCATATTTGTATAGTTGCTCAGCATTTAAAATTTTACTATAAATCTAAACTACTAATCTACATATATCATCACTTTTTGGAGGTAATTATGAGTCAGGTCAGATCAGGAGCATAACGTGATTTAATTTGAATCCCTTTAGCACACATTTTAGAAGGTTTATAGTTTGCTAAATGTCCCCAGGGTCTACATCCTTTTAGTCTGCAAAAGTATAATCACTCGATTGCCATGTCAATATCATTGACTTAGTTCTTTCTCATATCTTTCCAAAATATCCTACTGTTTTTTGGAAGAAACATACACACCGGACACATTGGAATAAATGCCAAGGCATGTTATAAGTTAAAATAATCCTTATTTCCCCCACTCCGTTAACACACTGTTCATTAAAAAACCAAAAAAAAAAATGGAATTTGAATACAGAAATCAAGGTGGCTTGTGATGCAAAGCACAAATCCACTAATATATAAGAAGTGAAAAAAATATCGTGGATGTTTAATAGGGTTTATGAAAAACAGTCCAGCATGGAAGTCATCCAAAATTACTGATCCAAATGCTGACAAGGACATGCAGAAGGCAGCCTTCTAACACTGTGCTTCCGAGTGTCCCCCTACATTACATTTTAGTACATGACAGTGGTCAGTGTTAAGGTCACTGCGTGAAAAATCGTTACATGTCAATATGAATTCTGTAAAACCATAATTCTTGGACTGTCCACACTGAAGCCTCTAAGAATGGATTGCTGTGTATTCTCTCTCCCTTTCTATCTCTGTCCCTACAAACTCAGGCAGTATTAAAATAATATACTTCGCAGTTAGAGCTCTTTACTGTTTACAAGGCACTTTCACAGGCATTACTTTGCTTAATTTCTCAGCTTCATTGGTGAGGTAACAGACGATAATGTCCCTTTCTATGTGACAGCACTTGACAACCTAACATACTAGTACTCCTTAATCCAAAGAAACTTTGACACACATCAACTCATATTAATCAGTATATTCACCTAAGCTGATTCATTCTGATGGAAGCACAAGTTTACACTAATGGATTTATCCATGTAGCCTTATTCCAAAGTAAGGTGTGTCATTTTTCTGTTGTTGTGTTCTTGTTTTTTTTTTATGGAAATATCTGTTGATCTGCTCCTGGCAACTTATACACAGCTTTTGTGCCAGTAACTGCAAATAAAAAAATATGTATTATTTCAATGAGAAGTGGGTGTTGTAGAATAAAAGTGGAAGGAAAAGTTAGGCATTTAACAATCGATCAAAATATGGCACACATTGTAGGTATGCTCAATTTTAAAAGCATGCTGTAATGTGTCTGGAAAAAAAACATTAAGTGATGGGCACCGTATTTAAGGACTTAAGGTAAATGATAGAATATGTAATGTTAAATTTAGAGGTTATGTTTTAATGTTCTGATATTCAAAGAGTTTGGTTTTTAAGGAAAATATTATGGTAACTTCCCTACGCATGCATAAAAGAACTCTCCAGATCAAACTCAGGAATCCTAATCTTAACTCAGTTTTGAAGCGTGTATCCTTTCTGAATATCCATGACAGTTCATCCAACTCAGACTACTAGATCCCACAGAGGATCCTGCAAATAGAATTCTTCCAAGAATTGTCCAAGTCAACTCAGAGAGATGCCTAAGGAGAGATGGGTTGATTAAATTCTTTAGTCAACTACTGAAGGTTTCCAGGGAATCATAGAAGAAACCTAACTTAATTTTAAGACAAATTAGAGGCTCTTTTGCAATGAATAATGACCTAAGGTGATCTGTAATAATGCCAAGTTTTATCACATTGTAAAAAGCTGGACCTTGCAAAGGGTCTGTTATTTTTATGACAAGTACCTCTGATGAAAATTAGTTAATAAACGTAAACCGTAAGATTGAAGAGTTACAATTTTTACTTTGTAAAAATGGTGACATTTCTTATTTCCTACGAGTTTAGAGAAGAGAACATGTGAAAATAAGCACTTTGAAGATTAACAATCATTTTCAGCTTCACAAATATTTTTATGACAGCACACATAAATATTAAATGTAGGCTCCTCATAAAATAGGGCACTTGGCACATGGACTGTAAAGATACAGGCATAATCACATGAAAGAATTACAAATGAGAATAAAGCCAACATGAAAGTTAAAGGCTTATTATCTGTCACAATCTATTAATTTCTCAATGAAAGTGGTCAGTTTTTAAAAGATATGAACAAACCTTAAAACAAACTGCTAACCTGAATCATACCGGTTTGAAAAACAAATCGCAAGATCATTCTTAAATTTTATGTGAAATTTTGAAATATGTATATGAGGTAAATTGTCTTGGAATAAATTTCAGTCGAATTTACAGTATATTTTTCCGGGTTAGATTTGCACTAACCACAAGCCTCTAATTCCTTATTATTAGAATTCTTTTAGGCTCAAAGAGCCACTCGACAGTAACAATAAACAGCAAAATTTTTTTTCACAAATCGTATTTGAAATCTTCTTTACAATCTAAAAGAATTCAAATAGTAGTTATTTGAACTAGGGTTCAAATAACTACTAATTCCATCACCTCAGTAAACCAAAAATTTAGGACTGCTATTTAAATTCACTAAAAAATTTAAAATATAGTATTTTAATCTTTTCTACATGTAATGTCACTTTCCAAGTATTTCCAAATAAATTATTCCATCAATTCCAAAATGAAGCTGTTAAAGAAATTATATAAACATCACCAAAACTCCACAAAGCACACTTAAAGTCAGTTCTTATTCCAGTCTTAACAGAATAAAGCATTGGTTGCTTTTGAATTTTCAGGAATAGGTGCAGAACTCCTCAAATTTTTGCAACTTCTGTCTTACTAATCCTGAACAAAATATTTCCAATATCCAGCTCCGTGATCACACAGGTAGCTGAGCATGTTATTATCCAAGAAAATATGTTATGAGTTCCCAGATGATGGACTACATTGAGGCCAGATGTCAGAGGTGCTGAAATTGATAATCCATCAGTAATTTTCTATCTGTCGCAATAGCTCTGACCCACTCAACTAAATAAATATGTTTAATCACTGACTGGTCAACTTATCAAATGGTGCCTTGGGCTAAGGGGAAGAATTTGTCAAATGCAGAATAGATAATACAAGAACCACCGCTAAAAGCAAGAAAGTAACTGCACCCCATACCTCTATGTCTTTCCATTTCACTTTGAAAAAATAAACTGAAGTGTAAGTCATATTAGGAAAGCAACTTTTAGGCTAAGAAATTACAGACAAAAGCTTTCTTAAAATTCTATTGTATTCCTTCTATTTTTTAATACATGAGCCAAACTGTTCATCTGTTTAAATTACACTGCAGTTATATATAAAGATATTTTCAAGTTCAATGAAAGAAAACACAATGACTGATGCTCAAAGACTGGGAAAGAACTACTGGAAGAGCTGCATTATACAATTATTAGGCCATGGGGAGATGGTGATTTCTAAATAAGTCTTTAAGATGAAGTTCTCTTCTGGGAAGAGAAATACCTTTCATTGTTCAAGTTAGCTAGGAGATTCAAGACTGCTCAGCATGAACAGTTACATGGTAAGCCATGCCATACAAACATTAATCATAGTTAATGAGATAAAAACTTTAGTAATGCATGATGTTGTGTAAGTCATAGATCAGTCATCCTTGCATCGAATGTGCCAACAGCTGTGTGATTATAAACGCCAACCGACATTACTGTCCAGGAATGGACCAAACTGAGGTTAGATGCACTGTGCTGACCACAAACACGGTACTGGTTTCTCCAAAGGACTCATGGAAGTGCGCAAAGAGCATTCTCTGTATTAAGTTCTCTACGTCTTACTTTGCCACTTCCGTGTGTCGGCAGCCATGACAGAAAACTCTTGAACTTGTTTATTCACACTTGCTTAATCCTGATTCTACACACTGACGCACAGCCTGTAGGGTTAAGAAGATGGATGAGAGGAGCCAGGGCCATGAGGGGGTCAGGGTCATGATGTCACAAGATCTCATTAACTACATCACTCAAGACACCATTCACTCCAAAGGTCACTCCAAGGGAGGAGTCTGGTATAGGTAAAGGAAGAATAGTTGGATTTTTTTTTTTCTTCCCAGAACTGACATCACACATACAAATCAAACTTAATTCTAAATTTGGTTTCCCAGTACAAATATGTCTGTTCATTAAAATAAACAGTTTCTAAGAAATAAAGAATAAACCACCTCTAAACTCCCCGAAGAAAGAGTTAAACATGCTTACAGGCCATAAAATTCTATTTAGTGTATGAGTTAACAATTACTCAGCTGATTTTTACCATGTAGAATTTGAGGCATAATGTATTTGTTAGTTGGGTTATAAACATGGGGGAAGGGCCAGTGTTTCTAAAGATATCACAACTAGAAAGCTGAAAGGCAGCTTTTTTTGTTTCAGAAAAATTGTTTTAACTGATTTTAGAGAATGTTAAAACATATTTGGCACTAAGACCATTACATAAAAATTTCTGAGAAACCACCACAATGTTAGGATTTTTTAAGGACTTATTAATCACATTTACTATTTAGATTATTTCTGCTTTCTGAGTACATGTGCAAGCCATTAACTGCGATTCCCAAATGTTCCCTGAAGAAATAAAAATTTAAATTATGTTAGAGCTTATCCAATTTGACCAAATTATACAGTACTTAGCTATATTTGTAGTATTTTTACCTATGGAACAAAATTGAATCCATTTCACAGATTATCCATTATTAAAATCATACTGCTAACAAATAAACATCGAAATAAAAACACAGTAGAGACAATGATTATTTATTTCTGGTAGTAATATTTCTTGTTTTCTGTAGTTTTCAGTATTTCCAAAACAGGAATATATTAAATGTAACCAGAAAAAAAAAAAAATATATATATATATAGTAAAACAAAACAAACACACGCACAGTGGAAAAGTCTTTACAGTTTAGATAACATGGTCCCAAAAGACAGAAGAAATGTAATACTGGTCTAACTTAGGCCTGCTCGTATGTATAATTGGAAACCCTGGTGGCATTATGGCAAGAATTCAGCTGCTAACCAAAAGGTCAGCAGTTTGAATCCACCAGCTGTTCCCTGGAAACCCTATGGGGCAGGTCTACTCTGTCCTATAAGGTCACTACGAGTTGGAATTAACTCAACGGCAATTTTTTTTTTTTTTAATGTATGACTATAAAATTTAGTTAAAAAATTTTAGGAAATAG
This sequence comes from Loxodonta africana, assembly GCF_030014295.1. Classification (NCBI taxonomy): domain Eukaryota; kingdom Metazoa; phylum Chordata; class Mammalia; order Proboscidea; family Elephantidae; genus Loxodonta; species Loxodonta africana. The sequence continues at coordinate 35,399,882 of NC_087361.1, forward strand.
AAAAAATGAATTTTACCAAATAAAACATTGCACCAAATGGAAGCCAGATACATATGTGAAAAATTAATTTCTTTGCTTGGTATATTTCTTTTCTATTTTGGAGAAACAAAACAGGATTCAATTTACATACTATAATATATACACATACTTTAAATGCCAAGAGAACAGAAATACTGGTCCAGGATATGCATAATTTAAAAAAAAAAAAATCCACCTGAGAGCTAATACCTGATTGAAGAAGAAAAATGACTTAATTACATGGTTACAAGGTGAAGAAGGACTGTGTATACATGGAAACATGATCAGTTAATTTCTCCGAAGACATGTAAGATTAAAGAAAAGCCTCATTTTACCAGCAATATTATCAATTACTTGTTGTCAGCTAGAACTTGCATGAAGAAATGCTAACACACACACACACACATACACATGAAAGATATTATCCAGTACAAGGAAAAAGTCTTTTCACAGACCGGAGAAAAGGCCAGTTAAACAGACTGATGTAAAATTTATTTTATTTAAGGTTGACGCCTATCAAGTTCTGGAAGTGAAATGTGGATGACATTTTTTCCAATGAACTTAGTCCAGTAATCTGCAAATGACCCTGCATATTAGCTGAATTCAATGTCCGTTCCTCTAGAGAACAAATGACCTAATCCATTCCCCTCAAGGAAACAGACCCAAAGCGGATGAAATGTTTGCTAAAAATCACCGAACTAGTTAATAGTAGAAAAGGGCCAGAAGCCGGTCTCTTAAATCCCACAGAATTGTATTTTCCCTATAATGCTGCCTGATGAAATTGGCTCCCTAATTTGTCACCTCAACTCTGCCCACATTAGCTGGTGGCTTTGGTTAAGTCCTTTCAGTCTCTGGGACTCAGTTTCTGCACATGGACGACAACAAGGGGACTGATGATCTCCAAAATATGTGTAACCTACCAGCTCCTACATGGAACGATTTTATGATGACCCTATCCACCTGACGAAAGGGTGCTTTTTTTTTTTTTTTTTCTTTCTGATTTAATCCTACTTTCATTTCTTATGAGAAAGCTTCCATTAATCCCCCTGTAATTAACATCGAGCCCAAATGGAATGAATGGGAGATTTTCTTACGCAGAGGGTAAGGACCCTTAAATAAGAATGAATAATGATAATATTTCCCAGAAGACATCTATGGCAGCCCTCAAGTATGATTAACTAGACCATTCCTTGTCTCTCTTTCTCCACAGAAATAGAACAGTTCATTTGCATGTCATCTGATATAAAGAGAGATCTGGCATAAAATGGGTTATTATGCGTCAGAATTGACTCAACAGCAATGGGTTTTTTTTGTTTTCTTTTCTTTTTGTTTTTTTACCTCTCAGTACTTCATTAGTAAAGCTTGTCCTTATGATGTGACAGAAAAGGAAAACACCAAGTAAATCGAGATTCTAACATCCCTATTAAGGATGTACACATTTGAAGATTAGACTCTTATCAGTTTATCTATCAATCCTAAAGAACCAAGTAAGTACTTAGGAAGGATTTTGCACGTTGACCCCTTTATAGGTAGTTCTGTTTAACAACAGGCATTGAAAGAACTTGCTTTAAAAAAAAAAATCCTATATGAGTAATAAACACAGCATTTCCTCCCTCTTTTAAGAATATTTAAAGCAGATCCAGGAAAAAAACAACAAAAATAAATCAGCCTTTCTATCAAGCTGCTCTTGAATCTGGACATGCAGGTCCTGGAGAATTATATGTTATAAATGAGGGGTTGGCGTACAAAATGCAATTAATTTAATTGCTTATAATCTCAAAGGATTTCAAAATAAGATGTATAAGACGTATGTACAAATTGGATTTTTCCAAGGTCTTCTCATGAAGCATGCTAATACTAAATTTAAGGTAACTGTTTCTACTTTATGCTATTCCTGTGAATAGGAAAGTGATGAAAGTATTTTGCAACTGAATAGGGCACCAGCACTAAGTCTTGTTACCTTGTTTCATTATTATGGAGACTGATTTTTCCTTTGAGGGGAGGCATAAGGCAAAGCTATACCAAAGCCTGTAGATGAATATAACTCTTTAGGTTCTTTTCTAACCACAACATCATATTGTCTTTGACTGGCCAAAAATACATATATATATATACATCATAATCACTATCTGATAAGCTAAGGCAAAATCTGAAACTTTCACTGATCCTTTCCTTTCCTCTAAGGTGAGCCCTGGTAGCACAGTGGTTAAGAGCTTGGCCGCTAACCAAAAGGTTGGCCGTTCAAATCTACCACCTGCTCCTTGGAAACCCTATGGAGCAGTTCTACTCTGTCTTACAGGGTTGCTATGAGTTGAAATCAACCCAAGGGCAACGAGATTTTTTATGGGTTAAGGTCACATGGAACAAACCTATTCTCTTTTTGGCATGATGGTTTTTGATGTACTTGGCAAGAACTACCAAACCTCATTGTCCTCATTGCTCCTAGCAATAATCCTGTCAGCTTTTCCTACTTGTGACACAGTTTTAAATTGACCTTTTCCTCTAGAGGCATTCCAGTTTCAATGATGAATTTAAACTGATACTCAGAACTGTTAACATTATTTCATGCATAGTTTCAGCAGCAAAAAAAAAAAAAAAGTTGATTACATTTCCAAATCTGAACTATTAATGCAGTTTAGAGTAAGAGGCTGTCTGGCAGCTATGTAATTCACTCTATTCAATAAATCATGTATTGTGCACACTTGCTTTACTCCCATCCTAACTTAAGCTCTACATTCTCCTTCAACCCTTAAAAAATCTATTATTAAACTCTGAAAACAATGACGAGTAAACATTTAAAAATCCAACAGTAAATCCACAGAACTTGCATGCTACACCCCCAGTAGAAATTTGTGAATTTCTAACACTGTATTTGTGAATCTGAATAAGTGAATTTTAAACAGATCATGAACACTGAATAAAAATAGAAATTCATTAATGTTTAAATAAAATATTTCAATATTCAAATTATAATAGAAATTCTCCCATTTCTAAAAATAAGCTCTTTTATTTATATATTTAAGGTACTTAAGACAGTTTGACAGCTAATTTTCCTTTTTTAACTTTCAGTATTGAAACAATTAGATTCCCAGGAAGTTACAAAGATAGTACAGAGAGCATTCAGGCACTCTACCAAGTTTTCCCAATGGTTACATATTGTGTAATTGTAGTACAGTATCAAAACCAGGAGGTTACATATTGTGTAATTGTAGTACAGTATCAAAACCAGGAATGTGACACCGATACCATGTGTATAGCTCTATGTCTTTTTATCACTTGTATAGATTCCTATAACTACAACTGCAACCAAGATACAAAAGTATTCCACCACCACAAAGATCCTTCTCTTGCTACATCTAATTGTCATTCCCAGCCCTCTCCACACCATCCCTAACCCCTGGCAACCACTAATCTGTGTTCCATCTCTATAATTTCATCATTTGAAAAATGTTTCATAAATGGAATCATCCAGCATGTGACCTTCTAAAATGGCTTTTTTCACTCTGCATAATGCACTTGAGAAGAGCCATCCCAACTATTCCATGTATCAATAAGCCATTCTTTGTTACTACTGAGTACTATTACATGGTACAGATGCATCACAGTTTAGCTATTCATCCATTGAGGGACATTTTAGTTGTTTTCATTTTTCAGCTATTACAAATAAAGTTGCTAGTGATAAATGCGTACAGGTCTTTATGCACACATAAGTTTTCAATTCTCAGGGATATGTGCCCAGGAGTGCAAATACATGATGTAAGTAAACATAACAGTGCCATTTTGCATTCTCACCAGCAGTTTGAGAGATCCAGTTTCTCTGCACCCTTACCAGTATTTTGTATTGCTTTTTTTTTTTTTTTTTTTTAGCTGTTTTAATAGATGTGTAGTGATATCTCATCATGCTCTTAATTCACGGTTTTTTATGGCAAGCGATGTTGAACATCCTTTCATGTTCTTATTTGCCATCAATATATCCCTTTTGGTGAAATGTCTCTTCATGTCTTGTGCCTATTTTCTAATTGGATTTATTTTTAATGAATTTTGGTATAATGTATGAAGTTTAAGTCAAGGTTCATTTTTTGCCTATGGATATCTAATTGCTTCAGCATCATTTGTTAAAAAAAGGCTATCCTTCCTCCTTTGATTAATTTTTTAATCTAAAGAAATAAATACAGCCATTTGAAAGTCAATTGGAGCAATTTTAATAACACTGTATGTACTGAGCTTAAATGGAAACTATACAAATTATCAGATGTCTACAAATACATATAGCAATGAGATAATGCATATGCATACATTGATAACTCTCAAAGAAGTCTAGAAAGCATTATAAAGGTATCATCGCTATTACCATATCATTTTTTCTATAAAACTTAGTCAAGTTATCTTTAGATAGGAAATGATAGATGATTCATCTTATAAATTGAATTCTTAATCTCCAAGCTGCTCTGGCCTGCAAACATGTCAATAAGAATTGAAAGTGATGGATTTTTCTGATACTAATATTTGACAACTAGGAACTTACAGAGAAAATCAAATTACTTGAATCAACTAATGAGCTCTCAAATGTCAATACATAACTAAATAAAAAAAATAAAAATTATTTCTCTTTCTATTTTTTCTTTCCTTTAATACTCTAAGAATCAAAGGATTTTAGCACCAAAGGAACCTTAGACTCCATCTAGTCCAGCAGTGTCATTATATACATACACACACACACACACACACACACACACACACACATACCCATTGCCATCAAGTCTATTCCAACTCATGGTCACTATATAGAAGCAGACTGCCACATCTTTCTCCTGTGGAGCACCTGGTGGATTCGAACTGCTGCCTTTGGTTAACAGTTGAGTGCTTTATCCACTGTGCCACCAGGGTTCCTCATTTTATATATAAAGAGATTAAACCTCATAGGTATTAACTAACTTGCTCAAAGTTACACTGCTGGCAAATAGTAGGTCCTAGATTAAACCAGGGAAACCCTGGTGGCGTACTGGTTAAGTGCTACAGCTGCTAACCAAGAGGTCGGCAGTTCGAATCTGCCAGGCGCTCCTTGGAAACTCTATGGGGCAGTTCTACTTCTAACAATGTGGAAACCCAATAAAAACCTTTAAATGAGTTTAAGAAAAAAAACATCAAATGTGAGCTCATTCAATGTGAATAAGTGGGGAAAGCAAGAAGGGGTCAGATTATCACATTAAAAAAAAAATTATTACCTTTATAAACACAAAGAAGGGTCCCTCCGTTCTACTTTTCTAACTGGGAAAATGGCCTGGTTCTTTGACAAAAGTGTAGGTGATAAAGGACAGTCCCTTCTTTTTCTGGATTTAATTTAAGCTCAAATCCCATGCTCTCCTTGTGATGCTGGCCATGGGCCTATAACAACAGGCAACCAGAGACTTTTTGCCTGTAACCCAGCCTGGCATCCTGCGTGCTGTTCTTTTGAGGGCCAGTTGAGACTAACCAGTGAATAAATGACCAGGAAATACCCTGGGTGGAAGATTTCCTGGAAAAAAAGAAAGAAAAAGAAGAAAGCAAATAAAAAACAAAAGCAAAAAAAAAAAAAAACACCTGGTGAGATTTGCCAGAGTTTGGGCCTGTATATCTGTCACGTCATCGAAGCACCTGCCTCTCTTACTACCCTTGCTTGACTCCCCACCAGAGACAGAGGGACTAAAGTATTGATGTCTGAGCAGCCCTAGGGGAGTGGGAATCTCAGAGGGTTTACAAAAACTGAAACAAGGGAAGGCCTAGCATTGCTCATAGAGTATTGCTGGTACTCTACTGACAAAAATGTATGAACACGTCCTAACTTAAGAAATAGGTGACTGAAAATATTTCTTTTGCTTTTGAAAATCTCCTAAGAGAAAAAAACCAGTCCCCATGGTATAGACCACAGAGAATAGGTCAATACGATGCTTAAGCCTCATCCTTTCACAGTTTCATCATAGACTATTACAAAGTTCTGCACAGAAAAACAATTTTGCAACATTACAACAAAATTTCATGCAACTGCCTTTATTTCTACACTCTGATAAACAGCTTACCCATGTACACAGACTCCTGCTCGAAAGAAGTGCAACCTCCCTCATATAATTACAGAAATCTTGCGGGACTTCAGAATTGAAAGGTGCATATTATGATTATCAGAAACAAATTCAATCTAAAGAGAGAAAATTGGAGACTTGTCATTCTGCTAAAACAGGAATCTTAGCAGAAAAGCGAGTAACTGGCAGCCCAGAAATACATTTCCCAGCTGCAGTGTCAACCAAGACAAAACAGCAGTAAAACCAGCTTGCATTTTCACACCAATTCATATCTAATAAATTTAAAGTTTATAGGTGCACAAACTTCCAAAACCCTTTGCTTTATCTAAAAACGCTTCTGGGTTGAAAACCAGAGCAGATATCAACATGTTTGTCTTGTTCCACTTGAGTATCATTGTGAGTATCTTCCCTGTTATTCCTCTGTTAGGGCTGACGTGATTGTGGAGCTCGGGTGATACAGTTTATGGAAATAATCTTTTGAAAAGTAGAGGACATCAAAATTTCACTTCACTTATGTGCTTTCTCTACATATGTTAATTCAGGTTAATTGTGAGTTAACGGGAACTTGAGATGTGTACTGAATAGCAGACTGGATACAGTCAATTCAATCAACAGAAACCTGATACGAAAAAATATATACATATTTAAATAGATCATAAATTCAAATATGTTCGGCAGGCATAGCAATTTTACACCTTCAATGTGAAGATCAAAGGAAAGAAAGACCTTTATTTGACAGTTGAAAGCATTTTATGTAGTACTGCAAAATTAAAAGGTATGTACACAATGAAGTCCAAATAACACGGTAAACCTGCTGTACACACACATGCACCCACATACACATACCTTATGAGACTGTCTGTTCCCTAATGTCACTGTGCCTGCTACTTTGTTTCTTGTTTCTAGTTAAAGATGTTTCAGATGGACTCTTTGGTGCTTATCCATTCATGGTTTATAACACTTACAATTGACTTTACAGATTTCTTTTAAAACAGCCTTGGACTGGCATTGTGGATGGAGGAGAGTACCACACAAAATCCGCCGAGTGCAAACAACGTTTGCTTCTCATCCATTTACTTTCTGCTTAACACAATCTCTCACTCCTGTTAAGTGCTATTTATGTTGTGAGATTTATGGTCTAAGTACCTTCGCTATATTTTTCAGTTGTCTGTTTACTCTCCCCTTCCAAAAAAAAAAAAAAATCCTCTTAACTGTTCCTAAAATTTGTAGAAATAAAACTAGAAGAAATCATGAAAACACTAGGTGCACCCCTGTTCTTTTTTTGGTCAAAATCTCTAGGTATCAATTCCAGCCTAACTCTTGCACATTTAAGAGGCCCAGTTTGTTTATATGTTTATTTGTCTAAGAAAGACCTGGAGAAATGAAGCTCCCTTGGTGGTGAAAGAGTTAACGTGCCTGGCTGCTAAATGAAAGGTTAGATGTTCAAGTCCATCAACAGTTCTACCCTGACACACATAGGGTCACCAATGAGTCAGAACTGACTGAAAGGTAACTGATTTCGTTTTGGTTTGGATAGAGGAAGGATAGCAGTTCTCCATTCTCACACTCTTACTTACTTAATCAACTTCTATTATAATCACTCATTATTTTCTTATGCTAAATCTTACAAGTAAAAGAAAAGACTTCCAGAAATTTGGACAGAAAAGTAACCTGGAAATGAGAGAGGCAGTATCAGTTATTCTTCCAACCAGTTTCCAAGAAGCCATCAAATTGCCTACTTTCAGGACAAATGCAACTATGACTAAAAATGAAATGAAGTCTCAAGTAGCAAGATTATCCAACTTAATTGAGGCCAAAGTCAATGGGGTCTTATAGAAACCCCTTAAGGGGAAAAATCAGGACACTTATTTGAATTAAATGATGGGCCCAAGGGAAAAAAAGAAAGAAGGAAAGAAACTTTGTGGCCATTCAATTTTCCCACAGTTAATTTTTATTTTTCTTAATTAGCTGACTTTCATTTTAATATATGGAGACATGACACAGGAAGCCTAACATTACAGAAATTCAGTAACACTTATCAAATGCTAGCAATGATGAGTGACTATGCTTTGAACAGAGAGGACTGGCTACAGTTAATTCAATGGCACTGATAAATATAGTTTTATCTACTGTTCCTCAAAAAGTTAAACATAGAGTGACTATTGATCCAGAACTATCATTCCTAGGTGTATACGCAAGAGAAATGAAAACATATGTCCACCTAAAACTTGTACGTCAATGTTCACAGCCGCATTATTCTGGATAGCCAGAAAGTGGAAATAGCCCAAATGTCCACCAACTGATGAATGGATAAATAAAATGTAGCATAACTATACAATGGAATACTACTCAGCAATGAAAAAAGAATGAAGTACTCACACGTGCTACAACAAGGGCAATCACTGAAAACACTACGCTAAGTGAATGGAATCTAGTCACGAAAGTCCACACATTGTATGATTCTGTTTATGTCAAGTGTCCAGAATAGACAAACTTACAGAGGCAGAAAGTAGGTTAACGGTTGCTTAGGGTTGGGGGAGGGGCTTAACTGCTAGTGGATACAGGATTTCCTTTAGGAAGGACAAAAATACTTTAAAATCCCAAAGCGGTGATGGTCGCACAACATTGTGAATATACTAAAAAACACTGAATTGTATACTTTAGATGGTGAATGGTATAGTATGTGAACTATAACTTGATAATTTTTTTTTTTTTAACCAAAGCAAGTTGCCCATGGCTTAGGCTTTTTGCAATTGACTTTATCTTGTGCCTTTAAAAAAAAAAAAAAAAAAAAAGTGTTTTAGTTAGATGAGATTCACCTACAGCCAAAATGAATAAGTAAAAATATTACACATATATTTAACTTGGAAATATCAAGAAAACAATTTATCTTGTGTTCATTTTTAATGCCACCTGTGACCTCGCTTACTCGAGTCAGTCTACTTCTGTAACCTCTCTTCCTTGTACAGATAAAACATCAATTTAGTTTGGGATTTAAAGCAAACAGGATCATTATGTTTGTAGAGTGTTCTACAGCTTTGCTATTCTAGCAATCTGTGACCTATAAATAATGCAAGGCCTTTTCCTTCTCTGAATGACTTTCTTGCAGCATGAGTCTTGAAACATGGAGACAAAAAAAAAAAAAAGAAAGAAAGAAAGAAATCACCCTGCAGTCATGGAATTCAATCTATTTCTAGTTCCCCAATTGAATTATGAATCAGATCTGTTCTGTAGCTGCATCAAAAGCTAACTCTTAAACATTTAGCCATTTTATTTTATTATTTTTTTAATCAAAGGAAAGGTAAATCCCTGCTAATCTTAAAAGTTCTTGTGTTTTGCTTTAGAAGGCAAAAAAAAAAAAAAAGGATCGGTTTCTATATGACCCTTGACCTTTGAACTACAACCTTCTTGCCACTAAAGCATTCAACACCTCATTTAATCTCCCCTCTCTGCACTGGGATAGTGCTGAGAAAAGGAAACGGAAAAAATAATCTGGGGACTTCATCAATTTTTCATGAATTTTCATTTAGGCCAGAGCCCCCTCTTACCCTGGTCGATAGATCAAGCTGCTGTCATATATTTACCACCTGGGGTTACAGCAGCTATCTCTAGGGGCTTCCACTGATGCAGGCAGCATCCCAAGCAGCTACAATCTGTGTGAGGACCCCTGGTGCTCCTTCTGCCCCTTACACACTGAAACTCTATCCACACCAGTGATTGCCGTTCTCCTGGTTGTCCCGTTGGAAACCTATGCCTTCAGTGCCAAGCTCTGCTAGTGGGCCCCTACAGTTTTCTAAATGTCTAAAATCACTTTTTGCCTAAAAGCCTTTGCTGAGATCTAGTGATTTCAAAAACATTCTGGATTGCTATTTTTTTCCAAACCAAGAAAAAAAAAAAAAAAGGAAGGTCAGACAAATATAAGGTAAGTGATTCAAATCGCCATTACAATGATTGGTCCTGAATATTTTTTTCCCTCCCAATCTTGTTCAGTTACATAAAGCTGTATTTATTAAAACAAAAAAAAAACACAAATATGTTTGTTAAAGAGCAGGCTGACTTCCACAGAGCCAGTTAAGAGAAATTGTTATTAAAAAAAAAAAAAAAAATTGAACATTTTCATACTAGAATAGAAACCAAGATTTTTGAAATTAAAAATGGAAACCAGGGTGAAGCAAAGAGATGCACATTTTTCCATACTTTCAATCAAAAATAATTCCACGATCAAATTTGTGACAACTTTGCTTGCTACTTGTCCACACACCCTTGACTGCCTGGGTACATCTATATCAGTGGTTTTCAACTGATTTTAGCCCCAAGGAACATTTGGCAAAATCCAGAGACACTTTTGGTTGTCCAACTGGGTGCTACAGGGGTTTTCTACCGGCATCTAGCGGGCAGAGACTAGGGATACTGCTAACCATCCTACAATGCACAGTACAACCTCCCCCACAATAAGTAATTATCCAGCCCCAAAGGGCTATAGTGCGGAAGTTGAGAAACTCAACTCTAGTTCCTCATTTCCCATTCAGAGTTGAATTGCTAAAAGAACAGTCATAATTTGCCAGCCCACCACCTACTCATTCTTCAGCTGCTGTGATCTTTTCTCATCATGACAGACCACAGACAGACACTTCTTATTTGACCACAATGTGGCATTTGTGTTGCCAACTTATTTTTTCTTCTTTTAAAACTATTGCCTCTCTCTTTGTCTTTCTCATCACTGCCCTGCCCAAACCCTATCACTCTGATACCTCTTCTGAGCCTCCTGCACTGGCACTTCTTTCCTTTACTCACTCTTCAATATTAGTAGTGTTCTAAGAGGGGGAATGGCCTCAGCCCTTATTAACCGCTCCTTGCACAGAGTCTGCTTGGGCAATCATGTCAACTTCTATCTACTCTCGTGGTTCCTAACTCTATCTGGGAAAGACTTCTCTTCTCAGTTCTAGAAGCTCTTTTTTTAAGTGAAAGTCAGATATCTTTACCCGAGTATCTCAGTGGTATAACAAACAATACAGACAAAGTTGAAACATTGCCCTATTCCCTCAACAGTTACTTCTCGGGTATTTCCCATCACTGTGGATGGCAGCGCTGTATTTCCAGTCACTCAGCTAAAAATGAATCTGGGAATCTCCCTAATTCCCCGCCACCCTCTTCCTTATCCCCCATATCAAACTGAGCATAAAGTGATGTGGTTTACAATTCCTAAATATGTTTCAAAGCATTTCCTCCTTTCAATCTTCACAGCTCCTTCCGCAGTTTAAAATCTAGCACCATCTCTTTTCTCAAGTATTTGATAGCTTTAACTCTTCTCTGACTTCAATTATCATCCCTTTAACTCAATCTTAATTTTCTTTCAAAGAATCTCCTTTATCTAACAACAAAGGAAAAAGTCTAGATATTATTTTTCCTAACTTAATTGTGGCAACCCCACGTCAAGCTATCTGCAAGTCCCCAAATACAGTGTTCATTTAGGCTCCCACTGTCTTTACCTCGATGACCTTTCACTTCGGTTTGCACTTGATGCATTCTTACATGTCCTTCAAGTCAATGATCAAATGATATACCCTTCTAGAACCCTTGGGAAGAATGAAATATTCTCCCCTTTGGGTTTTTCCTCTATTATATTTCCTCTATATGCCTCTATTATACCCTTTATTATTAATTTATATTTATATTTTTATGACTAATTATCTATTTGCATGGTTGTCATCCCAACTAGATAGTAAGCTTTTTGGGAATAGACTGGAGTGTGTCTTATTCACTACTGTACAACAAGTCATCTTTCAGTAGGGGTCCCCACTCCTTTAATGGATAAAGGGATGGATGAGTCATCGACTGAGCGTTTTAGTAGCTGAGTGTACTAAAATTTGAAGGCCAAACATTTATATAATCTGTAGCTATTCCTCTGTCATTTTACAACTATACACCTTGGTGACCAATAGGTTTTGAAAAATCACAATGTTTTGACCTCAAATTTGCATTGTATTACTTCTTATAATGCACAAAGCAAAAAGACTGATGAGCTAATGAGAAAGAGAGGAGCAGCATATAAATGAATATTATTTGATCACACATTTCCTCAAATGGTGTGAACTGGTGACATGGCATTAGAAGAAAGAATGTTATTCACTAGCTAAATTCAATTTAAAAGCCATCTTGTTTTCCTCTCTAGGTCAGAAGTATTTCAAGTACTTTTCAAAGCGCATTTATTTATTTAAAAACAAATGCTACTGACATATTAAATGAAAAAAAATGACAATTTAAAATTTTCTTCCTAAAATAGTTTGATTCATTATTAATGATGCAATTAGGGAAGACAGCAACCCTTTTAGAGTAAAGAAAAGCTCCACATGCATGTGTGTTGAGAGCAAGTCTAATAAAGCAAAGATTCAGAGAAAAAAAAAGTTTATGACTGCACAACAGTAAAATGACTGGCCGATTCAGAAAAAAAAAAAAAAACTTTAAAAGGAAATTTAGTTAAAGTTTTAAAAAACAGTTATTTGGTGTTGAGAGGTAAAAGAAAACAATAAATTTTAAAAGTATTCATTTTCATTTATGTAAAGTTTTTTATTTTAGAGTGCTTTCCATATATGTCATAATTCCTTAGAACTAAGAAGATTCAAGATCTGATCTTGAATTCCCCATTAACTTGTCTAAATTTAGGTCACTAACCTGTCTTATTTCTGGAACTTTTTAAACAGATTGAACTATTTCAATGCCAGATTCTATTGATATTTTTTTTCCCACCAGACACCTTTATGTTAAATATGACAGGCTTTATCATCCCATTTTATAAAGAAAATGAAGTCCATGAGAATTAGAATACTTCAAAATAAAAATAGAACATTTAGGAATGCTTACATTCTTGAAATTTTGTGTGTATATTGCAATTCTCATAAAACTATAATAAATTTGAGTGCTTTTGAAGTATCATTTTATATAAATGAAATGACCTGGTATTAGAAACAGATCAGCATTGCTAGCTAAAGTTCTAAAACTTATTTTCAAGGTACCTGACAAAACAAATTTGGGTCTTAACATTCTTCTAGTCTTCTACTGATTGATACATTTCAAGCATCACTAGCTTTCAGGCTCCTGGTAAAAAACTATAAATCAGAAGACTAGATATTGGAAAGCAAAAGCTTTCATTGGGATATCCAAATAAGACATAGCAGGATTTTGTTTACTAAAAGATGCTTTCATATGTAATAACAGTGATTTTGTTGAGAACCTCAGATACACATATCCACAAGTTTTGCAATCCAATGTTATACCACATAGCATGAGATTACAAGGATAGACTCTGAATAGAGACATAAGACCATGAGTTATTATTTAGCAACACCCTCGTCTGGCTATATTATAAAGACCCTGAGTTCTGAAAATTTCTCAGTCCCCTATATCTATGAAGACCTCCTTGCATGACCAGAAAGTTGAAGGCAACAAACTTCTTTCAGGCACAGTTTTTGACATCTTACTGAAAATCCATTTTAGATAAAATCTACCCTCGAATTAGACAGCTTAAAATAAAAAACTTACAGAACTGTATAAAATACAACCTTTAATCTCCACGTATAAACCAGAAAAAAAAATCTATTGTATCTTTGAATTTGTTTTGCAAAGTGATCCATGAAGTTATTGAGCCAATATCCAAATTGACACAAAGCATTAATGCCTTAATTTACAAATACATACAATTACTTACGTGTTAATAGTTACAATATTGAATTTATGCCTCATATTTGATACTGTGTTACATGTAAACTTTTTAACATAACCGACTTTAATACTAAATTATATTCCCAATTAATAATTCCAATTTTAAATATGACCAGCATCAACATCACCTACATATTGATTTAATATAAATAAACTTATTTCAACAGCCCTGGCTTGACATTATTTTGACTTGATGTGTTTGGAGGAGGGAAAGTAAAATTATACAGAGTGTGTTGACTGTTCTCGTCTGTAAGTATTAAGCACCTGGAGGAACAAAATCAACGCTTACTAAAAAAATTTCAAAAAAGTAAATGTGTATCATTTATGAGGTTCATTATATTCACTTACATGCCACTTCCAGAGATGCATTTCGACTCACTGCTTCACCAAGGTAGTTCCTTGCGACACAAACGTAGCTTCCTTCGTCAGGTTTACTTCTACGCCCGTGCACAATGCGCAAGAAGAATAAAGATCCGCTGGGCAGAAGCATCCTGTGGGACCGGGGATCGTCCTTGTCAGTCTCCACCCGTTCACCATCCTTGTACCACTCAATTGTGGGCGTTGGCCGGCCCTCTGCCTTGCAGTTCAAGGTGGTGGGCTCTCCCTTAGAGACTATGACATCTGAAGGGTGCTCCACAATTCGCGGGGGAAAGTCTTCCTGGCGAAGACGAGACCCTACAGCACATGAGAGAATGAAGATAAGCTTTAGCATTTCCTTACCCATAGTTTTTGTCTCACTTAGGTTCATGGCAGTGAAATTACACTCTTCAATTATTTAAAACGCACTTACTAGTATTTTATTTATGTTCCGCTCTTGTTTTTTTTAAGCATCTTGTAAGTCATCCTAACTCCTTTGGGGAATGAGACCATACAGCAATAAATTAATATGTTCATTCTGATGAGCTAGGTTAAACATGGTCCATGAATCATGACAAGTAAAAGTAAAAAAGGCCAGGAAATTTTCTTTGGGGACTGACATGTTGGAATGGGTACAAAGAAGAATAGAACTACCTGCCTGTCCTCAAAGTGCTTACTATCTACTGAAGAATGAGGGAAGCAGGCAAGTAAGGAGAATACACACAAAGCTACCATTTACTGTGCAAGCATTGGGATATCAGACTCTTAGCATCAAAAGTAACCTGTAAACTATGTACAAATACTGTATCAATTTTAAAGTGAGGGAAGACGCTTAGGAAATGACATCCATTGTCCAAGAATGTAGATGAATTAAGCAGCGGAGCCAGGATTTGAACCCAGGTGAGACTGACTGAGGGACTCGAGTATAAATCACTATTAAAATAAGAGATCCAAGAAATGCACTATACAAAAAGAAGGAAAAAAATCAGGTTAACTCCGGGTAAAGGATTATAAGAGGCCTCTCCCTGAAAAGAAGGCATTTCAATTGAGCTGAGGAGAATAAAAATATGTTAACTGAGATAGAAAGACATTCAGACTGTAGGAATGCCATGAGCAAAAGCAGAGAGGTGAGAGTAGGTACATGATACATTTTCTAATGAGGGAGGAAGTTGATGTGGCAGGTAAGGATAAAAGGTCATCTTGGAGCCAGAGCAGAAAAGACTTTGAATACCATGCTGAGAAATATGAATGCTATTCTGGTTGGTTAAGCATTTTTGAGGGGCCAGGGACATAACTCTGTATTAGAAAATACTTCTGGGCTGCAGTGTGAAAGATTGATAACAATGGAGATGAAATGGCAGTTGCGGGTAATGTTACTCCAGTAGTCTAAAAAAAAAGAGTGGTAAAAATAATCTGACTTTGGGAAATGATGCTGTAGATAGAAAGAAGAAGGAAGACAAAAGGCATATAATAAATGCTTGACAGAATTTGGCATACCACCATGTGATAAGGAAGCACGATGGGTACCGATGACTTCCTCATGACTACAATGAAAACGGTGCCATGGGGGTGGAGGGTTCAAGAAATAGAAAGAGAAAGGCCCATTGGTCTTTGAAGATGGAAATATTACATAATGTTTTGCTTTGAATATTTATAATTTATAAGGCTCAATAGCCATTATTTATGGGAACTACCGCCTGCAAATATAAGTCAGATGCAGAGAGGGATAACCATGTCTGACAACATAATGACGATCGAGATACGAGCTTTTGAAAAGTTTGCTCTTCTAATTTGCAACCCAATCACCTAATAGTAGCACATTTTTGCTCAATAAACAGAATATTTACCCTCAATGTTATTCCATTTGACTTTCAATATTAATTTCAAATCCATATATTAATTTAATAAATGGAATTTAATTTGGTAGTGAATAAATCTTTTCTGTTCTGAAGAGAATTATGTTTTAATGGTTGCTGATTACCATTTGTTAATGTATCATATTAAAAAAGAGAGACCTTATATAAGGATTAGATACCTAAAGCAAATGAGAATTTACAGTACACAAAGTCAAAATTTTAAAAAAAGGGAAAAAAAAAAAACTAAAAAGATCCCAGATTAATTAAATATGGATGGGTAATCACAGAATGTAATAACACCATAATATAAAACCAAACCAAACTCATTGCCATGTAGTCACTTCGGACTCATAGTGACCCTAAAGAACAGAGTAGAACTGCCCCACAAGGTTTCCAAGGAGCACCCGGTGGATTCAAACTGCTGACATTTCGGTTAGCAGCTGCGGCTTTTAACCACTATGCCATCAGGATTTCAACACCATTAAAGAGGAGATTATATATTGAAAGCATGGATCCCTAAAGCAAATACTGAATTCACAGAATACAGAAAGTAACACTTCTTTTAAAAAGTAATAATCAAAAGAGATCTCAGAGTATTTAAACGCAAAGAGTTAATCATAGCTTGCAAATCTGTAATATATTCCCAAATGTAAACATCTGGACATATCACCATAGAATCTAATCCTAAAAGGCACCAAGGGTTACATGTCTCTTTCACATAACACGGATTCAGCAGGCTACAATCAGCTTGTTTAGATATCCTCTTTGTCATTCTCTAATTCCCCTTATGCAGCAATCTATATTCTCCCTACTGCCAAAGTTGTTCTGTTACTAGAAGTAAACAAGTCAATTGTCCATGTCACTTGGGTGCTATTTATTATATCAATTAGTTCCCTACCTCACTTGGCAATGAGCCTTCATACAGCCTGAATAGGATATATAATTGATTAATACCTACTAAATAAAGTTTACAATAGTAGGCTTGTAAGGAAAAAAAAAAGGGGGGCAAGATATCTAAACTATTTAGTAATAAGTTTTAGAATTCAGCCTATCCAATAACAATTGAAAAAGGACTCTTCTATCAACTATTAAGAAGATTTTTATCACTATAATATATGCAAACTAGATCATTAATTAAAATAATGATTCAAGTGTGGTCACATCAGGATATCCTTCTAAAACCTTTACTCCCAATGTTCAAAAGAAAACATACAACCTAAATGTGAGAGCTGAAAGTACAAAATTCTTAGTAAAAATCATAAGCATAAATCTTCATAACCCTATGCTGGCTTTCTTAGATATGACACCTAAATCACAAACAACAAAAGAAAAAATAAACTGCACTTCACAAAAATTAAAATCATTTGTGTTTCAAAGGACATCAGAAAAGTAAAAAGACAACCCACAGAATCTGAGAAAATATTTACAAGTCATATATCTGAAAGAGATTTATACCTATACAACTAAAGAGTGAAAAATACAAATCACTCAATTAAAAAATGAGCAAAGGATCTGAACAGATATTTTTCCAAAGAAGTTATATAACTGGATAATGAACACATGAAAAGACGAATTCAGCATCATTAGCCATTTGCATTTGGGAAATGCCCTACTACCACTTCACACACACAGGATGTGGAAAAACTGGAGCCCTCATATATTGCTGGTGGAAACGTAAAATAGTGCAGCCAATTTGGAAAATACTCTGGCAATCCTTCGAAAGGCCAAATGTACAGTTACCATGTTGCTGTTGCTGCTAGTTGCCATCCAGCTGATTCTGACTCATGGCGACCCCATATGCGCAGAGTAGAACTGCTCCATAGGATTATCAAGGCTGTGACCTTTCAGAAACAGATTGTCAGGCCTTTCTTCTGAGTTGCCTCTGGGTGGATTTGAACCACCAACCTTTTGACTAGTAGTCAAGTGCTTAATGTTTGTGCCACGCCAGTACCAGGGTTACCCAGATGATACAGTAATTCCACTCATAGGTATATACCCAAGAGAAATAAAAACATATGACCTCACACAACCTTCCATATGAATGTTCATAGCAGTATTATTCATAATAGACAAAAAAAAGGAAACAAGCCAAATGTCTATTACTGATACATGGATAAATGAAATGTGTATCCACACAATGGAATATTGTGTATCCACACAAAGGAATGAGGTATGATACATAGTACAACATGAATGAACCTTGAGAACATCAAGCTAAATAAAATAAGCCAGATACAAAAGGACAATTTTATGATTCCATTTCTATGAAATGTCCAGAAAAGGCAAATGTATAGAGATAAGAAGATGAGTGGTTGCCTAGGGCTCAGGTGGGAAGTGGAAGGGGTTGGAGGAAAATGGGGAATGACCGTGAAAGTGTATGTTTCTTTCAGGTGTGATGAAAATATTTTAAAATTGATTGTGGTGGTGGTTACACAATTATGTGAATATTAACAAAAATACTGACATATACACTTTAAATTGTAAATTGTGTGGTATATGAATTATATTTCAATACAACTCTTTTAAAAAGTCAACAGCTAAAAGAAAACTGAAAACTTCTATAACAAAACATTGTAACAATCTGTGTTCACTCCTGCCAACAGTTAGGTTATTTTATTTTAGGTTATAACATGCAATCGTCAGGTCGGCAACAGCTAACCGAGGCATCAAATCGAAAGGTTGCAATATGTATATATTAATATATACATAGAATACACATATATATGTATGCATGTATAATAAAGCATACAGCTACAATCTAAATTTTAAGATGCTTCTAATAGGAAGAGAATTAATTCTGAGCTTTCGTAAATTAAGGCTATGGCAGGGGTCATTGAGATAGAGCCAATGGATAAGCTCCAGCTATGTCCATAAATTCTTTGAAATTGCCTGTAAAAACGTGTATACTTTGTCTAGGTGGGAGGAGATAGTTGTGGAGGCCCATAGCTTTCATCAAATTTCCAGAGTTCTGCGGCCTTAAAATTATAAAGGACTATTAAACTACTGGGTATTCTACATTACTGGACCAACGCAACTCCATTATTTGGTCAAAAAACTCCAAGCAGAACTCATAGGGAATCCAGAACCAAACAGTACAGGGGGCTGTTCATCACATGTGAGGTACCTGGAGAAAGCTTAAGCTCCTAAGCTTTGATATCAGACTAGCAGCCAAGACATCATGTTAGAAGTTCAGGATCCCAGGCCCCATCCCAGACCTATGAAACCAGAATCAGCATTTTAAGAAATCCTGGAGACATACCTAAACATATCCATGTTTGAAAAGCACTGCGCCAGCCACTTTTTGCATGGCCCTGAGCTAAGTCTATTTTTACTTTCTTTAGATGTCATTTAAAAAAAAAAAAAAAGACAATGACAACTATGAGACAGAGACCTTACGTGGCCCACAAAGTTTAAAATCATCACTATCTGGCCCTTGACAATAAAACTTTGCTAACCTGCTCTAGAGTACTTCTTTTCTCACCTTCTATTAAGAACTGTTTTTAATTCATGGTTCTTCTATAAAGGACCACAAAAATCTCCTCTCTAGATTTGAGAAGAAAAAAATTTGACAGTCATATTAATATTGCTAGTATAATGCGACATACTCAAATTAAGCTATGTATTAGGGTATCTTTTTATCTACAAATCTAACCATGTTTGTGGTTGATATTACAAGTTTCATCATCTTTTCACATCTCAAATTATAAGTGGGCAATCATGTAGTAAGGATTTAATTTAAAAACCTTTCATTCAACTCTCCTTACCTGTTACAAAATGAGAAGCAATGGAAATCATTTGAAGAAAATAAGTCAAAGAAAAGCCATTAGTCATAACTAGAAAACATCACCCCTGTTTTTCAAAGTGTAATTCTCAGACTACTGTAGCACCATAACACAGGACATTTCTTTAAATTGTAGATTCCTGGTCTCCACAGTTAACCAAGAGCATCAGAAATTACCACTGGAAGGGTCTAATAATCTGGGTTTTTAGCATGTTTCCCAACTGAAGGTCATGCACTTATACCTGCCTAGATGTAGGCATTTCACAGCAACATCAGGTTAGTCAGCTGGGTGCCGATGCATCTTTGAACAGTACTTTAAACACCCAAATTTACATAATGGATTATTTCTGCTTCTCAAAGACTCTTGAACAATGATCTCGTAATTTTTTTTGGTAAAATATTTAGTAGAAAAAAGCTTTAGTAGTTTATTAGTCCTTCAAATTTTAGAGGGTAGGAGTAAAGTGTAAATCATAATATATGAATGTATTTAAATTTAGTTTTATTTAGTCAATAACCACTCATTTATAGTGAGGGCTGAGGAACAATTCCAGGAAAATTAGAGACAAGAGTATGAAACACACTCACTCCAAGAAATTTCTATGTAGTGTCTGTCATTCTTTTGCTTCAAAACGCATGTAACATTGTGTCCTAGTTCATAACAAGCAGTACTTTCTTTTAATAAAATATTTCAAAAAATAATCCACGTAAAATTAAACAAGGAAGATTCTCTACGATTACTCCATTTTGAACGAGACCAGAGCCACCTCCTAACGTTATCCATGGCCCAGTCTGAGAGGCAGTGCACTGCATATCAAGAAGTGAAGGTCACATGCCACCTCACAATAAGGAAGAGACAATGTGACTGAAAAATCTGAGGGATTATCAACAAGCTTACAATAATTTCTCACTTTCACTAAGTATAAACCAAAACACTAATGTCTAACTCACAAGTTAGTTTTGAAGACTCAAAGAAACCATGTGCATTGACCAACAGGACCCGTGGCAGGCACTAAGAATCTTATTTTCTTTCTTCTGTTAATGATCACAAATATTCTTTCCAAAATTTAGCACACAAAGCTCTAAAGACATTGACAAAAGTTTCTCTTTTCTGAGGATCATTCTTGCATTCATGTTTTACTAAACCAGGCTGATAGCTTTGCAACAGATGTCAATAGAATTAAGGTTTTTCCTGCTTTTTATTTTGTAAAAATACATTCTACTCAAAAATTCCTCCACTGAACTTAACAGATTTCATTGCCATCCACACAGATTAGTGAGCTAAGGTAATTTGTAATGAACCGAATTAATCACTCACTCAATCAAGTCTGTCCTTACCACTTGTCCACACTTGAATTCATCATGATGACTAAATTCAGGGTACTTTCCTTATGTGTCATAAGGAGGAAGGGATAGAAAAGGGCTTATGAGATAATATTTTCTTTTTTCCTGGAGGTACTATAATGTGAGAGGATGTGGTGAGAAGGTCAATGTTTGGAAAACACAAAGACTTTTTATCCATTTGAACCTTATTGAAACACTCTCTGGAATTTCTCTAATTTGCCACTGGCCTAAGTAATTTTACGAATTGTATTCCTTCTGGAAACAGCAGTGCCATGCTGACAAAAATAAAGTTAAACTAGGAAATGACATCAGAATTGAGACTTAGAAATGCTACTTATTCATCACAAAATTTCAACACAGCTTTTCAGTGTTGTAAAACTAAGTGCTCAAGCATGTGAAAAGGAATTGACAAGGACAAAAAAAGGTTTATTGTCCACCTTAACAGGCAGCCTTTATTCTAGAAGGTTCCAGCTATACAATATGGTGTCCAGCAGCAGACATAGTATCACCCAGTATTCTGGGTACAACATGGAGTCCCTGGGTGGTGCAAACTGTTA
This sequence comes from Loxodonta africana, assembly GCF_030014295.1. Taxonomy (NCBI): domain Eukaryota; kingdom Metazoa; phylum Chordata; class Mammalia; order Proboscidea; family Elephantidae; genus Loxodonta; species Loxodonta africana. The sequence continues at coordinate 35,421,567 of NC_087361.1, forward strand.
GGCACTTGACTACTAACAAAAAAGTTGGTTCTTTAAACCTACCTAGAAACACCTTTTTTTTTTTTTTCAAAAAAAAAAAACCTTAGAAGAAAGTCCTGTCAATCTGCTTCTGAAAGGTCACAGCCTTAAAAACAACTGGCTTGGTTTTTGGTTTCCAAGTCCAACAGTGTAGAAGGTTGATCTACCAGAGATCCTCTTGTCCCAAACTCCCATTTTACAGATGAGAAGAAACATGAGAGAACCAAAGAGCTGCATTTACTTTCACAAAAACTGAGACTAGAAGAATATAGATGCCTTAGCTGTGCATCCAAGTTTTATTCAGGATGACTTTTGCTTCTCTCTTACTCCTTTTTCTTACTCATATTTTGAAAATCTAATATAGAAAGTCCCAAGCACTATTTACTTCAGCTAGATTTGTGGGTGGTTTTTTTGGGGAGTTTTTTATGCGGTTTTTGCTGGCCCATTGTATGGTTACCAATATGATCTTAAGCAAGTTGTCTAAACTTCCTTAGGGTATGATTTCTTCACCTCAAAACTGAGGCAATGGAAGAAGACAAATTTTTACAAACTCATTTGTAGCATAATCACACTCTTCATGGATGTCCCATCAAAAATATCTTAATAGACATATTTAATACAGAGGATAATTGGTAGTGATTTCAATTTATGAACACAAAGCCAATTTTAAAATATATATTTTAGATTAATGTTCATATTTTTAATACAAGTAAAGATTAAAAAGATTTCGCTTGATAGGTCTTCTTAGAGAATGCACCAAAAATTAACACTGATTTTAAAGGTTGAAGGGTTTTAATTAGCATATGTAAAACTTGGAATTTGTCTTTAACTTTTTAGGAAATTTATTCACATTATCTATAAATATGTTACTGGGTAGGGGATTCATGCTTATTGTAGCTCCTAGAAACACTATGTCTACCAGTTGTTATTGTGAGGTGCCTTTGAGTTGATTCCAACTCATAATGAAGCGACCCTATATACAACAGAATAAAACACTGCTCGGTCCTCACAATTATTGCTGTGTTTGACCCCATTGTTGCAGCCACTGTGTCAATCCATGTCATTGAGGGTCTTCCTGTTTTTAGACAACCCTCTAACTTTACCAAGCATGATGTTCTTCTCGAAGGACTGGTCCCTCCTAATAATATGTCCAAAGTATGTGAGACAAAGTCTCACCTTCCAGGTAGTAGTCACTTATGAAAGTTCATTGAATTGAATCAATCAAAATTTAAATAAGCTTTAGGAAGATTGGAGCCCTGGTAGTGCAGTGGTTAAGAACTGGGCTGCTAACCAAAAGGTCAGCAGTTTGAATCCACCAGCAGCTCCCTGGAAACCGAATAGGACTGTTCTATTCTGTCCTATAGGGTTGCTATGAGTCTGCATAAACTCAAAGGCAATGGGTTTGGTTTGGTTTTAGAAAGATTGGCTGTAACATTTTGTTATTGGAAATGCATTCCAATTCTCTTCTATAACCATTATTCATATTCTAAGCAGACCAGAAATCAAAGTGGGTTCCACCTGAGGGTGATACACATTGTATAAAGACAGAAAGCTACATATTATTAATGCTTTTATACAGGAAAAAAAACACGTAATTAAAAAACACATCAAAATGCATGGATTGGAGAGAGATGTACAGTGCAATTCGCACTGTTAAAATTCTCATGGTTAATAAATGGCATCACCGTTCTTGTTTCTCTATCATAGTAGGTTGCAAGAGGGGCTCCTTGCTGGTCACCAAGAGGTCACAGGAGGTTGTCAGGGATGAAATTCTAAAGCTCAGTGACACACAGAAAGCCAATCTTCTCAATACACAAGAGAAGAACTCATATAAATGAAGCTCACCAAGGAACTGATGTACAAAAACCAGAATGCTATGTTTATTAATTGGCAGCAGTCAATATAATTCTCAAGTGGTTTACACACTTGCAATTATAGATAAGTTTATTCCCTCATCATAATAAAATTTTATGGTTGGTTAAAAAATAATCAAAAGGGATTTTGTTGAGTATATATTAAGTATAAATGAAGCAGATTGTATGGTATCAGTCTTTGATAACTTGATGTTGTTGTTAGTTGCAGAGTCAGTTTTTGACTCATGGTGATCTTAAGTATAACAGAAAGAAATATCGCCCAGTCTTGTACCATCTTCGTAATAGATGTTTGAGTTCATTAAGGCGGCTATTGTGTATTGCCTTCCAACCTAAGGGGCTCATCTTCCAGACAATATTCTGTTGTGATCCATAAAGTTTTTGAAAATAGATTACCAAGCCTTTCTTCCTAATCTGTCTTTAGTCTGGAAGCTCCGCTGAATCTCTTCCACCATGGGTGACCCTGCTGGTATGGGAAGTACAGTTGGCATAGTTTCCAACATCATTTCAACATACAATCCACCACAGTAGGACAAACTAACAGGAGGGTGTTAGAAATTTGAGGTACATCCCCAAAATAAGAGTATACTGGCCATGCAAATAGAGAGCTTCAATATGGCAAAGAGGTAATGTTCAGGCAGGTCTAGGGTAACCCCTCCCCCAGCAGTTCTGGATGTACAGACAGTAATGTTTATTTTTTGTAGTTTTCTGCCTGACCATACGTTATTTCTTAGCAAAGAATATCAGGAAATACTTAGTACCCGAAGTGGGTTGACAGCTTGACTCTGCTTGGGGCTGACTTGCTTGCAGGTGCGCTTTACATATACAAATGCACAGATTCTTAGAGCCTCCAAAGCCTTTGTCATTTGGAATTGACTGGCAAAGTGTAAGGCACAACTTAGGGAGCGTGAAGGCCATATGGAAACCCTTCCTATCTCTTGGATCCAGAAATCATTTTAACCAAAGGCCAAATGAGAATATATGGATAACCTTATCTTAAAATTAAATATTTAATCCATCATTTAAAATACAACCTTAATCAAAGATGTTCAAAAAGCTTTTTTTTTTTTTTTTATTCTGTGTGAGAAGGTTACTATCCCAGAAGAGGTAACAAAAATAGATTAACAAAACTTTTTCTCTGAATTTCACAGTTATTCCTGGTGGCTCAGGGGTTAAGAGCTACAGCTGCTAACCAAAAGGTCGGCAGTTCAAATCCACCAGCTGTTCTACTATGGGGCAGTTCTACTCCGTCCTGCAGAGTCACTATGAGTCAGAATTGACTCAACGGCAGTGAGTTTTATCTTAGGCCTTTGCTTATCAATTCTTGAGAGAAACTGCTGAAAATATTAAAATCAGAGCATTTTTTCTTTCTTTCCTTCCACCACCCATACTATCTAATTCCTTTATTAAAACAAAACAAAAAAAAAAAACCCACTGCTGTCAAGTCGATTCCAACTCATAGCAACCCTATAGGACAGAGTAGAGTTGCTCCATTGAATTTCCAAGGAGCGCCTGGCAGACTTGAACTGCTGACCTTTTGGTTAGCAGCCATAGCACTTAACCATTATGCCGCCAGGGTTTCCAATTCCTTTATTAGGTAAGTTTTAATGCCCTTTTTAAAAATATTAAATGTTCTGGCTGCCTACATCCAAGGAACTTAATCAGTGACCTGACCTGAGCATGGTGGGCCCTGGTTTTAGACAGAGCATCTGGATCTGCAGGGAAGAGAGCCTATTTGTGTATGGAAGACCCAGTAGAGGAAGGCAATCAAACCCAAGATGGACACAATGGAAAGGTCTACATAACGCTGAGGAGAAATTGTGAAACCGCCAATCTGAAAGGTTTCTGGTAAATTCTTAGCAGTGATCTTCCTTTTGAGGAAAAAAAAAAAAATTACTTCCCTAGTTTATAAATTATTTTTCCAACCATTCCATGAGGAGCCATTTTATTTACCTGGACATTCATCCAATACTATTTCAAATCAATTTGCCATGGTTGAAGCCTGCTTTAAAGAGTGATTTGCCACCAAATCAGAGGTTTTCACGGGTTATGCAGATTTGCCTTACAACGACAAAAACCATCCCTATTCCAGAAAAATAGCTTTGAAATTGAGCTTCTTATTATCATATTCATAATGTTTTGAGGTGGTTTTAAAATTGTATTTAGTTTTACAACAGACGATGCAATGAAGCACTCTCCAAGCTCATTAAATTGTTAAAACTAATGTCTGTTTTTCTAAAAACGATCCACCCTTATGTAGTGGAGACTATAAACAGACTTCCAGAAAATGACATTCTACTTTTATAAACTCCTAGTGGAGTGATAACATTTTGGCGTTCTATTTTATATCCTAAGCAGTATATTCCACGAATTATATAGCAGTAGCTTTAGTCTTGGTAACTGCAGATGCCAATGGACACAGGGTTCCCACCAGCACTGACACTTTATGCACATGTGCTAAGCTTTGTAAAATACTTAGTTTTTGATAAATTTGCCTAGAACTATGGATATATTTCCCTTTAACCTGAAATATTGCATTATAAATTGAGATTAAACCCCACTAATCAAAATGGCAGACACACTTATTATATGCTATACTAAGAATTTTTAAAGACAAAACTGAAAATATGAGCACAATCCAAAAAGTTTCTTAGAAGAATAATGGTTAAACCATTATTTTAAAAAAAAAAAAGCGATAACTGTCACATGCCAAATGTATTAGCTATATCACGTCAAAGGGATGCACACAATGACTGATGTTAGGCTTGTGCATTTCCACTTGACATTCAACTACTGACGAAGTTGGCCTACTATAGTGACTCTCATTACATTACTCCAATTACTTTTACAGGAGGATTCTTAATCCATGGATTGGCTGGCTTATGTGGAGTGGAGATAAAGGATGACATCTCACAAATCAGAAGCAAAATTTTGTGTGCCTGTACCCATGTGCCTTTTTAAGAAATGATAAGGTACATTTTGGCAGTCATTATACTCCCTATGTTAATAGGACTCCAATTTGAAATTGCTCTCATTCAAATGCCAAATAGGACTACGCACTCAGGCAAGTTTCTCATCCTCTGTGCAACTCAGTTTCCTTGTCTGTAAAATGTAGCAGTACCAACCTATTAACATCGCTGGGGAGATTGAGTGGGATTCTCCACATGCCAAGTACAGAGTAGTGAAAAGGTAAGTAAATAAATCAGTTGCCCTCGAGTCGATTCCAACTCATGCTGACCCCCACGTGTGTCAGGGTAGGCCTGTTCTCCAAAGGGTTTTCAATGGCTGGTTTTTCAGAAGTAGATTCTCAAGCCTTTCCTCTCAGGCATCTCTGGGTGGACTTGAACCTCCAATCTTTCAGTTAGCAGTGAAGTCTGTAAACCTTTTGTACCACTCAGGGACTTCAAGCACATAGTTGTTCTTGTTAGATGTTATCAGGTCAATTTCAACCCATAGTGACCCCGCATGACAGAGCAGAACTGCCCATGGGGTTTTCTAGGCTGCGATCTTTACCGGAGCAGAGCACTAGGTCTTTCTCTCACAGAGCCACTGGATGGGTTCAAACCATCAACCTTTGGGTTAGCTCTTCAGCTCTTAACAATTGCATCAGTAAACAATCACTAAGCATTTGCTACTATTATTAGCATTATTATAACCAAACCCTTAACTACCCAGAGAGACAATGAATAACCTTTCTATAAGATACAATTCCTTACATGAAATAGTAGGCCATTCAAGATACCTCCTCTGCCTATCCGCCCACTCTAATTTTCTGCTGTTGCCTGTTCCTACAGACCAAGTTGAAGGTCATTCTGAATTACATACCTTACCTGAACTTCGCTGTGGGCTCCATGTCTTTTCCCAGATCTGCGCCTCAGTCAGCTTTACCATCTATTCTGTAAGTGCTAAGGATGCAAATATGTGTATGCTATAAACATAGGAATAAATGTATCACTTTTGTTATTCTCTAAATAGATCTATAAATGGTCAGATTTTTATGAAAAAAATATATAGCAACTCAAGAATGTTTCTACTGCAGTTCACGACTAATTGCATGTATATGAGTTTAGTACTGCATGTTACTTACTGTCTAGGCAAGCTGAGGAAATGATTTATAAATTATATCCACTGCTATTTAACCAAATATTGATGCTTAACAATTCTTCATGTGCCCTTTTAAAATATTTTATTGAAATAGTTAATGATGGCTTTTGCTTATGAAAATCTTAAAACCACTGCATGATTAACACATGGGGAGCATCTATTTTTGATTGCTTTTCCATTATGCATTTAGAGAGGATTAAGGAATATAAGGAAGAAAATGGTTGAGGCCACAATTGCATGAGTAGAGTTAAATGACATGACAGGAATAGGAATATTGTAAGAACTCTGTCTGAAATTAGCTTCTTACCAGGCACCTTCAGGGCTGGATAAAACCAAATAATTTCCTCCCTTTGCAGGACGAAATAAGTTTCCTTGAAAAATCTCTAAATTATACTTCTATGAAATTGTGAATCTTTAAAATAAGGCAAAGCCTCTTGTAATAAAAAGGGCCAAGTTTAAGATGAGCATAGTGGTCCCAAAGATGAAAAGGAAAACTTTTCTCTTTAATGGTGGGAACAAGCACATTCTATGCAGTGGTCTTTATTTTGTACAATGGCATGCTGAAGTTCTTTTCTAAAGCCCTTACCTTGGGAAGTAAAGGTTTGTAAACGTAGCTGAATACAATTTGTACTTATCGCTTTGTCTTTGACTATTAAGCTCAGAATGAATCGGCTTTCACAGTTGACCAAACTGAATGGAAGAGGCAGCATCACATTTCCACCCAGGTATTTGCAGGATACACACCTAAATTCACGTTTACTTCATGCAGGAGTATAATTAAAGGGTTTACTCTGCTAAAAACACCATGAGCAAGATTTTGATACGAATGGGTTTCAAAGAAGCCATGTCTCATCAGATGCAAATAGTTCTAAAGTCTGGAATAGAACCTGTTTTCCAGTATTTAGAATATTGTAGAAAAATTTGGAGTTTCAGTTTTGCCTCTTACTTTATGTACTGCATTAAAATGATAAATATAAATTTAAGTTAGTCTGTTTCAGAAAAAAAGTTTTCCCCAATTTTATATTGGCAAATTATGTCGATTTTGATGACATTTTGGTAAGCTTTGATTAAATTGAGACTGAAAATAGGGACTATGAGTCGCCTTAATTATCAGGGTACTTTTCATTTGGGCATCTACTTTCTCTTCATTTCTGTCTTTTACAGTATCTGTAGATGTTTTTTAAAAAGGGCCTAATATAGCAAAACTTTAAATTTCCTTTCAAGGGATGTCTTCTGTTTCACAGCAAAGTGACCAGCAGATAACATCACCGCTGCAACAGAAATATGGAGTATAGTTTTCAGTAAAAAACATTCTGTGTGCATAGAAAGGAGAAAAAAGAAAATGAGCTTGTTTTTCTGCTGAATGGAAAGAAGTAGCAAATGGGAGTGCTATAAATGTTTTTAAATGATCTTTTTCTGCTTGAATCATGTTTTGCTAAAATACATCAGAGACCCAATTGCTTGGGGCTACCCAAAACATCGCCAGTTTCTAGAAAACTTATGAAAAATCTTATTTTCCGCTCTGTCCATTTACTTTGAAGGCTTATCAGATGACGAATCAAATGAAACCTACCATCCCCAGGTTTTCCCAGGTTCTTACCATGTGGACATAGAATTAACCTCCCCCCCAGCCACTCTGCAAATGCAGTGCTTTCTTGTCACCCAGCAAAAGGTGTGGAACACAGAGAATTTTTCTGGATTATGCTGAAAGAGAAGAAAATGCTGACAGGCAGGGGAATCAAACGCATGGAGTTATGGCAATTGTGAAAGACAAGAATAATAATGGCTTAGAGTTGGTAGTATTTTTAAAGCTGAGAAGTTGCTTTTAGAATCAAGTACTTAATACATCCAACTCTAAAAAAAGTTATTGGTTACTTTTGTTATAAATTTCCATCATAAACGGGAGAAAAAAAGATTTTTGAGTTATATGGAAACTACTGAATTAGAAGTTCAAATTCAGTCTAATATTTTCTGACTCAACAGCCACACCTAAGAAGTATACGTTGGTCCTCTGCTCTTCTCTTAAGTGTTTTCCCCCTCAGATAACCCATTCCCTCTCATTTGGCATCACTTATCATTATTGGTATCAGGGGTCTTTTCCACGACAACAAGAGCCAAATCTCTAGTTTAGTTTCTATAATTAAGGCGAGCTCTTTGCTGGAGAGTTCTGGTGCCTATTCGAATGCTGAGTCATCACCTAGATTCTCTGTATCTCAAACTGAACCCCTCACCTCTTACCGTGTTCCACCCCTCATCCCTCTCTCCTTACAGACATAAACCTGTCTTTCCTCAGGTCCCTAGTGCTCAAAATCCCAGTTGTGGGTTTAATTCTTTCATTTCTTTCACATCTACTTAGTCATAGATTCTTGTGGATTCTTCCTTCTTTCTCAGAGTCTCCCAGGTTTATGTCTGCCTCTAAATTCTCCAGTCAGCACTCCCGTCTCAATTTTGCACTAGCCTTATTCCAAAAGCCTGGTCTCTTCTCCTTTCTAGCAATACTCTATTCCCTTCACATATTACTCCGGTCCTGGAAAAACATATAAGGGTCTTAGAGTAGCTAGATGCGCCTTTTCTTTAAACAAACAACCGCACAGAGAAATAAGGAGGTAGATTAACCAGGCAAACTTCAAACTTTCATGGCATGTTCGAAATTCTTTTTACTCCCTTGGCCAGTAGAAATCCATTTATTCACCCAGTTGAATTCCAAATTGGACCTCTCTGAATTCAGCAAAAGGAGCCCCGGCGGTGCAGTGGTTAAGTGCTCGGCTGCCAACCGGCAGGTCTGCAGTTGGAACCCACCAGATGCTCCTCAGATGTGGCAGTCCGCTTCCATAAAGATTACAGCTTGGGAAACCCTGTGCGGCGGTTCTACTCTGTCCCATAGGGTCACTATGAGTCGGAATCCAGTCGACAGGGCACCAACAAGTTTCGGCACATGCAGCCGGGAGTATACAAATTGCCTCACGAGTCTTATGGTGAAGCACAAAATCTGCCCCATCACGCCAAGGCTCGGCATTGGTTTGGATAGCATTTACTCCTGCTGCCATTATGTCTTTGCTACCCTGATTTATGGTCAAATATGCCAGGCCATCACTTACTATATCAAAACTTGCCCATGTTTTTCCATTTCCTGAGTTTACTCCAAATTTGCAAAAACCCTTTAACTTCAGAGGGGGAAAATGAGATTCAGAACCCATCATTTCTGTTTAACTAATTTGTATCTGGTATGGATTCCTGGGGTAGTGCAAACAGTTTGCATTCGGGTGCTAATCAAAAGTTTGGAGGTCCATGCCCACCCAGGGTGCCTCGGAAGAAAGCCCCAGTGATCTACTTCCAAAAAATCAGCCACTGAAAACCCCGTGGAGTACAATTTTACTCTGACACGTGTGGGGCCACCATGAGTCAAAGTCGACTCCAGGGCAACTGGCACCTGGTATATTCATACAAACCAACCGTACTGAAATCAGAGATACCCGCCTCAGACATGAATTCTGCAATGGTGACCCAGGAATTGACATAATCTGATTTTTTTTTTTTTTCCATTTGGCTTCTTAGTACTTTCAAATATAAATAAGAACAAAGAAAAAGGATATTATCTATTAGCCAGTGGCCTGAATTAAATTTCTGAAAATTTCTTGTGAGACTATTAGCAGAAGAAAACAGGAGCTTAGTCACAGCAATGTGGTTAACACACATTAACGAGAGTCAGTATTCGTCTGTCTCATACATGGAATTTAAACTCAAATGCACCCAAACACTGAAACATATTTCATGGCAAAAATATAGCACTGTCTAAAGTCTATCAACCAATCAAGAAATGAGCTTGTTATTTTGTCATCATTAGTTTACAACCAAGTGATTTCTTTAATTATCCTCACTGGGGTTCAAAAAGGTATTAAACACCCAATAATCAGCCACGAAAACAAAGGCATGAATAAGAGTCCAATGAATGACGTTGCCAGGCTCAATAAGCACCACCTTGATGTACCGATGGTTCTTAATGAGGACAACAGCCACCAATTAGACAAGTGATAGATTGAAAACAGAAGTGTCAAAACAGAAACAAAGGACTGACCACTGAATTCTAAATTATTTATGCGGCATTTAGTCACTCGCACAATAACAAAAGACAATCATTTACTTCTACTTTACACTTTGCAGCCCTGTTGGCGCATGGTTAAGAGCTCGGCTGCTAACCAAATGCTCAGCAGCTCAAATCCACCAACCGCTCCTGGGAAACCCTATGGGGCAGCTCTACTCAGTCCTATAGGGTCGCTATGAGTCAGAATCAACTCAACGGCAATGCCTTTGGTTTTCTGGTTTCACACTTTACAGGCTTATATTTTAGCTTTTTTGGTTTTTTTTTCCAATTTTTTCTAAATTTCATTGCAGCCTAGTTCCATACACACTTTTCCTATCAACAACGTATCCCTGAATATAGAATTAGAAATATGGGCCATTTACAGTACATAGGACTTTAGCAACTGTATGTACATTCTGGATGCAGACAGACTTCCAATTCAGTCCCAACTCCGAGCGGGCAGTATGTTCCTTAAGTAGGAGGCATGGCAATTTCAAAACCACCAGATTCTTCAGCCAGTATTAAGAGTGGCTACGTATGCCACCCTAAGTGCTCCAGTCCAGGGAGGACACAGGAGAAGTCCCAGGCCAGCCCTGGGCAAAGAGTGGCCATTCACATATACGTGTCTTCCTCCCTCGCACACACCGCCCGATGAACTCACTACCTGTAGAGTTTTCTTTGATAAACTAAGAATTTTTAAACACTTAATACCTTTTTGCACAAGCCATTGCCTCCCTTTGCTTAACAGAAATAGAAATTTTCCCTGCTTGCATGCTGGCAGGCAGCCCACGTTTGGCTGTATCACGATTATTTCTGAATGACTTGGCACAACCTTTAATGATATACTTTTTGCATCACAGGCTTCCACGTTCATTTCTGCCCATCTCATCATTTTAGTCTCCAGAAGTTGCATTTGCCTGATTACTATTAATACACAGTGGCATTTCTGCATGGCTGTCTTTACTGTCCACACCCTCAGGCTGCCTTAGAGGTGAGATCACCTTTGGGTCTGCACTGGCTCAGTGCCCTTGAACAGGATCCAGGACAGAAAGAACTGCCTTCTGCTAAATTTCACCGCAGTGGCCAATAGGGTTATAACGAGGTTCCGGTGTCAATACTCTCTTGGATTTTAAAGGCTCCTATCCCAATATTTTCCAAATCGACTCGACAGCACTGGGTTTTTTGGGTATTCCCAATATAATCACAAGCATTTAAAAAGAAGTGCTTCTTTTAATTTCCTTTACATTTTTTTTTTTTTTTCCTTTACAGATCAGGGCCAGAAACTGTATGCCAAAATGAAGCATAGGGTCAGTAACCTGCAATTTTTCATAAACTAGCAAACAGATACCACACACACATATATACACATGCATATGCACACATACAAGACAGATACATTCACAGAATTATGGGAACAAAATTTTTCTCATTTTTCCCCTCAAGAAAGAAATTACCTCTCAACATTAAGGTCAAATATTTAAGCCATTTAACAAAACATAAAACATCACTGAATATATGTGTGTATATGTATAATATGAATATTATGAAAGCCAGGTTAATATATAGTATATTATCATATTATTATAAATCCAATAAGTATATCCATTCTTTTTTAGTGGGACTGTGACTAGACATTAATGCAAGACTCCAAATAACTATATTTCATTAGGAGAAATATATGAGCAAATATGTTCAAGCTTATTGCACTCAAGCCAACAGCAGTCGTATGCACGAGGCAAAGGACACAGGTCTACCGTCACAGTGAACTGTAGCTAGCTCAGCTGAAGACACTGTTCCAATTCTTGGCAGAATAACAAATTCTCAAGCAGAGAGGGGATGGGGTGAAATTTTTTCTTCTGTAAGTAACTTAATGAATGAAGTACTAATTAACATTATGGCATTGATAAATGGAGAGAGAAATTAGGGATGTACTCGATATTCAGACCTGCGCAGATGGACTGTCAAAGCCACATTAATTCCTATCTCATTGGAGCATCTGCTTCTCCCATAATCCACTGCCCCTTGGTACAAACAACACAAACTGTTGTGACTCAATTCGATTTATATCAATCTAATTTCTTTTAATCCAATTTGTATTCCAATCTACTACCTTCTAATCACTTAAATCTTCAGCCTCCATCTGGTAAATTTTCTCTCAAAATTAACCGAACAGATGCCTCTCCGATTGTCTTCCACAGTCAAGCTAATCAGGCCCTCGCAGTGGCCTATAGAATCCTCTGAATAGGTACGTGACTTACGGTGTTGTCCTTCCAGTTACACACACTGCGATGTAGAGAGACCATTTTATCTACCATTAATTGGCTCATTTGCATAACACTGCTTGGGAAGAAACAGAGGACACAAAATCCAAGTGAAGAAAACTACAGGAAGAGAGCAAAATGTGCTCACTTGTCAAGTGAGCTTTACAATTCAATCTGTCTTTTGTTTCAGTTAACAAATGCGGGGTGAGAAAATTATTTAATACTGCAAGATCTAAATAGGACCCTCTGCACTCTCCAGGATTAGAGGCATTTTCTCTAATCACCACGAAGTCAGGTTGAGACCCAGCTTTGGTTACTAAATATATTCTTAAAATAAAGCTTCTGGATTTCAGAACTATGCAATAATTTATGTACAGGAACCTATGTGATATAAACAAAACGGCCTCTGGCTAGCATTGACTTTCACTCCCATGGAAGTTCCACTGTGATCCATAATTAATGTCACATTTTAAACATTCCCCTAGGAGTGGACTGGACAACACTACCTGTGGAATAAATACCATTTTGGTGACAGAGTAATTGGCAAAAAATAAATAAAGAGAACCCAGGTCATGTAAAGGCAAACCCTATAGTAAACCACTCTAAAGTATGACTTATATTTATGTGAGGCTTGTGGAATCTGTTTCATTAATTTCTAGAAAAGCTTCTTACATAGTATATAGTGTGTCTTGATCACATTCTTTTTCCCCCCAATTTCAAGGCACCATTAAGAGGAATATTCAGGTGTTCTATACAGACGCACAAGGAATTGGTTTCAGGAAGACTTGGATAATTAGAAAAACCTGAAAAGATTATTAACCAAGAAAATCATTCTACCTAGAACATCACCTACCTTGCAGCAAAGGATACCTACTAAGTCGGTCTTATTAACATTATCAAACAAAAAATGGTCAACATACCATCATAAAGCATGCCATAATGTATGAACAGTTGAATGAAACCACTGAATGCAGAATCTATGTGTACAATTTTGACTAGAGTAAAATATAGAAGACAAGGTCTGTTGGTGGCTGGGTCACTGGGTGTCCAAAACGACGAGAGAGAAAACCAGGCCCAAAGGGCCCTGGTCGGATCCTTCTGGAAAACTGGTAGAACTGGTGAGCCAGAGTGCGATGGACTGATGCTGACCCATCTCTGTATCTCAGAGCTAGGACACAAGTGGCACACAACCACTCACTGAGTAAAAAACCAACCACTTCTGAGCCAGCTCGGCCTCTCATTTGCTGCTAGAGCTCTTCACACCCCTACAGCCTTGGTTACAGCATCTCTAAAGTGGACTGAAAATTGTATCTGCCTCTACATATTGTGTCAAGGACGAAATGAGCGTAACCACACCATGTGAACTCAAAGACAGCACATAAATATAACAGAGAGTACAGCAGAGGCACTAAAGAGCATGGATTCTGGATTTAAGGCTGAGATCCAGACTTAAGAACTGGGTAGCCATGGGCAAATGACTAACCCTTCTGGTACCTTGATGTAAAATGTGGTAATATCTCCTACCTCATAGGACTCTTGTGACAAGAAAATGAATTAACATATATAATATGCGTAGGGCAGTGCCTGAGACAATGTAAGTCAAACGCGTTAACTAAGGAATAAAAGGTAAGCAAGTTGTTTCTGTGTTGTAAGTTCTCAAATATGTTTGAATGTATATTAAACATTAACCATTTAGTAGCTAAAGAGCACCATCTATTTTCTCACTGATATTCCTCTTTTCAATAACAAAGGCAAAGGAAATCGTAAGAATATATTTCTGGTGTTGCTATTAGGTCTAGCCATATGAACAGAAAGAAAATATGGTTTATAAGCCACTTGTAATTAGCTTTTCATATGAAAACTTTTAATTAGCTTTCATATGACCTAGATGATATCATTAATTTCGATAAACTGTTGCAACACTTAAGAGTGTACTATGTGCCAGGCACTGCGCTAGAGGAAGGGAGTCCCTGACATCAGGGAATTAAGAATCTTGTGCTCTGGCAATTTGATTAAGCCCCTTTACCCCTCTGAGCAATAAAATATATGAAACAGACATGTCATATGCCTCCCTGAATGCTGAAGAGGCTAATAGAACTTACACAAAATCACAAAAGTATTGGTTAAAAGCCTACTTTCATAAGCTTAGACTCAAGAAGAAAGCAGAGACAGAAACTGGCAGAGATTCTAGAATTTCCACAAGTGATTCTGTCCTCAGCTGAGTCACCAGTACACTCAAAGACTACCCTACTCATGCCATGCTTCTGATAAGGAAAAGACTGATCCTTTCTGTATAAGAATAAACAGGAAGACCAGATGCTACTCTGAAGAGCAAAACCCTTGAAAATCTAGATAAGATTGAAAGGTCCTTTTGAGGAAGAAACATAGTCCCAGCTCTCATACTGCCTGTAAATGGTGGTCCCAATTATCTCATCTGTAACCTTTCTCCAGAGACCTCTCAGTACAGAGACCCACCACAGCAAGAACCCACTAGAGCTGAGTCCCTACTAACCAGGCTTCCTGACAACTTGTATACAAGAGTGCAAAAAGTAGTTTTAACACTGTTTCAGAATTTTAGTTACTTATTACATCCTGTTTCCTCTGCAAGACTGAACTTATTAGCATTTCTGGTTCTGGCACAGTGCCTGGTATATATACATTCTCAACAAATAATGATTAATTCATTTTTGGTAATACTAATATTCAATTACAGCAGCAAAAATGATCAATAGAGTTACACTTTGTTGAATTGCCAGGCACCAGGTGGTTCACAAAGATTATCTTCTTTCATTCTCAAAACAACTCTTGTATAATTACCCCTGTTCTACAGGTGAGGAACATAAGAATTTCAATAGCTTGTACAGAGTCACAAGAAACTGTCATTAGCTACAGTAGTCAAGATTATCAAACATATTATAAACTTTTCTGCATTTTTCAAAAAGCAAGAATATATATTTCACAGGTGTTATGTCATCACTACAGGAGCCCTGATGGCTCAGTGGCTAAAGTGTTGAGCTGCTCACCAAAAGGAACACACCAGCCACTCTTCAGGAGAAATATGTGGCGGTCTGCTTCTGTAAAGATTAACAAAACACCAAACCAAACCCACTGCCGTCGAGTTGATTCCGACTCATAGTGACCAGCCTTGGAAATACTATGGGCAGTTCTATTCTGGGAGCCCTGGTGGCACAGTCGTTAAGCATTCAGCTGTTAACAAAAAGGTCTGCAGGTTGAATCCACCATAGGGACACTGTGAGTCGGGATCGACTTGATGGGCAATAGGTTTGGTTTTCCTGTGTGTCATCACTGTGGTGTTTTCCCCAAGGTTATGCTCAGGAGAGAGCAGATATCAGGAGAGAGTACCATTTTGCTAAGGTGGGCTGTCTGTTAAGGCGGACTGTCCTAGTATCATTTTTTGATGCTCTTATATTTTCACATCTAGTCCTTAAAAACTTCAGCATGGACAATTTTAAATAATCCACAGAAAATCAGGACTGATAGTATCAGTTGGTCAATCTGATAGCTCATACTTGTGAGTATTTGCCTGGAGGAGAAACAAGTACTTCAGGTTTGTAGTTTTAGTTAAGGCAAATTATTAATGCTGTGAAACCAACTCTTCAGCCATGGATTGGACTGGACAATGGGTTGAAGAGGGATGCTGGTGAGGAGTGAGCTTCTTGGATCAGGTGGACACTTGAGACTATGCTGGCATCTCGTGCCTGGAGGGGAGATGAGAGGGTGGAGGGGGTAGAAGCTGGCGAAATGGATACGAAAAGAGAGAGTGGAGGGAGAGAGAAGGCTTTCTCATTAGGCGGAGAGTAATTGGGAGTATGTAGCAGGGTGTATATGGGTTTTTGTGTGAGAGACTGACTTGATTTGTAAACTTTCACTTCCCAAAAGCACAATAAAAAATTACAAAAAAAAATTATTAATGCTGCATGTTGACTGATCTGTATATTGCAGTGGTTTATTTACGATGCATTACTTATATTGGGAAATAATACTAATCTTTATGTTAACAGTTTCATTCATTTTTAAGGTAATCATTTATAAAGTTTTCATATAGTTTAATTTTGGAATAATTTATAGATAGATAAGGAGACATAATATGAAATGAGGAAAACACAGTCTATCTTCCCTGTGGCTTTACTTTTTAAAACCACTAAAACCAAAAAACAAGCAAACGAACAAACCCATTGCCATCTAGTCAATTCCGACTCATAGTGACTTTACAGCACGGCATAGAGCTGTCCCAAAGAGCTCCCAAGGCTGTAAATCTTTATGGAAGCAGACTGCCACATCTATCTCCCCCAGACCAGCTGGAGGTTCAAATCTTTCGGTTAACAGCTGAGCACTTAACCACTGCACCACCAGGGCTCCCCTTCAAAATCACTACCATTAGAAAAACAAACTTTAAGCAAAAGAAAAAAAAAGCATTGTTAGGCAGTTTTGCATCATGCATGCTAAAACTGTCTGAATTAAAACATCTCCGTTTCCTAAAACATGTTTTAGACATGTAAATTAGGTGTTACATTTATTAGGAAGCAGTCTAATTTAAACCCCGAAATGTTATATAACGGCAGTTATTGTTGAAGGGTGTTATGGATTGAACTGTGTTTGTGTCCCCCAAAAATACGTGTTGTAAATCCTATACTCCATGCCTGTGGTTATAATCCCATCTGGGAAGGAGTTGTCTGTTATGTTAATGAGGCAGGATTAGTATGGGGTGTGTCTTGAGCCACTCTCTTACGAGATACAAACGGCCCAAGCAGAGATGGGGAGAAGATAAGACAGCATGCCACATGAAGATCACCAAAGAGCCAAGGAATAGGGACCTTCCGCCAGAGCTGACAGAGAGAGAAAGCCTTGCCCTACAGCTGTCACCTGGAGTTTGGACTTCTAGCCTCCTAACTTGTGAGAAAATAAATTTCTGTTTTTTACAACCACCACTTGTGGTACTTTTGTTATAGCAGCAATAGATAACTAAGACAAAGGGTTATTGAGTTTCTGTTTAACTTTTGGAAATGAACAGGGGTGAGAGTAGCATAACATGGAAAATGTAATTAAGGTCACTGAATTGTAAACATGGAGTCCTCAAATTTCAAACAAATTCCATTCTGAAACCTGTCTTTGAATCGAATTTGTACATAAGTCAGAACATTTATGTGCAATTCATATCTAATGTCAGTTAGTCAAATGTTTGTCTTAGTATATAGTTTATAGTGTACTTTTCTATAAATGAAAAACACTAAAGAAACATTTCCAGATACACTAAAACATCTTTAACATAATAATACAGTAAAAGTAATAATAGCGTTTTGATGCCCCTTCCAAAGTAACACCTGTTTGTTATTATGAACCATTTTATGTACCTCTAATTTGTTTTACCGGGGTGGTAGTTTGTAACTACAGGTTGCATTTAAGTCGGACATTTGTTACCCAGTGACTGCCTGCACTTAAAAATAGTTACAAAGGTCAACTTTGTTATATCTATTTTACCACAATAAAATTTAGAAAAATAAAAATAGTCTTCATATTACAAACTAGATATCAAAAGAAAACACAATACCATCAATACAATAACCACCAATTAGGAGAAAAGATTATAGAACTTACATACTACATCTTACGATATAGTCTAAAAATTAATTATGCAAATATAGTTGGATTTTCTGGAGTCCCTGGGCAGTAAAAACAGTTAATGTGCTTGACTACTAACTGAAATGTTGGCAGTTTAACTCCACCCAGAGGCACCTCAAAAGAAAGGCCTGGCTATCTACTTCTGAAAAATCAGCCATCGAAACCCTTTGGCTCACATACTCTAACACACATGGGGTCACCACAGGTGGAAATCGGCTTGATGGCAACTGGTTTCAATTGGTTTCAGTGCGTCCTTTCTAAATGTAACAGCAAGATAACAAAATGTGCTCCAGCTTTTCAAATTGTTTTCAAGCTGTTCACATGCCCAACCTCATCAAGAAGGGTGATTTTATTAAGGCCCACTAGTGTACCATCAGAAATAATAGTACATAATTAAAGCACCGAATTTTGGTGTATATAAAAACCCAAACGCACAGCTATAGAGTCGATTCTGGCTCATAGCAACCCTACAGGACAGAGTAGAACTGTCCCATAGGGCTTCCTAGGCTGTAATCTTTACAGAAGTAGACTGCCACATCGTTCTCGCTCAGAGCAGCTAGTGGGTTGCAACTGCCAACCTTTCAGTAAACAGTGAAGTGTTTTAACCACTGTGCCACCAGGGCTCCTTGGTGTATATTAAAAAAAAAAAAAAAAAAAAACCTTTACCATTGAGTCAATTCCGACTCATAGCGACCCTACAGGACAGGGTAAAACTACTCCATAGGGTTTCCAGTGAAAGGCTGGTGGATTCAAACTGCCAATCTTTTGGTTAGCAGCTTGAGCTCTTAACCACCATGGCACCCGGTCTCCTTGGTGTATACAGAAACATAGAAATGCAAAAGGGTTACTTTTCCTGTTAGTTATTCTCAACAAGAAGTTATTGATAACAGTGACTCCACTTCTCACTTTCAAGTAATTAATAAACACAAGGATGGAACCCAAAATAATCTAAACAGAGTATCCAGGCTTGATGGAAGAGGGGAAATACTACTCTCAATTTGAAAATCTTATTAATGTTTCCAACTTCCTTTATTACCTGAAATTTATCAGTATTTTCAACTTAAGTAAGGAGTCCTGGTGACGCAGTGATTAGGCGCTCAGCTGCTAACCGAAAGGTCAGTGATTCGAACCCACCAGCCTCTCTGCAGGAGAAAGATTTGGCAATCTGCTTCCTTAGAGTTTACAGCCTTGTAATCCCTATAGGGCAGCTCTGTGCTGTCCCATAGGGTTGCTATGTGTCAGAATCAATTTGATGGAATGGCTTTGGTTTGGTTTTGGTTCAACTTAAATATTTCTATACTCATCCCACATTCTGAAGACCTTTCAGACACAAGCACAACAAGAAAATATTCCTAAGTGAAATTAGCAAGAAAGATACGACTCTTAATAAACCTGGTTCGTCATTCTATAATGTGCATATAAAATACTAACGGACAAATTGTAGTGCTAATATACAAAGATGGGGACATTGATGGTTCTGTGGCAGAATTCTCACCTTCCATGTGGGGACCCAGGTCCAATTCCCTGCCAAGGCACCTCATGCCCAGCCACAGAGGCTTCCATGTTGCTATGACGCTAAACAGGTTTCTGCAGGACTTCCAGACTAACACAGACTAGCAAAAAAGGCCTGGAAATCTATTTTCAAAAAATCAACCAATGAAAACTCTATGGATCACAAGATTCCAATCTGCAACAGATCACAGGGATGCCGCAGGACCTCAGCATTCGGTTCTTTTGTGAAAGAGGTCCCCACGGGTCAGGGGCTGACTCAAGGGCAGCGAACAACCATACAGAGCAAGAGACCAGTAGCAAAGTGATTTCTCTCTTCTTTTATGGCTCATTTTTCATAAATCAGTTGTCAATGTATTTAACTTTCCAGCTATAAAAATGTAAAGGACATAACGGGAACATAACAGAAGTATCTTTATTCGAAAACAGTAAAAATATGAAGCTTGATACTTTTAAGACTTTCAAGAATGGGTGAAGACAAACAAAGCAACATCTAATACACAGCACTGTAAAAAAGCTCATGAAGGTTTGAAGAGAAAGGACGCTAGGGCCATCTCAGTCCACCCTTAAGGAGATTTACACCCCACTGAAATAACATTGCTTCTTCAAAGGATTACATTCACTCATCATCTTTTTTTTTTTTTTTTTTTTTAGGTAACGTCCTGCAATTAGTATGCATCTCAGAAGGAAAAATAAAACACAATAAAAGTGGTGAAGATTTTTCTAGGAAGGTTTACCCTTAAAAAAAAAAAAAAAAGACAGAAATACAAAGCCATGAACTCACCAAGGGCAGGACTTTTTTTTTTTTTAATTGAACTAGTCGTATTAGTTCTTCTTTCATCCTAAAGAAAACATCTGTCAGCAAACCAGCTGAACTAATAAACACCCTAATGTGTTAGAAAAGACTGTGCCTTGATCCTTTCAAAATATAAAAGATAAACATAAATTCTCTCTTGGGAATGTAACTAATTGTTAGTAGGCATTTGCAAGGAACCAAGGCACATAAAAAATCATCTGTTCCGAACTATTTTGTTTATGTCCCAGAGTTATAGCCCAGGTGGAAGGAGGGCATATTTTAAAACTAAACCTTAGAGAAAAGATGAGAGAATATAAATTAGGACTATGCTGTGACATTTTAAAGGTAGCCTTCACAGATGTGGAGGAGAGGCAGTTACATCACAAACCCTTATTAGTAAAAACATTCAGAAGTACTTGAATATTTATTCTACCTCTAAATTTAAATCCGCGTCTATAATTCATAGATGTTCATGCTGCTTTTGATAAAAAGGAAGTATTAACATTAGTTTGTTTAATGAGAATTAAACAACTGTCTGCTACACAGGATTTTAAATTCTAATGTTACTGTATACTTTTATATATGTATTAAGTAACATACGGCAAAAATAGTCAACAAAACAGCTAGTCTTAAATAACCCAAAATGTATGATCTAGCTGACAAACTTCAATTGCTCCCTTTCTTTGTGTATGTTTTCCAGGTCATCATCGCCTACTGGACATAAAGCCATATGACTGCATAATTTCCCATTTAAAAATGGAGAAGAACACCACTCCTGGGCATAAAGCTATGTGACCGCAGTGAAGGATGGAGAAGAACACCACATCCACTGGATGGTCCTATCTGTTCATCTCAGTGTAAGGGTCAAGCTGTGTAGTCCCCAGAAACTATCATTAAACAGGACAACTTAATAATGCACTGGGGAAGAAATCACTTAATATTCGTGTTGACAGAAAAGAAAAGAAGATTAATCGCAGGACCTTGGTCTTCTCTAGGAGGACTCTGGAAGGCTCTAGGTTCTAGTCGGAGGGAAACTGATTGCTTTAAAGTAGCTCACAGCAACCCTCTGATGAAATGCTAAGGTTTACTGCAAATTGGCCCTCGATGAAAAATGAGACTACTTCTTTCCTTTAACTTCAAATTAATCATATTGTACCATTGATCTTTGTTTTCTGTACTGTGCTTCTCACAACCCTTTCCCCTCTTTTGTGTGGAAAAGCAATTTTTTCAAAGAATTTTAAGCAATTATAAAGAATATCTCCTCTTTCATGTTGAGTTCACCCTACAGGTGATTTGGAAAACAGCACGTTTGCTTCTCTTAGCAAATAAAAATGCTGTGTCTATGGGTTTGTCTCTTACTGCTTTGCTTATGATAAAGTAAACACTGGAAAAATAATGACCAATGTTTACCTGGTATTTCAAGTGCTGAGTTGAAAGCATTCACCCTGTTAAATATTATTTTTAATAACAGTGATTAAATATAATTACAACTCTTTTTCCCCTGAGCAATTTATTAACCCCCTTTAGGTTAAATACTTGTTTGCTGCAATTTTTAGAGGGCCATTGTTTTCATATCTATTAAACATTTTCCTCAAAACCTACCTACAAAACCCTCAAAAGCTGCAATATCACAAACATAATCAAAGCTTATCAGATTAATTTCCAACCCATGTTTTATAAATGATTTTCTTTTTGACTTCTGGTAATCAGTGCACTGAACTAAGTCATGGGGGCCTAAGAGTTCTTCCATTAAAAAAAATAAAAAACCAACCACACTCTTACAGTTAAAAAAGAAATGCAATCTTGAATTAAAAAAAAAAAAAAAAGATTGATGTGGGATACAGACTCAAAGCACACGAACTTTAAGGATTGTAGAAGCTTACCATCTCTAGCGTACATTAAACATGAAATGTATTCATTCATAAATATTTTGACCACCTAAAAACAGCTCAGTACTGAGTATGCACTAGTGAACAAAATAGACCTCTGGAGGTTACTGTTTGTAGATAAGTATATAGTATATAAGCATATGTTTAGAAATTGTGATAAGTATCATAAAGGAGAATGTATGGGGAGGAAATAATTTGAGTTACTGGACAAAGAAAGTGTTCTTTAAGTAAAGGACTCCTAAGCAGAGACCTGAAATATAAACGGAGTTAGCAAAGATCAGAACTGGAAAAGAACATTCCTGGCAAAAGGACAAGTACAGGTAGTCTCTTCATTGGGAAAATCCTTGGCATATTCTAGAAACTGAAATAACAGCAGCATAGCTACAGTACAGCAAGCAAGAGAGAGAGTGGTGAAATAAAGATTGGAAAGGAGGTAGTTATGGGCAAGACTATATAGAAATTTAAAAGGCTATGTTAATTATTAGAATTCCATCATAATAAGTAGGACAGAAATCACTGAGTGTTTTAAACAGGACGCTAACAGAACCTGGTTCCCATTTTCAAAAACCACCCTAGCTACTCTAAGGAGAGTTGGCTGGAAGGATGTAGATCAATTAGGAGGTTCTCGCAGTAACCCAGATAAGAGATGATGGTCACTTGCAGGCACAGGGAGTAGATAGATGTGTTCTTTATTTTGGAGGTGGAGTCAGGACATAGCTCAGTTTCATGGTAGTAAGAAAACTTTCTCACGTTCAATCTTTCTGCCAGAGATGACACGGGAAGTGGATGGTTTCCTAACCACTTAAAAAATGGCCTAGAAAGGCCCTGAGAAAGATGCTAAGACAGCAATCACTCACAGGAGGGAGCATCTCCACACACCACCAACCCCAGCCCTCACCTCAAATGGACTCTGCTGGGGAATATCTGTGCCCCTTGGGCAACCTGCTTAATGACCATGCTTTCCAAAACACCATCACTCATTTCACAGGAGTTGGAGGAAAAACAATAGATAAGAGAATCGATTTCATTTTTCATTTATGAGTTTTGCAAATGGAGGAGGAGGGACTTTTCTTCTTTCTAGGCAAAAAGCTTAAGATCTGATGTTTTAGCGAACTCTCAGCTATGTATTATACAAAACTCACCAGGGTATGTATGCCCAAGCTGCTGGTTTTATTTTAATGTAATCATATTTTACAAACGGTGTTTCTAAAAGTAAGGTTTTTTTGGACTGGAAACTTGTTCATTTATTGGATTTACATGGAAGAAGAAAAGGAAAGCTCTAGCTGGGAAGGTGATATATGTCTCCTCAGAAGGTGAAGGTTCTACATAGAATATTTCCTGGAAGGACATAAATAAATCTGTTAATAGTGATTGTTCCTAAAGAGACTGGGAGATAAAGATGGGTGGGAGACTTTCTTTTCACATTATAACCTTCTGTAGTTTGGAATGATTTGCTAATACTATCTAATCTAACTAAACAAGCAAACAAACAAACTGATAAAGAAACCACCTATAATTCCTCCCCACTCATTAGAATTACGGTATTGGTGAAGGATATTGAATATATGCACTGCCAGAAGAACGAACAAATCCATCTTGGAAGAAGCATAACCAGAATGCTCCTTAGAATGGAGGATGGCAACCATTTGAGGTACTTTGTACATGCCATCAGGAGGGACAATATTATTAATTTCAAATGCAAGCAAAATTTTGCTGAAGATCATTCAAAAGCGGCTGCAGCAGTATTTTGACAGGGAATTCCCAGAAATTCAGGATGGATTCAGAAGAGGATGTGGAACCAGGGATATCATTGCTGACGTCAGATGGATCCTGGCTGAAAGCAGAGAATACTAGAAGGATGTTTTCCTGTGTTTTATTGACTATGCAAAGGCATTCGACTGTGTAGATCATAACAAATTATGGATAACATTGAGAAGAGGAATTCCAGAACACTTAATTGTACATAGATCAAGAGGCAATTGTTCACACAAAACAAAGGGATAATGAGTGGTTTAAATTCAGTAAAGGTGTGTCAGGGTTGTATCCTTTCACCTTACCTATTCAATCTGTATGTTGAGCAAATAATCCAAGAAGCTGGAGTATATGAAGAAGAAGGAGGCCTCAGGACTGAAGGAAGACTCATTAACAACCTGCATTACGTAGATGACACAACATTGCTTGCTCAAAGTGAAGAAGACTTGAAGCACTTGCTAATGAAGATCAAAGACCACAGCCTTCAGTGTGGATTACACCTCAACAACAACAACAACAAAAATCCTCATGACTGGACCAATAAGCCACATCATGATAACTGGAGAAAAGACTGAAATTGTCAGATTTTATTTTACTTGGATCCACTCAACACCCATGGAAGAAGCAGTCAAGAAATCAAAAGACACATTGCATTGGGCAAATCTGCTGCAAATGACCTCTTTAAAGTGTTGAAAAGCAAAGATGTCACCTTGAAGACTAAGGTGCGCCTGACCCAAACCATGATATTTTTGATCGCATCATATGCATGTGAGAGCTGGACAATGAATAAGGAAGACCGAAGAAGAATTGACACCTCTGAATTGTGGTGTTGGCGAAGAATATTGAACATACCTTGGACTGCCAAAAGAACAAACAAATCTGTCTTGGAAGAAGTACAACCAGAATGCTCCTTAGAAGCAAAGACGGTGAGATTGCGTCTTACATACTTTGGACATGTCGTCAGGAGAGATCAGTCCCTGGAGAAGGACATCATGCTAGGTAAAGTAGAGGGTCAGCGAGCAGAAAAGGGAAGACCCTCAACAAGATGGACTGACACAGTGGCTGCAACAACAGGCTGAAGCACAACGACGACTGTAAGGATGGCACAGTACCGGGCAGTGTTTTGTTCTGTGGTACATAGGGTCGCTATGAGTCGGAACCAACTCAATGGCACCTAACAACAACAACATCAGGAGGGACCAGTCCCTGGAAAAGGCCATCAGGTTTGGTGAAGCAGAGGGTCAGTGAAAAAGAGGAAGTCTCTCAACAAGATGGATTGACAAAGTGGCTGCAACAATGAGCTCCAACATAGCAATAATTGTGAGGATGGCATAGGACTGGGCAATGTTTCGTTCTGTTATACATAGGGTCACTATGAGTCAGAACCCATGTGGCAGCACCTAACAACAACCATAACACACCACTCAGTTAACATCTTGGATTATATCCAATCCATCAGCAAGTCTTCCAACCTGGCCTCACTTTTCAACTATCTGTGTAGCTTTCCTCCATCCATTCCCAAGTGTGATAAAGTTTCTCCTTGTTTCCACTAGTGCTCCATGATAGCTTACCCTCTGCCCAATAGCCTAACATGGTGGTGTTGTTGTGTGCAATTGAGTCCATTCCAATTCACAGCGACCCCGTGTGACACAGCAGAATTGCCACACAGGCTGAAATTCTTACAGCCGCAGATTGCCAGCTTTCTCTTGTAGAGAGGCTGGTGGGTTCCAACTGCTAACTTTTTGTTTAGCAGCAAAGTGCTTAACTACTGCACTAACAGGGCTTCCTATAGCCAAAGGTACCTCTTAAAATGTAAAACAAATTATGCTTTATCTGTGCTTAAAACCCTCCAAAAGATTTTCTTTATATTTACAACAAAATCCATACTATATATCAACAAAACCCTAGTTATTGCAGCTCTTGCCTTCTTCCACCCTCATTTTGTCCCACTCTTTCCAGGCATGCCTTGCAGACAATGGGAAGCAAACCAGCTATCTGCACATTAAGTTTGCTCCCAACTTAGGTCCTCCATACAGGCTCTTCCTCTCCTACAATGTTTTTCTTGCACATTTTGCAAGGCTGATCTTTATTCAGTCTTAGCT
The DNA here is from genome assembly GCF_030014295.1 of Loxodonta africana. NCBI lineage: Eukaryota > Metazoa > Chordata > Mammalia > Proboscidea > Elephantidae > Loxodonta > Loxodonta africana. The sequence goes on from NC_087361.1 coordinate 35,447,590, forward strand.
CAAATATTCCCTTCTGGCAGGTCTTCCCTGCCCCACCTGGCACAGTCATAACATAATTCTTTACCTTCAAAACACCAAACTGTCTCTAAAACTGTCTAAACATTTATTTCATTTCCTGCATATTGTCTCTCTCCCCTTCAACCCTCTAGCACGGTGGCTTTAAAAGAGCAGGTACTTGGTCTGTGCTTCTCATCACTATAAGGAAGTTTTTCAGCCTAACCAGCTCTAGTTATTTCTGCTAAGTTTAAATAGCCTACACTTGAATGACCGAAGTACCAGAAATCACTGACTCACAAGAAAAAAAAAAAAAATTCCATCCTAGTATAATTTTATTTAGAATCCTTGGATGAGACAAATGGTTAATGAGCTCGGCTGCTAACCAAAAGTTTGGAGGTTCTGGTCTACCCAGAGGTGCCTTGGTAGAAAGGCCTGGCGATTTCTAAAAACCTATCATTGAAAACGGTATAGAACACAGTTCTACTCTAACATACCTGGGGTCATCATGAGTTGGAGTGGACTTGATGGCAGCTGCTTTTATAGTTTTATTACTATACTTTTCTTTTCATTGAATCAGCATAAACTTCCTTAAAATTTCTGCTCATTGCTACTAACTCCAATTCTACTCCTTTGTGTTAAATAAAACAAGTGCCTTCATTCTTTCACATGACCGGATATTAGAAAATTATCCCAATCTAACTTTTCTTTTCCTGCTAAAGCATTGTCATTCTTTCAACAATTTCTCATGTCATGTTTTAAAATCCATCTCAGTTCTCCTCTGCCCCGCTCCTTAAATGATCTCCTCTGAAGAGTTTCTGCCTGTCCTAAAGTGTAGCACTCATAACTGAAAACACACTCGCATATATGAGCTAACAGCACACACCAGAGCACAGGGCACTGAAACTCTCCCTGTTTCTTAAAATCAGAGATAAGCAACCTTTTTCTTAAATAGCAAGACTGTAAATATTTTTTGTTGGGTAGGCCAAACAGTCTCTGTCACAACTACTACATTTTTACAAAAATGAGGTGTCCACTCGTGCCTTCCCCCTCCCCATCCATGTATTTTTTAAGTGGGCCATGTTAACTTTTTTAAGCAGCAGGAAAAAAATAGCATAGCACAATTTACGAAAATACATTCTAAGGGGAGACAGTGGTTAGCAAACAAACATAGAAGGCACACATTATTTGCCTAAAAATACAGTACTCAACTCAGCCTTTGTAATGGGAAAACAGCAAATGGGCATCTCTATGTTCCAATAAAACTTAATTTGAGAATCAAAATGTTTGTCTTCATAAAATTTTCACATGTCAAGAAATATTATTCCAATCGGCACGAAACGAGAGACTGTAAGGGCTGACTCAATAGGGGGAGAGCAAGTGGGAGAAGGGAGTAAGATGTATGTAAACCTACATGTGACAGACTGATTGGAATGGTAAATGTTCACTTGAAGCTTAATAAAAATTAAAAAAAAAAGAAATATTATTCCACTCTTGATTTTTATTCAACTATTTAAAATTGTAAAAAAAAAAAAAAAAAAACAACATAGTTGATAAACCTACTGCCATCTAGGTGATTCCTACATATAGTGAACCTATAGGACAGAGTAGAACTGCCTCATAGGGTTTCCGAGGATTGGCTGGTGGATTCGAACTGCCGACCTTTTGGTTAGCAATCCAAGTTGTTAACCATAGTTAATAGGCCATTCGAAAAGAGAAAGCAGGCTGAATTTACCCCACAGGCAGCACATTGCTCATCCTTGTTTCAGGTAATGTTTCCTTCTAATGAAGTCTAGGATTATGGTGGAGCCCATGGGTGGTTCAAATTGTTAACTCGCTCTGCTGCTACCAAAAGGTTGCAAGTTTGAATCCACCCAGAAGTGTTTTGGAAGAAGGCTAGTAAGAAAAGTTCTACTGTTCCTACTGTAAAAAAATCAGCTTTTGAAAAATCAGCCTATGTAGTACAGCTCTACTCTGACACACATGAGGCCACCATAAGTCCTCCACTGGTGGGTTTTTTAGGAATACACTAGCATGTGGGTGTGGGTTGAGCATCATACTGTGGAATGATTGAATTTAAAGTTCACAAAAACATTGAAGTCTTTATTCACATATTCTACTTTCAATTCTGTCTTCTCCCCTGCTGTGTTGATGCCATTCATCCTCTCCCAGCAATTAATGTACTTGAATTATACTTTCAAGATATATTTCCCTTTAGAACAAATATTAAATTTGAACGTTAAGTGGTTGGTAGGAGGTTTCAGAAATTAGCAATGGAAAAAAGAAATGATTATGTTTCATTCTATACAATGTTCATCTAAATAAATCTTATTCTCCATAGGGTGATTTGTTCATTCTCTTTTAAAAGAATCAAAACAAAATGGATTCTCTAGCTTCCCTTGGGAAAAGACGGTACAACAGAAGGAAGCATCCTTGCAAATGCTGTCTTAATCTTGCTTTGTTTCCAACACATAAGATTTACAGCTGTCTTTCATCACCAAGATATGTTTTCTCATATCAAATTAAGGTTCACACCCTTGACATAAGCATCAACCAAGAAGCCTGTGCATTCTTGGTGGTGACAGAGAATGGAACAACAGAATGGAAGGACAGCCTCCTTCCTCTAGTTACAATTTTATAACAACGATCATGACCAAAAAAAAAAAAGGCTAATATAGCCTTTCTGGAAAAATTTTTGTGTATACACTTGTAGTTATTTTGAAAACAACTAAAAATACCCCAAGAATACAAAGAATGATAACACAGAGAGAAACACACAAAAAAAGCAAAATTTTAAACATAACTTTATGGTTCAAAATTATATATTAAGGAGGTGTTGTTGTTGTTGTTAGGTGCTATCAAGTAGGTTCCGACTCATAGCGACCCTATGTACAACAGAACTAAACACTGCCTGGTCCTGCGCCATCCTCACAATCATTGTTATGCTTGGGCCCATTGTTAAAGGGGTATATACCCAGAAACCAAAAACCCAGTGCCGTGGAGTCGATTCTGACTCATAATACCCTGTAAAAAAATGAGCAATTATAATTTTAAAAATCAACACGTGAAATAATTGTCACCAAAATGAAAAAGAAAAATGTTTTAAAGCATCCTTCTACATCCTATTTAAAAACTACGATTACCTGGTAACTTTCAATGAAAACATGACATTTAAGGTTCATTCCAGGGACTACTCTTTCACAGTAACAGCAATTATGGTTTTCTACCTACTTCCTGAGGATTTGCGTCCTCTGAGGCTAAATACTTCACTGGGGAACAAATGGCCTTAATAAGACAACTTATGAAAAGAAGAAACAAATACTCAGTTCAGCACTGAGTCTATGCCAAGCATGGTCCTAGGTGTTTCCTTGTGTTATCCCGATTAACGTTATTCTCAGGAAAATCCCGTGACATTTGCCCAAATCCCATATCAAACTGAAAACCAGCTTATTTTGGAGACACATATACCAGCTCTTTCAAACTTAGTATTTATGGATTAAACTCTTTCTGTTTTGCACTCATAGTTGTCCACTGGCTCACCATTTGTTAAATACGAATAGTAATGTAAATACCAAATACAAATAGATATTTAAAAAGAAAATTTGGGAAAAACAAAACTGACTCTTAGTGAGTATACAACTGATAAAAGCAATAATATTCACCAAGTTAGAAATTAGCCTACCAATCTGGTATGTTTGGAGGGACCCTGGCTTCAATTAGCATGCTTTGCAAAGAAAATAACAGCTTTGGTTAATCCAATAAATGGTAGTCATTAAGAAAACTTCTATTGTTCCTGGCTCTACTATTGTTGCCAGTTGCCACCGAGTCGATTCCAACTCATGGTGACCCCATGTGTGCAGGTTCGAATGGCTCCATAGAGTTTTCAAAGGTGGGACCTTTTGGAAGCAGATCACCAAGACTGTCTTCCTGGGCACCACTGGGTGGGTTCAAACCATCAAACTTTTGGCTAATCGTCGAATCAAGCATTATCCGCTTGCACCACCCAGGACTTCAGCTCATCTGCAGTGCCAGTTAAATATGCTGTGGGAGTCACACCAGTGAAAAGTCACTTTGAAACGATGCTGAGAATGTTCTTTGGAATTGCTCCCTTATTTACCATTCAGTTTAACAAATTCATTTTAGTCACTCTTAAATAAAGTAGGAACAGTTCTTAAAATCTTTGGAAAATGTACCAAAGCCTACCAAACTAATGCAAGCCGTTTTGTGTCTTTATTTTCGCGTATGCATATAAGGAGGGGTGAGGTGCAGGAGGTTTTTCTGGTTAAAATGGTATTTAAAACAAATGCAAATGAAGCGGTAAAATTTTGCTAAGCAAAAACTGGGTGTTTATTTTTTAAATTACTACAAGGATACCAGCTATCCGTTTGTTTTGTTTTGAATAAATAGAGGGGTAATGGACATAGCTATTGTGTGTTTTAATATTATCTTCCAATAAAAAAATTTTACTCAACACTAAACAAACCATTCCAAACAAATTCTTAGATTTCCTGCTTGTACTCTCAAAAAATTATTTAAAAACGAAAAACAATAACAATACCCACACCAAATCCATTGCCATCTGGTCGATTCTGACTCCTAGCGACCCTGTAAGACAGAGTACAGCTGCGCCATAGGGTTTCCAAGGCTGTAAATCTTTACTGGAGTCGAATACCATATCTTTCTCCCGAAGAGCGGCTGGCTGGGTTCAAACCGCCACCAGGGTTCCTAATAACAATAACTTCCCACAAATAAAATCCAGATTAACCATATAATTAAAACATGATCATATTTAACCTTAACATCTCCACGTGTTAACTTATTTTCTCTATTCTTAGTCCTTGAATTTCTTGATATCATTACATGATTATCAAGAGATGTTATACGTAAACATCTTTTCTAAAGATTTTTTCTTGCTAAGAAACTTTTTCAAAATGATATTTACCATCAATACACATGATAAAATTTTTCAAAAAAATTATATAATTAGGCCATTAGTAAATAAAAATAAGCCTATATAACAGAGTTGATTTTCAAATCACATTTTGCATCTGCGATTAGTATAATCAGAGATATCTTTGACAGCTAATATCATAACCACGAGTTTAAACTTAAGAATCTATGATACATATGAACTTTAATTTCATTAGAATTTAATAGTGATCTTTATTTTTATCAATATAATTGAGTGCAGGCAGTTATAAAGCTACCAATAAAATCAAGGAGGTGGCCTCTTGAAAATTATTCCAGCTGTTTATCTTGCCATGTCCCATAGGTGCACCCATCTTTGTAAATGTATTAGCTTGTTACCGCGCTATTATCAATTACCGAATTGATTATGATGAGACATAATTCTCCCTTGTCACAAGTAAGCAGATACAGTCTGGGTCATTTTTAAAGACATATTAAAAATATCCATGACCTAGAAAAGAAATTTCCTTTGTAGTAAGAAATAGCTTCAGCTTCAATGCCAACGAAATCCTAAGAGAGTGCCAATTATGCCAATTTTGCAAAAACAGATGTATGGTGATTTTGCAATATGGACTATTTTACACCAGGGACAAAGGCCAAGCCATTCATCTCAATTTACTTAGGACCTAAGGCTTAATCTGAACTCTGACCTCAGAGTTGAAAGGTCATCTGTAGATGCAACAATAACACAAGGCATTCTTTTCAAAGAGAAATATATATACATTACTTTCATATTCCATTAATTTTTCAATAAATTATGCAAACAATAATACTGTTTTACTATTTTTAATTTTCCCTTAAAGTCAACTAATTCTAAGAAATATTTAAACTTTGAGCCATAACTAAGGTAACAAAATAATTAATCAATAGTATGAATGATGGCCATTGATTGAAACTCCTCATTTAAGGTGCTCTCCATCTTGATCACCAATAGTCAAATGACACCTGACTAAAGATTGCTAAGAATCTTGTTACTCACTGACTTTAATGGAATTTTGAAAAGAGGTCACAGGAATGACAGGTAATTGGATTTAGATGAAATATAAACGGAAACAATAAGCTATTTTTCATAATTAATTTTGAGAAAGAGATTTTTGTTTGGTTTTGTAGAGAAAAAGAAGTAACTTTATTTCCCTAAAGGTGAGTTGCAACCTTTGTTGACCAACCTGTATGTATCAAGACTACAACAGGCTCTCAATTTAAAACACCTCAATATGTGATTTACAATGCTACTCTTTTCTAGGAAGGAGCCCTGTTGGCACAGTGGTTAAGTGCTCTGCCGCTAACCTAAAGGTCAGTGGCTGGAGCCCACCAGCTGCTCCAGGGGAGAAAGATGTGAGAGTCTGCTCCCATAAAGTTTACAGCCTAGGAAACCCTATGGGCAGCTCTACTGTGTCTTACAGGATTGCTGTGAGTCTGAATTGACTTGATGGCAACAGGTTTGGTTTGGTTCCTTCCTAGGATGCTTCTGAGAATTGACGAAACAATTGCCAAGCACTTGAAGCTCCTTGGGGAGAGTGTGTGATAGTATTACCAAACATTATTGTAATTATTATTATTTTATATGCAGTTCCCCGGGCCATTTTCTTTTTCTAAACCAATTTAGTGTCCTTGATAAAGCCAGATTCACCTCACATTTTAATCAATGAATAAAAGTGCTTTGTGAACACCACCGCCCCATAACCCTGACTCAATCTGGAGTCACACAACCCTGGTCCCTTTCCAGAAACTACTGCTTGTCCTATGCTAAGCATTAATGCTATTAAGTTCTAACGTTAGTTACCTCCATTATCTCCTTGGTGGCCATCAACTTTATGGAAAAATAGGAAATGAGGACATCAGGGAGTCGCTGTCAGGAACCCTTGATCACAGAAAATAAACTACTCTCCCTTTTTACACAGGAGAAAACAAAAATATTTGAGTGAGAAAGCACAAACCATTAGTATGTAGACTGACTTCTGATTTATCTCTCCCCAATTTTTAAATTGTTAATAATTCTACACCTCTTATCTCAGAATATTTCTTTAGATTTTGAAATGTCATGAGCATTCAACTATTCATGTTATTAAAATATATACAATATAAGATTGCAATTTATGCACAAGTGTTTTTACTACTTGTTTTTCATACACTTGAAATTTGTTTCATAAACTCTTATAAACTAATCTTTATACAATTCTTTGAAAGGAATAAACTGAATATAATTGAATATATTCTCCTTTTAAGGTGATTTTTAAAAGAATGTCAACTATTTGTGACAACAAACATGATAATTAAACGAAAAAAATGAACCCTCGTACTTTCATGTCATCATATAACAGAAAGCTTCACGATAGAAATATAAGTATATCTACTTTTCCAAAGGTTTTAAAATCAACATGAAGAAAACAGGCTTGCCCTTCCATCAGGTGAACAGATAAACAATTACAATAAGTGGATATTAAGAGAATATACTTAAATAATTAAACACACAAACATAGATAGGAAGTAACCCAGTCAAACTCCAAAATACTTCTAGCGTGTGTTTTCAGGAAATGATGAACAGAATCATTTTTAATTTCTAGGCACTACTAATGACTTCAGAGCCCTGATGGCGTAGTGGTTAAGAGACTGGCTGCTAACCAAAAGGCCAGCAGTTTGAATTCACCAGCCGCTCCTTGGAAACTCTTTACTGATGACTTCAGAGCCCTGACGGCGCAGTGGTTAAGAGATTGGCTGCTAACCAAAAGTTCAGCAGTTTGAATTCACCAGCCACTCCTTGGAAACTCTTTACTGATGACTTCAGAGCCCTGACGGCGCAGTGGTTAAGAGATTGGCTGCTAACCAAAAGGTCAGCAGTTTGAATTCACCAGCCACTCCTTGGAAACTCTTTACTGATGACTTCGGAGCCCTGATGGCGCAGTGGTTAACAGACTGGCTGCTAACCAAAAGGTCAGCAGTTTGAATTCACCAGCCGCTCCTCGGAAACTCTACGGGGGCAGCTCTACTCTGTCTGAAAGGGTCGCTACGAGTCAGAGTTGACTTCACGGCAAGGGTATAGTTTTTTGTTTTTGTTTTTGTTTTTATTGATGACTTCAGCAAAACAAAGAGAAGAGTAGTTTTGCTGAGTCTAGAACAAGCTGGGACAAAGAGCCGAATTAAGTGGGCCAGGTTCATTTAATTCAGCAAATATTTATTGAACATTTCTTACGTGTTAGGTTTTTCCTACCTACTACAAGCAATAACAAGTGAGGAAGAAACAGCTACTGACACGAGGTAGTTTAACATAAGTGTAATTCATAAAGCAAATACATAGATTACAACAATTCCAGTAAAGTTAAATATAATCCAGGGGAGAGAAAGAAAAGGTCATGGGAAAGGAAATCTCATCAATCCTCCATTAACTTCCTGCCTTGCAGCATATATTTGAAACTTAATTGTTTTTGTAACACCCCTATGTCTTTGTAAATTCATCCCAGCTTCAACCACCTTCCTCCATTCTCAAAGATAGATCTAAGGTTCCCAAGCAACCTTTTCTTGAGTCATTCCTTACCAGTGTCTCACTATCAATCCTAGAAAGCTCATTAAGAATCAAACTAGAGAGGTTTTAGGAAATAGCCACCTAAGCTTCTTCCCCAGCCTTTGCATGTAACTGGTCTGAAGTAGGCCCTGGCTAAATCCTACTCTTCTCCTGGACTCCACTCAAGGTGTCTTACTGAGCCTTTTCTCACCCCTAGAAGTGTTTAGATATCCATCCGATATGCTCCATAGCACTCTGAGGCCACCTCTAACCTAACAGCTTATCGCACTCTACGGTATTCACGATTGACTTGTGGGCCTCTAGTTGTTGTTGTAGTTAGGTGCCCTTGACTAGGCTCCGAATCACAGAGACCTCATGTATAACAAAACAAAATGCTGCCCTGTCCTATAACATCCTCACAATCATTGCTATGCTTGAGCCCATTGCTGCAGCCACTGCACCAATCTCATTAAAGGTCTCCCTCTTTTTCACTGACCTTCTAGTTTACTAAGCATGATGTCTTTCTCCAATAATTGGTCCCTCCTGATGATATGTCCAAAGTAAGGAAACAAAGTCTCTTCTACTTATGGGCTTTAACTACCAACCTGTAAATTCCCCCAGGAGCAGAACAATTCTCCAGTGTCTCCTCTTCGTGATTGGTATAAAACTAAGATTCCTTACCCAAATGATCTGCATAAACAACCCAGCCTTCTTTCACTTTCCCTTGGCTCATAACTTTCCTGGCCACTCTCACAGGTTCTCAAAGGTGCTGCGTTCTTCCCTTCCCTGGTCCCACTTCAGGACCTTCTTTCTGCCTGTAATGCTCTTCCAAAACCCAACTCCTCTCCTAGCTGTCTCTGATACCATCAACATAAATGTTACTGCCCAGAGAGGCCTCTAGGCCCAAAGGAGTAAATTTTGTATATTTTTAAGCCAATTTCTGACCCTCTGTACTTTTTCTCTATAATACTTAAATCCATCTTAAATAAAAACGTATTCAGTGTGATAATTTATTATCTATATTTCCCACTAAAATGAGCAAATGAGCGCTCACCCTGCTAATACAAGCACCCAGAATATCAGCATAATGCTGATGCTCAGTAAATATTTTATTTATTTCTTGTGTTGTTGAGAATATACACAGCAGAACACAAATTCAACAATTCCTACACATACAATTCAGTGACATTGATCACATTCTCCGAGGTGCGAAATCATTCTCACTCTTTTCATGAATTGTTTTCCCTATTAACATAAACGCACTGCACCCTAAGGCTTGTATCTGATCTTTTGAGTTGTTATTGTCAATTGGATCCCATGTGGGTAACTCTTAAAAGTATAAAATGCTCAAAGCAGGAAAAAAAAAAAAAAACACCCGTTTGCCATCAAGTCAATTATGACTCATAGCAATCCTACAAGACAGAGTAGAAATGCCCCATACAAAATTGCTGGTGACAGGAATGAAAAGCTGGAAATAAAGAAGAAGGATCATTAACTGGAAAATATAGCCTTGGTGATAGAAACAATGCCGGAGACGGCATGATAGAATTTTACAAGACAAATGACTTATTTGTTGCAAGTACATTTTTCAACAACATAAAAGAAAACTATGCAGGTGGACCTCACCAGACGAAATACATGGGAATCATATCAATTACATCTCTGGAAAGAGACAACGGAGAAGTTCAATATCATCAGTCAGAAGAAGGCCAAGGGCTGACTGCAGAGCAGGCCATCAATTGCTCACAATGCAAGTCCAAGTTGAAGCTGAAGAAAATTAAAACAAGTCCACAAGAGCCAAGGTACAACCATGAGTCTATTCCATCTGAATTTACGAACCATCTCAAGAATAGATTTGATGCAATGAACATTAATGGCTGAAGACCAGGTAAGTTGTGGAATGAAATCAAGGACATCATACATGAAGAAAGCAAAAGGTCATTTAAAAGAAAGAAAAGATCAAAATAGATATTACAAGACATTCTGAAACTTGCTCTTGAATGTACAGTAGCTAAAATGAATGGAAGAAATGATAAAAAGAGCAGAACAGAAGATTTTGAAGAGCAGCTTGAGACGACAAAGTATTACAATGAAATATGCAAAGACCTGGAGTTAGAGAACTAAAAAGGAAGAACACGCTCAGCATTTCTCAAGCCGAAAGAAACGAAGAAAAAATATAAGCCTTAGAGCTTCAGTATTGAAGGATTCTATTGGCAAAAAAAGTGAAGGACGTAGGAAGCATTAAAAGAAGACAGAAGGAACACACAAAGTCACTGAACCAAATATAATTGGTCAGTATTCAACTATTTCAGGAGGCAGCATATGATCGAGAACTGATGATGCTGAAGGAAGAAGTCTAAGCTACACTGAAGACATTGGCAAAAATATAAGCCTCCAGGAAATGACAGAACATCAACTGAGATGTTTCAACAAATGGATGCAACGTTGGCAGCACTCAGTTGTCTATACCAAGAAATTTGGAAGACAGCTACTGGCCAAGTGTCTGTAAGAGACCCATATTGGTGCACACTCCAAAGAAAGGTGATCCAACAGTGTATGGAAACTATTGAACAATATCATTAATACCACACGCAATTAAAATTTTACTGAAGATAATTAAAAAAACAGTTGCAGCAGTATATTGACATGGAACTGCCAGAAATTCAAGCCCAATTCACAAGAGGACTTAGAATGAGGGATATCATTGCTGGTGTCAGATGGATCTTGACTGAAAGCAGCGAATACCAGAAAGATGTTTACCTGTGTTTTACTATGTAAAGTTTTACTGTGTTTTACTATGTACTGTGTGGATAATAACAAATTATGGATCACACGGGGATGAACTGGAATTACAGAACACTTAATTGTACTCATGCAGAACCTGTACATAGACCAAGAGGCAGTCATTTGAGCAGAACAAGGGGATACTGTGTGGTTTAAAATCAGGAAAGGTATGTGTCAGGGTTGTGTCCTTTCACCATACTTATTCAGTCTGTACGCTGAGCAAATAATTCAAGAAGCTAGACTGTATGAACACAGCATCAGGACTGGAGGCAGACTCCTCAGAACTGAACCAATATGCAACATCATGATAATTTGGAGAAAATACTGAATTTGTCAAGGATTTCATTTTACTTGGATCCACAATCAATGCCCATGAAAACAGCAGTCAAGAAATCAAATGATCCCAAATATGGGGGAAGTCAGCACAACTTGCCTAAAGCAAATAAAGACACTAAGGAGTACACAAGGAGGCAGGGAGGGAAAGAGGTATTCACTAATTAGATAGTAGACAAAAAAGTCAGACCTACCCGTCTGACTGAGACTGGAGGAACCCTGGAAGACATGGCCCCCGGACTATCTATTAACCCAGAACTAAAGCCATTCCCAAAGCCAACTCTTCAGACAAAGATTAGACTGGAGTATAAGACATAAATGATACTCCTGAAGAGTATGCTTCTTAGTTCAAGTAGCAAGAGACTAAATGGGCAACTCCTGTCTGGAGGCAAGATGAGAAGGCAGAAAGGGACAGGAACTGGTTGAATGGACATGGGAAATCTGAGGTGGAAAGGAGGGGTGTGCTGACCTATTACAGGGATAGCAGCTAGGGTCACATAACAATGTGTGTATAAATTTTTATAAGAGAAACTAACTTGAGCTGTAAACTTTCACTTAAAGCACAATAAAAAAATTAAAAAAAAAAAAAGAACGCTCCTTAGAAAGGAAGCGGTAAGACTTCATCTCACTTACACTGGAATGTTATCAGGAGGGACCAATCCCTGGAGAAGGACATCAAGCTTGGTATTATGGATTGAATTGTGACCCCCAAAAATGTGTCAACTTGGCTAGGCCATGATTCCCAGTATTATGCGATTGTCCACCTTTTTGTGATCTGCTGTGATTATACTATGCATTATAAATTCTAATCTCTATGATGTTAATGAGGCAAGACCAGAGGCAGTTATGTTAATGAGGCAAGATTAGAGGCAGTTATGTTAATGAGGCAGGACTCAATCCACAATATTAGGTTATACCTTGAGTCAATCTCTTTTGGGATACAAAAGAGAGATTGAACAGAGAGGAGAGGGACCTCATGCCACCAAGAAGGAAGCGCCAGGAGTGGAGCATATCCTTTGGACCCACAGTCCCTGAATTGAGAAGCTCCCAGATCAGGGTAAGACTGATGACAACTAGGACCTTCTCCCAGAGTCGACAGAGATAGCCTTCCCCAGAAGCTGTCGCCCTGAATTTATCATCTTTCTCCCATAGAGCAGCTGGTGGATTAGAAGCTCTAACCTCTCTGTTAGCAGCAGAGCATTCAATCACTGTGCCACATTCTTTACCAATTAAACTAAACTGTTGTTTGATTTAAAGAATCTTCAGGAGATACTTTTGGTTTAAGGGTTAAAGATCATCTCAAGGCAATTGTATTCGGGGTTCTCCCAGCCTCAACGGCTCCAGAAATATGGATTCAATGAGATCATGAAATTCTATTCTGTGTTTTTCCCCTTTTGATCAGAATTCTTCTGAGGAATCTTTAATTAACACATTCAGTAGTGGTAGCCAGGCACCATCCAATTCTTTTCTCTTGGACACAGAGGTACTTGTTCATAGAGGCAATTACTCACACATTTCATTTCCTCTTCCTATTCTTGACTCTCCTTCTTCCTCTGTTGCTTTTTGTTGTTGTTGTTATTGTTGAGAATATGCACAGCAAAACATACACCAATTCACAGTTTCTATATATACTACTCAGTAACATCGATTAAATTCTTTTGAGTTGTGCAACCATTCGCACCCTCCTTTTCTGAGTTGTTTCTCCATAATTAACATACACTCACTGTCCCCTAAGGTTCCTATCGAATCTTTTGAGTTGCTGTTGTCAATTTGATCCCATATAGATAATTCCTAAAAAAGGATAATGTTCAGGGGAGACATTTTTTACTATTTAAGCTAAACTACTGTTTGGTTTCAAGAAGACTTCAGGGAATATTTCTGTTGTTGTTGTTTAAGGTTTAAAGATTATCTCAGGGCAATGGTTTTGGGGATTCGTCCAGTCTTCATGGCTTCTGAAAGTCTGAAGTTCATGAAAATCTGAAGTTCTTTTCTGCATTTTCCTCCTTTTGATCAGGATTCTTCTATAGAATATTTGTTGTTGCCTTCTGAATGAACTATTAAATGGATGTGCATGTGTGCTACTATATAAAGTATCAGTCATAACTTGGAAATAGTAAAATAAGATGCATTGTTTTTAAAAGCAATTATTCTTTAGTACCATATTCTGCAGATCCACTGTTTTCCTTTACTTGTTCAAAAGGACTGATAATATCACTTGAGGTTTTCACTAACAATGAGAAGAGCAGGAAACTCATTCCGAGGGATGTTATGGAAGTAGGAGGCAGGTTAAACCATATGGCACATAACGATCTCTTATGTAAAATTATAATAGCAAGGCTATTGTGAATATTACTTATATTCCGTTGGAAATTTCCAGGCAACTAAACACTAGAGTACTGTAGTTTTAATTTCCGTATGAGTTTTGCCTCAAGGCAAATGAATGAGCTGGGTTGCTATCAAGTTAAAAGCATCTAAAGCCAAAATATTTATTCACTTTCTCTATTCAGGTGATATTTGAAAGCTTGGTAAAAGATTTTGAAGTTCTTTCTAATTCCCATTATTCCAAGAGAATTTTTTTTAAATAGCATATTAGAAAGAAAAGTGCTCCCCTTTCTGACATAAAAACAACACACACACACAAAAGAACAAAATTTAAAGGCAATCCAAATCCACCCACATTAAAAAAAAATGACTTACAAAATCCAAAGCCAGTAATAATGACTTCCATTCTAGTAATTAACTCACAGGAATGCTAAAACAAAAGGACGGAAGTGCTGAATCCTTTGAACATGATTGTATATGTTATAAATTAATGCTCTGTGTGTATGTATGTGCGTGTAGGTGTGGGTATGTGGGTGTGGGTGTGTGTGTGCACGTATGGGTACATATATGTGTATATATACACATGCTTACATATCTATGTACTACATGTATATGTATGTTCCCTAATCTGTAAGACATGTTTGCATGTATTATGATTAAAGCCTCAAATCAATCATATTAGGTTTCATGTTAGAAATATTAAGCAACATATTTGAAAAAAGTTACTAATTATGTAATTATATCTATAAGCTTAAAACTAATTGCCAAACATCTGTGCATCATGTATCTGAGTTTTGAGTTGCCTGTACATTTAGAGCTCTGCAAATTACCCCAAATATACTATATATTTTTCTAAATGCCTAATTCCCTGCATTACTCAAGCTTTAATTTTCAAATTGCTCATATAGTTTCAAAGAAATGAGAGGTTGCTTGTTTCTCACAATTCAAAATGCAATGTTCTGCAACACTTACGTCTTCCTATGAGTAAAAGCACAATATGAAATAAGATCTTAATTATAAGTAGAAGACTTTTCATTTACAAATGCAGCTTTTATTTTTGTTGCCTAATCCTAGTGAATCTTACCAGACAATATTAGGTCTTTAAAATGTGTAGGGGGCCCTGGTGGTGTAGTAGCTAAGAGCTCAGCTGCTAACCAAAAGGTTGGCAGTTCGAGTCCACCAGCTGTACCTCAAAAACCCTAGGGTCACTATGAGTTGGAATCGACTGGACGGCGACGGGTTTGGTTTAATGGGTTTATAATGTGTACGTGTGAGTGTGTGTGTATATGTATGCATATAAGGGTATATATGTGTGTATACGTTTTGTTAAATAACTCCTCCCTTTTTATAAAAGCAGGGGTGAACAAGTTTTTACACATAGATGGAGAAAGGATGATTTCATCAAAGAGATGACGCTACTTGAGAGAAAAAAGCTGGGAAACACAGTGACAGCCACTTGTGGCCACAATCCTTTTTTCTTGTCGTGTTCTGACAACTGTATCTTGTTGGAACTTGTTTAAGCTGAGTATGGCTTAACAAAGTTCCTACTCAAATCTTTCAGTGATTCCTATGACCTAATGTTTTCCCACAGAAGGAAACTTTTCTCTTTGTGGGAGACCAATACCTAAGAAATATGTTCTTAATCCTCTCCTGAAAGGCATTAGTGTATACCATTATTCAGTCATGTATAAGGACAATGCAACTATTCTATTTTTTTTTAACTTGATGCATATTCATACTACTTAAAACATTGTATGTTTTATTTTGCCAAGCAAAATTCACCTATATTCTTTTGGATGATTTGACTCTACTTTTTTAATACTTGAAATTCAGAGGAAGATGTAAGAAGTGATCTGGCAGTTATATAAATTTACAGAAATAAATGGATTGGGATTGGATGCAAAAAAGTTTTCCCCACTGGTTTTGGCTGGTTTTTTAGGGTGCGAAACTGTAGTTTTCTTTCACACAAGTTACCATTCAGCCCTATTTATATCAGGATATGAGGATATACTGTACTTAAATTAGTTCTCCATATATACACATATATATGTATATATACATGTATCCCAGCCCAAGTCCAGTGCCATCGAGTCATACATACGCACACATTCTTTCTCAACTATCAGCTTCACATGGAATGGAAATTGAAGATACTAAAAAATCTTCAGATAGGATAACAAATTACCAAAACACAATGCAGAGAAAAGGAGGACGATGAGTCTACTGTATTTTCTTCTGTAGCATCTGTATTTCTACTACAGATTCATTACAATACTTTGTACAGTTCTGGTCAATTATATGTGCCTCATCAGCAAACCAGTCCTTCCTGAGTTCACCGATTATTATGAGAATGAAAGTCCTTTCATGAACACAGTACGCAATACTCTGGCCTAATAACGAAACCAGGATGAATTTTATACTGGAATTCCTAATATCAAGGACATCCTTTTCAAGGTTTACATGTCCTCGGTTATAGAATAGTAAATACTAGGTTAGGTGCTCCACTACTCATGATAAGGTTGGCAGTTCGAATTCACCCAGGGGTACCTCGGAAGACAAGCCTGGTGATATGCTTTTCAGAGGTCACAGCCTCATAACAGTGGAACTCATAATACGGACTCACATCGCCTACCGCCTTTCCTTTGAAATACAATTAAACATTGTATTAAGCACCTCCTATAATTTAATGTCAATAATAATTTTAACATAAGAATATTTTCCACTTAAATGCATCTCGTTGCTTACAAATTTTTCAAATAGTCATGAAAAGTAGTTGGTGAAATATATTGAGCCTGGTGAAAGTTTTGTCTATCTTTTCCTGGAATATTGTTTAAAAGTTTAAAAGTGTCCATCTTAATACAGTTTTTCAGCTGCGTAGGTAAGGATATAAAGAGACTCTGTGTACTTTCTTTTCTAGTTTTAAGACGACTAGCATCTTCCTAGAGAATCTGTCTTTGAGCTATACTACTGTCTCATCTGCCAAAATCTCTCTCACTCATACCCAGCCTGGTAATAAAGGGCAAAACGGAAGAAGTATTTCAACTGCACTTCAGCCACAATCACCGAAAGAGAACCTCCCTAGTCAGTGGGGTGCAATCCTCCCTAAATGGGCACCAGAATCTCACGACCTTTAAAACCGGGACCTAACACTCCTGGTCTGAACGGCATTCTCTTCGTCCGGACTCCCAGAAGTACCCCCTGGGCCTTTTCATTTTTATTGCTTTGCTGGCTTCTCCCTCTAGTTAGATATCTAGATTTCCGATTATTTCCCTGAAGAATGAGTTTTACCAAATATAGCACTATGAAGAATTTTTTTCTACCTCTTTTTTTTTTTTGTAAATCATTTCCATGTTTTTTTTTGGAGGAAGGGGAAGGCGGGGGGAGGTTCTGATAGTTTCCCAAAGTTGAAAGATGTAATTACTTTCTCGTTTTGTTCTCTGCTTTAATATCACTAATAAAGATGTTAAATCAGACCTCACTTAAAAGGTGATCTCTAGACATCACCCACCAAATCGTTACATTTGCATCTCTGATTGCCCTTGGGTATTACCACCACTTAACAAGATATTTCACTTCCACAGGGTGAAAGAACAGGTTACAGGAAGCATCACCACACAGAGTCTTTTAAATGTTGTTTGCTCTACATTCTGACTAACATAAAGGCTTTTAAACAAACGTGAGTGCATACAGAAGGAAAAACGAGGCTGTTACATCAAAAATAAGTTAAAAATAGAAAACGAAGAAGAGGATAAGAATGGTTAAGTAAAAACCTAAGATATGGCTTAATTTACCACTTATATTGGTCTGCATGACATGAGAATTATGCTGAAAAGCTATATAGAAAAGGATTACCTTGCATTGTCTAATTGCCACACCCCATCTACCAGCACTGGAAGCTTTTCTAAGCACCTCAGATGATTGACAAGGTTCCTAAACCTCAAGCAATTTTATTTCAACTGTGCCATGTATGTAATGTAATCAACAGATACAAAGAGAGTTAATGAGGATTGTAGATGGCGATATCATCTCTAATCCCTTATGTTACACTAGCATATAGAAATAAACATGCATACATATGTGTGTATTCAATATAAACAACTTCGCTGCAAGTCGCAGACTATCCCTTACACCCAAGTGCTCATGGGAAACTCACACCTGCCACCCTTAACACTTTCTCATTAGACACGTCTCTAAAATCTCAAGAGTATTATAATTAGTTTCTTTATCAAACAAACAAAAATGTTATTTAGATGTTGTGGAATAGATCTGCCTAGATAACACTCTGAAAAAAAGATCGCTAAAAGCACTTTTTAGTTTGATGTTCCTCACAAACAAACGTTGCCAAGCTATAAGGAGGGCTAACTGATTTTTTTTTAAGTGTTCATTCGGGATATTTCTACCATTTCAGTTTTATCTGACAGCAACCACAATGAACAGTTCATGAAGCACTCTCTTCTTTTTTTAAAGACCATTGCAAGTATTGAAAATTTAGCAACGTCTTTGTCAAAAGCTTTGACAATGTATAAGATCTAATTTGCAAAATAGCCAAAGTGGTATGAAGACCTTTCTTGTCTGCCTTTTCCCCCCCATTAAAAACAGAAGGTATTAATCACTTGATTTCAAAGGCAGCTGACTGATGCTATTCACTGAGTAGAGCATTCTCTCTAATGTGGCCCCATGAATAACTCTCAGGGCTTTTATTACGGCTCTGAGTGGACTCTCAGCAGCACAGCCTCCCTTTAGCAACCCTCATCCCCTCAGGCTCCAAAAGGATTCTAGTTAATGGCTGAAAGAAAGCATCATTGGTAAAAACAAAAGTTTTTAAAGGGAAAGAAAATGGGACCAAAGTGGACATACTGGAGACAAGTCATGATTCATGGCCTGCACTGTGCGCTGCTTCTCTTTCTCTAACTCAATACACCCTTTAGTTTTACTACTGGATAAGAGGGGACCAAACCAGTGCATTTCTCCTAGCAACCAATACCAGTGAGCAAAGAAGGCATGTCATCTGCTCAAAGGGAAAACGGAAGAATCTGAGGTCATACAAAGCCAGACACATGTTCTTTTGCATTTGATCCCAAATTGATTATCAAAAAGGATTCAGTAAATGCTAAACAATTCTGTTTTATGTGAATGTTAACAATCCATAGGACTAAATATCAGCTTGTCTGAGTTTCCAGTGCTGGTCTGATCCACTTCATTTAAATATTGTTTTTCACTTTTTCTAGTCCCCTCCACCCTCTCAGAGTTCATGGAATTGCTCCTCCCAGATATCCTGGACCATTTCAAATGCAAAGATTACTCAGAAACTCCTGTAGCACCCAAGTTCAGAAAACTTAGAATTCCATCCTGATGGGGATAGGCTATAAAAGCAATGGCCTAGTCCTCTTATTTGCATGTCATTTAGCTGCTGTTCAGAAAGATAAAAATAGCTTTCTGAAAAGAGATGCTGAGCAAACTTGGAATTTAAATTTAACTCGATGAGACACATTTACTGAGAGCTTCAAAAATCTGGGAATAGTTTCATAAGATCCAACCAATGAGCATCACATGTGCTACACAGTTTAGCACAAAAGTACAATAATAATTCATAATTTGGATAGCCTGGGAAATGTTCTTCTTTAAAATAAGAGTTTGTCTGTTGGATTGTGAATAGAGGGAAGGCATTAAACAACTTAAAAATCCATTCATATTTTCTAGTCACATGTATGCTGGGAGAAAAAGGTAGGCGTTACATTTGCCCCAAATCTGTACCCACATGTTGTACGTATTTTCCGGATTTTTTTATTTTTTTTTTCTTTCATGTTGTATTTAAAGCTGACATTATCCAGGCTTTCACATCACAAGGTGGGAATGAAACACTTAAAAACATAGTTACAAAACCACCTCCATGTTTCCATGAGAGCCAGTCGGCAATGCCCCAATTAAACCTGTTAGCACTTCTTTTCAGGTGAAGGTATTAAACCAAACTGGTCATGTTGTGGAGAAAAAGGAGGCTGCTAACCAAAAGGGCAGTAGTTCGAATCCACCAGGGGCTCCTTGGAAACTCCATGGGGGCAATTCTACTCTGTTCTATAGGGTCACTATGAATTCGAATCGACTCCACAGCAATGGGAACCTCCACTGAATGACAGCTTGAAGATTCGTGAGTGCAGGGCTCATGCGCCATTGAAACACTTGTTCACTGTTAAGTTTTAACCCTTGAGATTTTCACTGCACTGAAAAACAGGAAAAAAAATTGTTCTGAGACCATGGAATTAAATGCTCTAACTTCTCACAATCCATTTGCCATGGGGCGAAAAAAAAAATGGCGAGGAATGTTAAGTTTCCTGGCACTTTCTTTTTAACAGTTATATTCTTTCTACTTAGTTTCCCATCCCATAAGATAGAGGGTTATTTTGTCGGTTGTGGGTGGGGGTCAAGGGGGTTGGTTGATGGCTATTTGCTATATTGTTCTTCAGATTCAGTGGTATTTTAGAACAGAAGAGCTGTTGTATATTTGAAGGAGGAAGGTAATATGTTTTCTCTAGTTTAATGAATCAACAAGGAAGTTGGTTTTCAATGTATTTACATTAAAATTGACTTTAAAATAAAGACAAAAAATATAACCTGAGGGCCTGTTGCTAGGTTCATCCTGAATTTTCTTTAAAGTAACCCTGAAAAGTATGTATTTATCAGTTACACTAATTTGCTTAATTGTAGTCTAACGTTCGCTAATATCTGGAAAAATACATTGTAAAACCTTAAGTTGTGGCTTTAACCGTGGTTTTTAGTATAACTTAGCACAAAGAAAACCTCTTCATTTTCTTCTGAAAGTCAGAAGTTCTCCCTTTTTTAATCATATTTATGAATATTTTAATTGATTGTTAACTGCTACACAGTTTTTGGACAAATCATTTAAATTCTACTGGTTTCAACTGAGTGTTCATGTCTAAACTTGAAAAAATGGTGTAATGGAACATTTAAGTTATATTCTATGTTCTGCAGCTCATTTCCAAAAAGCCTTGGGACCAAAAACTAGAGAATGCTATTCCACATCAATCTTCACAACAGAAATTAAACAGAGGCTATTAACCCCCTCTGCTGAGCTAAAACTGCCATGTTGCATATGGTTGTAGTTACAATGGCCATAAACTAAGTACATTGGTTTAAAACTGTTATTTTCTTAGTATTAATTTTTTTAACTGCTTTTATTCATAAAGAATACACAACTATCATTAGTCATTAATGATGAAAGTGAATATGAATCACATATCCAGTGAATTTTGCCTATTATCCATACTCATGTCATTGAAGCCAACACCAAAAAGATGGTTTTGTTTCTGTTTTTTCGAAGACAGATATTTATAGTTTTGGACATTTTTTTTTAGGCCAAATTTTTTCCATCAATTGTACTCAAAGATGATGATAAATAATGGAACATTAAACTGAAGTTCTTAGAAAAATAGTATTCTAAGGTTGAGGGAGACTGTGGAAATTACACAAATCCTACCATATTTTTGGTAAGGATTTAAGGTCACAAAATTAATTAAGTAGGAAAACTAAAACTGGATTCCAGAGTTTCTAGCTACCTGAGATGTGTCCCTTCAGAGATAGTACAGATCTTGTTTTATTCAACTTATCCTTTCTGACATACACAACCACTCAATATGCAAATGTCATTAATGGATAATTGTAAAAAGTTATTAGAATAAACGTCCGTACTAGGTGAAAGAAAGGTAAGTACGCTATCCAGAAAAAAAAAAAAAAAAAGTAATAGGCAAGGGGAGACATATTGTTAATTTTTAAAAAGATTTTCTGTACTAGGAGTGTTTATTCAGATCGCAGTAATTTCGTCTTACACAAGATTCATCTTCATGGTACTTTATATCAAAAGTACCAAGAAAAATATATTCTGGATAAAATCAGTCAACAAGAACCAAAATGTAGGGTTATATGAGCGTATTCTACTTTGTTAACAAGCTGCTATTTGCAGTACGCTTCTCTTGTTTACTCCTTTCATTCATAATACCACTCGGGAATCCCATTTGTTCCGTAATCATCATATGATGCAATGAAAACATTCATGTCATAGCACATTTGTCACCATTGCCTAGGTGTGGTCATGCACCTATAAGTCCCCTTAACAGCCATCTGGAAGACTCCAGCTTAAAAGAACATATTAAAATGATCTGAAATGCCTACCAAACTTAATCAGTAATGACTCTGATAGCCAAGGTCCTCTTAAAATTACCTCTAGTTGTCTTCCTGATTCATACTATGTAGAAAATAATAATAAAAATATTAGTAATACTTAAATGATGCTTATTAAATGTCATGCACTGTTCAAAGTATTATATATATTAATTCACTTAATTCTCATAGTACTGTATGTGACAGATACTATGATCATCTTACAAATAAAGAAACTGAAGCACAAACAGGTTATATTATTTACTCACCATCACTAAGTAGTATTAGTTGGCTGACTGATTTTCAATAATCATCCTCCACTTCTTTCCTTTGGGCAAACTACACTGCAATCAAACTAGACTTCCTGCCCTTCCCATAGCAAACCTTTCTCTCATAGTCTATGCCATTCCTCCTGCTATTCCTTTTTCCTGGAATGCAATTTCCTCTTTCCCCCATCAGATTCCCACTCTTCCTCTAAACCCCAGGCTAAGTGATCCGCTTGGTGTTGATTTTTCCCAGATAGAACCTTCTATTCTTTCTCTGAGTTCCTAGAGTGTGTTGTGTGTACCTTCAAGTCTACATTTACCAGGCGCTACTTTTGTCTTAGGCACTGGTAGTTCAGTGGTAGAATTCTCACCTTCCATGGAGGACAACTGGGTTCGATTCTCAGCCAGTTCACCTCACGCACAGCCACCACCCACCTGCCAGTGGCTCACATGGTGCTAGGATGCTAAACAGGTGTCAGGAGAACTTCCAAATTAAGACATATTAGGAAGAAGGTCCTGGTAATCTACTACGGGAAAAATCAGAAAAATGAAAACCCTACGGATCACGGTGGTTTGATCTGCAACTAATCATGGGACGGCCCAAGGCTGGGTCTCCTTTTGTCCCGTTGTCATGGGGTCACCATGTGTCAGGGGCCTATGTGATAAAAATGGCAACTAACAACAACAGCATTCTCGTTTTAGTGTTTTAAACTAAATCTTCCCTAACAAGTAGTGTTCTCCTTGGAGGTGGGAACAATTTAAAACATCATTACACTTCTCACAGGTCCCAGCAAGTTACTGTGTCTCTAAAAAATGCTCGATAAGCTTGTGCTGAATCAAATGAATAAACTCAACATATCTCAAGCTAATTCTCCTGGTGGTGTGAACAGAAAGCAGCTATTCATTTTCATTTACAAGATTCTAGAACTCTTGTTATAGAGTTCCCAAGCTGGGAAGCTAAAATAGTCTCTCCTAAGGGGAAGCAAGACATAGGAAAAGGGTTATTTTTGGATTCCAGTTTCAGCTCTACCACTAGTTGGCGATGGGATCTGTGACAAGACACATAAAATCTCTGATTTTCAGTCCCAAGTGTCCAACCAATGAGAGGGCTGTACTGCATAACCGGAAAGGTTTCTTCTAGCTCTGACATGCTATAATTCTGCGATTTGCATTAGTATTGTTAAGGGCTTTGCTAAAAGTGCTTCTAATTTGGGTTATCTGTACTTATAAAACTTTACAGGAAAACTGAAGGAAACTTAGAAGACAAACTGTAAGAAGTGATTGCAATTTAGGACTATGGGAAATTAAAGGTATATTATTATAATATTAATATTAAAACTGTTTCACTCCAAAACATTTTAACCAATTATAAAGACCATTCAATGTTTTTGTTTCTCAGATGAATCAAAAGCATATATTCACCTTATATATCACTGGTGGGAATGTAAAATAGTGCAGCTACTGTGAAAAACAGCCTGGCAGTTCCTTAACAGTTCAAACGTAGAGTTATCACATGATCCAGAAGTTCCGCTCCAGGTACCCATCCAAGAGAAACGAAGACGTATGTCCACACAAGAACTTTTACACAAACGTTCATAGCAGCATTAGTCATAATAGCCCAAACCCAGAAACAAACCAAATGACCATCGAATGATGAAAGGATAAATAAATGGAGTATTATTCACCAATAAAAAGGAATGAATTACTGATACATGCTACTTCACAGATGATTCTTAAAAACCTATGCCAAAGCAAAAATGCCAGTCAGTCACAAATGACAATATATTATACAATTCAATGTATATGTTTATATATAAATGTTCAGAATAGGCAAATCCATACAGAAATAAAATAGTGGTTTCCTACGGGTGGGGGGTGGGTGCTTGACAGCGACTGCCTGTTAATGGTTACTGGGTTTCTTATGGGGGATGATGGAAATTCCCTACAATTAGATTTTGAAGATGGCTACACACCTTTGTGGATATACTAAAAACCAATGAATTATACACTTTTAATGGGAGAATCCTATGGTATGTGAATTATATTTCGATAAAGCTATCGAGAAAAAAGAAAATAATTAAATACCGTATTTTTACTCAAATAATGCACACCTTCTATGTTTGCTTGCCAGCTGTGCCCTTCTCCTGCAACGTATCTTCATAGGCGTGCTATATTATTATTATTATTATTTTTAATCCTTCCCCACATTAAAATAATAATATTAAAAATAATATTTTTAATATTATTATTTTAATGTGGGGAAGGATTGGCAAAGCTAGATGTTTGTGAGGATGCCTCGCAGGGTGAGGGGCCAGTTGACAAGCAAACAAACGTAGAAGATATGTGTTATTTGCATAAAACACAGTGGCAAAATTTAGGGAATGTCTGTGTTGGAATCTGTCTCAACCTTGAACAATAAATTCTCCAGTTAAGACTCCTTCAAATTATTTCCTTAAAATAAAAGGTAAGTATATAAAAAAAAAAAAAAAAAACTACCTGCCAAATTCCTGAATATATCTCAGTTTAGTGTCTAGTAATGATAAAACAGAGCCCTGCTCACGATGATTGCAACAGTGGATAGGGTAGGACAATTCTCATTACTGTGGATATTACTTTTAATTTTCTCTCTTCTTTTTTCAATTATTAGAGAGCTATATATTTGGAGACCAATTTTAGAACTAATCTATTTGATTCTATATTGATTCCATCTCCAGACTAATCATTTTTACTTGTTGGTAATACTTAAAATGGAAATTGTAAAAAATGACTCTAAAAGTAAAGAAAAGGCTCAATTTCTGGACAAGACATCATCATATAAGTCAATGTTTCTCAATATGGGGGGAGTGTGGAGGGTCCTGTGAAGGCACATTAGAACCATTTGAAAAAGTGCCTTATTAAAATATACACACCACTTTGCAGTGTGCTGCAAGACATAGCAGTTGGAAGGTTCTGAGGAAAGAAGTAACTTTATCTTACTTCCATGTTTTTAAAGGGTCCTGGCTACTGTGTGGAAAACTAACCTGGGGTAAGGGGGGCAGGAATGGAAGCAGGAAGATGGTCATCTTTCACACTACGGCAGTCGTCCAGGTTTTGGTCAGGATGGTGGTGGCGTTAGTAAGAGACATTTGGTATTTGTTTACTTGAAAGTGCATCAAAACAGTAAAAAGAATTAATGGATGCACAAAAGAATGGATAAATGAATAGCTATATGGTAAACAAGTATAATAAAATGCTAGTGTTAGAAATCTGGGTAGGAGTTTTTGAGTGTTCGCTGTAAAATTCTTTCACGTTTGCTGTATGTTTGGAAATTCTCATAATAAAATGTTGGGTAAATCACACACAACACAGACAATGGTTGGTATCAAGATACATTTCCAAAGTAGAGTAGACAGGGTTTGCTATCAAGTTGGGTACATGCTGTGAGAGCAACTCAAGAATTACTCCTAGTTTGGGGGTCACGAATAGTTCCATGAATAGCAGTGTCATTTACTGAGATGGAGATGACTAGAAAGAGGAGCAGATTCTACATTGCACTTGAGTTTTCTTTATTTTCATTAGACATCAATCAAAGATGTCAAGTAGTCAGGTGGATATGCCAAGCACCGTTCCAGGCAGTGGAGATACAATGGTTTACTGAAGAGGAAAAGTTGTGCTCTCATGGTACTTACACTCCTCTGAGCAATGATTTAGAGCAATTTGAGACAAATAAGCATAAAGAAGTATTTAAAATCATGGGACTAAATGAGAGATCCTAACTTTCAGATGGGGAGGCAGTAGTGGTTCAGTGATAGAATTCTTGCCTTTCACGCAGGAGACTCCACAGTTAGGTTCCTGGCCACCACCCACATCAGTGGAGGGTTGAGTTTTGCTCTGATTCCGAACTGCTTTCAGAAGAACTTCCAGGCTAAGACTGAGTAGGAAGAAAGGCCTGGGGATCTACTTCCAAAAATCAGCCAATGAAAACCCTATGAATCACAACAGTCCATTGTGCAGGAGGCCTCCACAAGTCCATCACCAACTAGACTTCAGTTAACAACAACATCAAAGATGGCGGAAAGAAGACTCAGGATCCAGGCCTAGGTTACTCTAACACTTTCTCTGAGTCGGTGATCACTAACTTGGATGAGTAAGCTACTCTTTGGATGCTATATTAGATCTCGATTTTGGTATAACACACTGCTAAAACATTTAAAGTGTTTAAGGGAACTTCATCTTAAAAACCATTTATATGATCATTAATTCACTCTTTATTAGATAATTTTAGAGAGAAAAAAATCAATATCCATATCAATGCATTGATTTAGAGTGATAGGTCTATACCTGGAGACACTGCAAGAAACATAACACATGGCATTCTTTAAGTTTCCACTCTCTCCTTGAACTTAGATCTATAGACTTCTCCTAGCCTAAAGTGAAAAAAATAGGGTCTGTAAACAGTTAAAAGCTCAGATGCTAGCAAAAAGTTCCAGCCTACCCAGAGGTGCCTTGAGGAAAGACCTGGCAATCCACTTTTGAAAAATCAACCACTGAAAACCCTATGCAGCGCAGTTCTACTCTGACATACCAGCTAGCATCGTCATGAGTCAGATTCCACTCCACGGCAACTGGTTTGGTTATACCAAACAGTACTGTAATAAAGAAAAAACAGTGATAGCCAAGACCTCAACTGGATATATCTAAAGGCAGAACTATATTAATATATCTCCCTTATATGCAAACCCATTGTTGTCAAGTCGATTCTGGCTCATACTGACCCTACAGGTCAGAGTAGAACTGCCCCATAGTTTTCAAGGAGCAGCTGGCGGATTCGAACTGCTGACCTCTTGGCTAGTAGCTGAGCTCTTAACCGCTGCGCCAACAGGGTTTCCCCTTAAATGCAGGTTTTTAAAAATTATTACTCAAGGAACAGCCTTGCCCATTTTCTTCACTCCTCAAATGTTCCTCTAATTCTCATCCACAAGGCCAAAAAGAAGAAAATATTTTTTACAGTATTTGTCAAAAACAACAACAAATTGCCCAGGAGAAGTAAAGTTATCCCTTAAAGATTACAGGAACTACTTAAGCAGTTATTACTAGACACACACACACCCCACATATATAATCCCCTGCATTACTACATCTATGTCTCCAAATTTATACTGTGTGCTTACATTTCCATATTTTCATTGTCAAAGGCTATCCAGGGTTGAGATGACCAGAACTGTTTTATTTACATGATCATGATTTCTTATTTTAAAGATACTTCTGTTTCATGTTCTATGAAATCCTTTTGGTTTATGGTCCACACATTCCATAGAATCAAAGGTTATTCAAACAAAGCCAATTCAAACGTGATATTACCACATACTTGCAAGAACAAATTTCAGGTTACTTACATGCAATCTAAGTTCTGAAACGGACTACATATGGCTACGGTAATGAGCCCATTACTGAAAGAAGCACTTTGGCAAAATGTATAAACCTACATGAGACTATACATCTGCCGTGTGCACACACATTATCTTTATCTCCCCAAATATCATGTGTGCCAGTTTCATTTAACAACAGTTAAGGTGTGAAGATGAGAAAACTATTCTTGTTTTTAAAGCCTCGCCTCACAAGCAATTATAAAACTATCAGGCTGACATAATATATGGGACATGGTCTACATTTTGATGTAATTAAAATATACCGTGATGGTCCATATCAGTGCCCTGACAATGACTGCAAAACTCCATTCTTATTTAAAAAAGAAAAAAAAAAAATCTGGCTAGTGAAAACTAAACTCAATACATTATTTTCCTATATAATAATTGAGAAAAATCTGCCGTTGGTTAATTAATCTGTGTCTCAAGAGAAAATCTTTATTTGCATCCCAAATACAGAAGTTTGTCTGTAGTTCTCAAGTAACTCAAAATTTACTCTGTGTGGATTCTTACAGGGACAGGATACTGATAAATCATAAATAATACTAGCACGTAGCTTCTATGAGGAGGCAAAACTCTTAACATTTTTCATGTTCTGTAAAAATGCACATATAAATAACCCACCAAGCAAATTTCAATGCAAATCTATGTATCATTTGTCACTGAATAAAATTAATTTTTGTGTCTAGCACTAAGATGGTCAGTATATCTTTGAAATGGTACAAGCGTCTCTAAATTTGAAATTCATGGGGAAAATAAGCATACACTTCTAAGAAGGATAGTAAGTAAATAGAAATCACAAGATCTTGGAAGAATAGGGGAGCTTCATAGGTCCTTCAAACCAACACACTCATGTACGTGGAAATGCAGTCCCAATGTGTTGAAACAGCCTAGAGGGCAGTGTTGTCTACAACCTAAACTTCAACAATCCCCGTGGAGTAGCTGTTATCATCATGAAGTAAGCCAAAGGCAATCCAATGTCAAACATACGCTTTGCATACAAATTTAGTACAAGTGTCCACAGTTTCATCGCTTTTGACACAGGTGATATTAAATACATATTAAAAAAAAATATTTTCACACACACAAAATGTAACATTACCTACTCAGTTCCAACTCCTCAACCCAGAGCATTTTTTCACTACATTACTATGAATTCTGCTGCATAATTGTGGACAGCCACAAGCTCCCTCCCCCTTGATCCTACAATGTTAAATCAGAACAAAGGTTCTAGGTGTGTTGGTGGGACCAAGGGCGGGGGGGGGGGTGTGCAAGAGAAGGAAGGAAAGAAGGGAGAGAGGGAAAGTAGGAGGGGAGAAAAGAAGAGAGGAAGGAGGGAGGGAAGGAGAAGAGAAATGATGTCTCGCTACCGCTGTTCCAGCAAGCTGGTTAATTGCGTTTGTTTCATATATCTGCAAACACCCTAGTACATTAATTACATTCTGTAACACCAAGCTCTTCTGATTCCCTCTGTCACTTCCACTGAGCAATTTAATTGTATTCCTCTTAGCTACATGCTGATCTAAAAAAAGGAAAACTTGGTGATTATTCTGTAGTCTAACACATACAGTTTATATATGCATATCTAAAGGTACTGAAATGTGGTTTCCATTGCCATATCCAAAAAGTTATATGAAAGCCTTCTCATCATGACAATTGAACACACTTGGGGCAAATATGTAAACCTTTTTGTTATTTTAAACAAGGTAAACGTATCAAAGAATACGCATGAAGATTGATGAGATCTTGCCACAGTATAATTCACAATGATTAATTCCTAAACATCTACTACTCAGAAGGTGAAAAGGGAAGCAGTGTGCCCACACACCCGCCTTGACTGCTATCACTGGGAGGCAAAGGTACTCAGGTAGTTCATGATTGAAAACAGCCACTTGGCAGTGGGTAAACTCATCTGTATTGCCTCATGTTTACAGAAAGGCTTCCTTTTTGAGTCTGATACATTGAGTTCTGTGAAGCAGCAGCTGCCAGGAACAAAGTTAGCTCCCGCAGACAAGCGAAAATAGGCAGTGTCCCAAATAATTAAATCATCCATAATGCAAATGCCGGAGGAAAGTTTATTGAGCAACAGCTACATTGATGGTTCAAATATTTGAACCAACACACCTCACATTCTTTACAAATAGAGTAGTTAAAAATCTAAAGTTCTACAATCCATATCTTCACTTAAAAAAAGATTTGTGTACATCCTGTCTTTACCTTAAACCATTCTTTTTCCAATGATATGAAAACTAGAAGTCTCTAGAAGGTTAATACTAATTATTCCTTCGGCTTTCTTATTTTGAAAACAAGCAGTCAAAAAACGTCTTCATGAGTCTGTGCACTCTTCTTTCAAAAGAGCTACAAAAAGGATTCTGCCACAGTCTCACAAGAAGCTGACATCCAGTGAAAATATCCCGGGAAACCAAATCTGAACAAAAGACGGGAAGCACAGGCAGCATGCTGCCTGCTTGACAGACTGGCTCAACCTAGAGGGAGACACCTACAGCACCTGTTTCAGATCCCCATTGTGTCTTCCCACTGGGGACTGAGCAGAGTGCTCCCTGCCTGCAGCCCGCCCAGAGCTGCTGCTGCCCTCCCTTCTTCCCCTTTCCTGGAGCCTGGCCCAGTCTTACTTTTGACAGTTTTCTTTTTCCCCCTGACCTCTAAATTCTTCATTCCGATTTCACGCTAGGAGAGCATTAGCCGGCATACAGGTGATGCACACTGAACCCTCAGATGCCTTGTCTCAAATTCCTAACCAATTGTACCTTGGCTGAAGTGTCTCCTACTCTATTTCTTCACTTTAGTTTCTAAGCCAAAGTTCAGGCACACGAGCGAACACGAAAATTAGAGAGCAGGCACAACAGTATTACACTCTTTGAAGACATGTGCGTTAATATTTCTTTATCTAACAAAACTGAGAGCCCATCATTCATTATCCAAGTTGTCGATTAAGTAAATTACAACAGCAAAAACAACAAGAGGTGACTACGAACATGTTTCACTTGCAACATTTACAGAAACAAAAGACTTAAAACGTCTGCCCCCCCAAAAGCCCCCATGCTTGGCCAAAATGGACTGACATCCACGTCATTTTACTTATAACCCACATCCGACTCAGAAAGAAGTATTGGCGGGGGGGGGGGGAGGGGAGGGGGGAATAAAAGCATTTTTAACTTACCATCAACCCGAAAATACAAAAATCCACAGAGCAGTAGTTGTGTAAACATCAGCAGACTCATTTTGACATATTAAAAAGGATCCAGCCTGTTTAAGAAACCAATCCCAGAGAGCAAAAGTACAAAAATAAGTATCAAAAAAAGAGGTAGGTCCAAAGTTCAGACTTTCCTAGATACTAATTAAAGTCACGGAGAGCAAATCGCCAGAGCAAAAGGGGTTGGTGGGAAGGTCTTGAGTTGGGACACATTTAGAACCATCCAAATTAGCAGAGGGCACTCCAAAGGCTGCTGTATTTCCACACCCTGGCTTCCTAAATTCCCACAAATTCAGCCCAGCCGGAGGGATTATTCAAGTGTGTCTAACCCTCTCTCAGGCTCCATTGCAATCCAAAGCCAAGTTCTTTCTTCAGAAGTCAAAAAGATGAAGGGGGAGGAAAAAGATCTAATTCCTAGAAAGTGTTCCACAAACTTGCCGGCGCGCCACCGAAAAACCATTGGCCTGCCTACTGGTTTTCTTTCCCCCCTAGATCTCCGTCTCCGTACAAGCTCCAAGTCCGGAGTTTTCTCACTTAACTTCCATCCTAAGGATGCGTCAAAGCAACACTTTGCAGACAGACAGACTTGGCGGGCCTCTCCTCTGCAGCCTCTTTGCCTCCCTCCACCTCTCTCGTTTCCAAAAGAGAGAAAAGGGAAATCAGGACGCCTCGGGTGGAGAATCCGAACTCTAGCGAGGTGGGGCTGAAGGGAAGGAGAGAGGGAGGGACGGAGCGAAGGAGGGAGCCAGTGAGGGGCAGGGCTGAGGCTGCGGCCACCCCCGCCGAGCCGCCCCTGGGCGCTGGGGAGCTGGGACGGCGGCGGGCGAGAGCGGAGCCGGGCGAGAGCGGAGCCGGGCGTGGGAGCCCGGGAGCGCCGGAGAAAGGGCGCGTGCGGTGCAGCCGCCAGTCGCCGTCCAGCGGGCAGCCGGGGTCCAGCCGCCTGTCCCCGTGCAAACCGCCGCCGCCGCCGCCGCTGCTCCGGCGGCCGCACAGCGCAGCGTCCGCCTCCTCCTGCAGCTGCCGCGGGTGGAAGGACTTAGGGGAGGGAAGGCGAGGAGGCGGGAGGCGAGGGGAGGAATGAACGCTGCTCGGAGTCGGCCCCGGAGGGGGGCAGAGGGGGATGTGGGGGTGCGCCGAGCCCTCCACTTCGGGACTCCGCCACCCGCCCGCTGGCGCAGGCAGTGCCACCCCTCTGGGGGCGAGGGAGGGGGGCGCCGGGAGTCCGAAGGGGAGGGAAATGGACAAATTCGGGGCCCTGGAGGCTGCAAAGGGCCGAGGCAGTCGGTCAACTCTTGCCCCTTCCAGGCCCCCCTCTTCCCCCTCCCCGTCTCGGGTGGAGATAGGTGGGCTCTAGCGTCCAGCCCCTCGCCGCGTGCCGTTTAATGGGCAGGTAATTTTCTCGGTGACTGATTTCATGGCAGCCCTTCCTAATTATTCAGCCCTCCGTCTGCCCGAGATGCACGCGCTTTCTGGAAAAAGATCATCCTCCAGGACCCAGGGCGCAGCCTCATTACGCGTTAAAATCACACAGACACTCGCTCTTCACCTTTTAGCAAAATGAGAAGCTGAGCGGGAGGGAGAAAAGGAAAAGGAAACAAAATATAACCACCTTTGGAGCGGAAAGGTTGTGTGTGGGTGTTTCTTATGTCGTTGAAAAGGCACACCAAAAGGAGTGGAGGTGCGGTGCGAAATCTGTAGCCTCTATCAGCTGATTTTAGCCAAGATCTATAGCCGCCTGCGGAATCCCCGGGGGAAGGTGGGAGCGGAAGGGGTGAAATCCCCTAGTACGTTGTTCAGTTGCCTTCCGACCCCTCAAGGAGGAGTTAGACTCAGGGTCGTGGAGTGCAATGGACTTCAGCAGAAGATGCTTAGGATGGGGGGAGGGTGTCTGAGAGCTTGGGGAATACCCAAAGTCTCTGCCCTCTGGAGACTAGCAACTTGGAAAGGAAATTGAGAAAACAGAAGCCCCAATCGAGGAGAGCTGAAAAGCCAACTGAGCTAACAGAAGCTCAAAAACAGTCGAAATTCCAGCTCGGAGACGGCACAACCCCATTGTCCTGAAATTTAAGGCAAAAAGCACCGAGTGTCAGTCAGGACCGGGGGTGGTTAAGGAAGGCCAGGCCTGATCAAAAGGATGCGGGTGTTCGCGGTGCCGCCTGTGTGGCGGGCCCACGTGTGATCACAGGCTCGCTGGTAGCTGTTTGATGCTTGTTCGGGTGATTAGAAGGCGGGGTATTGCGACTCACGCAGGTCCCTAAACCAAGCTAAATGGTGAGTCTTTAGTTCCCCCTACTGGAAAGTATTAGGAAAGATTCTCTCCGCTCCAGGAAGAGCCTTTTGTTTGGTGGATACATTTTGGTGTTGCTATTAATTTAGTGCGTCCTTGCCTCTGATGGGCGTGATAGTGTGTTTTAAAAATGGTCAGCGATACACACGCAATTGGAAGAGATCTTTTGGCACCTCAGCACGCTAGAAAATGATGGTAATGAAATAGTCTTGCAAAAGAATAAAACAAGCCACTCTTCTTGTGAGGCATTAAGAGTAATTTCAGCACACTTTACATCTACGGTATTTAGTTTTGTTTTTGTTTTTAAATCGCTTTAGTGTGCTGAAGTTAAGTCACTTGAATTCTCACAGCAATAATTCTGAATGTGGTATTGGTTTAGCATGCACTGGGGGTGGGGGGCAGCTAAGCCATTAAGAGAAAACAAGTTCTTGTACTTCTTTTCCAAAAGGCCAAGTGGTCTAAATTTGATGCAATTGTGGTCTAGAAAAATCCAAAAAAATCGTTGGATCAGCATCCCTTTTATGACTCTGTAATACGGAAAAATGATTTATAATTCCTTAAGTTTTTCATTTGAAGCAGCTGGACTAGGTTTAAAAGTTGACAATTACAAAGTCTACGTGAATGCTTCTGCACAATGTGCCCCCACAACTCTATATAAGTCAAATTTCCTTACATTGGAGCAATAAAAATACCCTGAAAATAAAGCCTTCCTAATAAAATAATTCAGAAAATCATATAGACATATAAACCCTTTAATTTCAAGGTGAATCTCTGAAAGGAAGATATTGTAACATTTTACCAGGAGTCTTCTCATGGACATTCATTTATTAGGCAAAAGATAGATTCTGTTTTATATTTGATAGACTCATCCTTCCTTAAGTGGCCTAAAAGCCACTCAAGTCACTCAGAGGAAGGGAAGGGAGGTAGGGCAAGGATGGAGGAAAAAGGAGTTACCAGATGCTATTGCCTTGAGGGCAGAAAAATTGGGGCCCGTAGCTCACAAAAACTTTTCCTTGTGCAAAGAATGACAGATTACTTCATACAGAGAAGAAGTTTATTGCAGGGATATCTCTTTAGTTATATTTACTTGGCATTTTATGTCAAGCATCATTGTTTTGCATTCATAATTACTTTACCTACTAAAAGTGACAAAGTGAGCCAGTGGCTTTAGACTAGTGCCATCTTTTTGCCATATGCTACCTACATCATGGGCTCAAACATACAAACACTTACGAGGATGCTACGGGACAGGACCAAGCAAAGTTTCATTCCATTATACAAAAGGTGGCCATGAGTCAGACTCAACCCCTGGCAACTACCAACACCACCACCTACATTATGGAAAACCTCTACAACAAAGAATACCGGGATTTTCTGGTCTTCCTGAAGACAAGTTCACAAATTATTTTTTTTAAATAATGCTTTGTTAGTATCTTACTTGCTATGAGATGTGGCTATGGGAAACTGATGATTTTATGAGTCTCATCCCAAATCATGGTTTAGGATTACATCCAAAACTCTCCCTAAGAAATATATGTATTTCAATTAAATTTAACACGCTTTTAGTGAGCACTACCTATGTGAGAAATAGATTTCTAGCTTTTTTTTTTTTAATTTAAGGAATATCTATAAAGCCTGAACTTTCTAGTAAAAGTTATGTGCTTAATTTTACTTACTGATCTATCATAAACTGTGTTTCAGCTAAAAATATGTGGGGATTTTTTTTTTTAGGTTTTTATTCAGAGGAAAATTAAAAATGACTCAGACAATGAGCCCCAATACTCCAAACTCAAAGGGTTTAAATTAAGATACTTGAAAATAAAATGGGGATTTGGCTTCAATATCAGTCCAAATGTGAATTGTTTTTTCTTCTCTAAATGAGCAGCTGACTAGAAAAATGTGCATGGAAATCTAGATCCCTTTTATGTCAAGCTTGGAATGGTATTATTACTCCTCAAATTGTGCCTATCAGCTAAATATATATCTTAATATATCTAAAGTTGACTAGGAAACCCTGGTGGTGTGGTTAAGTGCTATGGCTGCTAAACAAAAGGTCGGCAGTTCGAATCCGCCAGACACTCCTCGGAAACTCTATGGGGAAGTTCTACTCTGTCCTGTAGGGTTGCTATGAGTCGGAATCAACTCGATGGCACTGGGTTTGGTTTTTTTGGTTTTTGGGTTTAAAGATGACTCATTAGCCCTAATTTGGGTAAGGTGATCAGTGGCCTTCTTTGTGATTATACTTCTGCTTTGACATTCCTGGAGAACCATAAAACAACCATCTGAAAGACATCTGCACAATACAGGATATAAAATATTAAGTATTTCTTTTCCTTACTAGATTCCCCAAGGATGTAGTATAAATTTAAAAAACCCCAATCCGTTTTTTGGTCTTTCCAACATCTCACTATGTAATTGCAAGGCAGCATATATAGACAAATCAAAAGTTTGATGCATAATAATAATTTTAATATATACTACCATGTGTGGAGCACTCACTGTTTGCCAGGAAATGTTCTACTTCTTTAAACTTCATTGTATTATTTAATTTTCATAGCACGCCTATGTGCTTGATACTATCCCCATTGTACAGATGACAACATTTAAGATTAGAGATCTAACCCAAGTTAATAAAAGATACAGCCTTCCTTTAAATCCAGATCTATTGGACTATAGAACTATGCTCCCAAGTGTTAGGCTATGCAGCCTGAAATTAATTTGAGACATATTCCACATTGTGGAAATACTGTAACACTAACAAATTGCTTTGATTGATCAATTTAAGAAAATTCCTGTTGCACAAAAACATACATACATGTTTTTGTTTTTTTACAAAATTGGAGAACACTTTTAAAGCATTTGTCATCCATCCAGTTTGAATTTTTCTGTGTAAGCTTGTCTAACTTTACTACACAAAACCACCTCATTTAAATGAAATGTACAAGTTATTATCTGAAAAGGGGCACAGAACAATTAAAACAAGTGAAGCATTAAAAATCAAGATCAGGGAAGTATGACTCATTCCTTCCTTCCTTCTTTTTTTTTTTTTAAATTACACTCTGCACCATTTTGTTCCAAAAAGGATTTGAGGGAGCCAAGATAAAATGCATATTACTCTTCTGAAAAAAAATATGCTCTAAGTATCTGATTTCAATCAATTTATTTTGATTAGAAGTCACTAATACTTCCATCTATATAATAAGTCTATCTGTAATCTATCTACCTATCTGTCTATATATAATTGGTATTTTTGGTCCATTACACAGAGTTATTAAAATACTCCATTTTCAGGGCAAGTGGGAGAAAAATGTAGAACAAAATTGAAATTCACACACACACAAAAAAAGACAGACTTGCTAGTCTGACACAGACTGGAGAAACCCCAAGAGTATGGCACCCAGGCACCTTTAAACTCAGTACTGAAGTCACTCCCAACACCCTTCAGCCAAAGGTTAGACAGGTTTGTAGGGCAAGCAATGACATACATGAGGAACGTCCTTCGTAGTTCAATCACATGTATGAGACTAAATGGGCACAGCAGCCCAAAGCAGAGACGAGAAGGCAGGAAGGGACAGGAAAATTGGACGAATGGAAACAGGGAACCCAGGGTGGAGAAGGGGAGTGTGTTGACAGATCACAGGGCTAGCAACCGATGTCACAAAACAATTAATGTATTAATTGTTTAGTGAGAAACTAATTTGCTCTGTAAAATTTCACTTAAAGCACAATTAAAAAAAAAAAAAAAGATATTCCAGAGGAAATCAAAAGTAAAAAAAAAAAAAATCCCATTGTCAGAAAGCTAGGATTTATGTTTATTTACCAAAATATAGCAATATTTAATTAAAAAAATAAAGTTTTCTATCAAATAGAATTACTTGTATTCAAGAAAGAACATCTTTTTTTTTAAAAAAAATCAAAATCAATTTGAAAAATCAACTTCTATCTGGATTTAAGGGCTCACTGGTATTTCCAGAGTTAAAATACCTTTTGAATAAATAAAATATTTCAGTAGTACACAGCACTGAGACATACTTTCTCATTGGGGGAAGAATTTCTGTAAGTGTGTACACCTTAAAATTTGGAGTTTTCTTAATCGTGTAAAAGTATCTCAGAGTTCATTGGTGAGGCGTTATTTTCACCATGTCAGTATTCTAAAGTTGCCCATCTTGCCCTGTCTTAGCAAAAGAAAAACCTCAACTTCTGTCAAGAGTTTTAAAGTAGGTTTCTGGTAGCAAAGATGCTAAACTCTTGTCTAGGTTAGGTTAGTGTTTTTATAAACTACAGCTCTCAACTTCAAAAAAAGGCAAATTTTCTAAAAGTGTCCTAAGACTCCATGTGTCCCCTAACTGGACAGCCTAGGCTTGGTACGTGTGCACGGATTTTTCCTACCTGTAATTTCATCACTTTCTTTTAAAGCAATTGTATCCTTATTCTCGTATATAGCCTGACTTGAATGATGTAAAATAATATGCTTTTTACTATTCTTATACAACAATTTTGTATTCCGTTAACCTAAGAAATCCCTTTGATTCTTTGCCAAACTATTTCAAGTCCATCAGCTCCTCTCTGGGCTACATATAATGGAACATTAGTAACACATAACTGTGATCCTAATAGGAAGTTTTAATTTGTTTGTTTGTTTTTCAATCCAATACAGAATTTTTATTGTACTTGAAAAGAAAGGATCATCAAGGTTTTGGGAAAGGCTTCAGCAAATTCATAGGGCCCAAATGTTTACAGTTACCTTTCACTGGATTGTTTTTTTAAGCATGGTTTTTAATGGAGTCTTCAATTTAGAAAGAATTTGTTTATTCTCCCTTGTAATAATACCCTGGAATTAATCCAAGGCTACATGTAATCCAGTAGAGCTGTCTACAGTTCCATGACCCAGAAGAACTAATCAGTTTGGGAGCAGATTCTGATTGTCTTCCAGTATCCACATTATCTTATTTCTGCCTGATAAATTCTGACTCTGTGCGGAATACTTGACATCCTTCAAGGAATGTCTTACAAAGAACAGTAGGTTTTTTACCTGTTAGATACTAGCAGGAGGTCTAGGTAATATAATTTTGCTTCAAAAAATCAGAGATGTACATACATATTTTCTTCCTTAAGTGATTAACTGAAATAAATGGAAGACATTATCATGGTCCAAGTTTATAGATAACTCTGCTTATGAGTAATATCGAATTTTTTCAATTTGGATGAAAAGTTTTTCTCCCTCTCTCTCTCTCTCAAGCAAATTCTACTGACTAATCTTTTGCTTAGCAAAAAGGAATATAGGAGTTTGTGAGTTTTTTTTTCCCTCTGAGTAATTTTTGCTTTTTTATGAACTTTTCTTTTCATATTATATGATAATATGAATTACTAAGGCATCTTGTGACAATTTGATATAAATTGTACGTGTTGCCCTACCCCCTTGGCTTTGTTTTCAATAACTAGTTCTTTACATTTCATAGCACACATCCTATCTCATATAAGATAAATGGTACATGTAAATTAAGTTATGGTAGTTAGTGATGTGAGAAAAGTTTCATCAAGTCTCCATCCTTGAATTTCTCATTTTTCTATGATTAGAGTCATCTATGAACATTGTCTTTAGAGATGTGGCCAACATTAGTGGGTGAGGTACTGACTGGAATAGACAGGGTCAATGAAAATCACATAACATGATAAGCACTGAGGGATTTTTTTAAGTTTGTTTCTGTATCTGGCCTAAGTCCAGG
Source organism: Loxodonta africana (assembly GCF_030014295.1). Classification (NCBI taxonomy): domain Eukaryota; kingdom Metazoa; phylum Chordata; class Mammalia; order Proboscidea; family Elephantidae; genus Loxodonta; species Loxodonta africana. Next base: position 35,486,560 of record NC_087361.1, read on the forward strand.
TTGTTACTTCCCTATTATTTTGTTTCTCCCTTCTCCACTCCTCACCAAACACACATTATAAAGGTTTTATATCACAAAGTGGGAGGAATATTTATAGGGATTCTGGTAAGTCTCTTTTCCAGTCTTCATCCTGAATCATGTTTAAGCTATCAAAGAGAGATGAAAACGATTTTATTTTTAAAAACTTCCAGAAGAGGCTTTATAATATTTTTAAGTAAACCATTCCAGTTGCCGTAAGGAAAACTTTAGTCGTCTCTAATTTAACCCTGAAGCATCACTTCCACTCTATGTGCTCTGCAAGGAGAAGAAGGGATAATGAATGAGTACTTAAATGAGGAAGCAACAGAGTATGCTGGCTAAGAGATGGAGCTATGTAATCCAGCAGATCTAGATTCTAATCTTTATTCTGTGGAAAGTGGTCTAAACAATTGCCTCAGCTATAAAACAAAGACAATAATAGTGCCTGTTCAGAAGGATATTTGGATGATATATTTGAAGTACTATACTCAGAAAGTCAGAAATTTTTTTGCCTCCCTGAGAGCCAATTTCACATCACTTCCTTTAAGAATGCATGTTCTGCGAATACAAACAAATCCCAAATTTTAAGCAGCAAAGGTTATTTCTTGTGCAATCTACTTTTATACTGTGGGTCTGTTGGAATCTGCTCCATATCACCCTCATTCCAGGACATGCCTAGTTGGGCACCCATGTTATGAGCAAACGGAAAGCAAGAATATGATTCTTAAACCTGTCTGGAACCGAATGACGCTTTTTTTCATATTCCCTTGCCAAAGCAAGAAACAAGGCCACCTATGCTACCTTCATTGATGGTAAACAATAGGATATATTTGCTGGCCAACTCTAATTACTATCGTACATGTTATTTCGGCAAAATGGGTTATCGCATGCTGAAAAGAAGCTCCGATTGACCATTGTGTGTTTTCATAAATTCAAAGATGGTTTGATTGAAAACTTTTTTACTTAGTAAACACCAAGAAAGGGAATACTGCATGGTTTAAAATCAGGAATGGTGTCCGTCAGGGTTGTGTCCTTTCACCGTACTTATTCATTCTGCATGCTGAGCATATAATCTGAGACCCTGGACCATATGAAGAAGAATATGACATCAGAATTTGAAGAAGACACATTAACAACCCGTGATATGCAGATGATACAATCTTGCTTGCTGAAAGTGAAGAGAACTTGAAGCACTTACTGATGAAGATCAAAAACTACAGCTGGCAGTATGGATTGCATGTCAACATAAAGAAAACAAAAATCCTCACAACTGAACCAATAAGCAACATCATGATAAACGGAAAAAATATTGAAATTGTCAAGGATTTCATTTTACTTGGATCCACAATCAACTCCCCATAGATGCAGCAGTCAAGAAATCAAATGAAGTGTTGCTGCAAAAGACCTCTTTTAAAGTGTTAAAAAGCAAAGATGACACTTAGAAGACTAAGGTGTGCCTGACACAGCCATGGTATTTTCAATCGCATCATATGCATACGAAAGCTGGACAATGAATAAGGAAGACTGAAGAAGAACTGACACCTTTAAATTATGGTGTGGACAAAGAATATTGAATATACCATGGACTTCCAGAAGAATGTACAAATCTGTCTTGTAAGAAGTACAGCCAGAATCTTCTATCAAAGTGAGAATGACTAGACTTCATCTCACTTGCTTTGGACATGTTATAAGGAGGGAATAGTCCCTGGAGGACATCAAGCTTGGTAAAGTAGAGGATAAGTGAAAAAGAGGAAGACCCTCAGCTAGATAAATTGACACAGTTGTTGCAACAGTGGACTCAAACGCAGCAATGATTATAAGGATGGCACAGGACCTGGCAGTGTTTTGTTATGTTCTACGTAATGTTGCTGTGAGTTGGGACTGACTTGACGGCATCCAACAACAGTTTCCTTGTTCTGTTCAAACAAATGCCTCTTGGTCTATGTACAGTTTCCACACAAGTACAATTGTTTTGGGCTCCCATTCTTCACAATGTTATCCATAATTTGTTATGATCCACACAGCCAAAAGCTTTTGCATAATCCATAAAACACTAGTAAACATCTCTCTGGAATTCTCCACTTTTAGCCAAGATCCACCTGATATCAGCAATGATATTCCTTGTTCTACATCCTATCCTGAATCTGGCTTGAATTTCTAGCAGTTCCCAGTATATGTATTATCTCAACCATTTTTTAATTATCTCCAGCATAATTTTACTTGCATGTGATATTAGTGGTATTGTTCGATAATGTCTCCATCCCATTGGATCAGCTTTCTTTGGAATGGGCATGTATATGAATCCCTTCCAGTTGGTTGGCCAGGTTGCCGTCTTCCAAATTTCTTGGCGTAGAAGAGTGTGTGCTTCCAGCATTGCACCTCTTTGTTGAAACATCTCAATTGGTGTTCTGTCAATTCCTGGAGCCTTTTTTTTCACCAGTGCTTTCACTGCAGCTTGGACTTCTTCCTTCAGTACCCTTGGCTCTAGATCATATGCTACCTTCTGAAATGTCTGAACATTGATCAGTTCTTTTTGGAACAGTGACTCTGCGCATTCCTTCCATCTTCTTTCGATGCTTCCTGCGTCATTCGATATTTTGCCCATACAATCCTTCAATACTGCAACTTGAGGCTTAAATTATTCTTCAGCTCTTTCATCTTGAGAAATGCCAAGCTTGTTCTTCCCTTTTGGTTTTTTAATTCCAGGTCTTTGCACATTTCACTATAATACTTTACTTGGTCTTCTCAAGCTTCCCTTTGAAATCTTCTGTTCACCTCTTTTACTTCATCATTTCTTCCTTTCGCTTTAGCTACTTGACTTTCAAGAGCAAGTTTCAGAGTATCTATTGACATCCATTTTGCTCTTTTCTTTCTTTGCTGTCTTTTTAATGACCTTTCTCTTTCTTCACGTATGATGTCCTTGATGTCCTCCTATAACTCCTCAGGTCTTTAGTCATTAGTATTCAAAGCGTAAAATCTGTTCTTGAGATGTTCCCTAAATTTAGGTGGGATATGCTCAAGGTCATACTTTGGCACTCGTGGAATTGTTTTAATTTTATTCAGCTTCAAGTGGTACTTGGATATGAGCAATTAATGGTCTGTTCTGCAGTCAGTCCCTGGCCTTGTTCTGACTGATAATGAGCTTCTCCATAGTCTCTTTCCACAGACGTAGTTGATTTGATTCCTGTGTATTCCATCTGGAAAGGTCCATGTGTACAGTCACCATTTATGTTGTTGAAAAAGGTATTGCCAATGAAAAAGTTGTTGGTCTTGCAAAATTCTATCATGTGATTCTGAGTTGTTTCTGCCACCAAGGCCATACTTTCCAATTACAGATCCTTCTTTGTTTCCAACTTTTGCATTCCAGTGGCCAATAATTATCAATGTATCTTGATTGCATGTTTGAACAATTTCAGATTGCTGAAGTTCATAAAAGTCTTCAGTTTCTTCATCTTTGACATTAGTGGTTGATGCAGAAATTTGAATAATAGTCATATTAACTGGTCTTCCTTGTAGGCATATGGATGTTATTCTATCACTGACAGCATTGTATTTCAGGATATATCTTGAAATGTTCTTTTTGACTATGAATGCGACACAATTTGTCATTTCCAGCAAAGAAGACCACATGATTGTCTGATTCAAAATGGCCAATACCATTCGCTTCAGCTCACTAATGCCTAGGATATGGAGCTTCAAGCATTCCATTTCATTTCTGATGACATCCAATTTTCCTTGATTCATACTTTGTAAGTTCCATGTTCCGATTATTAATGAATGCTTGCAGCTGTTTCTTCTCATTTTGTGTCGTGCCGCATCAGCAAATGTAAGTCCCGAAAGCTTTACTCCATCCAAGTCATTAAAGTCGGCTCTACTTTGAGGAAGCAGCTCTTTCCCAGTAGTATTTTGAGTGTCTTCCAACCGGAGGGGCTCATCTTCCTGCACTATATCAGACAGTGTTCTGATGCTATCCATGTTTTTCACTGGCCAATTTTTTCAAAATAGATATCTGGGTCCTTCTTCCCATTCTGTCTTAGTCTGGAAGCTCCACTGAAACCTGTCTACCATGGGTGACCCTGATGGTATTTGAAATGCCATAGACATATCTTCCAGCATCCATGCAAGCTACCGTAGTACAACAAACTGACAGACAAGTGTTGGTATTAAAGATTTATTTAATCAAGATTAAATGTATCATAAGCCATATTTATACAAAAAACACAAAAGAATTTCAGACCAACATCTTGCACCACATTTGTAGGTAGATATGCTAATCACTTATACTTTCCACTGCTCTCAGGGCTGTGTATACTGCTTCTATTGCAGAGTAAAGAGAGATGTTGGAAAGAAGGAAGGAATTACCTGTTTTCTTATGGATGTAAGTAAGAGAAGGTAGATATTAGAAGATTTTTGAAAGGACAAAAACATTCCATAAATATTCAGCTACATGCATGTTTGCATGGAGTCAGAGTGAAGAAAAATTGAAAAGACTTATATGCATGGAGACAGGAAAAAGACAAGAGAAACCGTAAGATTTTGTAAAGTTTTCAGAGGACTTAAAACAGATCACATATGGAGAGATGAATATTCATCATGAATGGAAAAAAGGGGGTTTTGAAGATACTAAGTAATTTCAACAGATGAGTACAAAAATAAATGAGCACTCTAAAACCTTTTGACTTCAGAGTCCTTTTTATTTCCACTATACTATGTTAACAACTTTAATGGGCTTTTTTGTTTTTTTGATATAGAAAGGATGTGCAGAACAGTCTTAACTTGAGAAAAGCGGTAGCAATTAATAAAGTAGGAGATTTCAGGAGCAGACCCTTATGTCTCTCAATTGGTTATGAAAAGGAGGAAGGAAATGGAACAGAAGATGTGGAGAACAGGAAAGCAGCAAAGTAAGGAAGTAAACAGGATTTGATAAGCTTGGCTTCACTAAAACAAAAGCCAGAAAAAGTTGTGTGATTTGATATTCTTTACACTTCAAATTTTGCTTCGTAGCTCTTATTGAGGAGTCTTATTTCTGATTTCCTATACTTGGTGGCATACTGCTTAAGTGCTACAGCTGCTAACCAAAAGTCGGCAGTTTGAATCCACGAGGTGCTCCGTGGAAACTCCTTGGGGCAGTTCTACTCTGTCCTATAGGGTGGCTATGAGTTGGAATTGACTCAATGGCAATGGGGTTTTTTTTTTTTTTTGCTTTTATGGCCACTTTTGTCTCATAGGAAGAAATGAGCTGTGGCCTCTTTAATGCATGCCACAGGACTTTTGAGTCAGTTTACTCTGATTTTTTTTCTGCTTAATTAAGTATGCTAAGTGGGTCTGAGAGTAGTACTTGACTGCCACGCTTATTGGAGTTGTGAGTTTGACCCATCAAGGTCCTTAAGCTACCTTTCAATACTTCTAGGACTCTTAACTGCTATAGCTCATCAAAGTACCATGATGACATAAATGGGGCAAAGATTTTGCTAACACTGCCTATCACTTAGAAGAGTTGAAGCCACTTCCAGAGTGCCATGTAGTAATTTACTGCTCAGAATCTGGCTTTACATTTATACTGTCCCATTTACTTTTGATGCTATATATGCTGTCTGAGGTATCCAAATTGGAACTATCTTTGTGCGCTTTCACGTAAACTTTGGAACCAATAATTTGGAAGTCCAAATATTGGTCCCTCTCACATATGCAATGGCAGCTCCATGGAGACATTACCTTATGAGCGGGCTGTCAGCTGACGAGGTCTAACTGCTTTAGGGTCTTCAGGTCGATTCTTCCTACCCATTTCCCTCAGGCTGAAATTCCTTTTTGTAGTATTATATTGTCATCAGAAAGACATATAAGAGGATTATAAACAATATTGTTTGTCAGACTTCCATATTATTTTTCCTTGAAATAGTATTGCCTCCACTGAGGAACAGAATTATATTTTGCCCTGTCTCCAGAAAGGCTTTTAAATTAGAATTGGTGTTTGAGCTACCTGAGTTTTCACTGCTGATGTAATTTATTGTTTTATTCAAATGTTTGATAAGTAGCAATATGACTCCATCCTTCTAGCTACAGATCCATTAACCCCTTCCTTAAAAAGCTATTGCTTTATTAGAGCAGCTTTTTATGCCAAAGACAAACAAAAATATTATCACAGTCAAAATGTCTGCACCTATTTCTGAATGAGAGAGGCAAGAGAAGCTACAGTGAGTTGAAATAAAGAAAACCAGGGGGGAAAAAAATTGATTCACTCCTTCAATTCACTTAACCAATTTCTACTGAGTGCTGTTATCTGCCAGAATGTAACATGTATAATGCATGTTTCAAAAAAACACATAGTGTCTTTTGGATTTTAATTTCTTCCTCTGAAAAATAAAAGAGTTGGATTAGTGACTTCTAAAGCCTAGTCCCTCTAGGAACATTCTATTACTTATTTTGCTCATTTAGAAGACATGTCCAGGATTTCAGCTCTTATACTAATAACAGGGCTGAGTCCTTCACAGAAGATAAAGAATCTTCGTTTCAAAGTTCAGATTCTATGAAGTAGTTATTTCACAAGCTGTGATATAAAGTGCTATTTTTTTGATAGTCTTGTATTGGCACAACTGGCTTAATTCGGTATGTTAGCAGTTGTTCTTCGAGGCCACGTTTTGACTGGAAAGTCATGGCCGTCCTTGGTAGCTAGCTCATCTTCTACATTACGTGTGAATAATGTATTTGCCTTATCCTAATATCACAATCCTCTATTTAAAAAAAAAAAAAGAGAGAGAGAGAGAGAGACGATGCCAGCATCCCTGATGTAACACCACTTATAATGATACAAATATGGACAACATAAAGGTCAGGATTTATCCCTGGATATTAAGTTGTCTAGAGGGATTCCACTGAGTTATGTTATTAAAAGCCTATAGGACTGAAGGGAACTACACTAGGTTCTCATGATTAAAACAAAAAATCAGAGATTTAAACCAAACATACAAGCATATACTAATCCAGCTTCTGAATATCTTTTTACTATAAATACTTAATTCTGATGGTGATTTGTGGTGGTGGTGGCAGTCATGGTGACAGTCATGGTGACAGCGGTTTTTCCAGAATAAAATAATGAAAACATGGAGGTTGCTCATAGCAGATCTGTATCTGCCTGCAGATACTCAAAACTACCCTGTTGAGGGTCTGTTTCCTTATCAGCTACTTGTTAAAATATAAAACTGTGTAAAATGTCTGACTTAAAAGTAGCAAAGGGAGAATGCCTGTAAAGGAATGATGCAGAGATTTATGTGGATATTCTCAGTAAGTGCTCTGGGATTTGTACCTGTAAATCCCCAAACACCAAGACTATAAGCCCATCCATTAGCACCCTACCAGCCCATTCTAAGAAGACCCTTCAGCACAAATGATGCCACCCAGGAGATTTTTTCCTAAGAGAGCTATAAAGATTCTTTGAGGCTGTTAGCATTCCAAAAGAATTCACTTAAATCATGAATCTTTTGTCTAACCTTATGTCATCCTCTTTTTTGTTCAGTCAGGAACAATTTGTCTATTCTTTCAGAAACTTTTGTTAGTTATCATGTAAAATAAGGCTCCAAGTCACTGCAGGGCAGTGCTATTGTTTTGTCCTTAGCAATAAATTTATATTTTAATTTGTTACACCAACTAAACTGGAAACCTTCCACCAATTTAATTACTAATGTCACTTGGGACATATTTTGTTTTCAAGGCCTAACATGGTAATGCAATGTTAAAAAAAAGAAACAATACTGGAGCTGATGGCAGCTTTAAGGAGCCCTTATTAAAGACAAGTAGAAAATAATAACTGTGAGTCAGAATGCAAATGACATTAATTAACCTTAAATGTCTATTAAAAAATGGAAATAAATAATTTTTTGTCACAGACAATACTTTATGTTAGAAATTTATGGCCACGTCCCTTAGATTTCACCACCCCACATTCTAAAGACAGGGAGGAGTTGGCCATTCCCATTCCCTGCCTTTTTTAAAGAAGACACACTAAAATAATTTACTGCCAACTGACAGGCCTTCTGTCTTTTTTTAAGAAGCCTAAGAAAAAAAAAAACCAGGAAAAGGGCAAGCTAATGATCATTTTACTAATTCATCAGTGTCTTAACTTTATGGTATTCATATATTCCAAAACATGTCTTTTCCTCTTTTAATGTGGTATTAAGTCACAAATTCAAAAAACATTGGTTTCTGCAACAACATACCAAAAGACAACTAAAACACTGATACTAGGTTTATGGTATGAAAGCAAATTTCAATTATTCTTTTTATCTCCTCTCCCACTTTATTATTATCCAAAATATAATCCAGAGCAACTCTTATGTAGATATTCTCCAAGTTTTCAATGCTCAGGTATTTCTCTCAAGACAGAGTTCAAAGATACTAAGTCTTTAACTCTTTATTATTTTTCTCAATAGAGAGTTCAGCATCTCCAAATCGGTAACCCTACCTTTTATTTAAAGTACACTGTTGTGTCTAAACACAGTGCTAAGGGTTGACCTGTGTACCCCCAAAAAAGACATGTTCAAGTCCTAACCCCTTGGTTCAAGTCTTAATCTTACTTGGAAATAGCACCTTGCAGATGTAATTCTTTAATATGAGGTCAACTGGAGTAAGATGGGCCCTAACCCAACATGAGTTGGGTCCTTATAAGAAAAGGAAAAAAAAGGCACAGAGACACAGACACAGAAGGAAGACAGCCATGTGAAGACAGAGACAAAGATTGGAGTTATGCTGCCACAAGCCAAGGAACGCCTGGGGCAACCAGAAGCAGAAAGACACAAAAAAGGAAATTCCACTAGAGCCTTCAGCAAGAGAAGGGACCTGTAGACACCTGAATTCGGACTTCTAGCCTCCAGAACTGTGAAAGAATAAATTTCTCTTGTTTTAAGCCATTCAATTTGTGATAATTTATTATGGCTTCCTTAGGTAACTAATGCATAAAAAAAAAAAAAAAAAATTTTGCATATAGGGTCATAAAATAAAATTTAAAAAATAAATAAATAAAACCAAGCCCATTGCCATGGAGTTGATTCCCACTCACAGAGACCCTGTAAGAAAGAGTAGAACTGCCCCACAGGTTTTCCAAGGACTGACTGGGCGATTCAAACTGCCTGGTGCATTTGAGCTGCTGACGACAGAGTCATAGTATCACGTATATTTATGTCATGGAATACACAGACATATTTTCTTTTCTGTATTTGAGATCATTCCCTGTTTTGTTGATTCCTACCCCTCTCCAACCATTATGCCATCAGCTACAGAATGCCTTCCACATTTCTGCTCCACTTTTGACAAGTTTAGCTCAGTGCCAGAACTGTTTTTGCACTAAAACTAACGTTCAGAGCAAGAAACACATAATGCTTAAGATTTTTTCACCGGATATGCTCGATCCTCAAACGTACCCATCCTGTGTCCTCTTCCTTCTGATCCACTCTTAAAAGATATCTGAGGTAAAATTTGAATGTTCACTTAACTGCTAATACAGTTTTCTACCTAACTGAAATCTAGAAGTTTAACTGGGTAGGGACACACTGAGCCCTGTAAAGGGCAACACTTTGGGAACCATGTGGATAGCTGTGAGCTTAGTGAATTCATGTCAGGCTCTGTGTTCTCTCTATGCAGAACTGACCCTCTGAGTATATATTTGCCATATGGTACACGATATGTGGAGAATCTGATAACCAAATTTGAGGAAAATGTCACACTAAAAACCACATTTTCGTGGTGTTAAATTAAGGTTGCTAACTGTACTATAAAACATGTGCTTATGTTAATTTTCAAATATATATACATATATATCCCTTTTATTGTGTGTGTTTTATATGCATTTTGTAATGTTAGACTAATTGCATTTCTAAAAACTGCCTTTGCTGTAGATATTGTGGACTAACAGACTCCTTAAAATGAGGGGGTCAGTCTTTTGGCATTAGAATTTCATTTTTAGCATGGGCAGATTTTTTTTTTTTTCTTTCTAGTTTTATATTTGAAAGAAGAATTTGTAAAGAATTCCATGTTGACAGCATAGTAATTAAGTTTCTTTTCATGCTTTTCACAAATAGCCCCAGTTCCTTAAACTCTAAAAATACTAAAACCTTAAACACACAAATGGTTATTAAAATTACTGTACATCATCAGATATTTTTATCCATTCATAATATGTCCCAACAATTGTCACAACCTTCTGAAGCCTGTTTGGCCTTTTAATGATTTTATTTCTCTATCTACCATTTGGTTTGTCCTGTAGTATTTCCTGGAGAAAAAAAAAAAAAAAAATTGGTTTGCAAATACACCAATTCTCATGTTGTCTTTGTGAAGCAGCCTTTTCATTTTTATTAAAGAAAATGTTTAAATACTAAAAAGCACAAAGAAAAAAATTCAAATAACCCAAAATACGAGCACTGAAAAAATAAACACTTAAAATTTTAATGTATTTCCATTTTTCTCTGCATGTTGCTTCATAGTTGCAAGCTTACTCTATTTATGATATCATATTCTGCTTTTCTTCCACTTACTGTTGACATATAAGAACTTTGCTATGGCATCTCAATCATAAACACTATTGAAAATGGTTTGGGATATTATATAGTATGAATATACCATATTTTAAGAAATATTCCCTTATTGTTGGATATTTAGGTTATTTCCAGGATTTTTCTTTATTTCTTTTTTGAATAAAGCTAAACTGAACATCTTTTTCAATAAGCTACTGGGTGAATTTTTTCATTTATTCATTAGAATTTAGGCATTTGCTTAAATAGATTGACTTACTGGGTCAAAGGATATGAACATTTGTAAGGTTTTTAATATGCATTGCAGAAATGTTCCTGTGAAAAGCAGAAAACATTTACACTCTCACCAGCTGTGAAGAAGAGCATCTATTTCACTAATGCTTTTAAATATAGAAAGTTCTCCCCATGCAGATATTCAGTAAATTATTCAGTTCTCAGTTTTTACAGGTTCACTTGTGGTTTTCTTTTACACTGAACTATAAAATCAAGGTGTGTTTTCTATTTTAATATGATGTAAGATGACCATCTAAATTGTTTTCCTCAGAGACCATTTAATTTTCCAAAGAATCCTTCCAATGTTCACTGTTTAAATACAGCAAGTTTCCTTTTAATAATACTTATGAAAACGATAATGAATAGAATCAATGATTCTGTTATATGTGCACTGTGTTGAGTATTTTACATATAGTTTCCAAAGTGAACTTAAAGACGGCCCTTTAGATCCCCATTACCATCAATTGCCCATTACCAATACATCCAGCTAGAAGCATACAACTGTGGATCAAAGCCAGATCAGTCTCAACTCAAGACCCAAAGTCTCCCTGAAGAGGCAATACAGAATCATCATTTTATACCAACTAGACTTTTTAGCCTTTTTTTCAGAATTTTCTCAGCAGAAATTGTGAAACGAAACGTTCCTTTGCAAAGTTACAAATACTTGCAAAACAAAGGGTCACTCAAAAATCATTTAAAAGGGTACTTATACAAAGCCAACAGCCAACATCATCCTGAATGGAGAGAGACTGAGAGCATTCCCCTTGAGGACGGGAGCCAGACAAGGATGCCCTTTATGACCACTCTTATTCAACATTGTGCTGGAGGTCCTAGCCAGAGCTATTAGGTTAGATTAAGAAATAAAGTGCATCCAAATTGACAAAGAAGAAGTAAAGGTATCTCTGTTTGCAGATGACACGATCTTATACACAGAAAAACCTAAAGAATCCTTAAGAAAACTACCGAAACTATTAGAAGAGTATAACAGAGCATCAGGATACAAGATAAACGTACATAGATCAGTTGGATTCCTCTACACCAACAAAGAAAACGTCGAAGAGGAAATCACCAAATCAATACCATTTACAATAGCCCCTAAGAAGATAAAATACTTAGAAATAAATCTAACCAGAGATGTAAAAGACCTATACAAAGAAAACTGTAAGACACTACTGCAAGAAACCAAAAGAGAACTACGTAAGTGGAAAAACATACCTTGCTCGTGGATAGGAAGACTCAACATTGTAAAAATGTCTATTCCACCCTAAACGATCTATAGATACAATGCAATCCCAATACAAATACCAGCAACATTTCTTAACAAGATGGAAAAACAAGTCATCAGCTTCATATGGAAGGGGAAGAGGCCCTGGATAAGTAAAGCATTACTGAAAAAGAAGAACAAAGTGGGAGGCCTCACATTACCTGATTTTAGAACATATTATACCACCACAGTAGTCAAAGCAGCCTGGTACTGGTACAACAACAGACACATAGACCAAATGGGAACGTAAAGTGGTACAATCACTTTGGAAATCAATTTGGCGCTTCCTTAAAAAGCTAGAAATAGAACTAACATGTGACCCAGCAATACCACTCCTTGGAATATACCCTAAAGAAATAAGAGCCTTCACACGAACAGATATATGCACACCCACGTTCATTGCAGCACTGTTTACAATAGCAAAAAAATGGAAGCAACCAAGGTGCCCATCACTGGATGAATGGATAAATAAATTATGGTATATTCACAGGATGGAATAATATGCAACAATTAAGAACAACGAGGAATCTGTGAAACATTTCATAACATGGAGGAATCTGGAAGGCATTATGTTGAGTGAAATTAGTCAATTGCAAAAGGACAAATATTGTATGAGACCACTATTATAAGAACTCTAGATAAAGTTTAAACACAGAAGAAAATATTCTTTGATGGTTACGAGGGTGGGGAAGGAGGGAGAGGGATATTCACTAACTAGATAGTAGATAAAAATTTTTTTAGGTGAAGCGAAGGGCAACACATAGCACAGGGATAGTCAGTACAACTGTACTAAACCAAAAGCAGACAAGTTTTCTGAATACAACCAAAAGCTTTGAAGGCCAGAGTAGCAGGGATGGGGATCTGGGGACCGACCATGGTTTCAGGGAACACCTAAGTTAACTGGCATAACAAGATGTATTAAGAAAACATTCTGCTTTCCACTTTGGTGAGAGACGTCTGGGGTCTTGAATGCTAGCAAGCAGCCATCTAAGATGCATAAATTGGTCTCAAACCACCTGGAGCAAAGGAGAAAGAAGAACACCAAAGACACAAGGTAAATATGAGCCCAAGAGACAGAAAGGGCTACATAAACCAGAGACTCCATCAGCCTGAGACCAGAAGAACTAGACGGTGCCCAGCTACCACCTATCACTGCCCTGACAGGGAACACAACAGAGAATCCCTGATGGAACAGAACGGTGGGATGCAGATCTTAAATTCTCTTAAAAAGACCAGGCTTAATGGTCTGATTGAGACATGAGGAACCCTGACAGTCATGGTCCCCAGACCCCTTGATAGCCCAAGATTGGAACCATTCCCGAAAGGAGCTCTACAGACAGGGATTGGCCTGACCTATAAGACAGACAATGATGCTGATGAGGAGTGAACTTCGTGGCTCAAGTAGACATATGAGACTATGTGGGCGACTCTTGTCTGGTGGTGAGATGAGAAGGAAGAGGGGGACAGGAGCTGGCTGAATGGTCATGGGGAATACAGGTTGGAGAGGAGGAATATGCTGTCTCATTAAGGGGGGAGTAGCTGGGAGTGCACAGCTGGGTGTGTATGGCTTTTTGTATGAGAGACTGACTTGATTTGCAAATTTTCACCTAAAACACAATAAATAAAATTTTAAAAAATCATTTAAAGCAAAAATGATAGAATTCTGAACAACAAGGATCTGTTTGCTTGTACATTCCTGGCTCTGATTTTACTCCAAGAGCCATTTTCCCTCCTGCAGTTTCCTCCGTACCCCTTTCTAGGGGCAGATCATCCAATAAAATAAGCAAGGCTGCTTTGCTTACCAGATCATCTGTAGTGAACAATTTCACATAGGTTTGGTGAAACCCAAGTGAAATTGTTCACTATATATTAGTAAGCACAAATAAACCTGTGCTTACCTTGCTTACTGGCTCATCCACTCCTGTCAGGGATTGCAAACTTAAAAAGATGCTTTGATTCTGTAGGAAGGTGCTGTGGGGTTGGGAGAGAGACAGATGCCAACCATACTTAAAAGCAGAATCTTTGATGTGGTGAAAAGTGTGAAATTGTTTACTACAGATGATCTGGTAAGCAAGGTAAACACTGTGCTTACCTTTCCTAATAGATAATCCGCCCCTGTCCCTTTCTATTTACCTTTCCCATCCCTCTCCTTCAAGGTCCATCTGCTCATAAAGAATTTCCTGATGTCTTTAACCCACAAAGAACTCTCCTTCCACTTTAATACTTATTTTTGGAAGCACTCAAATGACATAAGCTTTTTGAGGTTATATCAGTGGGCCATAGTTATGCCAGGTACTTGATAGAAGAAATAGAAACTTCTGTTTTGGAAGGATGTCATCTTTGCTCCACCATCAAGTTTGGAAGTCATGTACCTAGATCAGAGACAGGTGGGGTTGCTCTTGCTTGGTAATCCAGGGCAGCAGAATCAACTCTAACAATCATTGAGGTGACAGGAGATGCAGCAAGGTTACCTTAGCAAATTCTATTAACTTGCATTAAAAAAAAAAAAAAAAAAAAAACCTCTATACTGGTTTATACATGTAATAAAATATATTTAAAATACTGATTTTGAATTGATAAGAGCTTATTAAATTTCCTTTCCCTTACCTTATTCCCCTTATTCATTAAGTTTTTCTATATCAAGGCAGCATAGTAGGGTTTGGGCTAAGTCTCCAACATTCTATTATTATCAAACAAATAAACAAAACAAAATGTTAGACGATACAGCCTTATGTCCATAGTATATTTGCTTATTAATTTGAGTGCAAGTCAAGATACAATGGAAAAAAAAATAATTATAAGAATTTTCATGGACTTGTGTTACTACCTGAAGCACCCCATTTTCCATTTTTTTCTTAAGTAAACCAATCAAATAAGACTTAAAATCTGCTTCTGGGATAGGTTAAAATGTAAGAAACTGTTAAAAATTTCTTATTTTCTTTTGCTTATACAACTCTTGTATACTTTCCTCGAACTATTATTCTGGAATGATTGTGAAAGAAAACCATGTCCCATTTACTTCATATACACTTTAATTTCTTGGGTCCTGATAGCCATTGATGTTATCTCTGATTGTGTCAATGAATCTTTCGATAAATCAATGTTATTCTCCTAATCTGTTTACTTGATCTTCCTATCACAGCAGAAGGATTTTTGTCATGATTGTTTTGTTTTTAACTCATTTCTTTTGAATTTAAAAATGGAGAGTCTGGTTCTTTTTCCACCTAACAAGTTTCTGAAATTAGATACAAATTCCAAGGCAACATTCTCACATCTTAATAGACTTCTTTTGTTGCTTTTTGGCCTAATATGTTTTCATTTTCTTTAAAAATTCTAGACAAAATAAAGATCTCCTGGCTTGATAAAAATATGAGGTAAGATTATTGTGTATATAACCCATTGCCAACCCACTGCCATCAAGTTGATTCTGGCTCATAAGGTCGACCCTATGAGTCCTAGTAAATTAAGTGAGATTGACAGCTGACATAGCTATGGGCTTTATAGGTAGCAACAAATCTCAGGTAATCTCTAGAAGATAGTGAAAAGTATCAGCAGAACTATTAGAATATTTTGAGGTTTTGTTTTGTTTCTTTTATTTAAAGAGGAGACATGTTTATGTATGAATTCAATTCAAGTAGCACCATGATTGACAAAAGCAAAGTGATATAAAGTATAAAACTCTGTAGTAGAAAGCAACATATTAAGACATGGATAAAACCAAACCAAACCCATTTCCGTCGAGTTGATTCTGACTCATTGCCACTCGGTAGGGCAGAGGAGAACTGCCCCATCAGGTTTCCAAGGAGTGCTTGTGGATTTGAATTGCCGACCGTTTGATTAGTAGCCGAACACTTAACTACTGGGCCACCAGGGCTCCAAGACATGGATAATGAGAGCAAAACAAAATAATTGCAGTATTAATACCAGATATTTTTTATGGATCAGATTATATTTCAAATGTATGAATACACTGTAAATGTATAAGTCAGTTAAACACATGAGGCATCATTTGCTATTGTGTCAAGCAGATGGTTGCTTGGTTTTCCAACTGTGGGCCTTGGTGTAGGGGTGGTAAGCAATGGTGCTAGAAAAACTGTAGACTCAGCTTAGACAGCACCCCCTTGAATCATTACAGCTAAATCTTTCACCATATGTTGGGGTTCTTATAATAAATAAACTGTTAAAAACAGTTTGAAAATTATTGGCATATACTGTTTATCTCCTTCTAACTCTAAAATCCATTGATTTTATGAATCTGCCCAATACTGACGTTGTTAAATGTCATCCTAGAATACAATTTGCATAGAGTTACTCTAATCGTGGATGGTTATAGGTTAAGTATTTCTTGATCCTTCAATGACCTTTTTGGAGACATTCCAAAGAGACAGAGTAAAAACGGAGTGTTCTCTTAAAATATCAAAGGCAAGGGAAAGATGTAACCGCTAATACCATGTTAAATTTCTGTGACTCTCATAAATCCCATCCTGGTACACAAAGAACCTTTCATTACAAACTGGTCACACTTTTTAGAAGTGACACCACTAATAACAACCCCTAAATGATATTACTCATGTGTAAGGAAAAGAGAGTTCGCTTTAGTAAAACATTAGCTAACTCTTGTGAAATTGATTTTGGCCTTCTTGGCTAATTGATTTTAAACACTATTTCCTTAGAGCTTTTATGATGAGCTGCACTGGAGGGAAATGACAAGATTTCGTGGCTAGAAATCACATGCTTCCTTTTTTTCTCAAACAAGTGCTTTCTTCTTTAAAGACTTGTTTTTTTTTCCAAGTTGAACTTTTAATATATAGGGAAGATACTATTTAGAAAAGAAAAGCAAATATTAAACTTTAAAGAGAAGTTCATTAGAATTTATTAGATATTTATGATCGTAATCTATGCTGCTTTAAATAGCAGAAGCACAACTAATATAATAATAGAAACATAATTAATAGAATAAAAGATTCATTATTCAACAAAGTCTAGAAAGCAGGAATACAAAGGTAGAATAAGGCTCTACATACTCATTTAGGCTTCCTCTGTTTTGTTTTGAATGGCCCAATCAACCCACAATTCCTTTGCTTCTGTGTGATAACAGAGTAAAACTTAGGTGGTCTTTTGACCACCCCCAGCCTCCAGCTGCCCTTAATTGTTCACTCCCTTAACAAAGCGGATCTTTTCTGATACAGCCCCTCACATTTTAATTGAAGAGACAGCTTCACAGTTTAAATGGAGATTGAGAAGCCTGTTGGTGAGGATGTCCAACCTAATGTCCTCAGGGGTGTCACATCTTAGAAAGTCAGTGTGAAATGCTGAGTTCTGTATGGCAGGGTTGCAGCCCCGTTTAGAGTTACACACCATTATGCGATTCCCCTTGTTGGTATCTCTGTCAGAGCTCCATTCAAGCTCACAAGCACAAGCTACACCTGGGGAAGGACTGAGTTCCACTGTCTGCTCTTGTGAGCTCCATCAGAGTTTAACCAGAGTCTTCCAGTAGGTAAATTAGCTCAGTTGCTTGGGAGGGAGGAATGTCAAATGGAACAGTCATCCATTAGATGGTTGTGTGAGGAATGTAGAGTCAGAGACAGGGCCAATTTAGCAGTGAATTAAAAAAAAAAAAAAAAAAAAAAACACTTTAATGACCAGAAGCTTAGAGCCAGTCAGACTGAATGTTTATACCCTCTAAATTTCAGGTTGAAAGATAAAAAAAAAAAAAAAAAATGAGATTTCACACAACTGCAATTATCCTGAAAGTATCTGGGCGGAACTCAGTAAAAGGAAATTAACCATGGAGAAACTAATGCTTAGCAAAAGTACTAAATCTGGGTAACTGATATTACAAAATATTCTAGGTTACTGGCACTGCATAAATTTTTAAAAATCCAGTCTTTTAGAGATACCATCTCTAACTGTAACTCTTCTCTACCCATAGTCTTACATACTTTTAAGTAAATGGAAATAATTGAGGCATTGGTATGTGGTAATTGGGGTTTATTATAAGCTTGGGATCTTAAAAAAAGGCAGCACTCACTAGAGATTGAGATACTACATCCTTCCAACAGGAATGAAGCAACACATGCATTCTCTAGCCTGTTTCTCCTGAGAACATTCATTTCCTTCACTTAACGGCTAAAGCCTTAGAGCTAGAGGGCTTGGGTGTACTACTTCTCGAAGTCTTTAAGTATTATTATTTTATCAGCCTCTGCAGTTTATATTTAAAGATATCATTTCAAAAATAGCCTTACCTTAAGTTACATTTGATATCTTTTTTTGCTTCAAGGACACATACTCCTCTGCACAACACTCCAAGAATTATACCTTTCCAATTAAAAGCACAAGTCAATGGCAGAATATAATTTAGTTAATAGAATTTACCTCAACAGCCCATCTCTCAGAAACTCATCTATCCTATAAATTAAGGTGCACCTATAATCTAATTTATTTTATCATTATTTTTCTATTTTCCTTTAAAATTATTTCAATTCTTATTAGATTAGTGATGCAATGCCTAGTGATTACAAATTATACTAAGACACTAACATTGGCTAATGCTTAAAGATGAAAGTATTTTATAGAGATTCATCTCTCTTAAATAAATATATCTTGAGTCAACAGTATTTTCTAATTCTTGCTTTAACACCCGAGATCAAAATGGAAACATTTTCTCCCCCTGAGAAGTCAGATGATTTTATGAGACTATCTAACCGATTTAAGCAACGTGTGAATTTCTTCTCCTGAAAATAGTATGTACTCTTTGTTGTGAAACGAAGAGTCGCTTCAAAATGGGAATTTCAGACACAATGTGGATAGAAAGATAAGGTGGGAATCTTTTATTGTCGAAATTGGTCTTAAGAAACTTTATAAATCAGTGATTACCAGATTCTGCTGTTTATCAGACTTACCCAAGAGCCTTTAAGAAATAAAGGATCTCAGACCCTGGCCCAGATATCTGAACTGAAATGTTTAGGGGCTGGTCTTGTAATTTTATTTCAATCAACCCAGGTTATCCTGATTATCAACGGCTGTGGGCCATCTTCTACAGCATCTGCCTAAATCTAGTTCAAAATCCATCTCAATCAAATATATTCTTCCTCCATTTTTTAGCTGTCTCAATTAATAGGATCACCACAGTCCCAACAACAGAGGATAGAAACTTGACGTTAGCATTGACCTATGTTTCTCCCACACCTCACCTATCAATTTGGTCACCAACCATGTACTTTTACCACCATTTATCTGTAATCCATTTGGAATGTGAGTCAGCCACACACATACATGAAGCAGTGAGAATAATCATACACTGATGCTGCAAATGATTTTACTTAGAAAGAAAATCAATTTCTAGAAATGAACACTTGGTCCTCAAATTAAAAGATAAAAACTAAAAGAAATGAAACCCATTGCCATTGAGTCGATTCCAACTCACAGTGACCCTGTAAGTCAGTGAAGAAGTGCTCCATAGGGTTTCCAAGGAGCAGCTGGTGGATTCGAACTGCTGACCTTTTGATTAGCAGCTGCTGTCTATTTCCTATAATATTTACAGTCTTAGTTGATTTTTTTTGGAACATCAATTATGGAAAGATCATATGTAATTTAATTTAGTTTTGGATTTGTTTCAGATTACAAGGTCAAGAATCCAAACATCTTTTTTTTCTGGGAAATAATGCAACTTAATATTCTTATCCTGATATTATACTTATAATGCAGTGTGCTCGAAGCACCAGGAATTTGGACTTAAGTTCACAGCTAGCATTTACAATTTCTTGATGGGAAATATCAAGCTATTATAGAAGAACTTAAAAATACATATTTGTAGCATGAAGCATATATACTGATAATATATATCAGATTGAATTAAAGCATGCAGTGTTGAAATCCATTTAAAAAAATAATGTTTTGCATAGTTCCTAAGGTAGTAAACATTAATATTCTAATGTAAATTAGTAAAGCCCTTTTGGAGAGTAATTTTAGTACTAACTAAAAATTTTAGTACTGACTAAAATTGGGGAAAAACAGTGTATATCCTCAGATTCAACAATTTTCCTTTCGGGAATATATCTTACAGAAATGTGTCTCACAGGTATGTACAAAGATACATGCACAAATATGCTGCAGGATTTTTTTGTAATGGAGAAAATTGGACCAAATTAAAGTTTAAGAGTATAAAAATGGGTAAATTGTGATATATACATAGTATAGAATACTATGTTGCTATTGAAAAGAATGAGATAGATTTATAGATACTGGCATAAAAATATTTTGAAGGCACAAAAATCCTTTTAAAAAAGAAAGCTGCAGAATAATATCTATGGTTAAATGCCAATACTGTTTTAAAAAGAAAAAGTAAGCTCTGTGTGTGTGTGTGTAAGTAAATGCAGAGAACACAGACAGGAAGGAGGCCTATTAAAATATGGACAGAAGCTGTAACCTCTTAAGAGTGTGGTTGAAGTGATGGATGGCATGAAGATTGACACTGATAATTTAAAAGTCTTAGTGGCATACTTTAGAGGCATAGTGGTTAAGAGCTATGGCTGCTAACCAAAAGGCCAAGCAGTTTGAATCCACCAGGTGCTCCTTGGAAAACCTATGGGGCAGTTCTACCCTGTCCTACAGGGTCGCCATGAGTTGGAATCAACTAGATGGCAATGGGTTTTTTTTTTTTTTTTTTTTTGATACAATGAGAAGTAGGTGAGAAAAATAGAAGAAAAACCAGATAATGAAAACAAAAATACAAAAATTCAAGTGCTTTTCTGAAATTATGAGTAATTTTGAATGGTTCAAATTGTTTATGCCACTCTGTTGTCACTCTCTTCCAGAATAGGTTTCCCTAGAGTTTACATCCTTGGAGATTGTGGGCCAAGATTTTGTCTGTTTTATTATTTGCTGTAACCTCAGTGTCTAGAAATATTCTTGGGTCATATCTGGTAATAAACCCCAAACCCAGTGCCGTCGAGTCAATTCCGACTCATAGCGACCCTATGAGACAGAGTAGAACTGCCCCATAGAGTTTCCAAGGAGCCCCTGACAGATTCAAACTGCCAACCCTTTGGTTAGCAGCCATAGCACTTAACCACTATGCCACCAGGGTTTCCATATCTGGTAATAACTGTTAAAAATCTGCTCACACTGCTCATGTCTGGGTGACCACAAAAATGACTGTCCTTGCCCTTTGTCTGGTAAAGACTGACTAGTTATCAAGGGAATCTGAGAAAAGTTTGCAAGCAAATAGTCACAGCCTAAGTAAGACTATTCTGATTTCCTTACATAATACATAAAACCCACTGTCATTGAGTCGATTCGGACTCATAGCGACACTATAGGACAGAGCAGAACTGCCCGATAGAGTTTCCAAGGAGCACCTGGCGGATTTGACCTGCAGACCTCTTGGTTAGCAGCAATAGCACTTCACCACTATGCCACGAACGTTTCCAAGTAATATATAGTAGAAAGTTATCACTAAATTTGTTTTCCAAGAAAGGACTAAGCCTAAGAGTTGATTCACTAAAAAAAAAAAAAAAAAAATTCAGAAAACCAATGAATTCTTTGTGATACAAAGAGACAGAATATTTGAGGATACTATCAAGTTTTAGTGTATACAAGGTTGAGATGAAGAGAAATGACTGCACCGTTTTTTATGCCATAATCTTCTTTATGAATCCGAGGCTGGGACAGCTACAGAAACCAAATTCCCATTCTTGCCCAAGTTTCTTCAGAGTCATGTCATCTACACAAACCCTAAATAACGTCCACTAGCAGGATAGAATCAACGGTATCAGTCTGCCAATCTATCAAATACTGGTCTAGTATCCTTTCAGCCTTTTGCTGTCATTTGTAGTATTCTTATTTTATTTCCTTTATAAAGTACAAGTTTTTATTAGCTCTCACACAGGATTCATATGTGCACCAATATCTTTAATGAACGTCCTTTCCTTTCTGCCTTCTTATCAGTATTATCAAAATATACAGTCCATTTTGAACCGGAAATGAAATTAGTTCATTAGTACTGAATGATACTTATTTTTTGCAGCATAAATATGTTTATTTACAAAATACATTGAACAAACCAATGCTATATAAGGAATTATTTGGAAAAAAAAAAAAGTACCCTGTTATCACTGGACAATATAATGTTGTTGCTGTTGGCTGCCACTGAGTCAGCCCCCAACTCATGGAAACTTATGTAACAATGGAACAAAACGCTACCTCATCCTGCACCATACACATGATGGGCTGGGGATCGGACCATTGAGATCTATAGAGTTTTCACTGGCTGATTTTCAAAAGTATATTGCCAGGCCATTCTTCCTAGTCTGTCTTAGTCTAGAAGCTCCACCGAAACTATTCCACATCATAGCAACACTCAAGCCTCCATTGACACATGGGTGGAGGCTGCTACCCACGGTGCATTGGCTAGGAATTGGACTTGAGTCTTTTGCATAGAAGGTGAGAATTCTACCACTAAACCACCAATGCCATCCTGAAAGGGTTAATAAACCCATTGCTGTCAAGTCAATTCCAACTCATTGTGACCCTATAGGACAGCATAGAACTGCCTCATGGAGTTTCCAAGGAGAAGCTGGTGGATTTGAACTGCTAACCTTTTTGGTTAGCAACTGAGCTTTTCACCACTGCAACACCAGGGCTCCAAACAGGATAATAATAGGGAGTATCAAATCTGTTCCAGAAAGTTTGCTTCGTGCTATTGCTACAAATGTAAAAAGAAACTCCAGGATGGTCGGGAGGTGAACTGTTTCATAAATATTTAAAAGGCAGTGACATTGAGATAGCAAGAAAGTGTTATGGTGGCAACAAAGAGGGTGACTACTTATGGGAGTTTGGAAGAGCCTCCAATTGTCCTGTCAATTGAATTGGGGGAGGTTTGGCAAAAGGCCTGGCATTTCTGGAGAATGTGTCTCAAACATGAAAGATGGGGATTGAATGGAGATAGCCTGTAAAGCTGCTAAGGTGTATGCTCCAACTTTACAACAGAAGGGATTATGTCACCATGACGTTACTTTAGATAAGAGACTGCAAAATATCTGAAGAAACAAATGTCAGCACCACAACACTTTACTGAAAGCAAAGTATATAAATGGGGCTTTTTCCTTGCTCTGCAACAGTTCTCTCAATAATCAGTATGGTCCCAAAAGCATGGATGGAAATTTGATGATAAGCAGCTTTCAACTGAATTTAGACATTTGGTTTAGATTGCTTTCCTGGATAAGTTAGAAATACCATGGATGTTGTATAGCTGCAGGCAAATGATTGCCCTAACAGGGGTTTCTATTTTCAGGGGGAGTAAAATGTGGGAGTAGGTGTAGCTTCAATTACAGTCTCCCCCTCTACTTTCAGTCCTGAACAATGACTCAACTAGTTGCCAGCAAGCAACAAAGAACTTAAAGCTGGAACCATTGTTGCCTATGGGTTTTCTTTATGTCTTTTTCTTCTTTTCATACCATTGGCAGAATTACAAACCACAGAGCTTGTTCCTATATTTGAAACACCAACCAAAAGAGCTACAAAGATTTTATTAAAGTCAACAGCCGTGAAATCTTCAGTTTAAAAAGAATTTAACATAACAACAAAATAATTCAGCTATTAGTCCACATTTTAAAAGAATCCAGAACTTACATGGGGAATTTATTCCAAATATACTAAAAAATAATTATCTTTCTTCCAGATAATACTTTAAAATCATTTTTTTCTAAGTTATTTTTTGACTGATTTATCACCTGAAATATAATTAAAGAACTGAACACAATTTTCTACATAAAAACATGTTTTTAAGTTTGGTTACATATTCTGAGACTGCCACATTCACAACAAGTGGCTGGTGGACCAGGCAACTGTGTAAATTCTATATTGATAGAGAAAAAATACATTTCACATCTTTTCTAGAAAAGACCCCCCACCCCGGCTCTAATTTAAGTATTCCTGTCTCTAGAAATCCTGCCTTGTAGTCAGTCAAACTTGGTAGAAAAGTGACTGTGAACAAATGCTTGAGAAAAAAAAAAAACACTGATCATGATAACAATAATTGTTACAATAATAATTGCTTACTTTTGTTGAGCATTTACTATTACAAGGCAGTTTTCTAATTATTTAACAAATATTGACTCTTTTATCTTCATAGCACTAATGAGCTAGGTAACATCACCGAAGTTCTTCTATAAGAAAGGTCTTACTTTATTGCCCCTCCTGGATTACTCCTGGATATGGAGGTTCCTTTTCCCCATCTTTTCTAAATCTAGAGGGACAGCAATTACCATGGGATCAAAGTACCTCTGAAATGGAAGTGATGTACTGATTCTTATTTCCTTCTTGCCTCCAAGCGAATCAAAAAACTATAAAGGTGCTACACACTACCCGTCTTCAGATTGTCATACTGCAGTGACTTGGATGTTGCTATGATGCTGGAAGCTATGCAACCAATATTTCAAGTACCAGCAAGGTCACCCATGGTGGACAGGTTTCAGCAGAGCTTCCAGACTAAGACAGAGTAGGAAGAAAGGCTTGGTGATCTACTTCCAAAAATTAGCCAAGGAAAACCTCAACAGAATATTGTCTGATATAGTACTGGAGGATGAGTTCCCGAGGTTGGAAGGCACTGAAAATACGCACTGGCTGCAACAATGGACTTGAGCATACCAACGGCTGTGAAGATAGGACAGGACCAGGCAACATTTAGCTCTGTTGTACATGGGGTTGCAATGAGTCAGAGCCAACTCAAGGAACTCAACAACCAAGGAACTACAAAATAAAGAACATTTATTATGTGTCTACCACATTTAAAGATTCATAGTGAGAAATACTAGACACTCTCCTTTGGAGATAAAAGTAGAGAATAATATAGTCAAGATACTTAAGAGGTAGCTTGCTTTTTCCTTTTATTTTTCCTTGTGGTTACGCAATAAAGAGTTTTTAGGGGATATTTCTTTCTGTTCATCTACCTTAATTACAGTGTATTTCTGAACATATGGCCAGTCGTCAGACTACTTTGATCTTGTCATTATACATAAATGTTTGAGTAGGTATTTCCATCCTCCTTTAATATGTATTCTGAATATGCACTAAGTAAATATTATTGTGCTATTTTTTGGACTTTCATGGGTGTGCCAGATCAAAAAGAAAAACATAAAAAGGTAACGTAAACCGCAACTAAATTAGTAATTATCTATGGGTTGGATTTAGAGACTGAGACAAAAAGATATCACTGAAGACTAAAATCCAACTTGAAATCCTTGCCAGTGTTTAGACAAGACTAGAAACTTCAAAGCTGAAATGAATTTTTGTATTTGTGTGTTAGATCTTCTTAGTAACTAAAGATGTCCCTTTTTAATGCTATGCTACAAGTAAAATAATGACAATCTTATTCTAGCATTAGACCTTTGAATACTTTAAAGCTACTTTAGCATTGGTTTTATAATTTGAAAGTCATTCTCTGTGATTATAAAAAAGATGATGCCAAAATATGACAATTTAATACAAAATAATGCATTATCAATATAATGTGTGCCTTTAAATATTGCCAGAGTGCTCAAGTTTAGATCTGGAGGATATAGAAATGTTTTTATAAAATGTTCACAGAAAGAAAGCATTCTATTTGATATGCAAATTAATGTGAATACTAATTATATTAATAAATTTAGAATGAATTTATCATCAAATCATCTAACATGGAATATAAAGGACATCCCTAGAAGCTTGAAAGTGGTCATAGAAAAACAAAATAAAGCATGGATTTGAACACTAAAAAATTTAATAGCCATAATGTTAGTACAGTTAAAAGGTATGAATACATTTTAAAAGAGAAATTTGTACATGATAATTAGTAACACAGGGCTCATGACTGTTTCTACAATTATATATACTATATTCTCTGCAATGATATAATTGATTGGAAAAACTTTCATCCCTTTAACAAACACTTGCTAATGTTCAAATTTGGGCTAGATATTTACTAGCTGTCTTGGTTGAGATCAGTTAGGTAGGTAGGAAAGACAAAAAAGAAGAAGAAAATACAATCCCAAACACTGAGTAACTCATGTTCTAAGCAGAAATATGGTCACACACACGGGTGCAGCAAAATACATTACGTACAAAGTGTTTCTGGAGCAAAAAGATAGTAGTAGCTTCATAGTTTTAAAATAGTAGCTCATTATTCCAATTTAAGGATTAGAAAGATGTTCAGAATGACATTCCTGTTTGATGTTAGAGGACAACCTTGCCCACTCATAAAGAATGTTGGTGCCACTAGCCAATTGCCATTCAACGAGACTCATAGATTTTCAAACAGGATGGTGTGTATCATATTCTTATGAAATTGGGAAGTTGCAATTTTTTACCACTTATGAAAAAAACAAACTGGTTGCCGTGGATAGCAATGCTCTAGGACAAAGTAGAACTGCCCCATAGAGTTTCCAAAGAGTGCCTGGTGGATTTGAACTGCCCATCTTTTGGTTAGCAGCCATAGCACTTAGCCACTATGCCACCATGGTTTCCTCACCGCTTATAAAACCAAAACCAAACCCAATGTCGCTGAGTCGTTTCTGACTCATAGTGACCCTATAGAGCAGAGTAGAACTGCCCCATAGAGCTTCCAAGCAGCGCCTGGCAGAGTGGAACTGCTGACCCTTTGGTTAGCAGCTGTAGCACTTAACCGGTACGCCACCAGGGTTTCCTTATAAAAGGCCCCCAAAATCCACATTCAAAATCTCCTTTCAAAACTCCCCTGTGTATGTTGGCAGTATTGCCCCTCCTTGATCATATCTGAAAAGCTCTGCTGTTCCTTGACTAAAAATCATATTTCTACTGTGGTTTGAGATATTTCCACTGTGATGCTCACAACTATTTTTAATATTTATGGAATGGTGCTTCAGTTTGTTGTAAATTCAGAGCATATGTTCACCAATGACAAGAACCAGAAGAATGCCATACATTTTATGAACTGTTAATAAGTCCGTAAACTGATTGTTTTGTAGCCAAAACTCTGTTACTACT
This sequence comes from Loxodonta africana, assembly GCF_030014295.1. NCBI lineage: Eukaryota > Metazoa > Chordata > Mammalia > Proboscidea > Elephantidae > Loxodonta > Loxodonta africana. Next base: position 35,513,635 of record NC_087361.1, read on the forward strand.
GGCATTAGCTGACATTCCAATTTGGATTTCTGCTTGAAAATGAGTCTGTTCTACAGGAATGGCACTGTTTTGGCCCTACTTTTGCTCAAAGTACAGTATCAGATTTCATTCATGGAACATAATTTTAAGGGAAAAAATAAATGGGACTTATACCATTGCTTCTTTGTTCTTAGGTGAAGCTGGAGCTCTTTGTCTTGGAGTTTGTGCTTATTTCTAGAAATTTAGCAGGCACGAAATGTCTGTTGGGTAAACTTGTCAAACCTTGTCCTGGCTTTTAAATATAAAGTGCTAAATAGGATGGTTTAACACCCATAGCATGTCATGTCATGTTTGCACAAGGACCTCTGTAGCCAAAGCACTGGATCATTCAGATTTTACAAAAGCATATACCAAATGAGATGATATCTATGAATACATTTTTAAACTAAGAAGTATTTTAGATCTTTAAGACAGTATTTAATTATATTAATGGTACTCTGTATATACAGTTACCACCCCCATTCCACCTTCTTATATTCAAGATACCTTTCCCCAATAAATCAGTATTATCATTAACAAATCTTTAACAATTATTTCTATATTCAAGGTTCTGTTCTAGGAACTGTGCATTTAAAGATATGTGAAACATGATTCCTGTCTTCAAGGAGTTTTAAGATAGTTGAAGGGACTATGCACATTTAAAAAAAAAAAGTAAAAATAACAGCTACCCATAAATAAATTCCTAATGACTATTTGTAAACATAAATATTTAGAAGGTTCAGAAGAAAGAATACCCATTCTCTCCTGAAATGAGCAGCAAAGGCTTAGATCAGGCAGAATTTACAAGAGAGGGGAAAACCTTGCTTAAGTAAAGAAACAGAGAAAGAGCTGCCCAGACCTAGAAACAGGCAAAGGGACAACTGTGGAGATGGGATATATATATACGGTAGGCCTTTGGCATTTAAAAGTGTATGCTGTTTTAATGTTTCTTAGAAGATCCGAAGACGTCCAGCACCCTTCTAGGCACACATTTGATTCATACAGACGGAAGAAGTCGCTCGGGTAGAAAAAGTTCAGCCACATCTGACCACAGCTCGTGCATAAAATATCTCTTCCTCAGTGGTCCATTTCTAAAGGTGTTGGATGGCATTTTTGGTCAAAATCAAGAAGTGATTCATTTTTTTTTTTTTTTTTTCCGTAGACATTAGTTAGGTCAGAAGTGTCATATAAAGGAAGAACAAAATACATTTGGAAATGTTGGGAGTGATAGGGTATGTTGTTAGTTGCCATCCAGTCGATTCTGACTCATGGTGACCCCATGTGTGCAGAGTAAAGCTTTTGGAAGCAGATCACCACGACTGTCTTCCCAGGTGCTCTGGGTGGGTTTTTAACCACCAACCTTTCTGCCAGTAGTCAAGTGCTTGACAGTCTGTGCCACCCAGGGACTGAGTGTAGATAACCAGAGGTTTACTAGGAAGTATATGTTGGCTGCCTACTATATACCTGGTACTTTGTTAGTTTCAGTGGAAGATACAAAAGCAGTGAAAATTCATTTGTTTCTTCAAATTTACCATTTTGTAAAGAAAACGAGGGCACATGAAAACCATTAGAGAACACAAGAGTATATGTTTCCATACTTAATTGTAGAGAACATACTTTAAATGCTGAAGATGGAGCATTGTAAAACAAAGCCCGCATTAGGAGCCTTAATGCTGGCAGAAAGTGTACAACCCTTAAAAAATGCAGTCTATACAAATCCCAGGGGCTCTTCGTGTGTTATCTGTCTTGACACACATTTTTTTGCTAAAATGTGGGTCTTTTCTGTATTTAGTCAAGAACTGGAATTCCTGTAATTATTACTAGAGTGAATGCCATTAACTAGAATTCAGTTTCTCTTGGGGATAAAACAAGATTGACGTTTCTAAACTGTTTAATGTTATTTTAACAACGAGGCATGCGACAAAAGCATTTGGCTCTGCTGAGTTGTAAAGACGTGGGTTAAAAACGTGCAAATAGCAGTGACCATTTTTCATTTTTAGTTAAAGGACACTGTTATCTGGAGTGGGATCTTTTAGTTACCCCCAGTTATCTACAAGAGGGTTATTACCTTTATTTGTGATAACCTCGAGTGTCCTCTCTTCACACACACACAGTCAGGTCCAGAGCCACCCAGGCTTCAGGCAACCATGTCAATCCCAAGTCTTAGTGGGCAAAGGAGAGCACATTCCACAGCAAACAGGCATCTGTGATCCCCCCTACGTTTGCAGGTAGACTCTTCACTCTTCCATTAGTACATGTTGAAAATGTACTCTATAAGCAGCATAATCACACTGAGCTTACAAGCAGAAGAACAAAATGCAGAAAACCTTGTGGATTTGGACTGCTTTAGAAGGCCAGTAGGAACTTTAATACAGTTTCATTGATTTTGAATGTAAATATTAATTTGAGCTAATAGCTAATGGGAGCCCTGATGGCACAGTGGTTAAGCATTTAGCTGCTAACCAAAAGGTCAGCAGTTCGAATCTACAGCCGCTCCTTGGAAACCCTATAGGGCAGTTCTGCTCTGTCCTACAGGGTCACTAGGAGATGGAATCAACCCTGTGACAACGGATTTGGTTTTAGTTTTGGTAGTAGCTAATTAAGAATATGTAAGTTGATACCTTGCTGAGACTGCTTCAGTTGATAGATAAGGTTAGCAGGACTTTTAAAACTTTTTTAAATAAAAATGTTTCCTGAGATCAGGTTTACACTCTCAATATACTTGGCACATCTTTCTGCAGAGTGTGTGAGAAGGTTCACTTAATTCAACCCTTCTGGAGAATTACCAGCAGAGGCAGAGGTTGGCTTCATTAATCACAGTACTCCCCTAGGCGTGAAAATTAGTCATAGACTAGTTGGGCCCTCACTTGAGAATACCAAGACGTGAAGGACTTTTGTACTCAATTACTTGCATACCTTTTTTCTTAAAAGGAACAACAAAGAAAAAAAAATCCATTGCCATCGAGTCCATTCCGACTCATAGCAGCCCTTCACGGCAGGGTTTCCAAGGAGCGGCTGATGGATTTGAACTGCTGACCTTTTGGTTAGCAGCCAAGCTCTTAACCATCGTACTACCAGGACTAAAACTATATTAAAAAATAATAATAAATACTAAGCACCGTATGCTATGACCCTCAGTTTCCATACCTATTGTGAGTTATAATACTTTGTCTTGTAATTATCGTGAGAACTTAACATGCTATTTTCGTCATGTGAGGATTAAAAGTAGGTGGACATTTATTGAAACTCTAAAGCACTGTATATATTTTATTCTCGGGTACTGATTCTGACTCATAGCGACCCCGTGTGTTACAGAGTACAACTTCCCCAAAGGGTTTTCTTGGAGGTAATCTTTACGGAAGCAGATTGCCAGGTCTTTCTCCTATGGAGCTGCTGGGTGGGTTTGAACTGCCAGCTTTTCGATTAGCAGTCCAGAGTTTAACATTTGCACCACCAGGGCTCCCTGTATGTATGTTAAGTGTTGTTAATATTATCTGAGACTGGACTAAGTAAGGTGTGTCTGACCTAAGCCATGGTATTTTCAATTGCTTCATATGCATGCTGAACAATGGTAGCACAGTGGTTAAGACTTATGGCTGCTAACCTAAATGTTGGCAGTTTAAAGCCACCAGCTGATCCTTGGAAACCCTATGGGGCAGTTCTACTCTGTCCTATAGGGTCGCTATGAATCAGAATCGACCTGATGGCAACGGGTTTGGCTTTTTGGGGGGTGGGGGGGTTCATATGCATGTGATGGAAACCCTGGTGGCATAGGGGTTAAGAGCTCTGGCTGCATATCATGAGGTCAGCAGTTCAAATCCACCAGGCACTCCTTGGGAACTTTATGGGGCAGTTCTATTCTGTCCTATAGGGTCGCTTTGAGTCAGAATCAACTCTATGGCAAAGGGTTTGGTTTGGTTTTGGTTTTATGCATGCAATAGCTGGACAATGAATAAGGGACACTGAAGAAGAATCGATGCATTTGAATTATGGTGCTGGCGAAGAATATTGAATACAGCATCGACTGCCAGAAGAATGAACAAATGTGTCTTGGAAGAAGTATAGCCAGAATGCTCCTTAGAAGCGAGGATGGCAAGACTTCATCTCACGTACTTTGGATGTGTTATCTATCGGAAGGGACCAAGTCCCTGGAGAAGAGCATCATACTGGGTTAAGTAGAGGGTCAGCTAAAAGAGGGAGACACTCAATGAGATAGATTGACACTGTGGCTGCAGGACCAGGCAGTGTTTTGTTCTGTTGTTCACGGGGTCACTGAGGGTCTGAACCGAATTAACGGCACCTACCTTTTTTTTTTTTTTTACCAACAACCGTAGGATCCTTGTCTTTAAAATTTCGGTTCAGGTTTCTTGAAAAGTATCCTCCAATGCTCATTCTCTCTTCATGTTGTTGGTTGGCCTAACTCAGCAATCTAGTTGAGATTTTTGTTTGTTTTCTTTTTAACCTGTATCTCTCTCATCATTATGTATGATCATGAATGAATGTATTAGTCAATCTGTTCTCATTAAAGAAGCAACCCTCAACACTCCCTAACATGTAGGCCAATATATAGTAGTAAATACTTACTGTTTTAGATTGTAAAAATGGCCACACTTCTTTATAGAATCTTCCGTAAAGAGATGTATTTTCTCCATCCCTTGAATCCGAGATGGCCTCATGATTTGCTTTGGCCAATAGAATATGGCAAAAGTGATGTTCTACCTGTTCTTAGCTGAGACTCAAAAGAGGACTGGTATTCTTTAGTGATCTCTCTTGGAACTCTGTGACCAAAATGTGAATAAGCTCTGACTAGCCTACGGGAAAATCAGAAGCCACACGGGACAGAGATGAACTTTCCCACCTGGGCCCATTTTAGGTCATTTACCAACTATTCTGGCAACTGACTTCAATGTATAAGTAAACTCATACAGAGCTTATTCCAAATTGCTGGCCCACAGAATCATGAGGAAAAGAAAGGGTTGCTGTTTTAAGCCACTAAATTTTGTTGCCAATATTTATGCATGAAAAATGGGTAAGCTTACCGATAATGTTATACAAAACTGAGACATAATACGCTCAAATCATACAATCTTCTTTCTCATATCATTCTTGATTTGATATTTTACTTTTGCTTTTGATACTATCAGTACTTTTTTCGTTTGTTCCACTATAATTGTTTTATTTTCACAAAACACTTCTCTAATCTTTGAAGATCATTTTGAATTCTCTTCATATGTTCTAAGATGTTAGGAAAGCCATATGATTTAGGGTCATCTAGAGTGATCATGGGAAACCCTGGTGGCATAGTGGTTAAGCGCTACAGGTGCTAACCAAAAAGTTGGCAGTTCAAATCCACCAAGTGCTCCTTGGACACTCTTTGGGGCAGTTCTACTCTGTCTTATACGGTTGCTATGAGTCAGAATCAACTTGATGGCAACGGGTTTGGTTTCTGGTTTTTAGAGTGATCATGCTCGCAATTAATGAGTAAACACATTGATAAAGAGCCCTGGTGGTGCAACAGTTAAGCATTCAGCCGATAATTGAAAGGTTGGTGGTTCACAACTTGACCAAGGTAAATTCATAGAAGATTTATAGACATTTCCAAACTCCCGGAGGGACCGAATTACTGGATTGAAGGCTGGGGACCATGGTCTCAGGGGACATCTAACTCAATTGGCATAGTTTATAAAGAAAATGTTCTACATCCTACTTTGGTGAGTAGTGTCTGGGTTCTTAAAAGCTTGTGAGTGGCCATCTAAGATGCTCCACTGGTCCCACCCCACCTGGAGTAAGGGAAAATGAAGAAAATCAAAGACACGAAGGAAATGTCAGTCCAAAGGACCAATGGACCACAACTACCACAGCCTCCTTCAGACTGAGTCCAGCACAACTAGATGGTGCCTGGCTACCATCACCAACTACTCTGACAGAGATCACAATAAAAGGTCCTGAACAGAGCTGGAGAAAAATGTAGAACAAAATTCAAGCTCACAGAAAAGTACCAGACTTACTGGTCTGACAGAGACTGGAGAAACCCTAAGAGTATGGTCTCTGTACACTCTTTTAACTCAGTACTGAGGTCACTCCCAAGGTTTACCCTTCAGCTAAATATTAGACAGGTGCAGAAAACAAACAAGAATATATGTAGCTCAGCTATGTTTAAGAGATTAAATGGGCACACCAGCCCAGAGGCAAGGACCAGGAGGCAGGAGGGGACAGGAAAGCTGGCCAAATGGAATGGGGGACCCAAGTTCGAGAAGGGAAGAATGTTGACACACCATGGGGTTGGCAACCAATATCACAAAACAATATGTGTATTAATTGTTTAATGAGAAGCTAATTTGCTCGGTAAACCTTAACCTAAAGCATAAAAATAAAATAAAATAAAATAAAAAGATTGGTGTTTCAAATCCACCCAGGGAATCCATGGGGAAAAAGACCTGGCGATCTGCTCCTGTAAAGGTTCCCATTGCCATCTAGTTGATTCCTACTCATAGTGACCCTACTGGACAGAGTAGAACTGCCCCCATAGGGTTTTCAAGGACATAACCTTTATGGAAGTAGACTGCCACATTTTTCTCCCACAGTTGGCTGGTGGTTCGAACCACCAACTTTTCAGTTAGCAGCCTAGGGCTTTAACCACCATGACACCAAGTCTCCTTCCTGTAAAGATTACAGCCTAGAAAACTGTATGGGTCAGTTCCACTCTGTCACATTGGGACTCCATGAGTCAGAAAGGGACTTAATGGCATCTCTCAAGAACAGAGTAATCACGGTCTCAACTAATAAGCAAAGCTATTGATAAAAATATTAAGCATATCAGACCCCCCCCCATTGATCTCACATGTGACATTATTCAAGAAGCAATTATGTAATGGGAGGGATGCAATAATAGGGGAAATAAATAAAAATGTAATAAAGTAAAATTATCAATTCTACTATCAAATCAAGTGTTTCAGATGCTTCAACACATTCTTTTTTGTTATATTAAAACCATCTACATTTACACGTGGATAATACATGTGAAAAATGTTCTCAATTTGTGCTTTGCATGCATACTTAAGAAACACTAATAATTATACCAATCTTAAGTACGGAATGTAAAAATGCTGGAAAAAAGTTTTTTTCCAGAGTAAGCAGAATGGAAGAATATAAAAAATAAATAACTTCTGCACATAAATTTTATTTTCATACTTGTTTTTACTCATTGGTTTATTTACAAGAAGACAATAAGCAGATCTGTAATCAATGCTTTATTCAATCAGTCAAGAAGTCACCAAAATAGAATAATTTTGCATGATTAGTAGAATAAAATAAGGAAGGACTGAGTTCCTCTGTTTATTAAACTCTCTTTTATAATCACAACAGTTCCATATGAAAATACAAAAAATTACTTGACATCAAAGGAAGATCAGACAGAATTAACAATGGCTGATTACACAAGATTTTATAAATAGATTATTTTCAAGTGCATTTGGCTCTGCAGAGTTGGGCCAAATATATCTTATGGAGTCTCCTTCAAGAATTATTATCAATGTATTATCATTTTGACTTTTTATTTTGCTTACTTTTTTTATATGTAGCATAAAAAGTAAATTTCAGCCATATTCTGCTCAAATTATTCCTAATTTCAAATTAATGAAAAAGTAATATTAACAGTAGAATAGATTTGCCAGTAACCTTTTCAAAGAAAAAAAAAAAAAATTGGACTAATTGACTGATGCAAGGTTTTGCAGACTTAAACCAAAAACCCATTGCTACCAAGTCAATTCTGCTTTTTTTTTTTTTTGATTCATAGTGACCCTATAATACAGAGTAGAACTGCCCCACAGGGTTTCCAGAATAAAGAAAGTCTCGCTAGCTATCTTGATCTAATCATTTATTTTCTTGCTTCAAGTTATAATTTCAGGCAATTACTTATAAAATAGTGTTGTTGTTATTACAAAATTGTGCTGTTTGCATATTGCAATCATGTCTAAGTCATTTAAAGTGAAGAAAGAAAAACTTGGCCAAGAAAAGCCATTTCCAACTTATGCAAGGCATTCTAAAAGTTGTTAAGTTTGTGTTTGAGAGCATGAAAATGTGTTCTTGCATAAGAACATTTGAAAAAATTAGGTTCCCAAGCCTGACACAAATTCCTATTTGGTTATTAATATAACTAAATCATATTACTAATGCCGCCAATCTAAATTCCAAGTTCTGAAAGCTGATAGACACACAGCACGGCCAGAAAAAAAGACATTTTCTCTTTTTCTTGTAAAAGGTTGGCCAGTGCTAACATTTCAAAATATATATCAGTAGTGTTTGATGGATCATTTACTGGTTTTGTTTTTGCTTTTGTCTTTAATCTTTCTCCTACTTCAGGGGCCCAAGAAGCCTCAAGAGCCCTACCCATCAAAGTGTGGCAAAGTAAGGCTTTTCCTCTTCCTGTTTAAATAGACCAATTAGGATGAAAACATGCTAATTAAGCCAATTCGCACTGAGGTACCAATGACTAAAAACCTTTAAACAAGATTTAAGAGAGATATCTGCATTTGCTTTTTTAAAAAAGAGGTAGTTAACCAAACTGGACTTTGGTGGGAAGAATTTCAGGGACTGTGTCAGAGTAATGTGCAAAAATGAGATGACATGAATGGAAGATATTTTGGGGACCACTCTAGAAAGAATAAAGATTTATTTTGAAAGATTTGCATGAAATTTTGGATCGTTTCCTCTAAAATATCCCTGAATATGACAAATTTTTATTCCTTCACTTATCAAAACACTGAGTTGCTAAGAGCTCCAAGTTACTAATTTCTTTGACTTTATTATTTTTAAAGATACTTTTCACTGAAATGATGTTAGAAGCTCTTTTTAGAAGTTAGATAGGGCAAAAATTGATCAACATGAGATAAGCTGTAAGTCAGATGTTTTGAAACCAAGGAATACCTGTATTTTTCTTAAACCTTTTTTAGTTTTTCCTAGTCAAAATAAACTTTACATTCTTATTTTTTAGAATGACCATCATAGAAAACAGGTCTCTTTAAAAACCAAGAGTCTAGATTTCTAGGCTGTATCATTTCTTGTGACTCAGCTGCTACTCCTGGCAGAGAATACAGGCTTCTGTTTAGGAACAGGGACATCAGTTACTGTACTTAGGGGAAAGAAAAAAAAAAAAAAATCCCTGCATTTAGGAAAAATTTGATGCTACGTCAAGATTTCATATAATTCTCTTTCATGGGAAATTAGTCCAAGCACATTATTTTTGGTACCAAAGAAGATAGAACTCAGAATGTTTGGTCTTCCATAACCCATTGCTATTTTTTACCTGGGTGGTGGTAAATCTTCTTCAGCGGTTATGTTTCAGCAACAGTGATATATAACTGTCACTTAGAAATGTTTCAAATTTGTTTACAATAGTTTTTTTTTTTTTTTACTAAAACGAAATTAAGAATATATATATATATGTATATATGCTAGTATGTGGACAGGAAGAGTTTCTGTCCAATGGTTGATAAGGGAATGCAAGGATTTTTGAAGACAATTATCCCTGAAGTGAAAATACACAAACATCAGGGATCGCATGCCTTCTCTGTCCATTGCCATCCTGTTTGGGCCCTTATCTGATTTACTTTCAACATAGAATAAATAGATTCTATAGGAGGACGGATCTCATTTCTAACACTGTGTTTTGCTTACACCATAGGACAGTAAATACCTTTTCTCTGAACAAAGAGGTCTGTGTTCTAGGTGGCATAAATTTCACACATAATAAAAAGAAGCATCAGCATGGAAGACCTGGAAGCTCTGTTTGGTCACAGAAATTTATAAGGGGCAACCCCTTTCCATTTAGATATTTTTCCATATGTGTAACGGAGTGAATATCTGATTAACAGCTTTTCAAAGAGCACTGCATTTAAGGCCATATGTCCTCCATGCTAGGGTCAATAGCCTTACTGGATTGAAAAACAAGAATTTGGAGCTTTTTCAACTCTGCTATACTCTATTTACTCTGATAGTTAAAGCCCTTCTACACCCACTAACGATCTATTCACTTGGTTTCTTATTGCAAATCAATAAATGTCAGGATATTTATGTTGTGCATATTAATAAACTAAAAGCGTTCTATGCTAATTTAACATTAAGCCATTTATCTATATCTTCTCTCCTAAAGAAATTTCTTTTTTCTTCCCTTTGGAGCCCCAATTTATTATCTCTTTAATGTCTCAAAACTTAATGAATTCCGTGATAAACAAACACACAAAAAGTACTGTGGAACCGTGATTTATGCAGCGCCCTTGAACAAACACAGAGATTCTAGCTGAGGGTGGTTGTAAAAATATGAGCTGCATTTCATTGTAATTGGTATTGATGTCTTCAAACTGCACACAGAAAGTGAAAACTAGAAAACAATGCATACTGTGGGATATTGCATTTAGATTAATACTTATTTGATTTACAATGTTGCAATACAGCATATTACACAAGGATTTAAATTAACTCTTCGTCTTCATCTCTCACAGGAAAAAATAACCCTAAGTTTCAGTGGCTCTTATTTGGTAATGTGACTAGAATGGAGTTACATGTTAAATATCATTTTTTTTTTAATTTTAAATTGTCAATATTGGGTAGAGTTAGCATTTATTAACTTTAACCTGTTGATTCCCTAAATCATTACATTCATGAACAATTTTAAACATTAAATAACTGTGTTCTTTCAAAATTTTGTGTATCTATTATTAATGATTTTGCATTTGCCTATTTCTGTACTCTTACGTTCTAACTGGAAATATGTGGGGAAAAAAGATACTTGGCTTAGATAAAAAAAAGACTGGCTAAGACTTTCAGAATAGTGAATTTAATAGGCTGAAGAAGAAAATAAATCAAGCTGAATCCATAGAGTTGTTAATGTGTACCCTAAAAGTCTGTATTATATTTTTAGATTTCATTCTAGTTTTTAAATAAATTAGGGGAAAATAAGGAAAAGTAAAGTAAAGAAGTACAACCAGAAGACTCCTTGGAAGCAAGGATGGCAAGACTGCTTCTCACATACCTTGGACATGTTGTCAGGAGGGATCAGTCCCTGGAGAAGGACATCATGCTTGGAAAAGTAGAGGGTCAGCTAAAAAGAGGAAGAACCTCGACGAGATGGACTGACACAGTGGCTGCAACAATGGGCTCAAGTACAACGGTTGTGAGGATGGTGCAGGACTGGGCAGTGTTTCCTTCTGTTGTGCACAGTGTCGCTATGAGTTGGAACTGATTTGATGGCACCAAACAATGACCAGGTAAATTAGAACAAAAACACTTTTCAAAACACCTCAGAAAGTAAGTTGCTGACCGGGATTGAGAAAGTAAGAGTACTGTACCATATCATTGTGAGATCTATTAGATCACAGAAGTTAAACCATTCATTAATTTAAATCCATAGGTTTAATGCTAATAATAGGACTCAAGAGGAATAAAGGTGGATAATAACTCTGTTAGGTGTTAAAGAAACACAAGCAAGTACTTGTACATGCATGCACACAGACTGAGTCCGCGCACACACACACACACACACGCAAGGAAGTTTGACTTCATCTACCATTGCAGTTCAGTGTAATACTTTGTCCTGAATATTCTGCAGATTTTTCTTTACAGTCTTAAAGCACATGGGAGGAAAAATTCTTCAAGCAAGAAATAGTGATTTAAATTAAATTTTATTTCAGTAGCAATAGATACTCAATTTCTGTACTGATTTTTTCCAAATATATCCTAAAAAAGTGGCATGTTTAATAAATATTTCAGCTCAAATGTTACTAAAAATACAGGTCAACTTAAAAAAAAAGTCCAAAACTGCTTGCTAAAACGATAATGAGAAATATAAATTATATATCTATTTTCTATATATAGCTAAGAGAAAATAGATATATAATTTATATATCTCATTTTTTTATATATATATATTTTTAATCTTCAGTAAACTATTATATAGTGGGTAAGGGACTCAGAATCAACCTGTACAGATTCAAATAACAAAATTTACCAACTCTGTTTCATTGGTCACTTTATGTAACTTTTCTCTGCCTCAGTTTCCTCCTCCATAAAGTGGCTATAATAATATCTCATGTAAATTCCTTAAAATATAACAAGCTTACAGCAAGTGCCTCATAAATATTACCTTTTATTATCCACTCTCTGCAACTTATCTTCCTAATATTTTAGGAATTCCATGTTAAGTGACTTTCTTGGTCTGTTATTAAACTACCAATTCTTTTGTTGGTCAGGAAAAATAAGAGTGTGAAAGCATTGATACTTAATAAGTGTTTAGTTATATGAATGAAGATCTTTAAACTGGAGCTAGGACTAATATTTCCTGTATGGATCCTGAATTATGCATAATATGCTATATACATTAATTTTCTAAATTGCACAGTGTGGAGATTTGAAGCTTCTCCTTGGAGTGGGCCTTTGGTTGTACAACATCAGGGCAGGAATGGGGATTGCCACTTGTTTGGTAAATCAAATCTATTCACATGCACTGTGAGGCTCTGTTTTGCCAACACCAATTCCCTTCTTGATCTTAACTTCTCAGAGCACAAACTGCAGTTCAGAAAGGAAGTTGTTACAGGCTTTGTTGTCAGAACAAAGACTCAGAGGGGCACATCTCAGTTCTACTGAATCAGGGAAAACTACTCCACAGAGATTATCAGAGGTATCTGGCCTATGCCAGTAGGGTGAAGTGTAAAATAGAGGCACTTATCAAGGTAACTGGAAAGACAGAAAGAAAAGCAGAAAGGGGAGAAAAAAAAAAAAAACCTCTCTTCCAGATTTCTGACCTTGATGATGGCCAAATCTCCCACAAAACAACCTAGGTAAATTATTGATCGAGTTCTGTGCAAAGTGCTTTTTATCCTGACGTATTGGCATAATTGGCTCAATTCTCAATTTACTACTTCACTTTGGTTGTGCGGACCAGGCCAAAGAGGATTTTTGGCAACCATCCATTCCCCTACTGGCCTCTTCCCAGTCAGGTTAACCACAACTGGGAAGATATGATTTAAACTATATTTTTCTTTGGCCCTTGGTGCAACGGAGAGAACAACCTGACAGCCCTAGCTTTAGAGTTGGTACAAAAGAGTCCTTTATATGATTATTTCAAAAATCTGCTTTTCAAACAGGAAATAAGATGAGCAATGCTGTGATGACCCTTAGCAGCATATTCTTGGTTCATTTTGTAATTACCTTTCAGCCCAAAAAGTCAGAGATGTATAATTTTTCAAAATTAAAGCATACTTGCTGACAAATTATATTAGCATTATCACTTTGTTTTTAATTCTGCCTTTTTTGTACATGGCAGAGTTAAACCTTTTAAATATTTATAAACATATTTTTAATTTATTTGGTGATGGCCATGCCCCTCCCCCCCATTATAACATTCTTGTAAATAAAATAAAATGCATACTTGGGAAACTTTAAACCATTTCCAGGAGGGGGATACCTACTAATACACAGATTAACTTGGCAATCAGCGGTGAAACAAAGAATGTATGAGAACCAGAGGATCATGGAGGGGAGGGGAACAAATAGAAAAGAAGAATTTAGAATTACTTTTTAGAACATAAAATATAACTAGCTTTTTAAGAAAGCAGAAGATCAGGTAAATTTTTAAGAGTGCATAAATTCTTGATGTCATAAACTCCTTGTAGCATCCCAGTAAGACATACTAATACATAGGTTTTGCCTTATCTTTTGTGACTACTGTTCCCAAAAGAGAAATAGAGCCAAGTAAATATTGCTAGAAGGCAAGGAATTCAGCTATAAACCCTGGTGAAGATTTCAATCAAAGGGAAGTCACACGTGGACTATGGCACTGAGAAAGGAAATAACGTTGTTGCCTACGCTTTCCCCTCCCCCACCACATGGCAGTGTGGAATTTAAACAAAATGAATAGTGCAAATAGGTCTGTAAAAGCATGTTCTTTGTAAATGGTCATGATCTCTAGAGGGCAGTGTATTAAATTGCAGATACTATCTAGCTAAACCCCAAATCATAAAAGCATGAAATTAGTAATTGACTCAATTTGCCTCATTTATTAGTTGCTCAGACCTCGGCTTGAATTAATATCGCCCAATGGAATTTCAAGTGGTAGTGACATGGCATATCATGACAGAGATTAGCACCTGCTTCTATTACTGTACTTCAAACATCCCACATCCTCCAATTAGGTTAGCTCTAATCTAACATGCATGCTTTTGGCACTTTTATTGTCAATAAGATGTGACATCAGTTCTTTATAACGTCGCGTTCATTTTAGGCAGTGGGATTTTTTTCTGACTTAATTTAGCATGGTACTTTCAGTTGCTAGTTGCTTTATGTTTCAGCTAGGTCTTTACATATTATATTCCCTCTTGGGTAACAATCTGCATCAATTAAAAATGGAAGTTAATTACCTGTACATATATAAAAACATTTCAGACTACAATGCAAATACCATAACCAAAAGCAATTACATACTTTTTATATTCTGATTTTCCTCTAGTGGTGATGATAAATATTTTCATACACATCCATGTTAATTTTACATTTTACATAAACAGAATCTTTTTTTAGAGGTGCTAATATTTTTTTTTAATATTCTTAAGTTCTTTTAGTAATAGCTAAAAAATAATACTTTTTTTTCTTCTGATAATTAAGAAACTTAATTTATAGTAGAACATTAGTACTTTCACTAGCATTATGAAAATAAGTAACAGGAAATTAAGCAACTGTTCTCAAGTATTAAAAAACTAAAAACATATTTTTGGTAGAAATAATGCTTTGTAGAACTCAAGTAAAAAAAAAAAATTCATAAATTCACAACGTATGTGACCTGTAAGGACACATATATCTTTAAAGCAGTGAAACTCTTCGGGAGTTGAACTTACAGTAAACAGCCCTAAACATAAGTATTCTAGGTTTAGTACTTGGATTTTTCTGAATTTCATCATGGCCAAAGCATACTATTTAGCGAAACATTGAAGTAGGTATTTTGACCCTATATTATTTGGAACCATTTGATTAATTTGGTTACAATACGTGTCTTTGCCATTGTGACGTTATAAGGAAAACAATGCCAAATACAAATATTACATGAAATCTCATAATGTGAATCTGCTTCAAATGCTTAACATGTAGTCACTGATAGTTTTGCACAAGCAGTGGATAAGAAAAGGGCACCCTCAAAATTGAAAAGTTTAAAGATTCTGCCCAAAAATTGAATTAAAAGAGAGGATGTAATTGTCACAGATGTCCTTGTTGTAAAATCTTTCCAGCAGAATTAATGACCACACAGAGTTAATGGCCCTAGGACCGCAGGCTCTCCCAGGCGGTCATTAATCCTCAGGAAGTACTGGCATCTTCTATGTTATTGCTGAAACTCTATATAGCCAAGGGTTCCCATTTGTTCCTACAGTGTGGCTTCAGTTATGTCCACCTGTTGAGTTACAAGTAGGCTACGCACTGGAATAATTTCAGAAGTACATTAACTGTTATTAGCAATAATTATAAAATTGATTAAGTTCCTCTAGAGAGAAATGAACAGCTCCAATTTTTATGCATATAAGGATTATCTTTATTTTACAATTTTCATAGCTAATATTTTCTCAAAACAGGTTTTAAAGTCATTTACTATAACACATATATTTCAGCTAATTTTAATGTTTAATAAATGTCAGATTAATTATTATTCTTAATTAAAAATCTAAAGTTGAATATGGTGAATCCAATAAAGTCTACATAAGAGGCTCAACTTGAACAAAAGAGAAAAAGAAATCAGAGCACTAGAAAAGGGATGTTTTTACATAGACTAGGATTACTCATGTTTTGATTCAATATTCACTCATAATTCTGATTGGAAGACTTATTTGGGGGATAATTGATGCTAAAGACACTTAGGTTTTATTACAGTAAGCTGTCTTCAAGCTTAATATATATATATATGCTTACATGAAATGGAAACCTTAAAAATACAAGAATATATGTAATAATGTGGAATAAACTCTGTATTATAGTGGTATAAAATATTTGTCCTATTTACTGCTCTTTCCTTGTCATTATTTTATTACTCTATTACTACTGCCCCTCACTTTTCACCTTTAAAAATTTTTTTTACAATAACATCTGATTCAAGTATAATCTATTCTATGTGAACCAGTATTTTTTCCTTCTCATATTTTATAAATACCGTTGCTGCTTTAAGGTCCTGATGGCTCCCACAACCTTTCCATGCATTATTCAAACTTGTTCTACTACAATGTTAGCT
This sequence comes from Loxodonta africana, assembly GCF_030014295.1. Classification (NCBI taxonomy): domain Eukaryota; kingdom Metazoa; phylum Chordata; class Mammalia; order Proboscidea; family Elephantidae; genus Loxodonta; species Loxodonta africana. The sequence continues at coordinate 35,529,914 of NC_087361.1, forward strand.
AAAAGCAAAAGGGTCCATACCCTCTCCATCTTATGGTAAAAGCTTCTGTCTTCCATGAAACCAAACCATACTGATGAGTCTGACAGCATATGGATATCACCGTGCTTGGCTTGGAGAGCATAGGTTTAGTTCAGGTCATGGGATTGACTTGGTTTCTTTGGTATTTTTTTCTATCCTCTCTTAAGCCTTAAGCTCTCTGTTTTTAAATGGTTTGACCTCCTATTATATTAAAAAAAAAAAGCAAACCCTTTGCCGTCGAGTCGACTCTGACTCATAGTGACCCAACTGAACACAGTATAACTGCCCCATAGAGTTTGCAACTGCCGACCTTTTGGTTAGCAGCCATAGCTCTTAACCACTGCACCACCAGAGTCTCCCCTATTATGTTAAAAAGGTCTCAGAAAAAGGGTGAACACCAACAAGTAGGGAGCTGGAATAGTTCTTACAAATTCTAGTTTAGTAGTTCAAGTTAAGGGAAATTTAGAGAAGAGAGAGACAAGATGATAAATATAAAGAAAACGAAATTTGGAGTCTTATAGCCTGAGTATGAATACCAATGTTATTAAATATCTGGCATATATGTATCTTTAAGTAAGTGATGGAAAATTTACTTAACTAGTCACTATTCTTGTCCATATAGGTACTTTGGCCGTTTCTATTTACACAAGGTCAGACTCTAATATTTGGTGAAAAAGGCATTCAGTGAAGTCAACATGGATATGATCAATTTAATTCAGAAAAATTTTATTAAGATGTATAATTTATCCTTTGAGTATACTTTGTACTTATATTTAGTTTTGAAAAATTTATTTACTATATCAAATGTCTGTAAAAAAGCAGCATATACCTTTAAAATACTTGAGAGAATTTTCAATACTGACATAGAAATTCCTATTCTCTCTTCTAATATTAAATATGTATCTTTCATAATTAAATACTGAGTTGAGATAAACAGAAATGCTAAGTTTTCTTCAACTACTTTTTTTTTTTTTACTTAGTATTATCATGGCTGAATATCTTGCTGCTTGGGTATGGATTTTTTTTTTTTTTTAATTGCACTTTAGATGAAGGTTTACAGAACTAGCTTCTCATTAAAGAGTACGCATATTGTTTTATGACATTGGTTAACAACCCCACGACATGTCAGCACTCTCCCTTCTCGACCTTGTGTTCCCTATTACTAGCTTTCCTGTTCCCTTCTGCCTCCTAGTCTCTCCTCCCGGGCTGGTGTGCCCCTTTAGTCTCATATTGTTTTATGGGCCTGTCTAATCCTTGGCTGAAGGGTGAACTTCAGGAGTGACTTCATTCCTGAGCTAAAAGTGTGTCTGAGGGCCATACTCTCAGGGTTTCCTCAGTCTCTGGCAGGCCAGGAAGTCTGGTCTTTTTTCGTGGGTTAGAATTTTGTTTTATGTTTTTCTCCAGCTCTGTCTTGGACCCTCTATTGTGATCCCTGTCAGAGCAGTCACTGGTGGTAGCCAGGTGCCATCTAGTTGTGCTGGATTCATTCTGGTGGAGGCCATAGTTGTTGTGGTTCACTAGTCCTTTGGACTAATCTTTCCCTTTTATCTTTAGTTTTCTTCCTTGTCCCTTACTCCCGAAGGGGTGAGACCAGTGGAGTATCTTAGATGGCTGCTCACACTTGGGTATGGGTTTTTAACTGAGATAAATAAGGAGGATTCTAATGGATACTGACTTTTAGAGATTCTCTTAATTGGGTATGGTGAAATGTAACAGAATATATATACATTCATTAGTGCCCCTAATATAAAGCATTCATTTTTAAAGATAATTTCTAAATGATTTTAATGTTCATAGAATAGTCATATTTTTAAGTATACTTAAGATTTTTCATATCTCATCACAAAATAAAAAAGATGTAAATACAGGCTATAAACATTCCCTCTACAGTATATGTTCATGAAAAAAAATTATACTTTAGCAGAAATTGACAAATTGATCTTAAAATTCATATGTAAATTTAAGAGACCAAGGCTAGCCAACACAATCTTGACAAGGAACAAAGTTGATGGACTCAAACTTCCTAATTTAACAACTTACTATAAAAATGTGCTAATAAAGACAGTGTAATACTGAAATAAGAATAAACATAGAGATGAATAGAACATAATTGAGGTCCAGAAATCAACACTCACATTTACAGTAAATTGATGTTTACCAATGATGCTAAAACATTCAATTGAAATAGAGCCTTTCAACAAATGATGTTCAGACCACTGCATATCCACGTACAAGAAAGTAAAGTTGGACACCTACCTCACACCATATACAAAAACTAATTCAAAATTGATCAAAGCCCTAAATGTACAAACTCTCTAAAAATCTTAAAAGAAAACATAGCATTAATTCTTGTGACTTTGGATTTCTTAGATATAACACCAAAAGCACAAGTAACAAAAGATTAAAAAAGCAGTTTAATGGACTTCATCAAAATTAAAAACTTCTGAGCTTCAAAGGACACCAATAAGAAAGTCAAAAGACAGCACACAGAATGCAATGAAACTTATCTTTATCACGTATCTGATAAAGAACTTATAGAGTATTAAAAAAAAAACCATTACAACTTAATAATAGACAACCCGATTAAAAATGGGCAAAGGATCTAAATAGATATTTCCTCAAAGAAGATCTACAAATGGCCAAAAACGCATGTAAAGATGTTCAACATCACCATTAAAAACCAAACCCCTTGCCTTCAAATTGATTCCAACTCATAGCAACCCTATAGGACAGAGTAGAACTGCCCCACAGGATTTATAGAGCTGTGATCTTTATGGAAGCAGAGTGCCACATCTTTCTCCGATGGAGCAACTGGTGGGTTCAAACTGCTGGCCTTCAGGTTAGCAGCTAAGAGCTTAATCACTGCACAACGACAGCTCCTTAACATCACCAACAGGAAAATACAAATCCAAACCACAATGAAATACCACTATATGCCTAATAGGTTGGCTGTCATAACAAGCTTTGGTGAGAAAGTGGGGACACTGTAACCCTCTTGTATTCCTGGTGGGAATGCAAAATGCTGCAGAGGCTGTGGAAAACAGCCCTGAAGTTCCTCACAAGTGTAAATGCAGAATTACCATATGATCCAGCAATTCTACTTCAAGCATATATGCAAGAGAAATGAAATGTTCACACGAATACCAGTATATGAATTTTATCAGCATTATTCACAATAGCCAAAATGTGGAAATAACCCAAATGTCCATCAGCTGGTGAATGGATAAAAAAATGTACAATAGAATATAATTCGGCAATAAAAACAAGGAAGTATTGGTACATGTTACAACATAGGTCTATCACTTCTGTCAGTTTATCATAGAGTGGTGGCTTGAATGTTGCTGTGATGCTGAAAGCTATGCCACCAGTATTTAAATTCTAGCAGGGTCACCCCTGGTGTACAGGTTTCAGCTGAGCTTCCAGACTAAGAGAGACTAGGAAGAAGGTCTTGGAGATCTACTTCTAAAAAAACTGTCCAGTGAAAACCTTATGAATATGGTGCCAGATGATGAGCCCCTCAGGTTGGAAGACACTCAGAATACAACTGGTAAGGGCTGTCTCCTCACGGTAGAGCTGATCTTAATGATGTGGATGGAGTAAACTTTTTGAAATCTTTATTTGCTGATATGGCAAGACTCGAAATGAGAAGAAACATTTGCAAACATGCATTAATAATAGGAATGAGGAATGTATGACGTATGAATTTAGGAAAGTTCAAAATGATCAAAATAAATGGAACACTGGAAGACTGATATCCTAGGCATTAGTGAGCTGAAATGGACTGGTATTGGCCATTTTGAATCAGACAATCAAATGGTCTTCTTTGTCAGGAATGACATATTGAAGATAAACAGCATCACATTCATTGTCAAAAAGAACATTTCAAGATCTGTCCTGAAGTTCAATGCTGTCAGTAATAGGATAATATCCATGAGCCTACAAGGAAGACCAGCTAATAGGACTATTATTCAAATTTATGCATCAACAACTAATGCCCAAGATGAAGAAATTGAAGAGCTTTACCAACTTCTGCAGTCTGAAATTGATCAAACATGCAATCAAGTTGTATTAATAATTATTGGTGATTGGAATGTGAAAATCAGAAACAAAAAAGAATGTTCAGTAGTTGAAAAATATGGCCTTGGTGATAAAAGCAATGCCAAAGATCACATGATAGATTTTGCAAGACCAATGACTTCTTCACTGCAGATACATTTTTTCAACAACATAAATGGTGACTATACACATGGAGGAAACCCTGGCGGTGTAGTGGTTGAGAGTTACGTCTGCTAACCAAAAGGTCAGCAGTTCAAACCCACCAGGTGCTCCTTGGAAACTCTACAGGGCAGTTCTACTCCGTCCTATGGGGTCTGTATGACTCAGAATAAACTCAACGGAAACAGGTTTGTTTTTTTTTGGTTTATACACATGGAGCTCGCCAGATGGAATACACAGGAATCAAATTGACTACATTTGTGGAAAGAGACTATGGAGAAGCTCAATATCATCAGTCAGAATAAGGCCAGGGGGCGACTGTGAAACAGACCAATTGCTTATACGTAAGATCAAGTTGAAGCTGAAGAAAATTAGAACAAGTCCACTAGAGCCAAAGCATGACCTTGAGTATATCCCCACCTGACTTTAGAGATCATCTCAAGAATAGAGTTGACACACTGAACACTAATGATAGAAGACCAGATGAGTTGTGGGATGACATCAAACACATCACACATTAAGAAAGCAAAAGGTCATTAAAATGCAGGAAAGAATAAAAAGACCAAAATGGGTGTCAGAAAAGACTCTGGAACTTGATCTTGAATGTAGAGTAGCTAAAGCAAATGGAAGAAATGATGAAGTACAAGAACTGAACAGAAGAATTCAAAGACTGGATTGAGAAGACAAAGTAAAGTACTATAATGAAATGGAATTTCATTATAAGACCTGGAGTTAGGAAACCAAAAGGGAAGAAAATGCTCAGCATCTCTCAAGCTGAAAGAACCAAAGAAAAAATCTAAGCCTCGAGTTGCAATACTGAAGGATTCTATGGGCAAAATATTGAATGACACAGGAAGCATCAAAAGAAGATGGCAGAAATACTCAGAGTCACTGTTCTAAAAAGAATTGGTCAAGGTTCAACCATTTCAGGAGGTAGCATATGATCAAAATTGGTGGTATTGAAGGAAGAAGTCCAAGCTGCATGGAAGGCACTGGCGAACAATGAAGCTCTAGGAATGAGCGGAATAACAATTGAGATGTGGCAACAAATGGATGTAATGCTGAAGGTGCTCACTCAGCTATGCCAAGAAATTTGGAAGATAGCTACCTAGCCTATCGACTGGAAGAGATCTATATTTGTGCCCATTCCAAAGAAAGGTGATATAGCAGGATGTGGAAATTATCAAACAATATCATTAATATCACACACAAGTAAAATTTTGCTGAAGATAATTCAAAAACATTCGCAGCAATATATTGACAGGGAACTGCCAGAAATTCAAGCTGGATTCAGAAGAGGACTTGGAATGAAGGATATCATCGCTGATGTCAGATACATCTTGGCTGAAAGCAGAGAATACCAGAAAGATGTTTACCTATGTTTTATTGACTATGCAAAGGCTTTAGATTGTGTGGATCATAACAACTTATGAATAATATCAGGAAGAATGGGAATTCTAGAATATGTGATTGTACTTATGCAGAACCTGGTGGCACAACGTTTAAGAACTATGGCTGATAACCAAAAGGTCGGCAGCTCGAATCTGCCAGCCACTCCTTAGAAACTCTGTAGGGCAGTCCCATTCTGTTCTATGGGGTTGCTATGAATCAGAATTGACTCCACAGCAACTTTTTTTTTTTTTTTAATAGGGCAAACAACACAAGGAAGGAACATGCTTCGTAGTTCAATCATGTATACTAGACTAAATGGGCACACTAGCCAAAAGCAAAGGCAGGATGGGACAGGAAACCTGGACCAATGGAAACAGGGAACCTGGGGTGGAGACGGGGAGAGCGTAGACACATTTTGGGTTGACAGCCAATGTCACAAAATAATTCGTGTATTAATTGTTTAATGAGAAACTAATTTGTTCTGTAAACTTTCACCTAAAGCACACACATATACCCACACATACACACAAAAACCCCAAATGCATAGTGCAAGTTTTTTAAACACTGGGAGAATAGGCATTTTATTTTCACCCAATACTGAGCAACCAACAAATAATATGATCTTTTATAATATCCTAGCATAATTTCCTTAAGGTTTTTGGGCCCAGAGTTTGGTGCAGGAAATTGAAGGGGAGGATAAAAAGTTTTATCTTTCACTCTCCCTCTGTCTAACCCACCCTAAACATCTCATAGTCGTTATTAGCTGTTGTGCAGTTGGCCCTGGTCCAACACACAAGCCTCCACTAACAAGTGGTGGCCGCACATGAAGTACATTGACAGGGAATTGGACCCAGGTCTCCTGCATGGAAGGTGAGAACTCTACCATGGAACCACCACTTCCCCCGACATCATACAATAGCTGATGGTTCCAAGTCAACAATTTTAGACTTTTTCTGTAGGTTTAGGAAGCTACCACAGCAGTAATAGGTCAAAGGGAGACAGGCAGTGCTATTTCTACCTTTTGATTACATAGGCACTATGTGGTTTAGCCACCAAAGTCAGGGAATGCCCTTGAGACCAAGCTAAGCCTACGTCACATACAGCAGCTTTGAAACCCAAATAGCTAACTAGCAATGAAATAAAACAGAAGAATAAAACATTTTTAGAAGTTTGTCTATCAGATGTCTTTTCTGAGTTTCAACACCTTCTAATAAAGTAAGTTACTTCTTGAAGTGTGTGACCATATGTATATCCTTCTAGTGTCTTCTCTACATATTGTAGAGATTTAATTTCTTTATAAGCTTGGGAAACAAATTAGCACAGACATGTTTTCATTGGATCTCCATACCAGGTTTTGGTGCAAGGAGACCTGTATTTATCCCTGATCGTAACTGATTCCTCTTTAGTCCTTGACCTTATGGAAATTTCCAAGAATGTCCTCAAATGATTCTGCAGTCAGTTTTCACTGAATAGAACAACTGAGAAAAAAAAAAAAAAAAAAAACTAACTTTTTTTAGATTTTAAAATGTGTGTGTGTCCATTTATGTTTGTGCGTATAAGAAAAGTGATTGGAGGAAGTTCTTCACTTTCCTCCAAAAATAAAACAAAAACACAACAAAACAAAAACTAAATGGAACTCTCACACCTCTGAAATATCCTTCTAAGCACTTGTGTTTCCATTTGGCTTATTTATGTTTGGAGCCTTAGCAGTGTGACAACTTGCTTTATTTCCTCTATTGATTACAAAACAACATTTTCGCTTCTCAAATCTGAGTGAAGTGTCTGGTTACCTATCTTATTCTCCTGTGATATAGAGAACTTGTTTCTTCAGAATTGTGAAAATATCCTCTATAATGCTGCTTTCATTTTTAAAGTCCACAAAATATTGATTTCTCTGGCTATTCATTTTGATTCTCTGAGCAACATAGTTCTCATCTATCAATAGAGAGCCAAACAGAGCTATTTAGAAGAATTTGCAACATTTATTCCTTGTTAAAGGACACTTTACATTCCTATAGATCTCTACTCCAAATGAAAAAGATGTCAATATGTAATTTGACAAGAAAATATAGAAAAGATTGCTTTGTTTCAAGTAACAGAAGTATTTTTCTTCTGAGACTGACTATAACAACAACAACAACAAACAGTTGCGCGTCAAGTTGATTCTAACTCATATTGACCCTATTGGACTATCAAAAACCCAGTGCCCTCAAGTTGATTCTAATTAATAAAATAACCTTTGATGTATTACAATTATTTGTTACTTAACACAAAATAGGCCTATAATGTGAAATGGAAACCTAAATTGAAATCCTGAATAAGTGCTCTCAGCACCTAGAATGAAATTATCTGCTTTATTCAGTTTTAGCTTTTCAATCCCTTTAACAGTGTCATTAATTTTTAAAGTAGTTTTAGTAAATAACTATAGGGACAACTGAGAATATGTTTAGGGCTTTGTATAATTCAACCTTGTGAATCTATACTGAGATGAAAGCATATTTTCGTTTGAGAGTTTGGATTCACTTGGAATCTTGGCCTTTGCCTGGCTGTACCAAAATTCATGCATTTTAGAATACTGACAAAGAACCTATCGATATAACTTGGAATTATAAACTGTATGTTGAACTTATTCATTATTGCATAAGTACTCATTCTCTGTTGAAGACCTGATGAAGATATATTATTATCTCAAATTTGCAGATTATTTTCCTATCTTTGCAAAGATACTATCTTGGAAGAGAATTTTGAATTCTCATGGAATCCAGATTTTCTGGCTCCATGGAGATGGATGAACCTTTGAAACTATTGCCCTCAGATAATCTTTAAACCTTAAAACAAAAATATCCTCTAAAGTCTTCTTAAAACCAAACAACAGTTTAGCTTAACTAGCAAAGAATGTCTGCCTTGAGCACTGCCCTCTTTTACAAACTATGTATATGGGATCAAACTGATGACAGCAACTCAAAAGATTAGATAGGAAACATAGGGGGCAATGAGTTTATGTTAATGGGGAGGAACAGCTCAGAAAAGGAGGGCAAGAATGGTTGCACAACTTGGAGGATGTAATCAATGTCACTGAATTGCACCTGTTGAAATTGTTGAATTGGTGTATCTTCTACTATGTATACTCTCAACAATGACAAAAATTAAATAAATTATAAGAAGATAATAAATTTGATTCTCATTCTATGTGACAAATGATTTACATCAAAACAAGGTATGCCAAATACGATTCAGTTTAACTGCAGTATTCAGCAAGTAGATACAGCTGAAATATTGTGAGATGTTTTGCTGAGATATAGTCACATTTTATCTTCACACTTATTTAGAAGTTTAATAATGAATTCAAAAATATAAATGAGGCTAGTTTTCTTCATTTCTTAAGTGAACCAAAGCTACCTCCTATAGTGTATTTTCCTTTTCTAAACAGCTCTAAACAATGTCTTACAATTTATTAGAAAATTTTTCCTTGTATTAATATCTAGTTTAATATGGTGTTGCTATTAGTTACCACCGAGTCAGTTCTGACTCATGGTGAACTCACGTACAACAGAACAAAATGTTGTCTGGTACTGCACCATCTTCACAACTGTTGGTATCCTTGAGTCCATTGTTGTGGCTACTGTGTATTTTGAGTGTCTTCTAACCTATGGGTCTCATTTTCCTGCACTATATCAGAAAATATTCTGTTGTGATCCATAGGGTTTTCATTGACTAATTTTAAGAAGTAGATCACCAAGCCTTTCTTCCTAGTTTTAGTCTGTAAATTCCACTAAAACCTGTCCACCATGGGTAACCCTACTGGTATTTGAAATCCTGGTGGCATCGCTTCCAGCATCACAGCAACACACAAGCCATCACAAATGCACTGCCGTCGAGTCGATTCTGACTCATAGTGACCCTACAGGATGAGTAGAACTGCTCCATAGAGTTTCCAAGGAGCACCTGGCAGATTCGAACTGCCAATATTTTGGTTAGCAGCCGTCGAGCTTAACCACTATACCACCAGGGTTTCCAAGCCACCACAGTAGGACAAATAGATGGGTAGTGGCAAGTTTATTATAATTTTACATAAACAAAATCATTTTTCTATTTCCATCCACTTATAATGAGAAAAAAAACACAAATTGTGCACATTTTATTTATAACCTTTTTCTTAGACATTTAAAAAATATTGACCATCTACCTTCCCACAGTATCAATTAGGATTTTCACAAATTATAACAAAGTGCTCACTATTACTCCTTATTGAATCACTTTGCTCTGTATAAAATTTCATTTAAAATGCTTGTTATAACGCAATCCATAATAGACAGTGAACTTGAAATTGGGGGGAAAATATAATGTTGATATAATGAGCTGCCAAAATTACTGAACCACGTGGGGCTACTTTGGATGAGATTACCAGGACTAGTTTGATCATTATTATTTCATGCACTGCTTACTCTCCCTCCTGGCATTTGGCTGCAGTTTCAAATTTGCATGAAAGCATTTACTTGGGAATGTCATTTCCAGCATGAATAGCAAATGAAGGCATCAAAATACAAAGTCTGGAAAACACATTGTGCTTTTCAGTAGCAAATACTGATGTGAGTATGAATCATATTATTCTTAAAGTGAATACTGATTTTATATTCTGACTTCATCATTTGTTATACTTTGGATTTCAGAAATACCTTAAGATGAAGTCACTAATCACTTTTCCGTTAAGTTCAACATGAAGCTCACAGATTTTGCATCGCCCTATATAAAATTGCTATCAGCAACAGGATTTATAAAACAGCATAGGTATTCTTTTTGTTTGTTTTCTCTTCTAAAAATGTTCTCTATGTTCTCAGAGGAATCATTCACTTAAACCACTTAAAAGGCGGTAAGACACATGCAACTGAACGGAGATCAATACAAAGAGGGCCATTATGTGTCCCGCTACATTGTATAGACAAGGTTACTAATTGTTATAAAGTATTACCATTCAAAGAACATGTAAGCCTACTCACCAGCCATGCTGTGTAATATTTCCAGTGGTCACGCTAAAAGCACAATAGAAAGATCAAGTAGAGAATACCAGTCATTGCAGTGCCAGTCTAACACGGTCTAGAAAAAGTTTCACATTTTCTATTTCATGATTAAAACAAATGAAACAAAAAAATTTTAAAGCAATGTGTATCTGCGTACTTACATGAAAATATTATTTAATCTGAAAAAAATTGTATTATTATAAAATAATGAGTCTAACATTGTGGGTATTTGGGGTATAACACATGAAGATAACATGTAGATAATCCTCAGTGTAATATAGATCCGTGTTCATTTTCCTGGAAAACAACAGCCGTTCTGAACATTATCTGTCAAACGGTCTAATTGCATGCTTTTAGTTTATGCTCCTCTCTTTAAGTCTTTTATGAAATAAGGCTTTAGTTCATCTATTTAAGATATATTGTCAGTTTACACCCCAGCCGCCATTTAGTCCATTCTGACTCATGGTGACCCCATGTGTGTTAGAGTAGAGCAGTGCCCTACAGAGTTTTTAATAGCCGATTTTTCAGAAGTAGTTTTTTTAGACCTTTAGGCTTTTGTTATGAAGTCTATCTTTATATTTTCTATGAATTTCTACTCGTTCTCATTTCCTCCAAAGAAGCTAATCAAAACTCCATGAACAAAAAGCACACTTTGATCCTGATACAGGGTTAAATTTCTTCTCAAATATTTAAAAAAATGCCAGGAGACTCTATATGCCCATTTACTCCCTGTCAACTTCAGGACTGTGTATTCCATTGCCATTAATCTAGTATACTTGACTTCTATTTATATCTCTATCATGGTTGGATCATGCTTTCATGGACATAATCAATATATATAATCTAAAGCATGTCTTTAAAGAGAGTCTTGGAGAAACATAGCTTAGAAATATTAATTTTCTTTCATACATGTTAAGAAAACTGACAATTAAAATCTTGTGTGGATTTCAAAACTGGCTGGTGTTTTAACAATTAGAGGGATAAAATTACTATAGTTAAATGGCTGAGTTTAATAATAATATAAATCAGAAGAGTTTGTAAGACGAAGTGTAACAGTTTCCTCCAAAATACATTAGGAAAAGAAAGCTTGGGAAAAATAGGGTAAGCAACCTTAGCGTTACTGTAGCTGTTGTATGAAACATCAAACTGAGACAAAGCGGCAAAAAGTAGTCAAGTAAAAACCAAAAAACAAGCCCATTACCATTGATTGGATTTCAAGTCCTAGCAACCCTACAGGACAGAGTAGAACTGCCGCATAGAGTTTCCAAGGAGCACCTCATGGATTCAAACTGCCAATCTTTAGGTTGGCAGCTGTAACACTTAACCACCAGGCCACTATGGTTTCTGCAGTCAAGTAAGAGGACTCTAAATTAGTCTTTCCTTTTTTTTTTTTTTAACCTGTGGTCTGAGGACCCCATAGGAGGCAGGCTGAGAATTGTCGCAAAGATCCGAGAACCCACGTGCACAGCAAGCACTGACCGTCGACCAAGGAACAATGTATTTTCTCTCTGCATATATTATCTATACTATTACATCTCAAATGTATCTAGAGGTAACACGATAACATATAAATTCATGTTAAAGCATGACTGCAATACTGGTATCATTTTGTTATTTTTTTATAATGTACTGTTACTAAAATATGGAGTTTTTTTTTTTTTTTTTAATTAAAAGGGAATCCTCATACAGAATTAGGATGGATGTCATGGAAAATGGGTGACGAGGACATATCTTAGCTGCCTTTAAAACCGCATGCTCCTATTGCTTTTCTGAGTGGCTTTATTTAGCCGTCTGTGACAAACCATCTCAGTGGTAGAATTCTCATCTACCCTGAGGAAGATGGGGTTCAATTCCAGGCCAACGTACCTCATGCACAGCTACCACCTGTCTGTCAGTGGATGCTTGCATGTTGCTATGATATTGAGCAGGTTTCAGCACAACTTCCAGGCTAAGATGGACTAGGAGAGTTCTGGAGATCTACTTCTGAAAAGCAGCCAGTGAAAAACCTGTGGATCACAAAAGTCCGATTCCTGGGTGGAGGAGCACTTGGCAGCTTTTCCTTCTGTTGAGCATGGGGGTGCCATGAGTTGGGGGGTCACCATGGACTAACTGGGTGCTGATTCCATGGCAATTAATAACCACCACAACAATGAACCATCGCTATTCACAAAGGTTTTACAAGGCTACAAATAGCTGCAGGAGAGAGGCCAACAATATTTCCGAGAACAGATGGCTCCATAGACTAAGTGCAAGAGGCACATTTCAAACAACAAATCTTTTAGGGATTTAGAAATTAAAGTCTACAATAAAGGTCAGAAAAGGGACATGCAATATCAGGGAGGTTTCTGAAACACTACAAGAGACCTTGTCAGAGAAGAATAAACAAGTAAATAAATTACAAAGCCTTTGAGAAACATGAGCTCGGAAATAGACCACCTGGGTTGAAATCATTCCAGGCGCCTCCACTTACGAAGTAATTAATCTTAGGCAAATTACCTTCCTCATCTCTAAACTGGGGTTAAGAATAATACTTAGTTGGTAAAGATAAAACTGGTTCACTTATTGAACTCCGTCAGACTATGACAGTTTCTGGTGAGCTGTTTACCAAATATTTTTCCTCTTCCCAAATAACAGAATAAAAAAAGAGAGACAGAAAATTCTACGTCTAAAAATAGCTTCAAAATCTTTGCCTCCAGGTTTAATGTGTATAAAAATACTATTTATTATTTTTGTCTTTTCAAGGGTTGCTATAAATTTTTTTTTCAAATAAAACATTAGATAAAATTTTTGATATAAATATGAGAAAGCTAGCCTGTGTGCAAGAAAGACTCTGTTTGGAATAGAAACTATGTGATTTGTTAACCAAACCAAAACCCACTGGGAAAGAGTAAATTCCAACTCATAGCTACCCTGTAGGACAGAGCAGAACTGCCCGTAGAGTTTCCAAGGCTGTAAACTTTTATGGAAGCAGACTGCCCTACTGGTGGCTGGTCGGTTCCACTTGCTGATGTTTTGGTTGGCAACCAAGCATTTTTAACCACTATGTTACCAGGGCTCCTGGATTTGTTAACAGAGTCATCAAAATTAAAACCGAAAAAGTGTTATCTGCCTGTTACCTACTTAAGAGGGTCCACACACCTCTCGTACTGCCATAACTCACTGTAGGTGCATCATTTTGGCGTTTTCCTTCTCCTTGATTTTATTCTCATCTTCCTCTGCTGTCACCTCATCTACCAGAGCTGCAGCTAAGAAATGCAGTCAAAGTCCATTAACCCCATTGCAATTGAGTCAATTCCTACTCATAGCAACCCTCTTAGAATTGCTGCACAGGATTTCCTAAACTATATATAATCTTTATAGAAGCAGACTACCTCTTTCTCCCATGGAGAGGCTAGTGGGTTCAAACTGTGGATCTTTTGATTAACAGCCAAGTGCTTAAGCACTGCGCCACCAGAGCTCCTACCAAAGCCCATTACAAGGTGTTATTATCTATTGCATTTGGAGCCAGACTGTGAGACCCTTGGGATGGGATTGGAGTGGGGACAATGTTTACTACCTCGTTTATTGTCTTACTCTTTGTATTCCTCACATAAGATCTCATAGTTAGTGATTACTAAACGTGTATTATTACATTGAAATTCAATGTTCAGGAAAAGTCATTTTGTGTCTCTGTTGTCAATAATTAATAGATAAGATGTTATCTATGGCATATTGAAATATGGTGCACATCATATATGAGGAAAATGCTATTGATAATAAATACAATCTAGGGATTATTTTTCTTCATGTTAGAGATTGTGGTTTGGACTGAATGTTAATCATTACATTTAATAATAATGGGAATATTATAATTATTATTTTTATATGTGTGTGTTTTACTATGGTGTTATACAGATTGACATGAATTTCATGAATTTTTTTTTTTCTTAACCCATTTTGTATATCGTACTTCTTTTCTTCTCTTAGCATAAGACATAAAGCAGGATTGTTGTATATAAGAACCTGAGGTGGGTAAATACATAAAGTGAGAATTTTCAGTGATGACTGAAACATGTGGCCATTTGAGTTGCTAGGGCCTAGCCTAAGAGTTTGCCACTATTATCTTAATAGCATAGTTTAGGCTTACATGACAGAGATTTAGTGGTTCAGTGGTAACTTTGGCAATTATTGGTAGTGTAGTTTCCAAGAAAACAGAGTGCAAATGATAGAGTAGAAGACATGTATATGAATAATAGCCAACATAAGGCTAATTAAAAAAATGTGATAACTCATATCCCTGCTTTCCCTGCTTTCCCACTTCACCCTTTTGACACCAGCTGCCCATATGACACTTTCTCTCTCTAACCCTAACCGCCCAGAGTTGATCTCTGCAAGTTAGGACTCTATCCTCCCAGGCCACACCACAAAGGCAAACACAGTATCTGCTGGTTCTCACTGCCTGCCTCCACCCCTGTACCTCCCACCCCCGTAGTTTCAGTAATTTGCTAGAATGATTCACAGACCTCACAGAAACTATTACCTATATTTACCGTTACCCATTTTTTATAATGAGAAAAAATATAAGAGTAAATATGTATCAAGTAAGGTCTGGGAGTGTTCCTGGCACTGGGCCTCCATTGTCACCAGGGACATTCAGTTCCCTCTCCCTTCCATGGATGTTCTCACTGACCCAGGAGACTTCCAAGGGAGTATCCCAAGGCCCCAGGTCCCCTAGTCTTGGAACCTCAATGAATGTGCATCACTTGGGCCTCAATGCATAGTTACGAGATTGACCCAATCAATGAATATGCATGCATGCATATGGGCCCCTGGCCTTTCTGAAGTTATTTTATCTGGTGTGGAGCCTATGGAGCCTCTATTTCCCCTGCTATTTTGGAAAAAGAAGGCATCTTGATTGCTTGAGGTAGTTTCAGAAACCAAAGTCAAAGGGCCAAACCAAGTTTGTTGTCCAGCAACTTGTAAGGGGATTGTGCTGGTGACCCTTGGGGAATTACAGAGGAAGTGGTCATCATATAGAGTTCAGTCCATGTGCCCTGGGACGTAGCCATTGGGGCCAGAAGTTATGAATCCATACCTCTGTCAGGACTGGCTGAAGTTTTGTGATGGGAAAGGTTCTGAAGTCTGAGGATTAAAATGGATACTTAGTAATAAGTTAGGGAAGGCAAGAATAGAGACATAAAACTGGAGTGGCATATGTGTATGCTGGCTTGTCTATCACATATTACATATTTACTTTGTATCTTATTCCTAAAGGTTAAATCACACAAACACTTACGTAACCATACAAAAAATTATATATGCATTTAATATTTATATTACAATAGGCCAAATAACCACCAGTCATCTGTCAGTTTGTCATACCATGGTAGTTGGCATGTTGCTGTGATGCTGGAAGCTATGCCACTGGTATTTGAAATATCAGCAGGGTCACCCCTATAGACAGGTTACATTGGCACTTCCAAACTCACACTGACTAAGGAGGAAGGCCTCGTGTCTACTTCTGAAAATTAACCCATAGACCCTCTGGATCACAACAAAATATTGTCCAACATAGTAATGGAAGACAACCTTTCTAAGCTGGAAGGCAATCAACATACACAGTGGCCACAGCAATGGACTCGAGCACACTGATGATAATAAAGATGATGCAGTATTGGACAATGTTGTGTTCTGTTGTGCATGAGTTGCAGTTGACTGATAGCAAGTAACCACAAGGCCAACTAAATTCACAAATAACAGGAATGATTTGGCTATGAGGCTGTAGATAATCTATGCTGGGGAAGATAATATGATGATCCTTAGTAGAGAAGGAAAAGTGATCTGGGCTGGAATAGTAGAAAAGGAAAGAAATGGAATAGCGAATGTACTTGGGAATATAATGGTGACCCAGTCTGGGATAGGGGCAAAGAGAAGACGGAGAACAGTCATTTTCACTTCAGCCAGGATAAAGTCTGGGAGAAAAGAAAGCAGACATGTGCAACCTCCTTTATAGTCCTTCTGACCCTCGCATTCTATAATAACAAAAATAGCCTTAAGCGGCTACATAATTTTAGGGGCAAAGAGAGATCTCTGTAACTCCCTAAATATTGTTCTGTCATTCTCATTGCTTTCTGAAATTTCTCTAGAAGTACATGGTAGCTTCCATATTATCAAAAAACAACACAAAACAAAAAACTCATTGCCATTGAGTTGATTGTAACTCATGGTGACCTCATGTACTACAGAGTAAAACTGTGCCACCGTGTTTTCTTGGCTGTAATCTCTACAGAAACAGATTGCCAGGACTTTCTTTCATGGTGCCAGTGGGCGGGTTCAAATCTTCAGCCTTTAGGTTACTAAAGGTTAATAAAAAAAAAAACCGAGCATAAATCATTTACATGACCAGGGATCTTTACAACTAGTGAAATGAGATTTTTCAAATACACAAAGGCAATTAGCAAATCACACGTGAATGTGATTGAGGCAAAAGGATATCATTGTCTCAGAACCTTTCTCATTTGGATTAGAGATCGGCGATAAAGTACAGGGGATTCCAGATGCCCAGAGAGAGGAAAGGAGTTCAGGGTTATACCAGATTAAAAAAGGGGGTGGGGAAGGAAGCTGAATCTGGAGGAGATGCTATCTGCAGGCCTCAGCACAACTGCACTTGGGCATCTTGCTTGGAGGAGAGGCAAACAGAAGCTGTTCACAGAGGCCCCTCAGGTCTGCAGGGCAAGGCCCCTGAGCTGGATACCTGTTCTGGTAACTTGTGAAATACAAACACAGTTTCTACCTTAAACAGCACTAAGTAGGAAACTCTGGAGGCGTAGTGGTTAAGTGCTACAGCTGCTAACCAGCAGGTTGGCAGTTCAAATCGCCAGGCGCTCCTTGAAAACTCTATGGGACAGTTCTACTCTGTCATACAGGGTCGCTATGTGTCAGAATTGACTCGATGGCAGTGGGTTTGGTTGTTTTGGTTGGTTTAAGTAGCTTATAACAAGACAAACTTTAAGGATAAGAAAAAGGAAAAAAAAGGAACATTAGGTTTCTTTATTTGATCTCTTACCTGTTAGGTAAGAGTGCATCACTTATATTTATGTATATAATATGTATGCATAATACATATACGTTCATGAATGTGTACATGGAAAGGCCCCAAGACATGCTCCTAACTAATAATAAAATTCATTTAGCACTTCTGGATATGTTAAAAAAAAAATAACTAGAAATCAGTTAGAACTAACAAACTAATTTCCAGATAATTGAGGAGATTTTTTTTAAACAAAATATTCAACAAACAACCAATTCCTACAAAGGAAATCAATCCCAAATAAACATTCGTCTTGCATGAGGGGTAAGGAAAAGTGACTCATTAGCCAAAAAAAAAAAAATGCCTTGCAAAAGTTAGGCTAACTTGCAGGGAGAATTCTGTGGACAGTCTCCGGAAACCTATTAGGTTTTTGTTTTACAGTCCATTGGGCAAGAAATAGAGTTCCTATCGCAATTTCCTTTAAAGAATTTGCTATGGCGTTAGCTGTTATTGCGGGGAACTCTTGAACTAAAGACAGAAAGGAGAAAAACACAGTCTCTTGTAAGGGCATTGGGGGAAGCTTAAGCGTCAGATGTTAAACAGTGAATTGTTAGAGTTTGCATTTTGCTGCTGATCAAAATAAAGTTCAACAAGGAAATGATTCAAGCAGGTTAGTCAGCCTGGTGATTTAATTGCCAGGTGACATTCTGCTGACTCCCACACCATCTGTCCTCCATCCTTCCTTTGCTGAGGCTGGCTAGGCATCTGGAAAAGGGTCTAGAACACAGCCATTTGTTGAACTGAAATAAGTTAATAGGTTCTTAACTGAACCCAGTATCTACTAGTTTTGGTCAATAATTTGCATAAAATAGCACACATGCAAAAATGTAAATGTTATGGTTTCCATTTAAGCTCTCTGAACTATTACCTGTCTACCAGTCTAAAGCAAATAACACACATTTGAGGAAATGTTCTATTGACAGCTGAAGATAAATTGACACAATCACAGTGTATGGCTTTTTTATTGTGCTGACTTTTTAAATAGGAAACAGAGGTATTCATTTGTGTAAAACATACATGTTCCTTCTTTATGTTTTATGGCAATATGGGTAGATAAATTCAGCTTATACAGGTGTTAGCTGAATATTTATAAATTCAATTTATTTATATATAAACATTCTGAAATAGTATTTTATTTTTTTGTAGAAGGATAATTAAGCCTGTTATGTCATCTTCATTTTAATGGAAGCAACACATTCATGTCAGTTACAGTTTGAGGAGTGGGGATACCCAAGAATAAATGATGGGCAATTAATCACAGAAGACTAATTTTGGGATAAAAAGGGCTTTTTTTCATCATTTTAAAGACTTAGAAAACATATTCCTCAAATGCATTTTGTCTCGAGTAGTTTACTGCTGTACATAAATATGTATATACAAATAAGTGAACACACCTTAATTTATATATGAATGTCAAAGCAGAACTTCACACTGTAATAGAAAAAGCATGGATTGAGAATAAAAGTGACATGAACTTCAATTCTGGGTTATCGACTTAATAAATATGTCGTATCAATCAAAGTTCCTTAACTCTTCTCTTATTGGATTTTTATTCAGTATAAGATGGAAGTAGTCGAAATATATATTTTATAACTCGTGATGAAAAGTAAGATGGTGATGCATGTGACATATGGCTTATGGAAGGGGCTCAATTCAAAAATATTAAAACAAATAAAATGACTCGTAAGGCATTAACATGTGATGAATCTCTTCTATAGAAATTATCTGTTCCTAAATATACATTAGACATTTTAGTAGATTGCTATTGGTTTATTACATGTCTGAACTGAGCCATTTAAAACGCTAATACTGAATTCACTGCGTTGATTCATTGCCTGAGCCAGACACTACTTCTCCTGCATCCTAACCAGTTTTCTTTCCTGGAAAGACTCTTCTGTTACTTTCCATTTATTCCTTTTCAAACTTGTAGATTAAAGTTGAAGAAAATGGAAGCCGATCAAATGTTTGCCACCAAGCCAGGCCACAAGATTCACTCCTCTGAAGACATTAGTTTTTCATCAAGTTTAGAAGCGTACTTCTAGTCTTGACTTGGCCATGGAATGAAAACATCTCTCAAATATGCATTAAATAACCAAAATCTGGCTAAAATTATCTCCTGGTAATTTTCTTCCTTTAAATGATACATTATATTTCTTTTTAAAGAATAAGTTGTGGTCGTACAGTGGCATTTTCTTGAAATCTCCTTTCCTGAAAGTAAAGGAAATGGTAGTTAGGCCCTTGAGAAAGTGATTAATTCTCTGGCCACAGAGAAGGAAAATGACAACGTGGATAAATACCTTGTCCTCGAACACAAGTTTCAAGTGACCCTGGCCAGTCAAAGGAGAAATTGTAATAAGGGGTCTGTGGAGAATGGTCCTTCAGAACAAACCAGCAAAACATTGGTGGGAATGTAAGAAAATGATAGTGGTCCCTGAGGAATTTCCTTTCTTCCACGCTCACACTTTGAAGCTTTGAATCATGAACTTTTGAACTATGTTGGCTTTTTCTCATCCCTTTGGAGAGATTTGCAAGGTATCCTTATACCACTTGCTGTAATTGTATTCTTAAAAATTAATGACACAATGACTTTCAAAGAAACATTATCTGTTAAAAAAAAAAAAAATTCTAGAGCTACCAAACACACACACACAGAGCCCTTCTGATATAATCGGTTGTATAACAGCTTAAATAAAAATCTTCTTTGTTACATCTCCAGAGCCCCGAACAGTTTATAATAAATCTAAATCATTATCAGAGGCTGGAATGCTCTCTTCATAGCTAGAAAGAAGACATAAAGGAAAACCTAAAAGGGTAGAAATCAAGAGAAAAAACCAGCATGTGGCCAGCTGAGGATATACAATTGAGGCTGAATATATTGCTTAAAAGAATTTTTAAACAAATCTTTTCCTGGTTTGATGTGTGATTTCTGTTTGCAGGGCTTCATGGCTCTTTGGTATTTGGAGATAGAGTGTGTCAGGTTCTCTAGAAACAATAAAATTAGGTTATTGAAACAATTTACTGGGGCTTAAAAAAAAATTTTTTTTTTTTTTTTAAAGAGTCTCTTGCAACAAAGATCAGTCACTCAAAGGCCCTCTGTGTGCCTTGCAATCCAGTCCAATTTCTGGTTCACTATAATGAGAGAAACTGTATTCACACAAAGGGCCTGATGTTTGAATTAGCCATGAAATTTTAAAGCTTCATCATTTTCCTTAAGGAATACTTTAACATTTTTGTATATTAACACATTTAAGGTATTGATTCTAAAATCTGTCATTAAAAAAAAAAAAATCTGTCACAGGTAAGATCAATTTTTCTAGCCACCTTATTGAATTCTGCTATTTTCACAGCTCATTGAAACAGTTGATAGCTCCACCTTACCAACAGTTAAGGAAATAGCTTTCATTTGATTCAAGCCTTTATTTAATAAATGTGTAAGTTTCCAAATGCTGTACCATCCAGACATATATTACCTAAATAAAAACACAAACTAATGAAAAGCTACCCATGCTGGGTGGAATAAAACTGAGACTGATTACACAGCTACGCAATTGTCACTAAATTAACTTTTAAAAATGATTACATGGGAAATATTAGCCTCGAAAAAGGTAAATACAGAATCATGAAACAACATTCCAAAATATAAACCTTGCTGTAAAAAGGATAACCTACATGTACCAGGGAGTGTTGCATATTTAGCTGAAAGTATCTATCAATCATTGATGAGATTTTATTATTTATGATGGTTCTTTAGCAAACAATATGGACCTGATGAAAACTTGCATATAATAGCATATAACCCCCACATTTACTAACAAAAAAGGGAAATACTCATGATTTGACCTTCACAAGAGTTGGTAGTACAAGAAGAAATAAATGTTAAGACAGTTCTACGGAGCACATAAAATTTAAATCATTGCCTTAATCATTGATAAGTACCTAGAATACCAGTTGTTGTATCATTTAAATTTCATGTGTGGGTGTATGTGTGTGTGTGTATCTCAGAAGGACATAAACACTCGTTTAACTATTGCCTGTATGCATGTTAGGTTGATCTATATTTTCTCAAAAGAGACATTGATTAGATCATTGTGAGAGTGCCACAGTATGCTAATATATGATTTTAATATATGTTATGATTAAATTTAAACATCTG
The DNA here is from genome assembly GCF_030014295.1 of Loxodonta africana. Lineage (NCBI taxonomy): Eukaryota > Metazoa > Chordata > Mammalia > Proboscidea > Elephantidae > Loxodonta > Loxodonta africana. Next base: position 35,551,779 of record NC_087361.1, read on the forward strand.
AGATCGTTTCTGGGGCACATAGTTTACATATAATGATGTTAGAAATTTTATATGTATAAAACACATCTACAAGACCCATTTACAAAATAATGTAAATCATATATATTCTAGGAGGCTTTTACTCACAGTAGTTACAACAGAAAATTCTCTTTCTGTCCTTATTGGATCTAGAAATATTTTTAAATGTATACATGATGTTTGAGTAACTGAGAAACCTAAGTGTGCAGGTTTTCCCAAACACCTCTAACTCACTCAAAATATCAGGAAAAATAAAATAAACAAACAAACTATATGTAAAAATCTTCCAAAGTGAAAACGTGAGAGAATCTTGTCCACATTCTCAACTTCACCAGCAAGACTCTTGGGATCCATCTTATACTACTAAACTGATTAAACACTGATTTAACCCATAAATAAGCAATCTTAACAACAGGGGACGATAATGAGGAAAAAAAATGTGTTTTTTAGAGTTAGATTGTCCTCTACGTCTTTCTAGACTTTGCCAACGTACTAAGGTATAGTTCTGAATGTGTTGCTTTATCTTTACATTCCTCAGTAGTCCCAGCTGTACAATGGGCACACTAGTAGTTACTTTATAAGTTTGATGTGAAGATCAGAGGGGTTGTGTACAAAGTGTCCAGCACGTTGTCTGGGCCATATTAGACAATAAATGCTAGCTTTTGAGCAACATTTTCACTCTGCTGGCCATATAAAAGAAAGCTAGCTGTACTTAATGCAAAGCCTTATTATCAAGGTGGCTGAAGCAATATTGCGAGGAACAGACGAACTTTTCACTCTATAGCTTAAAACTCCTCTTCCTTGACCCATAGTGATTATACCCAGTGTTGTCAGAATGGTCACCACGCACTGAACATTTTATCTCATTTAATCCTTGAAAGAATCCCAAGATGGAAGTGCTACTATTAGTCTCATTTTACAGACGAGGAAAACGATGACTGAAGAGAGGTAGAAGGACTAGCTTGAAGTCAAAAGCTGGCGTTGTGAATTGTCAGAATTTGATCCCAAATAGAATAACAGGACTAAGTTCTTGCCCATTAAAACATAAAATCACCTACTTCTTATCCTCTTATTCACCACTTATGCATTTTCTCATGTTGTTTTCTCTGCATCCTTAATCTGATTATTAAAACTCCAATATTAGACATAAAGAGAGGCATTATAGTGGAGAGATTGAAAACACACATGGTCTCAAATTATGGCTCTGCCATTTATTAGCAGATGAGCTTAACCACCCCACTGCCGTCGAGTCGATTCCAACTCATAGCGACCCTATAGGACAGAGTAGAACTGCCCTGTAGAGTTTCCAAGGAGCACCTGGCGGATTAGAACTGCCAACTTCTTGATGAGCTTGGGAAATTTTATTTAAATACACTATGACACAGTTTCTCACAGGAAAATAATATGAAAAAAAAACACAGGTAAAACTCTGAGCACAGTGCCTGGAGCATGTTAGGGCTTCCATAAATGTTATGTAAGTATCATTTACAACTTTGAGGGAATAAAGTACAAGTCTATGCATTTTAAATCATTTTTATGAGTCAAATAAAAAATTTGCCAGGTTAAATAAACTTAAAAAAAAATAAGAAAAATTTGTAGATATGGATGATCCTTCACCGGTGCTCGAAAATAATAACAATTATTAACATAATTATATATATGTGTGCATGTGTGTATAAAAAAACCCTGTTGCTCTTGAACTGATTCCAACTCGTAGCAACCCTGTAGGACAGAGTAGAACTGCCCCATAGGGTTTTCAAGGAGCACCTGGTGGATTAGAACTGTTGACCTTTTAGTTAGCTGCCGTAGCTCTTAACCACTATGCAACCAGGGTTTCCGTGTGTGTGTGTGTATGTGCGTGTGTTTGCGTGTGTGTGTACATATATAATGGCAGAACAACTACCTTTTGAATAATGATGTTATAAAAGTTGTTCTACAGGTTTTTCTAATAATTACAGCAATTTATCAAAGCATTATTTCTCATTCTTATGGATGCCAAAAAAAGAAGACTGAGAGAAGTTAATCCGCTGGCCTAAGACTACACAGCTGCTAACTATAAAGGTGAGGATTTGAATTCAGAAGCACATATCCTTCTTACTGCTCCATCCTTTCTCCTGGTGCAAGTATTGGGACATACAACTTCCCCTTTGTATAGAATTGGCCCTCCCTGCAGTCAGAAGCACTATGTAATGACCGAGGAAGAAGAGCTGGAGTGTTTGCGGATGTCTATGAAACCAGTCACCACTTGTCTGTTCCATTATGGCACTGTGGTGGCCTGTGAGTTACCAAGAGGCTAGAAGCTATGCCACTGGTATTTCAAACACTAGCGGGTATACCCATGGTGGACAGGTTTCAGCAGAGCTTCCAGTCTAAGACAGACTAGGAAGAAAGAGCTGTTGATCTACTTCTGAATATTACCTAATGGACGTCCTGTGGATCACAACCGAATATTGTCCTGTGTAGTGCTGGAAGATAAGCACCCTAGGTTGGAAGATACTACACGATAACCACAACTATGGTCGCAAACATACTAATGATCACGGAGATGGCAAAGGACTGGGCAAATTTTATTCTGTTAAATATAACAGCCTCATGAGTTGGAGCCAACTCAACAGCAACTAATAACAACATGAAAACAAAGCAAAAGCTAAGGAAGACAGAGTAAGTGAGGCTGAGGCTACCTGTCCCCAAGATGTAGCTGGTCAGCTTACTATAGCATGCATTATCTTTGCCCATTGTAGTGATACCCAGGTTGTCTGGGTTTCCCTGACAGCGAGTCTGGGGGTAACCTCCAGCTACAACCAAGAAGACGAGTGACTTCAGCCTAATAAGGTGATTCTTTATTCCATTTCTTGCCATTCGATCCTACTATTACCATCCAAGCACGTGGTCAGCTCAAGCCTTTTGCTCACCCACTGAGTATGTCTACTTCTTCCTCTTGCGTTCACTTACTCATACAACACTTACGGGCTCTCTTGGAGATGGTAAAAGAAAGAAGCTGAAAATCCAGTTGGGGAAACAAAGATATTTAGATGTGAATAATAATTATTACAACGTGACCCATGGAAATGTTTTTGAGTCATTAATGACGTAAGCTACTAACTATTAGGTCTCTAGGTTATTATAAAGACTAGTAATTATTCGGAGCCCTGGTGGTGCAGTGGTTAAGAGCTTGGCTGCTAACCGAAAAAGGTCAGCAGTACAAATCCAACAGCCACTCCTTGGAAACCCTGTAGGTCAGTTCTACTCCGCTCTATAGGGTTGTTATAAATTGGGATCAACTGGACGGCGCAGAACCACGACAGCTAAGTGTTAACAGTAAATATGAACTACTTCCTACCCATTTTTGGTGGTATCTGGTACCAAAAAACTGGAAATGCAAGAACCTGTGCTATGATATGGTATGGAATAAGTACTAAGATTACAGAGTAAGACAATGACAGAATCAGAGAAAGGATATTGGTCATTTAATCAAATTGTATGATTTTGCTTAGATGGAAACTAAGGCAATGCAGATGATATATTTGCAGTGCATTAAGAGCTGGATGAAATTAAAAAGATCATCAAATAATTTCATCAATCATTTAAACCTTAATGTGAATTAAAATCAACGCGATGTCAACCACAGTACTATCCATTTTTCTCCTAATGAGCATACATATAAGAAGCAATTCTAATTTTCTAAATTTCCAAAGAATACTCAGAACCTTCTACAATGTCATGCTCCACTGTTTGTCATTCCTCTGTGGGGAAATTCTCTAATCTAACATCCATCTTTTAAGTTGAACGCTAAACAGTATTTTCTTGTGAAGTCCTTTTCACTCTGAGAGACATGATCAGTCTTTTGCCCCTGTATTTTTTTTTTTTTATTATTATTAGCTATGAGTTCAGTTGGTCCTGAAAGAAGGGAGAGAATAAAATTTATGTGACAGAACCTGAAACCCATTCTGCTGTGTTTATTATTGGTGTGTTTTGTTTTTTAGTCTATATGTTCTCTTTCTCTGGTTGTTCCTCATAGATTTTATGCTCTAAATTTTTAATTTTCCAATTTTTTTTTATTTGCATATGTCATTATAGTTTTGATAATTCGGGGCTTTTTGATTCATAAGCTTTCCCTACAGAAACTACTTAGAAAAACAAAGGATAAGAAATGTGTGTAGAAGAAAAATTACTTGGATAATTCTATTGCTGCCTTATTACCATATTTTTACACAAATAATGCACGTTACACTTTTTTTTTGCCAACTGCACCCTCCCCCCACAAGTTATTTTCAAAAGTGTGCAATGCTAATTTTCTTTACAGCAGCAAGTTATTGTAAAATCAACTACTTTATTGTCTATAAAAGTTTAAGTAGTGCTAATATATATATATATTTTTAATATGGCAATAGAGATAAAAAGTCAAATGAGAGATTTGCCATATTCTGTATGAAATATTTGAATGGAAATAGGTCTGGAGAAGAAGCTTGTTCTCTGTAGAAAGTAACTTCTTTCTTTACAATCATTCTATGTAATCGTGGTGCTTCATGAGTTGTGGAACTAAGTTTCTTTTGTGGTATAAGAATACTTTCAATGTGTGCAATTGTGACTCTATGTGCTTTTTCAAATTTTCATTAAATTTTTTTTTCTGCATTTATTAGGTTAGCTTTAAAAGGGTTAGCTGAAAGTGTAAAGTTGATTAAATGAATATATTTTGAAGATAAACTTTATAAAACTAAGATGACTGATCAAAATCATTGTTTTCAAGTAATCATACTATTTATCCATTTATGATCACCTTACTGAGAATACACATTTAAGGGTTATTCCCAAATATTCTGTATTAAAGGTGCTGGAACATTTTGTTTTGACCCCAATTTACATAGTGTAACGTTTTAATTTTCTTCTTCCTTCCTTTTTCCTTCCTCCTTTGGCATATATTTATTTACATTACTCTCTATTAGGCAGCCTGCTTAGACCTGAGTATAGAACAATACTCACTACTGAATTGAAAAGCAAACTTTTCTGTAAGTCCTTTTCAAACATCAGTGAAATACTTGTTGAGGAGACTAAAGAAGAAATAGGGATGGTTTGAACCAGGTAAAAATCAGAGATAGTGAGCTGGAATAGGAATAGAGATTGCATTTTTTATTTTAAGTTCAGTTATGTTGAGAGACAATTGATACAAAGTTACAGATTGGTAACTCAGGTCAATATGGTATCAAAGAAAAACTCCAAAGACCAGGTCATTATGTGAAAATCGGCATTATGCGAAAATGGATGACCACATCAGATCACAAGATGGAGGATAACTACATCATTACATAACTGCCAAATTACATCATTACATAACTGCCAAACCACTGAGAATCATGGCTTAGCCAAGCTGACACATAACCTTAACCATCATAGCCATCATTACTCTTGCCTCGCACCTCAGTGTTCTTTGCTGCCAGATGTATGTTGTTAATGCACGATATAGTTGGATAGTAGATTTTTTACTATTGTTGTAAATGTGAAAATCAGATAATGAGATAGTCAATAAATGAGTAGGTGTATATGGTTATTATATTTCCAAAAGAGGTTCCATGAAACTATTCTTTGGAAGAGAAGCAGTTTTTTTTACATTATTTAATTGATTTTACTAGGTACAAGGAGACAGTTGAATACCTTGAAAAAAACACTAAAGAGAAAAAGGAACATTTGTACAGGAAAATATGAGGAATAAGGGAAAGAGGCAGGAATATGAGACAGGAGATTTAAGAAAACAATTTGACTATATGAGAGCAGTGAAGAGAAAGTAAGAGAGGGCTAAAATGTAACAATGATACAATGACAAGATGAAATTCATGAGGGAAGTCTATATAAGTCAGGGGATAGTGTCAATCAAGGAACATTATTTCTAGGTTCTCTGTATTAATAACATTCAAATGTCACAACTGTATCATGGGAAACAGGAGAATAAATTGAAAGAATTTGGAGTTATAAAACTTAATTTGATGTCTACCTCCATGATCTTATATAAATAATCATTATGAAAATAGCTACTATTATTGAACACTTACTATGTCATATATAATAAGGACCAGAACTGAACCAACAACAAATTTGAACCTGGTAGTTTCTGATGAAGGGTCACGCACACAGGCCTGGAGGATCTATTCAGCTGAGTCAATTTGCTTGGGAGCTAGGGACCTCTATGGAGGTTTGCAGAAGATGGAAAAGGAGCTTATGGAAGAGATAAGAGAATGTGGGGACATGGTGCTGACCCAGCCTGTGGAATGATGTCTTAGGGGCTCTTATCAAAAGCTAAAGATGTGGTTTCTATGAGATTACCTGGTATGCATGGTATTCACAGGTTTAATTGTGTTTACTTACTAATCTGTACTGAACAATTTCACATGTAAGAAAACACAAATAAGCCAACGTGTACTGTGCTTACTGTCAGCCAGTGCATACTGTTCTTATTTGTTAATCTGTCTCTGCATTAGGGAATTTCGGAAAAAACAAGAAGACAAAAACAGGAATGCTTTCATGGCTGAAAACCCAGATGGGACAACAATGATTTGGTGACGAGGGATGACTTTGTCCCATATAGGGTGGCTTTGGCTTAGTCATGAATGTAAAGAACAACGTATGGCTTCTCCACCAGGAAGCCAAACTATCAGGAGATTAACTCGGTAAGGGTGGCAGTGTTGTCAGGGTGTACACAGCAGTGGACTAGGTTGGGTGAGACTCTAGAGGGCAGCTAAGGGCTCAGAGTACAAATGATATGAGTTCTTAATTAATGCTAGTATTTGTAACAACTGGCTAGTGCCACCGGGAAACTTGGGTTATGTATATTTTAAATCTACCAGGAGCGTAATAGCTTTCCTACGTTATACATGAGAAGACTGATGCTCTGAAAGTGTAATTCACCCAAGGTATTTAGCTAGGAAATGGCAAAGCTGGGTTCAAACTTAAGTCTGTTTGAATCTTAAGCTCATGTCTTTGCTGGTATGTGTTCACCTCCTCTTGTTGTTGCTGTTAGGTGCCGTCGAGTAGGTTCTGACTCATAGTGACCCTATGCACAACAGAATGAAACACTGCTTGGTCCTGAGCCATCCTTATAATCGTTGTTATGCTTGAGCTCATTGTGGCAGCCACTGTGTCAATCCACCTTGTTGAGGGTCTTCCTCTTTTCCAATGACCCTGTACTCTGTCAAACATGATGTTTTTCTCCAGGGGCTGGTCTCTCCTGACAACATGTCCAAAGTATGTAAGATGCAGTCTTGTCATCCTCGCTTCTAAGGAGCATTATGGCTGTACTTCCAAGACAGATTTGTTCATTCTTTTGGCGCTCTATTGTATATTCAATATTCTTCGCCAACACCACCATTTAAAGGCATCAATTCTTCTTTGGTCTTCCTTATTCATTGTCCAGCTTTCACATGCATATGATGCGATTGAAAATACTGTAGCTTGGGTCAGGCTCACCTTAGTCTTCAAGGTGACATCTTTGCTCTTCAACACTTTAAAGAGGTCCTTTGCAGTAGATTTACCTAATTCAACCTGTCTTTTGATTTCTTGACTGCTGCTTCCATGGCTGTTGATTGTGGATCGAAGTAAAATGAAATCCTTGACAACTTCAATCTTTTCTCCATTTATCATGATGTTGCTCAATGGTTCTGATATAAACTGGGGAGTACAATAATATTGGCCTTCTAAAATGATACGAGAGGAAAGATGAACACGCTTTGTTACCTTTTAAATTGGTGACTGACAGGCTAAAATAAGTATATACTAGATACATGCAAGACTGTAGGGGCACCATAAACGTTTCTGAGGATCCTTAAAAAATGGAAAATTTTGATGTGAGTACGTTTTTAGCTATCGTCTATTTGGATGTATTTTACATTTCCATTTGAGAAAAAAAAAACACTGAAACTTCAAGGTACATTTGAACCGTATGTCTAGCTTATAAAATACAAATGTTTAGAACTATCCATGGAAATTCTGATTCAGTAGGGTATGTGGCTTGTAACAAACTTTAGAGAGGATTCCCATGATTTGCCAGGGTTAAAAATCACAGACCTGTAGAAATCATCTGATTGAAAATGGGTGCCAATATTGACCCAGGTTACTATTTCTAGTCAATATTCTTAGATTTGTTAACTGGGCCAAGTGTCAATGACATAGAAAAGTATTAATATGCAAATTACGATTGAATGCACAAATTGCTATCTTAGAGAAACCACTAGTGTTCTCACAAGTGATATTCCTTTTGTCATATTGAAAAATTTTTTATTTCAATAAAAGGAAGGTCTGAAAAGTCCACAATATTCAATTTTGTTTTGTTAGTTATATTACCTTGCTCCCAGGATTAAGCTTATTTTTTCTATATCTGCACACTGTAAAACATGCTGCAGGTTTTTTTAGGTATTGAAAAGCAATTATGCTAAGAGTATTTTAAATAGGTTTCTAAAGTTATAAAATTCTGGGACAACGTATAAACCAATAGAATTTTATCAGCTTTACACCTTCAGAACCTGTCCGCACCTTCCTAATGAGCAGAAACACTATATAAGGTCAGTCTTACTTGGATAGGAGGCTTCCTTTCTAAGTGTATATTTACATGAATCTATAGTTTCTCTTTTTCATTTAAAATACTTTTTAAATCTTGGTCTAGAGACTTAAAAAAAACACACACTGTAGAAACTTTACATACATTTTAATTTAAAACAATAATAATAATAAAAACCCATTGCCATCAAGTCAACTCTAACTCATAGTGACCCTATAGAACACAGCAGAATTGCCTCATAGGGATCCCAAGGAGCGCCTGGTAGATCCAAACTGCTGACAATTTGGTTAGCAGCTGAACTCTTAACCACGGTGCCACCAGGGCTCCCAAACAATAATTAGAGGTTATAATTTAAATTTACATGCTATAATATACTTTCACATACACATATTTTTATCAAGGGATAGAAAGAAAAACATGCATCGCTTGCGGAAAGTCAAGGCGATTAGAAAATGATTAACACCCAACAACAAGAAATGTAATCATTATTAAATTTCTCCTCAGGATTCAGTCATGACCACTGCGTTGGTCGGCACTTGTCTTGCTTGTGTGGAATATGTTTTCAAAAATAATTACAGCTAAAAATAGGAAAAGCATACAAGGGTTTCACATGTAGATCTAGCATCTTAACCTATAAGATTTTTCCCTCAGGAAGGTCAAATTCATGAGAAAAATCTGGGGCAATTTTTGAATATTTTTCATCTATGTAGGCAGCCAAATGTATAATTCATAATTTGTTTCTCTGAGATATCCAGAAAATTATGTCAAATCTCAATTCCCACTAATCTTTCCTTTAAAAAGTGTAGCAAACAATTATGAAATCATTGTGATAAGAACAAAAGCTTGCTAAATTATAAGAAATATGAAGTATAATTTTGGCACCAAATTGCTTTGTACTTGTAATTTCTGGTTTATTTTTTCTAGCATTTTTCATATGCCAGTCAGCAATGACTCACTATATGTCTATAAATTAAGTACTGCCCTAGTTGATTTCCTGTAAGTCAAAATAAAATATTAAGTTTGAAGAAATGGGCAAATGTTTTCCTGAGGGACTTTTTTTTTTTATGATTTATAATTCACTGTTAATTTAAATTCAGGATACAAATAACGAATGTACATAGGAAAAGCAGAAGCCAGGCTGAGATGCACCTGCATCATTAGTTTCCAGTGGAAGAAACTTAGCATCCTTGATTTGTCAGTTCCCTACAATAGGAAGGTATCTTTGAACACTGTCTTTGAACACTACATTGGCTCTGACTTTGCTGCTAGTCACACAAACGGCGTCACTTTGGTACTCAATGAACCAGCCACTAAAATGGTCCTCCACAATGGGTCTGAGATCAATAAGTAATTTTGAAAACTGATTAGTTTGCACCAGAATAGTAGACAGTTCCGAATTTCGCCAGAGGACATAATCAGCCAGTAAATGCACTAGTAATAGGTTGGTGATATGCCCCAAATCCACTATAAACTCTGTTCTACAAAGGGCTATTTGAGTCTTTAAAAGCAACTTCACTTGTAAATTAAACTTTGTTTTGATGTTGAAATAACGCTTAGTTTTATTATGTTACATAGCTGGTTAATAAGAGTTGTTTGTAAATGAATTTTAATAAAGCAGACAAGCTCAGCCTTGGGTGACTATTAAAGAGCATCAGACATTTTTATATACCTTGGTTGGTTGGGAATTCCAGATGTTTCCAACATGAAAAATGTTATGTTCTACCAGTTAATGTTGTATTGCTAGCCATTCAGAAGATGTATCTCCCTATTAGGTCAGAATGTTGCTATGGAGATAACTGTAAATGTCTGACCTAGGAGAAGAGGTGGACGACTGAACTGTATCAAAGGAAGGAAGAATATCAATTACGCTGTTAATTGAAAAGGTAGCATCCAGGTAACCATTTTATCCACAGCAACTTCCAGGAAACATACATGAATGTATGATGCACTAAATGGATTTTTGTTTTTGCCTCTGGAATTGATTTTGTGTTTGAACTTCATCAATTGATCACGTGGACAAAACTTGACATTTGATTATATTGTGACCTGATATTAGACTGAACATATACCTTTAAAAATAATTCCAATATGCATAAGCTATTTAATATTTTTTAATATTATTTAATATTAACAACTTGCATTATACAGATGACAAAACCTTTCTTGCTGAAAGTGAAGAGGATTTGAAGCACTTACTAATGAAGATCAAAGACCACAGCCTTCAGTATGGATTGTACCTCAACATAAGGAAAACAAAAATCCTCACAACTGGACCAATAAGCAATATCATGATAAATGGAGAAAAGATTGAAGTTTTCAAGGATTTCATTTTACTTGGGTTCACAATCAACACCCATGGAAGCAGCAGTCAAGAAATCAAAAGATACATTGCATTGGGTAAATCTGCTGCAAAAGATCTCTTTAAAATGTTGGAAAGCAAAGATGTCACCTTGAAGACTAAGGTGTGCCTGACCCAAGCCATGGTATTTTCAAAAGCATTATATGCATGTGAAAGCTGGACAATGAATAGGAAGACTGAAGAAGAACTGACGTCTTCGAATTGTGGTGTTCGTGAAGAATGTTGAATATTCCATGGACTGCCAAAAGAATGAACGAATCTGTCTTGGAAGAAGTACAACCAGATTGCTCCTTAGAAGCAAGGATGATGAGACTGCGTCTTACGTACTTTGGAAATGTTGTCAGGAGGGATCAGTCCCTGGAGAAGGACATCATGTTTGGCAGAGTACAGGGTCAGTGGAAAAGAGGAAGACCCTCAATGAGGTGGATTGAAACAGTGGCTGCAACAATGAGCTCAAGCATAACAATGATTGTAAGGATGGCTCATGACCAGGCAGTGTTTTGTTCCGTTGTGCACAGGGTCACTATGAGTTGGAACCAACTTGACGGCACCTAACAACAACAACAACAACAACAACAACAACAACGAACTAATTTGCAGTTTGAATCCACCAGCCAGTCCTTGGAAACCCTGTGGGGTAGTTCTATCTGTCCTATAGGGTCACTCACTACGAGTCAGAATCAACTTATTGGCAATGGGTTTGGTTTTAGTTTTTATCAGTCATTACTAAAGTAATTCGTAATGTAACATCTTAATCATTTCTCATATTAATCAAAAGAATTTAGATTCTTTGACTTCATTTGGTGAGTTCTTCCTTCTTTTCCCCAACGATTGTGGGCATGGCGCAGTTCCAGGCAGTGTTTCATTCTGTGGTACATAGGGTCACTATGAGTTGGAACTGACTCGACGGCACCTAACAAGAACAAGAAGCTATATTTTGGCAATTGCCTCATTAGAAAAAAAAAAAAAAAAAAAATTAGGGCTGTGAAAAACTGTAACTTCAGAAAGTTGTAGTAAAATAAGTACTTCTTAAAACCTGAGACATTTGGAATGTCACGAGCAAAGTCTACAAGGTGATATGAAGCTAGATATAACATAGTTCTCCAGATAGAATTACTACAGCAGGGTTGCATCAGTTGGATTGGGAATTTTAAATGTGCATAAAAAAACAATTTGATGCCTAAATATGAGCCGAGAAGAACAGCGGGGAGATAAAAATCACAAACTATATTCTGAACAGAGGTTATTTTTGTTTTTATTTCATTTTTATTCTCTGGGTTTAATATGGGAGTGTGTATACTTAGAAAACTGGCTGTAATTCAGACCTTCAAGGAACCTCATTCATTCATTCAATAGATAAGTGAGATGACTGTCAAGACTTCAGAATGGTGGCATACCTGGGACAAGGCAGTCTGGCATTTTCATTTAACTGCAATGAAGAAAATAATTTTTATTCTTTCATTTCTGTCACAGTAAATATTCTGAAGGGAAACGGTCCAACCATAACTCCCCATGTGAAGGAAGGCTCTCAGGAAGAAAGGAGGAAAGGAGAGAGGGAAAAGAAATGAAAAGAAGGCAGCCCCTTCATTGGGTAACAATGCTACTCAGAGGACTTTCACATGGATGAACCTAAGCCTTTCATCTAATCTGTGGTCATGAACATAGTATGCTTAGCTGCATTTCAAATTTACTCAGAGTTAAATTTTACTACTTTGTTCCCCAAAATACTGTATTCTATCACAGTCACTAGACAGCTCTCTAGATCCCTTGTAAATTAGTTGGAAAAACTCACAGATAATGTTGATCTAAATATTACAGAAACCTTCAAAGTCCTAGGAAAAAATGTTTAATTACCTTTAAGATTGGAAACAATTTTGATAAAACTGTGGCAAAGCAATTGTCCATGTGATCAATTGATGAAGTTCAAATACAAAACCAATTCAAGAGGCAAAAACAAAGTCATTGAAAGTAGAAGTCAATGTAAAAGGATATGTAAGGGAACAAAATTGAGTTTTTGTTTTAAACTAGAGAATATTGGAAGGAAAATGGATACAAGGAACAGAAATCATGATACAGATAAACAATTCAGTAATTTAGCTGGTAGAAATAAATTTTCGTTTCTATTTGCTGGGACCAACAGCACAGTAATAGGGTAAAACATTTCAATAGTTTCTTCACAAAAAATATCAACATTTTGCAAGGATACAATGTATTTAAATTCAGACATTAAACATAGATATACTTATATACAAGATTTTAAAATAAATGCCTAGATTCTGTTTTTAGGGCACTTGAGTTCATCTTTTGGATCCCTGGTTTTTAGATCTGTGACGTGGGAATGATATAAATGTTAGTTGTTAAGGTTAGCTTAAACAAGACTCTCACTTGTTTCCCTGGTTTTCCAAGATTGCCTAATCATGAGATGTGCCTGTTAAAAACGCAAATACTTCAGATATTTGATTCAGTGGATCTCGTGTTGGGTTTTGAAGTCTTTTAACAAGTGCTTAAGATCCTTAACAAGTTGGGTCTTGAGATTTTTAACAAGAGCTCCATTGGCAGACAAGTTTAGGAGTCAGTGACCCAGAGAACCACAGGTACTACCCTCTTTCTCCCTCTCCTGCTCTCTCTTTTAGCTCCTTCCCCTCCCTACCCCTTCTGCCATTTCCTTCGTTCCAATAATAATCCTAATGATTTTTATGGTTTCCTGGAAAAATTCCAATAGTCATAAAATGTTAATGCACCAGACTAACTTTAAAAATATTTTAATGTAAAGCAATTGAAAATCTCAGCATTGATGTAATATTAAATAGATGTTTAAGACTGAAATAAGTGTAATTTCTAAACTTAGGTATGTATTCTAATATTATAGACTTACACTGAAAATTTTTCTCACTTCAGTTAAAGGAAGGTATTAGAATATAATACTCATATTTCGATGCATCACATTTTCTTGTGCGTGTCCATGGAATTGCTGTATATTTGCTTTCTGTCTGATGCAAATGTTAGACTTATATTATTTTTTTATCTTGGCAATGTGATATCCCTCTTTTCTCAGGTCTAAAAAATCTTTGGCATCATTGTGTTGCTTCTCTCATGGTAGTGAAATGGTCTTGAGGTGCATTGGAACCTTTAATTTTTGAACAATAATATTAAGTGTAACAATAAACAGAAACCCCAAGGCATTGTTTACCCTTGTCCTACTTTTGAGCAAAGACACAGTTTTTAAGAATCTATCTTCAGGTTATGGTCATAAATGTTTTTGAGCCATTCAGCTCCCAAGTGTGTATGCACAGACATGGTGTTACACGCAATGAGAGAAATACATATTATTCAGGTGTGGTAACTCACTAGGCTAAATCCTTGGACTGACACAGAGTGAAGAAATACATCTAGAGGGCTTCTTAGATTGTGCTACTTTATAAAATGATTGATGAAGTGTAGGGGCATGTCAGCTATGGCTTATTAGGTGTTATCTTAGTAGCACTTTCCTAAAATATTGGCTGAAATTTCCAAAACAAACTAGTGGCTGATGAAAACTTGCCGGGACATTTAAATCTGCCCTTCTCTGTAGGACACATTGGTAGGTAAATTTTTCTATGGCCAGGCCTCTGGGTTTATGTTTTATATATTAAAGAAAGGTGGTTTCAAACTTGATAAACATTTTCCAATTTAATTCTGCTGCCTAAATATTTACTCTGTTGAATAAATAAATGAATCAGTTGGAACCTGTAAATGTCAAGTCACTGAATTTTTCTCTTACTCAATTGTAAGTCACTCAGCACATGTAACTGAATAGATATTTGAGAATGAAAGACAGTCAAGGTCAAGGCTACAGCTATATCCCATTTAAAAATTCTCTTTAGCAAATGGAACATTGGAGTACAGACTTATTCTGGTGCAACAGAAGCTGCCAGCTTGTAAATGTAAAATGGTAACACACTTGCAATTATGAAAGGAGTCTTTTATGTTGACTTATTGAGAATAAGGTGTGTAGGAGAGGTGTGTGTGTCTGTGTGTGCCACGTGTGCACATTGCTGTGACCATCTCCCCTCACAGCTAACCATATTCCCAACCTTATACAATGTTTGGTATATCCTGTACTTGCCCAACCAGAAATATAGTCTGAAAGAACAATTTTTCTGTATGAGTTCATCTCCAAAGTGAAATCTAATATTATATCTGGGGAGAATGTTTTTTGAATTGGAAGTGTATTGAATTACATGAATACTAGCAGAAGGCTAGTATTTTCAAGTCGATAGAATTGATTTTCAGAATTTTATGTCTCGTCCTTGTCTTTAATGGATCAAATTAAGTTTGAGTAAAATGTCCTCAAATCCCTTTTCCTCTCTAAAGCCTACTGGGTACACTATGCTACAACTGGTGTATTCTATCCTTTTCTTCCCATCTCTAAACTCACTCATTCCTTCCACTGATAGTATATATATATTCTGACTTTTAGCGAACCTGTAGGACAGAGTAGAACTGCCCCATACTGTTTCCAAAGAGTGGCTGGTGGGTTAGAGCCTCTGACCTTTTGGTTAGCAGCCGAGCTCTAAACCACTGTGCCACCAGGGCTCCATATATATATATATATATATATATATATATATATATATATACACACACACATCTTAGTGTAATCTATTAGGAGACAACTTTTCCTAATTGCAAGAATGTTTGTTTCAAACTAAAATGTGCACTTACTAAAAGCCTTTTTGTGATCTCGAAGGTGGATGGTATGCACAAGCAACAAATAACTGAACTTAGCAGTCTTGATCTTCACAAACTGTCGTCAAATTGCAGTAAAATACGTCATTTAAATGATGAAGCATTTCTAATTCAGAATCAACTTGCAAAAGGCTGGATACATTTGTGTTTAATTTTCCATCTAAAAATTATTAAAATTTTATCATTAGTACGTTTTCATGATTTTTGTCACTATATAGGATGGCAAATTTTTTACAGATTTTGTGATGAATACTGTCAAAAGTTCCTAGTATCTGATTGCATTAAAATACCGGAATTGCTAACTACCATTTGGCAGAAGTTTATGTAATGTGTGCAAATTTTAGTCATTAAATAAAAAAACTGACATCTGTACTAGTTAAAATAGAACCTGAAAATTCAGTTTAATTAAAAGTGTCCCTGCTGAAGATGCAAATGTAGTCTATGAATTACATTATTACCACAAATATTTTATATATAAAAACATACAAAAGTATGCCACATTGATCATTGCATGGTTGCACAAATGTCTGTTTCACAGGTTAGATATAACAGTAACCTATAATATTCGAGTTGCTTTGCCATGCCATGATAAAGAAATTATTTATGTCCATTATCAACCAACTATTATACCAATTGACTTAAAAAAAATTACTAGAAATGATCAATTAGAATTAAGCTAAGTTTCTGGATACTGTGTCTACTATGAGATGGGTGGCTTGCTAGAACTCATCAATATCAGATACTATTGATTTATTCTGATTCAGATGGGCAGATTACTTGTCAAAATGAACTACAGGATACGATTTACCAAAATTCTGTAATCATGGACCATGTGTACTAAAGAATACATTTTACATCTTGCAGAACAAAGTTGGAGAAAGGCTGCCACTGAAAACTTGATAATTGAAGAAAGTTTCTTGGTATCAATGACTCTTTATATGTACTGTTGGGTCTTTGGAAATGAGAAAAAGATCTGAAAATACAACAGTTGGCTATGGGAATGCAAATGGAGATAATTTTTGGATTATGGTTTATATTGGTCTAGGAATGGCTCAGTTCTCATGGAGATGTAGAAGAACATGTTTTTCAAGAGGCCATCTGTCTTTATCAAGAGATTTTTAATCATATAAGAAAGCAATGAAAAAGCATACTTATGTAGTACATTCTTGCTAGTCCATGCGGAACATCAAGTTTGAGGACATACATAGGAAAATAATATGCCACTTCAAAAAGCTGGGAAAGAAACTTAAAACAATATTTTGCCTTATAAGTATCTATTTTTCTCATCTTTATATAAATACAGATATAAACACATACACATAACTTCAAATTCAATTTGCCTGTGTTACTTTTACTACGGGTTGGTATATATACCATATAAGTAAATACAATTTCAAATATAGCGTTGTGATAGTGTTGAATGAACCTAAACACTGGAATGGGAAGACTGCAGGCTTTAACCACAATAAAAGAAAGAAAGATCTTGTAGAACAGAAGCTATAAAAGTTCAATGTCTCAAGACGGTATAACTAATTCATAAAAGTGGGAATGGAAATGCACTGGAAAAGAACACAAATGTAGGCCTTCAAAAGTGTGAATGAGTTATGGAATTAGACTCAGATCACAAAAGAGAATGGAGTCCTGCTGTGGTATTGGTGGGTGTTGTAACTCTTTGGATACCTATAAAAACTGGTTTAAGTTCTTGACTTACATTAACTTTATGATAATTGTATTTTCCGGAGTACAAAAGAGGTGATTAAATGAATCTATGTGCAAAGAAAACTCTTATCCATAAAAAAGAGACAATGAGAAAAAAAAATACACTAAAAAAGCATATCTGAGAGTTTTGTTATAACCTGGGAGGGATGAGTTGGGCATAGTCAGGCATATACCCTAAATAACTGTTTCTCAAAATCAGCTCCATGAACTGCTGCTCTGATATGATGAGTACAGGAATAAGTGTTGTTTAGAAACCATTCATAGCAAAAGAAATAGCTGTGACCTCCAAGCTTGTCATCCTTTTTCTAACAATTCATTTTTATTGTATTTTACTGAAAAACTAACCCCCATAGTGGATTGGAAATAAATGATAATAATAAAACTTATTTTATCACAGATTCTTTGAGAGTGAAGATCATTGCCCTAGATATATGATGGCTTCTGATGTGTGTTAGCCACAATGGAACTGAGGCTGACAAAATGATAAAGCAGAATAAAGCCGAATTTGATTCTGTTAGGGAAAATACAAAACAAAAACAAAAACAAAAAAAGGAAAACTATGGCTTCCTCTTTGAGTAGGTGGTATTCTGTTGATGGAAAAGGTGGAGAATTCCTCAATTCCTTTTTTTCCTGACCTTCCAGTCTTCAAACTGAACATTGCAAAGGAGCAGCTCTTAGCATCTGTGTATTCAATCCACGGTATTGAAGAGATGATCCCCAAACAACTCTGAGAGATTTTGGAGCATTCCTGACAAAAAGAGACTTTCTAAAAACATATGTGCCTTTTAATTTTATGAAAGGGAAGAAAAATAAGTTCAGCTAATATAGATAATTTTATATAGATAATTTAAGAAGTTACTGATAAAGCGAAAATTACAATGTCCTGCCATAATTCACTAAGAATAATTTCAGAATAATCTTCTGTTTTCCTTACAGTATTATCACACAGTTTGATCACACACACACACAAACACACACACGGAGAGCACACAGTGTAATGGGAATCAATTGTTTGTACTTACATAGCATTCCTTATTCTGGTAACAGACTCAACTCTTCTATTGGTGGTCTGCCCTGCTTCCTCTTTTAATTCATGTCATTTTGATGAGGTCAACCCAACATGCTGGGTCTAGGGATGAACATTTTTTCAAATAAATGAGAGTGATACATGGGATTATTTTCTGGAATTATTAGAAAAGGGAAGATTAACCTCTGCTGGGGCTGGCAAATTTGTGAGGGTAATCATTTTGTCACTTTGTGGGAAAAAATAAAACCAACACCAGGAAAGAAGAGCTGAGATGAAAAGGGACGGTTTATTGACAACATTATTTCATTTGTCTAAACCAAACCTGTTGCTGTTGAGTCGATACCATCTCATAGCAACCCTATAGGACAGAGTAGAACTGTTCCGTAGGGTTTTCAAGGAGTGGCTGGTGGATCCAAACTGCCAGCCTTTTGGCTAGTGGCCCAGCTCTTAACCACCGTGCCACCAGGGCTCCATAACATCATTAACATCATTAGACACCTGCAATTAGCTATTTCAACAATTGGGCTTTTCAAGTACATCGTCCAGTAATGTCTCGTCACTGTTTTCAGGCAGTTTGATTACAACTGAGGGAATCCTGACTTTACTTCTGAATGTTGGTAGTCTGTTTATTTATTCTTGAAGACAAGATGAAAAAATACGGGCTGGACTTTAATGACGATTAAGTGAACTGACAATTGGTAGAACAACCATATTTAAACTTTATAATTAATGGTAAACAAGACAGAGTTCTTGATTAAATGCCATATAGTACAATCTTCATCTCCATCAACTACACATATTTCCAAATAACTTGGAAAAAGTTCTATAATATAGGCCAATATTTTGAACTTATAAGTCTGAAAAATTCTCTCATCACAAAACCTTGGAAACATTAGCCAAAATATTACAATCATGACTTCTAATTCATAGCAGACAGAACTGGTAAGGTAGTAAGGAAAATCTTCAAAGATTGAAAACAAAGTAGTAGCAAGAAAGCCAAGTAAAAATCTATTCTTGGGAGCTACAGCTTGTCTGTGAGTGTTTGCCAATCACAACACCCTAATGCCATGTGTTCTAACAATTATCTTTGGTACAAGAGTCAAAATATTGAGACCACAATGTGGGGTGTTTAATTAATTTGGTCCCGTTAAGGTCAGGAGACATGAGGGACTATAGCCTCAGTTTTTTAAGGTTACTAGAAACAAAGTGCACCCACCAACAATTGGAAACAGGTGGGAAGACTGTCAGACTTGCCATAGTCTTTGGATTAAAGAAAACGTTCTCTGAGAAGTCATAACTATACTCCTGTCCTCCTTCTATGATATGCAAAATTCTGATGAAACACAACACACATAATCCAAAATTGCAAAATACGTGAGAAGACATAACCTAATATGAGAAAGAACCAGATACAACAAAAAGCGTAACTGGGTTCTCAAGACTTCAGATTGGAATTAGCTGACATGGAACATAAATTAGACACATTAGTAATATTTTGGAGAATAAAATAGGAAAAACAATGTGAAGCAAGGAAAAACCGCCTCTAAAAAAGACAAAAGTAAAGATGTAGAAATTAAATTTAAATTATTAACATTTAAATCTCAATAGACGCGTTAAACAGCAGATTAAACACAATTGAAAAGAGAGGTTGTGATTTTGAAGATTTACAGGAATTACTCAAAATGTAGCAAAGACAGGCAGAGCTATAAAATGTGAGAGGTTAAGATAAAAGAAGGAGTAAAGGTTTAACAAGTATCTAATTAGAATAGCAGAAAGAGAAAATAGTGAAGTAGGTGAAAGATGATACTAAACAAGTTCCAGAATTGATGAAAGACATGAGTCTTCAGATTCAGGAAGCAAAACAATGTCAAACAGGAAAAGTAAAAATCGACCCACAATGAGAGGTATTCAAGGCAAACTGCAGAACAACACAGTAGCCAGAGAGAAAAGACAGATTATCTACCAGGGATGAAAAGTATACTATCTGTTCAATTATCAACATGAATAATGAAGCCGGAAGTGCACCTAAAACTTACATTCTACTAAATTATTATTCATGAATAAAGGAAAAAAGAAGTATTCAGATAAATTAAAACACAGATCTGATCCATCTAGTCTCTCTGTGTCATGGATTGAATTACGTCCCCCCAAAAATACATGCATCAATTGGTTAGGCCATGATTCCCAGTATTGTGTGGTTGTCCTCCATTTTGTGATTGTAATTTTATGTTGAGAGGATTAGGGTAAGATGGTACCACCACCCTTACTCAGGTCACCTCCCTGATCCAAGGTAAAGGGAGTTTCCCTGGGGTGTGGCCTATACCACCTTTTATCTCTCAAGAGATAAAAGGAAAGAGAAGCAAGCAGAAAGTTGAGGACCTCATGTCACCAAGAAAGAAGCACTGGGAGCAGAGCGTGTCCTTTAGACTCAGGGTTCCTGCGCAGAGAAGCTCCTGGTCCAGGGGAAGATAACGGGGAAGACTTTCCTCCAGAGGTGACAGAGAGAGAAAGCCTTCCCCTGGAGCCGATGCTCTGAATTTGGACTTCTACCCTGCTAGACTGTGAGAAAGTGAATTTCTTTTTGTTAAAGCCATCCACTTGTGGTATTTCTGTTATGGCAGCATTAGATGACTAAAACATTTAGTAAAAAAAAAAAAAAAAAAAAAAAACCCTAAAAAGTGCACTGGAAAAGGGAAAATTATTCTATAAGAAAGTCTGAGATACGATAAATAATGGTGAGCACAGGTATCCAAAAATATGTGGGGAAATAAAAACCAGTATTGACTATAGAACAATTATGATCATTTCTAATTCCAGGAGTAAAAATCCCAATAGAACAACAACAACAGGATAACATTAACGTGGACAAGTCAGTGGGGCGTTGGAATTAACACATTCTAAGCATCTTGATTCGTTTAGAAGGTGGACATATTGATTAATCAAAAATTTTGTTATGTATGCTTATATTTTTAGAGAAATTATTAAAATAATAGAAAGAGCATATATAATTTTTGATCTGGTATATGAAAAACAGAAGCCACAGCAACACACAATTAAATTGTTGAATGACAGGATGTGTTGGAACACAGAAAGACAGCAATCTTGACCAGAATGATGGGCTGAATTACCAAGATGAAATCGAACAGCGTAAATTTTAAGGTGTCTCCCTCAGCTTGAAATTATACGATGATGGAGAAAATGTGGTTTAGCCAGGTATAAAACATTTAGGAGTTTTTCGCTACTAATGATGTTTATGTCCACCACCCATCTGTCAGTTTTTAACGCTATCGTGGCTGTGTGTTGCTATGATGCTAGAAGCTATGCCGTAGGTATTTAAAACCAGCGGATCATTCATAGGCCCGGTTCGAATCATTGCCTCCCAATGATTCACTTTCCTCTTCATTTGTAAAACAGGTTCTATACTACCTGTCTCTCTTGGCTGCTTTGGGGATTCAATGACACAGCATACATAAACCACCTATCCGTGTTCAGAATACAAGACAACGTGCATTGCCTCTGCCCTATAAGGATGAAAGAAATAAATCTAAACTTTATTAAACTTGTCTAACTTCTCAAGGAACCACTAGAAACAAAGTACGTATGAATGCTAATGGTGGTTTCTCTCTTTTCACTTTTTGAAATAGCACTATATTTTAATTATGAGTATGTGTTTTAGTTGTCAAAATTTATTGTGCAAAACCTACTTATAAGACAGGATGATTGTTTTCTAGTTTGGAAATCGATTTAGACTAAAACAAAGTACCCGTTTTAGTGGTTCATTTCAAAATGCTTTACAGAAACTTTGTATGTATTGTCTTCTTTAAAGATCTAATTCAAAAGTTTCTTCTCTAGGAAGCTAAGGATCGCATGCAGGGTGGAAATACCAAACGAACAATTATAGTAAAATGACTGACAATCTTTGTGATAAATAGAGAAGGGTTTTAAAAATGTTCCTGCCAAGTTTGCGGACACAGCTACCAACACAGATAGCAATGAGTGTGGTATGTAACAGCTCAAGATAAAGGCTGATGATCATCGAAGGGAATTCCCCAAACACAAATTCCAGTCTTCTGAGGTAGCTCTTTCAATATAGCCATGATACTGAATTCCTAGAAAGGACCAACTTAGAGTCAATCTAACCAAGAAGTGTTAAAAAATAAATCTGAAAGCACATTTTATTAATAACATTTAAAATATATTCTCCGCCTCTACATGCAAACACACACAGACATACACACACAAGAATTATTTATCTGAGGTTAGGTAAACATTGAAGGAAGACCATTGCTTTAAAATTTGTATCTACAAAATATTTGATATAGGTAAGAAAGAAACAATGTCAAAAATATACATGAAAATAGAGGTATAAATCTGAGGACTAAAAATGATCAGGATTATGACCTTCTAGCTGAACATCAGTGCTCAATGTAAGTTAATAAAATAAAACTTGGTATTGCAGTGATGTTGGTTTTTTTTTTAGTTAAGAGATGGAAAATTACAGTAATAGAAACGGAGAGTTGAAAGACATCTTGGAGTACATCCATATGGATTCCATATTTTACAGATGAGGAGACCGCAACTGACTGTTCAATGTCAAAGAATTAGCTGGAGGTGGAATCAGAGCTTACACGAGATTTCTGGAACCCAGGAGGCCAGTGTTTTCTCTGAGCCTCGTTCATGTGCTTCCATTTTGCCAGTTCTCCAGAGTCCAGCAGATGGGTGTGCTGCCAATGTGCCATGCAAAGAACCGTAATCAAAGTCAGTGGATGACCTTCTCTTGCAAAACTGAAAAGAATTTCACTTATATAACACATTTATTCTTATGAGAAATTTGGACTGTGGAAATAAGGAGTCAGAGCAATAAAGAGCTGATTGTTAGATTTGCATGTGCTTCTTAGCCTTGGAATGTTTCTCTTGTTAAAGTGAAATGTTTCACTTGTGAAAGTAAGATGTGCTTTGCAAATGAAAACCAGGCATTCTGTTAGAGTGATAAAAATGTCAAACTTCAAGCTTCAGGGTTGAAAGATGAAAAGGAAAGGAAATCAGTGGGTTTCAATGGGGAAAAAAAAAACAAAAACTAGAAACTACTGAGTAGTTTAAAACTCCAGTTCTAAATAAGTATACATTTCCAATATAAAAATTTAAATAATTCGTTATATTTATTTCTTTCAGATCACAACTTGGTATAAGTTTTAGGAACAAAGTAGATAGCATGATCTTTCTTGAAAATTGAATAATAATATTAATTATAAATAAGTCAAGGGAATTTGTTTTCTTTTAGACAAGTTTTAGTAATAATATTATTCATTTAGTATTTAATTATGAATCATTTGCAGGTTAAATCCTAAGAGAGATAGGCCATTTTTAAATCAGAAGAGATTGTACTCTCTAATTTTAAAGAATGGCATATTTTTCCCTTTTAGAGGTTTCTCAAAAAAAGTTTAGTAAACAATTATTATGTGTCAGGCAATTTTAAGCTGTAGCAATATATCGGTGACAGAGTTCTGGTGCTGTAGCAATGCTCTCCTAAAAATTAGAGACAAGTATCAAGAGACACAATAATTACAGAAAGATAAGTGCTTTGAAAGGCAAGGTTAGTGGGTCTAAGAGATTGCAATATTATTTTCTATGACTACAATCTATCAAGCATTTGAATCTCTAACTATGCTCAAGGCCCCCTGTAAACACTGAAACAATTTTCAGAGATTGGTTCCTACCAAAAACCTAAAAGACAGAAGCAATATTTATAAAGGGTGATTTGAAATATGGAAACCATGCTGGCATAGTGGTTAAGTGCTACAGCTACTAACCAAGAGGTTGGCAGTTGAAATCTACCAGGCGCTCCTTGGAAACTATGGGGCAGTTCTACTCTGTCCTATAGGGTTGCTATGAGTCAGAATTGCCTCGATGGCAATGGATTTTAATGGGTGGGACTTGAAATACATCAGTTTGATGCCTATTTTGTGTGACTTGCTAAGGGTATTCTGTCTCCTTTCAAATCTGTGATGCTAGATCTCCATGGATAGATGGCAACCATAGTAATCTTGGGATGAATTAACGTAGAGTGAGGGTGAATGACAGGAAAGGGTTATTCTACTAAACTCAACAAAATTTAAAAACTTTTAGTGAAACATCCAGTAATTTCAACGAAAGTCAGATAATTTTTTTGTTTTGTTTTATGGAGAATGAGAAGAGCTGCCCTGACTTAGCCAAATCGTTGTTGGCCCTGTATTGAGAAAACGTTTGAGAAAAACAATTAGATTCTTGTGGTAAAAGCCATTTAATCTTTCATTGTAATAAATGAAGTCTGTTAAAGCCTATAGCTCTGCTTACTGTTGGCCCCTTCTCATCTGTAGCCCCTCCACCCCAAATTAAATATTAATATGCAAGTCAGTCTAGAAACTTGCACAATGTTAAAGGGTAGATTTGGTAACAGACTCAGTCACCTACAGACTAGTAGCTAGGGTGCCACTTGTTATATGTATGGTAGTAGAATGGAGAGGTTTAGCCTTCTGCTCTGTGTTCACAAGTCTTTAGATTTTAGAGGGAAAAGGAAAACTTTCATAAGAAAGAAATCACCTAGCTCATCACTGTTATTGACTTCTTAGTTTTCAGAAGGCTATACTTATTAGAAGTTTTACCAATGTCATAAAAATAGAATTTTGATGATTCATTCCACCAAATCACAGAATAAACATTTCTGCTGTCACGTATGTTACCATAAGGACTTCTCAAGGAGTATCTAAATAATTTCAAGAAAAACTAGCAGAAAAACAAACATCTTTTGAAGACCTTGTCAGTACTAAACATAGGGCAATCCCTTTCTCCATTTTTATTATCGTAAAACTCTATAACAGAGTCATGAACCTTTAAGTCATAATATCAAATCAATAAGTTATCATTTTTCAATTTTTTCCTTATCCACCTTTCCCCACCCCCCTTTCTGACTTAAACAGTTCTGCACATTGCCTCCCACTGAGAGCAGGTAGTTCTTTGCACAGAGGTTACAGTCGACTGGAGAATTAACTGGCCAGTCACCTGTGGTATATGTGGTCTCACTCATCTGAGCTGGCCACCTATCAGCTTCTAGAATTGTAAAAGCTGAAAGACAGAACCAGTCTGCTGAGAGGAGTAGCTTGCAGGTTGCATTATCCCCTAAAAGAACAAGCAGAGGAAGTAGGTCAAGAGGGAAGTCAGTCGTAAAAGAGTAGGGAGATACAGATGACCAGGCATGGCGCCTTCAACAAAAGTTGTCTTGATTGCTGATTAGTTTTCAGGTGGCCATTCCATGAGGCCTGTCTGTGCTCTTCACCTTCCAGCTCCATGACATTCCCTGTTGCCTAACACTGACCAAAAAATCCAACACCACCCTGACTTTTACTTGCGCTAGTGTGAATTTGTTTTATTTTCTTCAAACTGAATAAAAACCTGTTCTAAGTGAGTATTGCCAAATGTGTGTGAGCAGATAGAGGTGGGAGAGTGCGGGTCTGTATGTATAAAAACAGGCAGCTTTACGATAATATAACAAAACTGAAGCCAGCCTAAATTACGTGATATCCACAAAACTGAGTATTACATACTTGTCACATGTATTTACATTGAGTTTGAAATTACGGCTAAAAATGCTTAGATTAAAACTACAATTGAATACTCAGTTTGATATCAAACATGTAAATATGGTTTTCTTTGGATAATGGGATTATAGGTTTTTTTTTTTTTTTTTTACTTCCTAGGATTTTCTTTGGAAACCCTGGTGGTGTAATGGTTAAGTGCTATGGCTGCTAACCAAGAGGTCAGCATTTCAAATCTGCCAGGCGCTCTTGGAAACTCTATGGGGCGGTTCTACTCTGTCCTATAGGGTCGCTATGAGTCGGAATCTACTTGTCGGCAGTGGGTAGGCTTTTCTTTATTTTTAAATTATCCCAAATAAGTATGCATTGTTTTTCTAATCAGAATAATACCCTACGTAAGACAAAAATATAACCTCATAAATAAAGTCAAAGCAAAGAAGAGAATACAGGACTATAAATACACCTACTCCTCAACTTATTGACTATCTCATTACCCAACTTTTTGCGTTAAGGATAATAGTAAAAAAAATTTACTATCCAACGATTTTGTGTGTTAATGATGTACATTTGGCAGTAACGAATGCTGAGGTGCAAGGTGAGAGTAATGCTGGCCGTGATGGTTAAAGTTATGTGTCAACTTGGTTGGGCCATGATTCTTACGAGTTTGACAATTATATAAGAGTATAATTCGGCAGTTGTGTAATGATGTAGTCATCCTCCCTTTTTGTGATCTGATGTGATCATCCTCCATTTTCACATAATGCCGATTTTTGCATCACAACTTGGCCTTTGGAACCTAACCATGTTGACAAGTGAAGACAGGGTGTATTCTATCATAGTATCTACGATAAAAATACATGGGTAAATAACTAGAAGGATCTACGTCTTATGATATCAGTAAATTTTTATAGTGACATATTAAGGATGAATTCTTTTGGCCTTATTATTTTGCATAGCCTTTTTCATAACATTTATATTAACGGATAGCAGTATCTGCCGTAAATATGGTACCTGTATAGTAGACATTTGAAACAGATGTCTGTACTTTCGTAATGGTAAAATTAGCAGGTCCATGTGTATGGACCCTCTGCTCATCTGTCCGTTTGTTGTACTGTGATGGCTTGCCTATTGCTGTGATGCTGGAAGCTATGCCACTGATATTTCAAATAAATACCAGCAGGGTCACCAAGGGTGGATAGATTTCAGCAGAACTTCCAGAGTAAAACAGACTAGGAAGAAAGATCTGGTGATCTACTTCTGAAAATTAGTCACTAGAAACCTTATGGATCACAACAGAACACTGTCCACATTGCTTTTGACACATCATCAGAAGGGACTGATCACTGGAGGAGGACATCACATTTGGTGAAGTAGAGGGCCAGAAAGGGTGAGGGAGACCCTCAGTGAGGTGGATTAGCACAACAGCCTCAATGATGGATTGGGATAATCAATCAGTTTGGGTGGGTTAAGGATAAGAAGGGTTAGGTTGATAATGAATAATGGCAGCTTATGAAATCAACAAATCCCACATAGGGCTAGTTAATCTAGATGCTAGTTTTCATATTTTGATACTATGTAGCATCCCCAGGAATTGTCTTGGAATCATTTTTCAAACAACCAACTCAGGATCAAATGTGTTGCTAAAAATTTATATATTTAACTAGGTGTTGCAACTAGAGAAAAAAGAACTCAGGATGAAGGCAGAATGCAAGGAAATAAAACTGAGTTAAACATAAAATGCATAATTACTATAGAGTCTCAAAAGCCTTTCTGCTGCTGCGAATAGAATGAATTCTTATAACCATTTTCTCAACTAGCGATAAGAATGATTGTAACAGGCATCATTTGTATTTAACAGACATGTGCATTTATAAAGAAAAGCTACTAATGTCCACATGTTAGTGCTAATTGCAGTGTGTAGGCTCCAGCAAAGAGTTTATCAGTCCTTGCTTTTAATACCTCATAAATCCTTCAGGTCACACCTTTCCTGACTTGGAGGAGCCACACCATCTGCAGTTATTTGAATTTTCTGCATTCAATTTTCTAAACATTCTTTTACATTTATAGCTATTTTCAATTTCAAATGTATTTTGTTTTTAACTCTGCAGTTAGAGGCTACATGCATATTTTACATGTAATAAATATACAAATAATGCATAGAACTAAAAACAAACCTGTTGCCCTCCAGTCGATTCCGACTCAGAGCGAGCCTATAGGAGACAGTAGAACTGCCCCAGTTACCCTTCCATGACACAGATTTTCGCATTATTTTGGAAAGTTACTGCATACCTCTGACTCCCTGTGTTTGATTTCTGTCTGAGCAAATATGCTCTTTCTTTAATGAGGACTTAAATTCACTTCAGTGTTTTACATTTGTTATGTAAAACTTTTGTCTCACTTTTTTGTTCCCTAGAACAATACGTGCCTCCTAATATGATGTGAGGAGCCCTGGTGGTGCAGTGGTTAAGAGCTTGGCTGCTAACTCAATGATCAGCAGTTTGAATCCACCAGCTGCTCCTTGTGAACCCTGTGGGGAGGTTGTACTCTGTCCTATGGGGTTACTATGAGCCGGTATTGACTTGACAGCAATGGGTTTAATATGATGTGATGAGGAAAGCATAAAACAACTTCTATACGCTATGAACTCGACAGCAGTGGGATATATTCTTGCTAAAAATGAATTAATCTAATCATGAGAAAATCCCAGACAAACCTAAACTGAGGAACGCTTAACAAGGTAATTGGCAATACTCTTGAAAAGAAAGTACTCATCAAAGACAGACTGAGGAGCCATCCCAGACAGGAGGTGACTTAAAAGACAGGAGAAGTAAATGCAATGTGGGATCCTAAATTGGGTCTTGGACCAGAAAACGAACATTAGTAAGAAAATTGGCAGAAATCAAATTAGATCTGTAGATTTATTAATAGTATTGTATCATTGTGAATTTCTGGGACAGTGGGTGAAAGGCGTAAGAGAACTCTAGGCACTAATTGTGCAAAAGTTTTTGGTAAGTCTAAAAGTATTTCTATATATATATATATATATATATATATACACACACACATATTTAAAAAAATGGATTTCACACTCTGAGACCCAAAGGCTTCAATTTTCATTTTATACTTGTGAAAAATATATATGTCATTTTATCTTTGAATAAGATTTTCAAAAATACTCTTTTGAAAGTTTCTACAAAATACCCTCATATTACAGAAACATAACTATTGAAATAATACTTTGTAAGACTTTTTTTTTTTTTTTTTTTTTTAAGGTACAGGGTCAGCAAAAAAGAGGAAGACCCTCAATGAGATGGATTGACACGGTGGCTGCACCAATGAGCTCAGACATAACAAGGATTGTGAGGATGGCGCAGGACCAGGCAGTGTTTCATTGTGTTGAACACGGGGTCACTATGAGTTGGAACCAACTCCACAGCACCAAACAACATCCATCCTTCTATCACTTTCATATTGAAGCGAAGGTGCTTCCTTCATTAAGTGTCCGTCAATGGAATTCTGAATAAAATTTTATTCATGCATCTATATTTTTGTATTCAAGCCAATCATAAATGCCAAAAAAAACCTGTTATGATATTCTAAAAATTCATAATATGTAAAATATAACCTTTGCATTATTAAAGAAACATTCTGATTTGAATTCTCTAAAATCTATAAAATGTTGTCCCAGGACCAGTTTTAAAAGTGGTTTAATATGTGTGTGTGTGTTTTCTATTTTGATTTCATGCCCTATACAGGTCATTTGCTAGGAATATGGCCATACTGCAATGAGACAGTAGTTTGTGCCTGCTACAAATGAAATTGTCATTATGTTCAATGAGCTTTCTCAAAACAAAGTTTCTAGACTACAGTACAGCAAACGCTTCTAAACAGATGAATTGCAACCCTATGTATGCCTTAAAGCAGATTTTATGTGACTGAATATTAAACTCCTGAAAATAGTGGTTTGACATGGAAATACTGGCAGCATCTGAGCTATTTTCATCTAAATAACGTTCCCATAATGAAATATATATATATTTTTAGGAGGCATAGGATTGGGTCTTTATGATAGAGACACATATAATGATAGTTGATGTCTGGAAGGTATTAGACTGTGGTTATAATAATCACTGTAATTGTAACAGTTCATGCTAGCTCAACTGCACATCTATTCTTCATTTGTCCCTAAACTAATTTGTTCTACATATGAATATATAACCCTCATCAATTTAAAGTGCCATCCTTTGGCTATGTGGGTCATTAAAAGAAATACATAATGTATGAGTCCAACAATACAAACCTAGAAGGGGAAAAGCTTTTAGCCAAGTGTGAAATCATTGTTACAAAGCTGACTACTGAAATGTAATCAAAATCAAGCCAAGATCACAAATGACCATCAATCAATTACAGTGATACATATATATCTTGTTTTGGACAGAGGTGTTTCATTTAAAATTTTGACTCCAATTTCCATCATCAGAACAACTAATATCAGCAAATAATATAGATAACTTTATGAAGTTTTAAAAATTTTCCACAGACCATTGCTTTACTAAAAGATAAATCAAGGCCTAAAAATTTACTTAAGTCCTCAGAGCTAGTTCATTCATAGGAACAGAACTCTAATATCTGGATGACAGGATTAAGTAGTAAGTCAGATGTTGTAGTAAATCACAATGAACTAAGTGGAACTAAACAGTTCACATTTTTAGCTTAATATTTTTTTTTTTTGCCTACATAGTATATGGAATATGAAGAAATTAATGAGAATTGGGAAAGGATTATAACAACTTCGGTGGTTATGCTAATGCTATGAAATCATTCTTGCCTTTTAAAATGTTTTATTTGAATAAATATTTTATGATTCACTCCCTAACCACTTCCTCAAACATGGTTCCAAAGACAACGGTTGAGAAAATATCCTCACCCTAAGAAAACAAAGGGAATTTTGAAACATTTACAACATATGTCTGTCCAGGATTTCTCAACCCACCTCTAAACAGTAAAGCTAGTTGATTTTTCAGGGAGATGGGTTCGTTACCCTTATCTACGTGCCTTAATTCTGTGAACTAAGAGTAGAGAAGATTCAGAACTTGAGGGATTTGCAAGATTATTTTCTGCAATATGCTTAGTTATCTCTTTTATGTTGATAGTGACATGCAAAAGGTTAATTTTTTCATGTCTTTTTCACAATACAATATATAAGTACTGATTTTAAATTGGTTACTCTTCTTTGCTCCTTGTTGACTGACAGAAAATTCAGCAATTTTTGTTTAGGTGATTCTTTTAAGCAAACATAAAATCTTTATCTGAATGGAGGTCTGTTTTCTTTTGATTTGATGTTTTCCATGAGTGTACTGGTATGTAACAGTCTGGAACACGTGGTCTCATTTTTGCCAGAAGTATCTTTGCAGCCCAAGTAGAAGAGGAAAAAATAGCTATAACGAATGCAGGGTGTAAGAATTATATCACACACTGGGGACTGCAGTTTCAACATATTCTTGTGATTTACGTTTCTTGGCAGAGGTGTGTGTGTGTGTGTTTTAAATATGTACGTATAAAAGGCTACAAGATTATTTCCTTTACAAATATTTTAAATTTTTTATTTTTTCATCAGCAAACTAAAAAATCCTTTAAGGTAAAAATTTACGTGTGATTTCAAGTCTTCTAGTACAATACTAATTCAAAGAAAGAATGCTACCTAGACTTCATAGTTTTTATGTGCTGTAGATTTTTTATTTGTATTCTAAATATAGAAATCCTGGAAAAAGCTGAAAAAACAACTTAGTGTTGATAATCATTACACCCATGTAAACTACCTTTAAGTCTTTCTATGATGATTCTTGATGGAGAGCTGTATACTTAGATGTAGTTTAAAATATGTGTTTAACATCTCTAAAAAGACAGAATTTGCAGAAAAAAATACTTGAAAGTATTGCTGATGACACTGACAATTTAATAAGTTTAACAGTAAATGCTAATGTATATATATGTCTTATAAATTTTACAAATATACTATAGTATAATATTTAAAAGAATGTAATATAAATATTTAAATAAATTAAGACAATTATAGAATCAAAAAAGTTTTAAGTATTTCACAGGGCGGGGGGGGGTGGGGCAGGAAGAAGCATGTGTTTGACCTGCAATAAATGTGTGTTGAATGGAAGTAGAATAAAAATAGATTAAAAAAAAAAAAATAGATACCTCTCACCATTTTGCTTTCTGAAGAATGCTAAAGAGACAATGTGCTGTGTTTTAGAAATATGAAAATACAAATAGATTTTGGTTCTGCTTACGCATTCCACCGATCTCAAAGTTTTTCCTGACTTAAAATTACATTTTTAAAAATTTAACCTAAGACTAAGATCAATGAATTTTAATTTTAAATTATCATTTTAACTTTGAACAAAACAAAGGAACTTGTACTGGTGGCAGAACTAGAAATTTGTGAGTACTATAAGATAAGCTTTCTTTCTCTTTATTCCTTTATACAGCTCTAGTCCTTAACTCTTATTCATTCACTCATGAAACCCCAGCTTTATACCAGGCCCTGTTCTCAGTACTAGTGATACAACCATAAAAAGACAGATAAAAATAGTAGCCTTCATAGAGCTTGCATTCTAGTTGAGGAAATAAAAACCATAAGCATGACAATTATGCAAAATGTGTATGGTTAGACAGTTAAAAGAACAATTAATTAAGCAAGAAAGGTGGATAGGAAATATTTGGGGACTGTCTTAGTCATCCAGTGCTGCTACAACAGAAACACCAGAAGTGGATGGATTCAACAAAGAGAAATTCATTCTCTCACAGTCCAGTAGGCCAAAAGTCCAAATTCAGACAATCAGCTCCAGAGGAAGGCCTTCTCTCTGTCAGCTCTGGAAGAAGGTCCCCGTCCTCAATCCTCCCCTGGACTAGGGGTCCCTCAGCACACGGACCCCGAGTCTAAAGGATGCACTATTCTCCCGGCTTTTGCTTCCTGGTGGCATGAGGTCCCCATGTCTCTCTACTTGCCTCTTTTTCCTATATCCCAAAAGAGACTGGCTGAAGACACTATCCAATCTTGTAGATCTCATCAACACAACTGCCACCAATTTATCTTAATACAATGTAGTGACAGGATTTACAAGGCATGGGGAAAATCATAGCAGATGGCAAAATGGTAGACAATCACACAACACCGGGAATCATGACCTAACTTGACAGACATTTTGGGGGGACACAATTCAATCCATGACAGGGATGCTGTAATTTTATTTAGGGTGACCACTTAAGGCCAACCCAGTTAGATGAGGAAAGAGCCATACACAAATGGGGGTGAAGAGGGTTCCAGGTACAGGACTGGCAAGGGAAAAGGCCCTGAGATGGCACTGTGCCTCACCTGTTTGAAAATGGCAAAGAGGCCAGTGTAGAGTGGGTGAGAGGAAGAGAATAAAGATGAAGTCAGGAAAGGAAGGAGGGTGGGAAGAAACTACTACAAAGGCTTTCGCTTTACTCTGGTGAGATCAGAAACCATTGGAATGAACTGAGCAAAGTGCTTCAAAGTCTTACTTATATTTTTAAGAAGTCATAGTGGCTATGTTTTGAAAGAGAAAGGCAGGATAGTGGACATAGGGAGAAAAGTTTGGAAGCTATTACAATAACTGAGGAGAAAGATGAGATAACTTAGACCAGGTTGCAAGTAGTGGCTATAGTGAGAAATGGTTGCATTCTGGATATATTTTGAAGCTAGTGTCAAAAGGATTTGCTGACAGATTAGATATTGGGCAGGAGAGAAGGAGAAGAACAGAGAATGTCTCTAAATTTTCTGATCTAAGCAACTGGAGGAATGGATCTCCTACTTACTGAAATGTGGATGAGGCAGAAATCAGGAATTCAGTTATGGATATTTTATATTTGAAATTCCTGTGGGACATCCCGGTGAGGTATTGAGCAGGATGTTGGCAGTCAAAGAGTTTAGGAACAGCATGGTGAATTATCATGGTGAATTCACTACTAAATTAAAACACAGCCTGTCCAAGATCATTGGGAAATCTATTAAGGTAATTAACTATATTCATAGCTTAAAGGAGGAAAAACATTTAATCATTTAGATCAGGGATGAGTAAACTTAGAAAGTTTGGTGATTTAGGAATTTAGGAAGAAGTATGGCCTAGAGTTGGATGAATCATCAGAATACATTTAAAGACATTAGAGAAGTTCACCAAGGGGGTAACAGAAGATGGAAAAGAAAAGAGGTCCAGGGACTCCCCTGAGGGTACTCCAGGCAGGGAGAAGAGTCTCCAAAGGATACCAAGAAGCAGTGCCTGACAGAAGGAAAACAGAACTGTTCCAGAAACCTGAAAAAGAAAATGCAAAGTGCAAGAGCTGTTAAGGCACTACAGAAATTTAAAAAGAATGGATTCAGACGGTATTATAGGGAAGAACAGAGTAACGGGGGCAGGGGCAACATTGAGGTGGAAATAAAAAGATAGATTCTGTCTTGCAACCAATTGTCAGGATGACTGTCTTTAAGACAGTCACTGCCGAAGAGGAACGCACAGCCATTTAAGAGTAACGTCTGTGACGTTACTCCACTGATCCCCTCTCAGTGCAGTTCACTCTTTCCTTTGTTCAGAAGACAAACCTCTTTCTGACCTAACATTATCATATGAGTCCATACAATATCGCAGGTATTCAGTGGTACATATTTTTAAACAAATGAATGAATCTACTACGACCTGAAGATACTTGTTTCAATCACCAGATCTTGTTTTGTAATTTTAGTTAGTTCTCTTTCCTCACAGGCTCAGTTTTCTGCTTGTTGGATTTATCTGGTTGAGGCGGCTCTTTTAGCCCCATCCCCACCTGTGTTACCCCTCATGCATCACGCACTTCAGAGCACAAGTGGACAGTTAGAGCAGATTATGAAAATAAAACAAAGCTCCACTGTTTTTAATCAAGTGCAGGCATTTGTCACCTTGCTTACTTATCCTTTTGCAGGAGTAGATGAGAGCTAATTTTAATATTGTTTTACGGTAAAATTTTTGATGGGGAAAGGTATTTAATATTCTGATATTTTAGCGAAACTGACTTTAACTATTACTTAGAACTTTACTTGAATCAAGAGGATTTTTCCCCAAGATTTAATGTCCACAATAGGCTATTATTAGGCAAATATATCAAGCAACTCAAGGACAGATAAGAACCAGTAAGGCCTTCATATTTATTTACTGATCCAACAAGGATTTGTTGAGGTCAGGAGGAGGAGAAAGGAACAAGAATTTTTTAAGTGAGTCACTATATCTTGCAGATTTTATGTATCAACTGACTTTGTCTTTTAAATAATTCTGAGGAGTGAGGGCTCTGAGAGTTCTAAGTGACCTGTCAGAGAAAACACAACTGTCAAGTGGCTGAGTTAGGATCCCCATTTCTTTCATTTTTACTCCAAAATACATATTCACAACCTCAGTGATACCTTCCTCTGATTCACTGAGCCTGTGCACAGCATTGTGCTATCTAGGCGGTGCAGGATACTAAAACGAACGGAATATGGATTCTTTTGTTAGAGTGATAAGACAGATACATAAATAACTATGAAGTAATACAAAGTAGAAAGTCATGGGCAAAAGCAAATATAGTTCTATAGTTAGATGGAATTGGAGGAATGCATACCTTTGTTCAAAACCTTAAGTGTTTTATACATTGAGAGACGGAAAGAGAGGGAGCCAAAATGATGATTAGAAAAACAGTTTTCCAAAATTGAATGCACGTATGACTCAATAATATTCAATTGTTTATAATTCACCTCATTTTTGGTTTCTGAACAATGTATTAAGCAGAAATGGACTATTTCCAGGTCACACAAACTCATGTTCACATTTTTTCAGTTCTTCCTGCCATAGTATTTTCTCATTCATCTTTTGCATGTGTACTTGGGAGAAGCACAGGAGGAAGGGCCAGGCTGCCAGAAAGTGATTCAGTAGCGCAACTGCTTAGTTTCAGGCCGTCAACGCAGTAGTCGACAAGACACAGTGTTTCTGCAATTAATCTTTTTGATGTATCAATGATACTTTGCAGAACAGAACAATTACCAGTAGTTACTTGCTCTTTTCCCTTTTTCTTGGCCAGTGAGGTTGCCCAATGAGCCAGAAGAACACTGATGGAAAACCAAAAAGGGGCTAAAGCTATCAGCATTTCCCTTTTCTTGGAATAGCCATTCCCTTCAGTTCACTTAGTATGGATGTGACCTATCTGATGAAATAGGGACTATATTATTGCTAACAATAATCGTATCTATACATATGTACCTGCATGCTATTTTAGCTGTATTCTATACTCATATAAAGGCGTGTTTACATACATATGTACCCTTCTAGAGAAAAGCATAGTAACAATTAAAACACAGAAAGCAATTGACTTTCCAAAGCTGAATATTTTGAGAGAACTTCAGCCTCTATTTTAGAAAAGATGATAATGGTATTCAGAAGCTGCATGGCAGGGAGCCATTCCCTCAGCCTCCAGCAATGATTCATACTTGTGATAGCTCTGAGTGAGTTAAGCTTTGTCTCTGTCATAGCAGCCTGTTTATACCTGGATGAAGATACAAATCCTGGGGGCACCAGAAGGGATGGAGCCCATGTACTCTGCCCTTTATGCCAGAGGGCACAACAGCTAGAAACAGAAATAAATGTAAACGTCGTCACTATTACTGCATACTTTGGGGAAACAAAGCTTTATTTCATTATCCTGACAGGGGATAAAAATGAATTCCTGATCAGGAGAAGATTGAATTTCACAAGTTACTTTTGCACTCTGTTAAGGAACTTGGAAAGTCAAGTATCGGTGACTAAATGAAATTATAGCAGCTTCAAGCAGGCATTGGCCTTGGCACGGCCTCTGGGAGAATCAAAGGCTGTGTGTGGAGTGCAGACCCCTCACCATGCATGAGCCCTGGAACTCTGGAAGGCTCCTAGCCCTGAAGCCAGCTCATCTTGATATGGGGGTGGTAGAAGTCATGAGGAATGATCTCTAAATTTTGCCTCTCATCCTCTACGAGATGCTGAGACAAGTGAGTACCTTCCTGTTCCAAGCAGGCTGGGACCTTTATGGGTCTTCATTTTCATTCCAAGGAAGGCTCTCCTAGCACCTTATCCTCCCCTCCTGAAATATGGCAGCTCTCATCTCCAAAGCATGTTTCCTCCTCAAGCTTCTCCTGCTTCAAGAGCAAAGGTAGGAACTTCTTTCTGTTATATGGTTTGGACTGGGCCTCAGTTTTACTAGTTATGCTAGGATGGTATCTAAAGCTACAATTATTATTCTTGCATTCTTGAAGTATTTGGTGAGGAGAAGAATATACGTTGAACTGCTTGAGTGTAGAGCTATGTATCATTCCACTTTATACTTCCAAATCCCTATATAGTATCTTACGCGTAGGCATTCAGTAATGAATGGTTGAATCCACCACCCATCTATCACTTTGTCATACTGTGGTGGCTTGCATGTTGCTATGACGCTGGAAGATATGCTACCGGTATTTCAAATACCAGTAGGGTCACCCATGGTAAACAGGTTTTAGTGGACCTTCCAGACTAAGCCAGATTATGAAGAAAGGCCTGGAGATCTACTTCTGAAAATCAGTCAATGAAAACCTTACAGATTATAACAGAATATTTTCTGATAATATGCTGGATGATGACTCCCCTAGGTTGGAAGGCACTCGAAATACACAGTGGCTGCAACAATGGACTCAAGCACGTTAGCGATCATGAAGATGGTACAGCACTGGGCAACATTTTGTTCTGCTGTTTTTTGTACATGGGGTCACCATGAGGCAAAGCCAACACAAAGGCAACGAACGACAAGAACAACATGACTGAATAGTTTGCTGTGACTCAGTTTTTAATTGCATTTTTATCTGTTTATAGAAAAGTGTTAAGAGTTAATTTTGTTCTGCGTTGTAAGAAAGCCATGAGGGTTTAAGATTCTTTTATTATATTCACTTCTCGGCAATTTGAAAACACCCAAAAACCCTTGGAATTTTAAAACAAGCAAACAAACAAAAAAAAAAATGCATAATTAGTTCACACGATCCCAGAAAATCAATTCTGATTCTCAGAATTCTGTCAAGATCCTCCTCTTCTATTAGAACTATAGCAGAAATATGACTATCTCATGATTGACTTTTATAGCGTTTTTGTTCACTGAAGTATCTCAAGTGCCGAGAATGGTGCTTGGCATAAAGCAAGCACTCAGGGCTTTTCAATTATCATTGCAAATATTTGAGGTTGTATATACCAAAAACTGGGTACTTTTCTAGTAAATATTTCCAATTTACTTTTTTTTTTCATTTACTTGTTATAATTAAACTAAATTAACAAGAGCAGTTCTAGATTGGTCAAGCGTTTTTTCAAACAATGCATCTTAAATTACCAACCATGGAAGGCATACACTGAAGTGATGACACCAATCAATTGATTATGGCTCAATTTGCAGCCAAGAGTTCTCCCGAACCTGTCTGATGTTTTGGCAAGATACTTGAAAGGACTCATTAAAAATTTATTAGTGTAGTTTGAAATAGTTTTTTTTTTTTTTTTTTTCCATCCTCTGGCTCAACAAAGAGAATACTGTTTGCCCTCTGAACACATAGATTTTATAGTTTAACATAGTAATGAATACGCTTGCCAAAAATCACAGTTTTTAATGAGACTTTATTAGAACCATTGCTGTGTTTTACCTTTTATGTACTGCATTTTTATTTAAAACCCATTCTATCTGAATTGGCCTAACTTTTTTTTTTTTTTTTTTTGTAATAAAAGCATAACTTGAGTTCTGGCTAGAGACTATATTTTATATCATTTTGCATCTTCTTCTCAAAAGGTTTGAACCTAAATAGTCCAATTAATTGGCACGGATGTTGAACGTGTGATCTGTAAATTTCTGAAACAGAATTCACATTAGCACTCAAAAGCATCTTGGTATATAATGTTTTACAGCAAGATGCAGCTTTGAAAATAATATTTTAGACGCTGACTCAAGTTTCACATGTATTGGCTTGGTGTAGTATCCACAGAACCAAATGAACAGTTTTGTAAGTTAGTATATATTGTGAGTTTAGAATCTTTCTGGTTTATAGAAGAAACCCAATAGTAAAATTTTAAATCGAGACCAGGAAAAGGTGAACTTTTATAACTTCTTCTCTGTTTCCAATAAAAACTTGGCTGTTTCTATTGATCCATAAGCGTCGTAGAGTTAACAAAAGATTTTCTTCGTATGTGAAACCTGATGTCACTAATGAGAACATACTTAGTAGTAATATGTATTTTAAACCACCTCCTTTAAAAAATGATTTATGAATAAACAGAAATGAGTTTTGATTTCTCCGAGCACCACTTTCTAATTAATAGTGTATCATTTACTTTTTATTATAATATTAAGACTTTAGGTCAAGCTGTTTTTTTTTCTTCTTTAAAAAATCAAATTATAGAAAAAATGAAGTAGCTGAAAGCCAAATGATACATTTATTGGCAAGAATAAACTTGATTTTGGATTACTGCACAATTTTATATCTTAAGTGTGTTAGTTTTCTAAAACTAACCTCAACCATATTATAAAATAATTTTTTCTTTATAAAAATCCAGAGTTTGGTTTCATTTTACTTCAGTACTTACACTGTTTACAGAAGGGTTGGGAGAAATGTCTCAGTGCTGTACAGCTTGGAAGGAATCTTTAATTCTAACCAGTAAACTCACAAAATATTTATGTAACAATTGTTAGTTGTTGTTAAGTGCCGTTCAGTCAGTTCCAACTCATAGTAATCCTATGTACAACAGAACGAAACACTGCCTGGTCCTGTGCCATTCTCACAATCATTGCTATGTTTGAGCCCATTGTTGCAGGCACTTTGTCAATCCATCTCACTGAGGGTCTTCTTTTTCACTGACCCTCTGCTTTACCAAGCATGATGTTTTTCTCCAGGGCCTGATCCCTCCCGATAATGTGTCCAAAGTACTGAGATCCTTGCCTCTAAGTAGCATTTTTCCTGTACTTTTTCCAAAGCAGACTTGTTAGTTCTTCTGGCAGTCCATGGTATATTTAATATTCTTTGCCAACATCATAATTCAATTCTTCTTCGGTCTTCTTTATTCATTTTCCAGTTTTTGAATGCATATGAGGTCGATTGAAAACACTATGGCCTGGGTCAGGTGCACCTTAGTCCTCCAAGTGACATTATTGCTTTTTAACACTTTAAAGAAGTCTTTTGCAGCAGATTTGCCCAATGCAATACCTCATTTGATTTCTTGACTGTTGCTTTTACGGATGTTGATGGTGGATCCAAGTAAAATGAAATCCTTGACAACTGCAGTATTTTCTCCATTTATCATGTTGTTCCTTATTGGTCCAGTTATGAGGGTTTTGCGTGTGTGTGTCTTTAT
Source organism: Loxodonta africana (assembly GCF_030014295.1). Lineage (NCBI taxonomy): Eukaryota > Metazoa > Chordata > Mammalia > Proboscidea > Elephantidae > Loxodonta > Loxodonta africana. Next base: position 35,592,160 of record NC_087361.1, read on the forward strand.
GTTGAGTTATAATCCATACTGAAGGCTATAGTCTTTGATCTTCATCAATAAGTGCTTCCAGTCCTCTTCACTTTCAGCAAGCAAGGTCGTGTCATCTGCGTATCACAGGCCGTTAATGAGTCTTCCTCCAAATCCTGATGCCATGGTCTTCTCCATATAGTCTAGCTTCTCAGGTTATTTGCTCAGCATATAGATTGAAGTATGTATATAGGAAAATTGGAAGTCATCAAAAATGAAATGGATTGCATAAAGATCAATATCCTAGGCATTAGTGATCTGAAATAACCCGGCATTGGCCATTTTGAATTGGACAATCACATGGTCTACTATGCTGGAAATGAGAAATTGAGGAGGAATGCCGTCATGTTTGCACGTACCAATGGAGACCCATAATATGAGTGAAAAATCTTTTTATTTATGGTTTGTCTCATGTAGTGTTGGAATCAGCACTCTCTGCCAGATCTCTTCCTTGGTTTTGGTTTGCAAAATCCTAGACCAGTTATGCAGAGTTTCTAAGCGAAAAGCTAGCTCTAGTCTTGGACAGAATTTCAGCTGGCTCATATCGTCAGCAACAAAAAATAACTGTATAACCACTTATTGTTGAGAAAACACAACATAATATTCTGAACATTTATTATAATATTCCATAGAGTCACACAATGAGAACAGCAGTTCTTTTAAAATATGTAAGAGTCCTCATAGCCTATAGCAAAAAACTAGTATCTTTCTCTTTTGAATTTTTGGAGGAAGTGAATCATGCTCTGTTAAAGTCAGCAGAATTAACTATCATGTTCCAATGAAGAGCTTTCTCTTTTAAAAAATCAGGGGTATTAGGAAATCTTCCTTTCTTGATTTAGCACACAGAAAGCTTAACTTTTGGTTTCCTCTGGCTCCTTTCTCTGATTACTTTTAACTACTCATTGCCATCTAGTTGATTCCAACTCATAGCGACCCTATAGGACAGAGTACAGCTGCCCTATAGGGTTTGGTTTCTAAGGCTGTAATCATTATGGAAGCAGACTGTCACATCTTTCTCTTGCAGAGCAGCTGGTGGGTTTGAACCATGGATCTTTTGGTTAGCAGTTGAGTGCTTAACCACTGAGCTTCCAGGGCTCCTTACTTTTAACTACAGAACTGAATAATTATCTAAAATTTTATTAATATAAATTAAATATCAAAGGCAGAGCCACCTCCATGCATGCGTAACCTGTGCAATCACATTGGGGCCTGGTGTCCCAAGGGGACTTGTGCTTGGTTTCATGTTCTGCTCTTGCCGCCAGGAAATTCTTAATAACTTTATCTTTGAACGGGCATTTGGTAACTGCAATCTGATGGGACAATGGGGCATGTGTGTGAGCAGAGGTGACATACGCAATGGCAGACTGCTCACGTTAAGCAGTTGGCCATGCCATGACGGTTGCATGGTACATGCCTAGGGCAATTACATCACTGTGGACCCTTGAGTAGGTGAAGGGACCAGGACCTGGACCCAGGTTGATGGTGGCATTGTCAGAGCAGCAATGGTGGCAGCAGCAGCAAAATCAACGACAGTGGTGGCAGCAGCCCCTCCCCCAGGGGAGAGAGAAGCAGGGCGTGTTTGGAGGTAGTCCTGGTATCCACCGTGGGAGGCTGGCTTGCTAGTCTGCCCTCAGTAGCATCTGCACATTATTAACTCTCCAGCCTGAGTGCAGGGGAAGAAATCGCCAACGCACAGACAGTAAACATTGCTAGTAAATTATTACAAAATAAAAGCGTACACATGGACATTACAACAAAACATAAAACATATAAGGGAGTTACTGGAATTATTCCGAGCATAGAATCCCTTATTTTGAAAACTACTGGAACATTCCAAAGCCAACGTCTACCATCTTAGAAATACAAATTAAAAATTTAAAGAGAAATGCGATCAATGGAAAAGAATGCTATTTTTCTGTGAAACATTGGATGAACCAACTATGCGCAAGGAAAATAATTTAAAAATTATTTTTTCCTTGTAATTAAAGATGTTAGTTGCTGTCAAGTGGATTACAACTCAAGGTGACCTCACATGTACAGAGTAGAACTGCTCCACAGGGTTTTGAAGGCTGTGGCCTTTCAGAAGTAGATCACCAATTCTATCTTCCAAAGTGCCTCTGGGTGGTTTCAAATCTCCAAAATTTTGGCTAATAGTTGAGTGATTAACCATATGCATCATCCAGGGTTACGGCAAAAAATAAATAAAAAGGTACTTTGAGTTATATACAAATCATAATGCCATTTTTGGTTTCTTGCACAATCTTCACAAGTTAGAGGAAAAGTCACAGAAAATATTAAAACACTATTGTGTATATTTACATTCAAAATTAAATTCAGACTAACACAATTTCATTTGTATGAAGAGTTAAATATTTTTAGAAAAAATTTCCCGTAAGAATCTCCAGCTCTATGTGTACTAAGGAAACCCTGGTGGTGTAGTGGTTAAGAGTTTGGCTGCTAACCAAAAGGTCAGCATTTTGAATCCACCAGGTGCTCCTTGGAAACCTATAGGGCAGCTCTATTCTGCCCTATAAGGTCGTTATGAGTCAGAATCGACTCAACGGCCACAAGTTTGGTTTTTGGTTTTACAGGCACTAAACTCATATTTTGAAATAATGTACCGTACATTTATCCCAATTTTGTTATGTTACACTCTTAAAATATTCTTAACAGCTTCAGTAGAGTTGCGTCAGCAGAAAAACAAAAACAAGAAAATTAATTGCCCCCGAGTCAGTTCTGACTCATGGCAAACCGTGTGTTTTAGGGTAGTACTATGTTCTGTATGTTTGCAATGGTTCTGATCTTTTGGAATTAGGTTGCCAGGGCTTTCTTTTGAGGATCATCTGGGTCCATCTGAAGCACCAACGTTTTAATTCCCTTCAGGTTGTTTTGCTTCCGGTAATCTGGTTTCCCTGTCCCCTTACGCTTTCATCTTTGCTTTTGAGTAATTGTTGACCATTTGGTTTCATCTAGATGATTTATTAAGTGTGCAGTGCTCACTGGTAATATTCTTTATTTTATAAGCTGATCTGTTATTTAGCTAACAGGTGACCTTAGGGGGTAGTTTTGGTTCAAGTTTTATTGAGTATCTCAGGGGGATAGTCTCAAGGAGTTCTCTAGTCTCAACCAGCCCAATAACATTTTTTAAGACTTTTGGTTCTTTTCCACATCTTTCTTCCCTTCTCTCAGGATTCGTCTGTTGTAGCCCTGATCCGAATGGTTGTTAGTGGCAGCTGGGCACCATCTAGTTCTTCTGATTTCAGGGTAGATGAGTCCGTGGTTCGTGTAGACTGTAAGTCCATAGAACAATTTCTTATCTGACTATTTAGTTTCCTTCTTTCTCTTTTGCCACTAGAGTATTGGAAATGGTACAACCAGAATGGAATGAATGAGAATGATGACACCCTGTGAAAAGTATAACCAATGTCTCTGAACAATTTGCATAGTAATCGTTAAATGGGAACCTAATTTGTAAACTTACATCAAGAACACAATAAAGACTACTAAGAAAATAATAATAAAATAAAAATAAGCCAGAAAAATCTTATGATTAATGAAGATATCACACTAATAAAGTATTATTATCTATTATGTTATATAAAATTATGACACCAAAATATTTTTTGTGATTTGTATGTTTATGTTATCATTCTTGTTTTATAAATAATAACATATTTTTAAAGAAAAAAATCCCACATTTTAGCACCTATAACTGCAATTTTTTTGCCTGATTTTTGAACAAGGGGCTCCATACTTTTTATTTTTCACTAATCTCTGCAAATTATCTAGCTATCTCTGACCAAAATGTTGTATGTCTAATTTTCTTTTTTAAAATAAATAGGTAAGTAGAAAGTCTTTATTTCTACTTAATCTATATATAAAAGAGAACATATTTATAATTTCTTCATGTGCTTCTTCTCTCTCTGTTTCCAATCCCTGTTTCTACCTAGTACATAACTTTTTTCACTGCTCATATTTTCAACAGAGATAAAGAACCAGGCATTTTTGAGGGTAAAACCCCGGGTTTGAGGTCTGAGCCATGTTCTTTTTCCAGCTGACCAGATATCATCCACTTACTATGAGAAGCCAGATTTAAAAAGCTTTTTTTTTTTTTTTTTAAATGGGAATGTCCCACCAGCCGTCACCCACCATATTTGACACAGCTGGTAAATGAGCAAAAGACACAAATTGTTACAGAATCCAAGCCAAACTGCACTCTTCTTTCAGCACCACCTGGTGCCTCTTAAAGTATGAAGCAGGAAAAGGAAATATGCAAATGTTGATATTCATTTGCATAGAGCTGATTCCATTGAATAGTTTTTTTGGGTTTCCTAACGTTTTCACGATTTTCTAAGCATGCACTTATCAATCACTTTTCTTGTCAGTCAGAATCTCATGTTTTTCTGTGTGTCCATGGGAAGTGTTGCCTGAAGGTACTGCAATTTCTGAATCCTCTCAAGGTAAGAGTTTCCTTGGAAAAGTCTATAATTCTCGACAGAAGAGAAATCACCATTACTGAAAAAGCAAATAGCAATGATCCCAATGTATCATAAGCAACAGACTCGCCAACTTCATTCTTTACTGTAATGGGACTCTTGACTGCCATCCGTAGAACATAAAAATGAAGCAGAACATCATGGCATTGCTACCAAGCTGCGGTGTTCTTCCCTCTGGGTACAGATCCCACCCTGTCCATGGAGCCCAGCTTTTGTTTGTCAGTTATCACTATCAATGCCTGCCTTTAAAAGCCAATAAAACTTAAAGGCCCACTTTCAAGCTAAGGTATACATATCTGCTTTTCTAGTCAACGTATTGTCTTGGGGAGAAGATGAGCTGACAATTAACCAGAAAATTAAGCCAAAAATTTCTCTATTACTTAACTGGATTAATATTTCCTTTATTATAAACTGAAGATACTTTTTTTAAAAAAATGTGTGTGATGGCTCATAATAACCGTGAGAGAGGCAAGGTCTTCTTTCTCATTTTCCTTTTGAATAAACCTTTGAAAGAAATGCACCAGTGTTAGGTAATTTACTTTTATTTAATTTCAAGTGCTCACACAAAAATCCCCCTGACTATTGTTGTTAACTGCCCCCACATCATGGAGACCCCATACACAATGAAACAGAATGCCGCCTGGTCCCGTGCCATCCCCATGATGCAGATCAGACCGTTGGGATCCACTGGGTTGTTGTGGCTGATTTGGGAAGTAAACCACCAGGCCTTTCTTTCTAGTCTATTTTAGTCTAGAGGATATGGTAAAACTTGTTCAGCATCTAGAAACACATAAGCCTCCACTGATGGACAGATGGTGGTTGCACACGAGGGTCACTGGCTGGGAATTGAAGCAGGGTCTCCTGCTTGGAAGGGGTGAGAATTCTACCACTGAACTATTAATACATCATTTACTCTGGCTACTATCTCGCATACAGTTTTAAATATGATGCTCACTAAAATTGCATTTGTGTAAAAAGTCTGATTTTTCCCATTTTTGAACAATTTCATTTTCTTCTATTAGGCTCTGTTCACTAAAGTTAAGATTGTTACAAGAAATGTATCATTCAAGTGTAGGTATCCATGTAACCTAGAGGCGGATTCGAACTGTCGACCTTTTGGTATCCATGAAGTTCACCTTAAAAGGCCAAATAAAAGAGGAGCATGTTAAAACAACTCCATCTTTATTCAAAAGAACTATGAGCATCTCACCATTTCACATTGTGCTCTACACCTTTGCTGTGAGCAGCGGTGGCCACTTCCTCTGACATCAGAGTCACAGAGCTCCTCACCAAAGCCTTTCTCTTCATTCTTTAAACCCTTATTCACAACATTACTAAGGCTGGAAAAATTTCATGGTCTGTCCTTAAGCTTTTATAATAAGGTTTTCAGTACAGAGCAAACTCATCATTCAGGCATTTAACACATACATTTCTGGGTAAACTATTTGCTAGACTTGGCTAAGAGCTAGGCTGCAAATCAACAGGTCAGTAGTTCAAATCCACCAGCTGCTACTCTCTCCCATAAGGTTGCTATGAGTTGGAATCAACTTGAGTGCAACTTTTTTTTTTTTGGTTTGGCTATAGAATGTTGAGCAAAACAAGCATAAACCTAGTCCTCATGGAATTTACAGTCTTGTGAGGGAGTCCATAAATAAATAAAAATAAGATACGGCCTGTGCTGAATGCTATGACAGTAATGATCAGGGTGCCACATTAAAAGATCTACAAATGCATATTTTAAAAGGGGAAGGGAAGGTGGCTCTGACAAAGTTATACTGAAGTGAAAAGGGACTAGGCTTTCTTTTCCCACCTGTAGACACCTCAGTTAGGTAGTTCTCACAGCCCGAGGGATCCTTGAGAACATTCTTCCCTGTGAGAATGTGATGCTGCTCTTTTCTTCTGCTTTTCTTAGAATATAACTCTCCGGCATTCCACCCTTTAAAATTCCTGCTCTTTGCTTTCTCTTCCTTCCTTCCAACAAGTGCACCCATTGCCTTGTTCTGTAACCAAATTGAGAATGTGTACTAACATGCATGCAACATTATATTCATTTTTCCTTGGTTTTGATGAAGTGTAATGTCAACATACCGAAAAACAGACGTTGCACAACTGTAGAAGCTGTGCACCAATACTGTCCTCAGCCTCCTGGCCTTCTGAAATGGAAAGATACAATATTTACCTAAAAGTAAGTAAAACGCATACTAGCTATTGAGAAGTGTCACAGATTTTCCTGGCACCAAGATCCAAGAGGCATTTCTCCAGCGCGTCTTCAGGAAAGTCAACACTCATGAGTGGTAGATAGAATTAAGTTTTTCACTAAATTACAAAAAAAAGACAATGCACTAATCATTTCTAACATACTAGAAAGAGATTAAACTTTCCCCTTTCTCTGTTAATCTCTCTTATGTGTATTTGAGCAGGGATATTCTGAGACTATGTTCCTTGTTTGCATTTTAATTCTAAAAGTTAGTCAGCATGAATGGATTATACTTTTGGTGGGAAACTCAGGGAGCACTTCAAAGAGAAATCTGTGCGATGCTGACAAACTTGGAGATTTCTGCAGTGGGCTAACCAACCTGGCATGCTTTCTCAGTGCACTGAAGGATACATTTTAGAGGTTCCCAAAAATGTGCAAATCTGAGAGTTACTGTTACCAACTCCCAACACCAAGTTCTCCTTTTTAAAGGATTATTTTGTTGTTGTTATTGTTGTTGTTAGTTGTCATTGAGCTGATTCCAATTGGGAGCAACCCCAGGTGTGCACAGTAGCACTGCTTCATAGGGTTTTGAAGGCTGTGACATTTCAGAAGCAAATTGCCAGGTCTGTCTTCTAAGGCACCTCTGGGTGGGTTTGAACCACCAACCTTTTGGCTAGTAACCCATCAGCCCAGTCAAGTGCTTAACCAATTGCGCTATCCAGGGACCTAGTTACAAACACACCGGAAGTCCAGCTGAACTTCAATATATGCTTAGCATTTATTAATACAAACAGCTGTAGTGGTTCGGTCGAAGAATTCTCCCCTTCCATGAGGGTGACCCAAGCTCAGTTCTGGGACGAAGCATCTCATGCACAGCTACCACCTGTCTGTCAGCGGAGGCTTGTGTGTTGCTCTGATGCTGAACAGGGTTCAGCAGAGCTTCCAGGCTAAGACAGACTAGAAAGAAAGGCCTGGAGACCTGCTTCCAAAACTCGACCACTGAAAACTCTATGGATCACAGTGATCCGATCTACAATCAATCACGTGGATGCCGCAGGACTGGGTAGTTTCCTTCAGCTGTGTGTGCAGTCACCAAAGTAGCCGTAGTCACCAGCAAGAAGTTGCAGTGACCCTACAGTGGCCCAAGTGACCGAACTGAAGCAACAGCCACCATCTTTGCTGGCACAATAAAATGAGTTTGTTAAACATACATCTACAATTCCTCGATTTATTCATTCACCAGGTCTTAAAAAAAAATCTTACTAGAGATTTTCATTAGCTTTTCAAGGAAAGATTGCTCTCAAGGTTTTGACTGGAGAAGTTCTATACGTTATTACTAGTACTTACAACACATAGAAATAACGTTTAAAGAACGATTCATACATAAAGCATGCACACATAATGCAGATATATACATGTTCCTAACTGATGCTAAACAAAAAAATCCAAATAATTTTTTACTTGAATTAGGACCAGTGATTAATGGAATTTTTTTTTTATGTCCTCAATGTTTTTATGGGAAGGGAGAGCCTGACTTCCTCCATAAGGATGGTCTTCAACACAGGTGGAACGAGCAGGGAAATGTCTCTTTAAGACCTCTCCCGCCACAGAAGATACTCAAGCATACATCAACTCAGGCAGTTTCATGGGGAGAGGCACATTTTGAAAGAAGGTCAAGGTTTCAGATTCTAAAGTCAGAAGGCTCATCAGGCTTTGCTTTTTCCTTTGTCCTCCCACCTTATTATTTTCAAAATTTTCCACAAGGAGCTGCAGTAATTAGACCTGAACTGGGCTGCCACCAAGGTTTTCTATCAAATTTCTTTCCTGTTTATGTTTGAGTTACTCAGACATTATCTGAGTGCCCTTTGGACATATAGGACCTTTTTTTTAAAAAAAAAAAAAAAAAACTCTCTCTGTACAAAGAATGTAATCTTAGCTGACTGGGTTCTGGGCTATATCATTGTATTCCGTGAAAGCTGTAATTCGTCATAATAGTGCCCTCCTCCCAAATCAGGAAAAAAGCCCAATTTTTGTTTAAAAGGCTTCATTGCCTAAGATTGAATACATACTGCATAATTAAATTTAATTCAATCAAACAGAAGTTTTATCTGTGAATTATCCTCTTATGAAATGATTATGAGGTGGTTTCTAATATGGTAATGTTCACGTTTACTCCTTTTTGAAGTTTTGTTTGGGTCATTAATCAGAAAATAATTAATTGGAAAATAAAGCAATTAGCTGTTATCGATTGAGAATTATAAGAAGATCTAGAAAGTTAATTGGCTCTTGATTATTGCGTGCAGATAGAGTGGGCAGGTTTGTAAATAATATTATCTACCAAATGGAATTTTAGCCTTCTAAACAAGTTATGTTCCTTGATGGATATTCTTGGACAATTTATGGTGGGTTATCCCTGGGATTTTTATTATTTCAAAACCACAAGAAAGAGAATAATTCTTTCTCAAAGAAAACATGAATCATTTTTTAAAAAATCTATTTATATCTTATTTCGGAATATAAAGTCTTATTGTATAGCTACAGCTAAAAACTTATCAGCTGTGATTTGAGAATACCAAAAAACCCGATGCTGTCAAGTCGATTCTGACTCATAACAACCGTATCAGATACAGTAGAAGTGCCCCACAGGGTTTCTAAGGAGCGGCTGGTGGATTTGAACTGCTAACCTTTTGGTTAGCAGCCAATCTCTTAAACACTGCATCTCCAGGGCTCCTGATTTGGGAATAGGAGATACTATATCCTGAGATTGCTAGTATTGAAGGGATTCTGTGGGGCATCTAGTTCATTTACTTCCTATCACAGAGAAGGAATTATTTGCAGAGAAATAATTCATTCAAGACCACAAAACAAGAGACTGAATCAGCATAAGAAACTTGTATTTTATTTCTAGTGTTCAATATCCTAGTCTCTGGGCTTTCAGATACTGACTTTTGGTTTTGTTGCGTAAAAATTTACATGTTAAATTTTACCTCTATCCAGAAAGTCCCCTTAAACATTAATTAGAAAAGTGTTGAGCGGTTGACACCATTTGGAAATGTTACAGAACATTTTGATATCTAACATGACAGGTCAAACATATTTTATACTTAAATAATTCATCCACGACTTTTAGGAATTTGATAAAAGCTTTCAAATTTGGCAACAGTCATAAAATATATTTGAGGATCTGGGAGAACTGCAGTTTTTATCTAGGGGCATCTATAGTTACAGGAACAGCTGATGCAATTCATTGAGTTGCTAATTGGGTGCACCCAAGATTAACTTTACACACTTAATTTAAAAATAATGTATATATAAAAATATTAGTTTTCTTATGAGGAAGAGAACAGCAAATGGCCCATTCCTTGTAGCTTTGATTTTTTTTCTTCATCACTTGATCATCTTAGGTTTGCCTGGCTGCAATTCTAACTCATTTCTTATTCCTTGTATAGATCCAAGTCAATTTCTTGTGTTTTGGGTTTCCAATTTAAAATCCACTGCCATGCTTTCCTCATGATTTTTTTTTTTTTTGAGGCAGTATCAGAGCATGGATTGTCTGAAACCAATCACTTCTGAGGTATAAAAGAGGAGATTAGGCACAGAAGAAGGCAGACACAAGAGGAAGACCCATACTATGTGAAGACTACAGAGGCTGACCCAGGAACTCCAAGGTTTGCCAACTAGAGGAGCTGAGACAAGGATTATTCCCCCAGAGCGGACAGAGAGGGAGAGCCTTCCTGTAGAGCTGATGCCCTAAGTTTGGACTTCTAGCCTCATAAACTGTGAGAAAATACATTTTTGTTAGTTAAAGCCATCTACTTGTGGTATTTCCGTTATAGCAGCACTAAGAAAAAAAGACAACAATATATGTTGCCTTTTGCGCTTCTTTCACTTAGCATTCTGTTTTCAAGGTTCATCCATCTTGTAGCATGTATACCAGGACTTCATTCCTTTCGAAAGCAGAGATAAACTCCTTATAACTTTGAACTTTTGCCTCAGGCCAATTTGGCGTGAGTTATTTAACTGAGCTCATGCTACCTCAGAAAAAGAGGTTTATCTTAGGCACATGTGCATAGAACTTTATTGTTTTTAAAGAACTGTCACATCAGAATGGAATGTAATCCTTAAACTAATCCTGGAACATAGCTGGATCAGGGGTTACTAGGTTTTCCCCGTGATTTTTAGGGAATAAAATATATGTCCAGGTAAGAGTTTCCAGTTCTCCTTGCAATTACGAAGCAGCAATACATTTCACAGAGACTCAAATAAATCACCATGAGCTAAAAAGAAAAGCTTACATCAGATCAATAAGGCTTTTGCTTAGAAACAAATCTTACGCCCCTTGTTGACAGTCATTTCCATTTCCTTGGAAAGTACCTTGTGTGCCACAACCGTGTTTTTGATCCTAAAAATGAAATTACCAGTAAGCACTATACTTTTTTCATTTCCCAAAATAAGTCCCTGCTTAGTTGCTAAACTAATTTCTCCTTCTTGTTTATCTCAGAAGTGCAGATGGTACCTACCTATAGAACATTACCGAATGCCCACCAACATGTACACTATTAAAATGATGTCTTTTTCTTAGGATCACTTAGGGGACAATTCCATGGAGGAAATTGAAATTTTAGGAAGCCAAGAAAAAGAACTGTCCTTAAAAGATCTCTTTTGGAACAAATACATAATGTTGTTGTTAGGTGCTGTTGAGTCAGTGACCCTATGTGACCCTGTGCACAATAGAATCAAGCACTGCCTAGTTCTGTGTCATTCTCATAATCGTTGTTATGCTTAAGCCCATTGTTGCAGCCACTGTGTCAATTCATCTGGTTGAGGGTCTTCCTCTCTTTCGCTGACCCTCCACTTTACCAAGCATGAGGTCCTTCCCTAGGGACTGGTCCCTCCTGATCACAAGCCCAAAGTATGTGAGATGAAGTCTCACAATACTTGTCTCTAAGGAGCATTCTGGTTGTACTTCCTCCAAGACAGATTTGCTCGTTCTTTTGGCAGTCCATGGTATATTCAATATTTTTTGCCAACACCATAATTCAAAGGCAACAGTTCTTCTTTGGTCTTGCTTATTCATTGTCCAGCTTTCGCATGCATATCAGGTGACTGAAAACACCATGGCTTGGGTCAGGTGTAACAGCAGCGGAAATACATGATACTTGCCTGTTTTCAAGAGGAAATGCTATGAAAAATGTTTTAAAAATTCATACTCCTTGAAATATATTAATTTATTGTAAATATTTTTTACATGGTCACAGTGTGTATGATTCCTAATATTTCTCCTTTTCGTGGCCCATTAAACCTGTGCTCCCCAAATTTGCATGCTTTTCTCATCATTTCAGAAATACACAGAGAAAAAAATGATCTAAATAGCCTCACATATATTAGAGTTCAACAGACTCATCTATAAGTTTTTTGTTTATGTTGATTTGTTTTTTGTAGCAACCAGTGAGTTTACTAAATATATAAGATTTTTAGTGACTACCTGTCAGTTTGTTGTACTGTGTGTTGCTATGATGCTGGGAGCTACAGCAACAGTATTTCACATACTAACTGGAAACCTCATAGTGGACTGGTTTTAGTGGAGCTTCCAGACTAAGACAAACTCAGGAAGAAAGGCCTGGAAGTTTATTGCTGAAAATTAGCCAGTGAAAACCCTATGGATCACAACAGGATAGTGTTCAATACAGTGTTGGAAGATGAGTTCCCTAGGTTGGAAGACACTGAAAATACACAGTGGCTGTAACAATGGACTCCAACGATTGTGAAGATGGCACAGGACCAGGCAATGATTTATTGTGTCGTATATGGGGTCACCAGGAGTTGGAGTCAGCTCTATGACAAATAACAACAAGATTTTTACAACAGTGTCCCAACAAAACGATGATGATGCTTTAAGTAGGGCACTGAAATAATACTGCTTGGAGAAGACTGATGTATGCTTAAAGTGAAGAAGGTTTCTAACAACCACTTTGATGTAGGCTTATATATTTTTTACTGATACAAAGAAGAGTCGTTCCATGTTAGCTTTGTAAGGTTTAGCAATAAACATGATTCCACATTGATTTTATGTCTTCCTAGAATTAGTAGAAAGTAATAGAAGCTCAGAGAAACTTGCTTAAGTTTGCACAGCTCTTGAGAGGAAAATATGGGACCCCCATTTTCTTACTCCAAGCCCAGCACTGCTTTTCTTATACTGTTTTGCTTCCCAGGTAAATCTTATTACACTGCGAATAAATATTAAAGTAGATTTTTGTTCCCTCCTTGAATTTTTGCTGCTTGTTTCCTGGAAAAACCAACTGAGGATTTTACTTGAGGTGAAATTTGCCTCAATTTTTTAGTTTAATAATCTAGAATTATCAGGCTATGATTCTGAAAAAAAAAAAAAGGGGGGGGGTAGGTTCTCAAGTATTAAAAGTGTTTCCAAACATGCCAGTTTAAAATGTCGTTTAAAAAAATATTCCACTAAGAATTGCCAAATAGATAAAACAGAACAAAAAAAAAACACCAGCCTGCTGCCATCGAGTTGATTCTGACTCATAGTGACCCTACAGGACAGAGTGGAACTGTCCCATAGGGTTTCCAAGGAGTGGCCGGTAGATTCGAACTGCTGACCTTTTGATTAGCAGCCAAGCTCTCAACCACTGTGCCACGTTGCAATAAGACTAAATTTAGCTGAGGTCTGATTCCATTGCTCTTCATACCCTCATGTTTATTGTCCCAGTATACAGCTGGCACTATTTGTGTGTGTGTGTGTGTGTGCTTTAATGAACAAAAATCTTACTAGATTTACTTTCATACATTTAGATAAGATTACACACGGTCAATATCCCAAAAGTTTTGAGGTCAAAGTAGTTTATTATCGTTTCAAATTCAAATTTAAAAAAAAGTTTGAAAAGTTCTTAAGGATTAATAAGATTATTTTTGTTTTATCAAACTGAAGGAATAAATCTATTATTTTGATATTTATGTATCAAATCTTTCATCTGAACCTTGACTTCTTCAGAAGGCATAATTCTTGTCAGCTTTCCCAGTAAACAGGTTCTTCATAAACAAGTGTTTATGAATCAGAAAGAGTAGGATAATTAATCTTCCTAAGAAGAAACTTTCTGTAACTCTTACTTCTTTCACTTCTTTTTTTTTTTCTGGTTTTCTTTTTTTGAAATTAACCTTTTACCTCTAGTAGTGATTTCTCTCTTCTTCTAAAGTATCAGGAGCCCTGATGGTATAGTGGCTTAGAGCTTGGCTGTTGGAAACCCTGGTGATGTAGTGGTTAAGTACTATGGCTATTAACCAAAAGGTCAGCAGTTCAAATATACCAGCTGCTCTTTGGAAACCCTGTGGGTCAGTTCTAGACATCCTATAAGTTTGCTGTGATTTGGAACTGACTAGACGGCATTTTTGTTTGTTTGTTTTGGTTTTCTGGAGTAGCATATGCTCATAAAAGGATTATCTAGGTAAATTGCTTAAAGCACAGTTTTTTTTTTTTTTAATTAAAAAAATTTTTTTTTATTGTGCTTTAAGTGGAAGTTTATGGCAGGTCAGTCTCTAATACAAAAATTATACATATCTTGTAATGCACAGTTTTGAAAGGAAATGCCACAGGAGAAAAGGCTGGGAGATTTTGTTGACAAACTTGGTAGAGCTTGAAAGGGTAGTGTGAGAACCATTTTAATCTGACATCTAGCGAAACCAATTGCCTAGTTTTTTCTGCAAGACCATGTCATTAGAATGACTGATACATCTGGGTTTCTGCTGAGAGTGCTGGTTTGTAGGTGAATTTACCTTGGAACAGCGCCAGAATGCCCTGGTTGCCAAATTGTAGCTACATCTTAAATTTTCAAAACTGATTTCTTTTCACAGATACTAAACTTGAAAATAAATTAATGTTATAACAAAACATGTAGAAACTTTTTTTTTTATTTTTAACTTACAGTTGACAATTTATCTACAGCCTTTTATTTATTTGGAACACGGTATTAAAACAGAGATGCCAGGCACCGAGATCTGTGAAGGTCATTTATCTAAGCCATTTATTAATGACTCTGTTCCCCATCCAACTGCTCCATGACAGGAGGAATTATGCAGTGTTTTGCTCCCCACTCTACCTTCAGTATCTAATAGCCTACCTGGCATATATATTAGACACTTAATAAATATTATCAAATTATTAAACAAATCATTGAGAAGCCAAGAAATTTTATTTTGTTGCTATTGTTTATCCATGATGTCAGACGGTATCTGTTCCCCAATTAACTCCATTAAATACACTTGTTATTGGATACAAGAGTAGAGATAGGGAAAGAGAGAGGGGTCAAAAGACGAGAGAATAAGAAATATAGATATGCAATCTCATTACACAGAAACAAATCTTTGCTTTACTGAGGGAGGATCTATCATCTTCATGTATGAAAGGCATCAACTTAAACACTAAAATTTCTCATTAAGACTAAATTACCCTGCAGTTTAATGGGATCTTAAACAAATAGATCTATATAAATTCAAAATGAATCTTTTAATGTGTTTGTAATCAAATTGTGAGATTTCCATATAAAGATGAAAGAGGGTATAGTAAAATCTATAGTAAAAAAGAAAAAAAGGATGAACATTTAAGTAATTAGTGTAGAACAACACATTTAAGGAAATAGATTTTGGAGCTCAGACTGCCTAGGTTCTAATTCAAGCTAGGTCACTTACTCTTTGTGTCCTTGAAAAATTATTTAATCTCGCTGTCACAGTTTTATCACATATACACTGGGTTACACTAACAGTACCTATCACATAAGGTTGTTGTGAAGATAAACCTAAAAACCAAACCCATTGCCTTCAAGGGGATTCCAACTCATAGCAACCCTACAGGACAGAGTAGAACTGCCCCACAGGGTTTCCAAGGAGCAGCTGGTGAATTTGAACTGCCTACTCCCATGTGTCTGCCAGTTTGTCGTACTGTGGGAGCTTGCGTGTTGCTGTGATGTTGGAAGCTATGCCACTGGTATTCAGACACAAGCAGGGTCACCCATGAAGGACAGGTTTCAGCTGAGCTTCCAGACTAGGAGGAAGGACCCGGCAGTCTACTTCTGAAAAGCATTAGCCAGTGAAAACCTTATGAATAGCAGCAGAACATTGTCTGATATAGTGCTGGAAGAGCTGCCTCCTCAAAGTAGAGTTGACCCTAATGATGTGGATGGAGTAAAGCTTTTGGGACCTTCCTTTGCTGGTGTGGCACGGCTCAAAATGAGAAGAAACAGCTGCAAACATCCATTAATAATCTGAACCTGGAACATACAAAGTATGAAACTAGAAAAATTGGAAATCATCAAAAATGAAATGGAACGCATAAACTTCTATCTCCTAGGCATTAGTGAGCTGAAATGGACTGGTACTGGTCATTTTGAATCAGACAATCATATAGTCTACTATTCTGGGAATGGCAACTTGAAAAGGAATGGTGTTGCATTCATCGTCAAAAAGAATATTTCAAGATCTATCCTGAAATACAGTGCTGTCAGTGATAGGACAATGTCCACACAGCTACAAGGAAGACCAGTTAATACAGCTATTATTCAAATTTACGCACCAACCACTAAGGCCAAAGATGAAAAAATAGAAGATTTTTATCAGCTGTTGCAGTCTGAAATTGATTGAACATGCAATCAGGATGCATTGATCATTACTGGAGATTGGAATGTGAAAACTGGAAACAAAGAAGGACTGGTAGTTGGAAAATATGGCCTTGGTGATAGAAACAATGCTGGAGATAGAATGACAGAATTCTGAAAGACTAATGTCTTCTTCATTGCAAATACCTTCTTTCACCAACATAAATGGTGACTGTAAACATAGACCTTGCCAGGTTGAACACACAGGAATCAAATTGACTACATTTGTGGAAAGAGATGATGGAAAAACTCAATATCATCAGTCAGAACAAGGCCCAGAGCCAACTGTGGAACAGACCATCAATTGCTCATATGCAAGTTCAAGCTGAAACTGAAGAAAATCAGAGCAAGTCCACGGGAGCCAAAATATGACCTTGAGTATATCACACCTGAATTTAGAGACCATCTGAAGAATAGATTTGACACATTGAACACTAGTGACTGAAGATCAGATGAGTTGTGGAATGGCATCAAGGACATTATACACGAAGAAAGCAAGAGGTCATTGAAAAGACAGGAAAGAAGGAAAAGACCAAGAGGGATGTCAGAGGAGACTCTGAAACATGCTCATGAACATCGAGCAGCTAAAGGAAAAGGAAGAAATGATGAGTAAAAGAACTGAAGATTTTAAAGGGCGTTTTGAGAAGACAAAATAAAGTATTATAATGACACGTGCAAAGAGCTGGAGATAGAAAACCAAAGGGGAAGAACACGAGCGGCGTTTCTGAAGCTGAAAGAACTGAAGAAAAAGTCAAGCTCGAGTTACAATAGTGAAGGATTCTATGGGGAAAATATTAAATGACACAGGAAGCATCAAAAGAAGATGGAAGGAATACACAGAGTCGTTATACCAAAAAGAATTAATTGATGTTCAACCATTTCAAGAGGCAGCATCATGATTAGGAACCGATGGTACTGAAGGAAGAAGTCCAAGCTGCTCTGAAGGCATTGGTGAAAAACAAGGCTCCAGGAATTGATGGAATTATCAACTGAGGTGTTTCAACAAATGGTTGCAGCACTGGAGGTGCTCACTCGTCTATGCCAAGAAATACCGAAGACAGCTTCCTGGCCAGCTAACTGGAAGAGATCCATATTTATGTCTATTCCCAAAAAAGATGATCCAACCGAATGTGGAAATTATAGAACAATATTGTTAATGTTACATGCAAGAAAATTTTGCCGAAGATCATTCGAAAGTGGCTGCAGCAGTATATTGACAGGGAACTGGCAGAAATTCAGGCTGATTTCAGAGGAGGACGTGGAACCAGGGATACCATTGCTGACGTCAGATGGATCCTGGCTGAAAGCAGAGAATACCAGAAAGATGTTTACATGTGTTTTACTGACTATGCAAATGCATTGGACTGTGTGGATCATAACAAATTATGGGTAACACTGAGAAGAGTGGGAATTCCAGAACATTTTACTGTGCTCATGAAGAACCTTTACATAGATCAAGAGGCAGTTGTTTGGACAGAACAAGGTGATACTGATTGGTTTAAAGTCAGGAATGGTGTGCATCAGGGTTGTATCCTTTCGCCATACCTATTCAATCTGTATGCTGAGCAAATAATCCAAGAAGCTGGACTATATGAAGAAGAACAGGGCATCAGGATTGAAGGAAGACTCATTAACAACCTGTGTTATGCAGATGACACAACCTTGCTTGTTGAAAGTGAAAAGGACTTGAAGTATTTACTGATGAAGATCAAAGACCACAGCCTTCAGTATGGATTGGCCCTCAACATAAAGAAGACAAATATCCTTACAAGTGGACCAGTGAGCAACATCATGATAAATGGAGAAAAGACTGAAGTTGTCAAGGATTTCATTTTTCTTGGATCCACAATCAATGGCCATGGAAGCAGCAGTCAAGAAATGAAACGATGGATTGCATTGGGCAAAACTGCTGCAAAAGGCCTCTTTAAAGTGTTGAAAAGCAAAGATGTCACCTTGAAGACTAAGGTGTGCCTGACCCAAGCCATGGTATTTTCAAATGCATCATATGCATGTGAAAGCTGGACAATGAATAAGGAAGACTGAAGAATTGAGTCCTTTGAATGTGGTGTTGGCAAAGAATATTGAATATACCATGGACTACCAAAAGAACGAACAAATCTGTCTTGGAAGAAGTACAACGAGATTGCTCCTTAGAAGTAAGGATGGCAAGACTGGATCTTACATACTTTGGACATGTTGTCAGGAGGGGAAACAGTTCCTGGAGAAGGACATCATGCCTGGCAAAGTACAGGGTCAGTGAAAAGAGGAAGACCCTCAACAAGGTGGATTGACACAGTGGCTGCACCAATGCGTTCAAGCATTACAATTGTAAGGATGGCTCAGGACCGGGTAGTGTTTCATTCTGTTTTGCATAGGGTCGCTATGAGTTGGAACCGACTCGACTGCACCTAACAACAACGACGACAACTTTTTGGTGTTGGAAACCCTGGTGGGATAGTGGTTAAGAGCTATGGCTGTTGACCAAATAGTCGGCAGTTCAAACCCACCAGTCTCTTCTTGGAAACTCTACAGGGCAGTTCCACTCTGTCCTATAAGGTCACTATGAGTTGGAATCAACTGGACTGCAATGGGTTTGGTTTTGGTTATACCTTTTGGTTAGCAATGGAACACTTAGCTACTGTACCACTACTGTACCACCAGGTCTCCAGTGTGGAGATAAAATAAATGAACATAGTTTCCTATTTGCCAGGTGCTTCTTATATAATCTATGAGGCGGAATTGACTCAACGGCAGTGGGTTTTTGGTTTGGGTTCTTATATAATCAGAACCCTGGTGGTGCAGTGGTTAAGAGCTTGGCTGCTAACTAAAAGTTCAGCAGTTAAAATCCACCAGCTGCTCTTTGGAAGCCCTATGGGGCAGTTCTACTCTGTCCTATAGGGTCGCTATGAGTCAGAATCAACTGGATGGCAATGGTTTTTTTTTTTTTGGTATAGGGTCTCTATGAGTTGGAATTGGCTCAACGGGAGTGGGTTTGGTGGTTTTTCATTCTCATATAATCATCATTACTATTATCAGATTATTCCAGTGAAGTGTCAGCTAATTATATAGTCTGTGCATCTAAATAAACTAATGAATTAAGAAGTGCTTTTGAAATTTCTATTTCCCTAGCATTATTTTTTATTAAAATTATTTTATGTAAAATATAGGTAGATCTGTCCAATGTCTACACATATTTCATGTGTAGGTAATTATGTGACTTATGTATAGGTAATACATCTTAGACTTGGTTATAAACCATATATAAATATTTAAATATAATTACAAAATTCTGTGTTCAGGCATTATTAGAGAAGTATTTATTTCAGTTAAGAGTTTATTCCCCCCAAAAAAAATGTATGAAGGCAAAAATGAATAATTAATGTTAGTTTTTGAGATGAAACTTACTAGTAGATGTTATAACAGCTCTTTACAATTATTTGTGAAGTACGGTAATAAATAGGCCGCATTATGCCTCTATCGAGCTCTGTTGGTGCAGTGGTTAAGTGCTCGGCTGCTAACTGAAAGGTTGGGGGTTGAACCCACCAGCAGCTCCATGAGAGAAAGATGTGGCAGTCTGCCTCCATAAGATTATAGCTATGGAAATCCTGTGGGGCAGTTCTACTCTGTCCTATAGGGTCACTATGAGCCAGGCTGGACTCAATGGGTCAATAGTTTTGTTTGTTGGTTTTTTAATGACTCTTTAAAATCTCGTTATAACTTAGCATACAATCTCATGACACACGCATTTGGAATTTCAGAGATGCAGTTCATTTTCTGCTTGACTTCTACATCAAACACAGGCCATGGAAAAGAAAAAAAAAAATGAAAGTTTTTATTGATAGCTATCAATCTTTCCTGACGTCTATCTTCAAAACTATGACTTGAGGAGAAAAGCAAAGATATTAAGAGATGAAAAACTGAGTTAACTCCAGGAGCTAAATTTGGATGATGTGGGTACCAGACTTTTATTGCCTTGACACTGGCATAAATATTTCCATTGGAGTCTCTAAGGATAACCTTCTAGAGATTTTGTCATAAATGATGGCTGAAGGAGTATCTAAACATGAAATGGAGAACATCCATAGCAATTCTTGTCAAGAACGATAAAAAGATTCCCAAATTAATCTTGGGTTTTTAGGTGTGTGTTATAATTTTTCAGTGATACCAGCATACGGATGGAAAGGATAGTGAATATGTTTTTCAGTTAGGCAGTCCTCACCAGGGACCAAGGCAGTAAAAAGACACTGAAGTAGGAGTCTGGAAATACGGGTTTGGTCTATGACTCCTCTTCTAGCTTGGTTATGGGCCTCGTATGCTCTTGGAGTAAGGTAGGATATTATTATTTACACTAGTGCGAACTAACCTACTATCCTCAAGATAATGTGATACTTGAAAAATTTTAAATAATAAATGTATTTCCACATAATGGCTACAATCTTAAATCTCCTAGAAGAAAATATAGGGATAAATATTTATGAACTTAGATTTAGCAATAAATTCTTGGATATGACACCAAAAGCACAAACAACAATAAAAAATAGATAAATTGGACTTCATAAAAATTAATATGTTTTGTGCCCCAAAGAACATTATCAAGAAAGTGAAAAGACAGCCTACAGAAAGGGACAAAATATTTACAAAGCACATATCTGATAAGTGTTTAATAATAAGGATATATAAACAACTCCTACAACTCAATAACAAAAACAGCCCAATTAAGAAAAGGACACAAAAAACTTGAACAGACATTTCTCCAAAGATATACAAATGGCCAATACGCACATAAAGAAATGTTCAACATCATTTGTCACTAAAACCAGACCAAACCTGTTGCCTTCAAGTCGATTTTGACTCACAGCAACCGTATAAAACCAAAACCAAACCCAGTGCCGTCGAGTTGATTCCGACTCATAGCAACCCTATAGGACAGAGTAGAACTGCCCCATAGAGTTTCCAAGAATTTGAACTGCCGACCCTTTGGTTAACAGCCGTAGCACTTTATCACTATGCCACCAGGGTTTCCAGCAACCGTATAGGGAAATAAAAATCAAAAGTCTAATGAGATTCCACTTCACATCCACTAGGATGGTTATGATATATATACACGTGTGTGTGTATGTGTGTGTATGTGTGTGGTGTGTGTTGTTGTTACATGTCCTTGAGTCAGTTCCAGCTCACAGTGACCCTCTGTACTACAGAATGAAACACTGCCTGGTCCTGTGCCACACTCACAATTGTGGTTTTGCTTGAGCCCATTGTTGCAGCCACTGTGTCAATCCATCTCATTGAGGGTCTTCCTCTTTTTCACTGACCCTCTACTTAACCAAGCATGATATCCTTCTCCAGGGTCTGATCCATCCTGATAACATGTCCAAAATACGTGAGTTGTAGTCTCGCCATCCTTGCTTCTAAGGAGCATTCTGGTTGTATTTCTTCCAAGACAGATTTGTTCGTTTTTTTGGCAGTTCATGGTTTATTCAATATTCTTTGCCAACATCATAATTCAAAGGTGTCAATTCTTCTTCTGTCTTCCTTATTCATTGCCCAGCTTTTGCATGCATATGATACAATTGAAAATACAAAGGCTTGGGTCAGGCACACCTTAGTCTTCAAAGTGACATTTTTTCTTTTCAGCACTTTAGAGACGTCGTTTGCAGCAGATTTGCCCAATGCAATGTGTCTTTTGATTTCTTGTTTGCCGCTTTCATGGGGGAAACCCTGGTGGCGTAGTGGTTAAGTGCTACAGCTGCTAACCAAGAGGTCAGCAGTTCGAATCTGCCAGGCACTCCTTGGAAACTCTATGGAGCAGTTCTACTCTGTCCTATAGGATCGCTATGAGTCAGAATCGACTCGATGGCAGTGGGTTTTGGTTTTGGCTTCCATGGGTGTTGATTGTGGATTCAAGTAAACTGAAATCCTGGACAACATCAATCTTTTTTCCATTTATCATGATGTTGCTTCTTGGTCCAGTTGTGACGATTTTTGCTTTCTTTATGTTGAGTTGTAATCCATATTGAAGACTGTGGTCTTTGATCTTCATTAGTAAGTATTTCCAGTTCTCTTCATTTTCAGCAAGCAAGGTTGTGTCATCTGCATAATGCAGGTTGTTAATGAATCTTCCTTCGGTCCTGATGCTCTGTTCTTCTTCCTACAGTCCAGCTTCTCAGCTTATTTGCTCAGGATACAGATTCGTCACAGCAGTATGCAAGCCCCCACAATTCGACAAACTGACAGACACTTGGGGAATATATATATATATATATATATATATATATATATATATATATACAATGTAAAGTAATAAATGTTGATGAATATGTGGGGGAATTGGAACATTAGTGCATTGCTAGTGGGAGTGAAAAAAATGGCTTAGCCACTGTCTAAAACTGTTTGGTGGTTCCTCAAAAAGTTAAACATGGAATTATCATAAGACCCAGCAATTTCATTCCTAGGAATATACACAAAATAATTAAATGCAGATACTCAAACAAATAGTTGTATATATCAACATTCAAAGCAGCCTTATTCACAATAACCAAAAAGTAGAAACATCCCAAGTGCCCATACACAGGTGAATGAATAAGCAAAATGTGGTATTTACTTATAACACCAAAAACCCCAACCTGTTGTCCTTGAGTCGATTCTAACTCATAATTACCCAATATAATAGAATACTATTAATCCACAAAAAGAAATAAAATTCTAATGCATGTTATGACGTGAATGAACCTTAAAAACATTATGCTAAGTGAGGTAAACCAGACACAAAAGGTCAGATATTGCATGAGTCCGTTTATGTGAAATATCTAGGATAGGCAAATTCATAGAGATAGATATTAGAAATACAGGTTAGGAAGGGCTACAGGAAGAAGGGAAGGGGAAGTTATTGCTTAATGGGTATAGAATTTCTGTTTGGGGTTTTGGGAAAGTGTTCGAAATAGATGGAGGTGATGCTTGTACGACAATGTGAGTGTAATTAATGCCACTGAATATACACTTCAATAAAATGACAAATTGATGTTACTTACATTTTGCCACGGTAAAACTATAAACAATATATATTATATTTTGAAGTGTCAGATTCATAAAACCCTTCTTAGCTCCCACTAATCTTGACTGGCATTTTTTATCCCTCTCTCTTGTGTCTCCCCAGAATATTTATTTATCCATTAGTCTGTTGTTGAGGAATTCCTGTTTCCATGCCTAATCATGTCCTCTCCTTAGCATGAGTATGCATACATGCTTAAGGATATAGTAATTTTTCCTAACAAATTCATTTAAAACCAAATCCTTAAAATTAAAAAAAAAAAGTTAAAATATATTAAAAAGCACTTAGTTTTTCTTAATATAAAATACCATATTTTTTGAGGGAGAAGAATTTTTCTGAGGTGATCAACAGTAAACAGCCTCATATTTTTCATTTAATTAGAATTTTATAAGGTAACAGAGACTATTAGAAATTAAGTGGAGGACTGGACTCTGAGAACGTGATAAACTGAATGTAACATTCTTTTATTTCCACGTGAAAGACCTTTGGCTCTTAAGCGGCTGCAATAAGCAACTGCGTGCATGAAAACACTTAGATTCTCTTTATGTCACAAAAAAGAGAATTGAAGAGGGGAAGTAATAAAAGAACAAGGTCACAGTGCAAAGAGAGATAAAAAGCTATGGATCCGAGAAGAGATCTGTGCCCACTCTTTCATGGAGATTTCATCATTGTTCCCATGTTAATGGTTTCGTCTCCCTGGGTCCCAAGAAGAAAAAGACGAACTGAATTGGTGGGCTATGCCTACTTATCCCTGGAGCTTGGCAGGTACAGGAGACTGGGGAAAAAAAAAAATCTAGAAGGGATGAGAGAATCTGCTGATTTCTAGCCTTCCATTAATGAGAAAGGGTGGTGGTTAGAGAAAACATTTCCTTTCCTCATTTACAGGACTCCTGAAGGGTGCTCCAACAACGAGAGCTCTTGCTGAGTCCCCAAAGAAATTAATTCATGAGATAGGGCAGTAAAAGAGAAAGGATGGTCAATGACAACTGGCTTTCAACAGAATAGAGCTGAAAACTATATCCGCTGCCATTGAGTCAATTTCAACTCATAAGTACTGTACAGGACAGAGTAGAACCGTCCCATAGGGTTTCCAAGGAGAGCAGCTGGTAGGTTACAACTGCCAACTTTTGGTTAGCAGCCGAATTCTTAACCACTGTGTCACCAGGGCTTCTACCTGAAACCTATATAATGGAGGAAAAAAAAAAAAAAAAAATCAGAGCATTTACAGACTGAAGATACATGAGTTAAACCAGTTGGTATTCTACCTATTCAATCCTTGGGTGGGAGGGGAGGTGCCCACCAAGGGAATAAAAGGCAAGTGACTCAATCTGATCTCCCTGCCAGTGGGACATTTCTGTGAATAGACTAATGATATTGCTAAGGCGGAAGAGTCCTTATCTACAGAATGTTCTTGGCAAGATATTACTGATTAAGGATTACTCATAAGAAATAAACCCACAATTTATGCATTTATAACAGATGGCTCCCTAGAGAATGCAACATCAGCTATACAACAATCTGGGGTAAAAATTAGCTATTGTATAACTTAAATGCCATTCACTAGGTGAGGTTACTACCTGGAAGTCCTCACTTAAATAACTCTTCTATCACTCAAGACGAAAGAGCACACTCCCAAACCATGAAGAAAGGACTTGAGAAGCAACATGGGCTGTCTTGGTACTCTCTCTGCTTTATTCAAGCCCCTCGCTTCCTGTATTCTAGCAATTATTAAGATGCCCTCATACTGTGGAAGATCACTGATTTGTGTAAGTCTTCTTTGACAAACCGATTATTGGTTAGCTTGGCAACATTCAAATGCAGCATACTTACTACAACATTAAAGACATACAAAAAGGTTCTTGAGATCCAGACAGGCTTGGGTCTTCAGATTGAAAAGTTTTACTAAGTTCCACGTAGAAAAAAACACACCTACTCTTTGACGTATCATAGAAAGATTTATGAACTCTAATGCTGAAGATAAAATCTGATAGGCTTTCAAGCAGAAAGAATGAGAAAAAAATTGGAGTTGTGTAAAACATGTTATGTGCAATAATGGGAGTGGAAAACAAGCAGCATGGCATTGAGAGAAATGGAAAACTTCCCATAAATCCTGTACTCAGATAAGATATCATTTACCCGGAAGGTGAAAGAAATGTAAAGAACCCTGCATATTAATATCTATGGGACATAGGAAAAAAATAACAGTTTCAATATTATTATACTGCTCCAGGAGGAAGAAAAAAATCTACTAATCATTTTATGAAGCCAGCATAATTTCAAATGTGATAAAGATGGTGCTAAAAAGAGTGATCAACATCACTTTTGATATAGATGCATAAATTTTAAATAAAATAATAGCAAATTAAATCCAATAAATACAATCCAATATAATCACTGGGGTTTCTTTTGGGAATGCAAGATTGGGTCATTATCAGGCTTTTTTTTTTTCTAAATAAGGCTTTGTACATGGACAAAGACGAAAACAATATTATGATATTCATAGTTGTTAAAAAGTCATTTGATAAAATTTAGCAACCATTTGAATACACACTCTACATAAAATAAGAATAAAAGGAATCTATATTTTTTATATAAAGTTTATGTTGATACAAATTCAATGGAAATATTATAATGTCAAACAGTAAAAATATTTCAGCTAAATCAAATAACTAGATGGAGATTCTTATTTCATCATTATTAATTAGCTAAAAAGTTAGCAGTTTGAATCCACCAGCCACTCCTAGGAAACCCCACAGGCAGTTCCACACTGTCCAACAGGGTCACTATGAGGCTGAATCAACACCATGGCAACTTTTTTTTGTGGTATTTACAAATGTTATATGACAAAAAAAAAAGAGAAAGAAATATATAAGCCAATATCTTTGTGCTAATGATATGGTTATATACTTAGAACACCTAAGAAGTGATTGGGTAAAATATAAATGTACAAAAAGCAACATTTTAGCAACAAGCAACAAATAATAAAATTTACAAAAGGGAAAAAGTTTCCAATGCTTAGAAATTAATTTAAATTGCAAGGAACTAGATGCAGGCACTAAATGAAGAATGCTGGGTTATTATTTGAATTTATAAAAAAAGAGGTCTGGACAAATAAAAGGGGAAACTATCTTCTGGAATTTTTTAAAAATAAATACATAAATTTGATTAAAATCACCTTAGAAGCCCAACCTGGTATCTTCTGGAAATTTATGAAATTATCTTGATATTTATAAAGAAAAGTAAACCGCTAAGAATGGCCTGAAAATAAAGAAAAAGTACAATAGTGAGAGGGCACTCTCTTACCAGATGTCAGAACAATCAATAAAACCTACAAGGTAAAAAAAAAAAAAAAGGTATTGACAAAAAATAGAGCAGTGCAAGTGATCCAAAACCAAACCAAACCTGTTGCCGTGGAGTCGATTCCAACTCACAGCAACCCTGTAGGACAGGATAGAATTACCCCATAGGGTTTCCAAGGAGCAGCTGGTGGATTCGAACTGCCAACCTTTTGATTTGCAGCCAAGTTCTTAACCACTGTGACACCAGGGCTCTGAAGAAGATTTAGGAGTCTGAAAAAAATTTGGAAGGATATTATTACGTTTTTAACACGAGTGTCCTTAGGTGTGTGTAGTGGTAGGGAGATGAAATGGGAAGAAAAAGTTTAGGGTTGAACTAAACTAAGCAGGGAAAAAGGAAAAAAAAAAAATCTGTATTGAAAATCTTCATATGATGAAATGTATGCAGATACGTAAATTGCATATATGTACATATTTCTTAAGAAATTAATTGGAATAAAAAGTTATCATACCTCCCATAACATATTTACAGAAAGAAAATTTATTCATTATTTCTTTAACAGATATGCGTGTGAGGCTGCTATGAGCTAGGGACTGAAAATGTAAAATTAAAAAATAAAAATAAAAAAAAAATTCAGAATCCTTGCTCTTGTGAAGCTTGTATTCCAGTGAGGGAGAAAGGATGTCAACAAATAAATAAGTTAAATATATAATGTGTTATTTGGGGATAAATTCTATAGCGAAAATAAATTAGTAGAGAGTACTGGGGTGTTGCTATTTACTATGGGGTGGTTAGTGAAGAACGAGCAAATATACACTAGTATTCTTACTTGGGCCTGGTATCATTATGTTGAGGCTCCTGGGCCAGTCAGATTAGCTCAGGATTTCAGTAAAGTGAGAGGTTTCCCTTGCGTGTGTTTTATTTATGTTTGGACTCTGTCTTATTCAGTATTTAATTTTTTCTGAAGAAATGACTTGGCTTAGATGATTCAGCCTAAACAACTCAAGATTGTGAAGTTGTTTTTCTTCGTTCTATTTTCCTTTCAGAGTAACTGTGAGCATAGCTGCAGTAAAACACCAGATGGAAAAGAAACAGCTCTACGTCATCCTTCCTGCATCTGCCTTGCTGTGGCATTCAGTTTCTCCTGGCATACAGGAACTTGAAAGCTCCAGGCCTCAGATGTGGTTACTTGTATCCTCTGCTGACTACTACAGATTTGCCTTCAAATGAACCACAGGAATGTTTATTTCTTAATAATCAACAGCAGCTTCTCTTCTATTGCGTTTTAATTTTTTTCTTAAATACAGACTAGCAGCATTGGTCCCACATTCTAGCCTTTGCTGGCAGGCCACTTTTCCTATGAGCATTCTCATGTCACCAAAGTTAAAACTTTCTGACACATATCAAGGACTACCAAAAAAAAAAAAAAAGTCTTCACTCTTTAGAAAACTGTGACAATGCAGGACCTATTCACGCTGACAATTTTTTTAAAATAATTTTTATTGTGCTTCAAGTGATAGTTTACAAATCAAATCAGTCTCTCACACAACAACTTGTAAACACCTTGCTACATACTCCCAGTTACTCTTCCCCTAATGAGACAGCCTGCTCTCTCCCCCCACTCTCTCTTTTCATGTCCATTTCACCAGCTTCTAACCCCCTCTGCCCTCTCATTTCCCCTCCAGGCAGGAGATGCCAACATAGTCTCAAGTGTCCACCTGATCCAAAGCTTACTCCTCACCAGCATCTCTCTCCAACCCATTGTCCAGTCCAATCCATGTCTGAAGGGTTGGCTTCAGGAATGGTTCCTGTCCTGGGCCAACAGAAGGTCTGGGGGCCATGACCACCGGGGTCCTTCTAGACTCAGTCGGACCATTACGTCTGGTATTTTTATGAGAATTTGGGGTCTGCATCCCACTGCTCTCCTGCTCCCTCAGGGGTTCTCTGTTGTGTTCCCTGTCAGGGCAGTCATTGGTTGTAGCCAGGCACCATCTAGTTCTTCTGGTCTCAGGATGATGTAGCCCCTGGTTCATGTGGCCCTTTCTGTCTCTTGGGCTCGTAATTACCTTGTGTCCTTGGTGTTCCTCATTCTCCTTTGATCCAGGTGGGTTGAGACTAATTGATGCATCTTAGATGGCTGCTTGCTAGCGTTTAAGACCCCAGACGCCACTTTTCAAAGCAGGATGCAGAATGTTTTCTTAATAGATTTTATTATGCCAATTGACTTAGATGTCCCCTGAATCCATGGTCCCCAGACCCCTGCCCTTGCTACACTGGCTTTCAAAGCGTTCTGTTTATTCAGGAAACTTCTTTGCTTTTGGTTTAGTCCAGTTGTGCTGACCTCCCCTGTATTGTGTGCTGATTGTGTGTTGTCTTTCCCTTCACCTAAAGTAGTTCTTATCTACTATCTCATTAGTGAATGCCCCTCTCCCACCCTCCCTCCTTCCCCTCCTCGTAACAAAAAAAGAATATTTTCTTCTCAGTTTAGACTATTCCTCAAGTTCTTATAATAGTGGTCTTACACAATATTTGTCCTTTTGCAACTAATTTCACTCAGCATAATGCCTTCCAGGTTCCTCCATGTTCTGAAATGTTTCACAGATTCCTCACTGTTCTTTATCTATGCGTACTATTCCATTGTGTGAATATACCATAATTTATTTATCCATTCATCGATTGATGGGCACTTTGTTTGCTTCCATCTTTTTGCTATTGTAAACAGTGCTGCAGTAAACATGGGTGTGCGTATATCTGTTCATGTAAAGGCTCTTATTTCTCTAGGATATATTCCGAGGAGTGGGATTGCTGGATCGTATGGTAGTTCTATTTCTAGCTTCTTAAAGAAGCACCAAATTGATTTCCAAAGTGGTTGTACCATTTGACATTCCCACCAGCAGTGTATAAGTGTTCCAATCTCTCCACAGCCTCTCCAACATTTGTTATTTTGTGTTTTTTTGGATTAATGCCAGCCTTGTTGGAGTGAAATGAAATCTCATTGTAGTTTTGATCTGCATTTCTCTAATGACTAATGATCGTGAACATTTCCTCATATATCTGTTAGCTACCTGAATGTCTTCTTTAGTGAAGTGTCTATTCATATCTTTTGCCCATTTTTTAATTGGGTTATTTGACTTTTTGCATTTGAGTTTTTGCAATATCATGTAGGTTTTAGAGATCTGGTGCTGTTCAGAAATGTCATAGCTAAAAACTTTTTCCCAGTCTGTAGGTAGTCTTTTTACTCTTTTGGTGAAGTCTTTGTATGAGCATAGGTGTTTGATTTTAGGAGCTCCCAGTTATCTAGTTTTTCTTCTGCGTTCTTAATAGTGTTTTGTATACTGTTTATGCCATGTATTAGGGCTCCTAACATTATCCCTATTTTTTCTTCCATGATCTTTATCGTTTCAGATTTTATATTTAGGTCTTTGATCCATTTCGAGCTCATTTTTGTGCATGGAGTGAGGTATGGGTCCGGTTTCATTTTTTTGCAGATAGATATCCAGTTATGCCAGCACCATTTGTTAAAAAGACTGTCTTTTCCCTACTTAACTGTTTTGGGGCCTTTGTCAAATATCAACTGGTCATATGTGCATGGATTTATATCTGGATTCTCAATTCTGTTCCATTGGTCTATGTACCTGTTGTTGTACCAGTACCAGGCTGTTTTGACCACTGTGGTGGTATAATAGGTTCTAAAATCAGGTAAATTAAGGCCTCCCACTTTGTTCTTCTTTTTCAGTAATGCCTTATTTATCCGGGGCCTCTTTCCCTTCCATATGAAGTTGGGGATTTGTTTCTCCATCTCATTAAAGAATGTCGTTGGGATTTGGATCAGAATTGCATTAAATGTATAGATCGCTTTTGGTAGAATAGACATTTTTATAATGTTAAGTCTTCCTATCCACAATCAAGGTACGTTCTTCCACTTATGTAAGTCTCTTTTGGTTTCTTGCAGAAGTGTGCTGTAGTTTTCTTCGTGTAAGTCTTTTACATCGCTGGTAAGATTTATTCCTAAGTATTTTATCTTCTTGGGGGCTACTATAAATGGCATTGATTTGGTGATTTCCTCTTTGATGTTCTTTTTGTTGGTGTAGAGCAATTCAACTGATTTTTGTATGTTTATCTTGTATCCCGATACTCTGCTGAACTCTTCTATTAGTTTCGATAGTTTTCTGGAGGATTCCTTAGGGTTTTCTGTGTATAAGATCATGTCATCTGCAAATGGAGATACTTTTATTTCTTCCTTGCCAATCTGGATGCCCTTTATTTCTTTATCTAGCCTAATTGCTCTGGCTAGGACTTCCAGCACAATGTTGAATAAGAGTGGTGATAAAGGGCATCCTTGTCTGGTTCCCGATCTCAATGGGAATGTTTTCAGGCTCTCTCCATTTAGGGTGATGTTGGCTGTTGGCTTTGTATAAACGCCCTTTATTATGTGGAGGAATTTTCCTTCTATTCCTATTTTGCTGAGAGTTTTTATCATAAATGGGTGTTGAACTTTGTCAAATGCCTTTTCTGCATCAATTGATAAAATCATGTGATTCTAGTCTTTTATTTATGTGGTGGAATACGTTAATTGTTTTTCTAATGTTGAACCATTCCTGCCTACCTGGTATGAATCCCACTTGGTCATGGTGAATTAATATGTTGTTGAATTCTATTGGCTGGAATTTTGTTGAGGATTTTTGAATCTACATTTATGAGGGATATAGGTCTATAATTTTCTTTTCTTGTGGTGTCTTTACCTGGTTTTGCTATCAGGGATATGGTGGCTTCATAGAATGCGTTTGGTAGTATTCCGTCCTTTCCTATGCTCTGAAATACCTTTAGTAGCAGTGGTGTTAACTCTTCTCCGAAAGTTTGATAGAACTCTGCAGTGAAGCCGTCCGGACCAGGGCTTTTTTTTTGGTGGGGGGGGGGTAGTTTTTTTGATTACCTTTTCAATCTTTTCTTTAGTTATGGGTCTATTTAATTGTTCTACCTCTGTTCGTGTTAGTTTTAGGTAGGTAGTGTGTTTCTCGGAATTCATCCATTTCTTCTATGTTTTCAAATCTGTCTGAGTATAGTTTTTCATAGTAATCTGATATGATTCTTTTAATTTCAGTTGGGTCTGTTGTAATATCGTCCCTCTCATTTCTTATTCAGGTTCTTTGCTTCCTCTCCTGTTTTTCTTTTGTCAGCTGAGTCAGTGGTTTATCAATTTTGTTGATTTTTTCAAAAAACTAGCTTTTGGTCTTGTTAATCCTTTCAACTGTTTTTCTGTTTTCTATTTCATTTAGTTCAGCTCTAATTTTTCTTATTTCTTTTCTCCTGGTGCCTGTGGGGTTCTTTTGTTGCTCTCTTTCTATTTGTTTAAGTTGTAGGGATAATTCTTTGATTTTGGCCCTTTCTTCTTTTTGGATGTGTACATTGATGGATATAAATTGGCCTCTGAGCACCATTTTTGCTGTGTCCCAAAGTTTCTGATAGGAAGTGTCTTCATTCTCATTGGATTCTATGAATTTCTTTATTCCATCCTTAACGCCTTCTATAATCCAGTCTTTTTTGAGCAGAGTATTGTTCAGTTTCCAAGTGTTTGATTTCTTTTCCCTGCTTTTCCTGTTATTGATTTCCACTTTTGTGGCCTTATGGTCAGAAAAGATGCTTTGTAATATTTCAATGTTTTGGATTCTGCTAAGGCTTGTGGTCTGTTTCTTTATGTGACTTGATATTGACTGTTGTCTCTGAGCCATCTACAAGTTATTGTATTAGTTTATGCTTGCTTACTGTGTCGTAGCTTCTTGCTTTGTTTTGTTTTTGTATACCTCTATGAGTTGCTTGAGTGAGCTAGCTTGACTATTTTTGCCTTTGGAGTGCTGACTTCCTGTCTTCAGATTGGTAGAGCTGTTATCAGGTATATGAGTCTAGGAGTCCATTCAGTTTTCTTGTATGAATTCAGCTCAGATGTCCAGGTAGCTGATCATCAAGTGTGTGGTAGAGTCTCTGCCCTACAGTCTTAGAGTGGCAGGGGTGATTGGCATATATACTGGTATCTGATTGCAGCAGGGGGTCATACTCTGAACAAGGCAGGGGGCTGAGAACCAACCCCCACGTGTCTCTGGGGAAAGCGCGTCCCTCAATCCTAGAGCATGCAGGTGGGTGGGTTCTGCAGACAGACCATGGGCACCCAAAGTTTTTGGTTGTGAGGACTGGGAGGTACCAGTTATCTTTGGACCCCTGTCACGGGTGACTGGGTGACCTGAGTGTGGCTACCAGTCCTTAGGCCCCTGATGTGGGTAGGTGAGGACCTTGTTTAATAGGCAAAGCAATGTCAAATATCAAACACCCACCTCTCCACCGCACAGCTGAAATGGTTGGAGTCTGCCAACAAGGGCCTATTCTCCCGAAATAGGCCCACACAGGTCCATGCAGAAGGGAAAGGTGCTCAAAGTCCACCGAAGGTTTATGCCAGGACAGGAGCTGCTTCTGTCCTGATCTCCCCCCGTTAGTGGAGCTAGAAAATTATCTTTCCCCCAATTGCAATTTTTTTTCCTTCCCTAAGGCGGGGAGGATGGCTTTAGGTGCTCAACAGGGCCTATCTTAGGCCCAGGGAATTCAGCCGCTGAAGCCAGCTTGGGGGTGATGGGCCACGGTAAAATATACACAAGTACTTAGCTTTTGCCGAGAGCAATGTTCTTCTCAGGTTCCGGAGGTGTGAGTAGGCTGTGTGGATGGCTGCTTCTCCCTGAGGAAACTACAGCCAAATGCTAGTACCAGCCCCCCACCGCTGCTCCGGGAATGGTGCCTGAAGGTTCCCTGAGATTCAGGTCCGGTAACTCCTCTCTGCTTCTGAATGGTCTCCTCCTTCCCCTGCCCCTCAGTTCATTTTCTAAGCTTGCCTTTGAAGCTCAGGGCTACCAGCTTGTCACAAAAATACTAGTTGCACTTGTTTTTTCGGGTCTTTGTTGTAAAGACGGCTCGCAGGAAGGGTCTATTCCACCATCTTGGCTCTGCCTCTTTGGCAATTCTTTTAATGATTTGTCCCAAGTTTTTCTTTATGTACATTGTCACATTACGACATCATCTGAAGTGATAGATGTTCTATTGAATCTAAGTGAAGGGTTTTCTTCAGCTAAGCTTAGACTCAAACTTAAAGACAAACTTTGAGAAAAGGGGCCACTTCCATTCTATGACAGAGGATGATGAAATCTCCCATATGTTCCTCTAGAAGAATAAGGTGACACAGTTTATGCTCAACTACTAACCTAAAGGTTGGCAGTTCAAACCCACCCAGCAGCACTGCAAAGGAAAGGCCTGGCAATCTGCTTCCATAAAGATTTTTTTTTTTTTTCTAGTGCCATAAAGATTACGGCCAAGAAAATCCTCTTGAACAGTTCTACTCAATAACACATGGGGTTGCCATGAGTCGGAATCAACTAAATGGCAATGGATTTTTATTCTTTAATAACATATACTCATGAGTACACAGGACTGTTATATTTATTTTAATGGCAATAATTAATATTCATCTAAGTCTCAATAATATTTGGGGGTGACTCTAAAGTAATGAGGCATGTGAAATTAACTACACCTCAGAGAGAGGAAGAGAACGAAAGCTTGATAAGGCCAGGGGCTTTTTCTATATTGTTCACCTTGAACCATGTCTGACACTGGAGAAGGTCTCGATCAATATTTGATTAATAAACGTAAAAATGGTACTTATACAAATTTACATAGAAGTCAAGGTCATATCCTTGTAAATTCAGGAATTATCCTTTCTAAGAAAATAAAAGGGTTGTCAAAGAAATTGCATAATTTAAAAAGTATAACTTGAAAACGTTAGTGCTACATAGCAGGATTGTATTCAAATGTTTGCGAAATAAAGTGTAATACGAAGAGATAATTTCAGATCCTAAGAAAGAGCCACGATTTAAATCTACATATTTTTTAAATTATATTATTATACGGTGGCACTTCTTTCATTTACTCATCCCCACATATGGGAGCTTGCGTGCTTTTGACATAGGATGTGGGTTAGGTTTTTGATTTCTTCAAGCATGCTCATTTTCTTTAAATATTAACAATTGTAAGCAGGCTTTTAAACTCCAGATCAAGAGCTCTATCAAAACTTCCTCCTCCCTTTCCAAAAAATAATCTGGTTTTATTTATAGTGCCACACTAGATTGACTATAAAAAAGAGCTTTGTCCTTTTGGGGAAAACAAAGGTATGGTTGCATATATTCTGCATCTGGTACTCGTGATCTTGGAAACATATGGAGTCTAATTACCCTTCTTCTACACAGAGTTATCACATGCTCCATTCTTCTCTATAGTCTGACATATGGAAGAAAGGGCTCTGTTCTCGAATCTCCACAGTTCCTGGCATTGAATTTTTCCGTATAATTGGAATATAATAAATCCCATCTAGAAAAGCTCTTTTCCTTTTTGTAGTGTGTATTGTAGAACACATTTTTCTTAGAGATATGTATATTATTAAAGAATGTTGGATGACCTTAAATATACAGAGAAATTTAAGTTAATGTAATAGTGATTCATCAAACCACCATACTGCAGAGGAAGACTTCCTGTGCTCAAAAAAATGTGGAGAGAATCATAGAATTGACTAAGCAGTGAAATTCACCTAAAAATGATTTTTTGAGGGTCTGTTGACTCATATACTTTTTGCCTAAACTTTAAATTGAGAATTTTCAGTGCTTATTAGTAAAATGACAAGATAATTTGATAGGTACCAAATATAGAATCTTAGCATGTAGACCATTGTTATTGTACAATATATTTTTGTTGTTGTTGCTGTTAGGTGCCATCAAGTCAGTTCCAGCTCATAGTGGCCCTATGTACAACACAAAGAAACACTGCCCGGTCCTTCACCATCCTCACAATTGTTATGCTTGAACTCATTGTTGTAGCCACTGTGTCAATCCATCTCATTGAGGGTCTTCCTCTTCTTCCCTTACCCTCTACTTTACCAAGCATGATGTCCTTCTCCAGGGACTGATCCATCCTGATAACATGTCCAAAGTATGTGAGAAGTAATTTTGCCATCTTTGCTTCTAAGGAGCATTGTGGCTGTACTTTTTCCAAGACAGATTTGTTCGTTCTTTCGGCACTCCATGGTATATTCAATATTCTTTGCTAACACCACAATTCAAAGGCATCAATTCTTCTTCGGTCTTCTTTATTAGTTGTCCAGCTCTTGCATGCATATGGGGCGACTAAAAACACCATGGCTTGAGTCAGGTGCACCTTAGACTTCAAGGTGACATCTTTGCTTTTGAACACTTTAAAGAGGTCTTTTGCAGCTGATTTGCTCACTGCAATCCGTCTTTTGATTTCACAACTGCTGTTTCATGGGTGTTGATTGTGGATCCAAGTAAACTGAAATCCTTGACAACCTCAATCTTTTCTCCATTTATCATGATGCTGCTTCTTGGCCCAGTTGTGGGGACTTTTGTTTTATGTTGAGGTACAATCCATACTGATCTTCAACAGTAAGTGATTTAAGTTCTCTTCACTTTTAGCACACAAGGTTGTGTCATCTGCATAACGCAGATTGTTAATGAATCTTCCTCCAATCCTGATGTCCCATCCTTCTTCATATAGTCCAGTTTCTCAGATTATTTGCTCAGCATACAGATTGAATAGGTATGGTGAAAGGATACAATCCAGATGCACACCTTTCCCGACGTTAAACCACAAAGTATCCCTCTTGTCCTGTTCAAACAACTGCCTCCTGATCTATGTACACATTCCTCATGAGCACAATTAAGTGTTCTGGAATTCCCCATTCTTTGTAATGTTATTCATAATTTGTCATGATACACACAGTCAAATGCCTTTGCATAAAAAAAAAAAAATTTTGTTTTTTTTACATCTTCCTGGTATTCTCTGCTTTCAGCCAGGATCCATCTGACATCAGTAGTGACATCCCTGGTTCCACGTCCTCTTCTGAATCTGCTATGAATTTCTGGCAGTTCCCTATTGATATACTGCCGCAGCCATTTTTGAATGATCTTCGTCAATATTTTACTTGTATGTAACATTAATGATATTGTTCGATAATTTCCATATTCAGTAAGATTACCTTTCCTGGGAATAGGCATAACTATGGATCTCCTCTAGTAGGTTGGCCAGGTAGTTGTCTTCCAAATTCCTTGGCATAGATGAGTGAGCACTTCCAGCCCTGCAAATGTTTGTTGAGACATCTCAGTTGGTATTCCGTCAGTTCTTGGAGCCTTGTTTTTCACCAATTCCTTCAGTGCAGCTTGGACTTCTTCCTGCAGTACCATCAGTTCCTGATCATATGCTACCTCCTGAAATGCTTGAACATTGACCAATTCTTTTTGGAATAGTGACTCTGTATTTCCTCCATCTTCTTTTGATATTTCCTGTGTTGTTTAATATTTTCCTCAAGGAATCCTTCAGTATTGCAACTCGAGGTCTGAATTTTTTATTCAGTTCTTTCAGCTTGAGAAATGCCCAGCATGTTCTTCCCTTTTGGTTTTCTATGTCCAGGTCTTTGCACGTGTCATTACAATACTTTACTTTGTCTTCTCAAGCCGCCCTTTGAAATCTTCTATTGAGTGCTTTTACTTCAGCATTTCTTTCTTTTGCTTTAGCTACTCAATGTTCAACAGCACGATTCAGAGTCTCTTCTCACATCCATTTTGATCTTTTCTGTCTTTTTAATGTCCTCTTGCTTTCTTCCTGTATGATGTCCTTGATGTCATTCCGCAACTCGTCTGATCTTCGGTCATGAGCGTTCAACATGTCAGATCTATTCTTGAGATGCTCTCTAAATTCAGGTGAGATATACTCAAGGTTGTACTTTGGCTCGCATGGATGTGTTCTAATTTTCTGCAGTTTCAACTTGAACTTGCATATGAGCAACTGATGGTCTTTTCTGCAGTTGGCCACTGGCCTTGTTCTGACCAGTGGTATTGAACTTTTCCATCGTCTTTTTCCACAGATGCAGTCGGTTTGATTCCTGTGTATTCCATCTGGTGAGGTCCACGTGTATAGTCACTGTTTATGTTGATGAAAAAATGTATTTGCAATGAAGAAGTCATTGGTCTTGTAAAATTCTGTCACGCAATCTTCGGCATCGTTTCTGTGCCCAAGGCCATATTTTTTCTTCTTTGTTTCCAACTTTTGCATTCCAATCACCAGTAATTATCAATGCATCCTGATTGCGTGTTTGATCAATTTCAAACTGCAGAAATTGGTAAAAATCTTCAATTTCTTCATCTTTGGCCTCGGTGGTTGGTGCGTAAATTTAAATAATTGTTGTATTAACTGGTCTTCCCTTTAGGCATATGGATATTATCCTATCATTGACAGCACTGTACTTCAGGTAAGATCTCAAAATGTTTTTTTGATGATAAATGCAATGCCATTCTCTTCAAGTTGTCATTCCTGGCATAGTAGATCATATGACTGTCTGATTCAAAATGTCCTATACCGGTCCATTCCAGCTCAGTAATGTCTACCTATTTTTAGAACATAATAATTGAACATTCCGTATATTATGAATTATACTTTATGTGTATTAAACTTTCACTGTTTAGGCACAAAAGCAAACAAAAAAAACTGTTCCTTCGAGTGTATTCCAACTCATAGCAACCCTATATGACAGAGTAGAACTGGCCCATAGAATTTCCAAGGAGCAGCCAGTGGACTGGAACTGCCAATCTTTTGATTAGCAACACTTAATCACTGTGCTACCAGGTTTGATTTGTGTTTAATCCTTATAATTTCTATGTAACTTAAGTGCAAACTGTTTACAATCATTACTTGGTGCTTCTTTTTAGATGAATATATTGAATAAGTCCTGCCGAGATTGCTCATTTGTCTTATTTTGGGGGGGATGACTTATACTACTAAATTATTTTGATTTCTGCATATATAAAAATTTAAAGCTTAAAAAAATACTATTTCAAAAGTACTCAGAAATTCCCTAGAAGTCTTTACCGAAAGAATAAAGGCAGCTCAGTTTGAAAAGTAGCACCTTAAAATCAAACCCTTTATACAAATAAGATATATGTGTAATTGTCACAGTATATAGGAGTATTTTATCCTATGCTTTTTTCATGGGGTACAAAAACTTCAATTAAATAATAAATAAATCACCAAAAAATTGAGCGATATGTAGTATCTGCTGTAGTTAATTCTATGGAGCAAAACGTGCAATGCTTCATGTCCTTTGCCATTGATAATGCACATATTTCCATCAGACCCATCAGTAATCAAGAAGTTGCTTTAGGAACAGGAGTGTGCTGATGTGAAAACATACCAAAGAAAACCAGATAAAAATAACAACAAACGTATATAAACTACACGAGAAAATTTTACAAAGTGTGAATCAGTTGCAACAGTTTTTTTTTTGTTATTCTTTGTCATTGATTGTTCACGTAACTATTAATAAAATATATGACAAAGTGGTGTCAATATTGAATACATCCATTGAACATCCAACTTAGGAACTTTCATGTTACTTATTCATTAATTGAGTCAACAGCACATAAACTCTGTAGTTCATATCAAAATCCTCAATGTTTAAAGAAAGAGTGGAGGCCACTTGTTCTTGAACTTTCATGTTAACAGGGTAACTAGGACATACATTCACAAAAAAGAAAGCTATACAGTGAAACAAGGTTGACTTGATCTTCTTTTTTTAAAAAAAAAAAAAAATTTTTTTTTTTTTTTGATCTTCTGTACCAGCTCCCTCTGATGTTGGTAGTTTTTTTTCCTGGCATCTATCACTTTGAATCATGTCATGTAGATTGGTTTCCTGCATCTGCACTTTATATGGACATCTGCACTTGAAGTAGGGCATGCCTTTTCTGTTTGGTATTGACGTCAATATCATATTCTCTGTCTTGCCTGTTTAAGAAAATGAGCCTCCTGTGCCTTAGACATTTTCATGGGTGGAATTTCCAGGCCTCATAGAAATCATTAAAAAAAAAAAAAATGCTTTGGGATGTTTCAAAGTTTTATAAAATTCCTGAAACTCTCTATTATAAGTTAAAGCCAGCACTTTCTTTGAAGGCAGCTGTTTCCTGATGTTGTTCTGCAGTTTCACAAACATATGATTAGCATTTTTAATGTAAATCTAAATTTCAGTCCTATTCCAACTCCTATTCCAACTCCTGATAGATCCATCATACACGTGAAGCAAAATGAAAACTGCTTTGCATGTTGTTTATGCACAATATGCAAACTAGGTTCTCATAGTTCGGACACTTGGTCCATATTTTTAGACCCATCTATAACTGAGAGACCTGAAAAGAGTCTAGCAGTAAAGTGCCTAGTCATCACACACAAGTGCTGACAACTGTCCATCCTGTGGAATAAGCCCCAAGTGTATTTATTTAGCAGCTGCCTGCCTCACACATTCAACTGAGCTGTGATTCACAGGAAGGAAGACCAGACTTTGATTTCTGTGGATATAAAAATTTAGAGTTTAAAAAATAATATTTTAAAGTGCCCAGAAATTCCCTAAAGGTCTAAAAATTCTCTTGAATATTCTCAACCATTGATCATCAAAATATTTGGCTTGATTCCCAGAAAATTTTAAACCTCAATAGTTCTTATCTAGTAAAGATATAACAAACTCCCAGTCAACAATATTCTCAAAGAAAATTATATAAAGTAAGTTACATAAAATCATAATTTCACCATTTTAATCTTAATTCAAGGACTTCATTAAAAAAATTAACTACTTTTATCAACTAAGTGGAATTTATTATAGGAGTTAAGAGTGGAAAAATTAATGGCATTAAGTACATGAAGGATATAATCAGCTACATCAAATCTTTGCACGCAAAAGCATTTATTTGAAAAAAAATTCTTTCTATTATTGTTTGTATTACTGATATTTGTGTAGTCACTGTAGTAAATGCAGAATTGAGTCAATCAATATGCTACTTCCATCCCAATTAACAAAATGTACAAAAGTTCAAAAAAATCAAGATAGTACAATGAACTCACAGGTTGAGGCTACTTTTACTATTTTGACTGAAATGATAATGTAGTTGGTATTGTAAATAGAGGCAGTAGTTTAATCCCTTACATTTAAAAACCAACTCAATATTAAATGGCATGACAGAATTCCCTAAAGAGAAATATTGATGTCTTGTCCTCAGATATTGATATCACCCATAATGTTTACAGTAGGGAATAATCTTAGGCACATATGTAGGTGAGAGGTTAGGAATGGGCTGTTCTTTCTGCCAGAGATAGAGGAGACAGTCTACCCTCAAACACACCAAATTGGCAGTGACATTGCAATTAAAGCTCTGGGCTCCTGGGGAAGAACCAGGCACAGGATTCCAAACAAAGGAGAAACCTCAGATACGTGGTCATGATGAATGAAAAGGCCATCTACCCAAGGAACAAAAGAATGGATGCCTATTTTTCTCAAGTGCAAAAGATCAAGTAAGCAAGAAGTGCAGCTTTGCCAAAGTGAGGAACATAAACAGGACCCTCAGGAGAATTAAAGATGCTAAAATAAATGGTTTAAAAACACCTTATCCCAAATCAGAGAAGAATAAAATAACCATCAAGCTAGAGTAAATGAAAATGCTATTCCTAAACAGAAACTTGAACCTTTTTTATAAGGGCTCTATGATATAATCATTTTCTGAAAGTATTCTAGCTATTCTGAGCTCAATATTGTAGATTCTCAAGAATTTAATTTTGCTACTTATAAATCCAAAAGAAAATGAATTTTCCATTCCTGAGGTCTCCTACTATTCTTTAAGCTTTTTTAAAATGTCATTATTACATGAGTGTGTTCTTGGACCTAATTATATACACTTCAACCAATCATCACTAAATAAATTACATGGCACTGTGCTATAAATGCATGTTCTGATAAATGTTAATGTGTGATGAATACATTATAATTTAATTTTAATAATTGTGTATACATTAGTATATTTTTTCATAGTGCCAAGAATGTAATGCACTGTCTTCTACTACCTATCACAAATTTCAAATTATTTGAAAATTTTAATGACTTGGTTATGGTATATTTTGAGTAGAGAAAATACTGACTGGTTATGTATTTGCATGCTGCTAAACAGTACATATTTATTTTGCAGGAGGTAATTACTTGGTAAAATGTCTTTTATATGTTTACTTTTAAAGCTTTTAGAATAAAACTAGGAATGAGATATTAGAAAACATTAGTTGATTATCCAGATATTTCAAGAAGAGAAAATAAGAAAGAGGAAAAAAAAATATGATGGTAAAGAGTAGGAGTCAGAGGAAGAAAAGAATAAAAACAGAAACAATGAAAATATTTTTTTACGTGGCAAAAATGCTGGAATTTGGAGCTAAAAATCTATTTTTTTTTCTTTTCAGGGTTTTATTTTTCTTAACATGCTCACGGTGGAAAGAATTAACATAAATAATTTGCTGATATATTTTCTAAAAGGACAAAAACCAAAACCATGTTATCTAAAAGAAAACCATTTGTTGGTTAAATTGAAAAATTGTGCTCGTCTGAGTTAATATACTTGGGTAAAGTCAAACCTGTCAAGTGACTCAGAAAAAAAGTAATAAAATGACTAGAGTTAGATGAACATATCTTCTTCAAGAATTCTCACTCTGATATACAGAAGCAATAAGTTTTAGTGGCTCTGAGCAAGATTAAAGTGACTAGAACTTTTTAGTTAGCAAGTAATTTAGCAGCTTAGAGCTATTCAAGAGAGAACTATAAATTTACTTCTGACTACTTCAACAAAAAAATACCCAAGACTTCAACACTCATCATGAAATGTCTCATTCTCAGAGATATCTTTCATATGACAACACTGCCAATGGTAAGCAAAACATAGTAGGTGTCAGTTTGTTTTTCAAAGACATTGTACCTTATTTTTTAATGGAAAGAAAATTATTATGTGTAACGGTTGTAAGTTATTTTACCAGCAAAAATGCACCGAATGCTGGTATTCTGATATATTTTGATATAGCAATTTAAAAGACAGCAAGATATACTAAATCAGATGCATCTATGATTTAAACATGCATTTATCAGTCTTGGAAGGCAACATCCTAAACTACTGCAATATCAATTTCCTAAGTAATTCAATTGTATTTTTAATCCACAAGGATGGCATTTGGAAATACCAAAACATGTACAAAATTATATTTGTATACCAATGACC
This sequence comes from Loxodonta africana, assembly GCF_030014295.1. Taxonomy (NCBI): domain Eukaryota; kingdom Metazoa; phylum Chordata; class Mammalia; order Proboscidea; family Elephantidae; genus Loxodonta; species Loxodonta africana. The sequence continues at coordinate 35,635,041 of NC_087361.1, forward strand.
TAATTCAATGCCTCGAATGAACAAGATGTATGCAAGTAATGGTAACTGGTTTAACGAAGTGGGAGAAAAGGATTTTTTTTTCCAGAGATAATGGACACTACAACCTAAATAATGAAGTATAGTCCAAGAACTCTCAAAGAAATAACACTGCTTGAAGGAATTCTCTACTTTAGAAAAATTAAGTTTTTGTCCCCGGTAAGTTTTTTTTTTTCCTAGAACCATTTATCAATTTGTAGGCTTCATATAATAAATTATTTAATTTTTGCTTATGAAAAAGGAACTAATTGAAATATTTTTCTGGAGGAAAACAACTCAGTATGCTCGATGAGACATTATTACGGTCTTAAAGGATTTCTTCTTTTCCATACCCAAGGTTACCCTAGCCATCTTTCCCCTCTCAAATAGTAAGAAAGAATTAAATGAATTAAGCTAGTCTGGTTGTGTGCATTTTCTTCTAGCCACTGTCACCTAGCTACCAGTGTGCTGGTGAAGAAAGAGAGATGCACACACATACCCATATGTCTGGTCAAAAGGGGAAAGGATTATCAAAATACTACAAGAAAAAGGGAGAAAGATACACACACATACTTTCCAAAAGGCAGGTAATTTTTAAAAACATTTTAATTAATTGATAAAAATGTCAGCTATCCCAAGTGATAGAATGTGACTCAGGATACAACTGGAGGAGTTGGCCTTAGGCAGAAGCCTGAATAGTTATTTATCTTTTGAGGTAGAAGTTTGGCCACAATATACAGAGGATGGTAGGTTGAAGAATTGTTGGAACATGTAGAAATTCTCTTTTAATTGCTCACATTTTTTCAATGAATTAATAAGTAAAATAATGAGCTTAGAGAAAAGAGTGGAGAGGTTATGTTACAGGGCTGAGGAGAGAGAAAAAGATATTTAATATCCATCTTCAGAACAGAGAAAGTGACTTGGTTAAAGGAATGAAGGCCAATTTCCTGGCTCTGTTGGATGTCACTGGTCGTGAATCTAAAATGAATCAGTCAGTCTGGTTGTGTGTTTACCTCCAACTATGGTTGGCCACTAGGGTGCAGGTAAAGAATTTAATCATACTTGAGTTTTTGCCAATGGAGAGAGGAGGGAAAGCCAGGAGTGGGTGTATTCGAGGTAGTGATGATGAAGTTGGACCAGCAGATTTCAGTCAGATAAGAAGTGATGGCGATAAGTTCATAAGATAGTGTCAATGTATCCATAAACTGCAAATCTGAAAATGTTGGAATTGTTGTAGGTGTCTGAGAATTCATGACTAAAGGAGAATGCTTGAATTTGAGATTATTGAAATACCTATGGGCCAAAGTAAGATGTCAAAATAATTAGAAGAGGCCAAAAACCTGAGATATTAGAGTAGTGGATTTTCCATATTTGTGGATATCATAATTAGAGTGATTTAAGACAACCAAGCATGCTCCTGGTGAAGCCATCTATGGGTGCTATGAATTTCTGGGTACTACTGGTACCCCTTACCTTGTGTGGACTCCATACAGCCACTGGGGAACTGAACTAGAGACTGAAGGGAGGCTCTGTATGCTCCTGTAAGATATCCCTCACCTTCCCATCTCACCTTTAAAAAGATCAATTATTTCGAGCCCCACTGTCACAGACTTCTTAAGAATCTATCACATTTAATCTCATCGATATTCTGTATCCTGATTACCTCAATCACCACCGGTAGGTCAACTCCCAGGTCATCTTTCAACACCGTCTTTCTTCCCTATATGCACATTCTCTAAATTCACACAATCTTCCACTTCTCCTGACTCCAAGATACGTCTACTTCACTTTGTGGAACTCATGCCATCTCATCACCAAAATCTTCATGGGTGTCACCTTCTTCTCTGAATGCTACATAATTGCTCTTTCTGGTGAGGACATTGCTTCCCCTCATATTCTCCTGCTTGGAGTAAATTTTGTGTCCTACAACATTCTTCCTTGAGCCTCAGGTGGTTTAGAGATTCTCTTTCCTCCTCGCTGAGCACCATTATTGCTCCTTTTACCCTTGAATTTCTTTTAGTTTGATGAAGCTTAGCTCATCATTTCCAAGCTCATACAAACAGCCCTTGCTCGTGTCATCCATAGGCCTTTGTTATTCCCTTTTTTGGGTCTTGGAATACTATTAACCGGCACTAGCTTGAATACTCTCTCTCTCCAACACTCCCCTGTCCTAGTTATCATTGATGTCAATATTCACATCAACCTAAGAAGGGATGGAGGAACAAAGAGACCCCAAACCACAGAAAACACCAAAAAAGTAGTCACATATTTACCCCTGAAAGACAATGCATTCTGATGGTTTTACATTTATTAAAAAAAAAAAAAATTCCTAAGTTATTTTAAATGCTCCAAAGCATAGAAAAACACACTTTGGAAAACCCTTGTAATTTATTTGACAAGTTAACTTGAACTTAATACTCAAACTGGACAATATTAGTATAAAGGAAAACCATTGTTCAATCTGAATTATGAAAATAGGCACAAAATTCTAAACAAAATATTGGCAAATAAAATCCAGAAATGTTAAAAAAAAAATCTGTCATAAAGAATGCAAAGGTGGTTAAATATCGGGAATTATATAAATGTCATCATGCTCAATGAGCAAAAAGTAGAAAAATAAACCAAGAGACTTTCATTAATGATGAAAATCATTTGATACCTTAAAAATCCCATTCCAGAAGGTTAAAATTGTTTAGGGACCTTGGAAAAGAAATGGGGGTCTTTATTTTGATAAAGAGTATCCACCAGAAGCCTTCAACAAACATCATACTTCAATGGAAGTGCTAGCAGTACCACCACTAAGGGCCGCAATGGGACCAGTATGCCCACTATCATTGACTTATCCAGTGCACAGAGAAGAAGAAATAGGACTGGCAAATGATGGAAAAAAACATACAGCATCTTCACTATTGAAAGATGTTGCTGCTGTTGTCAGGTGCTGTCGAGTCGATTCCAACTCATAGCGACCCCAGGCAAAACAGAATCAACACTGCCCATTCCTGTGCCAACCTCACAATCTTTGTCACACTTGATTTCATTTTTGCAGCCACTGTGTCAATCCATCTTTGCGTTGCAAAGGCAACGTGAAATAGTTAATTAAAAAATTACTATTGCTATTATTAAAACTAGTTGGAGTGTCCAGTAAGTGGCAGAGTGACAAGATCAACTAGAAAAAAAAAATCATTCTTATAAATGATCAATAAAATAAAATGTGGTGGAAAAAAGATTTAATTCACTATAGCAACAAAATCTATGTGAAATCACTCCCGGACAGGATGCAGGGAAGGCAATGATTATTCTACAACAGAGGAAGGACAATCTTTCGGAGAGACACTGTAGATAGGGGTAGATCTCCATTGATATTCTGACTTAAAAACTATCTAGTCTAGTTGTGGTTTTCACCTGATTATAGGTAATAAACACTGGTGATGAATCATGTGGACTCTTATATCGGACAACATGAGTTCAAATCCTGATTGTACAATTATAAGTATGTTAATTTCAGTACTCTTAGTAACAATAATACCTATGCTTATTGGACAGTTGTTAGAATTAAATGACACATTTCGTGTAAATAGCTTAGTGACAGGTGGCGATAGTGCAATAACCCACCATCATATTTCTCTTAGATCATTACAGTATCTTCCTAACTGGTCCCCCTACTGCTCCTCTTGACTCCATACTGTTTGCTCCCACCCCACTGTAAACCTGTTAACATGTAAATCAGATATAACGGTCCTTGGCTTAGAATTCTTAAATGGCATCCCATTACATACAGAACAAGCACAGTCCTTACAAAGGTCTACAGAGCTCAGTTTGATGTAGTCCCACATTCCCTCTCTGCCCTAATCTCTTCCTCCTCTCAGGTGTTTTGCATTTGCTGTTCGCTTGGCTTGGAGCATTCTGTCCCAAGCTTGCTACCTCTTCATTTTTTTGCTCAAATGTCATCTTTTTGTAGAGAAACTCCCTGACCACCATATCTAAAACTGAAAACAAAACAAAAAATCTTTCACTCTGAGCAGTTCCTAATCTCATTTCCTTTGTAAATAATTTTTTTCTATTATCACGGTGTAATATGCATTATATTTTCCATAAATCTCTATTATTGTCTCTGTTCCTTAGTAAAATGTAATCTGCCCAGAGGCAGGGAATTTCATCTGTTTTTCTTATCTTTTTTTACCCCAGTACCTAGAACAGGGCCTGTTACACCATATACATTCAATAAGTATTTGTTGCATGACTATAATTATTATTATGACTTAAGAACAATAAAGGAGAACTATTGAATTTATTTCCAGGTATTAATATGATGACTTAAGTGTTAAGTTTCCATCATGCTTCATCAGTGTATTCCTACAGTGATTTTATCATTACGCTCTTCTCAATTCCCAATATGGAAAGATGCCTTTCAGATATGCAGACACAACGGTTCTTGGTTATCCTAAGAGATCTGATTTTGTTAACACCCAAGGTAAATTTCCCCTAAACATTTCTTTATACGCTCTTAGACCTTAAAAAATTACAATTTTTTTTTCCCTAAGTTTCCTAATATTTCAAATTTTCTTCCCATGAGTTACTTTGGGAAGCAAATGCCAAGACTAAAATAATCAGCCCTGTTGCCTACACTGAGCAAGTGAGCAAGTCCCATCTCAGTAACCAATCTGGCTCAATAAACAGTTTCTCTCTATCACTGCAAATATGAATCTTAACACCTATCATCAGTCAAGCCTCAGGGGCACAGCAATGATTTGGAAAAGTTCATAGGAAGTCATGTAGGCCTGGCTCCAACAGAGCCAGGTGAATAAGGAGCATGGAGAATGATTAAAATGATGACGAACTTTTTGAAAGTTCTGACCAAATAATTTGTCAACTTTTGGGGGGTTATATACTCGGGGGAAAAAAAAATGGGCTTTTATGTTAAAGGTTATTAGCCCTTAACAGTTAATATTTTTCTGAAGGAAGCATGAACCGAAGAGGTTGCACAGAGATTAGAGGATTTTAAACATTACATGCGTGCGAATGCTCATACTAGGAAATGAACCAATAAATCAGCTTCCTTAACTCTTGCCGGCACTGATTAAAACCGGGAGCCAAAACTCTCCCAGTGGCCTGAGATAATCAAAAGCTTTTTTTCAGAAAGATGTGCAGACGGTAATTTATAAGCTGTAAAAATCATGATGCTGTATGGTAAAGACAACCTACATGACTCAATTCCTCCCATACATTGATTTAATTACAGTCCCGAAGGAGTACACATGTTGGTTTGATTGAAATTGTTTTAACATTTTATCTAGTTCTCATTAACGTTTTTCAATTTGATTTTTATACCCATTTTTTAATTTTTTTTTATTGTGCTTTAGATGAAGGTTTACAGACCAAACTACTTTCTCATTGAACAATAATATACATATTGTTTTTTAACTTTGGTTGCCAACCCCACAACATGTCAACATTCTTCCCTTCTTGACCTTGGATTCCCCATTACCAGCTTTCCTGTCCCTTCCTGCCTTTTCATCCTTGCCCCTGGGCTGGTGTGCCCAATTAGTCTTGTTTTGTTTTACAGGCCTGTCTAATCTTTGGCTGAAGGGTGAACCTCAGGAGTGACTTCATTACTGAGCTATAAGGGCGTCTGGAGGCCACACTCTCAGGGTTTCTACAGTCTCTGTCAGACCAGTAAGTCTGGTCTTTTTTGTGAGTTTGAATTTTGTTCTACATTTTTCTCCAGCTCTGTCTGGGACCCTCTATTGTGATCCCTGTCAGAGAAGTTGGTGGTGATAGCCAGGCACCATCTATTTCTGCTGGACTCAGTCTGGTAAAGGCTGTGGTAGCTGTGGTTCATTAGTCCTTCAGACTAATCTTCCTCTTGTGTCTTTAGTTTTCTTCATTCTCCCTTGCTCCCAATGGGGTGGAGTATCTTAGATGGCCGCTCACAAGCTTTTAAGACCCCAGACACTACTCACCAAAGTAGAATGCAGAACATATCCTTTATAAACTGTTATGCCAATGGAGCTAAACGTCCCCTGAGACAATGGTCCCCTCAGCCCTCAGCCCAGTAATTAAGTCCCTCGGGGAGTTAGGATGTGTCTATGAAGCTTCCATGACCTTGTCTTGGACATGTTGTGCTGGCTTCCCCAGTATTGTATACTGTCTTACCCTTCACCAAAGTTACCACTTATCTATTGTTTATTCAGTGTTTTTCCCTCCCATTCCTCCCCACCCTCATAACCATCAAAAATTGTTTCTTTTTTCCATGTAAACCTTTTTATGAGTTTTTATAGTAGTGGTATCAGACAGTATTTGTCCTTTTGTGATTGACTTATTCCACTCAGCATAATGCCCTCCAGATTCATCCACATTGTGAGATACTTCAAAGATTCATCTTTATTCTTTATCATGGCTTAGTATTCCACATACTCATTTTCTGATTATCTGTATTAATTGTAAGGAGCATTGGTTGCACTGTGGTAAAACTCTTGGCTGCTAACTGAAAGGTCCATGGTTCAAACCCACTGTCAGTTCTGAGGGAAAAATGTGGCAATCTGCTTCCATAAATATTTATGGCCTTGGAAATCCTATGGAGAAGTTCTACTCTGTCCTATAGGGTCACTATGAGTTGGAACTGGCTTGACGGCAGTGGGTTTTGTTTTGTTTTTCATATATTAATTGTGTTAAAAAATTATTACAATCTCTGGTTTTACTCATGTTCACCACCATTAAATACTTAAACAGAGGCTCAGAGAAACTAATAACATAACCCAAGATCACACAAGTCCTAGGAAGTGAGAGGCAAGATTCCAAAGCCTGACTCTCAAGTCTGCTTTTCCCACAGGGCTTCTGAATTTTACCTCATTCCTTTGTTAGTTATGTTACCTCCAGCATTCCTTGGAAGTAAGCTGGCTGAAAGGGGCTGAAAGAGAGAGACCCTCAATTGTGAAGTGCTTGTGAGGACTATCTATCCTCAAACAGGGGCAATAAGTCCCATCATTTTCCTGAATGTGGACAGACACCCTCCTCCAGCCCTGCTTGTCATCACTGGTAGAAATAGCGATGCTGCAACAGGGAAGGGGAGGGGAGCTACGTGGGCCTTGCTGTGATTTTCATAATAAAATAAGAATCTTCTCAATGACTCTTTCCTGTCTGCTGTTGGCTGTGATAGAATGGGCCTCCTTGGGAATAGCCTCACTTTCCAGTCATATTTTGAGTGCCTTCCAACTCGAGGGGCTCATCTTCAGGCACTATATCAATGTTCCACTATCCACAATTTTTTCATCGGCCAGTGTTTTCTTGTCCTTTTCAGGCTTACCTGCATTCATTGTCTTTTTTTTTTTTTTTTTAATAGAACTTAATTAGGTGTGTGATTCAACTATCCTGACCCAGACCTTGTCAGAAATATTAACCACATTGCCTTTGTGTCTTTATTTCACTCTGTCGATGTCACTGGCAAGCAGCTTATCATATTCATCATTTCCATTTGGTGAGATGTGACAGTCAGACATCCCCCACAGACACCCTCCTTTTGATATAATGTTTTGTCTCCTTAGAGATGCACTAGCATTAGAATTGAAAACAGGGAAGAATAAAAAATAATCCAATAGGCCAGTATTAAAAATAATAACACATAAACATCTAAAGCAGCTCTAAAACCAAAAAACCAAACCCGTTGCCCATAAAGTCAATTCTGACTCATAGCGACCCTATAGGACAGAGTAGAACTGCCCCGTAGAGTTCCAAGAAGCGCCTGGTGGATTTGAACTGCTGACCTTTTGATTAGCAACCGAAGCACTTAGCCACTACCCCAAACAGCTCTAGGCTCCTAGTAATTTGCTACGTGGTAATCCATTTTCTTGATCTTTGAGCTGCTGACAATTGTCGTTCCCATATTGTGAAGTTGAGAACTGAAGCTAATGGAGGTCATGGTTCTCAGGGAGTCCTGCTTGGTGACTCCCCACCTTACATATCAGCTGGCCTCCATGAAAGACTAGATGGTGTTTGTGTACAGGATTTTGTTTAGTTCTTTCTAGAACCATCTCCCCTGCTAGAAAGTGAGTTTCTTAAGAATAGGGATTGTCTCTTGTTCATCTTTTTTTTTTTTTTTTTAATAATATTTAATGGTGTTTAAGGAAGGTGGAAGTTTACACAGCAAGTTAAGTTCCCACTTAACAATTCCTGCACAAAGATTCAGTGATATTGGTTACATTTTCCATAATGGGTTATCATTAGAATTCATTTCATTCTAGTTGTACCGTTTCTAATAGTCTAATCCCCCTACTGTCTTATCTTCTCATCTTTGCTTTAGAATAATTTTTGACCACTTGATCTCATATAGATGGACCAATAGGCAACATCATGATAAACTGAGAAAAGATGGAAGCTGTCAAGGATTTCATTTTACTTGGATCCACAATCAACACCCGTGAAACAGCAGTCGTGAAATCAAAAGACGCATTGCGCTCGGGAAAATCTGCTACAGAAGACCTCTTTAAAGTGTTGAAAAGACTAAGGTGTACCTGACCAAAGCCATGGTGTTTTCAATAATCTTACATACATCCAAAAGCTGGGCAACAAATAAGGTAGACCTAAGAAGAACTGATGCCTTTGAATTGTGGTGTTGGCAAAGAATACTGAATATACCATGGAGTGCCAAAAGAAGGAACAAATCTGTCTTGGAAGAAATACAGCCAGAATGTTCCTTAGAAGCAAGGATGGTTAAACTACATTTCACGTATTTTGGATATGTTATCAGGAGGGATCAGTTCCTGGAGAAGGACATCACGCTTAATAAAGTGGAGGGTTGGCAGAAAAGAGGAAGACCTCAACGAGATGGATTGACACAGTGGCTGCAACAGTGGGCTCAAGCATAACAACAATTGGCGTAGGACTGGGCAGTGTTTCATTCTGTTGTACGTGGAGTCTCTATGAGTTGGAACTGACTCGAAGGCACCTAACGACAGGTGATTTTTCAAAGGAGCTCATTATTCATGGGTGCTATCTTTTTTTTTTTTTTAATAAGCCAATCTGTTATTTAGCTAAAAGGTGACCTCAAGGGATAATTCCAATTTAAGGTTTAAAGAGTATCTCAGGACGATAGTCCCAGGAAACTCTTTAGTCTAAACCAGTCCAGTAAGTCTGGATTTTTAAAGAAATTGAGATCTGTTCCACATTTTTCTCTCAGTCTATCAGGATCCATCTATTGTGGCCCTGATCAGAATGGTCAGTAGTGGTAGTCAGGCACAATCTAGTTCTTCTGGTCTCAGGGTAGATGAAGCCATGGTTCCTGTAGCCTACTAGTCCTGCAGACTAGTTTCTTCTCTGAGTTTTTATTTTCCTTCTTTCTCTTTTGTTCCAGACGAGCAGAAACCAACAGCTGTATCTTAGACGGTCCCTCACAAGTTTTTAAGATCCCAGGGACGTAAAATATACACATTATGAACTATCTTGTTCATCTTTGTATCCTTGATGTCTAGTACAGTTTAGAAGACAATTGGTCTTTAGTAAACGTTTAGAGATATAATGGCAAACAATTCTCAAATTGTGCATGTTTTCACATACACTCTTACTGAGTCATACCCAAAACCAAACCCACTACCGTCAATAGTCCTCTAAATACATTATATTAACTTTTATTAACTGACAACGGGATAACTTCTACTCAATATGTGTTTGTAATTATTATAGTATAAAAGAAAATTATGCTGAATTTAAACTTAATTCCTAATAAGAAGTTGTTTGTCTATCAAAACAAAAAAGAAATGAACAAGATGGCACTTACATGATTCATAATATCGTTTTTGTCAATACTAAGTAAGAACAGATAATTAAGCCCCTTACTGTGCATGCAGAGGGTTGATAACTGTTTATTAACTATTATGGATGTGGTATAGATAAGAAAAAACATAAAAAAGGTCATTTTAAATCAGCTGATGTATAGCTTCTAGAATGGAATTTTGTTCATTGTGTGGCTTCAAATCTTGAATATAGATTAGACTTGAATAATTCAATTGAACACTCTCTTAAAGCAAAACTCTCTTATGAGTCCTTGAAAGACAATACTATTGGACAACAAGTTCCAGTAAAAACTCTACATTTAATATTTGTAACAATCTTAGGAAATCATTGCTTTGATAATAGCTCCTTCTTGAACATCAGAATTTAATCAGGCAATCTTGCATTGGACACCAGATAAAGTAAATGGATAATTAACAACCTTAGATCATATGGCATGAAATAAATCATAATACAAGACTTCTTCCATTTACTGTCTTCTACAGTGTGATACTAAATTGGTTTGAGATGAATGGTTTCCATCATATGCTTCTGTTGAGGATAAAAACCAGAAAATGACACTATTAATATACTGAAGTTGCCTCATTTTTCAGGAAGATTAGACTAAAGAACCCAGATAACAGGTTTGTAGATTGTTTTTCTGGCATATTAGAGGGTTTTGCTAATGACTACAAGTTTATGGCCATTTATATAAACCACAAAATATGAACGTGGTAAGAGTGTTAAGTAATTATAAAAGTGTTTCTATAATATCTTAACATTTGTTACATACCTATCATAATAGTTTTCCTCTACAAATTATGAAGAAATAAAGTTGATGCTCTAGTCTTTCATAATAAATTCAAATAAACTATATATAAAAACTTTTCAAAGAGGGTTTTAATTCAGCTATTTACACGTTACATGTATTATGGAATAAATTACACATGTGAGATCTTTCCTGATTCTAGGCAATTATTTGAGGAAGAATAATGAAATTTCCTTATGAATAGCTATAATATGGCTGATAAATACTTCACAAAATTTAGAACAACCTAAAATAAGTAATCTAATGGGTGATGATAACATTTTTGTTTGGGATCATGTAAGCAAAAGAGGACATTCTCCTTCTTGTAGGCAGAACTCCAGATTAACATCATTTTGCAGATATGAGTGTCCCTAACATGGACATAACAAACTAATAAGGGAAACTAATTAGGAAGACTTTGGACTTTTGAAGGATCATATTTAAGAGTTATTCATCTTCACAATTCTCCTTCACAGACAGAGGAGCTTAGAGCTTCTATGGAAGAGTCCTGTCTCCAGTATAATAAAATTCATTTCTTAAGGCAGGAGTACAAGAATAAGTTTCTTTCAGTTTCATGGATGGACATAAAAATTTAACATTGAACAAATGCAGTATTGTTAACAAAAATAACTTCTCTGCCCAGTAAGGTCTTGAAAGGTTATGAAAATCAGATAATCTCAAAACATTTTATTTATGTTAGAATTGTACCATCAGTTATGGCTGATTTTATTTTAGCTACTTGAAGGTTTTTTTTTTTTTTTTTTTTTTTTGCTCAGCTTTGTAAGCAGTACAGGTAACAGATGTTAACAGTGAAAGTGCTGAAAACATCAATGCTATTTTCAATAAATAGAAAGGCAAAGTGTTTCAGAAACCCATTTAGATACTCTGAAAGTATTTAAAATACAAGGGGAACATGAGCTATTTGTGGGAGAGAAGTGAAGACATTATATTTTCAAAGGTGCTAAAGTTAATTTTATACCAATAGGTAAAAACAAGGCATACAGGGGAGGCTATGTAACATATTCGATTATTCTTAGTTTAAATGTGACACTAACACACTACTGGATTACTTGTCCTCTGCAAGAATTTGTGTCATCAACATATGCAACAAACCCAAACCTACAAGTAAGAAATCAAGAACAAAACAAAACAAATATCACCCACCAAATAAAATAAAAAGGAAGAACCTACCGCACAGCAAATGCCCTGTGATCCTGCTGAGTCAAGCCAAACACAGTAATTATGAGGGTGGGCATGGAAACCACCAGACAAGGTTATGTTTGATCACAGCATCAGACCTTGCCTCCATGTTTTCTGTTACATTCAGGGCCATAATCACAGTGCCCCATTTAGATTGCCACGTCTGGGTCAAAAGACATATTCAGAGATTTAAATAACCACTCTGAGTAGGAGACAAACTATTGACCTCTGAACATCTTTATTTGCATTGTTGATTTGTATTCAACATGGAATTCATTCTGATCTGAAATAGATGATTCCCAGCTTGTAGCTCTTGGATAATTCTGAAGCAGCAATTTATCAACATGTTGACATTATCCCAATTACATATCTTTCTGAAATTTAAAAAAAGGGCATGGAAAGTGAGTGGTCAAACAGTACAAGGCAGCAGAAGGGACAAGGAACAGAAAATCCCTTCAAGCTAAAGTCTATTTTAATCACCTTGTTATAAAAACTGGAGTATTTCTAAGGATTCAGCCCACTTTAAGATTTGGTGACTCTAAACATTTTATATACATCCTAAATTTTAAATATAGGAATAAATTTTCATTCTTTGATTTCCATATCCTAGAGTCTAGGTAATACAAGGTAGGTCTTATAACTTAGTTTCTATGGTTTTAAGGATTAGCTCTTGTATAATTCTATATACTCTGATCCAATTTAATAATAGAGACAGATACAGGGTACTGTGGTTAATTGTAGAAAATGATTGCCAATGGCTGTTTTCTGAGGTCTGGGAAGACATCTGAAAGATCAAACAGTACACAAAACCAGGTACGGGGTATTGTAATTAAGCATCACAGTTAATGGCTCTCAAACAAAACTCTGCTGGAAGACAGTGATTAGAGACACCTGCAGATTAATAATTAGAAGCATTGAGCACAGAAGCAATTAATACAGGGAAACTCTCCCAGGAGAGAAAAGGCTGAGTAATAAACAAAATAAGATTCTTTCCGAATTCCTATTGTTTTAAAATGTCTGTGTTAATATAGTAACACCAAGTCTAAACTTTTAAGGATGTATTAAAACACATATTAGTTTGCTCTGTAGGGTATTCTTTTAAATTCAATGTAGTAATTAATGTTTTCACTCAGTGTCATCAGGAATGATTGTTTTGCCCCATTCACCAAGTGAGTCCCAATTTGGAGCTGTCAGGGATCAGATATGAGAGCCACAAGTAATGTTTGCTAGGCAAAGCAAAGACCACCAACACTGAATTTATATTTCAATTATTCAGATTTAAAAAAAGAAAACCTCCAAAAACTTAGGTTTTCAAGTTAAAAGCCACACTAACATGTTTAATAAAATACTGACAAGTGAAAATGCTTTACTTTTTTTTTTTTAAGTGCAAGGCTACTTTGTTCTTCCTATAGAAATACATCATTTCAGGGCACTGTTTTTAATACTCAGTATTTTTACCTACATGCCAAAATATGTTCAGCTACACACATTCATCTATTTTGTGCTGACCATCTTTTAGTATCTATTGTGACTACGTATACACATTTCTCCTTTCAAAATTATATCGGTTTTAGCCATCTTAAATACATAATATTCAATTAGGTCTTACTGTTCATTTTCTGTTCCAAGCCGATTGTGAAAGTCCATGTTTTGAGGGTGTGTAGCAAAGGCTAATGTATTCCTAAGCAAAATGGAAAAATGATAAACCAGGCAAAAGAAAGACATTAAAGAACTGCTCCAACCATGTGACCTAATCATTAAAAAACACTTCCAGGGGAAAAATATCAAACATTACAGAAATACAGGTTCATGAATTATGTATAGTCATAAAGGTCCTTGGAAAACATGTAAAATTCAGGCCCTAAATCATTACTTTGAGAACTACTTCTATTATTTTTCTTTGTCTTATAATGAATAATTTGCATTGGAATTCCAATGCATTTATATCCTACAGCAAAATTTACTTAGTCAAATGTGAAAGATATCATATCCCTTTTCTAATTTATTTCTGCTCTAACCTTTTTAATGTTCATGGGGACATATGTTGAACAGTTTACAACATAATGGTTCAAAATTCCGATAACAATAATCTAAGTTGGCTATGAATAAGTATTGTAGATAGGAAAGGTGTTATAAAATTTTAGCTTTAGTATTATTTTCATATTATCTTTATTATTAAATGACTGCTTCAGAATGTCTCACTTTGGATACAGTCCATAGTAGCCTTGATCTCGGCTTGAAATAACCTCAGAGTCGTTTATAGATGTATTCTGCTTGCTGGGTTTACTTCACTGCAATGTCTTTTTATTGTCTTTAAATTTGAATTCTTTTCTTTCTTATTTTTCCAAGAAAGATATTATACTTACTAGGATCGTTTTTGTAGCATCTGGATGCTCAAAGTCTGTTGAGTAGGAATCACTTGGGAGCTTGTTAGAAATGCAGATTCTTAGACCCCACCCCAGGTCTAAGGAAAAAAAAAACAAACCCATTGCCCATTGATTCCAACTCACGGGGGAACCTATAGGATAGAGTAAAACTGCCTCATAGAGTTTCCAAAGAACATCTGGTAGATCTGAACTGCCAGCCTTTTGGTTAGCAGCCATAACACTTAACCAGGCCTATTGAATCAGAATATCCATTTTAACTAGCTCCCCAGGTGATCCAAATGCATATTAAAACTTGAGAAGCATAAGTAGAAGGCACCCAATAGATACTGGTTTAAAAATGAACACATGAATTTTCTCCCTTCTCCCATACCTTTCTTTATTTAACATAAAAGGGCTAATTATAAATGCCATGGAAACTCAACAGAGCACTAAAGGTTAACATAAATAAATGCAGAACTAGAGAAATTGCCCAGCTGAATAAATCTTCTCACTTTGTTCAACTGAAATTTACATTCAAAATGAATAATAATTATATTTGAAGATTATTATTAAATTATCCCTCTATGCATTTTTTTGTTCAAACTGAATACATTAATTCTAGTTTTTATTATTGATTTATTTTTTTATATTTCACAATCTAAAGCCACATTTGTTCTCTAAGACTCTAAGGAGGAAAGGGGAACATGAAGTAGGTAATCAAGAGATTAAATTAAACATTTACCCTGTTTGCTTTTGCATTCTTAAAATGCAGCTTAGAATTTTCACTGGTTATGTTGCAGGCCATCAAAGCCTTGTTTTCTGTTAATATTTTTAAAGTATTTATGGGTGTCTGGATAAGCACCATTGGTGTGCAGAATGATAGGCTACTTCTCCACTATCTGCCCACATTACAAAAAGTGTCTTCTCCCAAGTGATCAAAGAAAATAGGACTAGTTGGCAAAATGTTGACTTGGGAATCTTGGTATACAGCTTTTATTATTGTTCTAACCTAGCTCAGATTTTTGAATTCAGTATTACACTCTAGCGATGTTCTGAAGGTTGTTGAAAATAAAGCAAAGATCAGATTATAGTCCTTTTATTTCTTTTCTTGGGAATGTTTAAGGGAGCCTAAATCCTCTCGCTTGCAAACAAATTACATACCACTAGAACCAACAGGATAAATTTTTGTCAAAGAAGTCTTGATCTTTGTTTGCTGTAAGTCACTAGACACTGATAAAGAGGGAATTACAGGTACATCTCCTTTGTGTCAATTCTTGTTTATATTTCATTTCCATTAAGCTGCTTCCTTTAAGCTGCTTATGGATGTTCCTAAAATAACCAGTTGCTAAGAATATTTCAGTAAAATTACTGTCAGTCAGAGTTAAAAAGTTTATTTCCTTCACTTCTGTATCCTTCTAACGCTTCTTGAAGGCTCCCCAAACGAAGAAAAGTAAAACTGTTCAGGGAGTCAGCAGGTTTTTACAGCGTATCAACTGTGTGTCTAGAACTTTTGAATACACAGGTAGAAAAGACTGGTTAAAAACAAACCAAAACAAAAATAATCAAACAAAAAACTTGTCTCATAAGCTACTGCATGTTAGGAGTAAAAAGGCCCTGGTGGTACAACGGTTCAGTGTTCAGCTGCTAATGGAAAGGCTGGAAGTTCAAACCCGCCCTGCAGCTCTGTAGGAGAAAGACCTGGCAATCTGCTTCCATAAAGATGTTGTGTTGTGTGCCACCAAGCTGATTCCAACACATAGCGACCCCATATGACCGAGTAGAACTTCACTATAGGGTTTTCTAGGCTGTAATCTTTACAGGAGCAGATCCCCAGAGATATTACAGCCAAGGAAACCCTATGGGGCAGTTCTACTCTGTCATATGGGGTCACTATGAGGAAGATTCCAGTGGATGGCACACAGCAATAACAACAACAAAGAGCTGTGTATCATCTTCTAGGCTCTGATTTTCATCCATCTCCACCAACATTTCTCCCTTCTGCATTGCCACTTCCAGTTCTAAAACATTTGTTTTTTCCCACTCTTGGCTGCTCAGTATCCCATAGCTTTTACATTGACCTAGAACACAGAATACAAAATTAATTAGATCTGGTTTCTGGCCTGACAGTCCTTAAAAAAACCCATTGCCGTCAAGTCAATTCTGACTCATAGTGACCCTATAGGACAGAGTAGAACTGTCTCATACGGTTTCCAAGGAGTGCCTAGTAGATACGAACCGCTGACCTTTTGGTTAGCAGCTGTAGCGCTTAACCAGTATGTTACCAGGGTTTCTTGCGTAACAGTGTCATATACTAATAGAAAAATGAATTCAGGTGTGTGTTGTTGGCATATGAGTTGGACTGCTATGGTAAGGCCAGAAAATCTGTAAGAAAAAACTAACACTTAACTGATCTATGCAGAGACTCTTCATTAGCACATTTTTTGTTCAATGCCACTGCTATGAGAAATCCTAACTTTCAAATATTAATTAGTAATACTATTTCATATATTTTTGCATAAAACATTTGAGTCACTTGAGAATATTTGATAACATGAATTTTTTTAATTTTATGGAAAATAACTTCTTAACTAGGATTTGGAAGATCAATCATTTTATTTTACAAAATTTGAAGTTACAGTATTCTGTAGAAATCCATTCCTTAACATTTTAGAATATCAAACAATAATTATTTATACTCTGAGCATACCAAAGTTATTGTCCTGGAAGAAAGTGGTAGCAATTTCTAATTGCAGTGAAATAACAAAAGAATTTGGTGAATTTTACTTTTTACATGCAATTTTTCTAGTTGGGTCTCATTCTAATAAACACTTGAGTGTTTATATTTGCTGTGTTATATTACCCTTATATTTATTTCTTACAGAGTCTGAGAAATCTCAAAACCATCTTCTATGTGCTCTTTACATGGGTCATAGCAACTACAGAGATGAATTTTTATGACCTCTTATTTGTCTATTAATTGGAACAGATCCAGCTTGTAACTGACCCCATGCTTGTAAAATTCCCATTACTCCTTGTATTTATAATAATATAGTCAAAGTGGTATCCTAACCAGATGATGTTTGAATAGCAAAACCATGGGGAAAAACTGATCTTGTTAAATTCCTGCATTCTATCTTCATATTAGTGTTTGTTTATATACTATGTGTAGTAGACAAAACAATGATCCCCAAAAGATGCTATGTTCTAGTCCCCAAAACTTGTGAATATATGGCCAAAGAATTTTGTAGATGTGATAAATTAAGGATCGTGAGGTGGGGAGATTACACTGGAATACCCCTGTGGGCCCAATGTAATCACCAGGGTCCTTATAAGAGGGAAGCAGGAGGGTCAGGCCCTAACAGGAGATGTGATGATGGACGCAGAGGTTGGAGTTAGGTGGGCACGAGCCAGGGAATGCTGGTGGCCTCTAGAAGCTGGAAAAGCCAAGGGACAGATTCTCCCTACAGACTCCAAAAGGAACACAGTTTTGTTGACACCTTGATTTTAATTCCATAAAACCCATATTGGAGTTTATAATAAATATAAACTGTAATATAATAAATCTGTGTTGTTTTTAAGCCACTAAGTTTCTGGTAATTTTTTATAGCAGCAATAGAAAACAAATACACTCTGCATTGCCACTGAAGTTTCTTGTGTCAAATCATTAAAAAATCACAGACAGAATTAATTCTATTAGATATGCAATGTCTCAACCAAGCGTTCCCACTGGGTCAGGTGATCTGTGTTCTAGTCTTAGCTCTGTAAATGACTAACTGTGTTACCTCAGGGATGTAACTTGGCCGTTCTGGACCATATGCCTTCTTCTTGCATGAACAGTGAAGGAATTAAACAAGTTCAAAACCCAAACCCATTGCCTTTGAGTGGTTTCTGACTCATAGTGACCCTATAAAACAAAGTAGAACTGCCCCATAGGGTTTTCAAAGAATGACTGGTAGATTCGAACTGCCAACCTTTTGGTTAGCAGCCGTAGCTCATAACCACCTCCCCACCAAGGCCTCAAACAAGTTCAGCATCTCTCAAATGTTCTATATTAATCCCATGACTGGTTTAAGGGTTTTTCAGTTCATCTTCTTTTAGATTTTTTAATGACCTTTAACTTTAGTTGTTTGACTTCTGGGAAAAATCACCCACTTCTTGCTGTCCAGTTGATTTCAACTCAGCATTCTATAGGACAGAACAGAACTGCCCCATGGGGTTTTCAACGTTGTAGTATTTAGAAGGAGCCCTTGGTGGCACAATGGCTAAGAGCTACGACTGCTAGCCAGAAGGTCAGCAGTTAGAATCCACCAGCCACTCCTTGGGACCTCAAAGGGGAAGTTCCACCCCCGTCCTATAGGGCCACTGTAAGTCAGAATCGACTTGATGGCAACACTTTTAGTTTGCAATCTTTAAGACAGCAGATCGTCTGGTATTTTCCCACAGAGTAGCTGGTGGGTTCCAATCACTGAACTTTTGGTTAGCAGCCGAGTGCTTAACCACTGCACCACCAAGGCTCCTTCTGGGAAAAAACAGGCACATTAATAATGTTTTCACAAATAACCAATGTTTCCTTCTTGTCCTTTAGATTTTTTAATATGAATTTCTGGGATTGGCTGCACTCTCTACAGGATTGAGAATGGATGAGGTAGAGTATAAAGACCCTCTAGCTGTGAAAATTTGTGATTTGGAAAAAAAAAAAAAATGTCATTTCAATCTAACCCCTGGAATTGTTTATGTAGTTCGAGAAGAAATCAGGCCACCCTGAGGATTTCTTAGGGAGATTCCTAGGCAATATGAATGTTTCATTGAAAGTGAAAAGAGTCAAGAAACTTAGTGGTAGCTTGAAGATGAAAAAAATTGTCCCAAGTTTGCCTATGCAAGATTCTTAATGGGTGAGATGAAATGCAGGCTGACAAAAACAGAGTTAATGGTTCTTGGAAGTCAAAGTCATTTTTTTTTTTTTTTATTGGTCTGAAAACAAACAACCAACTTTTACACAGAGTGTTTAACCTACAGCTTTTATTTAACCTAATGGTACTTAAATTCCTTTTCTGAGATTCCCAGGGCGACTTATCTCCTCAGTCAATCAACTGTGGCTGGCCCACGAAGTTGCTCCCCTCTTTACCTTGGGGATCTTAGGGAAATTTTACATTCTTTAGCCTACTTCTGTTATGCTTCTGTTTGGTTCTCTCTCTATTCTATTTATCTTAGCTAGTGCCATTCTCTATTTCGAGGCCACCAGGGTCAATAATCAAATCAAGGAAAGACCGAAGCCTTCTCTATCTGGGTGGTAAATTTCAGAATGACCATTCTGCCTCTGGTGATAGCAATGAATGACTGGGAAGAAAAGATTTGTTCTTGGTATTGGCAACTCTTCTGTCAAATAGGCAAATTTTGCAAGTAAGCTTTCAGAGGAAAGAGTATATTCAAAGTTTGCATGGCTGCTGCTGCTATTGTTTCAATTCTTTCCTTAGAACTTCTGCAACTGGCAGTTCAAGACACATCTAAGGAAGTGAGAAGTGCCCGAAGTTTCCAGAAAGCAAATTGTTCAGTATATTCAATAATTTAAAGAACATTTTTATAAAAGAAATGGTAAAATCAAACAAAAAGTTTTGTTTTCTGATTATGGAAGGAGATTCACTGTTTGTAAAATGTTGAATGCTGCTCAGAGTCTGTACTGACTCAAGCTAGTACATAAAAAATAAAATAACCCCATGGTTTATAAGTCATTCAATACATCCTTATTTTGGTTCTGAAATAATTATAATATTTATGAAGTTTTTTTCCCTTGCCCTAGAGCACATGAACTTTGCCTTAGAAGAGGTTTAAATATTGACTGCTCCATTGTAATGTGACATTTATTAACCTTTGTAATGTTTAATGTGCACTAAAAGTAATCTTAGCATAACATTATTCTTCTGACAAGTAAGAATTTCCTGGATATTTATTAGTCAGGTAAGAGTTAAAAATACAAGACTTTTTTTTTTTTTCCTCATGTAAAAGATACTTAAAATACCAAATGTCATGTAAGTGCTTTGAATGAACAGAATGTCATTTTCAAATAACATCTTTGAAATTGTCTGCACCTAAAAGTATTTATAATCATCATGTTTTCAATGTTTATGTTGATATCATGAATGTATTTTTTTTTTTTTTGGCTACACAGCCATATTGATGACTCTGGTCTATATACATAGAAAATACCTGACAGATGCAAAGGAAAGCCATAAAAGAAAGCACAGAGGACATCTTAACCTTCACTTTATTTTGTTGTTGCTGTTTTTGTTAGATGCCCTCAAGTCAGTTCCGACTCAGCAACCCTATGTACAACAGAATAATACATCGCCCAGTCCTGCGCCACCCTCACAGTCATTGTTAGGCTTGAGCCCACTGTTCCATCTCTTTTAGGGTCTTCCTCTTTTTTGCTGACCCTCTACTTTACCAGGCATGATGTTCTTCTCCAGGAACTTGTGCCTCCTAATAACATGTCCAAAGTACGTGAGATGAAGTCTCGTCATCCTTGCTTCTAAGAAGCATTCTGGCTGTACTTCTTTCAGGACAGACTTGTTCATTCTTCTGGCAGTCCATGGTGTATATTCGATATTCTTTGCTAATACCATAATTCAAAGGCATCAATTCTTCTTTGATCTTCCTTATTCATTGTCCAGCTTTTGCATGAATATGAGGTGATAGAAAATATGACGGTTTATTTACTTCACAGAAGCAAAAATACACCTAACTCCAAATCTTAGATCAATGGGTATGCATATTTTTTTAAAGCAAGCCAACTTAAAAGTGTTAAAAATACACTTAGTTCTAATTTAAAATGTGTAGCAAACTAATGGGAAAATTTCCTGATACCTTAGAGTTTCTTTCTCTCCAAAGCTTATACAGATTGTTGCCTTATTGATTTTAAGTTTCAAAATCTCACATAAGTCCTACTATTAAATTCTCTTCTTGGAATATAATATTTGAAAATATTATGAGGACAAAGAAACAATTGCTCTTGAACAGTTTATCTCTTTCTAATAAGTGGAGTTCCTTAATTTCTAAAGCAGAAAATGAAAATAAAAGATTTGTATCAATAAAAAAAAAAAGACTGCAAAGAAATAAAAATGTTGATTTCTGAGTGGTGGGGTTATGAGTAATTTGTAATTTCATTGTATCATCTCTGTTTTTATGGCTATCTACAATAAACCCTGATTTGCTTTTGTAATTAGCTTTGTCAGGTTATTACACACACTTGCTATTTCAGTGATATTTTAAATGTTTCCACTAAGTATACACTAGCTCTGGCCAAAAGAAAAAACAAAAATCACAGGAATACTTTAGTTGTGCAGAGCTTATTGCTAAATGCACAAATACTATTTTTTTTAGATTACATACCTACAATTTAAGACAGGCTATGTGCAGAATACAAAAAAAAAAAAAAAAAAAAAAATCAAAACTTGTTCTTCTCTGTCGGTGCCTTGATTAATATTTCAGTGACATTTATGACAAATCTGCAGGTGTTACAATTTTCCAAGTTTAGAGCTTTCATTAAAAAGAACCAAAGAAAATTAAAAAAAAGAAAAAAATGATGAAGACTTACTGCTGAGTTGCAGCCCTGTCATTATTTCCGCCAGGTTTCCATCCCTACAGCCATCTGCAGCCACAGCCCTTCGATGCTAATTATACCCACAGTCAGCTCAATTCTGGGGTAACCAAAAGCTGGGCTCCACAGGCTCTTTGAGATCTGCTGTTGTTACAGTTAGCTAGACACATACTTTCTCTGAAACATGTTGGCTGGCATTCACAGTCACAAATCTCCAGATAATAGGCAACCATCAGACATGTTTCTCTGCTCTCAATCAATTTAGTTCATTTCCGAGAAAATTGTGTTTTATCTTTATAGATTTCACAAATCATTTCCTGAAGTGACTGAATGGTTGATTGGATTTTTAGCTAAATAGGTATTTTTCAAAGACAAAATCCTGGACTAAGTTAGATAAAACTCCATAAAGTAGGAGGGAAATTTAAAAAAAAGTAAAACTGAATTAAACTAAGGTATAATTTTTTTTTTTTTATATAGCTATTTAGAGAAGAACCCAAGATAGTGGGTAATAACCAAATTGTTTTAGAGAAAACATCCCTGATTCAAGAGAAAAGCAGATCACTACATATAAGAGAATAAAATAGAGTCACTAAGTCATATATTATTTCAAACCCCAAAACTACTGAATAAACTGAATAACTTCATCATTGCTGTTGATCTCTATTGACACAAGGCTAAATAGCTTAATGATTCTTTATTTAGAAGTATCTATGTTTTATGTACCAGACATTGCGGAAAACCTGGTGGCGTAGTGGTTAAGAGCTACAGCTACTAACCAAAAGGTTGGCAGTTTGAATCCACCAGGTAGGTGCTCCTTGGAAACTCTATGGGGGGCAGTTCTACTCTGTCCTATAGGGTCACTATGAGTTGGAATCGACTCGTTTGCAACGGGTTTGGCTTTTTGGTTTGCTTATGTACTAGACATAGACATCGGCTACCTGCTTGTCAGTTTTTCATACTGTGGTGGCTTGAGCACTGTTATGATGCTGGCAGCTATGACACAGGTATTTCTAATACCAGCAGGGTCACCCATGGTGGACAGAGCTTACATACAAAGGCAGACTAGGAAGAAATATCTGGCAATTTACTTTCAAAAAGTAGCCAGTGAAAACCCTACAGATTGCTGAAGAATATTGTCTGATACTGTGCTGGGAGAGGAGCGTCCTAGGTTGGGCGTTATACGACAGCCACAATGATGTAGTCAAACGTACTAATGATCATGAAGACGGTGCAGGACTGGGCTTTGTTTTGTTGTCATATATGGGATCACCATGAGTCAGAGCCAGCTGAACACAAACTAACAACAACGTAGTTGTTCTACTTTAGGAACACCCCCTTAGTTAATTTCATAATTCCCCTACTTAATAAAACATTTAAATAAGTAAATATATTTTATAACCCAATTTCATTTCTCTGTGTAGGTGGGTGAGAGAGCAATTGGCAGAGTTCCTTTAATTTTTCACCATTTAAATTCCAAAAGAAATGCATCACATTTCTCTAAAAAAAAAAAAAAAGCATTGAAAAAGCAGGTGATTGGAAGATGTGGCAATATTGTGCAGAAGGAGGGAAGCTGGGTCAGAACTAAACTGAAGATAGACACTTAAGATCTCACGTTTCTTACATCATTTGACCTTATCCTTTATCCTTATCCCGACATTTTAAAAATGAGGTAAGATTCATTTTCAGCCATGTAAACCATTTTTGCTAAAGCATTCCTCTTAATTTGGGCGTAAGGATCAATATAATAATTTGCAGTGGGTTTTCTTTTTGTTGGTATATTTAATTTGTTAAATTAATATTTATTAATACTGGACACTGTCTTAGATCCTGGGTGACAAGGATAACGAGACATGCTATTTGTCCTTTAGAATTTCATAGTCTAGAAAGAAACTGGGATCTACTGCAGAGAACTCCCTTGAATTTACAACCAGAGAAAATCTTCAAAGTTAAATTCATACACTGTGGAAACTTGGGTTGACTAGGAAACCAGAACAAGTGTTTCTAAATAACAACCCGTGGGCTTTCCATGAAAGGATCATTTGCGGAAGTTATAAAAACAGAGAAAACTGAGGCCCATACAATGTCTGTTATATCAGACTCTAGAGGTGGGGTATGGCCTGTGAATTTATAAATTTAAAAATGCCTCCAGGAGATTCGGATGCAAGTCAGGTTTGCAAATCACTGCGGGTTCAAAAACTTCCTTCTGTATATACCCAAAGAGGTCAAGTTTGCACAAGGCAACACAGCTAGCTATTTTTGCCAATTTTTTTTTAACAGTTTAGTTTTGCTGTGTGTTTGTTTCACCACTGTGTCTTGCTGAGTATTCAAACAGAGAGTTTTACTTCTTGTCTCTCATATTTCATGCCTCAGAGACAAATACTGGTATAAATGGGAATGGGAAACTGGTGTTTGCCAGTGACATAATAAATCTCAAATACTCATTAAACTTACCATTTTTATGCCCATTAAAAATTAATATCTCCTTTCTTGCATAATTATATTCATTTGTAACTGCACAAACATCAGTAGCACCCATCAACAAAACTTTATTCTTGCTAAATATATATTTATGTATATGTGTTTGTATTGCATACATACACACATGTAGATGGATTTGACCCAGCACCTGTCTGTCAGTTTGTCGTACTGTGGTGGTCTGCATACTGCTATGATGCTGGAAGTTAAGTCATCAGTATTTTTCATACCAGGAGAGTCACCCATGGTGGACAGATTTCAGTAGAGCTCCCAGACTATGACAGGCTAGGAAGTAAGTCCTGGTCATCTACTTCTGAAAATTTGCTAATAAAAACCCTACAGATTACAACAAAACATTGTCTGATACAGGGCTGGAAGATTAGTCCCTTAGGATGGAAAACACTCAAAATACACAACGCTCACTATGGATTTAAGCACACCAATGATGGTGAAGATGACACAAGACCAGGTGACATTTCTTTCTGCTCTACATAGGACTGCCATGATTTGGAGTGGACTCCTTAGCAACCAACAAAAACATGTACTTAATAATGGCTCGAAGCGAACGGGATTGTTTTGTAGATAACAGCTTGCAGCTACATTTAAGGAACATTTTTTCTCCTTATTCTATCTGTACTCGAAGGCTCAAATCACCTCGCAGTTTGTTTCTGGAAACATCACAAGAAGTCAAACATCTGTTCAACTCACTGCATTGCCAAAGCTGTGGTAGGAACTTCCAATCCTGAGTAGAAGCCCACACTGCCCGAGGGGGTTGGAGACCTGAAGCTTTCTCCAGATTGGGGCTCAAGGGCCAATATCCTACTCCACTTGGATAAATTTCCACCTAGGTTTACCCTAATCCAACAGGTCCTACGCTATTGGGTGGGTTATGGGATACCTGAGAGATTTTGTACCCTTGAGGGTGTATTAGTTGGGAGGAAGTCTTAACTGTGTCATAATTATTTGGCATTAGGAATGAAGACTGAGGATGTCTGGGAAATAAAAAATGTTTAAGTACATTTCTGAATAACCCAAAACAAAAACCCACTGCAGTCAAGTCAATTCCGACTCATAGAGACCCTACAGGACAGAGTAGAACAGCCCCATAGGGTTTCCAAGGCTGTAATTCTTTGTGTGTGTGTGTGTGATTTAGGTGAAGGTTTATAGAGCGAATTAGTTTCTCATTAAACAATGCACATATTGTTTTGTGACACTGAAGGCTGTAATCTTTACGGAAGCTGCCTGCCATATCTTTCTCCCTCAGAGGCAGAGCTGCTGGTGGGTTAGAACTGCCCACCTTTCAGTTAGCCCCCGAGTGCTTAACCACTGTGACACCAGGGCTCCCTCATCTCTGAACAGAACCAAATCGAAACCAATCCAAAAAAAACACCTCATTCCATTTCTTGGCTCCCAACATGTGGTCAGAAGGTGTAAATAACCCTGTTATTTTTGTTGTTAGGTGCCATGGAGTCCATTCTGACTCATGGTGACCCCGTACGTGCTGAGTAGAACTGCTCCATAGGGTTTTCCAGACCTTTTGGAAGCAGATCACCAGGCCTGTCTTCCGAGGCACCTTTTGGTGGGTTCGAACTGCCAACCTTTTGGCTAGTAGTTGAGCATAAATAGCCCTGGCAAGTACAAATTTGACTATGAAGACCCCTTTTTTTTTCGGTATGAATGAAGACAATGGAATAGGTTATATTTAAGGATTCTTGTAACTCTGATATTCTTCTTTCAATAGTAAAATTCATGGTACTAAAAACTGAGCTATTAAGACTACCTGGTTTTTAACCCTAACTCTACCATTTACGTCACTTTCAGCAACGTGCTTGAGCTTTCCTTGCCTCAGTTTCTTTACCCATAAAATAAGCATGATAATGGTTTCTATTTCTTAGGGCTTGGGTTGATTAAATGAGTTAATAAATATAAAGCAGTTAGGAAGGGGGGGAAAAAAAGCCTTTCACACAGAGTAAGTTCTTAAGTGTATCTTTTTTTCTTGAATCTTTTTTTTTTTTTTTGGCATATATATCTACATCAAGAGTCATTTGTGGTTCAATGGCAGAATTCTTGTCTCCCAAGCAGGACTTGGGTTCAATTCCTAGCTAACATACCTCATGTGCGGCCACTACCCATCTGTCACTGGAGGCTTGCTTGTTGTTCTTATGCTGAACAGGTTTCAACAGCACTTCAAGGCTAATAAGATGGACTAGGAAGACAGACTACAAAGAAAGGCCTGGCTACGTACTTATGAAAATCAGTCAGTAGGTAATTCTATAGATCACAACAGAATATTGTCCAAGCCACACAACCAATCAAGGGGATGGTGCAGGACCAGGCAGCATTTCTTTCTGTTGTGCATGGAGTTACTATGAGCCATGGGCTGACTTGACGGCAGCTAACAACTACAATATCTATCTCAAACACTCTTGTTAGAGTTTAAAAGTATTCATACAGTTGTAATATTACTGATACACATAATTATTTCTACATTATTCAGTTATGCATCAAAGAAGAGAAATAACACATTAGCAAAATACAAGTTCTTCATTTGACAAATGTTTTTTTGAGCTCCTACTGCTCGATGTTGCAAAATCAGTGTGTGATTTTATACATTGCATAAGTGTAATATGATGTTTAGAGATGACCTGGATACTTCCCTTCATTCCTGTATTGTTATTACTGTTAATTCATTTATTGTTGAAAATATAACCTGGTTTCAATGATTTCTTGTTGAGTTTTTAACATTAATTTATTGGTGATTTAGCAATAGAGTTCACACAGGGTGTCATCTGAACACTGTCTGGATACAGTTCAATATGATGCTATCAGAAATTTATCAGTGCAATTTGTCCTATTTTATACACGGGAAACTGTGATTTGTTTTCTATAGAGATGTTTATATCTCAGTTCAAAGGTATTAATGAATGCAAAGAATGTGTATTTGATATTAAGGACTTTGCCTTTATGCCCAAAAAAGAAAATTGTGGCCAGTTTTTGTTTATTAAGAAGCAATGAATCAAGACACATATGCTATACACAGAATAAAGGTGGAAGATGAGAGGAAGAAAAAATTATTTAGAGCACAGTCCTTGGGCGGACAGATAATAAGTTTGTAATATGAAATCTGAGAAGAAACAGATATTTAGGGGAAGCAAACAAAGATTCGGAAATTAGGGATGTTGC
Organism: Loxodonta africana; assembly: GCF_030014295.1. NCBI lineage: Eukaryota > Metazoa > Chordata > Mammalia > Proboscidea > Elephantidae > Loxodonta > Loxodonta africana. The sequence goes on from NC_087361.1 coordinate 35,662,444, forward strand.
CAAGATGAATCTATATTGAGCGAAAAAGTCATCATAAATTCCAAAATTGAAATATGTATGCATTTGTTGTCAAGGATTTCATTCTCCTTGGATCAACAATCAATGCCTAATGAAGCAGCAGCCAAGAGATCAAATGACATATTGAACTGGGCAAATCTGCTGCAAAGGACTTTCTTAAAATCTTAAAAAGTAAAGATGTCACTTTGATGACTAAGGCGCACAGGTCCAAGCCTTGATATTTTCAATCACTTCATATACATGTGAAAGCTGGACAATGAAAAAGAAAGACCGAAGAACTGACACCTTCGAAGTGGAATGCTGGTGAAGAACATTGACTATGCCATGGACTGCCAGAAGAAGAAACAAATCAGTCTTGGAGAAAGTATAGCCAGAATGGGCCTTAGAAGTGAGGATGGATGGCAAAACTTCATCTCGTGTACCTTGGATGTGTTATCAGGAAGAACCAGTCCCTGGAGAAGGACATCATGTTTGATGAAATTGAGCGTCAGTGAAAAAGAGGAAGACCTTCAACAAGATGGATTGACACATTGGTTGCAACGATGGGCTCAAACACGGGAATAATTGTGAGGATGTTGCAGGACCAGGTAACATTTCATTCTGTTATACCTAAGGCTGCTCTTAGTCATAGTTGACTGGACATAACCTAACAACAACAAAGTATTTTTGTTTGACCATGTGTGAAAATAGGTTGCACCCACATTTACATTCAATGCCTATAAAAATGTATATTATTATTATTTACATAACCCGTTGTTGTCCTGTCGATTCCTGACTCATAGCCACCCTACAGGACAGAGTAGAACTGCCCCATAGGGTTTCCAAGGAGTACCTAGTGGATTTGAACTGCTGACCTTTTGCTTAGCAGCCTTAGCTCTTAACCGCTTTGCCACAGGGACTCCATTTGCATAGAATACTCCTAAAACGGGCTGAATGTACATGGATGATCTACAATGAAAACAAATAGTGTGTATCAGGTGGGAGAGTGGATGATATTGCCTTTAGTCCCATGAGAAGGCATAAGCCTTTGGGTGGTGACAAGGAAGGCAGCGTGTGCCAAGCAAGATTTCTGGCACGAAATACATACTTGGCATTTTGACCATCTGCCTCGAAATTCCGGCAGTCGTGCCGCCATATCCAAAACTCTATGGAGAAAATAATGTTCGCTCTTCTTGGAGTTGGTTTTGTTTTTCTCTTTCTTGCGGCTCATGCAACAAGTTAATTTTTTCCAACAAAATGTAAGGCTTTTTGAGGATGAAATCCACAAGTGTTTTTTCAAATAAATGTTTCTTTTATTTTTAGAAACATTTTCTATTTTGAAACATTTTAAGTAAGTGAAAGAAACCGCTAACGCTCTTCGTCGAAAATTGATGCTAATCTTCTCTGGATAGTCAAGTTCACCTTGGACGCCTCTCTGTCCTGTTCGGCACTGGATATGCGTGCCCCCCCCCCCCATTAGGCTTTAATAATAGTCCCTTTCCAGAGCCACATTTTGTTTTGTCTCACATTTTCTTAAATTCAAGCAATTAAAAGAAACAAAGCAAAACACACAACGTTAACGCACAACTTCCTACAATATAAATAAATCTCTTACAAAAGGTCTCATTTTAAACATGATTCCTGGGTATTCATCCGTCAATAACACTAAACTAAAACTGGTATTCATTTAATGTAGAAATGTCCAGTTAACCTATATTCTTTACTAAAATATGTAATGGATACCTTGTGACAGCCCAAAGGATACGTTTTTCACTGAACAAGCCCAAATGATAAGTTTTTCACTGAAAAACAGGGATAAGTTATTCCCTGCAGAATAAAGGTCAAGTTGATAGTCCATTATATGCCATTCCCTCCTGTCTTAGAAAACTACAGCATTCTAGGCTAGTGTAAATATTCTCCAACCTATAAACAATAAATGTCTGTTGAATTGAACTAACAGCTTTCTTCCGCCCTCCTTTCTTTTGTTTTAAAAGTAAGTGGTGGTCAGGTTTTTTGGTTAAAATGTAGCTACTATCTAGTTGTGAGACAGTTTATTATATATTCCAAGTCACTTAGTGACTTTCCCCTGTTATTAGAAAAAAATGGCTGAACAATTAACATAGAGTTCATTGAATGAGTAAGATCAGGCCCTTGAGAAATTCTCAGGGCACTGGGAAGTAGCAGTTGAGCGGTGCAGGTGTGTCTACTTATAGCAAGCGTGGCTTATGAAAATTATCCTACTTCTTTTTCTTTTTCAACCTGATTATATAGAAACAATTATACTCACGTTTCATTTGCTCTTGGTTTGCCAAAAAGAATAAAATAAAATTAAAAACTGCCAGATTTATAGCACTCAATTCCCCGAAAGAGATAGAATTCTGGTTTGGAAATTTAAACACGTAGAATTGTTTTGGAGAATTACATGTAAAAAAAAAAAAAAAAAGTAATAGGAATGAATTACTTAGAAGAATTAGCTCACAAAAACTGTCACACAGTCTTTCTCTAAACTTGGAGTCTTGGATGGTGCTACATTTATCACTATCAGCTCCCAAATGGATTAATTCCATTTTAATGTATACCAATAAAACCAATTTTATGGCATAGAATTAAGTTTGGCAATAGCCAATGTAGTTTTGAAATAATAATAATAATAACCTGAATAAAATAAGTACAAATTAATATGTGAACAGTTAGGCTAAGGTTTAAAACAAAGACATTATGTGGTTGATAATTACAAGAACCATGGTACATACATGTAGTGTTCTTTCAAATGCTACGGTTTATCTTTAAAATATGAAGTGAAATAACTTCACCAAAACATTGCTCTATTCTTTCTTCCTTCCTTTTTTTCTGAAAGTTTAAAATATTTGTCCATATGAGGTAGTAAAATACATAGAATATTCTTTACCACTTCAAATCCAGAAGTTGTTTGAGGAACTCATAAACAACTTCTTCTTTGATCAAATTAAATGGAGTGAAACAAGCACCCTCAAGGCAGTTCTTAGATAGGAAAAGACCAAATAAAAGAAATTACACTGTAATTTGGTTGGTAAGGCTTAAATAAAGAGTCTATTGAGAAGCTCTTTCAGACTTCAACTTCTGCATAAAAAGTCCAATTTTTATGTTCAAATTAATATAATCATGCCAAAGTACCTACTAAAACACAAGGTAACTTTAACTGATCCGAAAATTCTATTTGCAGCAATAAAATACTTCCAAATTCAAAATGTAATATTGCATTTTAACAAGGAATGAATTTGATCAGTTTCTTTTAAGGTAATTTTGGACAGAGCAGGATTTTCCTTATGGCTTTTAAAATTTCATTCAGCACCGGTAATTAAACAAATGCTTTGTTTACCTACCATGGGCCAGGATGACCCATACCAGTGTCATGTCCATCAGTGACAAATATTTGGCAACCTGGAAAAGCATGAGGAAGTCTGAGTAATGAATTTAGTTATGACCTTGGCAATCTACATACACTCCTACACCAGTCTAGACTGTGTGGAACACAGAAGATTGACTCAGTGTGTGTGTGTGCCCCAGAGAATGTTTGCTGCACTGGCGACAGTGTAAAGCAGTGCTGCCCAAAGTGTGGTCTACGCCCAGGTGTTAGTCTGCAAACGTTTGTCACTGGTCCACAATGTATGTACAGAACATGACAGGAAGCACTGATAATAATTCCAGGCTGTTGAACCTAAGAATCACTTTAAAAATTGGTAGTTTTAATTTGCTTGACTTCGTCTTCTTATTTTATTTTTCTCGAATAATTCATTTTTATAATATTTTACAAAAGTCTTGGATTACAAAAGACTGCAAATGAAAACACAAAATGCAAACAAAAACCTGATTGTTCACCACACCATTTAGAAATGCGACCATATAAATGATACGTTTGCCTATATTTTTGGATATATTAAAAATAAAAGAGAGAAAAGAAAAATCACAGGGTGAAAGTAGAATATGCCTTGAAATTTCACTAGGGAAAATAAACTTAATATTTGACATTTTAAATAACCAGCTTCATTGCTTAATAATTTAAATGAGAATTTTCTGAAAATCTGACCATGCTTTCAGTTCAACTGTGCTTAAGCGGTTAGTTAAACCAATACTATATTGTGCATTACTAAAAAATTGTCTTGACCTTCAAGACATTGCAAAGACTAGCTCCACTTTGGGTCATCTGCCATTTTAGTACAAGTCTATTCTTAGGCTATTGTTACAAATCAGATGGAAATGGTTAATCTGAAGTTTAGGCCATTTTAAAGGCTGATTTTAGTTGTTTATATTCCAACATATACACCACATTTAATAATCTACTCAATTAGTTGTTAGACAACAAAACATTATTTTTGTGGCTGCAGATATCAAACTTAAACACAAATGGCTATCAAGGGATAGATAAATCACTTTTTGTTTATTTATGGCACAATGATGCTCATGTCTAAAGCCCTGTGTGTACCTACAGACACACAATGACAAAGTTTTGATGCATGTCAGAATAAAGGCATATGCTGGGAGTAAGAAATGCTATGATGTCAACTTGAGTCTGGCAATTCTGCCCCAGAGACATAATGGATGAGAAAAACCTGAGCATGGGACATGAAATGCAGAGACTAAGAGGTTCTCATGATTAGTTCTGCGATGTCAGTGGAATAAATTTCCTATTCATCAAGATAAAGTGAAGGAAGTTTGGTACCTTAACTGATAGTCCAGGACAAAGAGAAGTGAAGTGAGAAATTATTCAATCTACTTTCTTTCAAATAGTGAAGAATATTTTACTGAAAATATAAATCAAGGAAATTATTCTCAACGTGCTAAAAACAATAGATTTGTAAACTGAAGAAACCACAGCTGCCTGGTCATCAAATAAAACAAATTGGGAATGGTAGCATTTCCTAATATATTTTAAGCTTTTGTCATTTTAGGAATCTATGGCCCAGATCCTATTAGGTGAGAGCACTTATTCTGGCTTAGTACCTTGTTCAGCTCTATAGGGCAACGTGTAGCACATCACTGCACCAGAGAACTACCCGGGGCTCCTGGGAAATGTTCACTCAACTGGAAACACCACACTCTTTCTTATTAGAAAACTTTGTTTTATGACAGTGGAATTCCTTAAGTCACACCAGGATTATCTTTATTTCAAGAACAAAAATCTTGTTAAGTGTCAACAAAAGGCAATGACTTAACAAAAGGTTAACTCTTTAAGTTCATTTTTAGATAAACAGCCTGTAAAATTTAGATTTTATTGCTTGAGACATTTACTCTAGGGGGGCGTTATACAGTCCTAATGTGTACTCTCATAATTTGTATACATTTATATGTATGTGCATATGTATATATATATAAATTCCATGTTGATATATTTATTTATTGGATTTAATAATTCAACAAATATTTATACAATATAATTTTATATCTGTATTACAGATAAATCATATAAGCTCAACAAGTTCCCAGCACTCACATTCTAAGAGGGAAGACAGATATGTAAACCATAGAGAATTAGAGAATTCTACAAACAGCACAGCAGAATAAGTACTACACTAGAATTTATTATGCATATAAGATACCACATTCTATGAGGGTATGAAGTTGGAAGTAGTCAACTCAATATGATGAAAAAAAAAATACTAAGAGTAATGTCTAAACTTAACCTTAAAGGGTATGTAGGAATTTCACTAGAATGAAAGGGATGGGGAAATATTTCACACAGATGAAAAAGTGTTGCAAACACACAAAGACATAAATGAACAGTAACTTTGAGGAACTGTTTGGTAAATAGGTACAAGGATTCTGTTGGGAGCTAAGGCTAGGTAATTAGGTTGCATCTACATTAAAGCAGTTATTTCCTAGTCCTTCACAACAAGGAATGCTGGTGTTCTACCATGGGAGAATTACAGAAGCATTTTTAGCTGAGAAGCTAAAGATCAGATGCTTATTCTAGAAAGCTAACTATCAGCAATATGGAGACCAAGTCTCATTGCATTAGCTTTTTATCATGATGACACATTAAACTAGGGCAGTAGCATTGACAATGGCAACGGTGAAGAGGAAAAGATATGAAATTGTTGAAAGTTATAGGTGATAAAATAATAAATAATAGAAACTGCTCATCATTCAGTTGCTAAAACATGATTCCCTTCTTCCATCTTGATTTTGGGGGAGCACAAGGTCATCCTTAATAAAGATGCTATTTCCCAGGCTTCTTTTCCATTATCTGTAGCCATGTAAATAAGCTCTAGCTAATCGATGGCACTAGTTTTTGTTTTTTTTTTTTTTTTTTAATAGGATCTAAGAGAAAGCACACTGTGTAGCAGGTTTAGGGAACCATACCTACAAGACAGAAATTGCTTTCCTAGATTAGTCCAAGGGACTGATGGACCACATCTACCACAGCCTCCACCAGACTAAGTCCAGCACAACTAGATGGTGCCCGGCTATCACCACTGACTGCTCTGACAGGGATCAAAATAGAGGGTCCTGGGCAGAGCTGAAGAAAAATGTAGAACAAAATTCTAACTCAAAAAGAAAGGCCAGACTTGCTGGCCTGACAGAGATTGGAGAAACCCTGAGAGTATGGCCCTCGAACACTCTTTCAGCTCAGTAATGAAGTCACTCCTGAGGTTCATCCTTCAGCCAAAGACTGGTCAGGCCCATAAAACAAAACGAAACTAAAGGGACACACCGGCCCAGGGGCAAGGACTAGGAGGCAGAAGGGAACAGGAAAGCTGGTAATAGGGAACCCAAGGTTGAAAAGGGAGAGTGTTGACATGTTGTGAGGTTGCTAATCAATGTCATAGAGCAATGTGTGTACTTAATGAGAAACTAGTTAAGTAATTTGCCTAATTATCACCCTGTAAGTAGTAGTGCCTAGAAGCCTGGCTCCAGTACCTTACTTTTCACCGTAATACTCTACTTCCAGAAGAGAGATGGAAAAATTCAAAAGGTTACGAAGAGACTCAGAATGGTGTTATGGCAGAGAAAGTGGGAGAAATTTGTTTTTTAAAATGATGAAAATATTGAGTATTTCTAAAGTTGCAGAGAAGTTAGAGGAAGAGGACCAGATAAAGACAACTGGATTTGATATTTTGGAGGTCACAAATCACCTTGCTGAGAGCCCTCTCAGTGGAATAAGGATTTGCTGAAGGGAAGGTTCAAGTCTTCCTTCTCTCTCTCTCTCTCTCACACGTACACACACACAAATATGGTTTTAAAAAAGTGAAGAGTAGATACAAAAATGAAGTGAAAGGGCACATCAGTCGTCTGTGAAGAAAAGGTGAGAGACCGTGAGAACAATCTAGTGACAAAGAGATTTGTTGTTTTGTTTGTTTTTAGATAGGAGAGACTTAAGTATGATTTAGTAGGTGTAAAGAAGAGAACTATTTGAAAATGCAGGAGGAAGATGGGAAACCGTTGGATCAAGTTGCAGGAGAAGGTGGCAGACAGTGACATGAAAAGGTCATGTTGCAGAGTTAGCCTGGAACAGATGAAGGTCTGTTTCCTCCTCAGGCTTTGACAGAAGTCAGTGCAACATAAAGAAAACTTGAAAACCATTCAACCTTAAGCATCCTCTGGGAAGGAAAAAAAAATGACAAAATAAAAAAGAATTCAAGGTACCCCATCCTCCATAAAAACAGAATGCAGATGTTCATAATAAAGCTTGGGTCCTAGTATTAGCTCTGCTGCAAGTTAGCTGAGGGAATTTGCCTTCTTCAGAATTTCAAATATCTAAATTTGCTCATTTGAAAAATACTATCATTGATAGTGATTCAACTGAAACAACATTTTGCTGTGAAAAATAGAAGCAAAAAAAAGGCCTTAGAGAAAAGAATATGCTCCATGAATTTATCATAACCAGAAGAAAACGAATAAACTAGAAGCTAACGTGTGGTGTAATGGGAATTGTACCAGACATGGGTCAACCCTGTCACTTCTATGCAGTGTCATGTTGAACAAATAGCTCTCTCACTCTGAATCTTGATCATATCCTTTGTAAAATGAGAACAATTGTCCTTAGAGCAAAGACTTGATTAAGGATCTAACTAAATGATTGATATGAAATCACTTTATAATATGAGTCACTCCACGGTGACAAGCAGTTATTTTGGGAATCATCAAATGTCATTTCCAACTAAAGATAAAAACAGCAACAAGAAATGATGAACAGGTTTCTTGTCCTAGTATCTCAGTGGTGTTGAGATATAGACTTGCCACGGATGTCACATCTCATTTCCTTAGGGTTCTCATGTGTCACAGTTAATTTTAAATAGCAAGGCAGTATTATGAACAAAGGAAGTGGCCTAGGGGAGCATGACTCTGCTGAACAGAGAATGGTTAAGTGCCATATGCTATCCAGCAGATTAGCGAGAAGATGTGTGGCCACCACTGACAGGGTGGGGAAAAAATATTGCTGGAGATTGTGGCTAAGGGAGTTGCAGATCAGTTAATGGGAAATCTTTCTGCTTTCCCCCATGTGGCCTTACCACATCCTTCGAAGTTCCCCTTGGAGCTCTTCAGAGAGATGTAAACTAATAGGCCGGGCCAGGAAGGGAGATAGACTACAAAGATGGAAAGGGAGGAAGTATCAAAGCAAGGGGAAGAGATTGAGATAGGAGGAAGGAAGCAGAGTTCTGTAGAGGCATAAATCCTGAGACATCACAGCAGCATATACTCCACTCATTTTGGGAGACCTGAGGGTAAGCCCAGAGCAAAACCACAGAAAAATCATTCAGTCCTTCCAGACAACCCATCTGAGATATTCCCAATGATATTTCACTCTTGCATATGTCCATATTTCAGAATATCTAACATTCATGATTAAAATCTTACTCCACACAAAACAAAGATGTAAAAGTTTTGGGTATTCCCTATGCTGATAATATTCACCATTTCTCTCTTGAAAGTCATACCTCCATTGGTCAGCATCTCTTTTCTTTCTATTCTGTATCAAGCTCAGTCTTCCACCTTCTGATCTTCTTTTTTACTTTCTCTGATAAAGTGGCTGTTTGGTCCTCATGGAGTTCATTTCCAAGTTTGTGCAACTGATGCTCATATTCAGATTTGAGCCCCAGAACCTCATTTACACCATGGACTCATTTCCAATTGCTTACAGATTTTCTTTGCTTTGCATTGACCTCTACCTAACCAAACCAAACTAAGTTGCCTTCAAATCAGTTCTGACTCGTGGTGACCCCATGTGTTGCAGAGTAGGACTGTGCTCCACAGGGTTTTCAAGGTATGACCTTTTGGAAAAAAGATAACCAGACTTTTCTTCCAATGTGCCTCTGGGTGAGTTTGAACCGGTTAGTAGTCAAGTGCTTCACTGTTTGAGCCACCCAGATACTCCAACTTCTACCTAAACATGATTAAAATAAAAATCTCATCATCCTACCTGTGATAAATTCTCTCCTTCTCATCACTCCATTTCCATCAGCACTGCCATCATGCTTTTTATCTTCTAGCACAGAAATCTTGGAGTTTTCAAGCTCTGTATTCACCATATCTCTCACTGTTCCCTGTAATCTCCAGCAACATTAACACCAAGAAAATGAAGATCTTCTTTACCTGACACTGAACTATTGTGACAGCTTAAATAAACCTTCTTACTTTTCTTAAATCATTGTTTTCATTGTGTCACTTTCCCATTCAAAACACTCTATTAATTAACATGTTAAAAATCAAGTTTCTCTGTCTGGCTTAGCAGGTCCTCTACAATTTAGCATTAGATATCAAATCATATCTTTCATGACATGGTTGGTAAATTAATTTTTTTTAGGAAGCTATTTAGTGAGTTGCTGTTGTATGCAAGGTACTGGGATAAACATAAATATAAATAGCACAGCCCTGTCGTCCAAGAGTTTAAGACTTACTGAGGAGGCAGATGAACAGTGTAGTAGTGCTATGCTCGAGGTATGCAAGGGGTATGATGGGGGATCTGGAAAATGAAAGGAGCCCTAGTGGCACAGTGGTTAAGGGCTCAGCTGCTAACCAAAAGGTCCATAGTTTGCGTGTACCAGCTGCTCCTTGGAAACCCTATGGAGCAGTTCTACTCTATCCTATAAGGTTGTTATGAGCCAGAATTGACTCGACGGGTTTTGTTTTGTTTTGTTTAGACAGTGAGAACCTAATGGAAGTTGGAAATACAAAGAAAAAGTTCCAAAAGAAGTACAGGAATGAACTGAGGCTTGAAAGACAAGTAGAAACTAACCAGAAATGGAGAGAGAAGACGACATTTTAGGCACTGGGGATCAAAAGCTTGAGAACACATGGTATTTTTCAGGAACCATTATTTATGATTATGATTCATGAATTTATGATTATGGCTGGAGTGAAAGTGGAAGGCTATACAGCTAAGAGGTAGACTGGGGTCAGACTATGAAGGGCCTGTGAGTAAAGCTAAGAAACATTTATTTTATGCTGAAAGTGATGGGAAGGTGTTGAAAATTTTTTATGTAATGATTGCATGGTCATATTCATGTTTGAGAAAGATGCCTGGCAGCAAAGTCAGAAAGCAAAGCTAGGGAAGACAAGTTAGAAAACTTGGGTGTCTCATAAAGTCTTGGGCAAACAATTACTGCTTAAAAATAACTACCACCACCACCACAACAACAACAAAAAATTTTTTATCAATGCTGAAATCCAAGGGCTCATCCAAATTGGTTTTGGTAATGAAGATCTGTTAAAATAAAAATATTTGAAGAAATTGTATGTTCACTTTGCAAAACACGGAAATGAACATTTCATTATTTGCAAGCTAAAAGAGATGTTTTAACTGAACAATAGATAAGGGAAATGCCCACTAATTTCCATGTTTTACTCTTCAACTTGTTGGATTTTTTTTTTTTTTCCTTCAGTTTTGTTTGACAGTTGATTGGGAATAGAGATGCATTACTTTACTGTTACATTACATTTAGCTTTTCAGGAAAAGAAGCGGAGCTGAGGAATGCAGATTCCACTTCATAAGAGGATTAAAAAAATATGGACTTCCTCAGTTTTTTACTCCTTGCATATCATACGTGCCATATGCAAACACATTATTTAGAATCAGGATCAGAGAAAACACTCACTGTGTTGGGTTATTAATGGTATGCTGTTCTGAAATCCTCAGCCCACCCCTAGTATAATTCCTACAATGTGTCTGCAAGTACAGGCTTCCTAATGATTTACTGCACTGTTTTCACCTATAAGATTTGTGTGTATTTCTATAGACCAGTAGATAGGCAGCTCTATAAGATATTTAAATACAGCATGGTAGAAGAGTGCTCTCAAATTGTGGTCAACAGACCAGCAGCAGCATCATCAAGGTTCTTGCTAGAAATGAAAATTCTTGTACCCCAACCCACAAACACTGAATGAGACTCTCCCGGGTCAATGTAAAGGTAGATCTGTGTAATTTTACTGCTCTGAATTCTTTGAGCTTTGAGAGGTTATCACAAATACTCACAATAATTATACTGAGCCAGTGTTGTTTCTGGTTGAATCACTGGCACAGTGGTTAAGAGCTCTGCTACTAACTAAAAGGTTGGCAGTTCAAATCCACCAGCCGCTCTTTGGAAACCCTATGGGACAGTTCTACTCAGTCCTAGTCAGAATCAACTCTACGGCAATGGTTTTTTTTTTTTTTTTTAGTTCATGTTAAATGATCTATAAAAAAAAATACCACATTAAGTTGTGTCTTCTGCTCATGAAGCTGCTATGTCAACATGGAGCTGACCTGCTTATCCAGCAGTGGGTACCAGGACATACCATGGAACCAGCACTATACAGTCAAGAAAGGAAATGAAGATGATCAATGTGCATATTTTTTTTCCCCACAAAGTACCCAATAAAACACAGAGATATAGTGCTTTTGATGAATCTGTGAGATTAATTCTTAGTCACTTCCCGCATCCCACCCCTAAGCCTACCAAATATTCGTATTTTATAAATTAGTTGTTTGATACTGACAATTACAATAACTTAGCCAGTGGCATAATGTGCAGGAACCAATTAGAATGCATTATGAATTAAGAAACAAAGCATTTCTTTTTCTTGATGAAAATCAAATAAAAATGTCAAACTGCCGCAATCAGACACCCCAAATATGAATATTCATTGGCAACTGTTCATGGCAGATTTATGAATTCTTTCACCTGCTGTTAGGAGGAAAAAGGAAAACATTAAGGTGCCAAATAAAGCCATTAACATAAGCTAAAAGAAAATACACACAGATGGATGCTGATCTTGGGATTACGCAATCTTATCAAAAAAGAACTATTTCTTTTATATTGTGAAAACATTTACTTTATACAGATTGCAAAGGTCTGAAATTTTAACTCAGTATCCCCTAAAAGCACTCTCTTTTGTGGTTTAGGTAGGAGGGTGAGCCCAAACACCTATCACCACATCGCGGTAAGCCACGTGTTACGAATAAGTGGTATATAAAATATCTACCCCATTCTTTGAGCACCATTTACATCAACAGTTACGTACATTGGACTATTTTGCCCTAAAGAAAAGATTTTGATTAAATCTGAGCGAATAATTTAAACGGATGATCACAAACTACTTCCATGGATTTGTTTTGAAGGTTCAATAATGAGAAACCATATAAAATGCTTACTTAGGCATGTCACGTTACTTATTTCACCATGTATGAATTTCAATTCATTTGTGGAACTCCATTTTCATGAGCATTTTTAGTGCTTCCTCTTTACTACCAGGGTTGGAATGCTACAAAAAAACCTAACATTTCCTGGAGCAGTTCTCCGTTTTCATTTACAGGCAAGAGAAGGATGCACAGAATAAAACTACCCTTTGAATATTTGATTATTCTTTCATATGCAATTTCTTTGCTGTTCAGATAAATTTTGGCTTACCTTTTAAGATTACAACAATGGGTATCTTTCATTGAATCTTTTACATCGGTCTGAGTCTTTTCTCTATTAGCTTATAGTTTAAAGAAATATTTAGTACTAATGAGTGTTTCTGTGTACATTAATCTAATAAAATAGTAGTGGGACCATGAGGTCAAGGGGGATTTGGGCTGAAGTTATACTGAATAATCATAACATGTGAACTAGATATGTGGTAATGGAATCAGTGCATATTTCTACAAAAGGAGGCATTTGAAGAAATTTACAGAGTTCTGAAGCAAGAAGCCATCAGTTGATGTTTCTCAACCATGCCAATAAGTTAAACTAGAAGATTAAGCTGTATGAATCTCTAACTCATTGGTTTGTGTAGACGAAACCAAAGTAAATTATGGTGAGTCCTCAAGAAGTTTGCACTATCGTGCTCATTCACTGTTACCGAGAGTATAAATTCGTGTTACCTATGAAGGATAATATCTATGAAAATTAATTACACATATACTATTTAAACCTGCAATTCCACTTCGAAGAATTGAGCCTACAAATGTGCAAAAGCACATTTGCAAAAGTACATTCAAAAGTATTTGTTTCATTATAGTTTGTAACAAGAAATGACTGAAAGCAATCTCAATGTCTATTAATTGGGCAAAGGTTAAATAAACAGATTCATCCATATACTGGATTACTGGCAGACTTTAAAAAGGAATCAGGTGGTGCTATAAATACTGATGTGGATTGATCTTTAAGGTTAATTTTTAAATTGAAAGAGCAAGGCACAAAACTATATAGCGTACTATAATTTTGATATGAGAGAGAGAGGGGAGAATCTATTTTTCTGTCAATCCACCTATCCATCCACCCATCCACCTATCCCTCTATCATCTATCTATCTACCTACCTACCTATCTATTATCTACCTACCTACCTACCTATCTATTATCTACCTATCTACCTATCGATCGATTGATCGATCAACTGACCGACCGACCGACCTACCTACTCACCTATCTATCTATAAAATCTGTCCAGAAGGCTATATGAGAGACTCAAATCAATGATTGCCTCTGCTAGGTGGCTGGGGTAGGAATTCAGCATACTTTCTGTTCTGCCTTTTTGCAGATTTTAGATATTGTATCATGTAAATCTGCCAGGTAAAACAACAAAATTTTATGCCAAATAATTCATTTCAAAATTATGCTGCATTAGGAAAAGCATGGGTTAATATCTACATAGAAGAAATGACCATACCTTAAAGATCAATATGTTCTGCACTAGATAGTCTGGGAATATTTCTCCAGTGCTCTTTGATGTGTTTGCAGTTTTATCCAATCAGCTACATATGCTTCACCTATATCTTAAAATCTTGGGACCAATGCAACCCTTTTAATTTGATTTAATATTACACACGCTTTGAACACAATTTTGTAAGCCTGCATGTATCCCCAAATTTACAATAAACCTGGGGGACATATTTACTGGATCGACTCAAAGGTCATTCATGGAATCCTGATGCTGGAGGAATCTCAGGAATCCCTCATTTGTATAATGATTTAAAAAACGTAGAAGCTTTAAGTACTTTTTATTTTCATCCTCAAACTATATACAAAGAAAGCCTGTAATCATCACTTTGAATAAGGCTTAAATGTAAATACATGAGCTAGATTGAAATTTGTGATTTGCTCAGGAACACTTGCAAAAGCCACACATCTAGAATCCCAGGTGGCCACCTCCCCAACTCCTTTTTAGTCATTGTGTGTCTTGGCAGCAAGTCCCTCATCATGGAAAAAAGAAAAAAAAAAATTCAAATACCAGCCTAAAGAAAGCAAAATGGAAGCTAAATACTAGAAAGAGAGTTATATACACATGATATGGGGATATGCTATTTTTCCTTACTTGATACTAGTTTTCAGTGGTGTGGTGAGGCATAAATCTTAATATGCATCCATCAAAAAATAAACATATGGCCTAAGAGAGTATGATACTACTTACAATGGACATAATTCCTTATTAACTTCTCTACTTGTTTCAAAGCCACTATGCATATTTCCCAGGGAACACCTTGTCATGCTTTTATGCATGTACATATAGATTTTCACTTAGTGTTATATTTACACTAATGATGACAATATTTTAAAATAATAGTGAATACAGTATTAACTGCAAAGCTAAAAGTGGAACTGGAAGGATGGAAGAAATGTCAATTTTATAATTACTACAAAATAATAAATGCATATAATTACTCCATAAGTATGTTATTCTTAACATAATGTCTCTATTTTCCTTTTAGATTGGAAATTATTTATGTGGAGGAAAGTTTCTTTCCCTTATTTTTATAGTTTGATTGAAGCTTCTCATTTTCTCTCTCTCAAAATGCTTAAAAATAGCATAACAACTCTTTTCTTTGCCCTCTTCTGATGAATTAAATATTCAACAACCTTCAAGCATCCATTACCCTTGAGATGACATCATGGTCTCAAGAACACTCCTCTATGCAAATTAACATAATTATGACACATCTAGAACACAAAGATCCTACTTGGGCAAAGGTACCTCTACCGGAGCCTCTGCTATTAAGGGGTCAGGATTCAGGTTTAAGTGGTTCAGGGTGTTAGATCCAGCACTTTATTTTTAACAGCTGGGGTAGGTGGCGGGTGGGGGGGAGGGGAGAAGAGTATGCTTTCCCTTTAATTAACAAAAGCAGAAAGATGAATCTATGAAATCCATATTCAGAGGATGTGATGGGGAAGAATATTCTATAACAGCTATACTGGATATCAAAGAAACCACTTGCCAAAAAAAAAAAATCTTTTTTTTTTTCCAGTTTTTGAAAGGAAAGAAAACAGCTGATGGATAAAAAGAAGAGCTTTCAGATGGGTGTCCCATTTGGGGGGACAACGGTCTGTGTTCATTATCAGTAATGATTCTGTTGGCTCATCTGATTATAGAGCTTACCCTAGGTTTTATTTCTAATGGACTCCAGGTACCCAAATGAGTACATGAAAACAACAAAAAGAACAAGGACAGTATTTACAAACAATTATACAAACTCTTACAGAGAATTTAGGAGTCCCTGGGTGAAACAAACAGTTAAGCACTGGACTACTAGCTGAAAGGCTGGAGGTTCAAACTCACCCACAGGCACCTTGGAATCCCTGGCAACCTGCTTCTAAAGGTCACACCCTTGAAAACCCAATGGAGCAGTTCTACTCTGCACACACGGGGTCGCCATGAGTCGGAATCGACTTAAGGGCACTAACAACAACACAGAAGACTTACCATGTGCCAAACACTGTTCTAAGTGTGCTTAGGTTACTTTATTTACTTCTCACAACCACTTCGTGATGTAGGTACTATTACTAAACAATTTACTGGTGAGAAAATCGAGGTGCGTAGGGTGTACTTATCTTGCTCAAGGTCAAGCTGAGTTGGGGAGTTGAATCCATAACAAGGAAGTTTACACACTTCTTCACTGCACTGAACAACATAAAAAAGACATTTAAAATCACCTTACATTTTTCGAAAGAAAAGTCACATGGATAAATGGGTAATAATTATCCATGAATTCATTCAACGGATATCTGTTAATTACTTCCTTGTGTGCAAAACACTGTTAGGTATTATGACTGGATGCGGATGCAAACAAGAAAGATACAGATGACGAACAACACAAAACTTAATAGGCAGGTAAGTTTTTTTTTTTTTTAATTGCTCTACTTTATTATTCTAAATAGCTTATATTTACATCAAATAGAAAGATTAAAATGTATGTAGTAAAGATCCATTGCACTGGGCAAATCTGCTGCAACAGACCTCTTTAAACTGTTGAGAAGTAAAGATGTCACCTTAAGGACAAAGGTGTGCCTGACCCAAGCCATGGTGTTTTCAATCACCTCATATGCATGTGACAGCAGGAGGATGAATAAGGATGACCGAAGAAGAACTGACGCCTTTGAATTGTGGTGCTGGTGAAGAATATTGAATATACCATGGACTGCCAAAAGAACGAACAAATTTGTTTTGGAAGAAGTGCAACCAGAACACTCCTTAGAAGCAAAGATAAGCATACTTTGGATGTGTTATCAGGAGAGATCGGTCCCTGGAGAAGGATGTCATGCTCAGTAAAGTAGACGTTCAGCGAAAAAAGGAATACTCTAAACGAGATGGATTGACACAGTGGCTGCAACCATGGGTTCCAGGATAACAACAATTGTGAGATGGTGCAGGAGTGGGGAGTGTTTCGGTCTGTAGTACTTAGGGTCGCTATGAGTCAGAACTGACTTGATGGCATCTAACAACAACATGTAGTAAAGAAACTTTTGAATTTTTTTGTTATTCTCATCTATATATTCTTGCACTCATTATATTTAAAAGAGCTTTATTAGATTATTTTACAATTTCACTCTAGGTTGCATATCTATGTCACTTCCCCCATTCAACATATGCCTAATTAATGTCCCCTAAAACAAACCCTGGGTGGTGTAGTGGTTAAGTGCTACAGCTGCTAAGTAAGAAGTAGGCACTTTGAATCCACCAGGCGCTCCTTGGAAACTCTATGGGACAGTTCTACTCTGTCCTATAGGGTCACTATAAGTCGGAATCGACTCTACCACAATGGGTTTGGTTTTTTTGGTTTAAACAAATCCTCTGATCTGCCTCAATTTCTAAGCTCACAATGCCTGAACACCCCACTCTTTTGGCTAACCTTCAGATTCCCTCTCTACTATGAAGTCATCCCGGAAAATTCATATCTAAATGATTTTAAAGCATGTGGCGAAACTATTAACTTCATATCAATTGTATTCAATCACATATTGACATGTTTTCTGAATTCTTCAGGTATTCTTTCTTGAAGACATGTCTGATTTAATTGGTTTCTCATCCAGAGCAGCACCATCCAATACAACTTTCCGCAATGATGGCAACATTCTGTGTTTATGCGGTTCGACATAGTATCCACTAGACACATGATTATTGAGCACTTGAAATGTGGCTAGTTCAACTGAGTTAAATTTTAATTTAATTTGATTTTAATTAATAAAAACTTAAACTTAACCACATGCGGTTTATACAATACAGATCTATAGTATTATATGAAGAACAGATATTTAATAAACTTTGTTGAACGACTGAACGAATGAATGACACACACAAAAGTTCTCAGATTCTTAAGAGTTATTTATCTGCACTCAAACTTTCATTTTGATTTGCATTTCTCTAATGACTAATGGTCCTGAGCATTTCCTCATGTATCTGTTAGCCACCTGAATGTCTTCTTTGGTGAAGTGTCCATATTCTTTGCCCATTTTTTAATTGGGTTATTTGTCTGTCCTTGAGGTTTTGCAGTATCTTGTAGATTTTTGAGATTGGATGCTGATCGGATTTGTCGTAGCCAAATTTTTTTTCCCAGTCTGTAGATTGTCTTTTTACTTTTTTGGTGAAGTCTTCGGATGAGCTTAAGTGTTTGATTTTTAGGAGCTCCCAGTTATCTAGTTTCTCTTCTGGTGTTTGTGCATTGTTAGTAATGTTTTGTGTATTGTTTATGCCATGTATTAAGGCTCCTAGCATTGTCTCTATGTTTTCTCCCATGATGTTTATCATTTTATATTTTATATTTAGGTCTTTGACACATTTTGAGTTAGTTTTTGTGCATGGCATGAGGTATGGGTTTTCTTTTTCTTTCTTTTTTTTGCAGATGAATATTCAGTTATGCTAGCACCATTTGTTAAACAGACTGTCTTTTCCCCACTTAACTGACTTTGGGCCCTTGTCAAATATCAGCTGCTTATATGTGGATGGATTTATGTCTGGATTCTCAATTCTGTTCCATTGGTCTATGTGCGTGTTGTTGTACCAGTACCAGGCTGTTTTGACTACTGTGGCTGTGTAATATGTTCTAAAATCAGGTAAAGTGAGGCTTCCCACTTTCTTCTTCTTTTTCAGTAATGCTTTACTTATCCGGGGGCTCTTTCCCTTCCATATGAACTTGGTGATTTGTTTCTCCATCTCATTAAAAAATGTTGTTGGAATTTGGATTGGAATTGCATTGTATCTATAGATGGCTTTTGGTGGAATAGATATTTTTACAATACTTGTTAAGTCTTCCTATCCATGAACAAGGTATGTTTTTCCACTTATGTAGGTCTCTTTTGGTTTCTTGCAGTAGTGTCTTGTAGTTTTCTTTGTATAGATCTTTTACATCTCTGGTAAGATTTATTCCCGAGTATTTTATCTTCTTGGGGGCTGCCGTAAACGGTATTGATTTGGTGATTTCCTCTTGATGCTCTTTTTGTTGCTGTAGAGGAAGCCAACTGATTTTTGTATGTTTATCTTGTAACCTCATACTCTGCTGAACTCTTCTATTAGTTTCAGTAGTTTTCTGGAGGATTCCTTAGGGTTTTCTGTGTATAAGATCATGTCATCTGCAAATAGAGATACTTTTACTTCTTCCTTACCAATCTGGATGCCCTTTATTTCTTTATCTAGCCTAATTGCCCTGGCTAGGACCTCCAGCACAATATTGAATAAGAGTGATGATAAAAGGGCATCCTTGTCTGGTTCCTGATCTCAAGGGGAATTCTTTCAGACTCTCTCCATTTAGGACGATGTTGGAATTGTATCTATAGATCCCTTTTGGTAGAATAGACATTTTTCATCAAACTTTCATTTTGGAAATTATAACGAATCACTTATGGAAGCAAATGTTCTGGAAATGTATAATCTTTGAATCATAAAATTAGCCAAACCTTTATTTGACAAATAAGGGAACACTGAGTCAGGGATGACAAATATCCTTGTCTCTGAGCTTGATTTTAGAGAACAGAGGGCTAGAAGTCAGGTGTCTTTATTCTCAGGCCAGTACTTTTGCCATATTATCCTGAAATTTTATGTTTCTTTTTTTTTTTAACCTCTGTGTGTGATCTGGAAACCCTGGTGACATAGTTGTTAAGAGCTATGGCTGCTAACCGAAAGGTCTGCAGTTTGAATCTACCAGGTGCTCCTTGGATACCCTATGGGGCAGTTCTACTCTGTCTGATAGGGTCTCTCTGAGTCAGAATCAACTCGACAGCAAAGGGTTTTTTGGTTGATGTGTGATTTACAGCTTGTAAGCCTACTGTAGTGTCTTGTTTTGGAATGGCCTGAAGGGAGACCCTGAGACAAGGATTTGAGTACAAGTAGTTTATTTGGAAGATATGGAAGATACAGGTAGGGGAATGATACAGTGATGGGTAGGGGGTAATAAAGAGCCTTCTTAAACCAGATTCTGTGAGCTCTAGAGCTTAAACCCCTGGGGAAAATTCTGGGATACAGTTTAAAATGCCTGCCTCAGAGTTATCCCTGTTCATGGGGGTGAGTGAGGGAGCTGGAATATTCATTTGTCAGATCCCAACAGTCAAAGTTCCTGGGCATGTGGAAATCAGCAAGCAGAGTCTAGTGAGGAGGTAATACTCATGGCACATCTCCAGGTTCTAGTCTACCAAGTAGTTAGCACAGGACTAAGCTATAGTAGTTGTTCCATAAAGACTTGTGTTAGTGATTATGTACAATTTGAGGGATATTATGTCATCAAAAAGATAAGATTAAATATAACTATTTTCTTCTTTTTAACCATAAAATCTTAATGGACTAAGAGCTTTTAAAGATAGATAAAATATTACTTATCTTTATATCTCTTGAGCTAGCAGTGTGCCTAACACAAAATAAACGATTTCTAAATTATTAAACCAAAACCTGTTAATGTGGAGTCAATTCTGACTCATAGCAACCCTATAGGACAGAGTAGAACTGCCCCAACAGGGTTTCCAAGGAGTGGCTGGTGGATTCAAATGGCCACTCTTTTGGTTACCAGCTGAGCTCTTAACCACGCACTTCCAGGACTCAAGCAGACTACTGCTTCTACTACTCTTAGAACTAAGTACTAATTTAGTGCCAGTTCTAAATGAATTTCATACATTGACTTACTTAATCCTGACCACAATACTAAACCGCTTGCCACTCAGTTGATTCTGACTCATAGGTGATCCTGTGTAGAACTGTGCTCCATCGGGCTTTCAGTGGCTGACTTTTTGGAATTAGGTTGCCAGTTCTGTCTTTTGAGGTGCCTCTGAGAGTAGTCTAAACTTCCAACGTTCTGGTTTCCAGCCAAACACATTAACCATTTGCACCATCCAGGGGCTCTCACCACAATATTAAGCCTATGTACCGTCATGATTGAATTGTGTCCCCTCAAAATATCTGTCAACTTGGCTAGATCATGATTCCCAGTATTGTATGATTGTCTACCATTTTGTCATCTGATGTGATTTCCCCATGTGCTGTAAATCCTATCGCTATGATGTAAAGAGATGAATAAGCAGCAGATATATTGATGAGATTTACAAGATAAGATAGTGTTTTAAACCAATCTCTTTTGAGATTTAAGAGAGAGAAGTGAGCAGAGAGACATGGGGACCTCATACCACAAGAAAGCATCTCCAGGAGCAGAGCATGTCCTTTGGGCCCAAGGTTCCTGCGCAGAGAAACTCCTAGACCAAGGGAAGATTGATGACACAGACCTTCCTCCAGAGCCGACAGAGACAGAAAGCATTCTCCTGGACCTGACACCCTGCATTTGGACTTGCAGCCTGCTAGACTGTGAGAGAATAAATTTTTCTTTGTTAAAGCCATCCACTTGTGGTATTTCTGCTATAGCAGCACTAGATGACTAACACATGTACTATTTGTTACCATAAAATTATACTAAATAATGGCACAAATAGGTTTTTGTTTGTTTTAATTTTGGAAGAAATCAAGATATAAATTATGATATTTTCTAGTTAGCCTTTGTAATTGAATGTATTACTATTCCAATTTGGGAGGTCTTTTATACTGGAAACTTTTGTTTTTGAAACCAGGTGCTGGGAGCTTAAGGAATTTTGCTCCTCTTATGCATCTCTGTGTTTAAAATCACCTACAAAACAGTGTTCTGAAATGTATAACATAGACTTGGAAATAAAAGAAAATCAGAGTTCAGGAGAATACATAGATCTGGAAAGAAAAATGTACTACTTCTCCCCCAAACTTCATTAAAAAAAAAAAAAATGAGATACCAAGAAACTTGCAATCACCATCAACAACACACACTGAACATGCAATGCGTGTATTAGACATGATGCCTCTGAGAAGCCATTTCCTTGACAGGCTTCTAAGTTATGTCCCTGCTGGGGAATAAATGTCTATATCATAGTATAATTTTACTAACCAGAAAGTAATAAAATGGTAAATGTCTGTCAAAATTCTACTGCCTTAAGTATATAGCCATTTAGGAAACGGAGTGAAATGCGGATAAAATTGTTTACTGTAACAATTAAAATTAATTTCTATAATTTCCATTCAAGTTGGTTACAATGAATCCTTTTTGTTCTTTAAGTCCTTTGTTCATCCCCTGTTACCAAATATAAAATGTTGGCATGGTTCTAGTCCAACCACAATAGTTAGAGGTACATAGAATCAGTGGTTTTCTGAAGCCTGTTGGTATCAGCTCGGCTTGCTCAGCTGATTATGCTTGTCACTTCCCAACTCCATGTTCTGTAACTTCATGATGGTAGCTTAAAATTGGCCCTGGTGGGAATAACTACACCACAGAAATCGTAAATGCTACAAATCTGGTACCCTCTCCTGTCCCATCATGTTGTTAAACATTTAACAGCATCACTTACTAGCATACCAGAGCAAAGCAAAGATTATGAGACATACCAAAATTCATAACTATTTTAGCCCAATCTAAGGTTTATTTGTAGAAGCATCTATCTATGCAATATATTGCAGTTGTTCTTAGGTGCCATGGAGTCGGTTATGACTCACAGCCTTCCTATGTACAACAGAATGAAACACTACCCATTCCTGTGACATCCTCAAAATCATTGCTATGTTTGAGCCCATTGTTGCAGCTACTGTGCCACAGTTAGATGACCAAATTGGTTCTGGAACAAAAAAGAATGTATCAAGAGATGAGATGTTATTTTACACAACGATTGGGTCCACAGCATGAGAAAGTATTGGTATAAGGTAATTCTCAGACTGAGATTTTTATTGCCATAAAATTTCTTTTTCTCTAATTCTGTGACCATCACAGCTTTTCAACTTTTATGATGTCAATAAAATAATTTTTAAGAATATCTCACCATCACTTTTCATCCTAATTTCATGACTAAAAGAACGTTTAATGCTAAAAAGTGAAAAAAAAAGATATAATATCAGAATAAATTACAATTCTTCCTAAGAAAGAAAAGTTTGCATTCTTACACCACCATTTTGCTTTGTGTCATTAAAATCTTTGTCACAAGCTGGACTGGCACTTTGGAACCCCGGCAGATACAATTATATTAATTTTTGTTAGTAAAGAAGTCATCAAAAGAAGATAGGAAGAATATACTGGAAACAGGTAATATCTAGCTTTGAGCAATGGCGACGGAGTTGAGAGTGCCAGACGTAACACTGAGTCCCACTGGCAAAGGCCAGAGAGTGTCTACAGCTCTTGTAGCTGGGATTGACTTTCATGATTATCTACATTCCTGGTTTTCTATTTATTATGTTCACTCAAGTAGGTGTCTTATAAGAATTTTTTCATTACTAATTTTGCAGGAAAAAGATGTCAATCACCAAACACAGGTATGTAGTCTCCTTACCAGTTATTTCTCATTAAAATTAATAATCTGTCACCCTGATTTATCCATTAGTCTCTTGTATATTTCACGTAACCTGACAATAAGTAGTTTCAATGTGAGCAAAATGAGAATCCTACCTACAGATAAGGTGAACTAATTTAAGCCTTCCCTGACCATACCGTCCTGATAAGTAGATGATGTGACATACCCTGGAATCAACACTGTCTCATCTCCTTCAAATGATGATAAATATTATTTCCATCCATTTGAAAAATGTTTACTTTTTGAAGGTGAGATTGGATATGATACTTTTCTTAATTACTTTCAGAAGGTTATTGCCAAAAACATTTAAATGTTTTGTCGTACTTCTGAAATGTAACAGGGGCACCGTATGTATTGTCATCCTGCCTTCTAATCAGAAAGCGAACACATAAGAAACAAAAAAAAATTGTACAATAGCAAATCAACCATGTAGACATCGTACCTTTGGCGAACTTAACAAAGCAGACCCATAGCTCTAAATCAACCTTGAATTTGCTTCTGTAAAAGAGAATTATTATTGACATTTCCAGCTTGAGGGGCCACTGAGAGTGAATAAGTTGATTGTTGTTCAATTATCTAATTAAGTTCCAGGAAAGATGTGAATTACAAAGTCAGCCAGCATCTGAACTGAATTATAGGAACAAACCAACATCGGTCAAAAAGTAGACTGCAATGATCACTGACATATAGCATAGATTGACTCTCTTTGTCAGCTAGTGTATTGATAGGAGAAAATGTAGAAAAGTGATTCCAAACTTTTGAGTTAGAAGGAATGAAAAAAAGGAGACAAAACAACCATGAACAGTTCAGTAAATTTAAGCATGTAGGTTATTTTAGCTATGTGATCTCTGAAGAGCCAGTAAGTACGTCAAAATACAGAGGAATGTTCTTCCAAAACTACTTCTGACGCAGGCAACGGTATTGAGGATTGAGAAAAACAGTCAATTGAAGAACTGGATCTTCAAACTACCATTTAAAGATACAAAGGCAGAAACATAAGGAGTCCATCTTTCAGGTTTTCAGATTTCTTAGACAGGTTAAGATGTTTACTATATGCATATTATGAACATAATTCAACTAGTACAAATAGTAAGAATGTCTGCACAGGATAATCTGGGCAGAGTATCATCCTCAAAGCAATAAGGCATGAATAATCTACATGAAGTATTTCTTTCAAAACTAGTATATTTGTAAAGAACAAAAACAACTCTTCTAATTACCAGTATGGAAGAATAACTACTTTGTTAACTACCAGTGAAGTATATACGCATCCTTTATGAGCAATTGAATCTATGATAGAATGACAGATGTGACAAATCAAGGGAGAGCAATAGATCCAATATAGTTTTATTTCATGAAGGTTTCAGTTTTATACCACATGCCTAAAGTCATCAATAAACTGGAATATATTGCTTTGTTTCAACCACTATTAGGTTATACCATAGAGCTATAGGATTATAGTCAATGAGTTGTAGTTGATGGGCCATTGCCAAGTTCAAGTGACATAAGTAATGTTTCACACTGGTTGGCTCCAGACCTATTGTTGAGCATTTTAATCAGTGACTTTGATGATTGAATCGTGAACATGATCATTAATTTTACAGATAGCTTGTGGAGAGTGACATCTCCAGCACTTCTGAGAAGAAAAAAAGAGAGAGAGAGAGAGAATATAAAACAACCTTAGGAAATTCTACAAGTTGTCAGAATTAATTATGATAAAATTCAATAGGGACAAATGAAGTTTATCTTGTTTACCGAAAAAAATTAAGGAAATAGAAAAGTGAGGAAATGCTATCTGTATATAAGCACGATTAAAGAAAGTCTAAAGCACTATAGAAAGGGGTTAAAAAGGCAAATATGGATCCACAACGTACTGCTGTGTTTAAAGGAAGTAAGAGACTTAGTTACTTGAGTGAGGTAATGACAGTATGTAGTTGTGGAAAGAGGGTTTGGTTTGGAAGATCTGGGTTTGCATCCATGTTTCACCACTTCCCTACTCTGAGATCTTAGGCAAAGCCATCTCTGAATCTCATTTGAAACGTGGATATAAAAATATTCCCTAGATCAATTAAACAAAAATGATTGAGGTAAATTATTTTAAAACACATAAAACCAAACAAAACTACTGGCGTCGAGTGGATTCTGACTCATAGTGACCCTATAAAACAGAGTAAAACTGCCCCATAGGATTTCCAAGGCTGTAAATCTTCACAGAAGCAGACTACCACACCTTTCTCCTGTGGAGGGGTAGGTTCAAACTGCGAGCTTAACGGCAGCCGAGTGCTTAACCACTGCCACCAGAGTTCCTTTTAAAATTACATAGTGAATTTTTTATACTAATGTTAGCTGCCTTCTATTTGGCTCCTAATCATGGTGACCCTATGTAAAATGGAACAAAATGTTGCCTGGTCCTGTACTATCTTCATGAACCTTGGCATATTTGAGTTAAGTTGGATAATATTCTGTCCTGATCCACACGATTTTTATTGGCAAATTCTTGTAAGTAGATGACCAGGCCTTTCTTTCTAGTCCGTCTTAGTCTGGAAACTCCATTGAAACCTGTCCAACATTCGTGACCTTGCTGGTGTTTGAAATACACCAGTGGCAGAGTTTCCAGTATTATAGCAACATGCAAGCCACCTCAGTATGGCAAATTGACAGACTGGTGGTGGATAGTAATGTTGGTTATTGAAAATTATTGTTTATAAAAGTGATAATAGTATATTATGGACATTTTGTTAGTATCTTAGAATCTACGGAGGGCTAAAAAAATTTCCAAAGAACGTAGGTTACATGCGCTATTAGAAGTAGCTAAATTGAATTTGAATTTTCTATTTCTTAACAAAAAAGTAACGAGTCCAATACCTCAAGAACACAAGTAGGAAGTATAAGCAGTTTTACACTATTAATCCCAAAGTTGTATTGTGTTAACTATGGTATTGGAGACTTAACATTTGTTCTGAACCAAGGTTATTAACTTCTGGTCGGCTATGAAATCTTTGATTTTGAAAGTTTCAAAAAAGAATACTATGTGTTTATTGGTTTGAGAATGTTCAGATAAAAATGGTTTGGATATTGTCTAAAAGATTTTTCAGAAGGCCTTCAGGCTTATTAGGTCTTTTTCTTTTTAATTTTTTATTTTTTTAATTTGCTATCCAAGAGTTACCAGTTATTGGCTTTATGTAGCCTGAAATCACTACTCTGTTGATTTTTCTAACGCATATAATAAAATATGCTAGTTTATAAAAACAGGCTTTTGTTTCTCCTATAGTCTTAGGCAGGAGAAGGAGATGACAGTGGATAAGGGAAATCTCTCTATTTTTAGTGCTGTGATAGGAAAAAAAGAATCCTGTATAGCTCTTAGGAGACTTATGCTTTCAAGAGACACAGATAACTTTGGAATCATAAGGTATTTGCAAAAAAAAACAAACAGAACCCCAAATTATATTTTGAATAAAACACATATGGAACTAAAGTTTTGATGGGGTCAGAGTAGAAGTGAGGCAAGAAGAGACACCACTGGGGTAAAAATATGGGGCCTCAAGTTCATTTATACAACGTTAAAATAAATAAGCATTTTTTTAATTACCTGTTTTTTTTTTTTTTTATGGTTTTTACTTACTGCCACTCTATGATTTGAAATCCACAGCCTTGATGTGAGAAGCCATGCCTCCTACTGAGTTTAATTAGCATATAACGTTTCCTACATAACATAGATCCTTCCGTATATTCTAATTTATCGGCATGAAACTTACAGAGCCAGAAGAAATCTGTTCAGGAAGATTAAAAACCGTATTAAATTCCCAAGACGATACCATCATTTGTAACAGTCACATCAAAACCAAACTCATGTTTACTCAACTCCAAACAACACTGCATGAGGCATTTTGTCCCCAAATAAACATGCTATTTATTTAAATAACGTATGTGTTGGGGAAACAACAAAACCGATGCCAAAGTCCCTTAGCAACAAGGAACTAGGATGCTTCTGAGAAGATTTACATCACTAAGTCACTAAAATAACCTAAACCCATCAAAGTTAGAACTGAAATACTTAATATTTCAACAACTCCACCTTACTTTCTGCGCTTAAAACGATACCAGCTTTTTCTTTTCTTCTTCTCCTGCAATTCAACTTTTCTTTGCTACAGGATCAGGATAACCTAAATCTTCTCTTATTCTCATCAGGTGTGAAAGGGATGCCCAAGAAAATCCTAGCTGTTTAAAGCTTGTATTTTTTAGAACACTGTTTCTAAAACTTCATTGTGCAGACAAATCACCTGTGGATCTTATAAAAATGCAGATTTCAATTCAGTAGGTAGATTCTGAATGTCTAAAATGCCACCAGGTGATGTCGATGGTGCTATTTTGAGCAGTAAGGTCCTGGAACACTCTGAGAAAGGATATTTCACCAAATGTTTAAACTACCACCTAAGTTTTAATGTAAAAATCATTAAGTACAATACAATAAGTTTAATAAGCTCAACACAAACATAACGTGGCTGTGCTGTCAAGAAGTGGTTAAGAAAACTGAGCCAAGGAAACTGTCACCAATATTCATCAAATATTTACTATAGCAACAATGTAATGCACTATAGGTACACTGCTACTCTGTTTTGAGTCATATGGTCCCTCTCAAAGCTTCTTCTGGAAGCAGATTTTGAATTTTAAAATATGGCTGTTAACAAATCATCGTTAAGGGTAATATTGTGAGCAAATATGATGATTGATGGCATTTAAAAACAAATATAACTAAGTGTAAGACAGTCGTATAAGGCTCAAATGGAGTTACTATAAAGATTGACTCAACTTCTGCTCGTTAGATTACTAATAAACAAACACGATTTTTGTTATCTTTAAATCTACGGAAGGGGTAAAATAGTGGAATGCACACTGGATTGGGGAATGATAAGCTCCAAAGCAGAATTATTATTTGTGTGCTCAAAACCTCCATGAGCCTCTGCTCCATGGGCAGCAAAATGGAGGTAGTGACACACTCATGTAGAGCTGGGATGATTACATGAGATAATGTTACAAGTTCCTTAGTGTCAGGAGACAGCCCCAGCAAGGAAAGACCCTCACTGTGCGTCCTGGCAGATAATCCGAAGAACTGACATGTAGCTCTTTCCAGATTCATGAGTTTTTTCAGGGAAACTTACTGACACAGACATGCAGCCATTCTCCAGTGGCAGCCAGCTGGCGTACTTTCCGCAACCACCTAGCAAGGAACCCAAGCTTATATACCATTCTAGCTGGAGCCAAGGCTCATCATTTTCTCCCATGTCCTTGGGCAGTCAGTGTTCCCAGGGACTTCATGTCCAAGCCCAGATGTTTTCCTTCTCGTTGCTAAGGCATTCTTCGGCCTTGGGCGCTAGCCCAGTCATGCCACTTCCGGCCTTCTACCTTAGCCCGAGTACATCCCGAATTCATCCCCAGCATGTTTCCAAGAACAGCAAAGCTGATTCCTTTAGGGAGGGGATGAATATAGCTGAATAGCATCACCCTACACTTAGCAATATACCTGCCTGTGGTTAGAAACCTACAATTACTAAATAGTACTGTTAATAATATAAGATGGTATACAAGTCAAGTAAATAAAAAAATATTCATAAATCCCCTTTCACCATGTTGCTCATAATAACAACAGTAATACTGAGTCTACCATTTATTGAATATATACTTCACATCAAGCAGATTGTGAAAAGCGATTAATAGTCTCCCTTAAACATCATATGCCACAAGTTCATACTTTATGTGAGAATGAGACCCAGAAAATTAAATGATTTGCCGCAAGTCCCTAGAGTTTGTAAACTGCAGAATCAGTATTCCAGCTTCAGTTCATTTGAACTTTCAGCCCTTGGTCTTTCCACTATAAGTATAGTAAAATAGATGTTCAAAACTATTCTCTATGATCTTGTCATTTGTGAAATGGGATTAATAATATGGACCACACACTCTTGTTTTCAAAATTAAACCAGATGATGAATACTGAAAAGCACAAAGCCTGGCACGAAGTTAGCAGTCAGTAGACAGTCCCTGAGCGCAGCTCTGGGTGAGTATGTGAGTAAAGTCTGGATCTGGGGTGCCCTCTGCTCACAACAACTATGTTGAGGTTCTCAAGTTTATGACTTTGCTGTCAGCTTTGGTTCTATACGTTATTACTATTGGGACGGATTACCCAGTAAGCAAGGTAAGCACAAGTTTCCTTGAATTTACATACTAATCTGTAGTGGTCAGTTTCACCTTGGTTCCATGAAACCCTTGTGAAATCGGTTACTTCAGGTTGGTAAGTACAAGTAATTGTTCACTGGGGATGTGGTGAAACTCATGTGAAATTAGTCACTACAGATTAGTAAACGAGCACCTTGCTTACTGTGTAATCCATCCCTGTCAGGGACTGTAAACTTGAAAAGCGGCTTTGATTGTGTAGGAAGGTGCTGTGGGGTTGGGAAAGAGACAGATGCCAGCCATACCTAGAAGCAGAATACTTGATGTGGTGAAATTATTCCCTACAGATGATCTGGGAAGCAATGTATGCACTGTGCTTACCTGGCCTATTGGAGAATCTGCCCTTAATTACTGTCTGTGCAGTGTTTTACATTATGCTATTGATTCCATTCAGCCAGATATAACAAAACATTACTGTGGCAAAATAAGCAATGTTCCTTTTTTGGATTCCTGGCAGAATATTCCAAACACAACTTTCTTTTTGCTGATGCTGTGAATTGCACAAATGCTCATGTCATCTTGTTTAGACTGTGGTTTCATCCTGTTTTGACTATCATGTTGCCCTTATGCTGGGCTCCCTGTTGACAGCCTTCAGCTGGTAGAGGTTGCGCCTTGGATTTTGATGGGCATCAGCTGCAGGAAATAGACAACCTCGGCTTCAGCTAGCTACCAGATGCAAATTTATATCAAAAGATACTTTTAATTCTCCTTAGAAGAATATTTTTAGATTTATTTATGAAAGATGTCCTTCCTTCTTGAATATTTGGAAATATCTAATAAACCCTCCTTTTTCTCATATGTGCTGAATTTGACGGCAGAAAAAAAGAAATGACTGCTTTTGTTATATGCTGGGAATAGTGGTGTTTTTTATTAAGCTCCCATTTTCCTTTTAAAAACACTTTTAAGGCTGATGAAATTGTACTTATTAAAAAGTACAGTGATAGGGGAAGACAAGAATGTCAGTAATGCTAAGGTTCTCTCAAAAGAAAACAAAACAAAAGACAAGAATCACATGATTTTATCAATTGATGCAGAAAAGGCATTTGACAAAGTCCAACACCCATTCATAATAAAAACTCTCAGCAAAATAGGAATAGAAGGAAAATTCCTCAACATAATAAAGGGCATTTATACAAAGCCAACAGCAACATAATCCTAAATGGAGAGAATCCGAAAGCATTTCCCTTGAGAATGGGAACCAAACAAGGATGCAATTTATCACTGCTCTTATTCAACATTGTGCTGGAGGTCCTAGCCAGAGCAATTAGGCTAGAAAAAGAAATAAAGGACATCCAAATCGGTAAGGAAGAAGTAAAAGTATGTCTATTTGCAGATGATATGATGTTATACACAGAAAACCCCAAAGAATTCACAAGAAAACTACTGGAACTAATGGGAGATTCTAGCAAAGTATCAGAATACAAGATAAACATACAAAATCAGTTGGATTCCTCTATACCAACAAAGAGAACTTCGAAGAGGAATACCATTTACAATAACTCCCAAGAAGATAAAATACTTTGGAATAAATCTAACCAGAGATGCACAAGACCTACACAAAGGAAACTACAAGACCCTACTACAAGAAACCAAAAGAGACCCTCCATAAGTGGAAAAACATACTTTGCTCCTGGAGAGGAAGACTCAACATTGTAAAAATGTCTGTTCTACCCAAAGCAATCTACAGATACAGCACAATCCTGATCCAAATTCCAACGGCATTTTTTAATGAGATGGAGATACAAATCACCAACTTCATATGGAAAGGGAAGAGGCCCTGGATAAGTAAAACATTACTGAAGAAGAGAACAATTCACCAGCTCGCACTGGGACATATTACATTGATACTGGCCACTTAAGTGCGTAGTTTTTTTGGTTGTTTCTCTATAACTGTGCATCTGTATCTTCCACCTTGCTTCCCCTTTCACATTTATGGTTTTAAAAAAAAAAAAAATTTTTTTTTTAAATGGTTTTAGCTTATATGAATTACAAAGACCAGATATTAAGGACACTGAAAAATACAGAGCAATTCTGTTCAGGTAAACAGCAGAGTGCTGGAAATCTATATGGAAATTGTAACCTCCGTCTGTGATCCTGGGATCACATGTGTACTCTAGTCCAATATGCTATCTCTGCATATCTGTGAGGTTGCTGGTAGTTGCCCTCAAGTCGACTCTGATTCATGGCAACCCCAGATGTGTAGAGTAGCACTGCTGCATAGGGTTTTCATGGCTCTGATCTTTCTGAAGCAGAAAGGCCTGTCTTCCCTGGTGCCTCTGAGTGGGTTCAAACTACCAACCTTTCTGCTAGTAATCAAGCACTTAACCAAGAGCTTAACCATTTGTTGCACTAAGCTACACCTGACACAGAACAAGTGTCTCATCATTTTCCCTTTTCTGATCCAACAATGCTGTTGCAACAGTGCTATAAGACCATAGATTTCTAAAATGCTGTTTTTATTATGTTTTAGACATTTACTTATTTTTCTACTACCTGGTGTACATTAGCCCTCCCCTGTTCTCTCCAGCACTCCTATTTCTGTTTGGAGAATTAGCTCTGCTGCACTGTGTGTAGTCTTGTTGCTGTTGCTAGGTGCCGTCAAGTTGGTTCCGACTCATAGTGACCCTATAGGACAGAACAGAACTGCCCCATAGGGTTTCCAAGGAGTGGCTGGTGGATTTGAACTGCCGACCACTTGGTTAGCAGCTGAGCTCTTAACCACTACGCCACCAGGGTTCTGTGTATAGTCTTGGTACTATGGAAATCCAGGTGTCTGACTTTTACCACAGCAAAAGGATCAGAGTCTTCTCACCACACATCTCTAGCCAAGGGACAGACATGTGACTTATACTTGGCTCATCAGAGGTTCCCTCCGGAATTAAAATCTTAAGGTAGTATCATAAAGAGAGAAGAAATCACTGGAGTTTATTTCCTTAATTAGTAGGGCCCCAAATAGAAGGAGGTATCCAACCAGAACAGTCTTGCTGTGAGTACTCTTCTCCAATTTTTGCCTCTCTTAGGCCTGGAGCTGCTAAAATCCTGCCTCTTTTGTCTCCTGGCTTCCTTTTGAATGTTGAATTCTGGCTATAGTTACTATATATATATATATTATATATATCTGTATTTATGTACATATTTGCTTATTTTAGCAAGAGTTTAGTCGAAGATTTCCAGATGCTCACAACTGAGGAACTCTGCATGACATTTTCTTACTTCGATATTTTTGATTAGAGTAACTGTATACAGAATGAAGTGTCAACTCCCTAAAATCTAGTTCAAGCCTAGTCTTCACATTATCAGTTACTGTTACTTAAACAAACACGTACTCAAGGTAAACTCTTTAAATCATGTGTGCTCGTGTGTGTTTATGTATCTTACTCCCTACCTGGAATAACCAGCCCCCCTCCCTTCCTAACTTTCCTCTTTCTCCTCTTATTTCAGTCTTAACTATTTTCAAAGCCCAGATTAATCCCCCATTACCTCTGTACTAAATCCATAATGGCATCCCTCTTTTTCACTTATAAAACAGTTTGTACTGTATATTGCTAACATTAAGGAGCCCTGGTGGCCGCAGTGGTTAAGTGCTCGGCTGCTAACCCACCAGCCACTCCATCAGAGAAAGATGTGGCAGTCTGTTTCCATTAAGATGGTGAGGAATGAGCTTCTTGACTCAAGTAGACTCATGAGACTATGTGGGCAGCTCCTGTCTGGTGGGGAGATGAGAAGGCAGAGGAGTACTGAAGCTGACTGAATGGACACAGAAAGACAGGGTTGAGAGAAGGAGTGTGCTGTCTCTTTAGGGGGAGAACAACTAGGAGTATATAGCAAGGTATTCATAAATTTTTCTACGAGAGACCTTGATTTGCAAACTTTCACTTAAAGCACAATAAAAATTAAAAAAAAAAAAAAATGACAGCCTTAGAAACCCGATGGCTCAGTTCTACTCAGTCCTACAGGGTTGCTAGGAGTCAGAATTGATTTGACTACAATGGGTTTGGGTTTATTACTAACATTTAGCAAGGTGGCCATTATTGACTTAATAAGATTGTTAGTTGCCTTTTCCTGCATGCCTTATTTCACCAACTAGACTTTAGACTTCACTGAAGATAATCCCATAGTTTGTCTCACTGAATTCCCATAGTGTCTAACATATTGTCTCATGAAATTAGTGTATTGTTTAATTTGCATTTGAGGTATCAGCATTTAATTTCTCTTTGCTTCTGGAGAATTGTTGAGGTAAGGTTTTTTTCTTCCTTCTAATTTAGAAGGTAATTTCTTTGTATTAATGATGTTGCTTGCCTTTGTAAAGGGGTTTATTTACACAAAATCTAGATTGTGTAAATTGTGGCTTCTAATTACACAATTCCAGTAAAAAAGAAATATTCAAATATTTAAGATGTGACCTTATTTTGGTGGTTTTATAAACTGGTAACAACTAATGGTTATTAAGTACATACCAAGGTACAGGTCAATATCCTAAGTATTTCATATGTTGGATGTGAATTGCTCGTTGAATTCTTACAACATCCCTATTGGGAAGTACAATTTTTATCTACCATATTTTACAGATGAAGAAACTGAAGTTAATAAGATAGAAGAACCTATATAACATTTTCCCCAGCTGGTAAGGGATACTAGTAAGAGTTGAAAAAACATATAGAATTTTGCCTCCAGCGTCCTAACATTTAACAAGAAGACCATGATGGGATTATTGCAAACTAAACACAGATCAGCAAAGAAAACCTTTTTTTTTTTTTTTTAACCTATGTATACCAAACCCGTTGCCATCAAGTCAATTTTGATTCACAGAGACCCTACAGGACAGAGTACAACTGCCCTATAGAGTTTTCAAGGAGTGCCTGGTGGATTCTAACTGCTGATCTTTTGGTTAGCAATTATAGCACTTAACCACTAAGCCACCAGGGTTTCCAAATCTCTATATACACACAATTATTTATATTACTAGTTTCCCCAATGACTACAGAATCAATCAGCTTACCTGGTCAATTGTATAATGTGATTCGGGAGGAGCTAAAAGAGCTGACTGCTATTAAGAAATGAGGATAGGTCCACAATCAAACCCTTTGCAGGACATGGTCTATGTATTTAAATGCTAAACTTTTCTATTCAAGAAAGTGTGTGATGTTTTTATTCTATTCAAAAAGTGGGTTTCAGCTAAAATATTTATTAAATATTGTGTAGCACATTTCATTAGGAGGAAGAACATTACTTCTTTAAGAATGATGCAGTAAGGCTGGGAAAAATGTTCCAAATTAAGGGAAATTAAGAAGAAGAGAACTGGATTGCTCAAATGGTTAAGTGCTAGACTACTAAAAAAACGTTGTCGGTCCAAACAGACTTCAAGGCATCTGAAAAGTAAGGCCTGGTGATCTGCTTCTGAAACGTCACAGCCTTGAAAACACTATGGAGCAGCTTTACTCTGTACACACGGTGCTGCCATGAGTCAGAATTGACTCAACGTCAACAAACAACACGACAAGATGAGCAACTAAATGCAAAGTGTGATCACTGAATGGATCCTAAAAAAGGATCCTAGCTGGAAAAAAATGCTATAAGAGACATTATTAGGACAATGGGCAAAATTTAGGTACGGGATATATGTTAGATAATAAAAATAGTATTACATAAATGTTAAATACCTTCAATTTGATAATTGCACTGTGGTTATGAAAACAGATTACATTAGTTCTGAGGAGATAAATATTGAATTATTTCAAGTAAGGGAACATGCTGTTTGCGATTTACTATCCAAAGATCATATGTAAATAGAGAATGGCAAAGTGTGCATGAGAAATGTTAATTTGTGAACTTAGGTGAAGGGTGTATGTAAGCTAATTATAGTATTCCTATAATTTTTCTGTAAATTTGGAATTTTTTTATGCAGTTGAGAAAAATAACACTGTATGAAAATGGTTTAACCCTTGGGGATAAGAAGTATTCTAAAAAATCCCAACTCTTTTAATGTAAGCATTTTATATATGTTTTAAAAATACATAGGTAGCTAATTTTCACTGAGACACTTACTTATACATTCCTTAATGATTAATTTGAAGTTTCTCAGACTATGAGTGGAGTGTTTTTAAATGTATATATTAAGTAATCCCTTAAATATTCTCTAAATCTAAAATGTTGACCTATGTATATCACCAACCATATTTAATATGAAATATGATCTACCTAGTTAAACTCACTTTTACTTGGTTCTATAAAGTGACTTCAATGGTCAACTATAGTATGCCAACCCATGGGGAATAACGGTAATAAAATTATACCAAGACACCGTATATTTAGATGGTAATATTACCTTGGCAATATTATTATATGGAAAAAGGACATTCTCTCCTATAAATGGCATCTTATTTAATTCTTTTTAGGTAACTAGAATACCAGCAAAAAATAAATATGAATATTTAGTTGAAAAGTTAAATGTTAAAATAACAATGAACCTGTCCATTACTTATTAATTTAAAACACTTTTCTTCCCTTATTTGCAAATCATTGCCTTCTTTAGGAGATGTAACTTCAGAGTTAGGATATAAAACCCCATATGGGTGAAAATATTTTTAAAAATATATCAAATAGTTCATTTAGTTTAAAAGCCTGGTTTCCATTTCTAGGCGAAATGGAGCAACACTGACTAGATTTACACTACTACCTGATACAACCAAAACAAAACAAAAAACCTGACATGATACATGAAACAACTGCAGTAAAAGACATTGACTCCTGAAAGAAAGGAAACAAAGGAGGTGAAACCTACAATTGTCCCAATTTACAGCCTTGAGAGTTCAGGGAGGTAGAACCCAAGGGAGCCCCACTAGGCTCTTTGAGTTGAAGAGACAGAGCAGAAAGCGTGGGGAAACCAAGGTGTCTGAGTTAGCAGGATGGAGTACTGGAGAAGAGAGCTCCACAGAGAGACAATCCTGGAGACTCAACAGGGTCTCCTTGAATATTCAGTAGGATACTGATCAGCACATGTATATGAAGAAACGTAAGGAAAGGCCTAGGAAAGAACTTGAGGCCTGGGAATAAACCACCTAAAAAAATTAAAGGTAAGGCCAGGAATAATTGTTGCCCCAACAACCAGACTGAAAACAAAAACTCATAATTCATTGGATATTGGGTAGAGCACTCAGAAAAGTCTTGTCTTCATAGTGGAGAATAATTAATTCTAGAATGAACAGTGCTAATGATAAAACCAAGCCCTGAAATTAAAAAACAAAACAGTTTTTATATGACTTATCTGCATCCTAGAACAAAGCTCAAGAATTTTTAAGAATACAGTAACATCTAGCTCCCAACAAGATAAAATTCAAAATGCCTGGCTTTCAACCAAAAATTATCAGGCACGCAAAATAGTAGAGAAACATAACTCATAATGAGAATAATAATAAATGTGAAACCAATCAAGAACTGACACAGATGTTAGAATTAGCAGAAAAAGATATTAAAACAGTTAACTGTATCCTCTAAGTTCTAAAAGGTGTGTGTGTGTATACATATATGTATATGGCCCAAATTGAACATCTCATCTGAGATGAAAAATCTATGATGAAATTAATTGCAGATTACATGTTACAGAAGAAAAGATTAGGGAATTTGAAGCTTAGCAATAGAAATCATTTCATCCTAAATAAAGTACACAAAGAAAAATAACATATATATATATATGTATATGGCTGCTCACCAAAAGGTTGGAGTTCAAACCCACCAGGCGCTCCGTGGAAACTCTGTGGGGCAGTTCTACTCTGTTTTATAGGGTCACCATGAGAAGGAATCGACTCAACAGCAATAGGTTTTTTTTTTTTTTTTTAATATATATTTTAACGAAAAGAACATCAGTGAACTGTCTGATAACTTAAAGTGGCCTAAAAGAAATGTAATTTAGGTATCCAAAGGAAAAAATATGGGAGGGGCAGAAAAATATTTGAAGAAATAATGACTGAACATTTTCCAAATTTAATGAAAATTATGTACTTACAATTCCAAAAATCTCAACATACTCTAAGCACAAGAAACAGGAATAAAATAATAAAAAGAAACATCACTCAACAAATTACAGGTAGTCCCCAACTTACTACATATATGAGTTATGACAAACTGCACATAAGACCATCGGCTTTTTTTTTTTATATCTTATGGTTAGTAATATGTACTACATACAATGTTGCAGTGTGTAATCTGCTGATGTCATCATTCTCAGATGTTCACTCACAGATATTCGATTTTATGATTTACTGTTCAATATTTTGCAGTGGAAGGATTAGCTGAAGTTTTTTCTAAACTAAATCAGCAACTTCAGTTGCTTGAAAACACGGACCCAAATGCTGGTCATTTTGCTAAAGTCCATAGGCATGTTCAGGAAGCAGTGAGATGTTACCACAAAACTTGTAAAGAAAAAAAGAAAAGGACCATACAGACAACTCTCACTAATATTCTGACTAGAAATGCCATCCCCATTCCCAAGAATAATCCAAATGATCAGGAACTTTCCACAACTGTAGTTATTACCGCAACAGACAAAATGATGTTGTGCAATGTTTCTTCATTGTTGAAGTAAATTTCTATGATTTGTGTATTTTTATATTTATATGCATTAAAATATATCTGTAAGTTTATATGTAATGTTTCCAACCTCCAAAGACAAAAAGTGGAGTTCTAAAGGTACTGATAATAAATGACAATAATAATGAAAACTAAAAAAAAGAAAAATGAGATATATGACTTATGTCTGAGCTGACTTAGGATGGAGACATTGCAACAGGGAACCCTGTCGTAAGTTGGGTACAATCTGTACTTAAAACCAGTGAAAAAGAGGAAAAAAAATTATAAGCAGACAGTGGGGGCGGGGGGGAATACATGTAATGAGCAGTGAAACAAAGATAAGCATGCTTGATAGAAAATTTCTAGCCTGAAAAAAAGATGCAAGCAAGAAAGTAATGGAGCAACATCTTTAAAGTACTGAAAGAAAAGAAAAAGTCACAGAGAATTGTATAATCAGCAAATACTGTACAATCAGCAAAAAAATGCATTCCGTAGCAAAGGTGAAATAACATTTTCAGACATACAAACCTAGAAGAATTAATCACCAGCTGACTCGCCCTACAAGAAATGTTAAAAGACATACTTTGGGCAGAAGGAAAACAATACTAGATTGAAACATGGTAATATGAAGAGCACCATATAACAACATTAGTAAATATATGATATTTTTCTTATTATTTAAATTTCTTTCAAAGATAATGACTGTTTAAACAAAAAATAATAATGTTATGGTGAGGTCTACAGCTCTTGAATAAACAAAATGCATGACAGAAAATGTGGGGCACTGGTGGTTCCATAGTAAAAGTCTCCTTTTCCATGTGGGACACCCAGCTAGGTTTGATTTTGATCAATGCACCTCATTTGCAGCCACCACCCGCCTGACACTGGATGACTGCACATTGCTATGATGCTCAACAGGTTTCAGCGGAGCTTCCTGACTGGGACAGACTAGGAAGAAAGTCCTCGTGATCTATTTCCAGAAATCAGCCAATGAAAAAGACAGTCTGATCACAATAGTCCGATCCCCAACCTACCATGGGGATGGCAGGTTGTGCGTGGGGTCACATACATCATAAAAATTCTCCAATTTTCACTTTTAAAAATCGGTTTTAAAGATTTAGAAGGAAGATGTTATTAGGATTCTTTACTAGCAAGGAAATGTGACTTGTTTTTGTGGTCAACTCAATAAAATGCTTTGTTGAGTGTTCATCTATGCCAGTAAGTTTGCATTCTATATTGACAAGACATTCTTAAAATAGGTTCTTATTATTTATAATATACAATTTATTGTGCTTCTGTATAATTATGAAATCAGATTTAGTTGAATTTTTCTAGCAGTTGTTAAAAGCCATTTTCCATTTGTTAGTTCACAAAATTCCTACAGCCACCACAAATATTCTAAACAAAATGTTATATATATATTTAACAACTGGGATTGTCTCAAGATTTAAAGAATGGAATGCTTTGGTCAATGAAGAGTTTATATTTATTTAAACATATACATACTTTTGCTTTAAGGAGGGTCATATAAGAAACAGGGTAGACTAAGTTCATAATCTAGATAGATGCTATAACAAAAAAAACTGGGGGTATTTGGATATCTCTACTATCAAGAAAATAGGCCATTATCTTTGAACCTCCAAGGGTTACCTAGTACAAGGCTACAGTATATTTTCAATTAATTTTACGTGAATGATTTTTAAACTATTACATTTGTTTTGGGGTGAGTAAGTCTGTGTGTACCCTTGCATGTATGCTAGAAAGAGAGAAGGAGGGGAATACCAAAGAGTGGAGAGACAAGGGAAGAAAAGAGTAGAAAGGGGTAAGAAAAGAGAACAATGAAGTCAGTGTTTAGGAAAAGTGCTTATGGAAAGTTGTGAAATAAAGATAATTTTCTATGTTGGCTCACCAGCATGCCAAAATATGGTTGATCTCTCTATTGTTAATATCCAAACAATACCAATTATGATCTGAATGACAACTACTGACTTCTCTTACACTCTGTTTCCTCATAAAATTATGGCTTTTAAATAGTTTATTTCTACACAATTCTCAGAGAACATACACTATCCCACAAACTTCAATATTTCCCCCAAATTTGCAGTTTTGCAGAAATATAAAACACCTCATGGTAATCACCTAGTGTATTTTTGCATTGTATTTGTGCTCCCTTCAAACTTTGCTACCTGTTCCACAAAAAGAAAAAGTATTTTGCTGACAGTATTTGCCATCTGCAGACTATATATCCAGACCTAACAGGGATTTGAGAGCTCTGTTTTATAAATGAGGGAACTGAAATCTTAAGAGGTAAAATTACTTGTTCAAGACCCTATACGTTGTAAGAGTCACAAAGTTCTAATTTCATTTCTGCACTTAAACCCAAGGCTAATTTTGGATAAAACTCTTGTATCCACCCTTTCCTGTCACAGGTAAAGTTTTAAAAAGACTGCTACTTTGATGGGGCCCTGATGGGGCCTTGGTTAAGATCTAGCTGCTAACCAAAAGGTCTGAATCTATCAACTGCTCCTTGGAAATCCTATGGGGAAGTTCTGCTCTTTGCTATATAGTGTCACTGTGAGTTTAAAGACTCCACGGCAACAGGTTTTACTACTTTGATCACTGTGGTGCAATTGATTATATTTGTGTGGCTTTTCTAACCATGGTCTTGTAACTCCCACCCAGGTGAGTGGGCGGGACTGTGTGATAGGGTAATTGTGGCCAGTTTTGCCTTAAAAGAGAGCCAACTCCAGAGCAGAGAGAAGGATCCTGCTACCACCAAGGAAGATCAGCCAGGAGCGGAGAGCAGGTCCTTTGAACTCGAGATCCCTGCGCTGGGAAGCTCCTGGAGGCAGGAGACTGAGAAAGCGAGCAAGCTGTAACACTGAAGATGGTGAGAAGCCATAGCAGCAGAGACCTGGCAGCAGGAGATGGCGTGGTGGGCTTCCCAGCCCATGGAGAGAAAAAGTTGAATGACTGTGGACAGAGGCGGAGGGACAAGGAGGGTGTGCCTGCAAACCCAGCTGGGGAAAGGCTGTCCTAACGGAAGAACTGTAACCTGAGTGTTCCTGAGCCTGAATTGTAACTGTTCAGGCTAATAAACCCCATAATTGTGATCAAGGTCTGTGAGTTCTGTGGCTACTGCAATGAATTATTGAACCCAGCAGAGAAGTAGAGTGCTATGGGAGGGACAGGTGGTGTCCGAATCGATAAAGATGGTGAAGAGAGGAGGCTTGTCTGGCCTCTGTTTCATCGGAGTCAGCCTTGTGCTGTTGATCTTGATTCTCCTTCCCCATTGTGGGGTTGGAGGAGATCAGACACTGCCCCTACGTCGTTTTTTACTACTTTGACCATGTTTTCCCTTATAAGAAGAATGTCCAATCTTTTACTTCCCAAACCTGTATGCATGCTAGAATTCAGGCATACTCTGTCTCACTGTGTGTATAAAAGTCTCTTACATTAGTCTCCAGCAAGGGCTTATCTCTCTGGCTGGAGAGCTTCCTGTCCCAAGGATCCCGAGTTCCACAAAAATATAATACCTGAGAATGTTGTTCAAAATCATCTTGTTTTCTTCACTTTGAATTTTTTTTCTCCCTTATTCCATTTATCCAAATTATACCACCGTGCAAGAGTCATCTCAATTTCTAACTTTCTAGAAGCCTATCTCCGTTAGCTCTGGTCAACAAGCAAGGTTGTCTTAAGGGAGCATTTGTCTTCTATCAAGATTCTATTCGCTACAGCACTTTACTATGTATTACATAGTGTCATTCTTCAATTATTTTACGTGTTTATATGTTATCTCCACAACCTAAGTTGTTAATTTCTTGAGGGCAAAGACCAAGGCTTATATAAATTCTGTAACCCTTGTCATTGATGAGTGTGCTATAACATCAAATTGATTTTAACAGACAGCAGGAAATAGTCTGGTATAATAACCAGCCCATTTCAAATTCTCTACTTATTTAGACACACATTAAATGGAAAATTAGTTCAATAAGTCTTTAACTTCTTTGGATATAACGTGGAAGTATTTTAATTAATTCATTGATTTGTGTTAAATTTCTTCACAGTCTTATGCAGAGCATTTCAGGGAGAAAGCATTAAAAGAAGTCAAAGTTATTAATTAATCTTATTGGTTATCATTGTACTTGTCTCCCCAACATTCATTTTATCCATTTTATCCTTCCCCCACTGTATAGCAACCATGTAATTTGGACGGGATTGATTGATTTTCCCACTCTCCTTCCATTTCAAGGACGGTCTTGATGGGTGTAAATAAATAAGCACTCTTTTCTATAGTGGTAAATTCCAGTAATCCTGGCCAGTCATCTTGACATTCCCCTGGCCACAAAGACTGGTGCCAAGTTGATCCATGTAACACAAAGCTGAGTTCACTTTGCCAACATGTATTCTTCGTTTTAAGCAAGGCTTCAAACTGGTTTGTTCAGGTTCGAACCTCTGCTGAGAACTTGCCTTTCTAAGAAGTTCCCAGGTGGTGCTAATGCTGTTAGTTAGGGACCAATTCTGCGAACCACTGGTACAGCCAACCAAAAAACCAAACCCATTGCTGTCAAGTCAATTCCAACTCATAGCGACCCTATAGGACAAAGTAGAACTGCCCAATTGAGTTTCTAAGGAGTGGCTAGTGGATCTAACTAATGACGTTTTGGTTAGCAGCTGAGTTCTTAACCATTGCACCACCAGGGCTCCACTAGATGAGCAGTAGTTCTTAAAATTTATTATACATTAAGAATCAATTGGGGAATCTTATTAAAATGTAGATTCTGATTCAGTATATCCGGGGACGAAAGGCAAATTCTCAGTAGGGGTTTGAGCTGGAATAAACTGGTTTAAAGAGCTGCTTTTAAGATACGTGATCCAATAAATCTTCTAAAGTGTTTAAGACAATCTGTGTTGGAATTTCTATTCAATATAACACAAAGCATTCTAATAATAATTTCTCTTGTTTTTGATGCTTTAAGAGAATAATTTGTGACGACATTAATAATTTTACCTCATATAGAAATATGTGTGTTAAAAAAAGATCGAAATGGATAACAAATTTATAAGCAAAGCTTTCACTGTTCATATTAGTCTGTGACACCAGGCAAAAACGGCTGCAATGGTTCCCTTAAGCAAGTTAAGTCTTTGGGAAAAGCTGAAGTACTGATTATTACAGATGATTTTACAAGAACCTAACAACTAGGTCTTATTTTAAAAGAAACACTATATATAATGCTATGCCTAAAAATATAACCCCGCAAAAATTCACGCCTTTAGATATTCTAGTAGATTTTTCACAATAATCCATATTGTTTTTGTGCTAAGC
The DNA here is from genome assembly GCF_030014295.1 of Loxodonta africana. Taxonomy (NCBI): domain Eukaryota; kingdom Metazoa; phylum Chordata; class Mammalia; order Proboscidea; family Elephantidae; genus Loxodonta; species Loxodonta africana. The sequence continues at coordinate 35,706,102 of NC_087361.1, forward strand.
CTGCCTTCTGAATTTGTTAAGATCAGTAAATGTGTTTCTAAAGTTCTTTATTTAGATCATTGGAATTACTGTATCAGGAAATCATATACATTTGGTTTGAAAATATTCATTTTTGTTATGTACCTGCATAGCATGGAGACAAAGCTTAAAATTAAAAAATAAAAACACCCCTCAAAACTCAAAGTAACCTGTCAGGATAACCTTGACCCTGAATGCCTCTAGATGCACACTATAACCCTGTGTATTATTCTGTACACACCATGTAGTAACTGCATACACAAAATCTATTGAAGAACCCAAGCACAGTGTGATGGGAGCTAAGAAGAAGAATGAATACAGGGGCATTAGCTCTAACTGGAGTATGCAGAGGTGTGACTTTTGATCTGTATTTTTGAAGTATGAGTAGGATGTACAGGGAAAAAAGAAAAAAGCATGAGCAAAGTCATGGAGGTAGAACAAAAAATGCTTGCAAATGCCTGTAATGCCTGGGGGATGTGTGATGAAATGAAGTCCAGATTGTGGAAAATGCTGAAAATGTAATATTTTATTATGTAAGCAGTAAAGAGAAATTGTTTTCAGTAGGAGATAACATGAACTCTGCTTTGGAGAGGATATTCTATCGGAGTTATGAAAGCTGGATTAAAAAGACAAAAAGAAAACAAACTAGAAACTGGACCATCTTCATAGAAATTAGAGCAATATTAGCAAAAATGCAGTTGAGGGAACACATTTGGTAGATATTCCTGAGATATTACTGATAAGACTTGGTGGATATTCAGTGAGGGGTGATGATGAAAAGTGTTAAAACAACTGAAATCCCTGGAATATGCAGATATTTCTTTCGATAATCACAAAATGTTAATAACAAAGAGCAAGATTAAAGACAGGTTGAGCTGCAGGTTCTCTGGAAACCATTGAAAACCTAGGTTTGAACTTCTGGAGAGAGAGGCTAGGACTGGAGAAAAAATAAGTTAGAGTTCCTCTTCATGCGTGAAACCAGGACTATCTTAGGGTGTTTCAGAAAGAGACTCAGAAAGTAGAGTGCTGAGGATGGTGCCTGAGAATATACATTATCTAAGCAGTGATGGAAGGAGAAGAGGCCCAGAAGAAACAGGGAAAGGAGTTAGATGCATATTAGAATAAGGAAAAGTACTGGGAGAGTCATGCAGGGAGGATTTTCTAAAAGGAAGGAAGTGAATATTAGCAAATGCTACAGGGAGATCCAACAAGATACATTTTGAAAACATGACTGTGTTAAGCGATCAGTACATTTGCATAGGGCGGTTTCTGTAAAGTATTGAGAGAAAAACAGGTTAGATTAGGCTGCCAAGTATAGATGAGGAAGAAGAAACTCGAATATAGACCATGTGAGCTTGTATTTTGTGAGTTTTATTAGTTAGGGAAAGAAAAAAATATAGTGGTAGCTTTCAGAGAGGTAGGGTAAAGGAAGGGTCTTTTATTGGGATGGGAAGGCTCAGCCTTTTTGTTGGCAAAGACAAAACAGAATGCCTAAACTGTAAAATGAAGCTTAGGGAAAGAATCATAAAACGGAGGGTAGGTTAGGAAAAAGGAGCTCTGGTGACACAATGGTTAGGTGCTCGACTGCTAATGGAAGGGTCGATGGCTGGAACCTATCAGCCACACCAGGGGCAAAAGGACCTGGTGATCTGTTCCTGTAAAGATTACAGCCTTAGAAACTCTATGGGGCAGTTCTACTCTGTCATATAGGGTCGCTATGAGTCGGAATTGACTCAATCGCACACGACAACAAGGCCAGGAAAAGGCAAGAAGGAGGGGTTCAAGAGAGATGAGCTTTAAAAAGGGAAGATAATTTTTTTTTTTCCTCTGTGAGACGAGGTGCAAAAAGGCCTGTATTTTGAGGTTGACAGAAATAATGAAGGGATTCCTACCGACAAACTCTATGAATGAAGCAGATGGCAATTTGAGGTTTATTTGAGTGCTCTTAACCCGCTGCCGCCTATAGGACAGAGTTGAACTGCCCTATAGGGTTTCCAAGGAGCACCTGGTGGATTTGAACTGCCAGCCTTTTGGTTAACAGCTGTAGCACTTAATCACTATGCCACCAGGGTTTCCATGGATTGCTGTTACAACCACACAAATTTAGGATTTGGAACAACAGAGTGAAAAAGGGGTGACAAAAATGTAAAAGTGATTGGATATGTGTAGATACATTTTATGTTGGTTATATAGAAAAAGATGCCCCCACTACATTGCAACAATAAATATTTTATGATTTTTCAGAACAGCCTAAAAAATTATTACCTATTCATGGCATACTGCTTCTGAACAGTCAATTTATGAATGAGTTTTCAAACATAGCTCCTGCCTTTCACTAATATGAAACTTAAACAGAGGCACTATGCCATTTTGTCTTACTAGCAAGCTTTATTGAATGTTTTTTCTCTTTCTATAACTATACAATGAGCATTTAACTCACGCTAAGAGTAAATGCAAAAATGATTACATGTACGTGTGTGTGTGTGTGTGTCTATTTGGGAGAATAATGTGAATTAAATAAAAACAGTAATCTTTTTTTGAGCACCTACCACATGCCAGTCTCGTGCTAGATGGGGCCTTTACGTATTATCTCATTTAATCCTCACAACCATATGTTCAAGTAGAAACTGAGATTCACTCAGTTTGCCCATTTGTCCAAAGGCGCAGAGCAAAGCCGGGACACAAACTCACGTCTCTCAACACTGCATGCAGGGAGTTGTTTTAAATATAATCCACCAGTGTGTTTAATGACATAATTTACTTCATTCCTCGTCTAGATTTGTGGTAGGGGGAAAGAACTGTTGATTCTTATCTCCTGTTTACAACTCTTGAAGACTTTTACCTCACAGTTTATTATTATTTTCTCCAATAAATAAGTCCAGTTTCTTAATGACCCACAGTTTTTTTCTTCCTTTCTGCTTGGATGGTTGTCACTCTCTAACATTTCAGTCATCTGTGAGGTAGTAAAATCACAGCCATTTTAACTTCAAAAGACTAAGTGTAACAACTTGTCCTCAGCAGTGAGTTTGTAGGTGAGACAAATAGGAAAATAAGCTGCAATTTTATGCAATAGAGTAATAATAAAATTAAGAGGAAGTTGCTGAATGATTTACTTTGCGTGCAGGTAGTACAATAGCTACAGAGAATCCTTAAAATGAATTGTGAAAATGGGTTTAGGATAAAGAAACACCAGACGGTGAGTCCAAAAACCAGAACTGTGGCACGAAATAGGAGCCTGTGACCTTGGTCAAATTACTTAAACTTTCTGGACTGCATTTTCCTCAAATACAGAAGAAGGAATTCATTAATGATCTTTTGAATCCCACATATTAAAAAAAAAAAAAGAAGAGCTGTTGGATAAAGCTCTTTTTAGGAACATCCTGAGAGAAGGACTCCTCTTATACTCATGGGTTATGGAGAGAAAACAAACAAATCACCTGCTGGTCTTTACTTTTTGAGTAAGTTCTCAAATAGCAAGCGCTAAGAAGTCAGAAGGAAAGAGAAAGGAGTAGTTGCAGGCTCATCCCCCTCCTGACATGTTATAAAAATCTGAAATATACCCACCCGCCTGCACTCCACTATCAATGTAAGTCCGAGAGGACTTTTATTTTCCCCAAGGGGAGCTAAAATAAAAATCACTCTAAATGCCTCAGGAGTTAACACTGCTGCTCAGATATCTTAGTTCAACTTCTTCATGATTTACTGTTACAAAACTTTCTGAATGATACCAAAAACAACCTTACCTAACAAATAAAACAGAAGCCATAAGCGTCTCTTGTCATGTGCCACGAGTTAATGTGTAGCCTTTTCTGGGGCTGCCCTCTGCAAAGGTTCCAACACACAAGCATCAGGCCGAGTGTATTTAAACAAGCAGTGTTTGAATTCATTCCAGCCTTTCCATTTACATCAATTTAAGACTATTTGTATTCAGGAAACAAAGTAACAAGGGACAGCTGTTTCTCCACTTTGCTCTTACTTCTAGGCTATTCAGAAATACTTTGACAAGCTAAAAATGTAAAAGAACATCGTCTTTATAATTTAGGGGTGTGAATAAATCAGGTAAAATTATAGAGACTAGCATAAAATCAATAGTTTCCTTTTTAAACCAGTTTTACTAACAGAGAACTAGCTTACGTTTTGGAATACAGGCAAGTGCTAGGTATCTGATGTGTCATGTATCTTCAGTCCTAAGATTCATGAATGAGCCTATACAAGAACAGATTCTCACTTGTGGGTGGTCCTAAATACAGCTAGCCTTATACAACATGCTCATATTATTATGGACCAATACCACCCAAGTCCACTGTTAGCCAAAGACCATTCAGTTCTATGTTGACTTGAAGACTGGTGTACATGGGTAGTTCCTCAGTTTTTACCATCAGCATTTCAATAGTATAAAATGCTAGGATGTAATCATGAATGAACTCATCTGCTGCTGAGTCATCTCCACATTCTGCAACGTCGTGGTCACCACAGTCATGTCATTGCACCAGCAGACAGCATTACACCCTCAACCTAGAAGTTGAAAAGTTTTCATGGCTATTCAACCAAACAGCAAGAGAATAATGTGTGAGTATCTACTGTGTGCATCATTCTATCTGCACACAGGATTGTGATGCCCATGGTTGAAAAAATTCAAATTCTGAGTGCTGGCAGGCTTATGCAGAGCCAGAAATTTTCAAAGATGAGCAGAGCTTACTGGAAATCTACCTTTCAAAATTCTGCATGTGAAGAAATGAGCTTGGAATCAAACTCTAAATTGCTACTTCAAAATGTGATACTATTACAGCTACTTAAAAGAAAAAAAAAAAAAACTAACACAAACTCACTGATTGAATGTGCGTGAAAGAATACTTTGATTTATATATAAAAAAAATCTCATCAACAGATTTTTCCTGCTTCCTAGGATGTATGAGTGGCTTCTTTTCCTGTGATACCACTTATGAATATTAACAAAAGAACAGTATGCACAGGAGAAACCCTTTTTTTGTAACACAAGCTGAATGTGAACAGTTTTAGGACTATGTTACAGTAAGGGAGGGGGGAATCTACATGCATGCGATTATTTTTAGGTAAGTAAATTACCTTCCAGAAGAGCCAGATGGCTCTAGGATCACATCTGCAGCTTTGGCTTTCGTTTTCTCACTACTCACACTGATAATGACAGGGTCACTGAGGAGATGGTCATGACCAATCCTATGAAACAGACACTGTCTTGTGTGAAAACAGGAAAAACGTGAACCTTCATTTTATTTTTATTTTTAGCTGACACTCTAAGAGGTGGACCAGAATTTCTTTCCTGTTTACTCCAAGTAGGGATGACAGACTTGTTGAGGACCTCTATTAGTCCCCCATGTTTGCAGTTCTGGAGGCTAGAAGCCTAAAATCAGGTGTTGGCAAAACAATGTGCTCTCTGAAAGCTCTAAAGGAGATCCTTCTGTCTTAGTCATCTAGTGCTGCTATAACAGAAATACCACAAGTAGATGGCTTTAACAAAGAGAAATTGACTATCTCACAGTCTAATAGGCTACAAGTCCAAATTCAGGGCATCAGCTCCATGGGAAGGCTTTCTCTGTTGGCTCTGAAGGAAGGTCCTTGTCATCAATCCTCCCCTGGATTAGGAGCTTCTCCGAGCAGGAACCCCTAGTCCATAGGACTCGCTTTGCTCCCAGTGCTGCTTTCTTGGTGGTATGAGATCCTCCTGTCTCTGCTCACTTCTCTCTCTTTTATATCTCAAAAGAGATTGGCTTAAGACACTATCTAGTCTTGTAGATCTCATCAATATAACTGCTGATAACTCATTAACATCATAGTGATAGGATTTACAACACACAGGAAAAGCTCATCAGATGACAAAATGGCAGACAATCATACAATACTAGGAATCATGACCTGACCAAGTTGACAGATATTTTGGGGGGACACAGTTCAATCCATGACACCTTCCCCTTGCCTTTTCCTAGCTTCTGGTGGTTGCCGGCAACCCCTGGCATTTCTTCATTTGTAGATAAAAAAAAAAAAAAAAAAATTTTTTTTTTTTTTGTAGATGCAGCACTCTAATTTCTGCCTCCATCTTCACATAGCCTTTTCCCCTGTGTTTCTGCGTCCAAATGTCTGTCTTCTTCTTAGGACATTGGAACAGGGCCTACTCACATCCAGTATGATCTCATCTTAATTTGATTACATCTACAAAGACTATGTCCAAGTAATTCACATCCACAGGCACTGGGGGTTAGGCGAGTCAACATATCTTTTGGGCAGACAAAAATTCAATCCCCAACAAGGATGATTAAAATAGTGGGGACAATATGAGGGAGAATTTCTGTGGTTGAACATAATCCATGAATTAATAGCAACCTTATTATTTTGGAATTTATGTCTAGTATATTCAGAGAAAAAACAATGACATTTTTAACTCATCCAATTTTAAAATAAAGAACCTCATTAAGATAAAACAACAATCACATTATACAACAATTTCATGTATGTCCTGTGTGCCAGTCAGGAGCTTATTGCCTTTTAACTTCAAATCCATCCTGTTTTGTGATACTGGAGATGGATCCTGTAAGCCCTTCTCCTTTGCCAGGTGGCAGGATGTTAAGCTTCATTGAGAGCGCTGGTTGGAAGAACACTGCATGTGGGAAATGTTTCTCTTCTAGGTCCTAGCGCGCTTTTCTAATTCTTGCTACATGTATGATTGCCAGTGGTGTGGGGACACCTTGTGGTCCTCACCCCCAGAGGAAGCTTCCTAGTGAGTTTTGCCAACTCCTCACCAGGGGGCTTCCCAGTAAATTTCAGCAGAACCCCAAGCATGATGGTTTCATGCTTGCTAGCTCTGGTCTACATCATCTCAGCCAACTCTACCATCCAGAGGGCTGCAGCTAGAGCTCTCCCAACGGAGTATGAGTCTCAGTATTGGGAGCTTTTACAACTTTGTGTCTTCTAGGGTACTCTGTTTTACCCCTAGAGGCAGCAGCTGCACCTTATACCTGCTATTTCTGATTTCTTTAGACTTCTCTCTATCCCTTAGTGGTTATTACCCTGTTACTAGCTAATAATTATTGACATTCATCTTTCCCTGTTCAAAATCCTGGTGTGGTTTCTGTCTCCTGACTGGACCTCTGGCTAATGCACTCAGATTAAAAGATTCAGGGCAGAAGGGACAATGAAATATTTAAATTAAGAAAACAAATGAGGTAGCAGAAAGTAATACACATACAAAAAATATGAAAACCCAAAGGAAGGCGTGAAAGACAGGAGACTAGTATGGCAGATACTATTAGCTGTCCATTAAAATCTACCTTTTTTCTCTTAGATATTAACAGAATTCTAGCCAGACATACGACTTCCTAGCTGGTCTATACTTACTAACCTTCGTTGCAGTTCTGTATGCAACACAACCAAATTCTCACCCATGGATTAGAGGTGGAAGTGACACGTACCACATCTTTCTCTGGGACTTGAGATATAATGTACTTCTCCACTATATTATCTTCCTCTTTTCTGCCTGGAAACCAAGATGGACCCATCTTTTACCATGCAAATGACAACACTGCCCTAAAGGATGGTGAAGTTAAATTTTGGAAGGTCTTGGTCCTTGAATGACTGTGAAGAAAAGAGCTACCCTACGAACCTGGACCACTCACCTCAGACCTGTTTCACAGAAAGAAAATAACTTTTAGTTTTTAAGCCATTGTAATTTGAGGTCTCTCTGCTATAGCAACTTAGTTTTACCCTCATTAATGCAACTGGTAATCGGGGAACGTCACTATCATTCTTTCCTCTTATGCCTCTATCCAACCTAGATGCTATTATCTAATTAAGCTTGTCCATACATTTTACACTATATGTTACATCACTATCTTCTTATTTATATATCAGAGTTGAAAAAAAAATTTTCCTTTTGTCTTCTCTGCCATTATACACTTCGGAATATTTTTACTTCTTCTCTTTCTTCCATTCCTAATACCTCCCAGCCTTCAAAAACTATCTCATCTCATGCAATTTAGACCAGCCTGATTTCAAGTGATCTTTACCTTTTCTAACTATAACTACAAGTACTTTCAGGACAATTCACAGGCCAAGGGTCTGTTCTCAAATGAAATCCCTCCTGATGTAGTCTTAAACACTTGGACACGTTTTTGTTGTATAAAGTAATTGTTCCTGTACATTCAAGAAAATCTTATTAAATATGTAGTAGTTTCCAGGAACCAGGATTTTATCACTCATCAAGGTAGACATTGTGCCTGCCTTCATGGATCTTAGAGTCTAGCAGAAAAGAAAGATACTATATAAGTATTTAGAAAGGTTATTTAAAAAAAAGAACATCCAGTAGATTTCAATTCTTGCTGATCTATTAATTCTAATTTATTGACGAGTAGTATTAAAACAACAACTTTTTAAATACGTCTAGGGAATAATGAGGAGCCCTGGTGGTGCAGTGGTTAAGACCTCAGCTGCCAACCAAAAGATTAACCGTTTGAATCCATCAGCTGCTCCTTGGAACCCTACGGGGCAGTTCTACTCTTTCCTATAGGGCCGCTATGAATTGGAATCGACTTGATGGCAGTGAGTTCCAGGGAACAACGTATCTGATAAAGGCAACCAAATACTGATTTGTGAGTGCATCTGATGTCTAGTTAAAAATATAAAACTGTAATTTTATCACTTATGAACTCAAAAATATCTCACTTTCTATCGATGTTTTCTGCAGTAGCATACCACGGGGATAGGGCTGTGGTCGTGGCTGAACTCAGCAGGAAGGTGTATTTGATCACTGACATTGTTTAAAAATGCCAGTATATGGTGAAACCTAAAAAGCAGGCTTTTTAGTTATCTCGTAGTCAGTTTTATTTCTGTTTTAAAACTTGCTACCAGCAATGCACCCACAATTGATGGTGCCTCTCCCTTGGAATTCCGCTGATTTTTCTGCAATGATTTTTGGAAACATGTAAGCAATAATACTATAGATATTAATGAGTTGTATGCATTTGGGTCTTCTAATATTTATTATAAATATTTATTATAAATTATTTAGTGTTACAGTGGTAAAAGTGCTTGGCTGTTTGACCCCACCAGCCCTTTCTCAGGAAAAAGATGTGTCAGTCTGCTTTCGTAAAGACTACCAGTTGTCTAGAACGCTATGAGACAGGAAAACTGCCCCATAGGGTTTTCCAAGAAGCAGCTGGTAGATCTGAACTGCCAACCTTTTGCTTAGCAGCTGAGCTTTTAACCACTGTGCCACCAGCGTTCCTCTAAAAAGATAATAGCTTTGAAAACCCTATGGGGCATTCCACTCTGTCCTTACAGAGTCGCTATGAGTTGGAAACGACTCGATGGCCCTAAGCGCTTCACAAATGTTAACTCTAAAATCCCTCATAACGACTTTTTGAAGAAAACAGAAATGTAAAAGTATAAAAGGAATCACTTAAGAATTTAGTTATAAAATTATTCAGTTAAAAGTAGCCAGTGCTGTTTCTCTCTGAACGAAGTTATAGGTAAGATTAAAAAAAAAAACCAAAAAAACAAACATTTTGTACTAGAGAATTGAGTTTTACTTTGTAGAATGAAATAACAGCAACTGTCAAGAGAGGGAATTAATTTGACCTCTTTGAAATGCTAATTGAATTCTTATCTGCAAACCCAATATTTGCATTGTCGAGCTCTGTAAAGGAAATATAAAATCCATAGGCTTGATGAAATGATAAAAGACATTTGTTTAACTAAACCATTAAAATGAAACAATCACTTTTATTCTGGGTATATTTTTGGTCCCAAGTCCCAGAACAAAAGCAAAATAATAACAATCCATAGAAAAGCATATTAAACTTAACCCTGGTGGCGTAGTGGCTAAATGCTGCAACTGTTAGCCAAAGGGTTGGCAGTTCAAATCCACCAGGCGCTCCTTGGAAACTCTATGGGGCAGTTCTACTCTGTCCTATAGGGTCGCTGTGAGTCGCAATCGACTCGACGGCAATGAGTTAGGTTTTTAGGTTATAGGGTAGTGTTCATTATTTGTTGTTGTTGTTGGACAATGCTTAAGATATTTCTTGAATTTTAAAGATTACAACAGAATATGTGAGTATGATTTATCTTCAGGTAAACAATTTTGAATTATTTCAGTTTGCTGTGAGCTTAAGAGCTGAAGAATTTCACCAGCTTTCAAGTGTTCACCCTTGTAAGTCAAACATCACTTACTCTTGACAAATTTTGATCAATACACTCTGTTATAATTTTAACAATTCAGGAAATATTCTTCATGTATTGTCAAAGACAACTGAAAATATAAACACTGTTAAATGGTAGGAAAGCTTGTAGCATAAATTTCCAACAGATCTACACTACATATTGTAGGCAATAACTGCATATATTTCCAGATTCATATTTTAATCTACTTCAAGACACTCTACTTTCAAAGTACATTTAATGCAGGGAGTTCGGTCTACTACCCGTTGGAATTTCCTGATATAAACTTGTTCAGGCCAAGCAATTACTATCATTTTGCGTAATTCACTTGGACAAGGCTAAAAGGTTCCATTTTTAGATTTTTAAAAGGAACTTGAAATATAATAACACTAGGGTCACTATCAGTCAGTTTATCATTCATCTCGATTTCCTTAAATTAAATATAATCATAAGAGAATAATGTTTGTTGTTAGATTTTAATTATCTACTGCAAACAGATAATAGGTTTTGGCCACCATATAGGCAATGTACTTTTCTGTGCACAAAAGAAACAGAATTATTTCCCAATTGATTCATTTGTAGAATTATTTTCTACTGAAACTAATGTCATGCCAGGGAAAGTTTTATCAGTAATAACCTCTCTAATGGTAAGAAAAGAGTGAGTGACTGCGAATGCTTGAGAGGTGTTGATTTAGATAGAATATCGCTGTACTTGAAATTCTAATGCTTAGAATCACTGTGAATCAAAATAATGTATACATGAAACAAATCAATCAACAGGCCCTCTCTAATAACTGACATGTTAGCAGGCAATACTGAACCAGGACTGAACTCAAGTCAGGCTGTCACTCATGATTTACCTGGTGGGGCATTTTGTTTAAGTGAAAGTGAGTTATGTCTTTGATTAGAACACACAGAAAAATAGAGTCATCAGGAAGACAGAATAAAGATCGACTTGTTTAAAAACTTCTGTTGGACCAAAGCCAGCATTTATCCTCATTCTCCCAATGAAGGCTCATGTGTTACAGGTCCCAGTAGGAGCTGCAGTATAATAGCAGGGCAGGTGCTATTGCTCTGAACACACTTAAGGCTACCAAGAGGAAGCATATTGGATTATTCACTTTTGGTGTTTTTGTATGCTGGATGCTTATTTATAAAATCAGTGGTCAGTTTAATTAATACACATGAACATATTTCCTACTACAGAGCTACTAGCCTAGGGGTTTAACAAGAATCACAAAATTCCAACATGAAGGCTCTCTCCAACAACAAAAGATTTCATATTTCCTAGAGATCATCAGGATGCCCTCCATTCCCTTAATTATGTTACACTTTTTTTGGTAATGTTTCTGGGGCTTGAAAGGAGGAAGGAAGTTTCCAGACACTGAATAAACTTTGGAGGACAGAACTGGAGTCAAGAACTGCAGCTTCCAGATAAAGCCCAGTAGCTTAAGAGAAGGTTTAGTTCAAGAGGGAGTCAGAGAGACAATATTTGTCTAGAAGAAGTTATGAAAGTGGACAACACACTTGTTTATGAACTAATCTACCTAACCCCAATTCCCCACTTTCCTGTTCTAACTCCTACTCATTCTTCAGATCTCCTAATATCATATATTAAGTATCATTTGGAAAGAGACATCTGAAATGGGCTAAGTGCCCTGGTGTATACTTTTAGCTCTCTCCACTTCTTCATATAATGCATTGCTTCTTGTTTATCTCGTTTATCTAATTTCACCCTAAATCCCTAGTACCTTGCCTATAACAGCTACTCAAAAATATTTGTTCAAATAGCCAATGAATCACTGAGATGGGTGAAAGTGTGTACACATTATCCTGGCCTGCAAGGGAGAAACCTAAAATGAACTGTTTGACATTGAAGAGTCAATACTGGCCCATCTTTCTCTGTCACAATTCAAAATTTTTCTTCCTCTGGTTTTGAAGTCACAGCGCTGTTTTAGATTAAAGACTGCATGTAACCCAAGAATACTCTGAGAATCACAAAAACACTTAACTTTTGGGGTGGACATTCTACAATGATATGAATAAAAATTCTTACCAGCTTAATGAATGGATCCTATAGCAACCACTTAAATATGCTTACCCATTCTTTGTTCACATCGTGAAAACAGCTTCAAATTACTTTCAGTAGGCTATTGGTTGACATAAGAGCAAACCATACACACTTCAGCATGAGGAACATCACATCAAAGTGTTATTAATATGATAAAAACAACAGCAAAGCAATCATGGCCACTTCAAGATTCTGAATCACATGCTTGGACTCGCTCAATGTTTACACTTACTCAAGGAGCGTTTCCTGATGCTGACTCCACACTCATCCTATTGAATTCTGCAGAGCACTAAGAGTTTGCCAAGCAACTTCACTTTGAACATTAACTAAAATTGGAAAAAATGTGTTTTATAAACATATGACATCAGATTACATTCTTTAGAGTGCCTCTGATGATAAGATTCTAGATTCACATTTCGTCTTCAAACACGAGCGTGCTGTCATCACATATGGACTTGTTTTCAATCACTGCTCCTCACTTGCATGCCCAATTTCTCCCTTTTCCTTTTTTCTCTTTCCTGCTGAGTAGCAAAGACATCTCTTAGGCAGTTTACAACCTTCTCTGGTGTTATTCATAGGCAGTTGGCCAGGAAGTTTTCTAAGAAAAAATACCCTCAAACTCCCCAACACAGAAAAGAATATACTTGAATATTTTGTAGGGCACTTTGCAGAGACGGAAGTAAAAATGGGGAAAGCACTAAGCTGTCGAATTCACTGCCCTCGTGTGTCTTTACTTTCATATAAGCAGAATTTAATTCAAAACTGAAGACCGCTTTGGAAATTTGCTTTCCTAAAGAAAAGCGCAGCCTTGAGGAGCAAGTAATTACTAAAAATGAGTGAGAATAGGTAACAATGGGCCGAAGCCTAAACAGATCATCATAGCTGTTACCAGAGGGTTTCAGAGCCAGGAAGAGGAAGAAAATGGTATGTACATGTTTGACATTTTAGTACTACACCTTCATTAGCCACTTTCTAAGCTCTGAAATGTTTGACATATAATTTAACTACCCAGAAGATGGGCCATTTTCTCAAGCCTTTCTAGAACAATTCTGCTTAAAGTAGCAAAAAAAAAAAAAAAAAAAAATGAAGAAGGTATTGTGTATCTGCAATTTTAGAGATTTACAGAAAACAGTTGAAAAGACATTACTCTTTGTGACTCTTGCGAATTACCTCCAATGCTTTCAACAGAAGTTATAAGCTTCTTGTTGATTTTCTTAATGCTTTTTCACTTCTACTGGTCATCACTTATTACTGCTGACTAGAGAGAAGTTGTCAAATGTTGAAATACTTACGCAAATTTAAGTGGAAAATAGTTTAGTTTAATGAACTCAAAGAATCTGTAGCATAACTTACACAAATTCCAGAGATAAGCGTGTTGATGACTTTCAAAACATCTGCATTCCCACCAGAGCAGAGCTGATGTTTGCTGCTATATTTTTGCTGACTATTAACACCTCTGATGCTGAAGAAGTTCCCAATTGAACCCTTCCTTATAACAACTTAGATACTGAATTTCTCTAGCACAAAAATACTTCAGCACGAATATTATTGTCAGACAACTAAATAGAATTTCAAAAGTAGCGCGAGTACATCTGTTCTTAACTTAGGGGCACCAGACTAACACACTGTATTTGAAAATCTCAAGTGAAGAGAAAGCATGTCTATAAACTCTTCTAGCGCAGGTACTGTGCGTCAGCAGCTCAGAGTCCTCAGGACCGGCAGATTCTCAGGAAATGATTTTTTTCACTTAGTGGTCTGGCTCAGAAAATAGTGAACTCTCTTTGTTACAGAGTTCTTATATTTTTCAGAAAAGTTTCCTCCATGTTACTCCCATCCATTATCCCTCTGGCACATTGTGAAATAAACCAGGTGAAATACCTGAAGTTCCTTTTTATTTCTTGAATGACATGGTTTGCAGACCATCTGTCAGTGAGACCTGATTCCAGAATATAATAAGACATGCCAAGTACATGTTTTCCGTAATAAGTATTTAAGTACGATGTGTCTGTGTGTTTGTCGGGGGCGGGGGGGTGTCATTAAGTTCCCTTTTTTAACACATTGTATTGCTCTAATTTAATTAAAAGAATATATTCATTTTGCACAGGCCAGGTTTAGCTGGTTCCTATTAACCAAAGAGGTTCGTTTTAACTCATCACAGAAATGGATGTTTCCAATACATGGGATGGGTTGACATGTATTATATTTACTCTTCACAGTGACTGCAGCTGAGGAGTTTGTCCTTTTTAGGTGGTGGAGACAAAAAAAAAGGGGGGGAGAGGAGGAAAGGAATAGATCCCTCAAACTCTTACTTTCACTCAAGCCTTCCCCTCCATTTATCTCTACCACACTTTCTCTGCATTCTCTAGACACAAAATTAGAATTCATGACTTACGCCATCACCACAGTCATGAAGACTTTGTATTAATATATGCAGTGCCCATGCTTGCAACACTCAGTATCTTTTTATTTAAGTGAATTTTCAGGCTCATCAACATTGCATGAGAATGCTCAATTCCCCATATACTATCCAGACTGCTACTTTGTTTTTAATTTGCTAATCTAGTTTAGAAAAACTATAATCTGATTTCATGTTTATTTTTCTGATTACTAATGAGACTGAATATTATTTTTATTTACCAGGCATTTGTATCTTTGGGGATTGGCTTTCTTATACTTTGCCCGTGTTGTAATTGTGTGGTCATTTAAAAATGGTGTATTGAAAGATTCCTATACACTAAATGAAAGCTTTATATTAGATTTTTCATTTCCTCATTTATCTCTCAAATGTGTTTATGTTGTATTTTACTGTTCTTAAGTCAGTCCAAACAAATTTCTCATCATGAACACAAAAAATTCCTTCGTTTTCATCTTCAATTATCCTTGATGTAGAGAGTCCTAAAAATAGGCAAACTGAGAAAATACATGGATATTAATAATGTTGATTTTCTCCTGAGAGTTACCACATGGACCACAATGAAGATAGATATTTCGCTGTTTTATTTTTTATTATAGCTTAATAATTCTTTTTTAGACTTAAGAATTATTTAGAATATATACATGTTTCTCCTTATGGCATTAATTTTACAAGTTTGGAAATGATTACCTTACAACATCACTTAAAAAGTAGAAACTAAGTGTAAACCAGTGCATCATTTGTTTCTCTTTATTATTTTCCAGTTGTCTTCAGGCAGAAAAGGCAACATATTTAAACAACGGAGTGAAATATTCTTGTTTGTACACAAAATTACTTTTAAGTAAAAATTTTTTAAAGTTTTGACCAAAATGATGGATGAAACAATTACAGACAGAATTATCTGGTGGTTAAATTCAAGAAAACCCATTCAAGCTTAAGGAAATATGTTTTAAGTCTCAGGTTTATATTATCTACAGATTAGTAAATTTCTGTGGTACTTTAACTTTGGGCTCTTTGGCTAAAGATCAATCAAGGTTAATGTTTCAAAAAGAGTAATATTATTTGAACAGGGGAAATGTCTTAAAATATAATTATTTTAGTCTTGCATATGTATATGTACTTGGAGAGAGGAGCTGCAGGCACAATTTTCTTAATGAGCTATGACTCTGCTGAAAAGAGTCTGTTTGTTATGCTAATTCAAATTTCCTGATAGGAATTGTTTTCATATTCTTCCAAGTTCTAAAGTTTGCCCAGTAAGACTGCCAGTACAAACAATGAGTTGTATTTATTTATTCTGCTCTTTGAGGAAATCTCCTGAGCAAGTGTCCTTTTGATTTGTGTGATATATGGTATTTGCAAAAAAAAAAAAAAAAAACCCAAAATCCAAAAACCTATAAAAAAAAGAATGTATACATGTATTTCCCTACTAGGATACTTTTATGTTGGAGAATAGATTACATGTAATTGGATTTTTGATCATTTTATGACATTAATAATACTAGAGGGAAACTTTCTTTCCTTACCAATTTTGTTCTGTATGTTCATAGTTGTATTTGTTATGTTTAAAAAGTATTGTCTGGGTATCTATTAATTTCCTATGAGTACATTTTAGAAAACTCTACCATTTTATTTTAATTACATGTATCTTCATTTGAGAAGAAGTATTTTGTTTTTATGGGTAATTGCAAATTTTCTGAGAGGGGAGAAAAAGGCTACATCATAAATGAGTCTCTTATACATAAAGGTAGAAAAAGACCATGGATGATCAATCTATTTCAGCTTTTTTTTCTTTTTTTAAGTTTTGCTTTTTTAAATTCAGGGTGAAGCTTTCCCCTCCATTTCAGTTCTTAAAAAATCTTGTTCAGAGCTGGAAGTCTTTCTGATAACTAAGACACAAAATTCTTAAATGAAATGCCCATAATCTGTGGGTGCTATGTGACTGCAAACAAGTCACTGCTTTGAAGGATTTTTTTTTTTTTATCTTTAAAACTCATGTAATGTATTTATTTGTCTCAATATAAGAAATAATGTTGCAAATTAGTACAAAATAAATCTAACTGGTTAGAAAAAAAGGCTTTGACTACCACCTGGAAGAGCATCAAGACCCTTGAGCAAAATTCAAGCACAGGTAACTAAAGAAAAAGCGAGGCAAGCAGTCTGGGGAACAGGTAAAGACAGGAAGATTTGAAATTATGCAGAGCCTACTTCATTTAATTCTTTCTTGATGTGACAAGGGTTGATATATGGTTTCCTAGGCCTGAGGAGCCCAGACCTGGGCTGGAAGTATCTACTGGGCAGCTCTTCACCAAAATTTGTAAATATGGGCAAGTTGGCCAAAAGCAACCTGGATAGGGTATAACTTACCCAATATTTATAACATGGTACTCAAAACCAAAAAATAAATAAATATTTTTTTTAATATTTTTTTACTCAAAACCAAATTCACTGTTCCAAACAGACATGCTATACAAGTAAAGAATATGGCTAAACCACTACTTTCCAAGAGTTTTTTTTTTTTTTTTAATTGCCATAAACTATATATAACGAAGCTTGCCATTTTAGTCATTTTTTTTTTTTAATTGTGCTTTAGGTGAAGGTTTACATAGACAATTAGTTTCTCATTAAACAATTAATACACATATTGTTTTGTGACACTGGTTGCAAACTCCACAGAATGTCAAAACTCACCCCTTTTTGACTTTGGGCTCCCCATTTCCATTCGTCCAGCTTTCCTGTCCCCTCCTGTCTTCTTGTTCTGCCCCTGGGCTTGTGTGCCTATTAAGTAAGTCTCATATACATGGTTGAGCTATGTGTATTACTGTTTGTTTTATAGGCCTGTATATTTTTTGGTTTAAAGGTGAACCTCAGGAGTGACTTCAATGCTAAGTTAAAAGGGTGGCCGGGTGCCATATTCTCAGGGTTTCTCCAGCCTCCCTCAGACCAGTAAGTTTGGTCTTTTTTTTTTAGTTTGAATTTTGTTCTACATTTTTCTCCAGCTCTGTCTGTGATCTCTGTCAGAGCAGTCAGTGGTGGTAGCCAGGAACCATCTAGTTGTGCTGGACTCAGTCTGGTGGAGGCTGTTGTAGTTGTGTTCCATTCGTCCTTTGGACTAATCTTTCCCTCGTGTCTTTGGTTTTCTTCATTCTCCCTTGCTCCAGATGGGGTGGGACCACTAGATATATCTTAGATGGCCCCTTACAAGCTTTTAAGACCCCAGACGCTACTCAAAAATGTAGGATGTGGAACATTTTCCTTATAAACTACCCACTGCTGTCGAGTCGTAAACTATGTTATGCCAGTTGAGCCAAGACCATGGTCCCTAGCCCTCAGCCCAATAACTTGATCCCTATAGGAGTCTGGATGTGTCTATGAAGCTTCTATGACTTTGCCTTTGTCAAGCTGTGCTGGCTTCCCAGGTATTGTGTTATTGTGTGCTATCTTACCCTTCACCAAAGTTACCACTTATCTATTGCCTAGTTAGTGTTTTTCCCTCCTACCCATCCCCTCCCTCATAACAATCAAAGATTTTTTCTGTGTGTAAATCTTTTCATGAGTTTTTATAATAGTGGTCTTATACAGTATTTGTCCTTTTGTGATTGACTTATTTCACTCAGTATAATACCAACCAGATTCATCCACGTGAGATGTTTTGCAGATTCATCATTGTTCTTTAACGTTGCATACTATTCCATTGCATGTATTTACCATAGTTTATCCATTCATCTGTTGATAGCACTTAGGTTTTCTCCATCTTTCTGCTATTGTGAATAATGCTGCAATGAACATGGTGTGTGTATGTCTATTTTTGTGATGGCTCTTATTTCTCTCGGACATATTCCTAAGAGTGGGATTCCTGGATCATATGGTATTTCTATTTCTAGCTTTTTAAGGAAGCGCCATATCATTTTCCAAAATGGTTGCACCATTTTGCATTCCCATCAGCGGTACATAAGAGTTTCAATCTCCCTGTAGCCTCTCCAACATTTGCTATTTTCTGTTTTTTTTTTTTTTTTTTTTAATTCATGCCAGTAATGTTGGGGTGAGATGGTATTTCATTGTGGTTTTTGATTCACAGTTCTCTATGTGTGGTTTAATGGCTAGGGATAGTAAACATTTCCTCACGTGTCTGTTAGCCAGCTGAATGTCTTCTTTGGAGAAGTGTTTGTTCATACCCTTTGCCCATTTTTAAATTGGATTATTTGTGTTTTAGCTGCACAGGTGTTGGATTTTCCTATAAATTTTAGAGATTAGAACTTTGCTGTATATATCATAGCCAAATTTTTTTTCGCAGTCTGTAGTTTCTCTTTTAACTCTTTTGGCAAAGTCTTTTGATGAGCATAAGTGTTTAATTTTTAGAAGGTATCCATTATCTAGCTTGTCTTCTGGTGTTTGTGTACTGTTAGTTATGGTTTGTATCCCATTTATGCTGTGTATTATTGCCTCTAGCATTGACCCTATTTTTTTCTTCCATGGTCTTTATACTTTTTGGTTTTATATTTAAGTTTTTGATCCATTTTGAATTAGTTTTGTGTATGGTATGAGGTATGGTCCTGTTTTACTTTTTTGCAGATGGACATCCAGTTTTACCAGCACCATTTGTTAAAAGACTGTCTTTTCCATGTTTAATGGACTTTGGGCCTTTGTTGAAGATCAGCTGACTGTAGGTGGATGGATTTACATCTGGGTTCTTGACTCCGTTCCATTGGTCAATGTGTCTGTCATTGTACCCATACCAGGCTATTTTGACTACCACAGCTGTATAGTTGGTTAGATTTATTCCCAAGTGTTTTATTTTGTTGTTGTTGTTGTTGTTAGGTGCTGTCGAGTTGGTTCCAACTCATAGTGACCCTACGTACTAAAGAATGAAACACTGTCCAGTCCTGTGCCATCCTTAAAATTGTTGTTATGCTTGAGCTCATTGTTGCAGCCACTGTGTCAATCCATCTCGTTGAGGGTCTTCCTCTTTTCTGCTGACTGTACTTTACCAAGCGTAATGTCCTCCTCCAGGGACTGATCCCTCCTGACAACATATTCAAAGTGTGTATGATGTAGTCTCGCCATCCTTGTTTCTAAGGTGCATTCTGGTTGTACTTCTTCCAAGACAGATTTGTTCATTCTTTTGGCAGTCCATGGTACATTCAATGTTCTTTGCCAACACCACAATTCAAAGGCATCAATTCCTTTTTGGTCTTCCTTATTCATTGTCCAGCCTTCGCATATATATGATTTGATTGAAAACACCATGGCTTGGGTCAGGCACACCTTAGTCTTCGAGGTGACATCTTTGTAATTCGACACTTTAAAGAGGTCCTTTACAGCAGATTTGCCCAATGCAGTGCGTCTTTTGATTTCTTGACTGCTGCTTCCATGGGTGTTGATTGTGGATCCAAGTAAAATGAAATCTCTGACAAATTCAATCTTTTCTCCATTTATCATGATGTTGCTTATTGGTCCAATTGTGAGGATTTTTGTTTTCTTTAAATTGGGGTATAATCCATACTGTCCTATAGGGTCGCTATGAGTCAGTTAATCCATACTGAAGGCTGTGGTCTTTGATCTTCATCAGTAAGTGCTTCAAGTCCTCTTCACTTTCAGCAAGCAAGATTGTGTCATCTGCATAACACAGGTTGCTAATGAGTCTTCTTCCAATACTGATGCCCCGTCCTTCTTCATATAGTCCAGCTTTTCAGATTATTTGCTCAGCATACAGACTGAATAAACCCACTGCTGTCGAGAATAGGTATGGTGAAGGGATACAACCCTGACACACACCTTCCCTGACTTTAAACCATGCAGTATCCCCTTGTTCTGTCTGAACAACTACTTCTTGATCTAGGGGCTATTATAAATGGTATTGTTTTCCTGATTTCTCTTTTGTAGTTCTCTTCACTGGTGTCTAGGAATCCAACTGATTTTTGTATATGTATCTTGTTTTCTGCTACTGTGCTGAATCTTTCTATTAGTTCTAACAGTTTTCTTGTGGGTTCTCCACGCATAGTATCATATCATCCACAAATAGGGATACTTCTTCCTTACCAATTTGGGCGCCCTTTATTTCTTTTTCTTGCCTTATTGCTCTAGCTAGGACTTCCAGCATAATGTTAAAAGGAGTGGTGATAAAGGGCATCCTTGTCTTATTCAAGGGTTCTTAGGGGAAATGTTTTCAGCCTCTCTCTGTTGAAAATGGTGTTGGCTGTAGGTTTTGTATATAGATGTTCTTTATTACGTTGAGGAATTTCTCTTCTATTCCTATTTTATTGAGAGTTTTTATCAGGAATGGGTGCTGTACTTTACCAAATACCTCTTCTGCATTGATTGAGATGATCATGTGTTTATTTTCTTTTGTTTTATTTACTTGGTGGCATTTTAGCCATTTTTAAGTGTACAATTCAGACATTTATTTCCTAAAGTTTTTCATTACTCCAAACAGAAACTCAGTACCCCTTCAACAATACCTCCTTTTCTCTCTCCCCATTACCTTGTGATTGATCACTAATAAACTTTTGTCTCTATGCATTTACCTATTCGAGATATTTCATATCAGTGGTGTTATAGATTTAATTGTGTCCCCCAAAATATGTGTTGTAAATCCTAAAACCTATGATTATAATCCCATTTGGGACTAGGTTTTCTTTGTTATGTTAATGATACAGTGTTAGTTAAGGCTGTGTCTTAAATCAATTTCTTTTGATGTATAAAAGAGATTAAACAAGCAAGTGGGCAATCAGAGATGGGGAAGATAGATGCCATGCCATATGAAGATCACCAAGGAGCCAAGGAATAGAAGCTGAAGAGATAAGGACCTTCCCCCAGAGTCAAAAGAGAAAGACTTCCCTAGTGCTGGCACCCTAAATTCTGACTTCTAGCCTCCTAACTGTGAGAAAATTATTTCTTTGTGTTAAAACCACCCACTTGTCGTATTTTGGTTACAGCAGCACTAGATAAATAAGACAACTGAGTACGTATAGTATTTGTTCTTTTGTATCTGACATTGCACTCAGCATAATGTTTTCAAGGTTCATCCACGTCATAGCACATATCAGACCTTCTCTTTTTGACTTAATAATATTGCATTTTATGTGCATACCACACATTGCTTTTCCATTCATCTGTTGATGGATGGAACAAACATGAAAGAAAAGTGTATGAGGCCATGCAGTACTTCTATCTAAAATATACCATGTCACCATTTTCTCCAGGTCATTTTATCTGCAAAAGCAAAGATTATGTACACACCCAGAAACACCTGATCACAAAGGCTGGATTCCTTCCATAAAGCCACTGGCTTCTGCTAACCTAAAGATAATCTTTTCCCAAACTTTGAATAATATAGATTTGAAGATAATGAAAATCCTTTTGAAATACTGATGTCTGCTTATTAGTCATGCAACACTATGAGTTTGTCCACCTCATCATGAAGTCCTTATTTAGTAATGAAGCGCTGATTAACACTGATTAACTGATAGATCACTGATTAAAATGGTTCATTAGGGAAGTAACTTGCATCTTATTAATAAACAACCAAATTATCTTCATCTCACAAACTGTCATTAAATAGTTTAGTCTTAGAAGGAATTTGTCTGCCTTCTCCAGATAGTAGTGCTTTATTTCTTAATACATTTCTTAATTTCAGAACGCTAGTCTCTTGCTACACTTAGACAATGGAATTTTAAAAGGTTATTTAGATTATTCCCTCTTCCCTCCTGGTGAATTTTTTTCACCACTCTTGTGTAAAGGTGAATAAAGCAGTATATATAAAAACTGCATGTAAAATACCGAGGTAAATGATAATATTTTATAAACTTCAACCTCTTTAAATTATTTCTATGATAGCTGTTTGTTTTTCCTCCTCCTACTTTCAAAATGTTAATGTTGCTTATGATTCATTTTAGAGCTAGTTGTCTTTCTCTCTTTACCTCTCAGAGATCTCATCTGAAAAATGCCTCCATGCATGTATCTAAGCAATGAAACTCAAATCTTTACTTCTGGTGTGGCTACCTTCCCAAATGTCATATGTATTATTTCTACATCTTTATTGTTTTTATGTGTGCTAAATACTCTTATTTCATCTAAAATTCAACATTGGAACACAACTGTGATCCGATAAAAGCCATCCTAGACCACGAGTAATCTGGAAAGTTGAGTTGGGATCCTGGTTATGGTGCTGATTGGATGTACAACCTTTGTCAGATTATTAAATATCTTTGGACACCAGTTTTTTCCTTATTTCTAAAATAAAATGAATTTTATAAAAAATAAAAAAAAAAAAATTTTCTGTGTTCTTCCACTCTTTGCTATGGTATCATTTCAATAATAAAACTCAACAGTCACCTTTTCCTGTACACGTTTTGGTCTATCTAACTTTCCAGTTTCTATGATTTACATTCATAAACTTATATCCATAGATTTATACCCATCCAGTCTCCCAGACTCTTGGGGTCATCTTAAAAATCTTTTGATATTCTGAACACTGAATTCTATCAGTCAAAACATATTGACAGTTCACCTCTTATTTTGATTTTTTCACAATAGTATCTCTTGAATCCATCCTCCCTAATTTCATCATATCTTTCACTATCTAGGTTTTTATTACCCATCTGGCATAATATCAAGGAACCTGATTGTTAACTAGCCTCTATTTCCTAATCTCCCATTCCTTTCTTCCCTTTTCCTTAACTGAATTTTCCACTTCTTCAAAATAGATACGATCAGTGACTGTACCATTATTTTAAATCATACCAGGGATTTAAAAAATGTTATGCATACCTCATTCATATTAGGACTGAAGGTAACACAACCTGCTATTAGTATTTTTCATTTTAATGTTGTTTATAAGAGTATATACACACAGAGAACTTACTTTACTCCTCTAATAAATTAGGAAAAAAAAAAAAAAAAAAGGAGCAGGGGTTAAAGAAATGGAACCTAAAAGATGATGAGGAAATTTTTCATTATTTAATAAATTTCAAAGCAGGTGACTAATAAAATCCATCACTAGGTGTTCTTATCGATGACTACATCTGTAGGGAGTCTTTTATACCATGGTCTGTCAATATATGAATGCTGATAACTTTCATTAAACAGAAAATAAGCAGTCCTAAAAAGGTATTTCCATCAGCTAATTTCAGGGATGAGCCCAGTAGGAGCTAAAAGTATTATAGCTGAGAGCTAATTGACTGCAAGATCCTGAACTGCAGGTAAAGATACAAACAGAAATCTGAAAGTTCAGGTTGATATAAAGGACACCATTTCTGGCATCACGAGAAACAATTTAACCATTTGCATTAAATGCAGATGTATCATTCTACCATAAAGCTGAATTAAATTATGCACAATTATTTTACATACATCATCGGGTCAAATAACCTTTTAAAATTGCAAGAATTAAAAGAAGTGTACTGCTTTGTAAACAGTAGTTCAAAAGTCTTCTTCCCCAATTTTTAATATAGAGAGATACAATTTAATAGTATTGATTCTAATTTCTTCTGAATCCATCACGAAAACTCAGTGCCCACAAATCACAAGTCGATAAATATTCAATTCTAACTAAGTTCACAAACTCACCAAGTTTGATACCGAGACGACAGGGCTAACAAGGTTTTGTTTGAACTGAAAAATAAAAATATCTTGCAGAAAATTCTGTTTTTAAACTTTTAAAAAGTTCTTTTGCTTATATTATCTTATCCTCTGCACACATTAATCACGTGAACCAGGTGGAGAAAATTCTGTCATAATTTTTTAAAGAAATTGCAATTTAGAGAATTAGGTGACTAACAACGACAACAACAAAAACGCGTAACTCGAGTACCAGTGGTGCTACCTAACCGTGGCTTTCTGCACTGTGGACTAAAGCTCTTCCACAATAAATACCGCATTGCTTTCTAATGTGTGAGTTTAAACGATGAGCGTGCCAACCATTTTGGCTCACATCTCTGAGAAGCTGACGTGCTTCTTTCAGAAAATGCAGCTGCTTTTAAAGTAATGATTTCCAAAACATTTCGTTTCTATTCATTTTTTTGGCCACACCTCTTCAACTTTTAAGATAAAGTTCAAATAACCTTGTTTTCAAAGACTTGACTAGGGTACAGCTTTCATATACCTCATGTAAGAGAATTTACCTCACTGTTCAGAGAATATTTGTTTACTTATTTGTTTATTTGTCTAGGTGTCTTGAATCGTGGTGCAAGAATCAGGACTGGTTTCTATTCCCCTTGGTGTCCAAAAGGAACGTGGAGAAGAAATTTAAAAAGGGGAGGGAGAGGTACACACACGCATCCACACAAAGGAAATGCGCAGAACAACACCCTGATAAAGGCAATTAAAATTCCAGAAGAAATAATAATATAGAAAAGAATTTAACATAGAGAATGTGATAAGGAGAATAGTAGACAGTAAATAATCAAAAGGGAAAGCGAAGAAGGGTTTCAAAAGAAACTTCAAAAGACTAATTAAAATCACCCAGATATAGGAAAAACAGACCTTCAAGCAGAACCATGTCATGCGTTAAGAACAGACAGCTTGAGGAAGAGGACTAGATGTAATCTTAGTACAAGAGAAACACGACTCAATACAAAGAAGGAAATTGATTTCACATCAAGGGAGGAACTGGAGGCTCTTTCTGTGGTCTGTAAAGCAAAAGAAATACAGACTCGGGACTTGAATTTAGGACCCCGAAGGCTATGTGTGGAGATGTGCGAGATCCATCTTTGAAGATGTTTGGCCAGTGAAGTGAATTAAGACAAAATTAGATTTGTGAATGTGTAACGCCACCCCCCCACCCCCCCAAAAAATACCAGGAAGAAAACTGATTGAACCTCTTTACAGCAGTCCAGCTGACCCAAAAAATGTATCCGTTAAGGGAGAATTTCAACTGTCTTAGGAAACAAAGTAGACAGAAAATGTGAGCAGTGAACAGAAAATGGCCCATGAGGCCAAATATTTGGATTTAATCTGTAAGGCTTGAAGGATGCTTATTTAGAAAGAAATGCCAACATCTTGGAAAAAACTTTACATGCACACACAAGAAATGGAAGTAGGCCACTAGAATTAAGAGGCTTTGTGAGCAAGAAATAATAGAGATTGTGAAAAACCAAGGAAAGAATAATACTGCTTTTCTGAGCCATGCTATAAAAAAAACTATAGAAATAGCTAAAATTAGTTTCTTAAAAGCTTGTGAAATGTACGTACATAATTGGAATATATGTATATTTTTTAGAACAGAAAGAAATCACAGTAAAAGCAATGGTCAGAGGAAAAGATGCTTAGCTCCCATTCAAGATGTCTTGGTGGCAGGATATATTTAAAATGATATAAAGAAAGCACTCAAGGGAAGGAATGAAACCAAAGGCTTTAAAGAGAAAGGTGGATACTCCCAGCTATGGAAGCGTTCAGTGGAACATGTAGTTGGAAAAACTAATCAAAGGTAAAGTGGTGCAGAAACAGCAAAAGTGAAGGTGCAAAGGGAAGGTATTTATATTGACCGAGTCAAGAGAGAAAAGAGATGAGTCAGCTAAAAATAAAAACTCCAACTGCAGAAATTCTAAAGTTTATTTATTCATTCAACAAATATTTACAATGAGCCTACTATGATGTCAAGAGCCCTCGTAGTACGGTGGTTAAAGCAATGGACTGCTAACCGAAAGGTTGGTGGTTCGCAACCACCAGCGGTAGGTACTGCAGGAGAAAGACGTGGGAGTCTGCTTCTGTAGAGTTACAGCCTCGGAAACCCTATGGGGTCGCTATAAGTTGGAATCCACTTGATGGCATTGGAAGCGGACTATGATGTAAGACACTATAATGTGGGACTTTAAAGATGAATGGACCATAGCTCCAACTCTCAAAATGCTCACAACATTTTGGGAGAATAAGGAAATAACCATAATGCAATATTTATCATCATTGATCTTCTCTGCAGGGGAATCAGGTTTTGTAACTCTTTAGTGTTCTCCCTACAGCACTCGACACTAGTGGACACCTAAAACAAATTCAGAAAATGCTTTATTAACAAGAACATATGCTCTGACATTAGACATAAAAGACCAATTTCTTCTGAATCCAGCATAAAAACTCACTGCCTACTAATCACAAGTCACTAAATACTCAATTCTAAGTAAGATCCTGCAGTCCACAGAGTCCAAAGTGTCATACCGAGTTGACACAGCAAATGGTTTAACCCAGGCAGTGTTTTGGGATAAGAATCTTAGTTTGGCCTTTTGTCTCTGGTTTTTGAAAATAACCCTTGGAATTTGCCCGCAATCAAGGGGCATTTGTTTATAAAATAGCCATGTTATTGTTGTTGTCAGATGCCATCAAGTCAGTCCCGACTCATAGCAACCCTAAGCACAACAGAACGAAACACTGCCTGGTCGTGCACCATCTTCACAATTGTTGCTATGCTTGAGTCCACTGTTGCAACCACTGTGTCAATCCATCTCAATGAGGGTGTAACACTTAAACATATATAAATGAGTACAGGCTGCAAAACCCAGTCCTGGCAACAGGCCTTAGGAAGGGAGGGGGGCATGATACAATCAATCATGCATATTCACCCACTGGATCAATCATGACTATGGTTTAAGGCCTCAGTCAAACATATTCTTTGAGGTCCCAATGCCTTGGAGGCCCTGTACCTTGGAGCTCTCTTTCTGGGGCTTCCTGGGTTGATGAGAACATCCATGCATGAGACAGGATGCAGTATGTCCCTGGGGACAATGAAAGCCTCATGATGCTAGGACGTCTCCAGACCTTGTCTGCAGCTTGTCTTCATTTGTATCCTTTCTGATTATAACAAATGGATGAATATAAGTATAGGTAGTCTCCATGAGTTCTGTGAGTCATTCCAGCGAAATACCAAACCCACTGGGGGGCAGGGAGAGCCAGCAGAGAGGCTGGTGCTTGCCTATTTGGCAGGGGCTGGAAAGACAGAGTCCTAACATTGGGTGATTCTGGGTGGTTAGGGTCAGTAAGAGAAAGTGCCACATGGGTGGCTGGTTTCAGGATAATGAAGTGGGAAAGTGGATATATGAGTTATCTTCACATTCTGGAAATTAGTCTTGTGTTGGCTATTATTACTGCACATATAAAGCACTGGTCAATAGGAAATACTCAATAAATGTTAGCTATTGCTGTGTGATTTAATTCGCAAACTACCATATGAGGTCAACCTAAAACCAAACCCACTGCTGTTGAGTCAATTCTGACTCCTAGCAACCCTACAGGGCAGAGCAGAATCTGCCCATAGGGTTTTTGAGGCCATAATCTTTATGGAAGCAGACTGCCACATCTTTCTCCTGAGATGCTGCTGCTAAGTTCTAACCAACGACCTTTCGGTTAGCAATTTAGCAACCAAATGCTTTAACCACTGTACCACCAGGGCTCTATCATATGAGGTAGATCCTATTATTATTCCCATTCTAAAGATTAAGGAAGATTAATGCATTTAAGAGAAATCTCATGGTATGTGACAGATCCAGGGTTTAAATTCAAGGTTTGTTTGCCCTCAAAACCCGAACTTTAACACTATACTTAGCTATTTGGGTGGTGCAAGCAGTTAAGGAGTTTGGCTGCTAATGGAAGAGGTTCCAGTCCACCTAGAGGTGCCTCAGAAGAAAGGCCTAGTGATCTACTTTACCAAATCAGCTATGGAAAATCCAACGCCGCATAGTTCTGCTCTGACATATACGGGGTCGCCATGAGTTGGCATCAACTCTAAGGCAACTCCCCTTCTCATAGTAAGTCATCTTACAATGTGTGGTTGTGTTGCTGGTAGATGCTGCTGAGTCAGTTCCAACTCACATGGCCTTATGTATAAGAGGATGAAACGTGCCTGTCCTGCGCCATCCTCATAACTGTTGCTATGTTTGAGCCCATTGTTGCAGCCACTGTGTCGGTTCATTTCCTTGAGGGTCTTCTTCTCTTTCTTTGACCATCTACTTTATCAAGCATGTTGTCCTTTTTCAGGGATTGGTCCCTCCTGATAACATGTCCAAAGTAAGTGAGACAAGGTCTTCCAATCCTTGCTTCTATGTAGTCTATACAAAAAGTTTAACATAAAGGCACAAAATAAGCCTTGACTAAATGTTCTCTGGAAACCCTGGTGGCGTAGTGCTTAAGTGCTACGCCTGCTAACCGAAGAGTTAGTAGTTCAAATCCACCAGGTGCTCCTTGGAAACTCTATGGGGGCAGTTCTACTCTGTCCTATAGGGTCGCTATGAGTCGGAATTGACTCGATGGCAATGGGTTTGGTTTGGTCCTTTTGTAAATGTTAGCTATCAGTACTATTGGAGTCCCTGGATGGTGTAAGTGATTAACCTGCTTAGCTGCTATCCAAAAGGTTGGAGGTTCAAGCCCACCCATAGCCACTTCAGCAGTTGCCGTCAAGCCAGTTCCAGTTCATGGTGTTTCACAGGGTTTTTAATGGCTGGTTTTTCTGAAGTAGATCATCAGGCTTTCTTCCAAGGTACCTCTGAGTGGACCTGGACCTCCAGCCTTTCGGTTACCAGCTGAATGCATTAATCATTCATACCACCCACAGACTCCATGATTAATGTAAAGATCCCATTAAATCATTTATGGCATCATTTTTCATTTGTGAACCTATCACTGTTAGAAAACAGAATGCTATAAATTGCAGGCCTTCTTTCTTTACTGTTCATTACAAAATGAACACATTTTGCCTAAAAGCCTTTTTACTTACATTTCCCTCTTCCAAGAATGCTTTTCTCACTTATCTCTAGATCTCTACACGGATGGATCTCTCCGGAGAGTCAGTCTCAGCTCAGAGAAACATTTCCTGAGCGCCCTATATAGTGCCGTAGTGCCGGCCTGGCCCAGCCCCTGTGACTCCACTTCTCATTAGCCAGCACAACTCCACATACTCCTCACTCTCCGAAATTATCTTGTTTGTTATTTTCGTCTCCTTTAGGATATGTAACCACTAGTCTTGTTCGTCTCTGCATCCACACAAGATAGGAGCTCAATAAATAATGGCTGAATGAATAAACGGACTACGCCGATGCGTAGTACGCCCGCTACAAATGCTCTTTCATCACTGTTTGCCCACCAAGCAGGCTGGAACAGAAAACCTGAATTTCAACTGAATACAAAATTTTCCTAGAGCTTCAGGTCAGGGCCCCCCTAACTATATCATTTTTTTCAGGTCAGGGCCCCCCTAACTATATCCTTTTTTATATTGAGAAGCATGCTCTTAGATGGCTTAGCTAAAAGTGACTTCATCTTCCCTGCTTACCATATTCCCTCAAACCCCATTGCTGACAAGTTGATTCTGACTCATAGTAACCCTACAGGACAGAGCAGAACTGCCCCATAGGGTTTCCAAGGAGACCTGGTGGATTCGAACTGCCAACCTTTTGGTTAGCAGCCATAGCTTTTAGCCACCACACCACCAGGGTTTCCTAATTTTTCTTGAAAGTTAAACGACATAATTTTATTTTAGCTGTGCAGGCTGGAATCACTTGTGGAAGGGAGGGAGACAGGGAGGGAGAAAGAGAAACAGGGAAGGAGGGAGGGAGAAAGGAAGGAAGGAAGGAAAGCCATAGCCCTGCACTTTGAAATATATAATTTACTTGGGAACACAAAAATAATTTTAACAATTAGATAAACTGAGAATACTAAAACTGCTACAATAATTTAAAAAAGGGATATTTAGTGTGGAGTATTTAAAGTCTAGAAAAAGATAAGGGTTTTTATTTTGTGTGTGTGTGTTTCCTTCTGTCTTCCCTCCCTCCCTTCCTCTTACTTTCCTTCCTTTAAATCTTTTTTTTTTTTTTTTGATTAGACAGAAAAAAGGAATATTCTACAATCCGAGAGAATCTCCTTTCTTCAGGGAAATGTATACATATTAATCAGACGAAAGCTAGTGGTTCCCTCTGACATCCTTAAAAATACACAGAGAAGGACATAACCAAATTATACTAGAGCCTCTGTCATACTAAATAGGTGACAAGTGAAACAAACATTACTAATGTATTACTATTGAATTAGTTGTACATTTCAAGGTATAGTCAAAAAAAATGTCTTTAGTAGAATATTCTAGGCCCTTTTTTTTGTTCTAACTATACAATTGAAACTGAGAAAAGATATCTAAATTTGAGTCCTGACCCAAGGTCCTGAAGTTTATTCTCCACAGACAATAAAGAAACCAGCTTTCCCAGTGGCCTTCCAAAGTGACAAACTTCCAAGGTCTGCTTTTCTACTGGTCTCAGGTATTATTTGTCCTTGCCCTTCACCCACATGGAAAATGGCTAAATATTTACTAAGCAAAGTAGGGAAAATAGTGCCCACATTACTAATAATGATATTTGTTTTACCGTTAGCACTTATCATCCCAAAGAAACACATCATTTTTAGATGGAGAACAATTATTCTGAAGGTAGCAACTTAGAGTGCTTCTAAGGCCTCTCCTCTATGAAGCTCAGTAGGCTGGTTGGAGAAGGTCACATACTAACAATGACAGCTTTAATGGGTAGATCTGCAACACAATTAAAGCGCTGTTTACCTAGAATATTCGATGCCTGTAAGATATATGGGAAGCCTTGATGGCCATAGTAGTTAGGAGCTACATCTGCTAACCAAAAGGCTGGCAGTTCTGATCCACCAGGTGCTTCTCGGAAACTCTATGGGGGGGTTCTACTCTGTCCTATAGGGTTGCTATGAGTCAAAGTCAGCTGGACTGAAAATGGGTTTTTGATTTTATATCTGTATATGAGTCGGAATCGACTCGACGGCACTGGGTTACAGGGTTATTTGTAAAAGAGTCCTGGCAGTGCAGTGGTTAAAGTGCTCAGCTGCTAACCAAAAAGTTGGCCGTTGGAATCCACCAGCCGTTCTGTGGGAGAAAGATTTGACGGTCTGCTTCTATAAAGATTTACAGCCTTGGAAACTCTAGGGGGCAGTTCTCCTTTGTCCTATAGGGTTGATATCAGTTAGAATTGACTCAATAGCAACGGATTTCATTTTGGTTTATAAAATATCTGTATTGGACTGTTGGAACTGTGCTTACAAATAGGCCCATGAGGTAGTTATTTTACAAAGAAGAAAATTCCTTCTCAGAAAGAATTATTAGTTTTACCAAAATTTATTAGACAGCTAGAATAGAAACCCTTGTGAAAATACTTTCACAAATTTTTAGTAAGTTAGCATAAGGGTGTTAACTTCTTATTTTAAGTAGATCAGCAATAGAGCTGCCAGAGTGATTTTGCGTGTTATATTGTATATTGCAACCCATATTTGATATAGTTGTAATAAATTTTAATGAAAACCATTTGCTGTAGGGCCCAAAAATGGCTTAAAACACAATCAGAACATAATACATAGAAATGAATAATATAGATTGTTCAGAAATAGAAAACCATCTTAATATTAATAACCCATCTAAAGCTTTATCCCAAAATTCAAAGTACTTGTTTAAATTACCTTCATACACAGTATATTTATAGTATTTTTTCCTTAAAGTTAAAAATCCTATGAAAGTTAAATAGCCTTTGCTGTTCCCACTTGTAAAACTAACCAGAGGGTCACTATTACCAAAGCGCAAAATACAAGTGTTTCTAAATTTAGAATTCACTTTACTTGAACAAATCTTACTTTAAAGTACACCCTGACTCATTTGTTTAGAATCAAAACTATTAATACTAAATTTGAAGGTGAAAGTTTCCATAATTTATATAAGCTAAAATATGTTCCCAACAAAGTTCTATAACTGCTTGGATATTTTCTTCTTATTTGGGGGAGTTCAGGTTGACAAATGATGAAAGCCAGCTGTGTAAAGGGTCATTTCCCCTCTCCCCACCAAAGGATGCGCGCTGCTCCCATATTTGGGGGAGTTCAGGTTGACAAATGATGAAAGCCAGCTGTGTAAAGGGTCATTTCCCCTCTCCCCACCAAAGGATGCGCGCTGCTCCCGGTGCTGCTTTCTTTTTTTTTTTTTTTTTTAATTTTTATTGTGCTTTAAGTGGTTTACAAATCAAGTCAGTCTCTCATAAGAAAATTTATATACACCTTGCTATGTACTCCTAATTGCTCTCCCCCTAATGAGACAGCCCGCCCGTTCCCTCCACTCTCTCTTTTCGTGTCCATTCTGCCAGCTTCTAACACCCTCTGCCCTCTTATCTCTCCTCCAGATAGGAGATGCCAACATAGTCTCAAGTGTCTACTTGATCCAAGAAGCTCATCCTTCACCAGCATCTTTTTCTATCCCATTGTCCAGACCAATCCTTGTCTGAAGAGTTGGCTTTGGGAATGGTTCCTGTCCTAGGCCAAGAGAAGGTCTGGGGGCCGTGACCGCCGGGGTCCTTCCAGTTTCAGACCATTAAGTTTGGTCTTTTCATGAGAATTTGGGGTTTGCATCCCACTGCTCTCCTGCTCCCTCAGGGGTTCTCTGTTTTGTTCCCTGTCAGGTTAGTCATCGGTTGTAGCCGGGCACCATCTAGTTCTTCTGGTCTCAGGCTGATGTAGTCTCTGGCTTATGTGGCCCTTTCTGTCTCTTGGACTTGTAATTATCTTATGTCCTTGGTGTTCTTCATTCTCCTTTGCTAAAAGGTCAATTTTTTTTTCACTGAAAATTAATTTAAAAATATCTCACATGTGCATGATCCACAATAGTTGGAAAAAAACAATAATCCAAGTATCCATCAACATAAAATATAGATAAACTGCAGTATATTCATACAATGGAAATCCTTACTGCAACGAGAGTGACTGAACTATGATATCCAAGAAGATGAGTAAATTTCACATATATTATGTTAAGTGAAAGAAGCTAGATAACAAAGATAATATAAGAATTCATTTATATAAAAAATATAAAACTAATCTATAGTGTTAGAAATCATGATAGTGGTTCCATACGGGGGTGCAGGGAGGTTGGAAGGGGGCATGATGGACACTTAGAGATACTGATAATGTTCTGTTTCTTGATCTAGGTGCTGACATAGCTGTGGTCACTTTGTAAAAATTTATCAAGTGGAACATACATGATTTATGTACATTTCTATATGATATATATTTTTACCTTTTTAAATCCTCACCCTGATTAAACATCATTAGAAGATTGCAGGAAGGTCATTCAAGATACCAGTCAGAAAAGGAGACCTGATCCAGGGAAAGGTAGAACCAGAAGAGAGGAGCATTATGCAAGCAGATAAAAAGACTTGGAAGAAGGAAGAAAAGAATGGGTAGACAACAATGTTAAACTCCACACAGAGATAAAGTAGGATAAAGATTTGAAAACAAAATGTTGCAGTCTTATAACATCCTGGGTAGAACTAGGATGTTATGTATTACTTGGGCTGTTTCTGTGGACCCTAAGAGGGGAAGGAAGATTGGACAGAATAAGAGGTGAGGAAATAGAGTTAAGATTGGTGAGAAAGAGTAAAAAGTCATGTGGTAGAAGTTTGAGGAATAGGAAGAATGAAGGAATTGTTAAGGACTCATTATCAGGATTTTACCCCTAGAGAATTCTTTCTGTACTTGGCATCTGCTATGTACATTTGGGAACTATCCCTTCTATACACCATACAGTCGCAGTAAGAATGTTAGCAAGATGCTCTCCACTCCTTTCTATTTCCTACTTCTAAACCCCAGACCTAAAGGATCACTATGTGACCCAAGTTGATGCTAATTAGGTTCTCCTTTAAGGGAATTTGAATCTTGAGTTTGTGAATTTCCCATTCCCACACACAGATGATGGGGATGGGATGATAGGAAGCTGGGAGGATGTTATCAAATTATTAATAATGGATATTTGCTGAGTTAGCATTTCTAGAGTTTTTTTATTACCTTTTATGTACTATAAGTAATAATAATATATTGTTATTTATAGTTTTAAAATTCTAAAACAAAAAAGGAAAAATATAAGGAATGTAAATTATTATATATGTGTAAATTTTAAACAGAAATACTTTGACATTTAACACCAGGAAGTTTGAGAGATAGAAAAATGGGAATGTTTTCCCTCATTGTTATATTTACTTAATATTATATTATCTTATACATTTAAAAATTGCATAATTTTGATGTAAAAAAATACATATAGTGAAATTAAGAAAATTTCAACAGGTAAGTTCTCTGATCTCTATACTCTGTGTCATCTGAACGCTTCCTGACACATGAGAGCTAGGCATTTAAATTAAATTCATTATTGATAGATCCTTGCTCTAATTCAGCTATTCATCTCCTACAATTTTTTTTTTTTTTAATTTTGGTTGTAATACTTATTTCTTACCATGTACGTTTTTCCCTCTTAAGGAGACTAAACAGTCTCCTGGTTCTAACACTTGAATTGTATTTTAAGCATAATGAAACATTTACATGGTAGTTTCCAAGCTAGAAGAGACATTAACAAACTTTATGTGTTATATTCCTCAAAAAATTATTTTCCACTCTTGAAGGGGTAGATTGCTTTCAGTGATAAATAAATGGAAACTCAGGATGTTATAAAGTAAATGATAATGGAATTGACATGACGACATCCAACAACAACATTTTTACATTTTGGTAACAGGTTGTAGAGTATATTAGTTATCTGTTGTTGTGTGCCAGCTGTTGAATCAATTCCAACTCATAGCAATGCCATGTGACAGAGTAGAACTGCCCCACAGGATTTCCTGGGCTGTAATCTTTACTAATCTTTATGGAAGCACGTTGCCATATCTTTACTCCTGGTGTCTGCTGGGTTCAAACCACTGACCTTTTGGTTAGCAGCAGAGTGCTTAACCATTGTGCCACCTGGACTCCTTGTTAGTTATCTACTTCTACGAAAAAAAAATTCTCCAGGATTTAGCAGCTTACAAAACAACAAACAATTATCTCACATACTTTCTGAGGGTCCTCAGGAATCTGGGAGCAGCTTAGGTGGGTGGTTCTGGATAAGGGTCTCTCAGGAGGTAGCAATCAAGCTGTAGACAAGGGCTACAAACTCTTACGGCTTGACTGTCCTGCTCATATAGCTGTTAGCAGGCGGCTTCAGTTGCTCACCATGTGGGTGTTTCCATAGGTTTGCTTAGAAGATGGCAGAAGGTTTCCTCCAGAGCAAGGATCCCAGAACGAGAGAGAAAGGAAAAGGGGAGGGGAGAGTAGATGAGGGGAGCAGGAAGGAGAAAAGTAGAAGAGACAACACTGAGATGGTAGCTGGAATATCTTTTAAAACCTAATTTCAGAGGTGATATCCTCGAAATCACCATTGGAAGCCATCTTGGAATCTGACCACCACCTGTCCTAATAAGGTTATTTAATCTACCCATCTATTTCTGCTTCCACCAATTCATATCATGTTCTGCTCTATTACTTATTCTTTCTTGTAACTCACACTCCACATCACTCAACATACTCTGCAAGGTGCATTTCTTCCAACTTTTCCTTCACCCTACCAGGGAAATATGGGCTTTTGTGCCTTTTATTCATCAAATAATAATAATGATGGTTTGAGATGATGATGATGATAATATTATCTCACATTTGATGAGACATTTTTATGCTTTTTATATGCTTTAGCACATTGATTCTCACAATAGTACTCTCAGGTATTACTATTAGCATTTTATTTAACCCTTTGGTAACCCAATTATTTTTTCCTTTTATTTTTTTTGTTGATACTATGTGTTTTTGGAAACCTTGGTGGCTTAGTGGTTAGGAGCTACAGCTGCTAACCAAAAGGTCAGCAGTTCGAATCCACCAGGCGCTCCTCAGAAACTCAATGGGGCAGCTCTACTCTGACCTACAGGGTCGCTATGAGTTAGAATAGACTCAATGGCAATGAGTTATGTGTTTTCAGTAAAGGAGGGCATGCTGAATCATTGAGTGTGTAACATGGTTTTTGTTTTACACCTCATTCCACAAATCATACCCTCGGAGTCCAGAGGTACATACATGCACCAAATAAATTTTTTTAAAATTCATGTATTTCCTACCAAACATTCAGTGATTCAGCACCACCTCACACAATACCCTGTAAAAACTGTAATTTGTGGCACACCCCTGATTTTTCCTGTTTCACACTGTTAGATAGGACCCTGCAACATGTATTGTCAGTGGGGCAGGAGCTTTCCAATGAACTTAAGAGGTACAAAAAGTAAGTGGTAGCTATATACATATCGCCAGTCCTGAAAGACTTTAACTAAAGAAGAAACTAAAGAAGGCTGCGTACGTGCCCAAGGTCACATAGCTAGTAAGTGGTGAGACTGAAAAGAACCCAGAAGTATTTGCCACCAGAGTCCATACTCTTAGCTGATGTAATATATATTGTAATCTATTTTTAAAGTTATAACTAAGGCATAAAAAAAAAAAAGTTCGCTTTAATTTAGTAATTTTTTGTTTTGCTTTTATTATCTGTGTGTGTGTACTTGCTAAGTTATTTTCTTTGAAAAATAGTGACATAAGTTTAATTGGGGAAGTAAATATTTATGTACATGTAATTCAAATTTTTTCAGCTAAAAAATGTAGTACATATATTTTTAGCATGAAAATTTCATTGCATTTGTTTTATAGCCTTGGAAACCCTTAAAAAGAACGGTTATCTTAAAAGAAGGAACAATAGAGCATTTAAAGATGTGATTTAATTTAAACTTGACATATGTTCAAAATTATGGTTTGATTTATTTCTCTACACTTATTAAGAAAGTTGATCTTTTATTTTTACTTTTATTTTTTATTTTACCTTCCTTGCTTACAACAAAATACTATGAAGAATACACTTCTATGTTATTAATATTTACCTTTTGTTCACGTCACTAACTCAGGTTCACAGCACAGAAGGTTTAGCTCATAATAAATCATCATGAAAAGCAGAATTTTGTTTTAAAATTACTGTATGAGCACCATGTTTCATTTCTGCTAGTTAGTTAGTAAGTGTTCATGAGTATCTCTACCTAGGTCAGGTCCAGTAACTTAAGTATTACCATAAATTCCACTCATTATCAATGTTTAAATTTTCGTTTACATACTAGGAGAAAACCAGACTGGCTAGAGAAAAGGTGAATAACAGGCTCTTTCTAAATATACAAAATCTACAAGCCAGTTTGCTAAGGTCCTAGCTCTGTGGCCAAAGATGGTTCCACCAAAATTTATTATTCCAAGTGTAGTGAGTCAAGGGGATTAAGAGTAGAAAGAACTAAGTGTGGAGTAGTTTGCTAGAATGTGATTCTATGACTGCTTTTAGAGATATGACCCTCAAGTATTGGGAGTGAATGGAGTTAAATTAGTACTACCAAAATGGCTTGCAACCACATTGTATACCATAAGGACTTCTCAAAGTATACTGAAGAGATTTCTCATCAATTCCTTTCATGACAAATTCCTGTAATTGTCCTAAAGGCTCAAGGTTGACTACAATTTCCCATCTCACCTGGAAATTCTTATTACTAAGAACAGTCTCATGTTACTCAGGAAGTTTAGAGGAAACTATCTTTTTTATGAACTATCTTCAAGTCTGATTGAAGCAAGTTAATTAATCTTTGAATTGGATGGAAATTTATATTGATCCAGCAGTTTGAGGCCCAACCTAAATTCCTATAGAACGTATATATATATATATAATGTATATATATATATATATATACCAATGACTTTTTTTTTAACCATAAGTTGTAACTAGCTGGTGTAATAAACATTCAATTTTGGTTTCAGTAAGGTCACTGAGGAGCCCTAGTGGCACAGTGGTTAAGAGCTCAGTTGCTAACCAAAAGGTCGGCAGTTCGAATCTACCAGCCATTTCTTGGAAACCCTATGGGGCAGTTCTACTCTGTCCTATAGGGTCACTATGAGTGGGAATCAAATGACCACAACAGTTTTCTTTTTTTGGGGGGCGGGGGGGGAGGTAAGATCATTGAACTTTATTATAGTCATATAAAATACAGAAATACATATGTGACTAAATGAAAATACTTAGTATGCAGACTGTTTTCTAAATTAATTTTTCACTGTGTGTAGCTAGGAGAGTTGGACGATACGGGAAGCTATGGTAGAATCAAAAGGTTCTTCGTGGACTTACCTGCTATTGTGTGTGCATGGTGCGTGAGCCCTTCACTTAATACATGACGTTCCTTTTTCCTGACTTTCTATTTCTTAAATCAAATTTGCTGTTCTCTACTGGACGGAAAAATCAAGCTTCATTTTCTGTTATGCTCTTTGTCCTTTTTCACTTATAAACTCTACATTGATTTTAGTAAGGCACTCACCACAGCTTATGAACTTGGGCAGCTTCTTTGAAAAAAGAAAATGAGTTTGCTTTTGGGCCTGTTTTCCCCAAGCCCTTAGCAAACCAATTACAGCATCTGCAGTACAATAGCAAGGGAAACAGAACTGAACAGAAGGTTAGAGAAGGCAATCAGACAGCATGCTTCTGTCTGCACAACATCCTGTCAGCTAAGATGCTGCCTTATCTTGTGCTGATTACCCCTGTATACAGCATGTAGACACCAGTCATTAACTCCTTAAAGAACTCCAAGTGTAATTTAGAGTTGCCAGTGCAGGCTGTTCCTTCATATAATGGCATCCTAGGCCATTAAACAGTAATTTGTATTATTCTGCTTGGAAAAACGAAGCCATTGGGAAATTCTTTTTTAAAAAGACAAGAGGAAAGCGGTAGTTTATAGACATGTAGACAATAGAGGACCTGGACTACTCGGAAAATACTGGCAAGCTCAACGCACAGGAAAATAACCACCCTGCATCTAAAGGTACAAGATTCTTTGTGCCTTCTGACTCTAAGCAAACCGTAACCACGCTCTAATGAGGCACTTTCCTCCTAACCTATGTGAAGCCACTGACATTTGGCATGTTGGGCAGATAGATCAAAAGTGGTCTACAAGCATGTATAAATGTTTAACACCCAGGTGTTCGACCTGACATTTTCTTGCTATCTTGCAGCTGCCTGATTACTTAAGGATTACCAATAGTCATTGAACATGGAGAAAGGTCCACCTGTACTAATCATTTGCTATAAAAGGATCACTGTTCATCCCTGAGGTTCTTTTGATTATCACTGTTAAACTTTCTCTTAGGTCCCCTAGCTTGCTGGAGGAAAAAAAAAAAAAAGATTTATTGAACTATCCTGTATCAAAGGTTCTATTACTGAAATATTACTGGATGTTTTTGAATCCTCAGTAATAGATGTTTTCCTTCTTAAGAAGATTAGACAGAGAATACTACAAAATATTTCACTGTATAAAATTTTTTTTATACAGTGAAATATTTTTATGCTATATCATTTCAATGGTTATTACAAAGTCAGTCATCAGATGGATATAAAGAAGAAACTTCCATGTCACACTGCTGTAATTTCATGGTATAATTTCTTGTCATGACAAATACTGATTTGATCATATCTGCATTAGGGGACAGTGGAAACTGATGTAGTCTAAATCTGGTCCCTGACTCTTTATTAGATGTGTGACCTTACACAAGTTATTTAACTTCTCTGAGCCATCGTTTCCTCATTTGGTAAATAGTAATAACAGGCTTGTTAAAAGAGATGTAAAGAATTTAGATCAGTACCCCTGGTATAGTAAGAACTAAGCAGAACAGGCTTAGCTGGCACCCTAGTCCATTCCAGGTAAGAGCAGAAAGGGGTGGGATTTATGAATATGTGTGATGTCAAACGGAGGTAAACTGCTGAAAAAAAAATCCTTTCCTTTTCTCTCAAATATTTGGCCTCCGGTCTACTTTATTATTAATATTATTTTTGCCTGGCATGCCCTAGCCATTCAACAAATACAAGTGTCTTTTCCTTTTCTCACTCCTTCCCTTTTATTTTATTAATAATAGAGTTGGAACCTTCTGAAAATAACAGGGGGTTGATTCCTTTAATTCTGTTCTCTATTTTGGTCTGGTTAAAGGAGAATCTTGGAAATTATTTTTTCTAGTTTGTCCTAAGTTGTTGCGACAATTAGATTTCTTTTTACTGCAACTGAGAGTTGCTTTCCTGGGTTATTATCTTACTGAAATTTTATGCATATGTGTGTGTGTGTGTATGCGCAATACTGATTTTATATATATATATACGCAATATTGATTTTATATATATGCAATACTGATAATTGTTGTTGTTGTTAGGTGCCATCGAGTCGGTTCTGACTCATAGCGACCCTATGCACAACAGAACGAAACACTGCCCGGTCCTGAGCCATCCTTACAATAGTAGTTATGCTTGAGCTCATTGTTGCAGCCACTCTGTCAATCCACCTCATTGAAGGTCTTCCTCTTTTCCGCTGACCCTGTACTCTGCCAAGTGTGATGTCCTTCTCCAGGGACTGATCTCTCCTGACAACATGTCCAAAGTATGTAAGACGCAGTCTCGCCATCCCTGCTTCCAAGGAGCATTCTGGTTGTACTACTTCTAAGACAGATTTGTTTGTTCAAAAGGCAGTCCATGGTATATTCAATATTCTTCGCCAACACCACAATTCAAAGGCGTCAATTCTTCTTTAGTCTTCCTTATTCATTGTCCAGCTTTCACATGCATATGAAACGATTGAAAATACCATGGCTTGGATCAGGCGCACCTTAGTCTTCAAGGTGACATCTTTGCTCTTCAACACTTTATAGAGGTCCTTTGCAGCAGATTTACCCAATGCAATGCGTCTTTTGATTTCTTGACTGCTACTTCCA
Source organism: Loxodonta africana (assembly GCF_030014295.1). Classification (NCBI taxonomy): domain Eukaryota; kingdom Metazoa; phylum Chordata; class Mammalia; order Proboscidea; family Elephantidae; genus Loxodonta; species Loxodonta africana. Next base: position 35,747,411 of record NC_087361.1, read on the forward strand.
TGGCTGCTGATTGTGGATCCAAGTAAAGTGAAATCCTCGACAACTTCAATCCTTCCTCCGTTTATCACGATGCCGCTCATTGGTCCAGTTGTGAGGATTTTTGTTTTCTTTATGTTGACATATAATCCATACTGAAGGCTGTGGTCTTTGATCTTCATTAGCAAGTGCTTCAAGTCCTCTACACTTTCAGCAAGCAAGGTTGTGTCATCTGTATAACGCAGGTTGTTAACGAATCTTCCTCCAATTCTGATGCCACTTTCTTCTTCATAAAGTCCAGCTTCTCGTATTATTTGCTCAGCATACAGATTGAATAGGTATGGTGAAAGAATACAGCCCTGACACACACCTTTCCTGACTTTAAACCAATCAGTATACCCTTGTTCTGTCCAAACAACCGCCTCTTGCTATAAGTAAAGGTTCCTCATGAGCACAATTAAGTGATTATATATATACATATATATGCAACACTGATTTTATATATATATATGCAACACTGATTTTATATATACATGCAGTACTGATTTTATATATATATGCAATACTGTTAAAAAAATACTGATATTAGGATGGGTTGATAGTGACATGGTGGGAAAGTCAATGAAACATGTTTATCAAAATACTTTGCTAATAACATAAACAACAAAAGAGATTCTAACTATTTTTGTAATCTGGCACTTGTCATAGTTACAAATATCTTGGTATTTTGTGACATTTTGGATTTTTTAAATGTATTTTACATGTCAGACAAGTCTCTGGCTTAATCACTGCTGGCTGGTAGATGAGTCACAGCTTTTTCACTTCCTGTTGTTGTTGTTAGGTGTCGCTGAGTCGGTTCCCACCCATGGAGACCTTGGGTATAAAAGAAGGAAACATTTCCTAGAGAGAGTAAAAATGTGTATTCCGTTCACCTGTTCTGAGAATATATTGAATAAATGCATGCATAGCATTCATAGTTATCAAGTGGTCTTTTACCAACAGCCATTGGATTATATTGCAGGACGTCACATTCCCTTTATCATTTGGAGTTTATGTGGAATCTCTTTTTGCATAGGTTTCAGTAGCTAATGAAACAAAGTAAACTTTAGCCTTATGTAAAATAACTAAGAATGCCTAATGCAAGAGTTAGCCAACTATAGTCCATGGGGCAAGTCCAACTGGCTGTTTAGTCTTGTATGGCCATGAGCTTTTTTTTTTTTTTTTTAACATTTTAAAATTTTTGAAGAGAATCTAAAGAAGAATTCTATTTTATGATATAAAAGATTATTAAAAAAAAATCAAATGCCAGTGTCCATAAAACAATTTTATCGGAGTACTGCCACATCTATTCATTTGCACGTTATCTATGGCCGCTATGAAGTTACAGTGGGAGAATTAAGTAGTTGTGTAGAGACCATACAACCCACAAAGCCTAAAATATTTACTACATGCTTTATAGAAGAAGTCTGCCTATCCCCGGCATAAGGCATCATTTAAAGTTTTAAGACAATTTGATATTCTCCTATATCAGATAAGGATAGAATATATCTCAGTCACTAAATATGCATTGATCAGAGAGACAAACTGGAAAAACGTACGTTAGATATCAGAATACAGAAGATAAAAACCTTCAAAGTTCCATTTTTGAGGAAAAATTATAAATACATAAATGGACACAGGCTGTACTTACAGGACATGGATTTCCTAACTCTGATAGACACTGTCATATGCATACACAAGGTTCAAAAGGTAAATATTAGAGCAAGAACTTCATTAGGACTTATTGACTGAAATCCAATTGGGTGGCTTCGTTCTTCCCGTGGCCTCCCTAAACCTGACTCTAAATATTGTGAAAATTTAGAAAAAAATTATTTATGAAGTATGTGTTACAACAGATCCAGATTAATTTGGATATTAAGATAAACAACCTTTTGAGATAAGGTACAACACCTCCACAGATAACTTTTAAGGATATGTAGCACTGTCCTATAGGTGGCTACATATACATATAAATTCAGCATCACCAAAAGACTCCACCCATGTAACCATCTGTCCTGATTAACAACAACAACCTATCAAATGCCCAGGTTTCATCACCTTGAAATACACTCTTTGTAGTAGCCATCTAGGTAGGCTGCTTCCATTAAAACTAATTGTTTAGGGTAGCAGGAAACATCTAGAGACAATGAGATAGAAATGTAGTGTAGATGGGAGGAAATACCTGGAAGATGGGAGACATTATCACATTAGTACATAATTAATATTAACGCTTATTGAGCACACTCCTACTTCTAGACTCTATGCTAAGATCGTTCATTGTTGTTGTTCTTTTTATTATTATAAATATATATAAAACATTTTTCAGGTATACAATTTGGTGGTAGCAATTGAATTAATCATGTTGTTCAATCATCACCAATAATTGTTGCCAAATTTTTCATCATCATAAACAGAAACTGACTGCATCCTATACACTGTAATATTTGGAATCACTAAAGCATATCCTACAGTACTACAACTGGACCAATAGGCAATATCATGATAAATGGAAAAAAGATCAGAGTTGTCAAGGATTTCATTTTACTTGGATCCACAATCAATGCCCACGGAAGCAGCAGTCAAGAAATCAAACAACTTGTTTGTTGCGCTGGGAAAATCTGCTGCAAAAGACCTCTTTAAAGTGTTAAAAGCAAAGATGTCACATTGAAGACTAAGGCATGCCTGACCCAAGCCATGGTGTTTTCAATTGCCTCATACGTATGCAAAGAAAGCTGCACAATGAATAAGGAAGGCTGAAGAAGAACTGATGCCTTTGAATTGCGGTGTTGGCAAAGAATATTGAATATACCAAGGACTGCCAAAAGAATGAACAAATCTGTTTTGGAAGAAGTACAACCAGAATGCACCTTCGAAGCAAGGATGGCGAGACTATGTCTCATGTACTTTGGATATGTTATCAGGAGGAATCAGACCCTAGAGAAGCACATCATGCTGGGTAAAGTAGAGGGTCGGTGAAGAGTAAGACCCTCAACGAGGTGGACTAACACAGTGGCTGCAACAATGGGCTCAAGCATAACAAGGGTTGTGAGGATGACGGAGGACAGGACAGTGTTCCGTTCTGTTGTACACAGGGTCACTGTGAGTAGGAACCAACTCGATGGCACCTAACAACAATATAATACAAAAAAGGTTTATTTCTTATTCTGGTACCAGTCAGAACAGGACAAATTTTGCTCTGGTAATAAACTGGCACACTTATGTGAAGTGACTTTTCTTCCTTTTACACATATGCCATCAGGAACGTAGAGTTTTCAAGGTCTCCACAGTAGGGAAAGTGCAGGATGGAGGGGGCTCACGATCTCTTAACTATCTCATCCCGTTATGGCACACATCACCTCTACTCATGTTCAGCTGGCCAGAACTAGTCACATTATTGGTTAATTAATTTTATATGTTTTTCTTTTTCTTCTGGATTCCAACCCTTAGATCCTCCCTGCCTAAGTTCAAGGAAGGTAAATATACATAGGGGAGCAAATACACGTATGTTAGGATGGTGGTTCCCAAACTTGCTTGAATTCAAAAGTCTATACAGGGCCCTGGAAGTCTCTATTTTATAACAAGTAACTCAGATATTTCCAGCAATTAGGCAAGTTTGGGGAACACTTACAGAAACCCACAATAATCCAAATAAAATACTCTAAGAAAAACACAGAAGAACCTTTTATACTCTTATGTTTACCTGGATATTAGTGATCTTTTCTTCAGACTCATTAAATTACTATCAATTACCTATAAATATGATCAATTTTTTTGTATAAGAACAGGAGGCATAAGGGTTTTATATACCTTATTGTTAAGCCAGGAAAAATCACATACATGCAATTTTTTTCAGATCAATCTTTTGGCAGAAACAAAATATAAGAAGCGACACTAACAATGTAGGATGTATAACTACTGAACAAAGGTATACATAAAAAGGTTTTATTTTATGCTTCACATTCAGTGTCCATTACATTTCAAAACTAGCTTTGATAATTCTGCTCAATTCAGCAGAAATCTCATATGCACTAACTAGTATTTTAAAATTAAAGTCATTTATTCAGCAGATGAGAAATTAGAGTTATTACTTATCTCATACATAATTCTACCAGTCATCCTGGTAGCAATCATTTCTCTCCATAATATCTCCTTAAAAAAAGTCAATAATCTTTTCACGGTGGATAATAACTTACACAGTGAATGTGAAAAGAGTGTTCAACTCCTTTGTGCAATCAACCCAATGTCTTTTGCTAAGTATGTATGACTTCAAATCAGTGTAAAATGGCAAGCTAGCAGTTAAACAGTGTGCATTGCTGGATCTAATTAATTCTACTATTTTATGCCAAAAATTCCATTAGTTTCCATTAAAGCTCTTGATATAGCGCAGGATTCTTTACATTTTGTAGTTAAAACAATCAAACTTCTTTTCAAATTAAGGATTATATTGCAGAGCTAAAGAAATGCTATGGTGACTCTCTAGCCTCGAATAACTCACTTTTAGCTAAATATTCAGAACATGTGTTAACTGCAAAATGGTTATCTTGTAATACATCAATAGCATAGTTAAATCCACAGGGAAAAGGCAGCTGGTAAAAGGCAGTTAAGAGCCTGCCCTATGTACTATAATTTTATAGTAATAGTAATTTGCCATTGAAAATGAAAATTTCACTAGGGTTATTGGAAATGTTGGAAGAAGCACAGTCAAATTTAACATTATTATCCTCTTTGAGATTTATCTCTCTGCTACACATGCTCCTTTAAAGATGCCACATACTAATACTTAAGTGTATCATTTCACAGCCGCTCTCTTGCATCCACTGTGTGTAAAGCATTACCATCACTACTTGATGAGAAACCATCATTTATTCACAATTAACAAATAAGGGACCAGCCGTGAAAAAGTGAAATGACGTGTCTGCAACTGCCCCTAAAGAGTGTGACGTATCCAGGACTCTTTCTAGTGGGTATCAAGAATGTTTCCTTTGTTCAGTTTAATTATCAATTATTGTGATTTGTATCCACCTTTATGTTACTTAAGGAGCCTGGTGGTACAGTGGTTAAGGTGATCAACTACTAACGGAAAGGCTGGCGGTTTGAAACCACCAGCGGCTCCATGGAAGAAAGATGTGGCAGTCTGCCTGATGATCAAAATAATATTTATTCATATAGAATAATCACAATTATAACCTATAGCATATAAATTTTAGTTCCACTTAAGAACTTCTTTTGGTAAAATCATCAATAAGAATGCTGCCCGTATATGTATGATTTGCTGCCATGGGCATATTTTTATTTATTCTCCCCCCCAACTCTTTTTGTGATATTACCATTTAACATACTCTCATTCTAAAACTGAAGGGTTGAATCCAGAAAAGAAAGAAAAAACATAAATTTACTTAATGTATCATTGTTATTAAATAGTATCTGCATATCCACTACTGAGTGAGACTGTATTAGTAGTTGGGGCTGAAACTAGTATAAATCATTATGCATCAATCATAAGGAGTTTATTTCAAGATAAAAAGTTGACAACTGTAGAGCGACTAACATTTTGAACATATGTGCTAGGGTGTCTACTTTTCTCCTGGGGAGATGGTCCATAACTTTGATCGGAATCTCAAAATACCTTTTGTTTTAGGGCTGCAAAATAGTCTTCCAGTAGAGAGAGAAAAAAGAGAGAGAAGACACACATAAAAGAGAGTTTGTGGTAAGTACTAAATTAAATTACATGAATTTTACAGAAACTGAGGGCAAAAAAAGTTCAGAAAAGGCAGTGATACTGTGGGTTAGGACAACAGACAAAAGCTACATTGTAGGACATGGGAACTGTATCTTTTAACATCATAAATAGATAACACATATTTCTCTTTTTTCTAGGTGATTAGGAAATACATACTTTAAAAAAACTTAAAACCCTACAATTATAACTAAAAATTCTATTCAATACCTTTAGATTTTACTTCGGTTTAGATTCTTAAGCTACATAAAATAATTTGAAGGTTTAGTTAACATGTCTGAACAATTAAATAGAATCAATAAACTCCATGAAATGGATATTGTCAAAAGATCAATACTTTTCAATACTTTCTTATGAACAGATGTTAATGGTGTGGTAGAATTTAAGATGAATTGATTCTAAAGAAGTAAACCTATGATATTCATAAGTTCTACATTTAGTATTTTTTGCAGCTTTGGCAAAACCAGTTCATCCACTGCTAAGTACAATTAGTTACTAAGAGTAAGTGGGAAAAGGTTGAGGTGCATAAAAAAATTGTTAGATTTTAAGTTTTCTGCTGTTTACCAAATTTTTCTCAATTACTTAAATCTCTTATAAAATAAATTATCTAATAGCTTTTTCAAAAATTGAAGCTATAGGTTTATTTATAATTTATATATCATATCCTACAAATTGGAAACATCGGTGGTGTAGTGGTTATGAGTTATGGCTGCTAACCAGTTCCAGTCCACCAGGCCCTCCTTGGAAACTCTATGGGGCAGTTCTACTCTGTCCTATAGGATCATTACGAGTGGAATCGACTTGACAGCAACAGGTAGGTAGGTAGTTCCTAGAAATTAGGATGGAAGTCTTTTGAAGAGTTTTACAATAAATATTTCTTACTTGCAGCCTTTATGAGCAGATAATTATATATGACTTCCAGATGCAGAAGAGTATTAAAAAAAAAAAACAAAAAACAAAACCCACTAAAAAATATGACTTCCAGATGCAGAAGAGTATTAAAAAAAAAAAAACAAAAAACAAAACCCACTAGCCTGGATAAAACAATAAAAGCCTATTCAAGTTTCATATATAGAGTTTTATAGTAGTTAATAGAGTTAATTAGCTAGACAAAGACATGGGAAAATTAGTTTCTTAATGTAATAGCAATAATCAGATTTAGATTTTTTTTCATTTCAGAGAAATATGTTTTTATAAAACTTTCAGTCTTCCTGTAGTTTTATTCCAGATTTTTTTAATATCATTTTCATTTGTTCCATAAATTTAATCTTGATCATGAGATCAAAGTGAACCGAATTTATCCCAAATCTCCTTTGGATGAATCACAACTTCTTTTGTATTTAGAGTCTTTATACTAGCTTTGCATCAAAATCTCTTTCAATTGTTTTATAGTCTTTGACTGTGTAATACAAGAAACATCTATTTTTATGATTACTACTTCTCAGAATACTGAATACACCATGGACTACCAAAAGAACAAACAAATCTCTCTTGAAAGAAGTACAAACAGAACAATCCTTGGAAGCAAAGATGGCAAGACTACATCTCACATACTTTGGAAATGTTATTAGGAGGGACTAGTCCCTGGAGGACATCATGCTTGGTAAAGCAGGTGGTCAGCGAAAAAGAGGAAGATCCTCAACGAGATGGACTGACACAGTAGCTGCAGCAATGGGCTCAAGCATAACAAGGATTGTGAGGATGGCACAGGACCAGGCAGTGTTTCGTTCTGTTGCACACAGAGTCACTATAAGTCACAACTGACTCAATGAACCTAAAAACAACCCCTCAAAAAAAGGATATAATATTCTAATTTTCAAGCTTTTTCAATTCTCATTGTATGCAAAAAAAAAAAAAGGAAATCCAAGCAGCCATGTAAAATCTGTCTTTTCAGAGTACAGATTTTTTAAAAATCAAGATAATTAAACAGCTACTTTATGGCCAAGTTAAAAGCCACTTTCTGTTTGTTTCTGGTCTTGACCTTCTCTCTCATTGCCCTCATACCTCTTAACTGGAGGTCTCTGGCATTGGTATAGCCTGCCTGTTAGAAGAGAAATTAATACAAATCATGGTTTATATCAGGTCTTATCTTTTAAAAATATGATTTACCAGAAAATTAAAAGACTTAAAACTAACATATACTATGAACTAAACTAAGATAAAAAAAATTATTTCCATAAAGATTGATTTTTCTTTCAAACAGATAAGAAGGAGGTTATCAGATGGTATCTAATTTTTCTTCCAACTCTGAGATTCTGATTCTAAAATCATTTTGAAGGTAAAACCAGAAGAAATAGTATTTCTGGTGTTATTCCAGGACCAGAAACTCAGATCTTGCAGGCTAGAGTATTGGAATGTAACTTCATATATTTTTAAACAATTTATTTTATTTGTGTTGTCTTTGAGAATGTACACAGCAGAATATACACTAATTTAACAATTTCTACAGGTACAACTCAGTGGCATTGATTACATTTTTCCAAATTGTGCAACCATTTTCATCTTCTTTTTCTGAGTTGTTCCTTTCCCGTGAATGTAAACTCACTGCCTTCTAAGTTTTCTATCGAATTTCAAGTTGCATTGCCAGTTTGATATCATACAGACAGATCTTAAAAGAGCACAAAGTTCAAGACAGAGATACTTTACTAAAGTCAAATTTTTAATTGACTCTTCCCAAATGCACTGGAAATACAAAATTGATTCACAAATGCCAGAATTACAACATAAGCTACATAACATATCCTTTTGATGCAGGCATAGTCCTTTCAAAGGAAATATATAATCTGGGTTGTGTTTATGCTTTACTGTCTGAGCATATTCATAGCTTGCTCAGTTACTCGAAACCCCACTGAAAGTTCAACTACATCACACTCTCACCTCTAAAAAAGGAGCACATTTTTACCAACCTAGGAAAAAAAAAAAAAAAATCCATGTGTCCATACTTTTCATTAAAAAAAAAAAAAAATCCAACAAAGCAAATTTGACAGCTTCAATGCCTCAATTGGTAATTCACAATCCATGTGAATATGCTCCATACCTCTCACTTCCTTTTTTCAGCAAAACAAATCCAATTCCACTATCTTCTTTCTAGGGTTATTTTATAGCATTTTTCACACTCTTTTTTGATTAATCTTAAAATATCCCTTTGTAATCAGAAGGTCTAAATCTGATCTCAGTACTCTACAATGAGTATATATATGGTGAATTTTATTTCACACGTGAAAATTCATCTGCTGCAAGGGTTAAAACATCATTCATCTTTTCTTTAAAAAACCTCAAATTAGATAATAAGACCCATATAAAGACTCAAGAATGACATATGTTAATGAGAAAGCAATAAAGACCAAGAAAGAGGGTAAAGTGTATACATATGGAAATCTCATCATTAAGCACGGATAAAAGCTCACGTATGTGAAGACAGAATAAAATATATCTAATATATGGCTGGTTGACCTACTCTTGGAAGATTTCAAGAACAACAACCTCCGTGAAATCACAATTGCATTTCTCAAAAAAGCAGATGAAATGTAGCAGCATACCAATGTAATCAGGCTTACAATTTTTAAAGAAAAGAATAAAAGCTTGCAACCTAGTGAAAGAAACCTTCAAGGCAGATATAATCACTGTGTGAATAATGTTGCATTTTATTATTGATTAAAAGATTTTGACCGTGACATTTCATTCATCAGGTTCCATTTCTCATTACATGAAAACAATGCACATTTATCAAATATATGTGTGGCTTCTCAGATTTATGTTTTGTTTGAAATCTCTTTTTGCCTTTAACTTCCCAATGGTTATAGTGTTTATTATGATTTTATCAGAACTGCAGGCTTGCAGCACAGTCTTCCAGAATTTGGGAATATGCCAAAGATCTTAGAAACGCCATAACAAAACAGTACGCACCCAGAAATTTCTTTGTGGTAGTTGGTGATTTAAATATAAATCATCGACTGTTACAAGCATAGATCCCACCTAATGAAAATGGAAACCAATTGAATCCTCTGCAGCTAGTGTAGTTTACATGATTCAGTAATAGTCCACCCTGGAAAACAACTGTGCCATAGTGATTACAGCACCTCTTAAGAGGTAATAAATTGCAATGCATTGACCATTTTGTGTTCACTGGACTTCTCTGCCAACTCAGCAGATCCATTAATTACAAAGAACACAAAATAAATCTTAAGCAAAATCTAGAGTGTATAGAAAAATCAAGCTCTACTTTTTTAACATGGATCCCCAAAGATAACAATTTAAAAAACTACAAGGTAAAATATCTGGACGGGGGTGGGGGGTGGGGCAAAGGACACTAATTATGGAAGAATTTACCTAATAGTTCCAAGAGTTATATAGATATAGACATATCTATGTTGTTGTTGTGTGCCATCAAGTTGATTCCAACTAATAGCTACCCTATACATCTATATATTATATGTATCTGTATATAATATATATTTATATTGTTGTTGTTAGGAACCGTTGAGTTGATTCCACAGTATACAATGGAATGAAATAGTGCCCAGTCCTGTGCCATCCTCACGATCATTGTTATCCTTGAGCTCACTGTTGCTGCCACTGCATAAGCCCATCTCATTGAGGGTCTTCCTCTTTTTTGCTGATGCTCTACCAAGCATGATGTCCTTCTCCACGGTCTAGTCCTTCCTGATAACATGTCCACAGTACATGAGATGAAGTTTTATAATCCTTGCTTCTAAGGAACGTTCTGTCTGTACTTCTTTCTAGATAGATTTGTTCATCCTTCTTTCAGTCTACTGTATATTCTATATTCTTCACCAACAACATAATTCAAAGGCATCAATTCTTCTTTGGTCTTCCTTATTCATTGTCCAGTTTTCACATGAACATGAGACAATCGAAAATACCATGGCTTGGGTGAGGAGCACATTAGTCCTCAAAGTGACATCTTTGCATTTTAACACTTTAAACAGATCTTTTGCAGCAGATTTTCCCAATGCAACAAGTCGTTTGATTTCTTGACTGCTGCTTCCATGGGTGTTGTTTGTAGATCCAAGTAAAATGAAATCCTTGACAACATCAATCGTTTCTCCATTTATCATGATGTTGCTTATTGGTCCAGTTGTGAGGATTTTGTTTTATGTTGAGATGTTATCCATACTGAAGGCCACAGTCTTTTATCTTCAAGTGCTTCAAGTTCTCTTCACTTTCAGCTAGCAAAGATGTATCATCTGCATATTGAAAGTTATTTATGAGTCTTCTTCCAATCATGATGCCCCATTCTTCATACAGACCAGCTTCTCTACTACTTATTATACCAATAATATAATTATTATATATTCAGTGAAGACTGTGAGGGCTGGAACTCAACAGGATTGCCTTGTTTTTCCAAGTCTCACAAGTTTTCTGCCTTTGACAGGGTGCAGTCTTACTACTTTTCTATCTCTCGTTTCAGTGGAAAATATTTTGGTTTTCTTTCTCTGACAGGCTTCCATCTTACACAGGTCCTCGCTTTCGATGGTTTTACTATACATGAATATATGCGTGTGTGTGTGTGTGTCTGTAATATACATATATAAATTTTATCTTACTGTTCATTGTTGTTTAGTGACAAATAAATCTTGAGAAAGCACCCTTCCCTTCTGCTGTAAAGTACCTCCTAGATAGCAATATTATTATAGATTCTATATACAACATTTTAGGTTAAATGCAAGAAATCTTCAAAGATGTAATCTGAAATTATGTGTGTTATAAGGTAATAAACAAAACCCACATAACGTGAGGTACTTTTGCTGTCTCTGGCACTCAACACCCCTGGAGATGGTCCACAGCAGACTTGCCTTATGCTGATTTCTATTTACTAAAAAGTGATGAAAAAGCTCTTCACTCTATTGTGATTAGGGCATACATTAATATGCTGGCGTCAATGGGTAATGTCTATGAATATGTTCAATATTTCTGTATTGTAATTTTAAAATCAAGATTAAAATAATTTTTAAAGAACAAGAGTTACTTTACTCAATAGTTTTAATCTAAGCAAAAAAAGAAAATGCTTACCTATAAAATAAATAAGAGAAAATGCCTTATAGCAAATTTTTCCTCATCAGTATCTATGATTTTCTGTAGTGATTTTCCCCCTCAATTTTAAACTTATTTTTAAACACATTAAAAAAAAAAAAAAAAAGAAACTTATGAAAAGCACACAGTCATTTGTTACAGTGTTGTTTCAGGCCAGGAATTAAAAGACACTTCTCTAAATTTGAACATTTTGTAATATGTAATTTTCTTTTTAAAGTCGATGTTAATTTTGAGGTAAAATCTTAAATATGGGAGGGAAATACAATATTTAGAGTTATCATAGGTTCAGTTTTTGAGGAGTTACTTTCAAGATTCAAAATGGCTGAGAATGAAGGTGTGAAAGAAGAAAAAAATGCATTACAGAATAAAAGAAATATTCAAAAGCAAAACTTTAGAACAGCACAGTCCAATAGAAATATTGCACAGGCCACATATGTAATTTTAATTGTTTTAGTAGCTGTATTTCTAAAAAGTATAAAAAGAAGCAGGTAAAATTAAATTTAATAAAATAAAACATATTCAAAATATTATCATTTCAGTATGTAATAAATTTAAAATAAAAGTATAAGTGGCATATTTTGCAGCCATTTTTCACATGCTAACTCCTTAAAATCTGCTGAATCTCCAACACTTGCAGTGCACCTCAGTTTGGACATGTGGATAGTGGCTGCTGAATTGGACAACATCTCCAGACAGGGCTGGGTAGCAACACTCAGGAACCAAATCTCTTAAAAGAAATTTGCATTTAATGAAAACAGAGTAAAAGTATACAGGAGATACCAAAACGTAGAAAACTATCACACCATCGTAAAATTAGCATTTTTCCCCTCAAATGTGAAAACATACCAGTGGAATCTTCCACAGAAGTGTTGTCGAGGACAAGAAACTCGGTCTGGAAGAGCAGTTGAAGGAAGTATCGGAGCATGCTTCTTTTATCAGTGCCTCGTATCCAACACCAATTGCTGACGCTGCCTTGTAGGGTGAAATCACCTCAGGCATTCAGCTGGATATTTCTTACCCATATAAATTCCATTTTAATGTAATCTGGTTTACACTTACTGGTTATTTGAAAAAAAAATTTTTTTTTTTAAAAAGGCAACGTTTTCAATACACATGTTTAAATTAATCCTTCTCTCTCTCCCTTATATTCTTTGTTTCTTTGGAGCATTTGCAACATGTTCCTGCAAAATAAATGAATAAATACATGTATGTTGGGTATAAGGGTACATATTTATGGTCAACAGGCATGTTAGGGAAGTCAGACTGCGAAGGGAGCTTTCCTCACAGATCCCCCTGACCCTCTGAAATACTCTCAGCTGTTCTGAAACCACAGGAAACCTATTTGTTTATGGAAGTGTGCCAGGTGTTTCTTTTTCATAAATTCGTAATTGATTAATCATCATCATCTAGGAAAAAAAGGCAACACCATGATGAGAGGCTGCATTTTCCATCTGTACATTAAATAAATAGAGTATTTTGAGTGAGAAACAAAGAAGGAAGGAGGGAGACAGGAAGAGAGATCATGAGTACAAAATTAGTGGATTTATAATTTAGTCATAGTTTATCATCCTAAGTTATTCAGGTTTTACATCTACTTAGTAAAACTCTGTGAAGTGAAAATATTTGCCAATGTCTTACTACGGTATTATGTCTGATTTAATTTTCAGAATAATTTTAAATAATAAGAAATCAAGCAAAATCAAAATATGATGGTCATTTAAAAGAAACTACATTTGGGTAATAATAAAAAAAATATCGGATAATAACATTTTATTAACTTTAATGGTAAATAAAATAAGAAGAAAGATGACACTAAGTAAAATATCTGTTTTTGTGAATGGCAATTGTCTTCCTTGATTGCTTCCAGTAATTATGCACAAATAGGAAAGATGCGGGAATGGTTAAGCATTTTGGCTGCTAACCAAGAAGTCAGGAGTTTGAATCCACAAGCCACTCCTTGCAAACCCTATGGGGTAGTTCTACTCTGTCCTATAGGGTCGCTATGAGTTGGATGGGTTTTTTTGTTTTATTTTTGCAGACATGGAAGACACAATGACAGGAATGGAGGCACTACACAAAGCCATGGAGGAGATGAGTGGAGACGACAATTTATCAAGTAGATCTTTTCTAAAGCCAGATGGCCTTTAAAAAAAGAAATCCATGGACAGTATGGGGAAACAATTTACCCACCTGGCTGTACACGGAAACACCAGAGGTGAATTTTAGCAAGGTCTGAGCTACATAGTGAGGGACAAGAAAGGAACTGTAGATGGAAAGTTTATTATGAAGACCATATTTTTAAGAATACAAAGAAAATATTGAAGGTAGATTTCAGGCATACATGAGAAGGACTGCTTATTAAAAGGAATCAGCACCATCTTACAGTGGTGTGACACTCTTGCTTTATTTTGGCCTTCGTTCCGATTTGTAGGTAAAAAAAAAAAAAAAAAAATCATGTATTTACAGAATAGGCCAGTGTAGATAATTGGTAGAACCCTGAGTTATACAGCTGCCCAACCGGATAAATCACCATACCCCTATACTCAGACTCAGACTACATATTTATGCTTAGAGTATCATCTTTATTGCCTAGGAACTTGTTAGAAATGTAGACTCTCAGGCCCCACTCAGACCTACTGAATTAGAACCTACTTTTCAACAAGACTAGCAAGTAATTTGAATATGTATTAAATGCTAAGACACACTGCTGTATGTATATTGGTTTTTCACTCACATTCAGCAAGTGTTGCTACAACTAACTATGCTTTGGGCACCATCACATCTATTAAACAAGATTTTCATGGTTGCTGAGTGTTGCCATGTAGCATTCCAAATCGCCAGAGTAGAAAATCATGTTTAGGGGGAAAAATCTATGATATCCTCTTAATTTCAAAATGCTTTCACTGGTATTTTTGCACTAAATCCATAGAATTTTCAAAAAGTAATGAGATGAAGATTTAAATTAAGACTGCATTTTTATTCAATAACCTTCAAGTACATAAACAGACACTATATAGAAAGCTTCCTTCATCTGACCATATGCATGGGTTTGCTTAGTCACCAAACATGATTTTATACAAGAAGGTAAGTCAGAAAGTATTGTTTCTAGGGTTCTAGTACATAAATGCACAGGTTTATTACAAACAAAAGGTGTTCAAACATGTCTCTGCAATCAGTGGATAGCTGCAAACAAATTCTCTCAGTAATACAGTTGTCTTAGTCTCATTGGGGGGCCTTCAAAAAAAGGATACTTTTTTGTGCTGTGGAAAAAAATGATTTTGAGGTCAGGGCTAATACCAAATTTCTAACAAAACTCAAGTGGATATCTTCCCAAATCATTGAAGTTTTGCAACAAGTTTTTGGGAATGCTGCCTCACCAAAAACAACAGTTTTTAGATGGATCAAGTGTTTTAAGGAAGGTTGGGAAGACCTGAAAGATGAGGCAAGAGAAGGAAGACTGCTCAGAAGGTTACGTTTTGGGGGATTCCCAAGGGGGAATCTTGACAGATTTTTCTTGAAGGACACAGGACGATCACGGTGGCTTATCATGAAGAACTTCTAAAAAAACTGAAAACTGCATTGGTGAAAAAAGGCCAAGAAAGTTATGCTGAGGATTTTTTTTTTTTTTTTTTTCCATTACGACAATGCAACTGTTCATTCCTTGAAGGTAGCAAGGGTTGTCCTACGAGAATTCATTGGGAACCCTTATCCCATACGCCCTACAGCCCTGATATTGACTTCTTCAGGTTTCTTTTTGTTCCCAGAACTCAAAGAACATTTAAAAGCAACATAATTTGAGTCCTTCGAGGATGTCCAAACGGGCTTTTTGACACGGTGTAAATCAAAGAGCGCAGAATTCTTCCAAGAAGGGTTAAAAAGATGGGAACACCACCTCCAGAAGTGTATAGACCTTGATGGAGGATATGCTGAGAAACAACAGCTTCATGTTTTGACATTTTTGTTTAATAAAATTTCTATGATTTTATAGCAACATTTTTTGACTCAGTGGGTCATATCTCTTTGTGTGTGTACATATTTCTAAGCACTGAAATGAATCATTATTTTACAGAAATCCCTTTTAAAAAAGGAAATACTATTTTTTAAAAAATGACTACAATTATAGAATATGATTCTGTTAATTAACCTATTGTATAAAAAAATTTTTTTTTATAATATAATTGCTAACTGCAAAAAAATTTTGATCGTACTAAACCTTAGCAAGTATATAAATAGAGGATTTTTAAGCATTTATTTAAAGTTTTCATCTCAGTTGAAAAGTGATTTTTACTATCTACTACGGTTTTCTGGAAACCTGGTGTCACAGTGGTTAAGAGCTCCATTGCTAACCAAAAGATTGGCAGTTCAAATCCACCAGCCCCTCTGTAAGAACCTATGGGGCAGTTCTACTCTGTCCTATAGGGTTGCTACGAGTCGGAATGGATTCGACAGCAATGGGTTTGGTTTTTGGTTTTTACTATGGTTTTCTAGTATATTTCTCTGTCATTTACAACCAAAAACATGCTAAGATTTCAGGTTACTTTCCATCTGATAAATTTTGCTGGAACTAAGACAAATACTGTCAACTAGATTATAAGTAAATAGAGGGCAATGAGAGGGTGAAACTCTAGAAACAGTGAGAAAAGGCAATGCAGTTCATTTGTCAGTGACAGCACGGGGTCGGGGGGATGAGACCATTCAAGCAGAAAAGGCTGTGTGCGCCTTAGCACAGACTTTTCCAGAACATATTAGCGGAACACTAGCCTCACAAGGGTAAATGAAAAAGTGTGGACTGTGCAAAATATGTTTGGGGCATTTACAGAGAGCCACAATCAAGATTAACATATAAAAATTTCTGAGAAGGCCTAAAGTTAGAAACACATACATACACAAATTATTTCATTCAACATTTTTCAAATTTCTTTGATTACTGTGTTCTTTATTATATGAAATGCACTGATACTTCCTAGAACCAAGTTGGGTTGCTAAAAAAAAGTCACCAAAGCCTACTGTATTAGTGCCAATGAGCTAAAAATAAATTTTATAATGATATGACAATTTAAGTAGGTTTTTTTAATTTCTTTTGCTGGCTACTACAAAATACTGTCCCTTTTTGCTCATCTTCAGGGAATATCTGAAAAAATCATAGTTCTCAAAAGCTAATGAATGTCCACAAAAATAGTGATTTATGATTAATGTTTAATTAATGTTATTTGATCCTATGAACACTTCAATGACCTTGACATTAAAATATCTGCATAATGAATCTCTTGTACTAATCATACATACATACATAGGTTCAGAAAATGCATGTCAGGCATTATCTCAAAACGGGAGCAATGGAGGCAGGGCCAAGATGGCGGACTAGGTGGACGCTACCGCGGATCCCTCTTGCAACAAAGACTCGGAAAAACAATGTAAGTGAATCGATTCAATGTAAGTGAATCGATCACATACATAACAATCTATGAACTCTGAACAACAAACACCGACTTAGAGACGGAAAATGAACAAATACGGGCAGACAGCGACTGTTTTCAGAACTAGGAGCCAGCGTACCAGGCAGGTGACCTTCGGAGCCCGATCTGGGGCAGAGCCCAGGGGGGCAGACGGCACAGACAAGGGGCCCAGCCCTACCCCCCCGAACCCATCCCGGGAGTGAGTCTAGCTGGTTGGCGAGGGCGGCGTAGCAGCACAGCCAGAGGGAGAAGCACCCGGGAGGCAGTGACAGATCTTGGAGCGGGGAGAGCAGCGTCCCAGCCGGGGAGCCGTCCCGCTGGGAGTTTGGCGGGAAGCGGGCGTTGCGCGAGCGGGGGAATCAGCTATATTTCCCTAAAGCAACCCCGGGGCGGGGCCCACACGTTCGTGCGGGGGACGTCCACCCAGTTCGCGCGTGCGGCGCGGCGCACCGGAGGGAGAAGTCCCCAGGAGGAAGTGACTGGTCTTGGAGCGGGGAGAGCAGCGTCCCAGCCGGGGAGCCGTCCCGCTGGGATTTTGGCGAAAGCGGGCGCGGTGTGAGCGTGGGGATCAGTTATATTCCCCTGAATTGACTCAGGGGGCAGGTCCACCTGGTCGTGCGGGTGACGCCTACCCAGTTCGTGCGAGCAGTGCAGAGCACCGGAGGGAGAAGTCCCCGGGAGGAAGTGACTGGCCTCGGAGCGGGGAAAGCAGCGTCCCAGCCTGGGAGCTGTCCCGCTGGGATTAGAGCGCACGCGGGCGGGGCGTGAGCACGGGGTCCAATTATATTCCCCTGAATAGACCCTGGGGGCGGGCCCACCCATTAGTGCGGGAGACGCCCACCCAGTTCACGCGAGTGGTGTGGCGCACCGGAGGGAGAAGTCCCCGGGAGGAAGTGACTGGTCTCGGAGCAGGGAGAGTAGCGTCCCAGCCGGGGAGCCATCCCGCTGGGATTTTGGCGGACGGGGGCGGAGCGTGAACACAGGGATCAGCTCTATATTCTGTGGTGCTACACTCCTAGCTCTCTGATCCCTCCCCCACCCTCCCCAGGCGGCTCCTTTAACATCCGAATACCCTGAGCCAGAGGGAGAATTCAGATAGGGATCTGACTGCATTTTTTTAGCTGATTACCTGGAAAATCTAGTTTCCCAGTGATGGCTCGGAGACAGCAGTCCATATCAAACCACATAAAGAAACAGACCATGACAGCTTCTCCAACCCCTCAAACAAAAGAATCAAAATCTTTCCCAAATGAAGATACAATCCTGGAATTATCAGATACAGAATATAAAAAACTAATTTACAGAATGCTTAAAGGGATATCACAAATGAAATTAGGATAAATGCAGAAAAAGCCAAGGAACACACTGATAAAACTGTTGAAACTCAAAAAGATTATTCAAGAACATAGTGAAAAATTAATAAGTTGCAAGAATCCATAGAGAGACAGCATGTAGAAATCCAAAAGATTAACAATAAAATTACAGAATTAGACAACACAATAGGAAGTCAGAGGAGCAGACTCGAGCAATTAGAATGTAGACTGGGACATCTGGAGGACCAGGGAATCAACTCCAACATAGCTGAAAAAAAATCAGATAAAAGAATTAAAAAAAATGAAGAAACCCTAAGAATCATGTAGGACTCTATCAAGAAGGATAACTTGCAAGTGATTGGAGTCCCAGAACAGGGAGGGTGGACAGAAAACACAGAGAAAATAGTTGAAGAACTCCTGACACAAAACTTCCCTGACATCATGAAAGACGAAAGGATATCTATCCAAGATGCTCATCGAACCCCATTTAAGATTGATCCAAAAAGAAAAACACCAAGACATATTATCATCAAACTTGCCAAAACCAAAGACAAACAGAAAATTTTAAAAGCAGCCAGGGAGAAAAGAAAGGTTTCCTTCAAGGGAGAATCAATAAGAATATGTTCAGACTACTCAGCAGAAACCATGCAGGCAAGAAGGGAATGGGACGACGTATACAGAGCACTGAACGAGAAAAACTGCCAACCAAGGATCATATATCCAGCAAAACTCTCTCTAAAATATGAAGGCGAAATTAAGATATTTACAGATAAACACAAGTTTAGAGAATTTGCAAAAACTAAACCAAGACTGCAAGAAATGCTAAAGGAGATTGTTTGGCCTGATGACCAATAATTTCAGATACCAGCACAATACAAGGTCACAAAACAGAACGTCCTGATATCAACACAACTCAAATAGGGAAAGCACAAAAACAAATTAAGATTAATTCTAAAAAATAAATAAAATAATACACATAACAGGAAATCATGGAAATCAATAAATAAACGATCACAATAATCAAAAAGAGGGACTAAATATAGGAGGCATTGAACTGCCAGATGGAGAGTGATACAAGGCGATATAGAACGATACAAGTTAGGTTTTTACTTAGAAAAATAGGGGTAAATAATAAGGTAACCACAAAAAGGAATACCAATTCCATAACTCAAGAAAAAAGCCAAGAAAAACGTAACAGCTCAACAAACATAAAGTTAACATTATGAAAACAAGGATCTCACAAGCTACTAAGAAAAACGTCTTAGCACAAAAAAGCATGTGGAAAAATGAAATGGCCAACAACACACATGAAAAGGCATCAAAATGACAGCACTAAAACTTATCTATAATTACGCTGAATGTAAATGGACTAAATGCACCAATAAAGAGACAGAGAGTCACGGACTGGATAAAGAAACACGATCCATCTATATGCTGCCTACAAGAGACAATTGATCAGGAAGACATAACCATATTAAATATTTACACACCTAATGGCAGGGCTGCAAGATACATAAATCAAATTTTAACAGAATTGAAAAGTGAGATAGACACCTCCACATTTATAGTAGGAGACTTCAACACACCACTTTCGGAGGAGGACAGGACGTCCAGTAAGAAGCTCAATAGAGACACGGAAGACCTACTTGCAACAATCAACCAACTTGACCTCATTGACTTATACAGGACTCTCCACCCAACTGCTGCAAAATATACTTTTTTTTCTAGTGCACATGGAACATTCTCTAGAGTAGACCACATATTAGGTCATAAAACAAACCTTTGCAGAATCCAAAACATCAAAATATTACAAAGCATCTTCTCAGACCACAAGGCAATAAAACTAGAGATCAATAACAGAAAAACTAGGGAAAAGAAATCAAATACTTGGAAAATGAACAATACCCTCCTGAAAAAAGACTGGGTTATAGAAGACATCAAGGAGGGAATTAGGAAATTCTTAGAAAGCAACGAGAATGAAAATACTTCCTATCAAAACCTCTGGGACACAGCAAAAGCAGTGCTCAGAGGCCAATTTATATCGATAAATGCACACATACAAAAAGAAGAAAGAGCCAAAAGCAGAGAACTGTCCCGACAACTTGAACAAATAGAAAGTGAGCAACAAAAGAACCCATCAGGCACCAGAAGAAAACAAATAATAAAAATTAGAGCTGAACTAAATGAATTAGAGAACAGAAAAACAATTGAAAGAATTAACAAAGCCAAAAGCTGGTTCTTTGAAAAAATTAACAAAATTGATAAACCATTGGCTAGACTGACTAAAGAAAAACAGGAAAGGAAACAAATAACCCGAATAAGAAACGAGAAGGACCACATCACAACAGAGCCAAATGAAATTAAAAGAATCATTTCACATTACTACGTAAAATTGTACTCTAACAAATTTGAAAACCTAGAAGAAATGGATAAATTCTTGGAAAAATACTACCTACCTAAACTAACGCATTCAGAAGTAGAACAACTAAATAGACCCATAACAAAAAAAGAGATTGAAACGGTAATCAAAAAACTTCCAACAAAAAAAAGTCCTGGCCCAGACGGCTACACTGCAGAGTTCTACCAAACCTTCAGAGAAGACTTAACACCACTACTACTGAAGGTATTTCAAAGCATAGAAAAAAAACGGAATACTACCCAACTCATTCTACGAAGCTACCGTCTCCCTGATACCAAAACCAGGTAAAGACATTAAAAAAAAGAAAATTTTAGACCTATATCCCTCATGAACATAGATGCAAAAATCCTCAACAAAATTCTAGCCAATAGAATCCAACAACACATCAAAAAAATAATTCACCCTGATCAAGTGGGATTTATACCAGGTATGCAAGGCTGGTTTAATATCAGAAAAACCATTAATGTAATCCATCACATAAATAAAACAAAAGATAAAAACCACATGATCTTATCAATAGATGCAGAAAAGGCATTTGACAAAGTTCGACACCCATTTATGATAAAAACTCTTACCAAAATAGGAATTGAAGGAAAATTCCTCAACATAATAAAGGGCATCTATGCAATTTTTTTTTTTTTTTTTATGCAAAGCCAACAGCCAATATCACTCTAAATGGAGAGAACCTGAAAGCATTTCCCTTGAGAATGGGAACCAGACAAGTATGCCCTTTATCACCGCTCTTATTCAACATCGTACTTGAAGTCCTAGCCAGGGCAATTAGGCTAGACAAAGAAATAAAGGGTATCCAGATTGGCAAGGAGGAAGTAAAGGTATCACTATTTGCAGATGACATGATCGTATACATGGAAAACCCTAAGGAATCCTCCAGAAAACTACTGAAACTAATAGAAGAGTTTGGAAGAGTCTCAGGTTATAAAATAAACATACAAAAATCACTTGGATTCCTCTACATCAACAAAAAGAACACCGAAGAGGAAATAACCAAATCAATACCATTCACAGTAGCCCCCAAGAAGATAAAATACTTAGGAATAAATCTTATCAAGGATGTAAAAGACCTATACAAAGAAAACTACAAAGCTCTACTACAAGAAATTCAAAAGGACATACTTAAGTGGAAAAACATACCCTGCTCATGGATAGGAAGACTTAACATAGTAAAAATGTCTATTCTACCAAAAGCCATTTATACATTTAACGCACTTCCAATCCAAATACCAATGTCATATTTTAAGGGGATAGAGAAACAAATCACTAATTTCATATGGAAGGGAAAGAATCCCCGGATAAGAAAAGCATTACTGAAAAAGAAGAAGAAAGTGGGAGGCCTCACTCTACCTGATTTCAGAACCTATTATACAGCTACAGTAGTCAAAACAGCCTGGTACTGGTACAACAACAGGCACATAGACCAATGGAACCGAATTGAGAACCCAGATATAAATCCATCCACGTGTGAGCAGCTGATATTTGACAAAGGCCCAGTGTCAGTCAATTGGGGAAATGATAGTCATTTTAACAAATGGTGCTGGCATAACTGGATATCCATTTGCAAAAGAATGAAACAGGACCCATACCTCACACCATGCACAAAAACTAACTCCAAGTGGATCAAAGACCTAAACATAAAGACTAAAACGATAAAGATCATGGAAGAAAAAATAGGGACAACCCTAGGAGCCCTAATACAGGGCATAAACAGAATACAAAACATTACCAAAAATGATGAAGAGAAACCCGATAACTGGGAGCTCCTAAAAATCAAACACCTATGCTCATCTAAAGACTTCACCAAAGGAGGAAAAAGACCACCTACAGACTGGGAAAGAATATTCAGCTATGACATCTCAGACCAGCACCTGATCTCTAAAATCTACATGATTCTGTCAAAACTCAACCACAAAAAGACAAACAACCCAATCAAGAAGTGGGCAAAGGATATGAACACACATTTCACTAAAGAAGATATTCAGGCAGCCAACAGATACACGAGAAAATGCTCCCGATCATTAGCCATTAGAGAAATGCAAATTAAAACTACGATGAGATTTCATCTCACACCAAATAGACTGGCATAATCCAAAAAACACAAAATAATAAATGTTGGAGAGGCTGCGGAGAGATTGGAACTCTCATACACTGCTGGTGGGATTGTAAAATGGTACAACCACTTTGGAAATCCATCTGGCGTTATTTTAAACAGTTAGAAATAGAACTACCATACAACCCAGAAATCCCACTCCTCGGAATATACCCTAAAGATACAAGAGCCTTCACACAAACAGATACATGCACACCCATGTTTATTGCAGCTCTGTTTACGATAGCAAAAAGCTGGAAGCAACCAAGATGTCCGTCAATGGATGAATGGGTAAATAAATTGTGGTATATTCACACAATGGAATACTACGCATCGATAAAGAACAGTGACGAGTCTCTGAAACATTTCATAACATGGAGGAAGCTGGAAGGCATTATGCTGAGCAAAATGAGTCAGAGGCAAAAGGACAAATATTGTATAAGACCACTATCATAAGATCTTGAGAAATAGAAAAAACAGAGAAGTACACATACTTTTGTGGTTACAAAGAGGGGAGGGAGGGAGGGAGGGAGGGAGGGAGAGGGCTTTTTATTGATCAATCAGTAGATAAGAACTGCTTTGGGTGAAGGGAAAGACAACACTCAATACAAGGAAGGTCAGCCTAATTGGACTGGACTAAAAGCAAAAAGGTTTCCGGGATAAAATGAAAGCTTCAAAGGTCAGCGGAGCAGGGGCTGGGGTCTGGGGAACTTGGTTTGAGGGGACTTCTAAGTCAATGGGCAAAATAATTCTATTATGAAAACATTCTGCATCCCACTTTGAAATGTGGCGCCTGGGGTCCTAAATGCCAACAAGCGGCCATCTAAGATACATCAATTGGTCTCAACCCACCTGGAGCAAAGGCAAAGGAAGAACACCAAGGTCACACGACAACTAAGAACCCAAGAGACAGAAAGGGCCACATGAACCAGAGACCTACATTATCCTGAGACCAGAAGAACTAGTTGGTGTCCGGCCACAATCGATGTCTGCCCTGTCAGGGAGCACAACAGACAACTCCTGAGGGAGCATGAGACCAATGGGATACAGACCCCAAATTCTCATAAAAAGACCATACCTAATGGTATGACTGCGACTAGAGGAATCCCAGAGACGATGCTCCCCAGAACTTCTGATGGCACAGGACAGGAACCATCCCCGAAGACAACTCATCAGGCATGAAAAGGACTGGTCAGTGGAGGGGAGAGAGATGCTGATGAAGAGTGAGCTAATTAAATCAGGTGGACACTGGAGAGTGTGTTGGCAACTCTTGACTGGAGGGGGGAAGGGAAGATAGAGAGAGAGAGGGAAGATGGCAAAATTGGCACGAAATGAGAGACTGAAAGGGCTGACTCAATAGGGGGAGAGCAAGTGGGAGAAGGGAGTAACATGTATGTAAACCTACATGTGACAGACTGATTGGAATGGTAAATGTTCACTTGAAGCTTAATAAAAATTAATTAAAAAAAAAAAGGGAGCAATGACAAGTTTAATAAAACAAAACAAGAGCATTGAATCCTGAATTTTTTTTTTTTAATCCACTTTTTAATGTACTTTTTAAAATGGAGATTGTACTGAGCTAAAATGGTCCGAAGTAGCGCATGGAGGAAAAAGAAGCAGGATATATACATTCTCTTTATCACTTAAGGTAAAATTCTATTTCCATTGCTATTTCCTTAATTATAATGTTTAATATTTTACCAATCTATGTCACTCATATATTGTAAATTATAATGCTCAGGATACCTGCTTTCAATCATTCTTGGAACAATGAGGAGTTATGATTGGATAAACTAATTATTTATTAATTATTTTATGAACCTTGACAGGCTAACTCCACGAATGACAAATTTTAAAAAAAGTATTTACGTAGCTGGTAAACATTTTGTTTTTTAAATAACAAAGGCGATAATGTGTAAAAGTCATCCATACTTAGAAGATAACTGAAAATACCATGCTTAATGCATGAAGATTCTGAACATCCATCACTTCCTAAAAGCTTTTAGTCATACCTGTTGACTGAGAAGAGTTGACAAGACAAAGAAGACAGGCTGAAAGCAGCTGTCTAAGGATGCAACTATTTTAGAGTGTTTTAAACACTTTTGTTTTTGAGGCCCAGTTAATGAAATTTATTTTCATATATTTATCATCTATAGGTATCATCTTTTTTTCTATGTGTTTATTCATTGATCTCCTTATAAATTTCTTAAACAATGTGAAATGTGGATCATAGATTCACCTTGTAGAAATGCTTCCATTTCTCAAGATATATAGGCTAAATTGTATTCGTATTGTCATCCAGCAGTTCAATATAGAGTCAAGATACATAGTCTACGGTTTCCTAGTCTTACATCTGTCTTTAGAGTACTCAATTACGCACCAGAGAGCAATGACAAATATTAACAGTGATTTATTGTAAATCATTAGCTATTGTTCCATTATCCATTTATCCCAATGAGAGCTTTTCCTATTTAGAAATTACGGTACCTCTCCCCTCACCCTTGCTAAGTTTTAAAGGAAATGACCCATTGAAGATATCAGTAAATCATCACAACTTGGGAATTTTGGCAAGCCTATTGTCCACAATAGGGAAACGTATGTTAGTATCATATTGCCCATTACAGAAATTACAACTCAGGAAAATGCTACTGCTTTGTCTTACTGTTTTAAGTGATATTTCCATCTGACTCACTAGTTCTCATTTCAAAGTAAGTCATTGCTGAACCTTCCTTTCTCCCATTTTCTTTTCCACACAGGCAAAACTCTCTTTTTCAAAGCTGCTAGCCTTCATGTTCATACTGTTCTTCTGTTGAGTCTACAAGTTGAAACTGAGATTATTAGAAGATGATAGAATCTTGGAATCCTATAGTCAGACCAGACTTTAGAGATTATCAACCCCATCAGCAATTCTCAACTCTAGGTGAAGTAGATGTCCCTAGGTGGTGAAAATGAGTTCTGCTCCACTGCTAACCTGAAGGTTGGTGGTTTGAACTCACCCAGTGGTTCTGCCAAAGAAAAGGCCTGGCAACTTGCTTCTGTTATGATTATAGACAAAAAAAAAAAAAACAACCTTATGGAGCGGTTCTACTCTGTAACACATGGGCAGTTGTCCAATAGGCAAAGCAAGCATGGTGTTTATCTTGCTTACCAGATAACCTGTAGTGAACAATTTCACATGGGTTTCACCACATTTTTTAAATTGTTCACTACAGATGAGTAAGAAAGCACAAGTAAGCCCATGCCTACCTTGCTTACTGGATCATTTGCTCCTGTCAGGGACCGTAAATTTGAAAAGAGGCTTTGATACTGTAGGAAGGTGCTGTAGGGTTGGAAGAGAGACATCTGCCAGCCATACCTAAAAGCAGAATCTTTGATGTGGGGAAAAAATGTGAAATTGTTCATTAAAGATGGTCTGGTAAGCAAGGCAAGCACCATGCTTACCTTGACTATTGGATAATCCACCCCTGCATGTGGGGTCACCATGAGTTGGAACTGACTGGATGGCAACTAACAAAAACAACAAGTGAATTGAGTAAGAGGTAAAGGTGTACATGAATTTCTAGGTCAGTGTTTCCTTTGACCTAGACAGAAGCTGGAGTAAGTATTGAGTTCAAGTTCTTGTGTTGAAAAAGCCTACCCTTAAGACTTCAGGCCACAGTTGCAGATAGCAACGATAATAATGATATCCATTCTAAATGTGAATTTAGAAATGTACAGTTGCAGATAGCAACGATAATAATGATATGCATTCTAAATGTGATAATATAGATAATAGTACTTAGAAATGTAAATGTAAATTATTACTGTTAATGAGCCCCAGAGAAGAACAGTGACTTTCCTAGAGGCTGACAGCCAGAAAGCGATAAGAAGGAACTGGGCTCCTGATTTCCTGATGCTGGGTTGATTCCAGTTACTATGGCTGTGCAAGAAATTACCTCAAAGTTAGGTGCTTAAAAAAATATTTTACTTTATTTCCCACTTTGTGGTTCAGGAAAATGGGAAGAGCTTGTCAGGCAGTTCGCTTCTGGGTTTTAATCCATTGAAGTAGGATGTCAGCTGGGGCTCCCTGGGGTCATCTGAAATTTTACCTGATCTAGAAATCCATTTGAGTGCAAATGATGCTGACCCTTGGCTGTGAGCTCAGTTGGGACCCTTGAATGGAGTACTGCACATGGCCTTTCCAACACAGATCTCAGGGTAATTGTAATTTTTCATGTTGTATGGCTTCCCCCAAAATGGGCATCCCCAGAGAACCAGGTGAAAGCTATATAGCCTCTAATGACCTAGTCATGGAAGTCCTAGAACATCATTTTCACTACACTTTATTGGTTGAAGCATACATAAGCTGGCCAGATTCAATGGCTGGGGACATAAACTCCGCATTCAAATGGTGGGAGTGTCAAAGAATTTGTGAACGTTTTTAAAAACCACCACACTCTAGCTGTAGTCTGGTGGACCTTATTGAATCCTGTCACTTATACTAAGAAACTTTATGAAAAATTATCTCTCTCACCTCTCCCTTGATGGCTGTAGTAAGAAATCTCATACTGGTACTATACTTGGTTTGGATATATTTAATATTTAAAATTTAAGTGTGTATTATTCTATAAAAATTCAAGAAAATATATTTGAATCCTATGTGAATGCTATGAACCGAGACACTAGGAAGGTAGCTATGAAAGAAAAAAAAAAAAAACTGAAGACTTTCAA
The DNA here is from genome assembly GCF_030014295.1 of Loxodonta africana. NCBI lineage: Eukaryota > Metazoa > Chordata > Mammalia > Proboscidea > Elephantidae > Loxodonta > Loxodonta africana. Next base: position 35,775,219 of record NC_087361.1, read on the forward strand.
GAAAGGTAGAAAAGTAAACACAGAGTTGAAAACAATGGAGCTAAGTGCTAAAACAGAAGTTCGCCCAGGGTTTGCTATGGAAGGAAGGGGTCCCAGAAGATGGACATTTGAGGGGCACGTGGAAGGATACCTTGGTAGACAAGAGGGCAAGGCCTCTACATAACAGAAGAATATGACATCCCAAACACACACATTTGAGAAGGCAAGTAGTATCAACAAATAAATTCATTTATGGGTTGGAATCGACTCAATGGCAATGGTTTGATTTTGGTTTGGATAGTGCAAGAAATATATGGGGCAGTGAAAGAAAAGTCTGAAAAACTAGAAGCTAGAAATTAGAGGGCCTTCTATCATGGTCAGGAGTTTGTGCATAAAAATATATATGCTCATTTAATATTAATGATGTAACTCAAACTGTTGAAAAGTATACGTTAGTGTAAGATTTCTATGGATATTTTTCGGAACAATGGAAACAGCGTAATGAAAATATTTCAAAGTAGTCAAAACTACATAGAGTTACAACTAAATTTGGAGCAGAGTGGAAGCCTGTTTAAACAAACCATGGATGTATAATACAAAGCCTACATGAAACACAAACTAGATTGAAAGCAGATGTTGACTTAATTTAACTCTGCCATGGCATGTATTGGGTTGTTCCAATAGTCCAGTATTTGCATTTACATAGAGTAATCAGGACAGAGCAAGCAACTGAGAGAACAGATTCTACATTCTAATTCTCAAGGCACCAAACACATGGAGCTCACATCAATTAGATCCTGTGATTGTACTGCATGTCAACTGTCTAACAAAAGGGAGCGTTTCATAAATAAAATTAAAACCAAAAAACTTTGGTTGTTCAAATTTTCTGCACATGCAATATGTTAAAGTTAGGATGCATGTAAAGGATTTTGCATACAGTTCAAAGATTTAATTAGTTATAAGAATAATGTCTGCTGAAAATAAATACGAAGTAGGAAAGCAATCTAAACAGACTAAAGTGGGGCTCTGAGCCACAAGTACAACAGCAGCATGGGTACTAGGTGGGTGCTTATTAGGAATACAGAACTTCAGGCCCCACCAAGTCAGAACCCACCTTTTCACCAGATCCCCGGGTGATTCCTGTAGATGCTGAAATTTTGGAAGCACTGAATATGAGTGCAGGGTGATGTTGCTGGTGTTAGGTGCCATCGAGTCACTTCCGACTCATAGTGACCCCATGTACAAGAGAAGGGAATACGCCTTGTCCCGTGTCATCCTTGCAATCGATGCTATCTTTGAACTCATTGTTGCAACCACTGTGTTGATCTATTTCGTTGAGGGCCTGCCTCTTTTTCTCTGACCCTCTATTTTCTAGTACAGGGTACTGTGGGCTTATGACAGGGTACTGTGGACATTTATGTTTGTCCTCATGAGCTGACTGAAAAGAATATGAATCAAATCTTAAAGAGGAGAAAAACAAATAAATGGATAGAGAAGGTTAAAAAAATTAAAAATCGGAGGGATTGGGCAAGTAATTAAGAAGACGCAGCAATGCAGAAATGTCCTGATATATATATATATATAATCTGGCATGAAGAGTTGAATTAAATAATGAAGAGATAGAAGTAGTACAAGTCCACTATTAAGTGCCTAAGACATTGGCTGGCAAATGGTAATTGTTCAATAGGAATATTAATTGAGTGAATAAGCTTTACATACATCACTTTATAATATAAGTTTGCATACATTATTTCATCTGGGACCTCACAGCATCTCCATGAAATAGGAAGAATGGGTAGTTGGCATCATTAGACAAATGCTTTCAGCTTGTCTACTTTGTAATAATTCCTAAGATCAACAACATGTACGACAAAACCTTTTAGTACCTGATTGATGTTACCAATGCTCACGCATCGAGGACAACACTTTCAATTGTCTTCTAAGGAGGATGCTTTTTACAAGCTACTGCTTTTATTTAAAGAAAGACTCAAATAGTTAACTGCTATGTAAGTGCTCACTAGCTTTTGACTAGTGAAAGTATTCACTTTAATTAATTTACCTGTTTATTACCACCTTACTCCATGAAGGATTTAAAGCAGCATCGCTGACGATGCAATTTACAACACACAAAGTAGGCTGGGGAAATGTCACACTTTGTCTTTACGGAAATAGATAGGAAAATACCATGATGCCTTAGGGGACTCAAGGAAACAGGGAGCACATATGTCCTGCTTCTCGTGCTCCTCAGTATGATACATTGGGGCACTCTGGCTCAAAACAACCTCCATAAAGAAGTGTGTGCTTTGACATAGGTGACATAGATGACACCAAGACTTGAAGTCACATATTCTGATTAAAAATCAAGAGAATTTTCTTCTGTAGTGAATTTCATTTTTAATTTCAAAATTGAGATACATTGTATGATGTGTAAGCTTACACAAAACGTGTTTGCAGTTAGTACTGACTGTCCATGTAAGTCTGGGGCATATTTTCAACAGAATTCTCCTCTCAAAAATAGCGTGCTCATGTTATAAGAAGTAAAAACTGAGATTCTCATTGTAGACAAAGAAAAAAAGTAATTAAAGAAATCATGATGGCTTTATTTTATTGGATAAATATTTGACTCATATAAAAGTATACTGAATTGTATTTTTTATTAAATGAATGCTTCTTTCTTAAGGGACTGAGACTTATTTTCTGTTGTCGAGGACAAAAACACGTAAATTCACTAAGCAAAGATCTTCATTTTTTTAATTATTCGTTCAATCTTATTCCTTAAATGTTTTGTTCATTCTGAATTTGCATAAATTCATCATGTGCAAAAAGCAATTACATAAAATATTTTAAAGGATATATTTGGTTTTCTGTTGAACCATTAATTCTTTGGTCTAAATGCTTTCAAATCCATATTTTTTAAATTTCTGAACTGAATACTAATCTCCTTAATCAAGTAGAGATCAGCCACATGAGGAAGTTCAACTCGTTTTGAACTCTATCAAACCAGTTGGTTTGGGGAATTTTCCCTGTAAAGGAGGAAGCATTTTTCCATAGGTGTATAATAATCTTATGTAATAATACTGATAACAATTGCTACCATTCATCATATACCTATGATGTACCACTTACTATGGAAACCCTGGTGGCGTAGTGGTTAAGTGCAACAGCTGCTAACCAAAGGGTCGGCAGTTCGAATCCACCAGGTGCTCCTTGGAAACTCTGTGGGGCAGTTCTACTCTGTCCTATAGGGTTGCTATGAGTCGGAATCGAATCGATGGCACTAGGTTTTTTTTTTTTTTTTTTTTACCACTTACTATTTTGAGCACTGCATATATTACCTCAATTCTTAAAACCATCATTTAAACAAACGGCATTATCCCCAAGTTACGGAAGAGGAAATGAAGACTTAAGTTAAGTTTGTCCAAGGTCACAACTCAGTCAGCCTATAACCTATATTCTAAAGCCTATATCCTCCCTACCACACTCGTATGGATTGAATTTTGTCCCCCTGCAATTTATGTTGAAGTCCTAACCTCCATATTTGTAAATATGACCCTGTTTGAAAATAAGAGTTTTCCTTTTTATTTAAATAAGGTCATACCAGAGTGTTGTCCTCCTTTTTAGGTGCAGTTCAGTAGGTTCTGACGCATAGTGACCCTATACATAATAGACCGAAAAGCTGCCCCGTCCTGTGCCATCCTCAAAATCGTTGCTACGTTTGAGCCCATTGTTGCAGCCACTGTGTCAATCCTACCAGAGTAGTGTCTTTTTATGAGACATTAATCACTTCTGAATAGCGTCTTATAAAAAGAGCAGAACAGATACAGAGACACACACACACAGGGGGTAAACCAGATGCCAAGGAGCACCAAGGAACTCTAAGGAAGCCCTGGGGCTACCAACAAGGAAAGACCCTCCCCTGGAGCTAATGTCCTGATTTGGGCTCCTAGCCTTCAAAATCTGTGAAGCAATAAACTCCTGTTCTTTAAAGCCACCCTCTTGTGGTATTTCTGTTACAGCAGCACCAGGAAACTAAGACACACACCGTATATATAGGCTACCTATATACAAAGTCACAATTTTAACAAAGCAGCATTTGCATTTTTAAAACATCCAGGATTTGTATTTCTGCAAAAGTCTTAAGAATGTTCTCTTAGGTAAAGAGAAATATATATAAAAAAAGAGAAATATAAGGCAGGTCTAATTCAGAGAGAAAAGACAGCATATGATATTCAAATTTGAAAGGAAAGGTAGAGAAGTTCCTTATTTTATAGCTAGTTTCACCACTCCTTTCTGTCAGTTTGTCATATTGTGGTGGCTTGCACGTTGTTGTGGTACTGGAAGCTATGCCATTGGTTATTTCAAATACTAGCAGGGTCATCCATGGTGGACAGGTTTCAGCAGAGCTTCCAGACTAAGACAGACTGGAAGAAGGACCTGGCCATCCACTTCTGAAAAAAAAATGGCCAATGAAAACTGTCTTAGTTTATCTAGTGCTGCTATAACAGAGATACCATGAGTGGATGCTTTAATGAACAGAAGTTGATCCTTTCACAGTCTAGTAGGCTAGAAGTCTGAATTCAGGGTGCCAGCTCTAGGGGAAGGCTTTGTCTCTCTGTCATCTCTAGAGGAAGGTCCTTGTCACCATTCTTCCCTTGGTCTAGAAGTTTCTCAACACAGGGACTTCAGGTCCAAAGGACCCAATCTGTTCCTGGCACTACTTTCTTGGTAGTATGAGGTCCCCCTGTCTCTCTGCTCTCCTGTCTCTTTTATATCTCCAAAGAGATTGGCTCAAGATACAACCTAATCTTGTAGATTGAGTCCTGCCTTATTAACATAACTGCCTCCAATCCTGCCTCATTAACTCCTAGAGGTAGGATTACAACACAGGAAAACCACATCAGATGACAAAATGGTGGACTATCACACAATACTGGGAACCATGATCTGTCCAAGCTGACACACATTTTGGAGGGACACAATTCAATCCATAACAAAAACCTTATGGATAGTAATGGAACATTTTCTAATAAGTGCCAGGGAGTAAGCCCCTCAGGTTGGAAGTCACTCAAAATATGTCTGGGGAACTGCCTCCTCAAAATAGAGTCAACCTTAATAATCTGGATGGAGTGAAGCTATTGGGACCTTCATTTGCTGATGTGGCAAGGCTACATTCATTAATGATTGGAACATGGAATGCACAAAGTATGATTCAAGGAAAATTGGAAGTTATTAAAAATGAAATGGAATGCTTTAAGATCGATACCCTAGGCATTAGTGAGCTAAAATGGACTGGTATTGGCCATTTTGAATTGGACAATCATATGGTCTACTATGCTAGGAATGACAAATTGGAGAAGATGGCATCACATTCATCCACAAAAAGAACATCTCAAGATCTATCCCAAAATGTAACACTGTCAGTCATAGGATACTATCCACAGGCCTGTAAGGGAGGAGAGTTAATACGACTTATTCAAATTTATGTACCAAACACCAAGGCCAAAGATGAAAAAACTGAAGATTTTTACCAACTTCTGCAGCCTGAAATTGATCAAACATGCAATCAAGATGCATTGATAATTAGTGGTGATTGGAATAAAAAAGTTGGCAACAAAGAAAGGTCAGTATTTGGAAAATATAGCCTTGGTGACAGATACAACAAAGGAGATCACATGTTGTATCTGTCACCAAGGCTATATTTTTGCACAGACCAACAACTTATTCATTGCAAAAGCTTTTTCAACAACACAAACAGTGGCTATACATGTGAAGCTCACTGTATGGAATACACAGGAATTATATCTACTGCATCTGTGGCAACAGATGATGGAAAAGCTCAATATCATCAGTCAGAACAAGGCCAGGGGCCAAGTGTGGAACAGATCACCAATTGTTCATATGCAAGCTCAAGTTGAAGCTTAAGAAAATTAGAACAAGTCCATAAGAGTCAAAGTACGACCTTGAATATATCCCACCTGAATTTAGAGGCCATGTCAAGAATAGATTTAAAGCACTGAACACTAATGACAGAAGATCAGAGGAGTTAGTTGTAGGAGGACATCATACATAAAGAAAGCAAAAGGTCATTAAAAAGGAAAGAAAGAAAAGACCAAAATGGATGTCAGAAAATCTCTGAAATTTGCTCTTTAATGTAGAGTAGCTAAAAAGAAAGGAAGAAATAATGATGTAAAAGAGCTGAAAAGAAGACTTCGAAGGGTAGCTCAAGAAGACAAAGTATTATAATGAAATAAGCAAAGACCTGGAGACAAAAAACCAAAAGAGAAGAACATGCTCGTTATTTCTCAAACTGAAAAAAAACAGTAAAAAATTAAGCCTTGAGTTACAATACTGAAGGATTCTATGGGCAAAAAATTATGACAGAGGAATCACCAAAAGAAGATGGAAGGAATACAGAGAGTCACTATACCAAAAAGAATAGGTTGATGTTCAACCATTTCAGCAGGTAGCCAGTGGCATTACTCGAGGTGTGTGGTGGGTGCAGACCACACAGGATAACACTGTCAGTGGGGGTGACATCAAAATGTATATCTATAAAAATATCACTGTAGTTAGTTATAACAGCAAAAACATTTTCCGTAAGCCCAGCTTACAGGTTATCAAAATAACCGCGAGGCTAAAAATCTATGCTAATTTACTTTTTGAACCTTCTAATGCACTTTGGAAACCCTGGTGAAGTGGTTTTTTTTAATGCACTTTGGAAACCCTGGTGGTGTAGTGGTTAACAGCTAAGGCTTCTAACCAAAAGGTCAGCAGTTTGAATCCACCAGGAGCTCCTTGGAAACTCTATGGGGCAGTTCTACTGTGTCCTATCGGGTCGCTATGAGTCGGAATCAACTCCACAGCAATAGGTTTTTTTTTTTTTTTTTTTTTAAGGCACTCCAGTCAGAGCTGTCATTATCACACAATTACAATGTCGCTTTGAATCAAGTGGTTTCATGTGCTATAAGCACATGCTATTGTTTTCACTGCCGCAGGTGTTTTTATAGTGGCTGATTTTGTCAAATTTTCTGGTGTTTTACCTACAATATTGTGTTAATTACAATTCTTGAAACTGTATCAATAATTTTTTTGAGAATGAATTAGTAATTAGAGGAACAGAAGGGGTGACACATAGGAATTACAATTTACGAGTAATGTTAATCCAAAAAACATTCCTAAGGATTCTCTATGGTCTAGGACTGGAGGAGGTCCCTGGGCGGGGAGGGGCGGGACGACACCATAGTTACCACAATGGGTGACACCAACCCTGGTGACTGCAGCACAAGTAGCACATGAGGAAGAAACAATGGCACGTTGATAGTGGACCTAAGTAGAATGAAATCCTTGACAACATTATTTTCTCCATTTATCGTGATGTTTCTTATTGGTCCAGTTGTGAGGAATTTTATTTTCTTTATGTTGACGTATAATCCACACTAAAGGCTGTAGTCTGATCTTCATCAGTAAGGTAGTTACAAGTGTGTATCAGGCTGAATTGGTTGGCTAATGAAAGAGGAAGAGCTGAGACCAACCTGTCTTCTACTCACAAGTGTTTTCTTCTCTAAGGCTTGAGTTCAAAGTAATTGTATATTAAAAAAAAAAAAAAAAAAATTGTATATACCTCACAGAAATTTGCCTTCTTTAAAAGGAGTGCAAAGTGAAGATTAGGAAGGTTTGACCAATGCATTTAACAAATTGCTCCGTATTTAGAGTAATCCAATGATGTAAATTAATTACCTTTGAAAAGAGTACACAGGTAAAAAAAAAAAAAGAAAAAAAAAAGCTCAAATGGCGTAATGGTTAACTGCTTGGTTGCTAACTGAAAGGTTGGCTGGTTGAACCCAACGTCCACCAAGAAAAGGCTTGGCTATCGGTTCCCGCAAAGATTTTAGCCTAGGCTACTCTATCAGGCAGTTCTATTCTGTCCTAAAGGCTCACTAGAATACACTCCACAGGGCACCACCACAACACTGTTAAAAGGGTTAGGGACTATCCTAGGTTAGTGAAAAGGCGGAGGCATAATGCAAGAATCATTCAGGCTTCTCTGTCTTTCTGATTCAAAAGCTATATAATTTCATGCTTAATCAAACTGCATCATTCTTCAATTAGATATTTAAAACATTCCATAAGGTCCAAAAAAAGATATATGGTTGTAGAACCACAAACGTACCACATGAAAAAAGAATCTACAAATACTAAATATTTTTGCATCACATTAAAAATAATTTATATAATTCTAGAACTAACAGAATTGAATTGGTGATCCAATGAATGGAATTTTATATCATGTTTGTTAACAGTTAAATAATTCATTATTCCATTTTATACACACACTGTTTAATTAACTTCCTGACTCAGAGGTAAGATGCAGCTAATCCATTCATTTCCCCAAGCCCACAAAAAAAAAGGACAAAACCTGTGCGAGTAGAAGAGCAAAAGGTTAGGACTTTAATATGAAGGAATTTTAATCAGAGGATAAAGCAGCTATTTGAGGTTCTCTCCACCTCTAACTGGAGAGCCCAGGTTGCACAGTGATAGGGGCACCTGCTTTCTACTAGCCTTTTCCTGAAGCAGCAATGCATCAGGTTGGCTAGAGACGTGTTTTCGGCATGTTGTTTTCCTCTCCTTTAAAAACCACATTTCCTTTTAAAACCAGATAGTTCTGTTCAGTCGTGGTGTAACAATTTAATTTTTTTTTTTTTTTTCCATAGATGGTGAATTTGCTGAGGGTAACTGGAAACAAATTTGTAAGTGGAAAGAGAGAGGATAATATTTTCAATAATTTAGAAAGAATCCAGTTTAGTACTCTCATAAATGTATTTAAAACATTTTTAAGATTCACCTGAAACACAGACTGTGGCCTGACCAATCATTTTGGCAAAATTTGCAAACCCAGGGCCAGGAAGGCCGCATAGGAGAAACCCACTACACTGCAATATGTTAGAATTGGAATGGGTTTATGCAATAATCTGGTTCGATTTGGCCATTTTATAGCTTAGAATTCTGTGACTCAGAGAGGGCAAGTGACTTATTCAAGATCACACAGCTTGAGAATGGCAAGATTGAAACTAGGATGTGATTTTAAGCTCCAGATCCATTGCCCCTTGTGGCTCAATTGGCAGTAATCTCCATTTACATTCAAATCCAGTCTTCCTCATTCACCTTCTCCCTTTTCTATGTAATTTTTTAAAATACTTTGTTTCCTTTAGTTTTGAAACACATCTAGTGTGTCATCCCTGTAACTCCAGCACTATGAGAGGAGGGTGAAGACAGTCATAGAACCACTGTTGTGAGAACGGTCTGGTAGTCCCATTGACTCCAAATCCTTTATTTGATAGATAACAAAGCAATGACCCAACAAACGGAAGAGACATCTCTAGGCAGTTAACAAGGATATATCAGAACCCAGATTTCCTAACTCCCAGGCCAGTTGATCACTTTCCAGAACCCCATGCTATGTCTCAAACACACATAAGCCTAAACACAAACACTTTCTGTAGTCTTTAAAACTCCGTTTACTATTTATAGTTTTGCTAGATACACGACTGTTATTCATTTTTCTATATCGATGTAATGCATATATTTATTTAACTGACTTTAGTGGCGCTCCAACTAAGTGCTAGGTTCTGTGTCATATTTTAATGTTTCCTTAGATAAACCCACACAATAGCACCTACCATTTTTATCACATATTAAATTGCCAACCTCAAGTATATACAAATAGGTTTTTCTAAAATTCCTAAAGTTTATAGGCAGGCTCCAAAATAGTCCACAGCAGAGTAGTAACTCACTATGGCAGAGAGGCAGTGCTATAAAAGAAAAGGACAAATTGTCAAAAGATTTGAGTTCCTTATTGCTTAATTCTGACCTTTAATCAAATTATATCACCAAACCTACAGCCATATACTTGGTTAGAAGGTAGGGACTGGCTAAGGTCAGTATAGATTGGGGCTGGTAGTGGTGATGGGGAGGGAAGGGGAGGGAGACTAGCACTTGAAAGAACATAAAACTAGAAATTAGAAGACAACGTCTAGTTTTAACTTTTCTAATTACTAGCTTTGATTCCAGTGAGCCACTCAGCCTGTGTCTCAATTTCTTTATTTGTAAGATGAGAAAATTTGACTCATCATTTAACATTCTTTCTAGCTCTAACACGGTGAGATTTGAAAAGGTAGATATAATTTAAATTATATATAAACAATTTCTTAATTAATAATTCCCTTGCACAAAGCCTAGCTCAAGAGATAATGAGCTATTTTTAACATTCATTTTGAAACTATATCCTTAATTCCCACCACCTGTCAGTTTCTTGTACTGTGGTGGCTTGTGTGTTGCTATGATGCTGGAAACTATATCACCACTATTTCAAATACCAGCAGGGTCTCCCATGATGGAACAGATTCAGCAAATCTTCCAGGCTAGGACAGACCAGGAAGAAAGGCCTGGCTATATGCTTTTGAAGATTAGCCAGTGAAAACTAATGGAGCACAACAACATTGTCCAACATAGTGATGGAATATGAGCCCCATAAATTGGAAGGCATTCAAAATACACAGTGGCTACAACAATGGACTCAAGCACACTAATGATTGTGAAAAACACGCAAGACTAGGTAACATTTCCTTCTGTTGTACACGGGATTGTCATGAGTCGGAAGCAACTCTAGGGCAACTAATAACAACTATAATCCTTAATTCACATAGTAAACGCACGTGCAGAGTTGTGTGTCGGGGGAGGGGTTATATCCGTGCATACTTTCATGTATATGCTCCACTCTCTTTAATTAGAAACAAAGAACATATGTTTATGTAATCAAAGCTTTTCCCATTACAATCCCTTAGGGTATGATCTTTCTTCATTTTAAAAAATTGAAAATGAATGGACAATGATGGCTGTTGCCAGCATACGTGATGGTATAGTGTGCTAAGGTCCATATCAATCAAACATCTGTATACTGGCTTTGACCATGGAGGTTTATTTTCCCAAAAGAGAGATGATATAACCATTACAACTAATGAGAGGGTGAAGGCTTGGTGCAATCCTCAAAAAACAGGTAACAAAAATCTCAGCTCCTCAGGGAATTTCTGGAGGATCAAGGACACTGCCTGATCTCTCAAGGCACTAGAGATTTAAAGGACACTTACCTGAAGAGGGTTTTATAAATCAGCGCTAGATATAGTGGTCACTGTCAAAACCTGGGAACTATAAACCTATAAACCATAAACCTAAGTGGATTCAGAGCCCTCATACTACTAGTCAGCCTCTTTAACTCTGAGGAAAACTCCTCTGTCTTAGAACAGACAAGTCTTGCACATCTAGTCCTGAAGGTCACCTCCTAACATTCTCTGTTCAATAGAAGACAGTCCTGATACTGACTTTCAAAGGAGGCATTAAAAGATATGAATCCTGCAGGGATGAATAGTCATTTTTCCCCATGGAGCAAAATTATTTATGCAGTTTTCTTTGTCAATGCCAATTTTAGGTGCCTTCACACAGATAATTTAAGAAGCTGTTTGTTTAAGTATCCTCTAATAGTTCACCTTTACTAAAATATTTGAGTACATCTTTTTTTTTTTTTTTTATATTGGTTATTTTAACACAGTCTGTGCCATGTGTTGTACAAAATGCTGGGGACACAACACCATCGTGGTACGTTACGGGAAAGAAAGAGAAGTGGATAATTAAATTAAGCTTGACAGGAATAGCTCAGTTATCGGGGTAGACATGGGCAGTACCGTTACTTGAGAATTTCTAAAGAATATGAATAGATGATATTGAAGGAATATGAAAGACAGAGTTAAACTTAGCTGGAAAAGTAGGCATGCAAAGAGAATAAAAAGGTCAGAGAGCAAAGGGTGTTAGCATGGGAGAGACTCCCGTTGGATGCTCTAATTCTTTCTGCTTTTGTAATTCAGGTTCTACCTTACAGGAACTTACTGTCCTTTTAAAAATTGTCTCTTTTAGAGGAGATTTTTTTCCTGAAGCTTGACTACAGAAAGAGCTGGAAACTCTACTAGAAATGCTGGGAAATCAGCCTCTTCCCCTCACCTTCTCCACCTCACTCCTGCTGAGCGAAATCTCTCCATGGCTTAGAAGACGTAATCACCTCTCTCTGGATGAGTATTACAAACTCATTTGTGTAAGTACATGTCATTATCATTTTTATGCTTTTTTTTTTCTTCCCTCTGCCTCTGATTAAATCTGTTTTTATTTACCGTTTCAGAAAAAAAAAAATCATGATATATTTTAACAACAAAGCAACTTTTCAGCTGGTTCTTAAAGAACATAGACTATATTTCTATAAGTGACTTATTCTTCATCTCCCAGAGGTACTACACTTTTAAGGTCAAGATCGACAATGCTCACATCAAGATTGACAATGCTCATGACAGTTGAAGAAGTTCAACTCAGCCCAGGGCCACCAACCCTGCCTTCAACCAGTAGAATCATCAACCTACCCCATTCCTTGCTTTCCTCAGTGACCATACAAATACTCTACAACTCAATCATGGAAGAGGCCTCGTTATGGATTGAATTGTGTCCCTCCAAAATGTGTGCCAGCTTGGCTAGGCCATGATTCCCAGTATTGTGTAACTGTCCACCATTTTGTACTGATGTGATTTTCCTATATGTTGTAAATCCTACCTCTACGATGTTAATGAAGCAGGATTAGAGGCAGTTACGTTAATGAGGAAGTACTCAATCTACAAGATTAGGCTGTGTTTTAAGTCAATCTCTTTTGAGGTATAAACAAGAGAAGCAGGCAGAGAAACAGGGGAACCTCAGACCACCAGGAATGTTGTGCCAGGAGCAGAGCGTGCTCTTTGGACTTGGGGTCCCTGCGCTGAGAATCTCCTAGTCCGGGGAAAGAATGATGACAAGGACCTTCCTCCAGAGCCGACAGAGGGAGAAAGCCTTTCCCTACAACTGGTGCACTGAATTAGGATTTCCAGCCTCCTAAACTTGGGCTATTTCTCTTATAGCAGCATTAGATGACTAAGACAGGCCTCTAATGATTAAGGATCTGGTGTTACACATGCCCTTCTTTTATTCATTGCTAAATTGTTCCTATTTTTACTCAGGATGAGCAATCTACATGAATTCTATGCCTCTGGGTTTTACAGAATCATGGTTTACAGACCAACCGGCCATATAGACTAGGCTTAGAAGTGTAAGACCTGAAATGAAGCCCTGACTGTTCCATCAATTTCTTATGTGGACCTGACAAGTTTAACCTCTCTTAACTCAATGTCCTTATTTTCAAAATGGACACAACAGTCTTAAGTCTTACTTCCCTTACTCATCCCTGTTGTATGCACAGCATGAAAAACAAAAACATACGTTTAAACATACTGCAAAATCCCAAGCACTATAAAAATGTAAGGATTATAATTATTGAGGGTTTAGCAATCTTAATCTCCACAACCTCTTGGGAGCAACGTGATCAAGCCTAAGTGGTTTATGTACCAAACTTTCTTATCTATTCATTACTTATAATTCTTTCCCTTTCTTCCTTTACACCCAGATGTGTTCAATAATCATAACTGACATGCTGCTGTTGTAATTTAGAGAACTTCACAGCAATCTGTTCCACCTCCTTCGATGAGATTTGCATGGCCTTGAACGGCAGGACCACACCTTCCTGTGAATGAATCTGCTTGGGATCTAAATAAGGTGTAAAGCTGCCTGGTAACAGCTTAGCATCATAGCTGGTCATAGAGGGAACACTCCCAGCCACTAGCAAATTCAAAAACAGACTAAGAAAAGTAGATAATGAAGAGAGAAGAACTATTTCACGCTGATGGATCATCTGGTTTAGTGAAACTGTCATGGAACTGTAATAACTATGTCCACTGCATTTTTTTTTTTCTTTTCATTCCCCAGGAAATTTGAAATAACATAACCATCTGACTATTGAAGGGTATCATGTGTTATTATCGGCAATTTGAAAAAAAAATTTTTTTCACTTCAAATTCATGCTAAGCTTACCGCAACGGATTGTCTGGAGTTATGACTACTGAAATACTTTCATTCTAGTTTAACAGAAGAATTTCCCAAACACAGAAATGGAGTATACAAATATATTGTTTCATGTTATGAATTATTTTTTGATTATTTTTCCATAATTTCCATTATTTCTCATATTGGTAATTGAAGGTCTTTACATTTTATAGCCAGAAAAATTTTAAAACAGTAAAAATAGCACACTAACACATTTGATTCATTCTAGCCTTTCTTTTTGAGCTTGGCCAACCTACCATGAAGATCCAACTTATATATTCATAATATAAAAGCCTAAGGCTACTAGATGAATATTACTGTTACTGTGAGAATTAAAATTTAATATACTCATAGCTAATTAATAATTGACATTATACATAAGGCATTAAGAAATTAAAGAATTCCTCAATAATTTTACCATTAACTTCTTACTTTCTCTGTCATTGGGTCAGTAGTGTAGTCTCCCTGGAAGCTGAGGTTAGGATTGGGTGTTTAGTGCCATGGCTGAATTGGGGAGTTTTTATATTAGAAGTGTTTTAGATTTGAAAACTTAGGTTAAAGCAAATTTAAAGTGGAAAATCTAAGTTCCAGACAAATAACTTAAAGACAAGCTATATTATTTTGTAACCTAGAGGGACAAGACAGGAGTCAAAGTCATTGATTTATTTATTCGTTCATTCATTTTCTAGCAAGTTTTCATTGAGGACAATTCTGTGCCAACTATAGCTCTAAATGCTTCTTCTACGAAGTTGAAAAAAGATGCTCCATTACATCAAGGAAGTTATAGTTCCCTGGAGGTGGGGGTCATCGGAAAGCAAAGCTCCGAGTCTAGATGAGAGCAGAATCAGGACAGGAACAAGTGCAAAGGTAGGATGGTGTCTTGCAGTCCAACTAGCTTAGATACTTTAAATATCTTTCTCTTAATCTGAATCTTCTTAGCACAAATCTTCATGCATGACTTTTTTTAGAATAAAACTTGAAAATGACTTGGCTCTGAAAATATCTGTCCATGACCCCTACTCTGGCATAGATGTCTCTTAGCTTTTGTTGTTCTTGTTAGGTGCCATCCAGTCAGCTCCGATTCACAGCGACCCTATGCACAACAGAACAAAACACTGCCTGGTCCTGCACCATCCTTACAATCCTTGTTATGCTTGAGCTCATTGTTGCAGCCACTCTGTCAATCCACCTCGTTGAGGGTCTTCCTCTTTTCTGCTGACCCTGTACTCTGCCAAACATGATGTCCTTCTCCAGGGACTGATCCCTCCTGACAACATGTCCAAAGTATGTAAGATGCAGTCTCGCCATCCTTGCTTCTAAGGAGCATTCTGGTTGTACTTCTTCTAAGACAGATTTGTTTGTTCTTTTGGCAGTCCGTGGTATATCCAATATTCTTCGCCAACAGCACAATTCAAAAGCGTCAACTCTTCTTCAGTCTTCCTTATTCATTGTCCAGCTTTCACATGCATATGATGCGACTGAAAATACCATGGCTTGGGTCAGGCGCACCTTAGTCTTCAGGGTGACATCTTTGCTCTTCAACACTTTGAAGAGGTCCTTTGCAGCAGAATTGCCCAATGCAATGCATCTTTTGATTTCTTGACTGCTGCTTCCATGGCTGTTGATTGTGGATCCAAGTAAAATGAAATCCTTGACAACTTCAACCTTTTCTCCGTTTATCACGATGTTGCTCATTGGTCCATTTGTGAGGGTTTTTGTTTTCTTTATGTTGAGGTGTAATCCATACTGAAGGCTTAAGTAGACACTCAAAAAACTCTTAGCTAGACACTCAAAACACTCTTTGGATACTTCTATCACAGCACATATCAGTTCCATAATAACACCAGGAGTGATAACTCCTTAATCAATGAATATTATTTGAATTAGCACCACAAGAACCTACAAAATGCCTGTCCTACAGAAACTGTTTAATAAGTGTCTAGTGAAATGAATGAACAGGAGGCACCAAAATGAATATGCTTTGATATTTCCTAGAATTTAGTTTATAGAAGATGAATTTGATCAATAATGAAAGTATATAAAGAAAAAGACCAACAGTCAAAATATTTCCAAGAAACATAAAATTGAGGAATAATCAATCCTAGAATTTACCTAACTCATTGATGTATCTGACAACAGTGTAGAAAATAATTTGTAATGTACAGGTAAGAGATGATTGAGACAAATGTCATATAATGTGAACACTTGAAGAACATTCGTGTTTTTGTTTGTTTCCGACATTTAAAGGTAACTATAAAAAAAAAAAAAATTTTTTTTTTTTTTTAATTGTCTAAAAGGAAACCCTGGTGGCGTTGTGGCTAAGTTCTACAGCTGCTAACCAAAGGATCAGCAGTTTGAATCTACCAGGCGCTCCTTGGAAACTCTGTGGGGCAGTTCTACTCTGTCCTATAGGGTCGCTATGAGTTGGAATCGACTCCACAGCAACCGGAATTGAATAAAAAGAGCCCTGGTAGTACAGTGGCTAGAGCATCAGCAGTTCAAACCCACCAGCCATCCGAAGAAGATGTGGCAGTCTGCTCCCGTAAAGACTGCAGCCTTGGAAACCCAATGGGGCAGTACTCTGTCCTATAGGGCTGCTAGGAATGGGAATCGACTTGACAGCAACGGGTAAAATTCAGACTGGATACATCCAGGCCCAGTATTTTGCCCTTAGGTTTTATAATTCCTAATTTTCTTCTAGGAACCCCTGTGTGGTGCAAATGGTTAAGGGGATCTGCTGCTAACTGAGAGGCTGGAGGTTTGAGTCCACCCAGAGGCATCTCAGGAGAAAACCTTAGAGATCTACGTTCCAAAGATCAGCCATCGAAAACCCTATGGAGTACATTTCTACTCTGATACACATGGCATTTCCAAGATGGCAACTGGAAAAAAAAATTCCCTTGTAATTTCTCACCCTATTCATCACAAAATGATGCCACAAGCTGATATCTAATTGTATATGACAAAGTACAACGTTCCCTAATTAATACTGTGTCCCAAATTTGACTCTCTCAAATAATGATATTAGCAATAACCTTGAGATGTCTATGAGTGAGTTATTGAAATGGATGGCTTACCCAAAATATGATTTGGGCACTTGGAGAGTCTTAATAACAGATGATCAGTGGCACCTTCTTAATTGGAAATAATAAAAGAAGCAGCATTATCACAAGTAATCAGACTTTCTTAGTTACGATACTTAAACATCACAGGATAGGTGATTTATTCAACTATTTGGAGAGTCTCCAGAAAGGCTAGAACATAAATAAAACACAGAAAAGAAGCAAGGCTAGGAGAATCACAGTGCAATTTCGGAATTATGAAGGGGTTATGCTTCCCCCTATCCTGTATAGAAGCTCTAATGCATGCGACGCAGTTAACCTTTGACAAATAATGCCACTTCTGCTCAGATACTAACACACAAATTATTTCTCTATCCTTCCAAGTACACTTTCAAAAGCCATTTCAGAGAGCCAGTCTTATGTTCTAATTTCTCTAATGACAGAGAAAAGGAGCTTTTTAAATTATTATTATTAAATTGCTTTGTGTATTGTTATGAACTGGCTTAAGGAAAGCCAATTTCTATTTAAAATCACAACTATTAATGAAAGGAAGCTTTTTTTCTCCTTTCTGCTATCTCTATTAAAAATACAAAGTTTATCCTTTGAACATATATTCTATAATTTGTCTTTGTTTTATTTTATCTGTAGCAATGAAAAGTTTTTTAAAAGATTAGTAGGCGAGCTTTACTGTTTTCATTCATTTTTGTGGGCTTCATATATTGCAGGCTTAAAGACGAAAACCCAAAAATAATACTTAACTGGAAAAAAAAAAGTTTTATTATACATTCACCCAAGTTAAATGTCTTTTACTTATACTGAAAACTAGGACTGAAAAGAATTCATCTCCAGAGAAATTCAGTTAGCTTGTTATGCTAACAGCAGCCCCTGCTGGTTGCTATCATTTAATTGAGACAAGGGAAATTTTAATGAAAGAAGAGAAAATAATAGAGCAGAAGATACTGGAGAGTTCCTTCTTTTTAATTAACACTTGGTCTCTCTTTTGACTCTTTTTCAATAAGGCACCTGCAGTGTTTGCCATGTATCTCATATGAATTATCAAATATCTAAATCTCAAAAAAATTTTTTTTTTTCCCCTGTAAAGCAACCATTTTAAAAATTAGCTCAAACAATCACCTGCTTCACAGTGTGTTGTGTAAATCAACCCCCAACAACTTATCTTTGAAAGGAGGAAAATTAAGGGAAGACTATTGTGGAGAAATAATTGTAGTTCAAAGTGTAACTTTACCGGACTTACATTTTTAGGTTTTTTTTTTTTTTTTTTTTTTTAATGCATAGCAGAGACTTATTAAGATAATAAAATAGTATTTATTTACAAAGCTTTGAATTATAGCTCTGTACATGAAACAGGACATGAAGAGAAGTTTATTTAAAAGGTTTAAATACTAGATTCCGTTTTTCACTCACCAGTATTTTTTGAAGGGAATAAGTAAATACAAAAGGAATTAAAACAAGATGAAATAATTCTGTACTTTATGCATTTACCTCTCTTACCTTGATTTGTCCTTCCTAATTTCAGCTCAGTATTTCTTTTTCTGTAACTTCTTTTAAAACAAGTATGTTTAAATCTTTTGAATTAATAACCAAATTTTAAACAGTAGCATGTGTATTTAATTAAATACCATGATGAATTCTTCATTGGGCAACCCTTGCCTTTCATTCTAAAAAGGAGCCCTTGGCTGGCAACCGAAAAGTTGACAGTTGGAACACACTACCTGCTCTGTGGGGGAAAGATGTGGCAGTCTGCTTCCGTAAAGATTTACAGTCTTGGAAACCCTACGGGGCAGTTCGACTCTGTCCTATAGAGTTGCTGTGAGTCAAAACCGACTCAACGGCAACAGGTTTGGCTTTTGGAGTCTTGTGTTTGTTTTGTTTTTTTTCATTCTAAAGGTGTTCATAGCCCTTTAAGATGCTACTTAAAAACAAGTACAAAAAGAATCTTCGAAACCTTAGAAGCTTAAAAGATTCTGCATAGTATGTTTCTTCACTTAAAGATTAAGAATGAAAGATACCAAAGGCAACTCTCTGATAGATACTTTAGTAATGATACATGTCTGACTTCATCTACTCCAAAGCCAAACCCAACCAAACCCAGGGCCGTCCAGTCGATGCCGACTCATAGCGACCCTATAGGACAGAGTAGAACTGCCCCGTAGACTTTCCAAGGAGCGCCTGGCAGATTTCAACTGCTGACCCTTTGGTTAGCGGCTGTAGCACTTAACCACTACACCACCAGGGTTTCCTCATCTACTCCAGCTTTCCTCAAACTTTTCCATCACATGGAACACCATTTTCCCACCAAACCTATCTAGATCTTGTTGAACTTGTCTCTTTGGGGAACACATGTTATGAAACACCGTTCTAATTCCTTGACACTGAGGACTATGTGTGCTTTACCCTCAGTCTTTACCCCACATCTCCACCTTAGGCACTTCAGGATATTCAGGACTAGTTCAGGAAAAAACTGAAACCCAGATGACTGACTTGGCCACATCCCCAGGTCTGTACCTTCTTCAGACTGCTCTCCTCATGTCCTTATCTATCGTCGTTAGCTGCCATGGTGTTAGCCCCCAACTCATGGTGACCCCATGCCCAAGATGGTCCTACGCCATCCCCATGAACAGCTGTAGACTGGACTGCTGAGATCCAGACGGTTTTCATTAGCTGAGTTTTGGAAGTAGATCACCAGGCTCTTCTTCTTAGTCCGTCTTAGTCTGGAAGCTCCCTGAAACCTATCAGCATCATAACAACATGAAAGCCTCCACTGATAGAAGGGTGGCGGCTGAGCACGAGGTGACTAGCTGAGAATCAAACCCCGGGTCTCCTGCATGTGTGTGAGGCGACCGAAAATACCACGGTTTGGGTCAGGTGTACCTCAGTCCTCAAAGTGACATCTTTGCTTTTTAACAGTTTAAAGAGGCCTTTTGCAGCAGATGTGCCCAATGCAGCGTATAGAAGGGGAAAATTCTACTACTGAATCACCATTGCCCCCATCAGACCCTTATTTAGTGACTGCCAATTACCCACAGTGTCAATATCACATTTTTATAGGATAAAACATCACATTATCTATAGGATAAAGTCTAAGCACCTCTCCATAGTATAAAGTTTGGCCTTATGTCCTGCCATCAATTCCTGCACACCCAATGATATTTTTAAAATTTATTTTGTTTTGCTTCAATCTCTATGCTTTTGCTCATGCTGGTCCTTCTACCTGGAACGTCTACCCTCTACTCCCTTTCCTGATAAAGTCTATTCAAATCAGAACTCATAATGGTTTATGTATTGGTTTGTCTTGCACACTACACTATGAGCAACTAAGGGCAGAGACAACAAGCAAAGCACTGTGATATTCCTATTACTCTGTCTTATTTAACTAAAAAAAAAAAATTGTTCCAAGACCCATTAAACCCTGTTGCTGTCTTGTAAATTCTGACTCACAGCAACCCTACACGACAGAGTAGAACTGCCCCATAGGGTTTCCAGGGCTGTAAATCTTTACAGAAGCAGACAGCCATATCTTTCTCTCACAGAGCGGCTGGTGGGTTTGAACCACCAACACTTCAGTTAGCAGGCAAGCCATTAACCATTACGCCACCAGAGTTCCTTCATGACCCATCCCAAACCAAAACCAAACTCACTGCTGTCAAGTGGTTTCCAACTCATAGCAACCCTAAAGGACATAGTAAAACTGCCCCATAGGGTTTCCAAGGCAGTAAATCTTTATGGAAGCAGACTGCAACATCTTTCTCCTACGGAGCAGCTGATGGGTTCAAACTACCGACCTTTTGCTTAGCAGGTGAGTACTTTAGCCTCTATGCCACCAGGGCTCCTCATTAATATGATGCAACCTGCAGTTTGAGAATACTTATCTAGGGATTCAGCTATATAAGCTGTAAGTTGGGCTGACTCTAAGGTACTATAGCTGTACATATGTTGTTACTTGCTGTAGAGTTGAATCTGACTCATGGCGACCCCACGTATGCCAGTAGAACTTGTGTGCTATACGATCCTCAAGGCTGTGACCTTTCGAAAGTAATCACCTGGCCTGTCTTCTGAGGCACCTCTGGGCGGAACTGAACCACCAACCTTTCAGGTAGTAGTCGAGTACTCAACCGTTTGTGTCACTCAGGAACTCCTAGCTGTGCATATACAGTTGCAATTTTTTTGTTTGTAAATTCTTATCTCAAAAATAATAGGTCATTACTGTTGGAAATTTAGAAAATTTAAGAATATGAACCATACATAACTAAGCATCTAACGATTATACTTGGGGGCTGGGGACCATAGTCCCAGGGGATACTTGGTCAATTGGCATAACACAGCTCATAAAGACAATGTTCTACAACCCACTTTAGTGGGTAGTGTCTGGGGTTTTAAAAGCTTGCAAGCTGCCATCTAAGATTCATATATTGGTCCTGCTCCATCTGGAGCAAAGAAGAATGAGGAAAACTAGACATGAGGAAAATATTAGCCTGAAGGACTAAAGGATCGCATGGACCACAACTTCCACCAGCCTGAGACCGGAAGAACTAGATGGTTCCTGGCTTTCACCAACAACAGCCCTAACAGGGATCACAACAGAAAGTCCCAGATAGAACAGGTGAAAAATGCAGAATGAAATTCAAATTCACAAAAAAAGACCAGGCTTACTGGTCTGACACAGACTGCAGGAACCCCCAAAACTATGGCACCCAGACATTCTGCTAACCCAATACTGAAACCATTCCTGAAGCCCACTTTTCAGACAAAGATTAGATAGGCCTATAAATACAAAAATAACACATGTGAGGAATGTGCTTCTTAATCCAATCAAATGTACTATAGGAGCCCAAATGGGCAACTCCTGTCCAAATGCAAGACACGAAGGCAGGAAGGGACAGGTACTGGATGAATGGACATAGGGAGCTTGGGTGGAAAGGGGAAGCATGCTGTCACATTGCGGGGACTGCAACCAGTGTCACAAAAAAAAAAATGTATAAACTTTTAAATGGAAAATTAACTTGAACTGTAAACTTTCACCTAAAGCAAAATAAAATTAAAAAAAAAGATTATGACTATTTACATATTAGTTTGTATTTCTTCAGTCTTTGGGTCTTTCCATATGAATATATAATTTTTTACTAAAAACATATACTGTCCATTTTGTGTCTTGTTTTTTATCTTATTTAACAAGGCAGTATAACCTATACTTTACTAAATGTACTACGCTGTCATTGATAATGGAGTGTAAATACTTTATTTTAAGAAAGGTAAGTTTATATATTGCTCCATCTTGCACACTAGACTACACACAACTGTCCTTTAAAAAGTTGTATTGATTTATAGCCCCAGCAGCATGATTTCCCATGCCCTTGTTAACACTGGGCGATTTTGTTAAAAATAAAACACCAATTAGTTAAGTGAAAGGTGTGCATACTTGTTATGGCAACTCTATGTAACAGGGTAGACCTGTTCTCTCCTGTAACCTTTACAGAAACAGATCTCCAGGTCTTTCTTCTTTAACCCAATCGGACGGTTTGAAACCACCAACCTTTTAGTTAGCAGTCAAGCACAAACTGTTTATGCCACCCAGGGACCTGTCTCTGTTTATTTCTCAGACTGAATCATTTTCGGATTAATGATTCTATTAATTCACACATATATTGTGATTATCTTTATTTTTTTGTTCTACTTACATTTTTATTTATTTAAAAAAAAACTTTATACATCAAGCATGTTATATGTATTACCAATACATATCATATACAACTTTTTCCCTTTTTCTTAAGATTTTTTTTATGTATAAGGCAAATTAATATCTTCTTTCATGATTTTCCTCGTTTTATGCTTAGAAATAACATTATCAGTGTCACCATATCACATTAATCATTACTGACATTTTCTTCTATTATTTTTTGGCTTCTTTATTTTTACCTAAGTATTATTTTAATTCATGTGATTCAGCAATCATGTCACTGGGGGTGAGGAGGGGACAAAAACCCAATGTGTTCACCTTCAGTAGAAGATCCCCTGTTATTAACAATACGGGGGAAACGTTGCCACATTAAATGTACGTGGATGAAGGCAGAGCCAGGTTTCAGAAATATGAAATCAGGAAAAACAGGACAATCAAGATGTACCCTGACTGGCCCGCTCAGCTCAGCAGCTTGAATAGACAGACCACAGGTCATCTTCCTATGGTCTTTAACTCCTTCTTGTCCTCATACGCCACAAGGAAGTCTCCAGAGCAAACCTCTAAACCTGTAGGACACTTTTCGCTCTTCCCCCCAAAACTCAAATATCAAATTAAATTGATACATGGATTAAATTTAAACCCACAAACTAATTTCAGAGGGAGAATAAAGGCTCAATTTATTCCAATTAGATATAAAGAAGATGTATGAGTATTCTAACTGTTTGAATTCACCTATAAATAAATGCACGTAGCTCTTTATATAGGATATTGACAAGGACTGAAATTGTTTGTGAAATTAGTTATGTCATGAACAGCTCATTGGTAGTAAAATTATAACAGCAGAGATCAACTGTAAAGAGTGGTATTCAAGGAGATAAAAATCTGTAGTTCTTTTCAGTTAAAATCCTTAACTATATTTTAATTTTTGAATGCAATCAACCTCCATTCAAATACAGCTTCATTCGCCTACTCCTAACAAGGTGTAAAATGAGGTTTTTCTAAGTCATAATGTTAACACAGATTCCCCTTCAACTTCTTTGGCTAACCTGAGGCTAAGTACATTGAAACTACACACACACATTTAAATTTCTATGAAAGATAAGTACAGATGTGAACTAACAACAACAACAAAAAAAAACCATGTACTTGAAACGATATCATTAATAAGAAAAATGGACATAATGGAAAATTGCCATAAATTTCCTCAGAGTCACCAAGGGCTCTGATATGAACTTATTGTTTACACTCTTCTGCAAATCATTTTGTTGTTTAAATAAACTGAGCAGGTGTTGCTTGTTTTTATATAATGTTATGGACTGAATTGTGTCCCCCCTAAAATATCTGTTGTAAATTCCAACCTCTATCCCTTTGGTTATAATGCCATTTGGGAATGGGTTTTGTCATGTTAATGAGGCAGGAATAATGTGTGGTGTATCTTGAGTCGCTCTCTTTTGAGATATAAAAGAGATTAAACAAGGGAGCACAGAAGAGATGGGCTAAAACAGACGTCAAGACATGTGGAGATCTCCAAATAACCTGGAAGCAGAAGCTGAAGAGACAAGGACTTTCCTCCAGAGCCTACAGAGAGAGAGAAAGCCTTCCCCTAGAGCCAGTGCTCTGAATTCAGACTTCTAGCCTCCTAAACTGTGAGAAAATCTATTTCTGTTTGTTAAAGTCATCCACTTCTGGTATTTCTGTTAAAAGTAGCACTAGATAACTAAGAAATACACGTTCCTAGTAAAAACAAGCAAACATGTTTTAACATGGACCTGACCTAGATTTGAGTGTATCTAGAGGAGAGTTTACTCAGAGATAATGTAGAACAGCTTCAGTAAATGAAGAAAAGGCTCAAAGAAAATATGATAGCTGTCCTCAGACATGTAAAAACTGCCATAGAGATGTAAAGTGGTACACGTGATCTAGCTGTTTCAGTTCATGAAGAAAATCACAATCAGAAATAGAGATAAGATAGAGTCTATAACAAAACGGGCCATTTTTATTGACAAAAGTTTTTTTTTTTTTTTCTTTGAAAGCTCAGAAGAAAAAAAAAGAACCACATAGGTTTCTCCCACCTTATTCTAAAAAGGAAGAAAAGTGGATGACCCAAAACAATATCACGATCTAAGATAATCCAGAACGAAAACTCGGCCTTGAATTTTACCACGATATGCTTTTTACAGCTCAGTTATAAAAAAAATCAAACCTATTGCCATCGAGTCGATTCCGAATCACAGAGCCCCAATAGGACAGAGTAGAACTGTACCACAGGGTTTCCAGGGAGTGATTGGTGGAGTGCAGCTGCCGACCTTTTGGTTAGTAGCTATAGCTCTTAACCACTGCACCACCAGGGCTCCTCAGCTCAGTTATGTAGTTATAAACGGTTGTGCTACCGAAAAGTATGCTGAAATCAAAACACCTGGGATAAAACTGTTGTTAGCTGCTATCCAGTCAGCCCCAGAATCATGGTAGCTCCATGCACAATAGAAGGAAATGCTGCCTGGTCCTGTGTCACCCCCCAAATTGGTGAGGAATCACACATGAGGTTGTTGTTTTGCTTGCTAGGTGCCATTGAGTAGGTTCCGACTCATAGGGACCCTATGCACAACAGAAGGAAACACTGCCAGGTCCTTTGCCATCCTCGCAATCTTTGCTATACTTGAGCCTCTGGTTGTGCCACTGTGTCAGTCTATCCCACTGGGTGTCTTCCTCTCTTTTTGTTGACCCTCTACTTTACCAAGCCTGAAGTCCTTCTCCAGGTTTCTCCTAATAACTCCTGATAACACGTCCAAAGTACATGAGGCCAGGTCTAGCCATCCTCTCTTCTAAGGAGCATTCTGAATAGGCTTCGTCTCATGTACTTTGGACGTGTTGTCAGGAGCATTCTGGCTATACTTCTTCCAGGATAGATTTCTCCGTTCTCCATTCTTCTGGTAGTTCGTGGTATATTCAATATTCTTCATCAATACCGTAAGTCAGAAGCATCAATTCTTCTTCGGTCTTCCTTACTCATTGTCCAGCACATATGAGGTGCACCTGCCAAAAATCTAACCTGAGTCTTTCACATGGAAGACAGAAATTCTACCACTGAACCGCCAATACCCCAGGGATAAAATTAGTTACTGAAAACCTTAATTTGTAATATTCTTTTTAAAGGAATGGAAGATAATTTTCCCTGAAAGTACAGCTTAACTATAACTTGTTAGAATTCAAATAAGACTAATAGTAAAAAGATTAACTCTTAAATATTCTTCCTGTTGTTGTTAGTTGCCATCAAGTTGATTCCAACTCATGGTGACCCCATGTGTTACAGAGTAGAACTGCTCCATAGGGTTTTCTTGGCTGTAATCTTAATGGAAAAAGATTGCCAAGCCTTTTCTTCTGAGGTACCTGTGGGTGGGTTTGAACCCCCAACCTTTAAAAAAAAAAAAAAAAATTTTTTTAGGTTAGCAGAAAAGTATAAACTGTTTGTCCCACCTTGGACCTTTCAGATATACTTAAGGGGAGATAGTATTTTTTCAAAGTCATGTGCACTTTTGATTTCTAATGTAATTTCAAAGGCAAGGGGTCCCTCTACAGAACATTCATAGAATTAGAAGAAGTCACTGATCTGAATCCCTTGTCTTCTGGCAGGGAAAGTCAGAAAGTAAGTACCCAAAACTTACTGAGTACTTGCCGCAAAAAAAAAAAAAAAAAAAAAAAAAAAAACAGCAAACTTTGATTACACCACAATCACCACACACAATTTGTTCATAGCATAAATTCCAGTCAAACTAAGAAATTACACTTCTTTTTGAACAAATTAGAACCAGTTATTTTTAAATATTTATTATTTGAGTTTGAGTTTTACTGAATTTTTAGAAGTTGCCCTAAAACAACATTTTAACCAAAAAATTATTTAATTATTAAAATTATTTAATTACTAAGCACTGACTGAGTTTTACTATGTGTCAAGCAATAAAGGTCCTAAAGACTTATATAAAACCCCACCCATTGCCGTCGAGTGGATTCCAACTTATAACGAACCTATAGGTCAGAGGGGAGCTGCCTCATCAGGTTTCCAAGGAGCAGCTGGGGGATTTGAACTGCTGGCTGACTCACAGAAAAGACTTATGTAGCACAACGAAAAATAAATATAAAATGAAAAAGAAGGAAAGTCTCTGAACACTGTACTTCTTCTCTGCCACCTCATTCTGTTTCTTTAAATTATCCATTTTACGTTCACATGCTTCTCCCTCAGAAAGTAGAAATGTAATGGTTTTTGTCACAGGAAAACAGTTTTTTGAAATATCCATGTTGTTGTTGTTGGGTGCCATCAAGTCAATACCAATTCATAGCGTCCCCATGTGTTACAGAACAGAACCGCCCCATAGAATTTTCTTGGCTGTAATCTTTATGGAAGCAGATCACCAGTTCTTTCTTTCACAGAGCAGTGAGGTGGGTTCAAACAGCTTATCTTTCAGTTTACGGAAAGCACTTAAACACTGAGCCACCAGGGTGCCTTATATTTTTCACAGTAGTTCAGATATTAAGGGCAAAATTTATGCAATATTCTTAGATGGCCTAACTTTTCTCCCATCTCTGAGTATCTGTTGTTGTAGTTGCCCTCAAATAGACTACAACTCGTGATGTAGTTGCCCTCAAATAGACTACAACTCGTGGTGACCCCAGGTGGGCAGAGTAGAACTGCTCCATAAAGTTTTCAAGGCCTCTCGGAAGCAGACTGCCAGGCCTGTCTCCTGAGGTGCCTCTCTGTGGATTTGAACAGCCAACCTTTTGGTCAGTAGTCAAGTGTTTACCTGTTTGCACCACTAGGCTCCCATCTCTGAGTAACAGTACTCAGTTTTGATTCCATCATCCTCCCTAGGTCTCCACTGCCTGAACAAGCAATTATGTTCCAGGATCAGGCTTAAACCAACCAGTGAAACCTTTAGTTGGCCCTAGCCAAAGTGACTGGTTGACAGCTAGGCATCTGACTTAAAATTATCCAATCAGAGTGAAGCCCTATCTTCCTATATTTTTCCAATGTGTGTATGCTTGCGAATTTTCTTGCCCCGTATTTTCATATACAGAAGTTAGAAAGTGACTCAATTTTATCTAGGTAAAACAGGACAGCTTTTGCCTATGAAATATTTACTTGCCTACATTATCAGAATGCAGAATTTAAACCTGACTGAGCTCTGATCATCAACTAACATCTAATTGTTCAGAAATAAACAACCTTTAATGTATGGGAAGTTCTACAGAAAGACTTTTTCAAGTGAAATATACAGAACATTTACATCTTTATATATATCATCTCAGTTGATATACTTTGGCACCCAAAGTGTTTGACTGCTGTCAGGAAATCTAATAGCTGAGCCGCTACAGACTGTCATGAAGCCACTTAAATCTCCATATGTAATGAAATTTTTCTCCCAGTTAGTCTCTGATGCCTGATACAAGGGTAAGCTAATAAAAATAAATGTTTTACCAAAAGTGAGCTACATCACTCATATGGGCTAAAGACAGTCAAATCCAGATACTTCATCCTCCACTTACAGATAACAGTTGCTATAACTCTTACGTGGGTCTTACCCTATTAAACTGAGTCATAAACTAAAGGCCACTTACCTTTCAGTGCCCAGAAGAATGAAACTTGGACATCAAGAAGAGGAGTAGAAGAAACTCAATGCCATTCTAAGCTGGAATTCTTAAATAAAGTCCTTGCCTGTTCTCCTGGAAATCA
Organism: Loxodonta africana; assembly: GCF_030014295.1. NCBI lineage: Eukaryota > Metazoa > Chordata > Mammalia > Proboscidea > Elephantidae > Loxodonta > Loxodonta africana. The sequence continues at coordinate 35,803,681 of NC_087361.1, forward strand.
TTTTTTTTTAAATAAAGTTATGTTACTTAATCTTTGATTATTAGGCAGTCATGTTATGAATAAAAAATAAACTTTAGAAAAAAAAAACATATACCCCTAAGAACAAGTCACATTGTAGTAAATGTCAACCATATTTATTGGCAAGGGAATCTTATGTTCAAAGACTTGAAGAGTTTATCCGTAAAAATTAGACACATAAATATTTAAAATCTAGCCACATACAATTTTAAAGCTTGGAAGTTCCATTAGTTGCTTTTCATTGATTATGACTGACTTAACAATAACAATGTATTTTACCTCTTCTTTTTTTTTTATATATATAGGGTTGCTAAGTGTCAGAATTGACTTGGCGGCACTGGGGTTTTATATATAACTTTAAAAATTGAAATTTTCTCTCTGGATTTGAGCTAAACACAGCTAAAAATAGTAGATACACAAGGTATTTTCTGGCGGAGACCATAGAGTGTTTCAGCTGTTTCCTTAAATGTCTTAGCCTAACATGAGTGCCCACCAAAGTAATGAGATTAGAGATGTCCTACGGAGATGAGCAGGCTAAACAGAACCAGTTAGGAAGGATTATAATAAATGCCAGAGAATTTATAAAATACTATCAGAAGGAACTCATTGGTCTTTCAGTACTGTTTGCTAGTTCAAAAGGATAAATTTCCTTAGAATGACGAGGATATGACAAGGCAAGAATATTAATAAAACAAAGAATCCATACACACTCAAAACAGAATAAACCTTTTTTTTTTTTTTGGTCCATTTAGTTACTTTCTTGATTTAAAAAAAAAAAAAAAACTCTGTATTATTAAAGTATAATAAATTTTTTCAAAGAAAGCCTGTCTTGGAATCTCATATAATTAATATTAAACTTTATGTTAGCAATAATTCTGTTTTTTACAAGCAGTATATTTCAGTTTTTATAAAAGCCCTAGTAATTTAGTTTTCAAAGATTTTCCTATAAAAGGTAGCCTAGAATTATGGGTAAGATACAAAATGTCACTGTCAAAGCAATTAACATCCATTAGTCCTGAAATTCAAAGCTTTTCATAAATGTAAATATGTGTCACTCTCCTAGGTCAGAAAATAAACCAACGAAAGACGAAATCAGGGCAAGAGAATCCAAAGCATTGGTCAAGCTTCTATAATAAAGGTTAAAGTGAATGTTTTCTAAATTTATGTTCAGTTCTTTACGATGTGAATTAGGTGCTACTTTCTGCAGGCCAAGACACTGGTATATATCTCACATAGACTATCCAGGTCAGAAAACAGGGTAGAGTTACATAGCAGACAGATGCTACAAATTTCTTCCAGGTTTGTGTTACAAAGGAAATAATTTACTTTGCTCCAAAATATCTGTACTCACAACACAGTGAGTTAGCATTTGAAGTTTTTACAGAGCATTTTCTTCTTTTTATGTTATTGAGCTTGTACATATGTATCCCCTTTTGTATCTTTTTATGATTCAAATCAATAAAGCCATATACAACTCCAAGCAAACTGACTTCAAGTCAGAGGCTTATTGATTTAATGATAAAGTTGCTCCTCAACAATAATTTCCCTTATGCTAGCGCTGTTGTTTGGAATGCAGTGTTATATGGGTAAAAGGATCCACAAAAGTAAAATTTTCTTTAATTTTGAAATGAAAGTGTCAAAAGTCATTTTTAAGACCTTATCTTAAAATCTACAGCCTTCAGTATGGATTCCACCTTGACAAAAATCCTCACAACTGGACCAATAAGCAACATCATGATAAATGGAGAAAAGTTTGAAGTTGTCAAGGATTTCATTTTACTTGGATCCACAATCAACACCTGTGAAAGCAGCAGTCAAGAAATCAAAGGACGTACTGCATTACGCAAATTTGCTGCAAAAGTCCTCTTTAAAGTGTTAAAAAGCAAAGATGTCACTTTGAGGACTGAGAGGAGCCTGAGCCAAGCCATGGTATTTTCAATTGCTTCATAAGCATGTGAAAGCTGGACAGTGAATAAGGAAGACTGAAGGAGAATTTATGCATTTGAATTATGGTGTTAGCAAAGAATACTGAATATACCGTGAACTGCCAGAACAAAGAACGAATCTGTCTTGGAAGAAGTACAGCCAGTATGTTCTTTAGAAGCCTGGTATAGCGAGACTTTATCTCATGTACTTAGGACATGTTATCCATGGCGACCACTCCCTGGAGAAGGATGTCGTGCTAGGTAAAGTACAGAGAGAGTCGGTCAGTGAAAAAGAGGAAGACCTTCAAGGAGCTGGACCGACAAAGAAGCTGAAACAATGGGCTCAAACATAGCAATGATTGTGAGGATGGCGTGGCACCTAACAACAACGAGTGAAGCTTACTCATCATTTTACGAACATGTGATAGTATCCTTCATTTTTAAAACCAGAAAACCATTAATTAAAAGACAAAATTAACAAAAACAGCTTCCCTTAAAGCCACATCTTCCTTTGGCTTTTGCACATTTGCTTGCTGTGTTTCCTCGCTTCTCATTCAGCCATGTCATTGGAATATTCATTCCTAGCACTCCAGTTCAAACTACTATTACCAAGATGAACAATGATTTCCACCTTACTGCATTTAGAGATGACTTATCTGTCTTCATCTAGCTCAGTGGTTCTCAGTGGGGTCAACTTTGCCTCCCAGGGGACATTTGGCAATGTGCGAAAACATTCTACGTGGGGTGCGGGTACTACTAGCAGCATCTAGTGAGCAGAAGTTAGGATTGCTACTAGAACATCCTACATGGCACAGGGCAGCCCCCTCCAAAAAAGAATTACAAGATCTCAAGGCCAGTAGTGCTTAGGTTAAGATACTCTGAACTATCTCAACCTTTCAACAACATTCCACAGTTGTAACCATTTTATTCTTTGCATCTCCCTGAAAGAACATAAGCCAAAAGAAGATAAGGTCTTAACTGTTGTGTTTTTTCATTGTATTCATTCTGTCTAGCACAGTAACTGGTTCTGGATTAGGCAGGCAATAAATACTTGTTAAAGGCACTTCTGCATTTCTTAAGTAATATCTGTCTTATGTAATTACTACTTTAGTTAGAAATCTACTTAAATCTTAGACTAATGCTTCATTCTTGCAGAAGAATTTACCTAAATTCCAACCCTTGATTCTGTACAATGGTAGATGCTGCCAACTTCTCCAGAGTAGATAAAGACAAAGTTCTTGTCCCTTCATCTCCTGCAAGAAAATTCGTAAATAAAACACTTTCTTGAAAGATAGATAGAATTCCAGGTAACCCACTGAAAAGGCTAAGGAAAAGTGAAGTTCAGGGTAGCTTGGATTCAGGTCTGTTATTATGAATATTTATGAACTACAGTACAGCCACCAGTTGCCCCTGAGTTGATTCCGACTCACAGCGTCCCCATGTACGTCAGAGTGCTCCATAGGGTTTTCGGTGGTTCACTTTTTGCAAGTGGATCTCCAGGTCTGTCTTCCAAGGCACCTCTGGGTATATGCAAACCTCCAAACTTTTGGTTAGCAGCTGAGCATGTTAACCTTTTGCACCATCCAAGGACTCTATGAGGAGCCCTGGTGGCACAGTGGCTAAAGTGGCTGCTAAACAAAAGATTGGTGGTTCCAACCCACCAGCTGCTCTGTAGGAGAAGGATGAGGCAGTCTGCTTCCATAAATATTTATAGCTTTGGAAACCCTATGGGTCAGCTGTACCCTGTCCTACAAGGTCGCTATGAGTCAGAATTGACTTGACGGCAGTGAGTTTGGTTTTGGGGTTTAGGGGCTCCATATTATGTCATTTTTGTTTAAACAGACCTTTATGGGCTAGTCAGGAATCTCAATAACCATTTAAATTTTAACTTGCTTGTTAGTTTGTTTTTTAAGAGGAAATAGATTCCAATTCTCAGAAAACAAATTCCAAATGAAATTGGGAGAACAGTTCTTTGGAAAATTGAGAAATGTTTATGTTATAAGCTGTAACTGGAATTATCAGAAAAGGAAATGAGTGTATATTTATAAGCTTAACATGGGGCAATTTCTGTTCTATATGATGAAGTAATATGAATCTCCTTCTTGTTACAAAATAATATAAATATCTGATAAAATTATGCATACATAATTTTTTACCAAGAATGAATTATTTGTATTTCAAAGTGAGAGAAGCCATTATGTTAGTTTCTAATCTGCAAACCATGGTTATAATTATTGCATGTAAAAACATTTAGTTCTTACATTAAATTGTTAAATCTATCTTAAAGCTTCATTCTCTGCCGTTCTCAATAGCTATTCAGTCTGCTCTGTAGTAAGCATTCATATATGCACATCTAGGGAACACACATAAAATCAGGAGAGAGTACGCTGTAACAATGCAATATTACCATCCCTTTCTGCCTCACATATTTTAGATTACCATTTACTGTCGACAGTTGAGAAAGGTACTTCGGTTAAGCGGGAAGTTCTAAAATATTACTGAGAACAGTAGTAAACAGTAATGATTTACTTGCAGACTTTATCAAAAAATTTCATGGACTCAGTACATAATCCTTTAAGTTCAAAATGAAACATATTAAATCATACCTTTAGATAATAAGGCTATCAGAGAAAGTCCTCAAATATGTTTTCAAAGCCCAGTTTCTATTAAAAGACGATCCGGGTTTCACTGGAGTCTACATCTCTATTTATGAGAGGTATTAAATTTTTTTTTTTAATTAATTACTGCAGATTTTCTAAAAGTCTATATACCTGGATCCACTGAAAGATATGTTTTAAACAAAGCATTTTCTGGTGATAAGAGGGAATTCCCCCCCTCCCTTGAGAATCAGTTCTATGTGAGAATTTGCCTCCATGTACCAAATAAGGCCAAACTCGTTGCCGCTGAGTCAATTCTGACTCATAGTAACCCTACAGGACAGAGTAGAACTGCCACTAAGGGTTTCCAAGACTGTAATCTTTACAGAAGCAGACTGCCCCATCTTTCTCTCAATGCTTCCACATTAAAAAAAAAAAAAAAAAAAATGCTTCCACATAGACGGCAGTAAACAACAGCACACAGTTTCCCTGAACACAGAGTGCATTGAACTTTCTTATCATGAAAATGCTCCCAAACCACACAAACTAGGATAACACTAAATTTGACCCACCTAACATTCAGTGTCAACTGAGATGTCTGCATATATATATATACACACATATATTTGCTACTTACATCAAATAGCGTTAGCCACAAAATAATTTGGCTGCTTGAAATTCCTCTGATTTATTGAAGAGAGATTGTAGAATAGTTCAGTTCAATCAAGAGTTTGTTTAAAACAGTTCTTCTTTTTATTGTGTTTTAGGTGACAGTTTATAGAGCAAATTAGTTTCTCATTAAACAACTAATCCACAATTTGTTTTGTACATTCGCTGCCAACCCCGTGATGTGTCAACACTCTCCCCTCTTGACCCCGCTTTCCCCATTTCCATTCAACTAGTTTTTCTGTCCCTTCTTGCCTTCTTATCTTTGCTTTTGTGCTGGTGTGCCCATTTAGTCTCATATAGTAGTTGAACTACGGGTGTTACTGCTTGTTTTATAGGCCTGTCTAATCTTTGGCTCAAGGGTGAACTTCAGGAGTGACTTCAGTCATGAGTTAAAAGAGTGTCCAGTGGCTATACTCCTGGAGTTTCTCCAGTCTCTGTCAGGCCAGTAAATCTTGTCTTTTTTTGTGAGTTTGAATTTTATTCTACAATTTCCTCCCACTCTGTCTGGGACCCTCTATTGTTATCCCTGTCAGACCAGTCAATGGTGGTAACCAGGCACCATATAGTTGTTCTAGACTCAGTCTGGTGCAGTTGGTAGTAGTTGTGGTCCATTGTATTTTAGACATTGTTTATTCTTACATTTTCACAGTATTCTTGGGCTGATTTTTGTTTACGTGAATCTTCATTAAGCAGTATTATTGTATCTTTTCTGGACTGCCAATGCTAGGCCCTACTAGATGCTGATTTTGTTTACTGAAGCATGTTATGGATTGAATTGTGTCCCCCCAAAAATGTGTTGAATCCTAACCCCTGTACTTGAAAACATGGCCCCATTTGAACATATAGGTTTTCTTTTGTTATGTTAATATACCATATATTATTTGAATATACCAGAATAGTGTGGGTCCTAAACCTAACCACTTCTAAATAATAAAAAGAGCAGAATAGACACAGAGACACACACCAGAGGGGCATGACACATGCCAAGTGAAAACCCATTTACAAGCAAAGAAATGTCAAGGATTACCAGAGACACCAGAAACTAGGAGAGGGGCCCATAGTAAAAATTGACATGGCCAAGACCCAGATTTGGACTTTTGGCCTCCAGAACTGAGAAATCAACTTTCTGTTCTTTGAAGCCACCCACATGTGGTATTTCTGTTATGGTAGCTCTAGGAAACTAACACAAAGCAGCGGTGAGTAGGGGAAGAGTGGCAAAGCAGCACGCAGCTGTTCTTTTGCATGAGACGTTTACACTGGCAAGGTGTCTTTTGAGAAGGACACCTGAGAAAGTTCCCAGCTGGGCCCTAAGGACTGGATCTGAGCCCTATGAAGAGGGAAAAATCAATTTGACAAAAGCAGTTTTGCCATGATAAACTTTCTAAAATAACAGTTCTCCGAATTACTAATTTTGGTTTACACCTTTAAAACCTATAATGGCAATATAAGAACCAACAAATCTGTGCTGGAAGAACTATGGCCAAAATTCTCCTTAGAAACAAGAATGGTGAGACATCTTACATACTATGGATATGTTCTTAGGAGGGATTAGTCCCTGGAGAAGGACATCACGCTTGGTAAAGTTGAGGGTCAACGAAAAAGAGGAAGACCCTCAATGAGATGGATTGACACAGTAGCTGCAACAGTGGGCTCAAGCATAACAATGATTTTTCAGGACAGTGCAGGACTGGGCAGTGTTTTGTTCCATTGTGCAGAGGGTCGCTATGGGTTGGAAATGACTCGACAGCGCCTAACAACAATGGCAATACGTAAGTGCTTTAACCAAAATCTCTCAAGAGTTTTAAAAACATGGGGACCACATATTCCAGTTAGCAGGGGAGGATCCATGTTTGTGCCTGCTGTCTTTGAGACATTATTAAGATGTCACTCTCTAAACGGTCCCAGTTTGGAAGATAAGTTATAGAAACACCCTATTTCATAGAAATATTCTTTTTTTGTTACTGATAAGAAAATGTACTTTTTTTCCAAATATTATGTATTACTTAAGAAACTAGCAAAAGAATCCTAAGAATTCCACAGTGTGAACAAACAGAATTAGTATAAACTGAAAAATGCCTGTGTGAAACACTGATTGGTTTCAGTGATGATAACCAAACCAAAAACCAAGCCCAGTGCCGTCAGGTCGACTCCAACTCATAGCGACCCTACAGGACAGAGTAGAACTGCCCCCATTCAGTGATGATAGGTATTAGTAATTGCTAAATGTTTCTGTTGTAGACTTTGAAACCAGTTACAGCACAGCTGAGTGCCTTGACCCTGGTCCCTAAGCTCTTTGCTCCTCTATTTTCTCATCAGTAAAATGGTAACAAAAACACTATTGTGAGAATAAAATGAGTTTGTTTATGTAAACTGCTTCAAACATGTCTGGTACATAGTGATATATAAGAAACGGATAGAATTGTTGATGGTAAATAGGTGAATTTGGTAATATCAGCAAATTAATCTTTTGGTGAACTTGCTTCCAGAAAAATGTCTTCTGGCAAATTCATTTTCCAATACTTGACTTTCGGTGTCCCTGGTGATTCACAGAAATAATCCTGAGATGTCAGGAAAAGGGCCAAGGGTTTGCTCTCTACAGGTAACTGTATGAACTCACACTTTTAGTTTGTACAGTTAACTTCATTCATTATATCTACAGGCTGTTGAGATCAAGGGCAATTTGAGTTTCTTTATCCCTCCAGGCAGGCACATAAGCCTGGGCAACCAATATACACGGGACAAACATTCTTCAGTGTTCAAATAGGTAATTTATATCTGATCACCTCCAAGACATGGAATACCTATCTTCCTTTCACAGGGATAATACTTCTGGGCATTTACTCATGGATTATAATTCAGACGATGGAGTCAAGATATGCTTCTGGATCCCTGGAAAATTTTTCCTCCACAGTCAACCACAACGTCATTAGTATGCTAGGAAGTGAGCAATTCAGTGCCATAAGGAAGAATACGTGACGGCAATTATCATCTACCATGCAAAACCAGCTTTGCGTGTTAGATTCATCATATACCGCAGAGATCATGTGTCATGTGTCAGTGCATATTCATTGGCCATATGTACAGAAATAAAATCTGTTTGCTAAATTATGTTGCCAACCGATCTCCAGTCTGTCTTTTCTGGCTATCTTACAGACGATATGCCATTTCAGTTCTCACCATCACTCACTTAGACCACTTCATCATTTACTCACAACTGCCTTCCTTCCTTCCTTCTTTCCTTTCTTCCTCCTTCCCTATCATCCTTTCCTTCCTCCTTCCCTGTCTCCCTCCCCTCCTTCTTTCTTTTCCTTTTTCTCCCTCCATAAAAAATCAACAAATAAGTGCCTTTATACAGCAGGTATTATTCAGGGGATCAAAAGAAAAAAAAAAAAAAAAACACAACAACAAACCAACCAATAAAATGGGGTTTCTGTTCTGAAGAATATTAAGAATCTACTGGAAGAGGGCAAGCACATCAAGAACTAGCAAATTTCTCTTTTGTTTGTTCTTCTGGCAGTTAATGGTATTTTCAATATTCTTTGTCAACACCATAATTCAAAGGTATCAATTCCCTTCTTCAGTCTTCCTTATTCATTATCCAACTTTCACATGCACATGAGGCAATTGAAAACACTGTGGCTTTGGTCAGGCACACCTTAGTCCTTAAAGTGACATCTTTGCTTTTAATGCTTTAAAGAGGTCTTTCACAGCACTAACAGTTATTTATCTAAAATTCTTTTCTACTGTTTCCTAGTTATAATCCTCCATTGAGCCCCAAGAAGCTTCTGTGTGAAATCCAAAGTCCTCATCACAGTAAATGAGGACTTCACAACCTCTTTCATCCTTCCTTTTCAGCCTCTACTTCAGCCACATCAAACTATGTACGCATCAATCTATTTTACTCTTCTAATTTTTCCTCCATTACTTGGAAAACTCCAATTTGTTCTTCAAATATGTATTTTTGTCACTTTTTCTCAATGCTTTCTTTGATTCTCCAAGTCAAAATAAACTATTCCTTCCTCTGAGTTTTCACTGTTGCCACATACTTTTATTATGGTTATTTAAAATATCATAGTATGATTTTTGGGTGACATAATCTCTGATAGACTGGACTATGAAAAAAAAAATTAAAAACCATGCCTTGCTATTCATTGCATTCCTTTATTTCTGTTACAATTTTGGCACATAGTAGATGATAAATATTTGTCAAACAAATTAATGAATCCTATTCAAGCTTTAGTCCCTGGGTGGTGCAAATGATTAGTGTACTCAGCTGCTAACTGAAAGGCTGGTGTCTGAGTCTACCCAAAGGCACCTCGGAAGAAAGGCCTGGTGATCTACTTCCAAAAAATCAGCCATTGAAAACCCTATGAAGCATACTCCTAGTCTGACACACATGGGGTCACCAGGATGCAGGGCTGACTTGACAGCAACTGGTATGGTATTCAAATCAATATGTCCAATGATGTATTGCCTTGGGAAAATCTACTGCAAAAGACTTCTTTAAAGTTTTAAAAGCAAATATATCACTTTGATGGCTAAAATGCATCTGACCTAAGCCATAGTCTTTTCAATTGCTTCATATGCATGTGAAAGTTCGATAGTGAAAAACACAGAAGTATTGATACATTTGAACTGTAGCGTTGGTGAGGAATACTGAATAAACCAAGAGCTGCCAGAAGAATGAAAAAATCAGTCTTAGAAGAAATACAACCAGAATGTTCCTTAGAAGCTAGGAAGATGAGACTTCAATTCGCTCACTTTGGACATGTCATAAGGAAAGGGCAATCACTGCAAAGGAAAAGTAGAAGGCAATAAAAAATGAAGGAAACCCTCAAAGAGATGGAGACACATAGCTGCAACAACAGATTCAAATGTATTAATGATCGTGAAGATAGTGCAATGATTTGTTCCGTTAAACATAAGTTCATCATGAGTCAGAGCCGACTCAACGGCAGCTAACAATAACAACATTCAAGCTTCGAAGTATTAGCCATATGTCGTACTCTCCATGAAGTCTTTGCCTTACCCAATCTGCTCCACTCCATTCAAAATCCCTATGAACTCACAAGACATTGCCTGTTTCTCTCTCTTAACTGTTCACATAGTATTAGAGAGAGCTGCATAAATACCAGAAAGTGGCAACTTGTTCTAAGTTTCTTTAGCTAGTTAGCAGTGGGGTGAGACCAGCTCTCAGAGTTCTTACTCTCCTGGGCTTACATGAACCAGGACTTAAAGAGAGTAATGGAATCGCATTCTGTCCAACAGGGAAATGTCCCCAGCCTGATCATGCAGTGCCAGGCAACACGGAAGAGTTACATTAACTAATGCCATACTCCTTATACTTTTTCCCCAATGAGAAAGGGATTAAAAGAACCCCTGTTGTGGCCAAAGACTGAAGGTCTGAAATAGAAATGCTGGGTAAGATCACAGTGATATATCGATCATGATCTGCAAGGGAAAAGTCAGGGATTCTCCAACCCTTCAACAACGATGAAAAGGAATTCCCTGGCACCCAGTACTTTTCTCTATGAAAAGAGCTTGCCATTCGTGAATTAAGGAAAGCTTCTATGAAACTAAATACTGAGCTCCAAATGTATAGTAATAGTAAAAACAAAACGATTAAGTGTGAAGAAATCGAAATATGAATTTAAAACGTTCGTATTAGTTAAAAGTCACGTATAAGATTTAATGAAACCATTTGAATTTTATTAATAGATTTCCTCTTCTATATTAATGAAAATTAATGGTGCCCCAAGAAAGAGAATGTGATATGGGTCTCCCGGGATGGAAAAGTTGGTAGGAAGAGAAAATGAAATGAGAAGTAGGGGAGTGAGGGAGAGTAAGAAATGGGAAAAGATGCTGAAAAGGGGATAATCAAACAAGACAATGCTACTTACTAGTCAATACTGAAGACAAACTTCAGTGCTTTTCAAAATATTTGTTTTATACACCCAGACTATGGAAATACACTAGGGCAGTGGTGGTTCTATGATAGAATTCTTGCTTTTCATGCAAGAGACCCAGGTTCAGCTTCCAACCAATACACTTCACGTGCAGCCAACACCCATTTGTCAGTGGAGGCTTGCATGTTGCTATGATGCTGAACAGTTTCAGTGACGTTTCCAGGCTAAGATGGACTAGAAAGAAAGGCCTGGTGAACTACCTCCAAAAATTAACCAATGAAAACCCTATGGATAACAATGGTTGGATCATGGAGATAGTGCAGGACAGGGCAGTATTTCATTCTGTTGTGCATGGGGTTGCCATGAGTCGCGGACAAGCCCCCTGGCAGCTAACAGCAACAACACGGAAATAAGTCAGATATCAAGTTACAAACCTGTCAAGACTATATATACGAGTGGAGATGTTTTAGAAATACATGTGTACCCAACAGGAAAAAAAAATTAGTACATTAGAATGTTTAAATATGAACTTGAGCACTGAAAATAGCCTCAAAATACACCAGACATTGTTTTTGCTTTCATCGTTCTGTCGTTTCATGGCTTACTGTTATGACAGTCATAAAAATATGGGCATAGTAAATTCAGCTGCTGTAGGTAAGAAAAATGATTTTGTTTTAATAAATTACAAATACTACAGCAGTGAATTATCACAAAAAGAAAGACAGTACTCCCATGTTACTTTTCGAGTCAACCTTGAGGATAAGTTTTATGACTACATCCTAGAATTTGGCTCCATTTGAAAACAATTAGAAAACACTGGTAATTGTTTTACTTAATTTGTGCTGAAAAGGATATTTACTCTGGTCTTATAGGCAGAATCCATTTATAGAGCTCAATCTGTTAAATTGGAACTGAAAAGACCTGTGGATAATTAACAAAGTAATAAGTAAATTCCTTATTTAAAAAGCAAATATGTCACTTTGATGACTTAGGTGACATATTTGATGACTAAGGTGACAAATCTCTGACAGTGAATGTTAGGATTTCAGTAGGGCAGCAGGGTAAATAAAGACTGACGGCCAAGCTAGAAATAATCACTGAACCACAAGCAAAGTCAACATCTACTAGGAGTTTTATGTTTTATGTACCAAAGAGGATGTTTTATGTACTGAAGAGAGGCAGAGAAGGAGAGTAGGGAAGAAAGATAGAAAGAAAGAAGAAGAAAGGAAGGGAGGGAGGGAGAGATGGAGAAAGGGAGAAGGAAAAAGGAACATTACCTCATGGAGACATTTTGTAGTGAACAGAATACTTTAAAAAATGCTTCTCTAGAAACCAAAGTAATTTTTTTTTTTTTAATATGAAAGGGAAATGTTTTCAACAAAATGCCTTCTCTAATGCCTACCATAGTGGATTTTTGTATAAAGATATTTTATTATTGAGTTGCCATTTCTACTCTGCATTCACTTTTTAAATGTAGGGTGACCAGATTATAGGCTACAGAGATGAACTTCTAGACAAAGGTGACTATAAAACCAGTTAACTGTTTTTCCAATAATTACTGGCCTCTAGGGGGACATAATTGAAATATATGAATCTCCAGTATCATGATTTCCAGTGGAAAATGTGCTTTATAGAACTGAAAAGATTGAATAAAACCAACACACATAGCAAAAGAAGACCTTAATTTAATGACTTACTATTGTAAAACAAACAAATAAACAAGGCTTCACAAGATACAACTTACTATCACACCCTAAAAGAGTTTAGGAAAAGAAATAGGTCAATGTTCAGGAAAATACTACAACTGTATCACAGTTTTTAAATTAACCGTAGACCAAAGCCTTGCTTATTTCCCGAAACATGAAATGATTCAGTCCTTGAAAACACTAATTTTGGTGCAGTAACAGAATACAATTACTATGCTAGTAAGGGAAAATAAAGGTAACTATTTTCATATATACTCTTTTTATGTATATACTGTATATTTATCTCTATATACACACATAATATGACTATAATCTTTAAAATTATTGGGTTTATGGTATAGCAAAGACCTGTATGATTACTTTTTATAGTAGATCCCACGTAGTCATAGCACATATCTACTATCAGGTGTATTGATTTCAGTATCCATCTTGAGCAGTAGACCATGTGCCCTTCATTTTTTTATTCTCAGCACATTAGAGTCTAATATATAGTAAAACTCATTAAGTATTTGTTAAATGAACAAAAAAATGAATGAAAGCACAATGCTTAAAAGAAATGAGCCAAAAAAAGATGAATAAAATTAGATAGAACAATGGCAATGACTATAGATCAAAAATCAGTACTTTTCAAATATTCCAGTTGTGATGCTATTTTCTTCCCTTGTTCCTTCCACCACCACCCTCTTTTTGTGTCCCTTATGTTTTCTGGGAAACCCTGGTGGCGCAGTGCTTAAGTGCTATGGCTGTTAACCAAGAGGTCAGCAGTTCAAATCCTCCAGGTGCTCCTTGGGAACTCTATGGGGCAGTTCTACTCTGTCCTGTAGGGTCACTATGAGTTGAAATTGACTCGACGGCAGTGGGTTTGGTTTGTTTTTTTGGTATGTTTTCTTGGAGCCCTAGTGGGACAGTGGTTAAGTGCTATGGCTGTTAACCAAAAGGTCAGCAGTTCAAATCCACCAGTTTTCCTTGGGAACCCTATCAAAGCCAAAACCAAACCCAGTGCCGTCAAGTTGATTCCGACTCATAGCGACCCTATAGGACAGGGTAGAACTGCCCCACAGAATTTCCAAGGAGCGCCTGGTGGATTCAAACTGCCGACTCTTTGGTTAGTAGCCATAGCACTTAACCACTATGCTACCAGGGTTTCCGGGAACCCTATTGAGCAGTTTTACTCTGTCCTATACGGCCAATACGAGTTGAAGTCGACATGACGGCAATGGATTTGGGGTTATTTATTTATTTATTTATATTTTCTTAAGGTGATTTAAATATCAGGTGGTGGTCCCAGGGTTGAACCCTAGACTTCTCAGTTCAATAGACTTATTCTTACGGTCTAGCAGCTAAAACACCATAGATACAGAAATATATGGTAGATGAGCTTTTCCATCATTAAAAATAATGGCATTCTGCCTTCTCTGAGACAATGAATATGTAATAAAACCTAAAAAAACAATGCATATTCAATTCTTCCATTATTTCACAGTAATTAAATTTTACAAAGACCAAAGACATGCTCATTTTCCAAAGAATAAGATGATGCAATCATCGAGAGAGAATATCAGTTTCCAGTTTTAAGTATGTCAGATCTAAATAATTCATTTTATAATATCCCACATCTGAACACCTTTTCTACCCTCAAAAACAAAGGATCTAAAAATTACATAGCTTTTTGTCAACAGCTGCAAAAGACATAACTTTTACCTCTGAATTAACAAAGAATTTTTTTTGGCTCTGAAATTCATTCATTCATTCTTTCATCCATTCACATTTCTATTTTTTCTTTTCAGCAGCTGCAAGAGACATCTTTTGCCTCTGAATTAACAACGAATTTTCTTTGGCTCTGGAATTCATTCATTCACCTACTCATCTATTTGTCAGGTGTTTATGGAGAGCCAATTACGTAATAGGAAACGGGTAAACAAAGGATAAAAAGGTTCTGCATGAGTATGGAAATGGAATGGGCTAAGACTTAAAATGGAGGGTTAAAAATCCAAAAACCAAACCCACTGCCGTCGAGTCAATTCTGACTCATAGCAACCCTACAGGACAAAGAACCACCCCATAGAGTTTCCAAGAAGCAGCTGGTGGATTCAAACTGCCAACCTTTTGGTTAATAGCCCAACTCTTAACCACTGTACCACCAGGGCTCCATGGAGACAAGGGAATGCCATATCCATGACTGGGTGGGACAAAAACAAGAAAACAGACTATCTCTACATAAGGGTCATTTAAGAAAATTGTCGCCTTCAAGGAAGAGCCAAGATTCAAGTAATGGAATAATTTTGTCACTTATGTATATGTATTCCTCCCCCAAAGATACTGTCTTACTCATATTTTATTTCCCACTTACTGTTTGCATATAAAAGGACTCGATAAATATATTTTAACAATATTTCTTTCTTCTTTGCATATGAACTTGGTATTAAATTAGTCGACATAAGCTTATCTTAATAGCATATTTTGTTGCAAAGTCAATAAATTATTATTTTAATGTACATTATTATAACACATATTTAAAGAAATAATTCTGGTAAATAAAATATTACTTGTTTTTTTATCCCAATAGTAAAATTTTATAACACACGGAAACAATATATGGCAACACATTTATGTGTATATATATTTCCCTTTAAAACTAATCATATTCTAATATTAGCACACATAATTAGAAACAGCTTCTTTCTCTAAAAAAATACGACTATTTTTTTTCTATATTTCAATCATATGGAAACAATAAATATAATAAAAATAATCAATAAAATTTTAATTAAAAAAGGCATTCTGTATCATGTTCACAGCAGCATTATTCCCTAATAGACCCAAACCGGAAACAACTGAAATGCCCACCAACTGATGAATAAATGCAGCTTATCCATACAGTGGAATATTACTTGGCCATAAAAAGGTAAGCTACACAATAAATGAGCCTTGAAAACATTACGCTACGTGAAAGAAGCCAGTTACAAAAGACATACTGTAGGATCAAAATATATGAAATGTCCAGAAGAAGAAAACCTACAGACACAGAAGGTAGATTCATGGTTGTCAGGGACCGGGGTGAGGGCTGGGGGAGAGAAATGGGAAGTGACTGTTAATGGGTACAAGGCTTCTTTCTGAGGTGATGAAAATTTTCTAAAATTAGATTATGATGATGATTGTGCAATTCTGTGAATGTGCTAGAAACCACTGAATTGTACACTTTAAACTGGTGAATTTTATGGTATGTATTTTTTTTTTTTAAACTGTATCTGGATAAAGGACTGTATCTAAGATCTCCCTTTAAGATAACATGTGGTCAACCATATTAGAAGGTCTCCAACAATATTTCCTCCTACTCATTCCTTCTGCTTTCTTATTTTAAGTTGGTTCACTTTTTCCTGCCTTCAATATCTATGAAATGTTTCCAGAGGCATTACTAATAACATAGAGATCCATTACATTGAAATCACATTAATCCTCACCAAGTCTTTGATTTTCCAATCACATAACTTGGTTTCCTCATGGCTGACAGCAAAATGACTTGCTATCTCTTGTCTGTCCTGTTTTGGACAAGTGGATTCCGACTCATAGTGACCGTAGAGGACAGAGTAGAGCTGCCCCACAGTGTTTCGAAGGCTATAAATCTTTATGGAAGCAGTCTGCCACATCTTTCTCCTGTGTTCCTTGACAATGAAAGTAAAACACTTTTTGGGACATAACTATAAGTTTGTTGTAAAATAAACCTCAGAAGCTAGTTGTAACACACTGGGTGTCCCAAATTTTCATCCCATATATGAAAGCCTGATTTTCCTGGATTGTCAGCATGACTGAAATGACACCAGCCTGCTTCTAGCATTCAGCCTTATGATCTTGGCCATGAACAGAATAAATGTGGAAGAAAGAGCTGTGCATTTTCAGGAATGATAAACTTCAGCTGGAATTTTTTAAACCAAAGTTTTGCATTTGAAGTGTAAACCAGCAACTGACTTTACACAGTCAGAGATGATACAGACATGGAGCTTTGAAGATGAAAGACGAAAAGCAGCACAACAGAATAAGGTAGGTCAGAAGCACGTGAAATAAATGAGTAAATAATGCAGGAAGTAATCTGGGTCAGAGAAACCAGGTAGAGTTAAAGAACTTAATAAACTGAAAACCACTTCTAAGGAGAAATATATCATAATGACAGTTCTGTGCATTATAGTATGAAGGTGATACAATTGGAGAGTCAAATGACTCATCAGAAACCTGTTACTCTATAATTAATGGGAAACAAGAGATGAAAGGCAAATTCTAATGTATTACTTTCTCTTGTCACAGAAGCCCAGGTGATGCATAAAATACAAGTATCTGAACAGTTAAGAAAAAAATGTTTTATGTAGAAGTTAGGAAACTTAGTAATTTTTTTTTTAACTTTACTGTTGAAATATTAGATAGTTTTGATTTTCCATAGCAAATTCACTTGAGAATCCTTGTTGACTATTTTTTAAAGGTGATAATTTGTATCAAATGGAAGATATGAGCTCTCTAGGTAAATTTGAAATGAGCACCTTGATCCACCTGAGGGATTTAAACTATTTTATGATTTATATCAGAGTTTTGAGGATCCTGGGGTTTTGTCAAATTGCATATTTAATAACAAACACTTTGATACACAACTTGGAATAGTTATTTTGCGTGTGGCATAGTGGTCGAAAAAGAAATTAGTAAGCAATTGCCGTATTTTCAGAATTTGATACCTCTGCTGTGAAGTCTAGTTGAGAAACAAATGCCCTCAATAAAGAGAAGCATGAACGTCAATGCTTTTCACATTAAATTTCAGTGGCAGGTTTTATAAGAGAGCTGTCAAATCATTAGTCTCCTAAATCTAGATTTCAATTAGAAATTTAAATTATTCTTAACCCTATTCTTTCACTTGAATTACTAATTTTGATTCTAAAAACGGATTTAATTTTTATGTTTCCCTTTATCTATAGACCACTTACAAAACACAAATGAAAAAATAAAAAATAAGTATACCACTTTACCATAGTCTTGCCATGGCAAACATGTGAAGTATGCACGTCCTTCTATAACTTCTTTTTATTATTTCTTTCCTTTCTGAGAGTAGATAGCTCTGATGCATATTCTTGATGAAGAAGCCTCCCAGACCCTTTCTACATGGATATCCAGTGAATAATAGACATTGTTTCTCTCTATTAACTCCACCAAACAAAATTACCTGCCAGGTGCCCCATTCCTATAGGTAGCCAAACTTATCTGATAAGTTCTCAGTTAAGGAGTTAATTAAAGTTGATTGTTTTTAACAAATTCCCCCCTCCCCAGGGAACTTTTACATTTTTATTGGCTTATTCTCATAAGAAAAATATGCTAAGACAAAATTTGGGGTGGATTCATCTAATGTATTTCATGTTGATTTTTTATTTTAAAACATGGATAATAATCTACATAGAATAATTTTAGATGGAATGACTGAATGTAATAAAGTTAGTTAAAATTTGAATAAATAGGTAAAATTAAAATAGATATAATCAAACTCTCTACTATTCTAACTTTCTCATTTTGACAATATAAAGATCATTAAGTCTAGACAACTGAAAAAACAATCAAGCATGTGTGTTCAACGACAGGTAGCCCACGACTTAGAACTTATTTGAGTTACGGCCAATTGCACTTAACTGTCTCCTTTTTTTGTACATCTTATGGTTAATAATACGTACTACATACCATGTTGCAGAGCGTAATTTGTTGATGTCATCATTCTCAGATGTTCACCCGTAAATGTTCAAAGATTAGATTTATAAAGATACTGATAATAAAAAGCAATAATAATGAACACTAAACAAAAAAAAGTATATGACTTAGTCAGAACTGACTGAGTACGGAGTAGTCAAAACTCAGTTGTTAAGTCGGGAACTACCAGTAAGCTGTTCTATGTCAGTATATCTATGTTAGCAATTAATAAGCATTTACAAAAATCAACTCAAGGACACCTACAACAACCATTAAGTTTATTTTAAAGTACACAGTTTTCTTTGGGAATGCAAACCTAACCTAAGTGTCATTGTTATCATTAGGCGCCACTGAGTCGATTCCTACTCATAGCAACTCCCTGTGACAGGCAGAATAACCACATACAGTTTTACAGAAGCAGGTTGCCAGGTCTTTCCCCTTTCAGCCAAACACTTAACCACTGTGCCACCAGGACTCCTTTATAATTAAACCTATACAAATATAAATCTGATTTTACATCTCTAATCTTAACAAAACATGACCACAATAAAATGTCCTGACACGACCTGTCAGTTTGTTGTACTCTGGTGGCTTGCGTGTTGTTGTGACGCTGGAAGCTCTGCCACCAGTATTTCAAATACCAGCAGAATCATCCATGGTGGGCAAATTTCAGCCGAGGTTCTGGACTGAGACAGATTATGAAAAAAGGGTTGGCAAGCTACTTCTAAAAATTAGCCAATAAAAATCTATGTATCACAACAGAACAATGTCCAACTCTCTTGCTTTGGACACGTCATCAGGAGGGATCAATCATTGGAGGACGACATCATTTTTGGTGAAATAGAGGGTCAGCAAGGGTGGGGAGACAGACCATCAGTGAGATAGACTCGAACATGTCAGCGATCATAAGAATGACACATGAGCAAACAACATTGTGTTCCATTGTACGTTGGAGTAGATCTGATGGCAGCTATCTCTCTCTATATAAAATCTGTGTGCTGCACATAGGAATGTGTAAGTGATTTTAAAAAAGTTAAAGGAACAATGGGTAATGAAGCAAAAAGAACCAAAGCCTGGAAAATCTGTTTGTGCTTTGTTGAGTATGTCTGAGTTCAGTATTGTATTTTGTGTCGTTTGAAAGGACACCCATGTCCAATGAAATACCCAGTAATTTTTTTTTTTAATTGTGCTTTAGGTGAAAGTTTACAGCATCAGTTCATGGCTTACAGAGGAATATCAAAACTCTTACTTTTTTTTAAAAATCACATTTCCTATTTTTTTAATAATATTGCGTTATCTTGTTTAATCACCTACCTAACGCATGAAACTCAGCTGATGCTCCGTGACACACATACGTAAGTCATGTTTACAATATCCACTCTCTTCATGGACTGATAAAAACTAAAAAATCCATTGCCACTGAATCAATTCCGACTCACAGAGACCCTATAGGGAAGAGCTGCCCCATTGGGTTTCCAAAGCTGTAATGTTTATGGAAGCAGACTGCGACATTGTTCTCCCACAGAGCAGCTGGTGAGTTCAAACTACCAATCTTTTCGCTAGCAGTCCAGCACTTAACCACTGTGCAACCAGGGCTCCTGATGGATTAACAAACAAAACAAAACAAAACCCCAAAATTAAAAAAAGAGCTGTTGCCATCGAGTCAATCTGGACTCATAGCGAACCTATAGGACAGAGTAGAACTGCCCCGTATGGTTTCCAAGGAATGGGTGTTGGATTCAAACTGCCAACCTTTTGGTTAGCAGCGGAGCTCTTAAACACTGCAGCACCAGGGCTCCTAATGGGTTGATTAAACATAGTCCAACAACATAGATTGATGATACATTCATTCAAGCAGTTCTACCATTGATACTGTTTTGGAGTTTCTTTCTTGGAAATTGCCATGAAAGCTAATTTATTAAATACAAAAGAAAAAAGCCCATTATCATGATTAAAAAAAAAAAAAAAGCCCATTATCATGAAGTCAACTCAGAATCATAGTGACCCTATAGGACAGATTAGAACTGCCCCATATGTTTTCCAAGGAGTGGCTGGTGGATTCGAATTGCCAACTTTTGGTTAGCAGCTAAATGCTCAACCCCTGCGCCACCAGGGCTCTGACAGGTCAATAAAAAAATAGTGGTGTTTTATTCAAGGTGAGTTTCATGAAGAAATGGAAGCAGAGTCTTTGGGAAATGTTTAAGTTTGAAATTGTTACGGATTGAATTATGTCTTCCAAAAAGATATGCTGAAGTCCTAAGCTCTGTACCTGTGAATCTGACCTCGTTTGGAAATAGGCTTTTTTTTTTTTTTTTTGACACCAGTTAAGCTAAATGAGGTCACGACAGAGTAGAGTTGGTCCTGATCCCGATTCCTTCTAAGTAGTGTCTTATAAAAAGGAAGAACAGACACAGAAACAGAGTCACACACAGGGGGGAGACAGATGCCAAAGGATTCTATAAACAGCAAAGGAACACCAAAGATTGTCAGCAGCCACCAGAAACTGGGAGACAGGTATGGAACAGTTCTTCTCTCGAAGTCCTCAGAAGCAATCAACATGGCTGATACCCTGATTTGGACTTCTAACTTCCAGAACTGTTAGAAAATAAATTTCTTCTCTTTTCTGGAAATAAATTTTGTTCTTAAAAGCCACCCACTTTGGGATATTTTATTCAGTGGCCCTAGGAAACTAAGACAAAAAACAAAGTAAGCGTACAACAGTATGTGGCTATTAAACTTAGATATTACTTTCATATCAATGAGGTTGAGTGATTTCAAACCCATCTTTTAAGCAAGAATACATTTGAAAAATGCACAGATATGGTTCTAACTGTGGGAGTGATTTCACTGTACAACATCCTTGCAATAAACTACAGTGGGATGGGGGTACATTTTCATGAGTGTAGACATGACTTATAACTGGAGGCTGTGGGCTACCCAAAAGGATTTGCTATGGTCAGTAATGTGGACAGAGTTTGCCACTGGCCATCTCCTGAAACAATTCAAAGATTCCCTACTGGCAGATTTAAGCATACATAACTTTTTAACATCTGAGCTCAGTCATGGAAGTCAGAAATGAAAACAGATTCCACATGATTGCTCAACTGTTTCATTTTTAATGGTCATTAGTGGCTTGCAGAAAAAAGCTCAACATCCTAGATAAATAGCCAGTTTGTTTGCTGTCTGAAGTGTAAACAAGGGGTGATTTATTCATTGTTAATTTTTTTTTTATTGTTTTAGCACATTAGGTGGTATTTGTTCTCTGACATACTTAGCCTTAATCTAGATTCATCTAAACTGCAATTTCCTTTAGAATCTTTACCATAATCTTTTGAATAACCTCAGTTGCAGAATACCTCCAATTTCTCAAGGGAAATTAGATTTTTTTTTTTTAAATAAGCCAAATGGTGCTTAGAATGAAATCCATTTATAAAGAAAGACGAGATATACATTTTTTCTTCTTTTCTGAGTAAAAATTCAAGTGTTCACTGAAGTAATAACACTGTGTTTTGGGGTTTTTTTGTATTTAATAAATTAGCTTTCATGGCAATTTCCAAGAAAGAAACTCCAAAACAGTATCAATGGTAGAATTGCTTGAATGAATGTATCATCAATCTATGTTGTTGGACTAGGCATGGATATCCATAATATAAACCAGTTGTTTGTTATGGTCATACCTCATCCATAAAGGGGTATACCAGAATAAATTTATAGCAAAAAAAATTTTGCATAATTTGAGCATGGCAAATTCTATCAGTTGGGATATTGTTTATAAACCAGTCATCTATTAGAACGTAATTCTGGTTTAAAAAAAAAAAAAAAAAAAAAACTTTAAAAATAAAGATTCTGAAAAAAGTCCACAAAACCAAAAATCTAAACATAATTGTTTTGAGGTCAAAGCTAATCTTAAACCTCCTTTAAAGACAGAACTTGACAAAAGTTCATGTTGCACGTATATCTACTTTGCTTTATGCTGAGTACAATTTACAGATGAAGTAAGGTACAGATCTGGTTTATAAATTTTTAACAAGAGAGAAGGGCTCTTACTAAAAGAGGGGCTGTGGATTGAAGCCCTCTGTGCATTTTCCCCTTTTCGTTAAGGATCATAAAGTAGGAAAATTGGATTAAAATGACTAAATGTTCTCACAACAATTCCCACAAATGCCAATAATTACAGATTTTGGTTTCTTGGGTTCTCTGAGCTCTAATCTTTAGTAGTTTATTACAATGCACGACACAGCATCAGATACTTTCCACATGACATACGTTTAACATCCACACATTACAGACCATGGGCCAAGACTCTGGTTCAACTGTAATTAGGTTGAAGTGATGCAATGGGAACCACAGGAAATGCTATGTGAGCTGTCAAGAACTACTCTTTTCAAGCTATTGAGCTGGAGTGCACCAGAAAGAAAATATTCCCTGAGATTTTGATTTTCTCACCTCCTACAATTCTGAAGTAGACCACTGATTTGATCTTTACTGAACGCTCATTTTAATGATAGGTTCACCAGGTTTTGTTGGCAGTGGTGGTTTCTGACGTTGTTTTTAGTCAAACAAACATAGTACAAGCAGCCTGGCAGATTAGTGACTTTTTTCTTAGAATTTCAGTAACTGTTTGCTAGAGATTCAAATGAGATCCTATGGCTTCCCACTTAGTAATCAGAATCTGGGTCTCTGTCACTTATTAGATGTAAGAGGAAAAAGAACTCCTTTCTTTATATTTTATTAGATTGGGAAATCTATTTTAACTCTCATTATTGTGCAAATACAAAGTGCCATTGTTGTCCATTATTTAAAAATAAACCAATCAAAGCTTGAAATGTTTCTAGGCTGGTATCAGAAAGAAAATGATAAGTGTTCATGAGTTTGAGATTGCAGATTAAGGTTGCTGTGAGTTGAATTGTGTTCCTCCTCCATATATCGAAATCCTGTCCCCTATACCTATAAATATGATCCGTCTGGAAATAGGTATTTCTTAGTTATGTTAATTAGGTCATACCCATGCCAGGTAGGTTTTAAATGTAATCATTTGTAAGTTACAAAAAGAGTAGAATGGACACACGCACACACAAACACATGCACACAGAATGAAGACAGATGCCATGTGAAGGTCATCTACAAGCCAAGAACTGCCAAGGAACCAAGGAAAGCTCAGGGCTACTGACAAAGAAAGAACTGACAATGCCAAGACTCTGATTTGGACTTTTAGCCTCCAAAACGATGAGAAAATAAATTTCTGATATCTTTTTTAAAGCCATCCACTTATGGCACTTCTGTTATGGCAGCTCTGGGTAACTGAGACAAAGGTTTACAGGAACAGTAGTCACGCCCTTTATTGCTTTTGTGATTACACATTTGGTGGGCGCTACAAAGAATGATTAATTTAAATCTTGAACAATAGTTAATGAACTATTTGGTACAGTCTGCATGTCCCATAAATTTCTATTATTTCCAATCAGATACTTGTTGCAACAAAAAAAAAATTTTTTTTTTTTTTAAAGTTCTCAATGTCAGTGCCATTTGGCAATAGAAATTGTATACTATTATAATGTATTGTTAGATCCTACAGCATAAATTTTGGGAAACTATAGTGTTGACTCTAGCAGAAATCACTTTCAGTCCTGCATGACCATGATCTGTTTAGGTTTTCTACCTTGTGAAATGAGAGAACTGGCTGGATACACAAAATTTCACAAATGTTTTTCTGGTAGGTTACCTCCACCATGTACTATAACTCAGAATTTCCTCTCTCTTATCTCAAATGGAATTTGTCTAATCATCCTTTTGAGTTCCAATATCAAAAATTTCCTTGTTGTTTAATTGGTTCAAACCAATTTTTCATTAACATAATGCTTTTAAACACCCGTAACCCGTCACAGAAGCCATTATTCCCTGTTTGAGCTGTGATGAAGTCTACTGTTTCACATTCGTTGAAAAATTATCTGGCAGAGAAATGCCTCATCTCATTCCCTCCTGTTGATCATCAGCATCAGCATCATTTATTGAGAAATTACTGTATTCAAAGCACTGATTCAGTTGCAAAAGAAAGAAAAGGGATAAACCATTCATGGGCAAAATGTCCCTCAAATTGTCAGGTATATTGCAGATTTTCATGCCATAAAACAAAAAGAAACTGCCAAATATGAGAAAAATTCACTCAGTTAAGCAGACTATGCTGTTTCGTAACATATTAGCTACATGTAGTCTCCAACTTACAAAATTTTCAAGTTGACTAACCGCAGTTACGACCTTTTTTTTTTTTTTGGTACATTATTTTTTAGCATTAGTAATATGTACGACATCAAAAAACAAAAACAAACAAACAAAAAAACTCATTGCTGTCGCGTCGATTCCGACTCGTATTGATCCTAGAGGACAGAGTAGAACTCCCTCATAGGGTTTCCAAGGAGCGCCTGGTGGATTTGAATTGCCAGTCTTTTGGTTAGCAGCCATAGCACTTAATCACTATGCCACCAGGGTTTCCATGTACTACACACAATGTTAAAATATATCGTGTAAGTGTACATATGTTTCCAACTCCAAAAGCCAAATAAAAGATCGGATCTATAAAAATGCTGGTAATAAAAGGCAATAATAATAAAAACTAAATATATATATATACACATATATATATATACTTTTCTTTACATATATAAAGGTTTTTGACTTATGTCAGAACTGACGACAGTCGTCAGAATGAAGCTCTGTCGTAAGTTGGAGACTACCTGTACATATTTTTTCTGTAGAGTTTTCTAAAGTAAAGTTTTCTATATTTTCTGAAGTCTGAGTTTTAAACCTATCACTTAAGAACCATCTTGATTTAATTGTATTAAATGGAACCCGGAATATTTGTGTCATCTCTTGTTTTATATCACCTTTGTTATAGACTGAATTGCATCCCTCCGAAAATGTGTGTCAATTTAGCTAGGCCATGACTCCCAGTATTGTGTGATCATCCACCATTTTGTCATCTGATGTGATTTTCTTACTTGTTGTAAATCGTACATCTTGAGTCAGAATCGACTCAATGGCACTGGGTTTTATGAGGTTAATGTGGTGGGATTATCGGCAGTTCTGTTAATGAGGCAGGACTCAATCTACAACATTAGGTTGTGTTTTAAATCAATCTCTTTTGAGATATAAAAGAGAGTAGCAAGCAGAGAGACATGGGAACTCAATAAAACCAAGAAATAGGAGCCAGGAGAATAGTGCTTTCTTTGGACTTGGGGTCCCTGCATTGAGAAGCTCCCCAAAACCAAACAAACCCAGTGCTGTTGAGTCAATTCTGACTCATAGCGACCCTGTCAGGGGAGATTGATGATCAGGATCTTTCCCCGAGAGCTGAAAGAGAGAGAAAGGTTTCCCCAGGAGCTGGCACCCTGAATTTGGACTTCTAGCCTCCTAGACTGTGAGAGAAAAAAATTCTCTTTGTTAAAGCCATCCCCTTGTGGTATTTCTGTTATAGCAGCACTAGATAACTAAGATACTTCTCATTCATAATGACTTACAATAGAAATGAAATTCCTCTCTATGTCACAGGTACGACTGAGAATTTAGTCGCCTTACCTAAAATCGGAGGGCCCTAAAAAGCTGTGCTTAGTTTTGAATAATGATGGGTAACAAAATCCTACCTGCTGACAGTAGAACCGAGAAGAGAAAAACTGGTAATTTTCTTGGTCAAACAGTCTGACACAATGAAAATCTACTAGCTTTTCCTAAGAAATACTGAAATTTAATAATCATTGCAATTGATCTCCAGAGAGTTAACTGGTGAAAAGCATTTTTTTAAAATGAATTATTCATTCCTGACCAAGCCGCATTTGGCACTTATTTGGATAAACCACATCCAATAGAGTTCATTTGATATGCCTTTTAATCCAAACACAGATGATTCATCGGTGGAGGAAGACAAAGCTAAACAACTAACATAAAATCTTAGCACAACAACAAAAGCAAACTTTAAAAAACAGAGTGATCATTGTACGGGAATGACTGATTAAAGCTAAAACAAAATTATTTGATTTAATTCAAAGAGGCATAATTAAATCATTTATCTGATTACCAAAAGCAACATTAAAATAAACAAGTTTAAAATGGCATAAAGACTGAAGTTCTTTATTAAGAAGTCAATTTTTTTCTGAAAAAAATTTCCCCTTGCTTTGTAATAGACCACATTTCCCAAGCTTGTTAGATGGAATACTAATTCCGTAGGCTGTTTACAAATGTGATGCTGAAAAATAGCTCCAAATCAAGTAATTTTGGGAAACATCAGTTTTATTAAAAAGACTATATATTGATCAATCGTCTTTACTGAGGAGTTTATTAGATTTTTATTTCAAGGTTGCTTTAATATGCTTATATACCTTGTGAATCCCAGAAAAGAAGCAGTTTCAAAAGCATCTTGTGGACAGGTTCCAAAGACTACTTTCGTTAAATTGCCATGATAGATGTTTAACGTAGAAAAATTACTTCAAAAATTGGAAAGCAGGACAAAAATAACTTTACTCACATATAAGAAAGGAAGATAAGTTAAGCAAAGACAAAAGTGTAGAAAGAAAAGTCAGAGTTCTATGAGGACTGAACTATTGGATACCTGTTTTTATAAATATATACGCTCATTTAAAAAGATAGTTAATGTCATTATTTAAATCAGAATCAGGTCCTGGGTCAGAACACTAGAGAATATAAAGAACCCCAGTAAAAAGAGCCCTGTGACCCACCAAACCTAGCTCAACTAAGGTTTGTGGCTGCTCTTTTGCTTTTTTAGAGGAGAGAAGTATCTTTTAAGAATCTAAAGCTGGAAATGACATGGAGCTAGAATCAGAGCCATCAGGCGCCAGGACTCTTTTTTAGGGTGGTTATTATTATTTTTTTTTTTAGATCACTTAGCTCTCTTGGCGTTTCTAATTCCCTCTCCATTTTCTCCCTTCTCCCCTATCAGCTTCTGGACCTCACAAAAAGGTCCAATTCCCCTTTGGTAATTGCATATTCCAGAATTATTAGACAATGTGCTATTTTACTTTAATAGTAGAAGAAAGTCTTACCAAAGATAACAAAAAATAACAATAACATGGCAAAATTCTTCATTATGCTGCATATTCAACTTCAACGGCTCTACCTAATGTTATGGGAGTCGCTGGGTGATGCAAACGGTTAATGGGACTTGTTCATCTACTGACAAATCCGCCACTGAAAACCCTATGGAGCATGGTTCTACTCTGACACACATGGGATTGCCATGAGTTGGGACCAAATCAGTTGCAACTAGTTGGTTACCTAATGTTTTGGAGATAAAAAAGTTAACTAAGAGTCATGTTTACGATGCTTACTATAAATTATTATCAAGCAACAACAAAAAAAATAATGAGGAGGGGGCGAAGCCAAGATGGCGGACTAGGCAGACGCTACCTCGGATCCCTCTTACAACAAATACACGGAAAAACAAGTGAACAGATCACATACATAACAATCTACGAACCCTGAACAACAAACACAGATTTAGAGACGGAGAACGAACTAATACGGGGAAGCAGCGATTGTTTCCAGAGCCTGAAGCCAGCGTACCAGTCAGCTACGGCACAAGCACAGAGAGCTGCTCCACCCCCCTGAACTAACCCCGGGAGTGGGACCAGCCGGTTCCGCGGGCGGCGTGGGACGCAGCCGGTAGGAGAAGTCCCCGGGAGGCAGTGACAGGTCTTGGAACGGGGAGAGCAGCGTCCCAGCCAGGGAACCGTCCCGCCGGGATTTGGACTGGACGCAGGCGGCTTCATTAACATCCGAATAGCCTGAGCCAGAGGAAGAACTCTGATAGGGATCTGACTGCATTTTTTTTTAGTGGATTTTCTGGAAAAACTAGTTTCCCAGTGATGGCTCGGAGACAGCAGTCCATAACAAACCACATAAAGAAACAGACCATGACAGCTTCTCCAACCCCCCAAACAAAAGAATCAAAATCTTTCCCAAATGAAGATACAATCCTGGAATTATCAGATACAGAATATAAAAAACTAATTTACAGAATGCTTAAAGACATCACAAATGAAATAAGGCAAAATGCAGAAAAAGCCAAGGAACACACTGATAAAACTGTTGAAGAACTCAAAAAGATTATTCAAGAACATAGTGGAAAAATTAATAAGTTGCAAGAATCCATAGAGAGACAGCATGCAGAAATCCAAAAGATTAACAATAAAATTACAGAATTAGACAACGCAATAGGAAGTCAGAAGAGCAGACTCAAGCAATTAGAATGCAGACTGGGACATCTGGAGGACCAGGGAATCAACACCAACATAGCTGAAAAAAAATCAGATAAAAGAATTAAAAAAAATGAAGAAACCCTAAGAATCATGCGGGACTCCATCAAGAAGGATAACCTGCGGGTGATTGGAGTCCCAGAACAGGGAGGGGGGACAGAAAACACAGAGAAAATAGTTGAAGAACTCCTGACACAAAACTTCCCTGACATCATGAAAGACGAAAGGATATCTATCCAAAATGCTCATCGAACCCCATTTAAGATTGATCCAAAAAGAAAAACACCAAGACATATTATCATCAAACTCACCAAAACCAAAGACAAACAGAAAATTTTAAAAGCAGCCAGGAAGAAAAGAAAGGTTTCCTTCAAGGGAGAATCAACAAGAATAAGTTCAGACTACTCAGCAGAAACCATGCAGGCAAGAAGGGAATGGGACGACATATACAGAACACTGAAGGAGAAAAACTGCCAGCCAAGGATCATATATCCAGCAAAAGTCTCTCTGAAATATGAAGGCGAAATTAAGATATTTACAGATAAACACAAGTTTAGAGAATTTGCAAAAACCAAACCAAAGCTACAAGAAATACTAAAGGATATTGTTTGGTCAGAGAACCAATAATATCAGATATCAGCACAACACAAGGTCACAAAATAGAACGTCCTGATATCAACTCAAATAGGGAAATCACAAAAACAAACAAATTAAGATTAATTAAAAAAAAAAATACACATAACAGGGAATCATGGAAGTCAATAGGTAAAAGACCACAATAATCAAAAAGAGGGACTAAATACAGGAGGCATTGAACTGCCATATGGAGAGTGATACAAGGCGATATAGAACAATACAAGTTAGGTTTTTACTTAGAAAAATAGGGGTAAATAATAAGGTAACCACAAAAAGGTATAACAACTCTATAACTCAAGATAAAAGCCAAGAAAAACGTAACGACTCAACTAACATAAAGTCAAACACTATGAAAATGAGGATCTCACAATTTACTAAGAAAAACGCCTCAGCACAAAAAAGTATGTGGAAAAATGAAATTGTCAACAACACACATAAAAAGGCATCAAAATGACAGCACTAAAAACTTATTTATCTATAATTACGCTGAATGTAAATGGACTAAATGCACCAATAAAGGGACAGAGTCACAGACTGGATAAAGAAACACGATCCATCTATATGCTGCCTACAAGAGACACACCTTAGACTTAGAGACACAAACAAACTAAAACTCAAAGGATGGAAAAAAATATATCAAGCAAACAATAAGCAAAAAAGAAGAGGAGTAGCAATATTAATTTCTGACAAAATAGACTTTAGACTTAAATCCACCACAAAGGATAAAGAAGGACACTATATAATGATAAAAGGGACAATTGATCAGGAAGACATAACCATATTAAATATTTATGCACCCAATGACAGGGCTGCAAGATACATAAATCAAATTTTAACAGAATTGAAAAGTGAGATAGATACCTCCACAGTTATAGTAGGCGACTTCAACACACCACTTTCGGAGAAGGACAGGACATCCAGTAAGAAGCTCAATAGAGACACGGAAGATCTAATTACAACAATCAACCAACTTGACCTCATTGACTTATACAGAACTCTCCACCCAACTGCTGCAAAATATACTTTTTTTTCTAGCGCACATGGAACATTCTCTAGAATATACCACATATTAGGTCATAAAATAAACCTTTGCAGAGTCCAAAACATCGAAATATTACAAAGCATCTTCTCAGACCACAAGGCAATAAAACTAGAGATCAATAACAGAAAAACTAGGGAAAAGAAATCAAATACTTGGAAAGTGAACAATACCCCCTGGAAAAAGACTGGGTTATAGAAGACATCAAGGAGAGAATTAGGAAATTCTTAGAAAGCAACGAGAATGAAAATACTTCCTATCAAAACCTCTGGGACACAGCAAAAGTGGTGCTCAGAGGCCAATTTATATCGATAAATGCACACATACAAAAAGAAGAAAGAGCCAAAAGCAGAGAACTGTCCCTACAACTTGAACAAATAGAAAGTGAGCAACAAAAGAATCCATCAGGCACCAGAAGAAAACAAATAATAAAAATTAGAGCTGAACTAAATGAATTAGAGAACAGAAAAACAATTGAAAGAATTAACGAAGCCAAAGCTGGTTCTTTGAAAAAATTAACAAAATTGATAAACCATTGGCTAGACTGACTAAAGAAATACAGGAAAGGAAACAAATAACCCGAATAAGAAACGAGAAGGACCACATCACAACAGAACCAAATGAAATTAAAAGAGTCATTTCAGATTATTATGAAAAATTGTACTCTAACAAATTTGAAAACCTAGAAGAAATGGATAAATTCCTGGAAAAACACTACCTACCTAAACTAACACATTCAGAAGTAGAACAACTAAATAGACCCATAACAAAAAAAGAGATTGAAACAGTAATCAAAAAACTCCCAACAAAAAAATGCCCTGGCCCGGACGGCTTCACTGCAGAGTTCTACCAAACTTTCAGAGAAGAGTTAACACCACTACTTCTGAAGGTATTCCAAAGCATAGAAAATGACGGAATACTACTCAACTCATTCTATGAAGCCACCATCTCCCTGATACCAAAACCAGGTGAAGACATTACAAAAAAAGAAAATTATAGACTGATATCCCTCATGAACATAGATGCAAAAATCCTCAACAAAATTCTAGCCAATAGAATCCAACAACACATCAAAAAAATAATTCACCCTGATCAAGTGGGATTTATACCAGGTATGCAAGGCTGGTTTAATATCAGAAAAACCATTAATGTAATCCATCACATAAATAAAACAAAAGACAAAAACCACATGATCTTATCAATTGATGCAGAAAAGGCATTTGACAAAGTCCAACACCCATTTATGATAAAAACTCTTACCAAAACAGGAATTGAAGGAAAATTCCTCAACATAATAAAGGGCATCTATGCAAAGCCAACAGCCAATATCACTCTAGATGGAGAGAACCTGAAAGCATTTCCCTTGAGAACAGGAACCAGACAAGGATGCCCTTTATCACCGCTCTTATTCAACATCGTGCTGGAAGTCCTAGCCAGGGCAATTAGGCTAGACAAAGAAATAAAAGGTATCCGGATTGGCAAGGAAGAAGTAAATTATCACTATTTGCAGATGACATGATTATATACACAGAAAACCCTAAGGAATCCTCCAGAAAACTACTGAAACTAATAGAAGAGTTTGGCAGTCTCAGGTTATAAAATAAACATACAAAAATCACTTGGATTCCTCTACATCAACAAAAAGAACACCGAAGAGGAAATAACCAAATCAATACCATTCACAGTAGCCCCCAAGAAGATAAGATACTTAGGAATAAATCTTACCAAGGATGTAAAAGACCTATACACAGAAAACTACAAAGCTCTACTACAAGAAATTCAAAAGGACATACTTAAGTGGAAAAACATACCCTGCTCATGGATAGGAAGACTTAACATAGTAAAAATGTCTATTCTACCAAAAGCCATCTATACATTTAACGCACTTCCGATCCAAATTCCAATGTCATATTTTAAGGGGATAGAGAAACAAATCACCAATTTCATATGGAAGGGAAAGAAGCCCCGGAGAATCAAAGCACTACTGAAAAAGAAGAAAGTGGGAGGCCTCACTTTACCTGATTTCAGAACCTATTATACAGCCACAGTAGTCAAAACAGCCTGGTACTGGTACAACAACAGGCACATAGACCAATGGAACGGAATTGAGAACCCAGATATAAATCCATCCACGTATGAGCAGCTGATATTTGACAAAGGACCAGTGTCAATTAATTGGGGAAAAGATATCCTTTTTAACAAATGGTGCTGGCATAACTGGATATACATTTGCAAAAAAATGAAACAGGACCCATACCTTACACCATGCACAAAGACTAACTCCAAGTGGATCAAAGACCTAAACATAAAGACTAAAACGATAAAGATCATGGAAGAAAAAATTGGGACAACCCTAGGAGCCCTAATACAAGGCATAAACAGAATACAGAACATTACCAAAAATGATGAAGAGAAACCAGATAACTGGGAGCTCCTAAAAATCAAACACCTATGCTCATCTAAAGACTTCACCAAAAGAGTAAAAAGACCACCTACAGATTGGGAAAGAATTTTCAGCTATGACATCTCAGACCAGCGCCTGATCTCTAAAATCTACATGATTCTGTCAAAACTCAACAACAAAGAGACAAACAACCCAATCAAGAAGTGGGCAAAGGATATGAACACACATTTCACTAAAGAAGATATTCAGGCAGCCAACAGATACATGAGAAAATGCTCCCGATCATTAGCCATTAGAGAAATGCAAATTAAAACTACGATGAGATTCCATCTCACACCAGCAAGGCTGGCATTAATCCAAAAAATACAAAATAATAAATGTTGGAGAGGCTGCGGAGAGATTGGAACTCTTATACACTGCTGGTGGGAATGTAAAATGGTACAACCACTTTGGAAATCTATCTGGCGTTATCTTAAACAGTTAGAAATAGAACTACCATACAATCCAGAAATCCCACTCCTAGGAATATACCCTAGAGATACAAGAGCCTTCATACAAACAGATATATGCACACCCATGTTTATTGCAGCTCTGTTTACAATAGCAAAAAGCTGGAAGCAACCAAGGTGTCCATCAACGGATGAATGGGTAAATAAATTGTGGTATATTCACACAATGGAATACTACACATCGATAAAGAACAGTGACGAATCTGTGAAACATTTCGTAACATGGAGGAACCTGGAAGGCATTATGCTGAGCGAAATTAGTCAGAGGCAAAAGGACAAATATTGTATAAGACCACTATTATAAGATCTTGAGAAATAGTAAACCTGAGAAGAACACATACTTTTGTGGTTCCAAGGGGGGGAGGGAGGGAGGGTGGGAGAGGGTTTTTCATTGATTAATCAGTAAATAAGAACTGCTTTAGGTGAAGGGAAAGACAACACTCAATACATGGAAGGTCAGCTCAATTGGACTAGACCAAAAGCAAAGAAGTTTCCGGGATAAAATGAATGCTTCAAAGGTCAGCGGAGCAAGTGTGGGGGTCTGGGGAACATGGTTTGCGGGGACTTCTAAGTCAATTGGCAAAATAATTCTATTATGAAATCATTCTGCATCCCACTTTGAAATGTGGCGTCTGGGGTCTTAAATGTTAACAAGCGGCCATCTAAGATGCAGCAATTGGTCTCAACCCACCTGGAGCAAAGGAAAATGAAGAACACCAAGGCCACACGACAACTAAGAGCCCAAGAGACAGAAAGGGCCACACGAACGAGAGACCTACATCATCCTGAGACCAGAAGAACTAGCTGGTGCCCGGCCACAATCGATGACTGCCCTGACAGGGAGCACAGCAGAGGACCCCTGAGGGAGCAGGAGATCAGTGGGATGCAGACCCCAAATTCTCATAAAAAGACCATACTTAATGGTCTGACTGAGACTAGAGGAATCCCGGCGGCCATGGTCCCCAGACCTTCTGTTCGCACAGGACAGGAACCATCCCCGAAGACAACTCATCAGACTTGAAAGGGACTGGTCAGCAGGTGGGAGAGAGATGCTGATGAAGAGTGAGCTAATTATATCAGGTGGACACTTGAGATTGTGTTGGCAACTCTTGTCTGGAGGGAGGATGGGAGGATAGAGAGAGAGGGAAGCTGGCAAAATTGTCACGAAAGGAGAGACTGAAAGGGCTGACTCAAGAGGGGGAGAGCAAGTGGGAGTAGGGAGTGAGACGTATGTAAACTTATATGTGACAGACTGATTGGATTTGTAAACGTTCACTTGAAGCTTAATAAAAGTTAATAAAAAAAAAAAAGTAACGAGGTTGATCAGGCTATGAAAGGCAAAGTCAGAAGTGTTCCTCAATCATTTACACAAGCAGAAGGTATTAATGAGAACCTAATTTATTCCAAAGAAGCCCTGGAGGCATAGGGATTAAGTGCTGTGTTGCTGACCAAAGATCAGTGGTCCCATCAGTACATCCATGGAAGAAAACACCTGACCATCTGCTCCTGCAAAGATTATAGCCTAGGAAACCCTATGGAGCAGTTCTACTCTGCCATAGGTTCGTTATGAGTTGGAATCAACTCCAGGGCACACAACAACAACAACAACAACAATGTATTCCAATCAGTGTGAAAAGTGCTGTAAGTATAAAAGTAAATAGAACACAATTTCATTCTCTAGAACTCTCCATTACTTGGAGGAGATACGGAGGTTGATAAGTAATCAGAACAATGTAATAAATATAGTAATAGAGATATGAACAAAGCACTACGACTCGGTGCCATGAAACAGGGTTACTTGGAAGAAGTGATGTCTAAGCTGAATTTATTAATAATCAACAGGAGTTTCCAAGGTGTCAAAGAGTGAGGTGGAAAAAATTCTCGACAGAGAAAAAGTGGTTTGAATATAGGCAGGAGTGAAAAGGCATGGCGCATGATGAAAACTGACTCTTAACCAGCACCCTGTGGCTACCTTAGTGTGTATTGAAGAGTTGCTTTGCCAGGCTTCCCCATCCTTGCCCAGTGCCTGCCTTGCAATAGATGCTCAATATATATGTGTGAAAAATAGTGTAGTTCCCTAGGGCTGCCACAACAAAAATTCCACAATCTGGGTAGCTTATAAGAACAGAAATGTATTTTCTCACAGTCAGAAGGCTAGTAATTCAAATGCAGTGTGTTAACAGGGGCATGTTCTCTTGGAAGGCTCTAGGGGAGAATCCTTTCTTGTTTCTCTCAGCATCTTGTACCCGCAAGAGCTCCCTGGCTTGTAGCTGCAGGGTAACTCCATGATCATAAGGTTGTCTTCCCTCTATCTCTTTGGGTCTCTTCTCTTTTATAATGATACCACTCAGAGGGAATAGGATCCACCCTACTTCCATATGACCTCATGTTAATTAATAACATCTTCAAAGACCCTGTAGCCAAACAAGGACATGTTCACGGGTTCCAAGGGTTAGGACTTCAACATATGTTTTGGGGAAGGCATCTATCCACAACAAATGGTATTCCGTCATTTTCTAATTTCTATTTCCAGCTCATAAACCTAATCATCTTTTCCTATGTTTATCTGCCTAAAGGGAAGAACATTAAACTACAGATAATTATGAAATACAGTGAAAGTGGTCAAACTTGGAGAAGCAATGATATAAATCTTTCTTGTGGACAATTTACTAATTTTAAAAGCAATACCTAAAATAGCTTTCTAATTTCTATGATTTTGGAAACCCAGTGTTTGAAAACACAGCCTAAGAGATTCCTTGATAAATGATAAATAAATGAACTAAAAGTATACTGGTATATAGTAAGCTGCCTTTATTTTGCCTTATTTCTTTCATTTTATATTATTCTGCCTGGGGATACACTCAGGTCTTCTCACTGTTATTACGTCTTCTCCCTTAGATCTTTAATCCCTTTCTTTATTCTTCCCTAAGTCTATGAACATAATCAAGTTGCTCTCATTTGGGAAGAAAAAAAAAAAAAACAGTCCTCCCTCAATAGTTCATCATCCTCTATCCATCTTCTCTCACCAAGCCAAGCTCCTAAAGAGTAGTCTCAGTTCCCTACTTTGACCAGTTACTCCCCAAACCACTGCATTCTGACATCTGCCTCTATAAAAAAACAACAAAAAAATTTTTTTAACTCCTGCTTATTGTCACCCCAAGGTATTCACATAACCAAATACAAAAGGTAGTCTTCAATAGGCTCAAGTGTTAATTAACTTGGAAATTTGCCAAATATTGCTACTTGCTTAAATAGTACTTTATTATTCTTTCTCAGCTGAGCCTACTTCTTTCTCTGAATATAGGAACTAGACAAGAGTGGGGAGGAAATAAGGCAGCTTCAGCCATTTTCCTAAACACACACACTCTCTTTCTGTCACACACACACACACACAGTTTCTTTCCTTACTTATTTTCTTTGCCCTCAAAGTGTCACTTTTACATTCGTGTTGGAATTCACAAAGTCCCCCCCACCCACCTTTGCTATACCGTGTCCTCAAAAGAAATCTTGGCAGAAGGAGATGCTGTCTCTGATCTACACTTTTTCACTCAAGGAGGGGCAGTCCCATACTGCAGTAGACAGCGTAGCTACTTTTTTTTTTTTAACTAAGCCATTTCAAGGAGTAGGTCCCTTCTAGTATGGAAATGTTTTGGCTGATGAGTAATCATTTTCACAAACATACTTTAACTACAGCTAATCTTAAACTTAACTATTCCAACTCTGGAAAATCCAGAGTTGTTGCAATAAACACTATAGTATGTAACAATTTTGATTATAAATGAAAGCAAAATATATTCGTCTCTTTTGAGCTAATGGCATTATCATCTACTCAACTGACCAAATTAGAAACCCAGGAGTCATCCTGGCTTCCACTGTTCCTGTACTTCCCACATTCCATCACTCACCAGTTCTGCTGGTTTAATCGATCTAATATATTGCAGAAGCCCGGGTAGTGCAGTGGTTAAGAGCTACAGCTACTAACCAAAAGATCAGCAGTTCAAATCCACCAGCCACTCCCTGGAAACCCTATGGGGCAGTTCTACTCTGTCCTAAAGGGTCACTATGAGTCTGAATCAACTCAACTACAATGGGTTTGGAGTTTTTGGTTTTGGTTTTGGTTTTGGTTTTAGTATATCTTAGGTGTTTGCCTTTCTCTCTACACTCATTGCCATTGTTGGAATTGGGCCCTCATATTTTCTGCTCTGGTTTATCACTGAAGCCTTCAAATCTGCCTCCTTGATTTCAATTCACTCATATTTATCCAGTCATACTTGTTGTGCCAGATTGATCTTTTTAAGCCTGGATACAATCCCATCACTTCCTTTGTTTAAAATCTTCAGGAAACCTCTAAATCCACAGAATGAAGCCCAAATTGCTAGGCATGGCATACAAATTCTTATGATCTGTGATTGAATTTTTGTCCTGCAATATCTTCAGCTAATGACATATGTGTCCTGGGTGACATTGTGCTTTAGTTTTTTTTCTATTTTAAGTTTATTGTGCAGATAATAGATGTATATAGTTTCGATATATATAATTCAAACAGAGTAAAATTGGGAAGATACACTGAAACACTTTTTCTTCACATTCCATTTCCCAAAAATAACAACTATTAACCCTTAGATGTGAGTATCACCGTATTCTTTCTCACTTTCTTATCATTGTACTTTTGTTCTCTCTGCTGAATGGCTTTCCCCTTCCCCTTTGTGTGGTATACACCTACTCCTCACTTATCGACTATCCCATTATCTGACATTCCCCATTTATGACAGCAGTAAAAAATCTATTATCCCACTATTCTATGCATTAATGACCTATGTTTGGCAGCAACAAACACGTGTGAGGGGAGAGAGTAACACTGGCTATGATGGTTAAGGATATGTGTCAACTGGTTGGGCCATGATTCTGAGAATTTTGGCAGTTATGTAAGGATGCAATTTGGCCATTACATAATGATGTAGTCATCTTTCACTTTGTGATCTGATGTAGTCATCCTCCATTTTCACATAATGCAAATTTTTGTACAACGACCTGGTCTTTGGAAACGAACTGTGTCAATAAGTGAGGAGTGTATGTGTGTGTGTGTGTGTGTGTGTGTATATAAATATATGTCCAACAGTCTAAACTCAAGTGTTAACTCTGCAAGAAAACACTTCTACAGTTGTGTGAAACTGTTGAGAAAATATCTTCATAATTTTGTACACTTAGGGCATTATGGGCAAAGAAAACTGATACCTGGGTTAAAGGATACATCTTGGATATTAAATGATGATTGGACAGATTTCTATCCCAGAGCAATTAGAGATTTATCTCCCCAGAGCAGTGCTTACATTCAAAAAGATGATAAAACTCTGGAGTCACTATTTGCATTCCAAAGGATTATAAAATGTTTGAGAGATAAGTTTTCTCTCTCTCAAGTCGGGAAGGTGGCAGCTATATAGCAGTTCCCATATAAACTTT
Organism: Loxodonta africana; assembly: GCF_030014295.1. Lineage (NCBI taxonomy): Eukaryota > Metazoa > Chordata > Mammalia > Proboscidea > Elephantidae > Loxodonta > Loxodonta africana. The sequence continues at coordinate 35,842,524 of NC_087361.1, forward strand.
GAGATTCATAATTTCGGGGTTCTTCTTCTGTGCTACAAACCCCTTTGTATAAGCTGGCACAACCATCTGGTGCTCATCGATTTGCCTCAGAAGGAGAAGAATGGGGGTGTGGGAAGCCAATGTGTTTATGACTATAAGTAATAATAGTCTGCTTCTGATGTATAAATCCTGTGTTTTCTTTCAGGGTAATATAAATAAATATAGATATTAAAAATTTATCAGATTATCTGAACAAATTGAGGCAGTCCCCTCTCTTCCCCCATAGGTTACTGTTCATATCTGTAACAATGAACTTCTCACACTGGTTTATCTATTTAAAAAAAAAAAAATTGTCGTCCTTAAATGTGAGTTCCAAGAGAGTGGGAACTGCCATCTATTTATCTTTTAGTCACAAATTACTTACACATTTCCAACCACACTGGAAACACTTAAAACATAGTTTAAGAATAAAAGGATACAAAGAACAGGTATTCGGGTATAATTTAATTCCTTGGAGATATTCTACAATGTCTCCAAATAAGAATAAATTGATATAATATATATTTATAGCTATCATTTCCCCATAGAAAACCAAAGTTCATATTAAATTTGTTTATAACTGAAGTTTCTATTGGATTTATACTACATTTCTTTATAAAACTCAGAAAACATGAATCCATCAACTATGTGGCATTCTCTAGCACTGAGCCACAATACAGAGTTAGGTAGCTGGGATGGGAAGGAGAAAGAGGCAGAGAAATAATAATTCTTACCCCACCTCAAGAATGATAATAGCATGACACCTTCGTTTTTCAATTTTGTTTGGCAGAAATAGGAAGATCATACCTTCCAAAGGAATTAATCAAATTGATTTCAGTAACACCAAATACTTTTAAAATTCAAATAACGAACAAGAAGACAAGAGCTATGAGATAATATCAAAACATGAGAAATGTTTCCTTCTTTTTAGCAGTTTATATTCACATAATCTAATTAGACATCGTACTTTGTTTTTATGCAAGTAGAAATCAAAGGTGATAACCAGTTTCTAGTCTACCTTGAAGTAACTTTCACGAGACACCAAATGTAGTTATGGAAGACAAAGTAATTAAATATGAGTAGTATTATTACTTTCTTTAGTGAATTATTACAAAAGCTTAACATATGTTTACATCATTGACTAGAAAAAGAAGGGGGTTATGGGCGTGTGTCAATGAAAACCCCCACTTTTTTTTTTAGTAACTGATTTTCACTTTGGGAGAGTCATTGACTTTACTACAGAGAGATTATCGGTGATTTTGTGCGGCTCACCTAGCATTCTAATCATTATTGTCAGGAAGTCAATCAGAGCTCACAGGTTACAGCTTTAAATTCAAGTGTGGCATAGGGAATTCAATCCATAAATGCATGCACACAGAAAACAATATGCTACAAGCAAACCTATTGTAGTTATACAATTATTTAAACTGGCTTGACATTATTCTGGAAATGTTGGAAATGTGTTTAGGTAAAGAAGACATTTGGGTCAAGTGCATTTGAAATTAATCTGTGTTTCATATAAGAACATCCTGTATAACTCATCATTTTCAAGCCTAAATACTTTGCACTTTTGTTTCTGCCTCAATTATTCTAATGCAACTCTTTCATTGAAGATTATCAATAACCCCTTTGTTGTCAAATTCAATGGCCTTTTTCAATCTCATCTTTGTAGATACTGCCACATCATTTGATACTGCTCATATTCCCTTCTTTCTTGAGTTTATACTCTGTCACACAATAAAGTGATTTTACGACATATATATGCTCCTACGTAGGTCTCACTGTGTATAGTATCTTTATCCTTTTGGAATGTCTCTATGGATAACCATAAACATAAATTAGGCAGCGTTCATGAAAAGTTAATTAGCTATCTTATTACTCAGGCATTTGAGGTATCTCCTTTCAAATACGAAGAATTATGGGAGATTTTTCACCAAACAAAATTGGAACATACACAGAGATAATAGGTTAGATCAGGAGTTGGCAATCTACACCCAAATCTGTTTTTGTAACTAAAGTTTTAATAGAACACATTCATTTTACGTAGAAGTAGTCCCCGACTTAAGATGGAGTTCTGTTCCAAACACTTCCTTGTAAATCAGTTCTGAGGTAAGTCGAATACCTCATTTTTTTTTTTTTTAGTTTTCATTATTATTACTGTTTATTATCATTATCTTTATAAATTTGATCTTTGAACATCTGCAAGTGAACATCTGAGAATGATAACATCAGTAAATTACATGCTGCAACATTGAATGTAGTACAAATTATTAACAATAAGATGTGCCAAAAAAAAGGAAAGTCGTAAGTGTGGTACATTATAACTCAAAGACTTCATAAGTCGGGGTCTACCTGTATTGTCTATGGCTGCTTTTGTGCTACAATGACAGAGCTCAGTAGTGGTGATAGAGATAGTATCCCATGTGAAGCCTAAATTTACTATCCGGCTTTACACAGAAAAAGTTTGCAGATCCCTGGGTAAGAGGAGGGGGCCATGGTGGCACAGTGGTTAAGTGCTTCACTGCTAACCAAAACGTCTGAGGTTCAAACCCACCAGCCAGGAGAAAGAAGTGGTAGTCTGCTTCTGTAAAGGTTTACAGCCTTGGAAACCCTATGGGGCAGTTCTGCTCTGCCCTACAAGGTTGCTATAAGTCAGAATTGACTTGACAGCAATGGGTATGGTTTTTGGTTTGGGTTAGAGGATTTACTAACTGATCCTAGAAAGGGACCATCTTTCTTCTGAGACACGAAGAAAAGTTATCCTTATTGTAAAGCTATATGCCAAGATAGGAAGATGGCACAGAACTAGTTGTGGTTATATGATTGTTTTTGAGATGCCTATTTGAATATGGCCTTGCTTTTGGCACTATTGTCAAGAAAAAAATGCATAGACCATGGCCAGTTTGTCAGCTAAAAATCTGAGAAGAGCTCATGCCATCTCATCCACTGTTTTCACTTGCAGAGACCACACTGATCTGCAGACCCTTCTGGGGTAATTCCTTTATCCCTAGGCCCAAGTGTGGAGAGGGAGGAAGGAAGGAGCAGGGATATATGGTGGTGGTGGTGGTGGTTGTCAGGTGCCGTTGAGTCGGTTCCAACTCACAGTGATCCTATTTACCACAGAAGGAAACACTGCCCGGTCCTGCACCATCCTTAAAATTGTTGTTATGCTTGAGCCCCTTGTTGCAGCCACTGTGTCGATTCATCTCGTTGAGGATCTTCCTCTTTTCCACTGACCCTGTACTGATATATGGTATTTCCCCTTATAACCACTACATTCCAATAAATTGGCCTGTTTGAGAACTTGTACATTGACAGTATCATTGATCTACTTTATTCAAAGTGGGAAGATGCAAGAAATCTTACCAAACTGAAGTTCCTGAAAACTCCAGCTGCACTTAATTTCTTCTTCTTAGAGTCCTTCATATCTCTTTTAAACTTAAAACCAATCCTCCCACCCAACCATTATTTGGACTTGCCTAAATGGGTTTCTGGGAGTCCCTCAGTAGTGCAAACAGAATATTCAACTATTAACCAAAGGTGCCTTGGAAGAAACGGCTGGTGATCTACTGCCAAAAAATCATTCATTGAAAACCCTATGAAGAACAGTTCTACTCTGACACACATGGGAGTCTCCATGAGTTGAGGTCACCTGGATGGAAACTGCTAAGTGGGTTTCTGCTCCTTATAATCAAAAGATAGATGACTAAATGGGCTTGAGCCAATCTTAAGGAACATAAAACATCATAGCGGACTCTTTTGTGTTCCACTTTATATGTAAGGATGGCAGAAAAAAAAGATACTCAAAAAGAAGGTCTGTGTATTCACATTGGTGTAGAAACTGTAGCTCTGACTCAATATCTATTATCAGATTGTTCAGATTCTCTTAAGTTAAACTTTTGATTATCCTCCAGAAATAATCTTCCTGGTGGAATTTCTATGATTGCATATCTATGGCTCATTAGAGTTTTTCAGAGAGTTGGATTTCCAGCTGAATGTTTAGCATTGTTCATGTATACAATATATACGTAGTTTTTTTAAATCTCTATTTTCAAAAATGGAGGTGTCTTGATTTTTTTTATTAAGACATAATATCATAAAATCAAATACCTTATATCTGAAAAGGTCTGGGAGAAATAGCATTTTTAAAATAATTTAAAGTCAGTAATTCATTTCACCTAGTGGGACTACCTTCTCTTAATTTCTGAAAACATATCTGAATATTTTTCATTAATAAGTGGCATTAGAACTTGTGAGAAATAGGTTGGAAAAGGTCAAATAATGTGTTTCCAGCTACATGACTAACTAGCTATGACCCTGAGTTGAAACTCAGAACCCCTAGGAGAAGAGGCTTACTCGGGTATAAAATGAAACAGAGGTGTTTTCCAGCTCTAACAGAAGACTTTCATTAATGATCTGACCTACAGACTGTTTTCTGAAGCTTGTTATGCATTTTACTCTACTGACACCATCAACAAAAGAGAAAAAGGTTATCAAATTTAGTCAATCTCCCCACAAGTAGTTCAAGTCATCTCCACCTACAGATCCTATATTCTGTGCTTATAATTTAATAAAAGATTTAATTTCACTAAAATCTTACATCTAATATTTCTACACAGTATTCTGTAGATGGAAACCCTGGTGGCATAGTTCTTACGTGCTACGGCCGCTAATCAAAGGGTCGGCAGTTCGAATCCGCCAGGCGCTCCTTGGAAACTCTATGGGGCAGTTCTACTCCATCCTATAGGGTCTCTATGAGTCGGAATCAACTCGAGGGCCCTGGGTGGGTTTATTCTGTAGATAGGTAGTCCTTGTTTTGCACAGTTCCAATATGCTCTGATTTCAATTTCCACAGTTTAGTTAAATGACACAGGTCCCCCAACAACACAGTTTAAATTTTAGATAGGGTATATCAGCCCTGAAAAAAAATGCACAGCATACAAACTTCACTGCTAGCTCATCAGTCCACAAAAACTGCTTAAATAACAGACGTGCATCAAGATCAGTGGTCAGTCACAACACTTCTTTCAAAGCCTATCTGTGATTGGTCACTGCACATCTGTTACTCAATTTATGCATAGACAACAAATGGGTAGTAGTGTACACTTCTTGTCTCCCAGTGATAAGCCCACATGCCATTATACAAAGATGGATAACTGATGGATTTGGTCACCAAAGGTGAAAGGGCAATGAAGAAACGAAAAGTGGCAACAATGGAAGTGAAATTAAAACCAAACATCAATGGTGTTTTACAAGCAGTAGCTGACTGCGTGAACGTTGAAACTGCCCTTTTCCTAGATACTCTAGATATTCAGTTAGACAAACTTAGTGAAGGCAAACTTTTCTATATAAATGAGAAAAGATGTTGTGATGAAAAAGATTAAAATGTCCCAGGGTAACTGACGCTGGCAAAACATTTGATATCAAAGTAACTGTCAGAGATATTTCACTACATTGAAAGTATAAAAGATAAAATGTTGGAAGCTGATCTAAACTTAGAGAGGAGTATGACAATTAGCAAAAGCATAGGAAAGATGTTTGGCCCATAAATTACATGATAAGAAGGAGGTCAGCACTGTTCCAACTATTCTTGATGAGGTTTTTGCAAAGAAATAAAATACTTCACTTCCCAATGTTTTAGGTTATTTAAATTATAGCATACTAAATAAACATTACTTTTACTATTTTTAAAATATTCCTATTCATTTGTAATTTCCAGTAAGAGTTTTGAAGGTTTTGACCAAATTTTAAAGGTCACAGACCAATCATAATTTTTCCCATTGATCATTAAGATTTCTTTGCATGATTTCAGACTGGTCATTTTTATAGTCCTACACAAAAATTGAAGTTGTTAACAAAAAAAATTTCACTCTACTTGGATCCACAATCAAGGTCCATGGAAGCAGCAGTCAAGAAATTAAACAACATATTGCAATGGGCATATCTGCTGCAAGAGACTTCTTTAAAGTTTAAAAACCAAAGATATCACTTTGATGGCTAAGGTGCACCTGACCCAAAACACTGGTCTTTTCAATTGCCTCATATGCATGTGAAAGTTGGACAGTGAAAAAGAAAGAAAGACAGAAGGATATATGAATTCAAACTGTGGTGTTTGTGAAGAATACTGAACATATTATGGACAGCCAAAAGAATGGACAAATCAGCCTTAGAAGAAATACAATCAGAAAGCTCCATAAAAGGGAAGATGGCAAGACTTTGTCTTGCTTACTTTGGACACATCATCAGGGAAGATCAACCACTAGATAAGGACATCATATTTGGTAAAGTAGAGGGCCAAGAAAATGAAGGAAACCCTCATGAGATGGACTGACAAAATACCCAGACTATGGAGATAAATATACTAATAGTCATGAAGATGACACAGGATCAGGCAGCATTTTACTCTGTTATACATGAGATCACACGAGTTGGATCTGATTGGATGACAACCAACAATAAGAACACCACCATGAAAAGTGAAGAATGCCTGTATTTGTTTCACTAAATGTCACAGAATATGTACTGTAAACATTTTCAACACTAACACTAATACTATTTCTTTGTACATCATTTGGGAGGCACAGAAAGTTGGGGAAAACCTCTGACTAGAGCTGACCCTTCGGGACCCTTTAGCCAATTTTCATACGACTTAACTCCTCTGCGCCCTGTTAACTGCACAGCATCCTACCTGTCCCTTCTGGAGTCCTGTTGGTGGTGTTAGCTGCCTGGGAGTCAACCTCTAACTCATGTTGACTCCCTGCACAAAGGGATCAGGCTGTCGTGAAACACTGGATTTTCATAAGGTTTAAAATTAAAAACATGCAAAGCATGTGAAGAGCTATAAAGGATTATATTAGCTAATTATCATTTCAGAAGCAGGAATATTCTGAAGCTCAAAGTGCAAATGACTGGAACCCTGGTATCTGAACCTCCATCTCACCTTTTCTACTCTAACATTTCTTGGAGTCTCACTTTTCTTGACTCACATTTCTATTTTTTTTTTTTTTTTCTTCCTCTTGCTCCATTCACTTTTTCCATTGACTTTTTCCCACCTAACTGCTCTTGGAATAGAATTGTCTTTTTATTATTACTTTAACATGGATTGTCTTTTTGGACAAAACTTTGACTATGACTCAGTATCTATCCCACAAGCCATCACACCTATGTTCATAATGTCAAAATCAGTTTAACTGAATTATTTTTAATTGTCTCCCCTCATTTCCCACACACAATAGAATTAACAAAACAAATAATGCTTTCTCAGAATGAATGTATTTACTGGTCTATGACCCTCAGTTGATTTTCCCCCCATGTCTCCATCGCATTAGAATTACGTGCATTAAATGAAGCTCATTTCCCAGCATTAACTCTTCAATACTTAAACAATTCTCTGGATACACAGGTTAGTTGGAAAGATTTTAATTGCAAACATCAATCTGAGTCCAGTTCATCATAAACTCCAAATCCTACAAACATAATTGGCTTCTGGGAACATACACAATATTAAGCCTCTAAAACAGTTTGCTACTGTGTTTTGACAAGCAATTATGTTTCTCATTTGTTAACTGAAAGGACAAAGATGCAAAAAACACGAATACTGAAAAACTATAAATTTCATTTAAAATATTATAATTTGTGGTCATATATTCTGGAAAAAATACACCACTCATTTGCTAGGGCCATAAGGGATCGTGGGAGAATAGAGGCACTTTGCATGATAGGTTGGCAAAATTAGTAGGAATTGGTCCAGAGTAATTTGCATTTCATACTTGGGCTCACATGACTCTGTTTTTGTCTGAGGAATGAAGGGACAGAGTTTGATAATATCTAAAAATTCCTTCAGTCTCTAAATACATACGATTCTCTGAACAAGTTCTTTAATTCATCATGAAAATGAATCCCTTAACCCTGGGCCCCCACACACCACCCAAAGTACTGATTATATTGGTATTATACCTCAAATAAAATCTAAACCAAAATTATAAAGCAAAATGCTTCTAGTTCATTTTTCCCCTTTTAAAATGGCTTATAAAAGAAATTGCTTTTAATCCAACGGTCTTCTGTAGGTTGTATTCTATTAGAGGAAATTGGGCCAAAATTGATCTGGGTAGTGAAATTTATCATTACACACAGAGGATGGACAATGAAATGTGATTAGTCTACATGTGCCCATCATTGCCTTTTTTAAGAGCAAGGCTTGAACTGAAAAGCCCGGATTCAATGAATCAATAACAGTAAAAGCAAAATTGGAGGGCTGTCAAATCAACTTAATTCCTCTCTTCTGATCAACTGGAGTCCAATCACCTAAAGCACAATGCTAATAACAAAATTAGATTGCTTTTGACTCCTTTTGTGGGGAGTCAAAATACACATCTGAATATAACATTTTATATACTCAACTTTGAAAAGCAACCAACATACCGATGTACACTAGAATTAAATGCTTGTTGCATTCTCAGGATGAAGCAGAGGACAAATTACTTTTGAGTATGCTCTTAAACTAAATGGAACAATTAAAATAATAGGTTTCATTCATCCATTCAACAAACATCTCAAACCTAAGAACTTTGCAACCATCAGCATATTAATACGGTTTATCCCTTTCGAAAGTATTTCTTTTGTAAAAAGTGGGCATTTTTCTCTCTTTGCTGCTATAGAAGACCTAACTATAACATTCATTCAATTGGATCACATGCTTTGCCAACTGGCCTGTAGGTATAATTCTTATGGGTTCCTTTTGCAATTTATAACACAGAATTTATTATACTGTACAATAATTTCCTGTGTATAACATTGAGAGGAAGGAATTATGACTCAATATTCTTTCAAATGTAAATGTCCAATGTGATAATATTTGAGTGAGTGAATGAATGAATGAATGACTGTGAAAAGACAATGCTGTGGATATAGCAGACTCTGGTAATGTGAGATTGACTGGGTACAAATAAAATTGGCCTTTAAGGAAAAATAAAGTCTTCTTTAAGGCAGAAATTCTTCTTCTCAAATATTATGTTGTTGTTAGGTGCCCTTGAGTCAGTTCCAACTCATAGCGACCCTGGGTGCAACAGAACGAAACACTGCCTGATCCTGCACCATCCTCACAATCATTGCTATGTTTGAGCCCATTGTTGCAGCCACTGTGTCAATTCATCTCATTGAGGGTCTTCTTCTTTTTTTGCTGACACTTACCTTACCAAAGAGAAACCCTGCTGGCATAGTGGTTAAGTGCTATGGCTGCTAACCAAGAGGTCAGCAGTTCAAACCTACCAGGCACTCCTTGGAAACTCTATCAGGCAGTTCTACTCTGTCCTATAGGGTGGTTATGAGTCGGAATCAACTCGATGGCAGTGGGTTTGGTTTGGTTTTTGGTACCTTACCAAGCACAATGTCTTTCTCCAAGGACTGGTCCCTCTGGATAACATGTCCAAAGTACTTCAGACAAAGTCTCACCACCTTCATTTCCAAGAAGAACTCTGATTATATACTTCCTCCAAGGCAGGCTTGTTCATTCTTCTGGCAGTCCATGGTATATTCAACATTCTTTACCAACATTATATTTCAAAGACATCAGTTCTTCTTTGGTCTTCCTCATTCATTGTCCAGCTTTCGAATCCATATGAGGCAACTAAAAATATCGTGGTTTCGGTCAGGGGAATCTTAGTCCCATGACATCTTTGCTTTTCAACACTTAAAAAGGTCTTTTGCAGATTTGCCCAATTGAAATATTATAGGAGCTTATAAACATAGATCTGGGGCTTCACTACATCTTATTATTCAAAGGTGACAATTCATGGAAGGAGATGGTTACAATGTCCTCAAAGAAGACAGTTTCCAATGTGGATACTAGTGAGAGTTGGGAGTCTGAGTGTTACGTTATCTCCTCATATTGTCAAAATGAGCTCATTGACTGCTGGAGCCCAGAGTGCTTTCAGAGAGTTTTCTTGAGATTAGGAGTTGAATTTTTCTTTTCCAACAAGTATATATTTATATCTTAACTCTCAGGACAAAATTTCAGTTGGGGATTTTCAGTGAAGTTTAGACAAAAAAGAAAGAAAATCTGTGATAAAAGAGTCAAAGTGAAGGAAGAGAGGAGATAAAGGTCTTTGAGTTAAGTAACAAATCTCTGAGGAGAAGACAGCTTTAGAAAGTGCATCTGGACAACATAAAATAAGATTATAAAAGAATAACAGTTCTCAAAAAATTTGAAAACAGAGACTGAAACAGATACTTGTATGCCAATGTTCACTGTTATTCGTAACAGCCAGAAGGTGGAGACAACCCAATTGTCCATCAACAGATAAATGGCTAAGCATACAATGGAATATTATTCAGACATAAACGACGTTCTGATACATACTACAACACAGATGAACCTTGAAAACATTATGCTAAGTGAAATAAGCCAGGCACAAAAGGACATGTATTTTACGATTCCACTTATCTAAAGTATCAGAATAGGCTAATTCATAGAGACAGAAAGTAGATTAGACGTTACCAGGACCTGAGAGGGGAGGGGAATGGGGAGTTGTTGTTTAATGGGCACAGAGCTTCTGTTGGGGTGATGGAAAAGTTTTGGAAATAGATAGTGGTGATGATGATTATTGTACAACACTGGGGATGTAATTAATGCCTTTGAACAAGACACCTAAAAAAATGGTGAAAATGGCAATTTTGTGTTGTATATATTTTAACCCTTTGCCATCAAATGAATTCTTACTTATAGCGACCCTACAGGACAGAGCAGAACTACTCCATAGGGTTTCCAAGAATCCAAGGTGGATTCAAACTGCCAGTCTTTTAGTTAGCAGCAGAGCTCTTAACCACTGTGCCACCCATAGATATATATTTTAGCCCAATTATATGTATGTGTGTATATATATATACACACGGAAACCCTGGTGGCATAGTGGTTAAGTGCTACAGCTGCTAACCAAAAGGTCGGCAGTTTGAAACCACCAGGCGCTGCTTGGAAACTGTATGGGGCAGTTCTACTCTGGACTACAGTGTCTCTATGAGTCTGAATCGACTCGACGGCACTGGGTCTGGTTTTTGGTATATATATATATATATATATATATATATACACACATATTTTAGTGTAATAAAATAAAAAAACACTGTCAAATGGACTAGAAAGTGTAAATTAAAGCCAGAAAAACAATGCTAAAGAGTATAAGAAAAGGGAAAGAGTTCATGAAGAACACAAGCAAAATCACAAAAAGAATAGTGGGGAAGGGAAGCTTTGGGGGATAAAATAGAACACTGATACTGGGAAGGGCAGTGGGAATTGCTGCATTCTTTTTCCGTTCATAGTTTCTTCACTGAAAGCGTTTATAGCGCATTCAGTCTTGGAATCACAGAGTGCCTGAGATCTATGCTCCCAAAACAGGTTTCACTGAAAGTGGTATGAGGCCAGAGGAAGTGGTTTTTACCAGACTCTTACCCTTGATACAAGTCCCTGGGTGGTGCAAACAGTTTGTGCCCGATTACTAACCTAGAGGTTGGCGGTTAGAGCCTACCCAGTGGAACCGTGGAAGAAAGGCCTAGCTATTGACTTCCACAAAGATTACAGCCAAGAAAATGGCATGGAGTAGTTCTACTTTGTACAACATGGGGTCGCAGTTCTACTCTCCAACACATGGTGTTGTCTTTGAGTTGATTCTGACTCATGGCAACCTCATGCGTCTCAAAGTAGAACTGTGCTACATAGGGCTTTCAATGGCTAATTTTTCAGAAGTAGATAACCAGGCCTTTCTTCTGAGGTGCCTCTGGGTATATAAAACCCATTGCTGTCGAGTCAATTCTGACTCATAATGACCCTATAAGACAGAGTAGAACTGCCCCATAGAGTTTCCAAGGAGCGCCTAGTGGATTTGAACTGCAAACCTTTTAGTTAGCAGCTATAGCACTTAACCACTATGCCACCAGGGTTTCCTCTGGGTATACAGGAACCACCAACCTTTCAGTGGTGCACAGTAACCATCTGCACCGCCCAGGGGCTCCATACTGCATTACCGTCACTACCACCAGCTACCATGTAGTTGACTCCAACTCCTGATGACCCTGTGTGTGTCAGAGTAGTGCTGTTCTTCATAGGGTTTCAATGATCGAATACAAGTGTACTATAGTTCGGGGAGGAGCCCTGGTTGCACAATGGTTAAACGCTGAACTGCTAATCAAACGTTTGGTGGTTTGAATCCACCAGCCGATAAGCAGGAGAAAAGATGTGGCGATATGCTCCCGTAAAGAGTACAGCCTAGACTACACAATGGGGCAGTTCTCTTCTGCCCTACAGGGCCCCTATGAGTCAGAATTGACTCGAAGGCGCCTAACAACAATATTATCCAGGGGATTTTGAGCCAAGAAGCTGATGGCAAAACTCAGCACATCTTGAAGCATAAAACATAAGGTAATCAAAGTGGACCCAGAGGGAAGAAGGTATGTGTTAGCTACAAAGCTACAGAAAATGAGCAGCAGCGCTGGGGGGTGATAAGCACAGCCTTGCAAAATCTTGACTTTAAAAGGAATCAGTGGTTGAGGGCTATAAAATGTTATGCCTTGTGTCAACGGATACATGCTTTTAAAAGAAACCTGGATGTGTATTCAAACATTTGCACATGGAGCAGATGAGACAAACACCAAAAACTACATTATTTAGATGATGTTGCCTCCAAGTCTGGGCACAGATCTAGAACAAAGGCATTAGTTAAGAGGAGATTTAATATCAGCATGTGCTCTTTTGTACAGACACACATCTGCCATGACAGCGACAAAAAAGAAATCTGGATATCAGGAAGTCCAAATAAAAGAGAAAAAAAAGTCTTGGTGTGGTGAAGGCCTGGAGAAATCTGATAGGGTGGGGAGATTTCTCTTAAACGAACAGGCTAGCAAAAGATAACTGAAGTATAAAGTACTGTTTTCAGATGAAGAAATCCTTTCCCGCAAATTTTGTTTCTTCAACAAGAACAGGATACAGGGCAGATGTGATTAGTAACTAAACAAAGGGAAGTACCAGGGCTGCTGCTAAGAGGATTGAAATTTCTCCAGAGTCACTAAAATGAAGCTGACATCTGATAATGGCAACTGTTAAGATTTTTATACTTCTTTTCAGTGTAGCTCAAATTGACAGTCTTAAAAGTAATATTGTAGGGAATTCAAGTTACAATTATATTTGTATTTAAAATTCTGTAGCTGTCTTTTGTGTCAAAAAAAGATCCAGAAACACATCCTGGGGACCTTTAGTTTTCAATAATGGGGAAAAAGCTATATGCTTTTCGGAAAAATACTATTTTTTAGAGTGCAGCAAACACTGGGTATGAAGAGTTATGAAAATCTAGAATAAATTTTATTTTTATTACAAGTAAAAAATATAAACAATTTATCTTAAAAGGATCGATAATCAAATAAGAGTAGTGTGGTTTTTCCTTGGGAGGGAGGATGGTAAAAATCTGCAGCAAACTAAAAACTAAATACACTGTTTTCTTCCTCAGAAATAATTTTGGAGAGGTCACCACACAAGTACCCCACATTAAAAAAAAAAAAAAAAAACACATAGACCTTGGAAAAGTCATAAATCTGACAGTCAGGGTTTATAGGACAGATTTAATGACATCAGTGCACCAGAACATGCCACTCTCAACCAGGGTTCACAACAATTACTATATTTCATGGAAAAATATCCACCCATTGTAAGCGTTGTGCTAAAGAGAGCTCACACCACCCTGGGGTGCTGCTATGCAAGTCTCCTCCTAGCTCAGTCTTCCTTGCCATCAGTTCAATAGCTTGGAACTGGCCTTGGAAACTACAGATCAGGACTTGCCCTCCCACCCTGCCCACCCCCACCGTTTACCCCCGCCACCCCTCCCCCTAGCCCCTGTTCAGAGAACCAGTTATTTAATATTTACCAGCACACTACTGTCACTATGCTTGCTCTGCTTTTTGATGGTCTCTCTTCCCAGGGCCACAGTCAGTCATTAACACTTGGCCAGGGAATCTGTCAATAAAGTACCGCGTCAATGATCAATGTTTATTTTCGTGTTCAGCTCACAGCCCAGGGGTGTTCAGGGCTCTCATGCCCCCAATCTCACAGGCATGTTCATAGCACTGACTCTGTGATGAGATGCCAACCCACAGGCTGACAGGTTGAAAAAGCCCCAAAAAGGAATAAAATAGCATCTTTTCCTTAAGCATTCTATATTCACTTCTTTTAAATTTTTGAAGATACTCTTCAAATTCCACCTCTTGTGTGCTGTCCTTCAATTCATTGTTTCTTTTTTGATTCCTGAGGTTGGCTTGCATTTCTATGGCAGTGCTTATTCCATCTGGCTCACAATATCAGGATGTATCAGAAAACGTCATTTTGTAGGTCAAACATGGTAGCATATCAGAAATTTATGCAGTTCAATATTACACAATTGTTTGATATTTTTACCCTCCATTGTAGTTTAAGTTTTTTGAAGGTTACAACCACGTCTTATTCATCCTTTGACCCCCTCCCATGACAAATAGCTCATATAACGAGTGCTTATTATTAATGACGTGAATGAGAATCAGAAAAGATATGATTAAACAAAGAACGGTTTTGAAGAACCAATATAGTCTAGATAAAATAAAATATTAATAACCTTTTACTGTGCTTCTATTGAGTCAGAATCAACTCGATGGGAATGGATTTTTTTAAAAATTGTCTTCTTATACACTCAAATACATTTGATAGGTCTGGCTATGACAATACCAACAACATGGCTCTGTAAGATAAATATGCACCCTTCTCTAGATGCCATAGTAGTCTAGCTATAAAACAAGCCAAACTGTTGCTGTGGAGTCAAACACAATGGTTAAGCACTCAGCTGCTACCCGAAAGGTCTGTAGTTCAAACCTACCAGCCACTCTGAGGGAGAAAGATGTGGCAGTCTGTCTTCACAAAGATTTACAGCCTTGGAAACCTCATGGGGTAGTTCTACCCTGCCCTGTAGGGTCTCTGTGAGTTGGAATCCACTCAACAGCAATGAGGTTTTTTTTTTTGTACAAATTATAAAACTTTATATATAATTCATAGTTTTCCTTTTTACTATTAGTACTACCAATATGCTTTTTCCAGCTACAATTACTCTCTCAAAGTAACGAAAAAGCAGAACAAGGTTCCTAGAAGCCAAGAAGGAAAATTATTTAACAGACCTAAATATGACACGAATAGCAGCCCTGTGGAAGAACATAACACAGAAGAAAGGCATTAAGAATTGTGCATTCTCCCTTGCAACTACTGAAACCGTGGCCCAAACTGGAAACTGAGCAGCTATGCTCTTGAATTAGCAGTTAACGTATCCATAGGTATAAACTCCAACGGGCCCTGTTGACTTTAATTGGAAGATCCCTATCACAGCAGAGCTGATTGTAGCCTTGTGATGCACAAATAAGAAGGCATTTTATTCTGTCACTTCATGTCATAGTAGTGATACAGGGCAGAAGGGTCAACCAAGAAAAACAGAATATAGAGTCTTCTTTTATCTAAGACCTCCATGAAGGTGGCTACGTGCACTGACCCAGTTAAGAGAAAGTGGCGATGATTCCTAATGGTTCATTAAAATTAGAAAGCCATTTGAAATTGTGTTTAGTTCGACAGAAGATGTCTAGGAGTAACTGGAATGAACAAAGAAAGGGACAGAAAAAGCAAATGCTGCCTCTTCACTGACTACTAGTTATAAATCTAATAAGGGGTTGTCTAGATAAAAATATCTCTGCTACAGTTTCTGGAAAGCTAGACTGGTTATTATTTCTCTACAGAAGCCATTAATATCTGGGTCATATAGCAATGCCAAGGCATTGGATCAGAATGAAAGATGTGAGAAACGAGCAGAGGGCAAACTGACGAGGTAACATAAGAGAGGGAAAAAAAGACAAAAACTCCAATTGACCTATTCATGAATTACGTGACTATGCTTCTCAAACTCTGATTTGAGATATTGGAGCTCTGGTGGCACAGCGCTTAAAGCGACTAACTGCTAACCAAAAGGTCAGTGGTTTGATACCACCAGTGGCTCTGGGGAGAAAGATGTGGCAGTCTGCTTCCGCAGAGATTTACAATCTTGGTAACCCTATGGGGTCGCTATAAGTTAGAACTGACTCTATGGCAGTGTTTTGTTTTTTTTTTTCCTTTTTGGTTAGGCAGTGGAGAGCTGTGGGTATATGGAAAGCATGACGAAATTAAAAAAGATCACATATGTACTACTGCCTGACTATATCTCCCATATAGAGGTCGCATAGTGTAGTGATTAGAAGCATGGAAGGAAGCGAAACAACTTAGGTTCAAATTCTACTTCCTAACCATGTGATTTTGGGCACAGTGGTTAAGAGCTTGGCTGCTAAACAAAAGGTTGGCAGTGTGAATCACCAGCCACTCCTTGGAAACCTATGGGGCAGTTCCACTCTGTCCTGTAGGGTAGCTTGAGTCAGAATGGACTCGACAGCAACAGGTTTGTTTTTTTAGTAACCATGTGATTTCCCCAAGTTAAATACCCACTCTGAGCCTCAGTCCCCTCATCTGTAAAATCGGGGAGTGAATACTACCTCCTCAGAATTGTTCCCAGACCCAGTGCCGTCGAGTCGATTCAGGAGGACTAAACGACCTACTAAATGACCTAAAACACCTAAAGCTTTTGAATAGTACTTAAACCGCACCCCCCCACCCCCGCAAAAAAACAAAATCCACTGCCATTGAATAGATTCCAACTCATAGGGACCCTATAGTACAGAGTAGAACTGCTTCATAGGCTCCAAGGCTGTAATCTTTATGGAAGCATTCTACCACAGCTTTCTCCCACAGAGCGGCTGAGTTCCAACCACCCACCTTTGGTTAGCAGCCTAGTGTGTAATCACTGTGCCAGCAGGGTTCTTCAGAAAAGTGCTTCGTACATAATAAATACTACACAAGTGTCTGCCATTATAATACTTACATGACTGTTAGCAATGCATATCCGTCTTTGTGCTTAATATAATACAAACCAAAAGTATATTTTTTAGTAGTCTTTTCTCATATATCTTCTTAATCAGCAGATTCTAACAGGATAATCATTTTCAAGTTGGAGTTTACTGTATTTTTTGAAATTGCAAAGAAACAAGCCTGATACCTGTACACCAATGTTCACTGAGGCATTATTCTCAATAGCCTCAAGGTAAAAACAACCCAAATGTTCATTGACAGATGAACAGATCAATAAAATGTGGTATATACATACAACGGAATATTATTCAGCCATTAAGTGAACTGAAATTCTGATACATGCTATGACATGGATGAACCTTGAAAACATCATGCTGAGTGAAATAAGTCAGATAAAAAAGGACAAATACTGTATGATCTCATTTACATGAAATATCCGGGACAGGTAAATGCATAGAGACCAAAGTTTATTAGTGGTTGGTTATTTGAGTTAGGTAGGAAGGGAAACGGTGAGTTACTGCTTAAGGGGTACTGAGTTTCTGTTAAGGGACGAGAAACAGTGGTGATGGTTGCCTAACACAGTAAATGTAATTAATGGCACAGAAGTGTACATGTAAAAATAGTTGCTATGGTAAATGGTTTCTTATATATATTTCACCACAACAAATAAAGAATTAAAATTGATTTTAGAGATGGCTTACTCGAAAAAAAAATTAAGCTGTAATCAAATAATCAAATTACCTGCCAGAGCTGGCAGAAAGGCACAAAAAATGGCTCTGGGTCTCTAGGTGAGTATCACTTAGCTCCTCTCTATACCACCTCTCCACTTGATGCCAGACCAAGTGATGGATAACTCATTGTTGCAGAGTTTGGGGTTGATATGACTTGTGCCAGAACAAAAACTTAAGTCCTGGGGTCTTGACACAATGTTCAGTTGGCCCAAATGTTAAAAATATTAATAAAGCAATACAAAACTAATGAAACGTCATACAGCTTGTAAAAGGCCAATATTAGCAATACTTGTTATAAAAAAAATGAGGAAATCATAAATTACCCAGCTTCAAAAAAAGATTATTCCCCCTAACACAGTGTACCTTGTGTATATTAGGAACTCATTTATGTTTACTGAGTTGAACTAAAAGTAAATTGTAAAATGGAGTGGGTGACAAGTATCTCTTCTTTACAGAGTAGTAACACTGTACCTACCTATGAAGTTCCTGAATTAAACAAATGGCAAAAATTCTATCAAAAATACTGTGAAGCAGCTACCCGAAAATGCTAGGTTGGGTTTAGTTCTTGAGAGACTTTTTGCTGCTCTCTGATTGGTGAGCGAAGTAATAAAGGTGCACTTGAGTACCGAGATGACCTCTTTTAGCTTGTTTGGGCTCTTAATATAAGTCACTGAACTAGCTAATTAGCTTGGCAGAGTTTCAAGCTATTGAATTCTAGAAGTGACAGTGTAAAACAGAAAGCATCTCTTGGCGAAAATGACTATAACTCATCATTTTCTGGGAGGCATTCTAGTGGAAAGGACTTTTAGCAGCTTTTTGATCTCTGGCAAGGATTTAGAATAAAGAAAAACGCCCGTTTAATTTATCATGGTCACATTCAGCAGTGCGCAAGCCCAGTAAGCAGGCAGCAATGCATCATCAACGTAAGAGGGGCAGTAGCGTAAACACTGCGTGCTCCTGTCCAGGCAGTAAACCTTCTTCCACAGATAAATACTTCAAAAAGTTTTATATCCAAACCGATTACATTAGCATATGGAAAGAGGCAAGTTCAGAGCCTTCCATAATCTTCCTTTGCCATCTAGAATGCATATAAAAACATAAAAATACACCAAAAAGTGATTCAAATTGTAAATTCAAAAAAAATCTTCCTTGTTTACACTCAGAAATTTGAGCCTTGGTCTAAGCAAGGATCCTTCTGTTTTCACGACTTTCCAAATACAGGAAGATAAGACCCTCATCAAGCTCACACAGATGTCCAATCTGCTTAATAGCGGTGTTTATAACCGAAAATTGATAGGTTGATCAGTTCTGAATGCCTGTAAATGTTTTAAAGCTTTCTGTGCCAAACCATGCTGCCTCACATTCAAGAACAGGCAATGGCTCATGGTGAACAGACAGTGTGCATCCTTAGAACCTGAGCTGGCTTACATCCTGTCCTTGGTGCCTAAACCTTGGAAGGTTACAGCGTCTGTCAAATCCCAGGCGTCTGATCAGCACTGGAAATTTTGCTCTTGGATTCCAGGTCTACGGTTCACCCAACTGATTCAAATTTGACTACTTCCAGAGGGACCAGAGTCTCTTTAAGCACTAATTCTTGGAATTTTCTTGGCAGTGACTACATCCAGGCCAGGCAGCCTTCTGAGAGGCCTAAATCCCCTGTCCTATCTTTCTCCCCCAATCTTCCAATAGGAATCACCTGTTTCACATCCCTGTTATTTTTGGTCGATGCCAAAACCACCTAGCCTTTCTTTCCTCCTACTTCTCTGCTCTCCTCCCTTCCTTCTTTCCAAAACTTTTTTTTATTGTATCTTCTAGAACAAGGCTTAGCAAATTCTACAATCTCGGCTACTTCTCTAAACTTTCAGGTCATCTTCTTGCTCAAATGTAATGTGAGTTTTCACTGAATATACCATGGACTGCTAGAAGAACATACAAATCTGTCCTGGAAGAAGTACAGACGGAATGCTCCTTGGAACCAAGAATGGCGAGGCTTCACCCCACATACTTAGGACATGTTATCAGCAGGGCCCAGTCCCTGGAGAAGGCCATCATGCTTGGTAAAGTACAGGGTCAGCAAAAAAGAGGAAGACCCTTACAGTTTAGTGTTCTTAGACTTCTGTTGTGATCAGTAGGGTTTTCATGTCATCAGGACACGTCATTACTGAACATGAACATCACTAAACTGAACAGGTCAGAGAAAACTAGGGAAACCCTCAGTGAGATGAACTGACAATTGTGATTGATCACAACAAAAATGGACTCAAGCATAGCAACGAGCATGAGGATGGCGCAGGCTGGGCAATGTTTTATTGTGTTACACATAAGGTCCCCGTGAACTGGAGTCGACTGGATGGAAATCAACAACGCTAACAGGCTATAGGAACTTATACTCTAGTGGACAAAGCAGATATGGGCCAGGTATTAAAATGCATCAAGTGTTACAAAAGGAAAATAAAGATAACTAGAGCATATAGCAAGGTCAGCAATAGCCTGTTCCAGGATCAACAATAAAAAAATAAAAAATAAAAAAACCTGTTGAAGTTGAGTCAATTCTGACTCACAGCAACTCTACAGAACAGAGTAGAACTGTGCTATAGGGTTTCAAAGGAGTGGCTGGTGAATTCAAACTTCTGACCTTTTGGTCAGCAGCAGAGCTCTTAACCATTGCATCACAAGGGCTCCAGTATCAGCAACTGTTAATGTTTTAGCATATAAAGTTACAGATTTCTCTCTATCTTCATAAATATGAACCGTATTTTATGTAATCTTTTTGACCAAAGTTGATTACCTTTGAAGAAGCACAATTTTCATGTCAAATTCACAATTAATTGTAAATTTCACAAACTTCTTATATTTTAGCAACTTTTTGTTTATATCTACAAAGAGCTAGAAGATAACATTAAAACAAATTTTTACAAATGCCTTCAGGTTAATCTAACTATCTAGAATTCTTTTTGGCTAGCCTATATAATTTTAACTCTTGGAACAAGAATTCTATGTCAAGTCATGGATTCTTGCAGTCACCCAGATGATAGCGCAAAGTTGAGCCCAAAACAAAATGAAGACGTATGACACCAAATTCTACATTTTCATTATAATATTCTGCTCATCTCTTCAGAGAATTTATCTGATTTCTGAAAGATACTTCGTTGATATAATAAAACAGAAGCTTTTAAATTACAGTGTTTGCTGTAAAATGATTTTTAGTATGAGAATTTCTCTTTCTCAACCAATTAATATTCAAATACTAATCTGATTCTAGAACAAATGGGATTTTATGCATTGCCTCATGGACTTCAGAGAATTTATGAAGAACCTGAAATTGCATGCAAATTTTGAGTACATTTGCTTTACCGAAGGATCCATAACTTACGTAAGATTCTCAGCAGAGTATATGACCAGGAAAATATTAGGACTCTCTGTCTATGGGGTTTTAGTTCTTGTTGCATTTGACTCTCTGATGGACTCTTTTGTTTGTTTTTAATATTTTATAGAGTTTTTTAATGAAAGTTTACAATTTCCCATTTAACAATTTCTATGCATATTGTTCCGTGACATTGGTTACATTTTCCATATTGCATCAACATTCTCATAATTTCTGTTCTGGTTGTTCCATTTCCCTTTTCTTACTTTCCTGGCCCCTCCTGATTTTCTCATCTTTGCTTTAGCGTAAATGTTAGCCATTCAATCTCAAGTAGATGATCATTTCATTATTATTATTATATACAAAAGGAGGACAGTACTCATGGGTGACACTGTTTATTTTATAAGCAGATCTGTATTTTGGGGAAAGGTGACCTCCAGGATTAGTTTCAGTTCAAAGTTTAAAGTGTATCTCAGGGCGATAAGCCCAGGGGGTTCCCCAGGTCTCTGCTGGTCCAGTAAATCTGGTCTTTTATCTTTCTTTTTTTTTTAAGATTCTGAGTTTTGTTTTATACTTTTCTCCCATTCTATTCAGGACCATCTATTGTGTCCCTAGTCAGAACCGGATCGGTACAATAGTGGTAGCTGGGCACCATCTAGTCCATGGGTTCTTTTTAAGTAAAGTGTTAACTGATGAAATGTATCTGGTAAGGAAGAGTCTTGTTTTATAGAAAATTGAAAACTAACACCAAACCTTGGGCTTTAAAAATGATACAATTAAAATTATGTTATTGCAAACTATATTGGGATATTAATGGGTTTAAAACGTATTATAAGAACTTAACTCCTATTAATTCTTTTTCCCTTCTAAGCTGACTGATTCACCCAGAGCACTAACAGGAAATCTTTTGATTGGCCAAATAGGTTATGGCCATATCTCACTAAACTGAAGATCAAAGGATGGTCCCTTTCCCTCAACTTGGATCACTATCAAATGCTTTTAAAGATACGGAAATGAAAATGCAGACTTTTTTTTTTTTTTTTTTGAGGCGGGGTAGAGACATTCATTGTAGCTCTAGTTTTTCATTAACCTTTTGCTTACTCTTTCAAGGCCATTTTTCTACCTGTGTTCAAAGTTAATTAAAGCTGCAAAACAATGACTATTTCCTGTTAAAACTTCCAAACCAACGCAGATAAATCTTAATTGCAAATCTGGTCTATCTAAACCATTTATAAAATAATAATTACTATTTTTTTATCTATTTAATGACGAGAGGTAGACAAAGACAGAAAAGAAGCAGAGTTTGATGCCCTACTAAATATCAAGAAGAAAAGGCATGTCTCTTGAAATGCATAAAAACCAAGAGTTTTAAAAGTAGTTTTATTTAGGAGAAATGACAAAATATTTACTAAAATCAAAATATAGATTCCTGAAAGGTGAAATATTTAGAAATCAGAGTACTTTCATAGTGATAATTTGTTAGGATGAAATTTGTTATTTTTGTTATATTAGCTAAATTGTATATACATAAAAACTAAATTACTAAAAATTTCTCATGTGGGGTATAGCAGAATTATTAGAATACGCTTCCTTAACAACTTATACACATTAATGTTTATGTACCTTGTCCAAGAATTTATGGTACAGGAAATATTCAGGCTCCAGCTACAGGTTGAAACTTGGTGTGAACATTCTTCATGAGGATAAACTTTGATGACTTCCCTTCATTAAGAAAGGACTAGTTTCATGCACCCAAATTTTGTTTCTAAATGGACCCCAAAATCTTAATTAAAAAGTTTTTTAAAAAAACAGGGAACAACATAAAACCGTAAAAGGAGACAAGTCAGTGATCAGAAGTTACTAATATGTGCCTGCATTTTTAAAAACCAGAAGTATGAATCAATAGCATATTTTTATCAGAGATAAATTTTCCAATCATTGTGAGCTTTGGTGATTTACTAAAAAATATTTTTACCTTTAAAATATGAACATATGATACTTTGAAGCACACTGTGGAAATTAAAGTACTAGCAATATCATAGCGTTTCCTTTTTCTCAAGTACCCACTATGCTTCAAAATCGTTTGGGGGAGCTGTCTTCCTTTGTCCTAGATACTTTTTGGTACTCATTAAGCTAAAATTACTGGGGGGGAAAACATGAATAGTTTCGTGGCTGGGCAGAGGGCTGGGTGGTCTATGATTTCAAGAGTTAGTTATGGTTTTACCAATTAACTTTTCTGATTGTTCTATACAAATTTTATTGGAAAAATGTCCTATGTGAAGATTTTTCCTTCTGGGGGTGTGGGAACTTTTTTTTTCTTTCCATATGTGGGTAGGGAGACATTGCATTTGTAGTGCAAATGTTACAGTCTTACAATTTATTTAAAATACTGTATTCAAATTTTGCCTGGGGTTTTTGATGCTCCTTTAATCAAGAGGTATTTAAAATAAATACACATACAAGTGATTTTGTTTTACCTGGAAACATGGCAAAGAGTAAAGAAAGATAAATTTATGAGACACTGATTAAAAGTGACAACTGAAAAGATAAAAGCCTTAAATTGATGCCAGCGTTTTTGCCAGTGTGGGGGCCCAGCTTTAACTCTTCCTTGGGTGAATTATTCATTTATCTTGAGTTTTTTTGGTGATGCCATGCTTTTTCACCAATGTAATGGATGCTGAATCATTGTTTGTTGGCAGATTTTTTTTTTAATTTGAAAAAAATCGGGTGCTACTTGCAAGCAGAACATATCAGTCCCATGTTCCACGAAGCACATCACACATACTGGACATACTGGTCTCATGGCACATCACACCTCCTGGTTATACTTGAGCCATAAAATATCTTACTCAACTTTCCAAAAACACACACAAAATGCTAAATAAACATTGCCCTTGCTGCACATAATTGTTATCAGTGTGATGTAGACAGGGCCATATCAGAACCACGTTCCACGACACACATCAATACTTGCAGAACATCAGTCCCATGGCCCAGGAAGTGGATCACAAACTGTTTTCACCCCCAAAATAACTCTTTTACTTGAATATTTCCAAATGCTGGTAACCCTACCTTCCCAATAACACAAACCTTATCTCACTTTACAGAAGCCGAAAGACAGAAAAGTTTCACACGATCACTCCTCCCAGAAGCATCCCCTCATACGAATGGCTCTCAACACACAAATGGGGTGCAGATCAACTTACTTGTTTTTTAGGCGGTGGCACCAGTATCTGCTAAGATGCCAGAATGTACTGAAGTGGCTCAAAGGCCTGCCAGTAAACCTCCAGGGGCAGAAAAGTATAACACGGGCATATATATCCCTTAGACCATGAAAAGGTTCAGAAAACATGTTTTCATTTTATTTATTTTCGGATAATGGACTATGTAGAGTGTTAGTCGCAGGTAGTCCTGGGCTAGAATGCAGCTCTCCTATTCTTCGCTTTTGACTCGATGGCAATGGGTTTGGTTTTGGTTTTTATACATTATTTATATATTTATACAATTTATATATATTTATATAAACACTTGCTATGATATAAAATTAATACATAATTAAAGCAATATTCAAAGAAAATAAGGAATTAATAGACAATCCGCCCCCCCCCCCGCCACTAATACTTACCAGAGCTCTGGTGACGTAGTGGTTAAGAGCTTGGCTGCTAACTAAAAGGTAAGCAGTTCAAATCCACCAGCCACTCCTTGGAAACCCTATGCGGCAGCTCTACTCTGTCCTACAGGGTTGCTAAGAGTTGGACGCAACTCAACAGCACCAAACAACAATAACAAATACTTACCAACTACCAGTTTCAGCTTATTATTACCTTCTTTTTCCTCTCAAGACTCTCTACCCCTTCTCTGCGAGCTTTAAGTAGAATTAGCTCACTCTTTTTTTTTTTTTATATCTCTAACTGGGTTTTTTAACTGGGAGTCCCTGGGTGGTACCAATGGTTCAGGTATTTGGCTGCTACCCAAAAGGTTGGAGGTTTGAGGTGACCCAGAGGTGCCTAAGAGGAAAAGCCTAGTGATCTACTTCCTAAAAATCAGCCATTGAAAATCTATAGAGCACAGTTCTAATTTGACACAGAAGGGGTTGCCACAAATAAGAACAGACTCAACAGCAACTGGGAACCAGTTTATATAACTAACTTAATTAGACTTTGCTATAGGCCTCGTGTCACAATGGTTAAGCACTTGGCTGCTAACTGAAAGGTCAGCAGTTCGAACCCAACAGCTGCTCTGTGGAAGTAAGATGTGGCAATCTGCTCCCTTAATACAGCATGGGAAACCCTATGGGGCAGCTTTACTCTGTTCTGTGGAGTTGCTGTAAGTTGGAATCTACCCTATGGCAATAAGTTTAGATTGCACACAACTTTGGAAACAGCTTTTCTTTTCTTTTTTTTTTTTTGCTAAAAGCCCTTATTGGCACATTCTTCATCTTCTTCAATGAAGAACTTTTCTGGAACCTCTGACTCCACACAGAATAGGATATATAGCGTCCAAATCCAGGGAGTAAGAGTAAGCAAGGTAAAATGGAGAAAGATGAGTTGGACTCTTTGTTAGCTAAAATTTGCTAAGTCTTTTTAGACTACAACTGCTTGAAACAAACAGAAACCAGTAAGTTTTTTTTTTTTTTTTAAAGAAATGAAAACATTAAAAAGATTTGAAAATGGAGACCACACTTGATTTTCGTATTGCCCAGGCCTTTAATCCAGTATGATACTTTCCCTATTTTTAATGTAAGTAGCTGAGGAAACAGATAAATCCTGGGTTAGTCTAGAAAAGAGGCTCACACAACCATTAGGAACTTTAGTTCAAATTAAATATTTTCTCCTTATTTATTTCAAGTTCAAATAAATATATATAGGCTGAAAAATTATTTCAAAAATGTATTTCTGAAATCACAGTCACATAAAATTATGGAATATGTAACAGAAAAGAAACATTTATAACCAACTAGAGAACCACAAAGTAATGAATTTGAAGAAATAATTGCAACCTAATACTTGATAGACACCAGATGACATAAACATGTGTGCTTTCCAGGGCTTTTTTTGGGGGGGGTTACTTTTAAAAAATATTTTTTTAACATCCATATCTATATTAAACTGAATCAACTGGAATTTTAAACAAATAGCCATCTATATATTAAAACAAAAAAAAATCAGCAAACTATAAAAACCAAGTTATTTGTAATATTAAACTGATTTTTTTTTTTTATAAAATACGAGTTGGCTCTAATTTCTCAATATGTTTATTAAGTTATTTTTAAACTAATTAAATTACAGAAATATTATTTTACTCTAATTTCATTGTCCTTGGTAATCATGTTTTCCGGTTTGAAATTCTTAACTATGCCTTAGGATGTCAAGAGCATTCTGTTGTTCATTTTCCGTGTAAAAGTAATGTAATTTATACAGAATATCGTTCAGGTCATTTATCTAACATTGTCCGGGTTCTCTGACGCTCAGTTCTGCGCCTTCATCTCCTCTCTATCTGATTTCTCTGCTTTGCTAATCTCATAAGGTTCCACTTTAATTCCTTCTTTATCCTAACCATTCCCAAATTTAGATCCTTAGCCCAGATCTTTCTTTGAACTCAAGTGCACATATGTAATTGCTTACTTGAAATGATTTTTTGAATATCTTGCAGATAACTTCAACCTAATATGGCCATAATGGCACACTCAATTTTTTCTGTCAAAAATCTTTCCATTTCCAGCCTTCCTCCTCTCAGCGAACGGTATCACCTTTGATGACA
Organism: Loxodonta africana; assembly: GCF_030014295.1. Lineage (NCBI taxonomy): Eukaryota > Metazoa > Chordata > Mammalia > Proboscidea > Elephantidae > Loxodonta > Loxodonta africana. Next base: position 35,869,336 of record NC_087361.1, read on the forward strand.
GTTACTCAAGCCAAAACATGAGAGTCATCCTGGGTTTCTCCCTTTTTTTCCCTGCCACCTGATCACTTCTAGCTCAAATTTATGTACGATGCACACGAATTCCACCTACAAAAATATTTCTTGACTCTGTCCTTTTTCACTGCTAGTGCCACTTACCCTACATTTGGAACACAGAAGCTAAACTGGCTTTCCATCTTCACACGTGACATCTCCCCACTCCCTCCCACGTCAGTCCTCCCACCCCACACTGAAGCAAATACATTCTTTCAATGTCAAACAGGTCAGTTAACCCATAGCTAGATGGCTTCTGATTGTGCCTCAATGAAAATTCAATCTCTTTTTCATGGACTGTTATACTTAGCTGCCATCAAGTCATCCCCCAACTCATGGTGACCTGTGCACAACAGGGTCCTATCACTGTGATCCACAGGATTTTCATTGGCTGACTTTTCATAAGTAGATTTCCAGGCCTTTCTTTCTAGTCTGTTTTAATCTGGAAGCTCTGCTGAAACCTGTTCAGTATCATAGCAATATATAGGCCTCCCCTGACAGATGAGTAGGGAGCCCTGGTGGCACAGTGGTTAAACTCTCGGCTGTCCACTGAAAGGCCAGCGGTTTGAACCCACCACTCACTCCATAGGAGAAAGATGTGGCAATTGGCTTCCATAAAGACTACAGTCTTAGAAACCCTACAGGGCAGTTGTACTCTGTCCTACAGGGTTGCTATGAGTCCATCCAAATCAACTTGACGGCAACGGGTTTGGTTTGTGACAGACGAGTGGTAGCTGTACTTGAGATGCACTGGCTGGGAATGGAACCCAGGTCTCCTACATGGAAGGTGAGAATTCTACCACTGAACCACCAGTGCCCTCTTTCCACAGACTACCAACCCCTCAGTAGTCTAACCTGTGTCTCTTTAACCTCTTCTTGCCCAACTTGTTATCAAACTCACTCCCTTCCAGTCACACTGGCTTTCTTTCTCTCACTCAAACCTCCACACTCCTGTCTGCTCCGGGGTCTTTTCACAAGCTGTTTTCTCTCTCAGAGAGCTCCTCCATCCCTCTCAAATGGCTAGTTCCTTTCTGTCCTTTAGGTCCCTGTTTAAATGTTTACTCTAGAAAAAAGCCTCCTCTGACTGCGTGACTCATGACAGGGTTGTAAGCCAAACTCAGTGAAACACTGACTGACGGTGGGCAAGTTCAAAAACTTCTCTGAGACTCCCTTTCTGCACCTGTAAAATGAGGATAATAGTATATACTTCACAAGGTCGGTGAGAGGATTTAAGTGGTTGGTAAAGTACAAAGTGTTTAGAATCTAGTAACTGCTCTCTGGTAAGCGCCCACTAATTATTATTATAACCTGCCTCTTTTCTCCTTCCTGATCTTTCATCAACCTATTTGATGCTTTTTCAAATAGTTTTCCTCAAATGGACTCACCCAACAAGACTCGATAGCTTATAGTGCGGAGTTCTGTAATCTCTCCTCCCCATTCCTATCCAGCATCAGAATATCTTTTGTTGAGATTTTAGGCTACTTGTATTTTCTGATATAATTAGGCTAATTATATTTTCAAGCTATCACTTGAAATATTTTAGACAAAAACACTATTCCAGACCAGTTGCCTTAGACTAGATTCTGACTCCTGACGACCCTATGTGTGTCAGGGTAGAACTATGCCCATTAAGGTTTTCAATGGCTCATTTTTCAGTAGATTGCCATGCCCTTCTTCCTAGATAATAATATTTAAAATATAAAACCTATTACACTAAGTGGTGACCATATTTTTTTAATGAATGATATCTGACAGCCTTATTTTGAACATTTTTTTCAGGTTTTGAATTAAAAACTAAAGGTATTACAAAAACACACACACACAAAAAAAATCTATATAACCCAAAAGATTAAAAGTATTTTATTCAGGAAGATGGGAAGTGGAAGGCAGCAGGAACTCAACCTGCCTGTTCATGTCAAGTATATTAGTTTTTGGCATTAACTTCAATGCCCTTACATGTATCAACATCCATATTGCTGATAAAACTGTGATAAAAGCAATGTCAGGAATTAAGAAAAAAAAGATAAATTTTAAGTTTTTAGCTTAAGAAGGAAAGAATGATAAAGGTAATAAATAGATAAATCTACTACATTAAAAAAAATTCTTATCTAGATGTATCTAAGACAATTCCATAACTAAAATGAAAATACAAAGAAAGTAAGTTTCTAAGATATTCAGATAGTTCTTCAACTGTCAGAGGTAGGGATCATACATTACATGGAAAATAGTTAATTTTCAAATATTTTGGCGGATACTGGAAGTATCAACGACAGTTTCTTATAAAATCTGTTTATATAGGTTTTTAAAATGTAAAGAATGTTAAGTTTTAGATGTCAGAGCAAAGCTCAATTTCTTTGTGAACTAAAGATTTCTAATCATCTTTCACTGCACAGTGTTTAGCTTTAATTACCTTAGAAAACACACCAACCGCACACGGCAATAATTTTATACTTATGTTGACAAGAGCTTAACTATACTCAGAGCACCACAGAATCCATCATCTCTAATCCCAGTGGCTCTGGAAAAACAACACGAAAGAAACCTCAGCTTAATTTAAATCTGTAATAAACCAAAGAAGGAATAAAGATAACTATGCCCACATTCCACATTAGTACACATTCTGACAATTCTTAGAAAATAATTACCACAACTCTCTGTCCTGGAACTGCTAATTTTGCAAGGCACAGGCTAGGATTAAATAAAAGGACAAAAAGAATTCTATCACATTGTACCTAAACGCTCTTATTATACCTAAGGCTGCAAAGTCTAACTGCATTTCAGTGCCTCCTACCCCACCAAGTGGACTAACAGTGTTATTTTTTTTAAGTAGCTTTTAAAATAAAGTATTCAAATTACAGACTGAAAAAGCAGAGGAAGTTTCTAGAGGAGGAAAAAAGCTGTGTTTAAGTTTGTGGATTTTAGAAAGGTTAACACGCCCTGCTCGACCACACCACAAGACAACACTCCAATTGTTGTCAGCTGTCAATTTCCAGAGAGCCAGGAGACCATTAGAAAAACGGCACCGATAACCATAAACATCACATCCTTCCAACCACAACCTGAACACAGCATCTGGAAAGTCGATTTATTAAAAGAATCAGACAGCATGCCACAGGAAAAGTTTCATGGCAAGCAGCACCCCCTCGAAAGCTGCCTGGGCAGAGATGCTGACTGTTCCTTGAACATGCCACTTTGTAGCATGGGTGCGGGGCTTAAATGAGACCCTACCTACTGCCGGTCTCCCCCTGGCCAGGTGAGTCCACTTGGGTGGGCTGTAAATTTGTGCTGTGTGCCCCCCAGGGGCACCATAGCTGAGAAGGCTCCGAACACTTCTCTCGCAGCTATTTTATACCCTCAGCCTAAGTGACTAATTGTATCTTTTTAACCCTGTTAACTTCCTACTGCATCAAGCCCCTCTGATTTCCTGAATTGGGGGGAACTGGTTAGCCCAGAATTGTATCTTTTTAATACTACTAATAAACATCAGGCCTCAGTGGGGGTGGTGGCTTGTTTTGAGGCCTAAAGATGTCAGCAGGGAGAGGAACAGAAAAAGCTATTTCTCCTTGATCGCCTGGCTTGTCCAAAGAGACAAGGAACATAAAGCATTCTCATATGCAGTTTGAAATTTATCTATCTACACAGACACACTGAAAAACACACAACTTTCTGTGCAGCTCACAGCTTTAGTATATGTAACAGTCCAGCGTAACTTAAATTAGATATTTTAAAAAGAAGAGTTGATTAGAAACAAGATACAGGAATTAATGTACATATACCAAATGATACCCATTGCTGTCAAATCCGACTCATCATGATCCTAAAGGACAGAGCAGAATTGTTCTATAGGGTTTCCAAGGAGCAGCTGGTGAATTTGAACTATCAACCTTTGGGCTAGTGGCCGAACTCTTTACTATGCCACCAAGGCTCCCACTGTAAGCATAACCCGCTACCGTCGAGTCGATTCCGACTCATAGCGACCCTATAGGACACAGTAGAATTGCCCCATAGAGTTTCCAAGGCGAGCCTGGCGGATTTGAACTGCTGATCTCTTGGTTAGCAGCCGTAGCACTTAACCACTACGCCACCAGCATTTCCAATGTAAGAATAAAAAAAAATAGGATGTTATAAAACAAAAGTAAAGCAACCAGTGAAATGTTAACAAGGTTTTATCTGCCACAGATAATTTGAGATGTTTTCTTCTTAACAGAAAAATTGAATTGATCAACATTTCATAGAAACAAAAAAGATTCAAATAATTCAGAAACGAGAATACCATTTAAGAAAACAAAGAGAAAGTATCATATGGAAGAAAAAACAGAAGTTTCAGAGTGAAAAAGACTTCTGTTCAAGTTGTGAATCACCGTTTATGACAACCCTGGTGACCATGAGCCAAACTTGTCCAATCTGCCAAATGAAGTTAACTAGACTTAAGGAGCAGAGGCGTTGTGATAAATTCTATAAGATGTGTAGCAACAACAATTACCATAATGGTAATAAAAGTAAATAACAATAGGGCTTATCCTGTACCAGGTACTGTTTTAAGGACATTCATGTATTATTCCACTAAAAACTAATGTAAATGGTCCCATTTAATACTTATTATTGTCCCCATGAGAAACTCTGGTAGCATAGTGGCTAAGAGCTACAGCTGCTAACCAAAACGACGGCATTTTGAATCCCCCAGGAGCTCCTTGGAAACCCTATGCAGCAGTTCTGCTCTGCCCTATAGGGTCACTGTGAGTTCTACTCTGTCTTGTAGGATCACTATAGGGTCACTACGAGTCGACTGAAGTGCAAAGTGTTTACTTTCAGTTTTGGATTGTCCCCATATTGGAGCCCTGCTGGCCTAGTGGTTAAGTGCTAGGCTGCTAACCAAAAGGTTGGCAGTTCAAATTCACCAGGCACTCCTTGGAAACCCAATGGGGCAGTTCTACTCTGCCCTACAGGGTCACTATGAGTCCGAATAGACTTGATTGGAATGGGTTTGATTTTGTTTTTACACTGTCTCCATCTTAAAATAAGGAAACCCAGGCACTGAGAAACTGAGCATGGTGCCTAATTCACACCTATAGAAAAGGCTAGACAAGAGTCCCAGCCCAAGTTATCTGTTTCCAGAGTCCACTCTTTTAAGCACTGCACTGATAACATTCAGTAAGTGTCACAATATCTATCTGATCATACATATATACATAAAATATTTTTTAGAGAAAGAGTAATCTTAAAAGCAAAGGCAAAATACCAGGGATCTAGTAAATAAAAGTGTTTTAACTGAAAAGATTAGTGACTTTGATTTCACAAGGAGTTTGTCTAGTGTTAGTATAATGCTACCAAAGAAATGAAAAAAAAAAAAAAAATTGTCATCAATATGTCTCCACAATGCCCCTAACTGCCAAGCCCCTATCCTGTAAAAAATAATCAAAGGTCCCTTACACCAATTCTGATAAGGCATCCAGAAGAAAACAGACCAGCTATCTGCCATTTGTCAAGACTTTAAAAAAAAAAAATACCTACAGATTTAAAATATGATTTCTTCCTCTATGAAAATACATTGTGTAGGTTAGTCATGAAAGGTCATGAACAAACGATAGTTACAGGCAAGTCAGCAGAGACAATCTTAGGAATGCTGTAGAAGCCAGCAGTCACATGTCATTATTATTAAGTTTAGGATATGTTTTAGTGTAGTTTATGATTGCATTATCACAAAATCATTCCACAGAATTCAAGTTTACATATAGTTTAAAGTGAAAATAATTATTTTTTCTTTCTTATTACAAAAGTACTATGAATAGTAGGTTAAAGATCTTGACCTCTGACTATTGCTATATAAAGGAATGGTGGATCTTCTAGAGCTTCTCGTTCTCGGCCATGGGCATAGTAAAACTCTGCTCTAACTAAGACTTCTGGGGGTAATCTGAAGACATTTGAACTTGTTTTCTGCCAAAAATAGAGTCCTAAATTTTAAAGTCATGATGCTTGAGAAATGTAATTTCAGAGTTTTAATTGTTTTCTGCATCATTATAGTTGGTGGTTTCAGTTCACTTTGGATGGGACTAGAGCTTTTCTGTTTGGAATGAGTAGGTGAAGAACTGCTGACCTATTCTGGAAAGAACTCTATGGAGCTAAACTGCTGAGTCAAACAATGCAAAACCTTGTTGGCGTCTTTGAGGATACAGTTGTTTCTCTGTAGATTTACCTTAGACCAACGGACTCAATTCTGGCTACAACTTAGAATCATCTGTGGAGCTTAAAGAAATATCTTTTCCCTGGACCCCTCTCTAGAACATTTAATTCGTTTAGGTAGGGTAGACCAGAGATTTTTTTTTAAAAGCTCCCCAAGTGATTGTCTTGTGCAGCTGGTTAGAGAATCCCTGCCTTAAACTGAATATAAGCTTCTTCTTTTCCTCCTCCTCCTCCATTTCCTCAACCAGCTTCTCCCCTTTTTCCTTTTCCTTCTTCTCCTACTCTTTGCTTTTCTTCTTCCTCGGAAACCAAGAGAATATTAGGGGTCTAGATTTCCCCAGGTTCACTGTTTCGGCACACAGTCAATGACATTCACATTATATCACCATATCCTATGAATCACTGGAGAGATAACCCATTGAGGAAAAAAATCTAGTAACGCTAGGAGTAATTGTATAAAGTGCCAGTGTTAAACTTCTCTTTTCTGTATCATAGTTCCTTTGTGCTTTTTCAGGGCATTATAGTTCTACGAAACGCTACAGCAAAGTTAATCTACATTGTGGTGAGGTCAGAAAGGGGCTCTGTCTACTCTCATGCAGAGTGGTACAGGGTAAAGGGCACCAGCCCAGAGAAGAAAGCCTGGGTTGTGAGAAAGTGGCCCAAAAGAAGTTTGAAGCAAATTGGGGCTAAAGAGTGTCTAAGGTGGAAAAAGACCACCAAAATGAATTTTAGCACTATGCTAGTATTCTTCAGATTTTCAAAAATACTTGGCAAACTGAACACTGGCTGTATGGAATGAGAACGCAGGCTACTGCTACTTCGGTGTTAAAAGAGAAGGGTAATAACTAAGGTTGAAAGCTGAGGAGCTTGGGATACCTAGGTTGCTTTGGTTCATTTTAGAGAGAGAAAGAAACAAAAAAAACCCTGCAATACACCTCTTAGACATAGACTTTGTTAACACCTTGTTTTTTATAATACAAAAATCAATTACAATATATATCTTTGATTTCTAAATTGCCTTTCTTTCAATTTTAATAACATAGTATATGTTACAAAAATGTTAATGTGTAAATAAATTTACTATATCCTTTTAGTGGCAAGCAAACATTTTACATAATTAATTTTGAAGCAAATAAAAACAACCCGTAGCACATTTTCAAGTCTTAAGTCAACGGACTTAGGACTCCCGCAACCAGCCTTGTGGAAAATTGTCTCCAGTAATGCAGAAACAAGCATGAATTTAAATACCCCCAAGATTTTTGTGATTTTTGAATATTAAGAAAAGAAATACTCCAGAGGTGTTTAAATTTCAAGATATTCACGGAAGAAAAAGAGGTCTTTTTGTACCTGAAGCAAGATTTTATCTTTTAAAGACCCTTATTCTCAGCATTTGTATAGAGTGTGGTCTAAATGAACCTAGGGCGCCAGCTTCAGGGGAAGGCTTTCTCCTTCTCTGCATCAGCTATGGGGGAAGGTCCTTGTCATCAATCTTCCCCTGGTCTAGGAGCTTCTCAGATGCAGAGATCCTGAGTCCAAAGGATGTACTTTGCTCCTGGCTCTTGTTTCTTGGTGGTATGAGGTCCCCCATGTCTCTCTGCTCACTTCTCTCTTTTATATCTCAAAAGAGATTGGCTTAAGGCACACAACCTAATCTTGTAGATTGAGTCCTGCCTCATTAACATAACTGTCACTAATCCCACCTCATCAACATCACAGAGATTTACAACACACAGGAAAATCACATCAGATGACAAAATGATGGACAATCACACAATACTGGGAATCATGGCCTAGCCAAGCTGACAGACAACTTGGGGGATAATAATTCAATCCATGATGCTTTCCTTTTGAAAACTACCCCAAACAACAAAGAACCCAAGAAAGAAACTAAGAGTTTTCTGCTTTTATGAAAAAAAGTAGGTGGGGATGGAAGACAGAGGGTGAGTCATGAACAACTTCACATGAAGGAGGAAGGTCAGATTTCAGGGTCTATAGGAGAGAGAAAGAATATTCCTGAGAAGCAAGCTGGTTTTCCCAGGAGATCTTAACAATTCTCAAGAACTGAAGGCACCAAGCAAAGACAAGAGTGGAGATTAAAAATAGGGATGATCTGAAAATACTTTTAAAAAGTAGTTAGAACCCCAGGTACTCAATCTCTCCCTTTTCCAGTATCATAGGAGATTTGCAGTTTACTCTCTGCCAAAGCTGCATCAGAGAGTCTATGGACACAAAACATGGGCACAGAGTAGTGGGGTGCTCAACTGCAAACAGTGAATTAATCGAAAGACTTCAGATTATTCCTGCCACCATTTTTCCAGGGAAAACTCACTCCTCCTCCAGTCTTTCTCATCCCTTGCAAAAAATGGTACTGCCATTCACCCCAGGGTTCAGGCTGAAAAACTGAAAACCTGTGCACATTGCTCTTTTTCCTATACCCCATATCTAATCCATTGCTGCTGTTAGGCGCCGTTGAGTTAATTTCAACTCATAGCAACCCCATATGACAAAGTAGAACTGCCCCATAGGGCTGTCTAGGCTGTAATCTTTACAGGGGAAGATTGCCAGGTCTTTCTCCTGTGGAGCTGCTGAGTGGGTTTTGAACTGCCAAATTTCAGTTAGCAGCAGAGCTTTTAACCACTGCACCAACAGAGCTAATACATTAGCAAATCCAAAAGATTCTACTTTGAAAACAAATCATAATTCAAATTTTACCTCCCCATCTCCATTGCTGACAACTTAATCCAAGTCATCCGACTAGGTTCAGCAAAAATGTAATTCACTTAAAGGACCTAGCATAGTTCACATAATGGCAGAAAACTTTAAAAACCAGGCTTCAGCGAGGAGAAGAATGGGATAGCTCTGGGAACTAGGAAACCAGCGCTTACAAAAAAGCTCGACAGGGTACCAACACCAGTTGAAGATATGGTGTCACCTTGCTGTCTTAACTCTCCACTGGGCGAGAGTGACTGGCCTAACTTGAATTCCTCTCTTCCCTCAGAAGGCAATGAACATGGATTGACAGGCCTGTAGTAGTCGCATCTAAGAGAAAAGAGGTCCATTCCAAGGAAAGAGAAGAGAATCCTGGGAAGCCAAAAGCAACATATATCAGATTCACTGTCTTAATAAGTTTATGGAGTTTCAATTGCTTTTGTTTCTTGGAAGAAATTATCAAGGACAGAGTAATTTTAAAATTACAAGAGAGCAACTCCTGAGAATAAATGTCCGGAATTTTCAGATTTATGCTTTGAAATCATAAAGTTGATTTCCTGAGAAGCGTGGTGTGAGGCCTGCTGTTCAAACGACAATGTAAATGTTAAAAACATGTTCGAGGGAAATAAATAGCTTTTCAAGTCAGTGGGTATAGTGGCTAAAGATTTCATATCAAATAAGAGGTGAATTTCAGTTTGGGTTTTGTATTTCACAGAGGAAGATGCAAACACTGTTTTCTGAGTACCCGTAGTACCTACTACACCTACTCCTCACTTATCAACTACCTCTTTATCCAACATTTCGCATTTACGACAATAATAAAAAATCTATTATCCAACTATTTTGCACATTAACGAAGGGCACTTGGCAGTAATGAATACTGAGGTGATGGCAAGACTAATACTGACGGTGATTGTTAAGGTTGTATGTCAACGTGGCTGTGCAATGACACTTAATGGTTTGGCAGTTACATAATGATGCAATTTGGCAGTTATGCAATGATGTAACTTGGCAGTTATGTAATGACATAGTCATCTTCCATTGTGTGATCTGATGTGATAATCCTCTATTTTTGCATAATGCTGATTTCCTGTAACAACCTGGTCTTTGGAACCTAACCATGTCAATAAGTGGGTGTATTAGATATCCTCGATGGTGTGGGAGGCAAAAAAAAAAAAAAAAAAAGCTTTAAATGAGTAATGAATACAAGCCAATATAACATCTTCCACTTATTTTTCCAGAAAATCTGTAGTCTAATAATGTCATATATGTTGTACTAGATCGTCAACTACATGCTTCCATTAATTATCCTTTTTCTACCTATTTGAAAAAAAAAAATGTATGTTATTAGGTTATCCATTTAATGCCTTTGGCATTACTTTTACAGTACTGTTACTTAACTTTTCATTTATTTGTGCCTAATTGCCCATTAAGCACAGAGTGTAGTCTAAGGGCAAGAAAAACCAAAAAAAAAAAAAAAAAAACCAAACTCACTGCCATCAAGTTGATGCCAACTCATCATGACCCCACAGGATAGAGCAGAACATCCCCACAGGGTTTCCAAGGCTATAAATCTTCATGAAAGCAGACTGCCACATCTTCCTCCTGCAGAGGGGCTGGTGGGTTCAAACTGCTGACCTTCTGGTTAGCAACTGGGTACTTTAACCACTGCACCACCAGGGCTCCAAAGATAAGAAAGAAGTATTATATTTTCTGTGACTTACTCATAGCATCTAGAATAGAGCCTGAAGATGATTTAAAATAAAGGGTAATCAGCTACCATCAAGTTGACTTCAATTCCTGGTGACCCCATGTGTGCCAGAGTAGAACTGCGAGCCATCGAGTTTTCAATGGCTGATTTTTTGAAAGTTAGATCACCAGGCCTTTCTTCTGAGGCATGTTTTGATGGACTTGAACCTTCAACTTTTTGGTTAGCACCTGAGCACATTAACCTTTTGTGTCACCAAGGAACTGGCCCCTCCAAAAAAAGTTAGTTCATATGAAATCAATAATTCAGTTTGGGGATTTTGTAACTCAAACGTATAAAATGAACAATTATTTAACAAAAACAACATAAGCATCTCTGGAGACTGAATACAACCATTTTAGAATGAAATTAATTTATAAGTTTAAAACAGCCATTTTTTCTAAATATTATAAATATATGTCTTCTTTACAGTGAAATGCATTTATTCATTTCAACACCATGGAAGGCAGACTTTATACACTGGTGAGCAAGACAGAAATCGTCACCCCTTCATGCCCCTTACAGCATCTAATATATCAATATGAATTAGGGATGCAGATTTGCCCAGTGAGTAGAAAGCCTAGTATGTGGAGCCAGACAGCTTTAGGTTTAAATCCCTGTTTTAACACTTGCTGATTGACTCTTATATAGTATATTAAATATAGGTGACATTTCTGGCAGCAGTACAGGTGCTATTTGATCCCTCATTCTTCACAAACTCATAGGATGAAGTAGGCCAAATAATTTGACCTTTTTGTGGCAAAACTAGCCCAGAAACACAACTGAAAGAAAATGCAATAAAAAAAAAGCTGCTACAAGAATCATGTGGATCTTTCCTAAGTAAAATCCTTAAAAACATAGAAATATGCCATTTATGAAGGCTAAAATACATAGAACACTTAAATGAAAACATTAATTAAAGCTAACTTGCATGCAAGTTTTATGAGGAAGGAATTTATAACCATTTGCTAAGTTCTATGCATCTTAAAATTATACGAGATGTTTTGCATAAATGCAAACAAATGGTACTTATTGAATGAGTATAAAAATTACAAAATACACAGCTTCAGCAGTCTTATCTCATACAGAACACCGAATTTATTACATTCAACCTTAGTTATATTAATAGCAATTAGGTATGCATTATCAAAGGAAAAATGATTGCAAGAAGTCCATTTTTAAAGATTATTTTTACATATTGAATAGCGAGAAAGCAAGTCTCCTTTAATTAAATGCTCTATTTCAAATTAAGAGCTACAAGATATAATAATAAAAATGTATATTGAGAAGAAAACTTTAGAGGCTAATGTATTAATAGTAAAAAAAAATTAATTAAATTAATAAATACTGCTAACAGCAATAGTAATGGAAATTCAGCCCTTAACAGTGGTGGTTATAGCATTCAGCATGCATGACATTGCTCTTAAATGTGTCCCAAGGAGAACTATGTCACCTGCTGATGGAGGTCCAGCAATTTACTAAAACTAAGGAATGTGCAAAATTTGACTTCCATATCTTTTTATTGCTTCTTTTATAAAGTGTGAGGAGGAGGAAATGAACCTGGAGATGGTAGGGCAACAGTGGGACAAGCCTAGCCATATCTGCCCCCAACAGGGCCTTTAAACTGAGTTTCTCCATGCACATATCCTTTACCTTCCCATTCCCTCTGCCTCAGAACCCAGGCCACCCCAAGGGCTTCCTGCTGTGTGATTTAGTCTGGCAGTTTTTTGCTAAAGTGGAAGTTATTTCGCAAAGTTAAAGGGAGCAAATGTGTTCTATTTTTACCATTTTATGAAAATTTTTGGCATATAAAAAATTTCATAGAGGCATTTGAATAGGAGCCATGTTATGAGAGGTATTCTACTTTCTACTGCCTTCTCTTTTAATGTTTTTACCCCCATTTCTTAGCAGTTTTGATAGAGCCAAGTGGAATTCCCTTTAGACACAGAAATGACAATAATATGGAATAAAAAGATAGTGTTACTATCGGAGATCATATGATAGAATTTTGCAACACCAACAACTTCTTCATAGCAAATACCTTTTTTCCCCAACATAAATGGTGACTATACACATGGGCCTCGCCAGATGGAATACACAGGAATCAAATTGACTACATCTGTGAAAAGAGACGATGGAAAAGCTCAATATCATCAGTCAGAACAAGGCCGAGGCCAACTGTGGAACAGACCATCAATTGCTCATATGCAAGTTCAAGGTGAAACTGAAGAAAATGAGAACAAGTCCAGGAGAGCCAGAGTACAACCTTGAGTATATCTCACCTGAATTTGGAGACCATCTAAAGAACAGATTTGATGAATTTAACACTAATGACCAAAGACCAGACGAGTTGTGGAATGACATCAAGGACATAACACATGAAGAAAGCAAGAAGTCATTAAAAAGACAGAAAAGACCAAAAGGGATGTCAGAAGAGACTCTGAAACTTGCTCTTGAAAGTTGAGCAGCTAAAGGAAAAGGAAGAAATGAGTAAGGAAAAGAACTGAACAGAAGATTTTGAGGGTGGCTCAAGAAGACAAAGTGAAGCATTAGAATATCATGTTCAAAGAGCTGGAGATAGAAAACCAAAAGGGAAGAACATGCTTGACATTTCTCAAGCTGAAAGAACTGAAGAAAAAAATCAAGCCTCGAGTTGTAATAGTGAAGGATTCTATGGGGAAAATATTAAACGACACAGGAATGATCAAACGAAGATGGAGGGAATACACAGAGTCATCATACCAAAAAGAATTGGTCGACGTCCTGCTATTTCAGGACGTAGCATATGATCAGGAACCAGTGGTATTGAAGGAAGAAGTCCAAGCTGCACTGAAGGCATTGGTGAAAAACAAGGCTCCAGGAACTGATGGAATATCAACTGAGATGTTTCAACAAATGGATGCAGTGCTGGAAGTGCTCACTCATCATTGCCAAGAAATTTGTAAGACAGCTACCTGGCCAACCGACTGAAAGAGATCCATATTTATGCCTCTTCCCAAGAAAGGTATCCAGCCAAATGTGGAAATTATCAAACAATATCATTAATGTCACACACACAAGCAAAATTTTGCTGAAGATCATTCAAAAGTGGATGCAGCAGAGTATCAAAAGGGAACTGCCAGAAATTCAGGCCGGATTTAGAAGAGGAAATGGAACCAGGGATATCATTGCTGATGTCAGATAGATCCTGGCTGAAAGCAGAGAATACCAGAAGGATGTTTGCCTGTGTTTTATTGACTATGCAAAGGCATTGGACTGTGTGGAGCTTAACAAATTATGGATAACATTGTGAAGAATGAGAATTCCAGAACACTTAATTGTGCTCATCAGGAACCTTTACATAGATCAAGAGTCAGTCCTTTGGAGAAAACAAGGGTATACTGCATGGCTTACAGTCAGGAAAGGTGTGCATCAGGGTTGCATCCTTTCGCCATACCTATTCAATCTATATTCTGAGCAAATAATCCAAGAAGCTGGACTGTATGAAGAAGAATGGGGCATCAGGATTGGAAGAAGACTCGTTAACAACCTGCATTATGCAGATGTTACAACTTTGCTTGCTGAAAGTGAAGAGGACTCGAAGCACTTACTGATGAAGATCAAAGACCACAGCCTTCAGTACAAATTATACCTCAACTTAAAGTAAACAAAAATCCTCACAAATAGACCAAAAAGCCACATCGTAATAAATGAGGAAAGGATTGAAGTTGTCAAGGATTTCATTTGACTTGGATCTACAATCAGCACCCATGGAAGCAGAAGTCAAGAAACTAAAAGACATAATGCATTGGACAAATCTACTACAAAAGACCTCTTTAAAGTGCTGAAAAGCAAAGATGTCACCTTGAAGACTAAGGTGCACCTGACCCAAGCCATGGTATTTTCAATCACATCATATGCATGCAAAAGCTGGATAATAAGGAATCTGAAGAAGAACTGACGTCTCGTCTTTGAATTGTGGTGTTGGAGAAGAATAGTGAATATACCACGGACTGCCAAAAGAATGAACAAATCTGTCTTGGAAGAAGTACAACCAGAATATCCTCAGAAGCAAAGATGGCAAGACTGCATCTTTCATACTTTGGACATGTTGTCAAGAAGGATCAGTTATGCTTGGTAAAGTACAGTGTCAAGGAAAAAAGGGGAAGACCCTCAAAGAGATGGATTGACACAGTGGCTGCAAAGATGAGCTCAAATATAACAATGATTGTGAGCATGGTGCAGGACTGGGCAGTGTTTCGTTCTTTGGTACACAGGGTCGATGAGTCGGAACCCACTGAATGGCGCCTAACAACAACAACTCATTCCTTAGGGTCAGAGGGGACTGCTTTTATATTTTTTAACATCATGATCCAAAGTACTAAATTTAGGAGCGCAACGGCTTCCTGAGAGAGGTGCTTTCCCTTTCTGCTTTTTTTTTTTCCTAAGAGAAAGGCATTACCTTTCAATTTTGCCTTCTAAAATGCCTTGCATTTTATTTCCCAGAGTAATTTTCCAGATTTCTTTCTTCTGAGCCATTACCTACCCCTAGAGAAGAAAGAAATCATCTTAAACCTGTTTTAACCCTTTATTTCTATTTTCAAACTTTGCTTTAAAGTTCTCAGAAATAGACAATATCTACTTCAAATAAACAGACAATGTAGGACTCATTGTTACTATCATTCAGTACTAACTGCTTTCTGATTTTTTTCTCTGATTTTGGAAGCCTCAAGGTAGTTACAATTTAATTTGTTTTAAAAAGTTTATAAACAAAACCATTTTTATTGTGGGATTGTTCTAAAATCTGTGTCCCTCTCTTGGAGCACTGGTGACTCAGTGGTTGAGCTCAGCTGCTAATCAAAAGGTCAGCAGTTTGAATCCACCAGCCACTTCTTGGAAGCTCTATGGGGCAGTTCTATTCTGTCTTATAAGGTTG
This sequence comes from Loxodonta africana, assembly GCF_030014295.1. Taxonomy (NCBI): domain Eukaryota; kingdom Metazoa; phylum Chordata; class Mammalia; order Proboscidea; family Elephantidae; genus Loxodonta; species Loxodonta africana. Next base: position 35,884,938 of record NC_087361.1, read on the forward strand.
CTATAAGTGGGAATGGACTGGACAGCAATTTTTTTTTTTTTTCCAGCTCTTCCTAGGAGATTTTACTTGATAAATCAAATTAATCTCCTATCAAACACTGGGTAGAAATAAAGCAGTTTTGGAGGCATAGTATGTACTAGACTGAGTCACAAAATGGTGACTTCAGGGCAAATCCAGTCACATTGTGATTTTGCTTTGGTCACATCTGTTTTGTTTTTTTCTAATTGAATGTGTTTAGTTAGAACCTACTTGAATCAACAATCGATGGTCATAGAAGCAGCAGTCAAGATATAAAAGGATGTAACGCACTGGGTGAATCTGTTGAAAAAGCTTTTTTAAAAAGCAAAGATGTCACTTTGATCACGAAGGTGTGCCTGACCCATGCTATGGTCTTTTCAATCACCTCATATGCATATGAAAGCTGAACAGTACAAAAAGAAAGACAGGAGAAGAAGTGATGAACTCGAACTGTGATGTTGGCGAAGAATATTGAACATAACGTGGATTGCCAAAAGAACCAACAAATCAGTCTTAGAAGAATTATAACCAGAATGTTCCTTAGAAGCTACGCTGTTAAGACTTCATTTTGCTTACTTTGGACACATCACCAGGAACGACCAACCACTAGAAAAAGCCACCATGTTTAGTGAAGTAGAGGGTTCAGTGAAAACGAGGGAAAATCTCATTGAGGTGGATTGACACAATAACCGAAACAATGGACTCAAACATACCAACAATTATGAAGGTAGCACAGGACTGGGCAATATTTTGTTCTGTTACACATAAGGTCCCATGAGTAAGAGCTGACTTGATGGCAACTAACAGCATTCCCCAGATTTGTGAAGTTCTCTCCCTCAGGCTCTCTTCTGCTAGGAGTTTCACATATGTATAAGCTGCTGAAGGTATTTGGCCTCTGAAGGTATTTGAGTTTGCACTTTACACTTTAAAAATACTGTTTGAATCTCAGGAAAGAGAGATTAATGTTTTGGCCTATGATGGAAATTTTCCAATTCATAAGAGCCTGAGTAGATTAATGACGATTACTCTTTTAAATGGAAATGAAAAGCTATTGGGGATTACCACAGTTTTTACATCAGACAAAATCCATGAATAAAAATTTTGCATTTTTTTCAGACTTGCAGTTTTTTATTCAGTCATATATAAAAACCTATTTTATCTAATCATGTTATAAAATATTTATTTTAACTATAAAAACCTGTTGTCGAGTCGATTCCAACTCATAGTGACCCTATAGGACAGAGTAGAGCTGCCCCATAGGGCTGCCAGGAGCGCCTGGTAGATTCCAACTGCCAGCCTTTTTTGGTTCGCAGCCATTGCTCTTAACCACTGTGCCACCAGGGCTCCTATTTTAATTATAATCATTTTTATTTCATCTCATGAAATGTTTCATTTTTTCTATTTTTCATTGTAAGTGATTAAAAATCATTTTAGATATCAAAGAATGAGCAGGAGTGCATAGTTTAAAAAACTGTTTAGAGGATATATGAGCAAAACAGACCAGTGCACAAGATGACCTTAAAATAATAATGAAAATTAATAATATTAAGTAAACATTTGCAAAAATTGCTTATCATTCATGCCTGATTACCCTAAAACACAACAATCATTACATGTTCAATTAAAAATGTATCTAATTAATTTTGTTTCGTCTGATTTGTATATTAACCTGCTCAGTTTAATTTTAGTTTCAACTCTGTGACTTAAATAACATGGGGGTCTTTTTACCACTACTGCTTATGGAATGAGTAACGGAACAGGAGGGCGCAGCTACAGAGGCCAACGAAAAGCCCAAACCTCCTCCAGGTTACTAAGCACACATGATTCGATTTGGATTTAGCTTTCAACAATTGTTTTCACAGTGAAAGAAAAAAAAAAAAATTGGCAATTGTCTTTGGGAATATTATTTATATGACATGTTTAATTATTTCAGTTGAGTTGTATTCTAAGTATATTGGCAACTTGTCAACAATTCTTAGGGTCTCCACAGCCATCTGTCAATAACTAATCCGGAAGTCATTTTCAGTTAGAGCCGTCCTCCTCATATGACTCTGAAATGTCACTGTCTTCACCTGTAACTGCACCTCTGGGATATTTCATGCTACAAGAAACATAGTTTTCAACACCTTTGTCAGTCTCTCAATAAAAGTGTGTTACTCTAATAAACACCCGTATGAATGTGTGCACTGTCCAACTTACGCAAATAAATGTGTCATTTTCTCAGTTAAATGCATTCTGAAATGTTATATATGTCATGTCCATAAAATAGAAATATTATCAGACAGCAAATCCATAAACTATTGATGAAATTCTGTCATGGCTGAGGATAAAGGTTTTCTAAATCATTATTAGTTGTTTTTTGAACACATCAACAAGATTCAAAAATAAACAGAATCGATATCAGAATTAATTTTAAGAAAAGTGTGCTTCTGTGCTGATAATAAATAAGAAACGAAATGGTCTGATTAAATTTTTTCAGGGAAAAAAATCATTGAAATAAGTGGAGGAGCCAGATTGACTTTGATGGGGGAAGAAACCGAAATAATCAGTTTCACCGGCTTGTTCATTTTTCAATTAACTGTTTGAACACTGGAAAATACAGGATCAAAATTAATTAATAATATTACATTGTTGCTACTTTCATTTGATCCAAACTTAGGACATCATACTACATATTAGAAACTTTTGCTCAGATGAACCAAGTTCAACTAATGTTTTTATTGCGCAATATAAATTTAATGTAAGCCTCTTTTGTGTTACTTTAATAATACCTTGCAAGTTATACTTGAAATAATTACCATCAGGAGGACATTTTGACATCTCCTAAAATGATAAAATAACTGCCTGATTAAAATTTGTTCATCATTAAGAACTTCGGCTCAGGGTCTAATTAAAGAAAACATGAAGTATATCTAGCTCTTACATACTAACCTCCAGATAGTTTCAAATTATACTGATATTATAGACTGAAAATCTTAATAGGTATTCGTTTTTCTGGCAGTTTGGAAAATGTCTATAGTAGCGTATTTACAGCAGTAGAAAAGGAAAACAAAATAGATAATTTACTCATGTCAAGGAAAAATTTATATATGTGTGTGTGTACTATATATATATTTATATATATAGTTGGTGTGTGCTATCAAGTCAATTCCAATTCATAGTGACCCTGTATGACAACAAAATTGCCCCACAAGGTTGTGTAAGCTGCAATCTCTACAAGAGCAGATTGCCTGGTCTTTTGTGGAGCCACTGGTAGGTTCTAACCACAGACCTTTTGGTTGGCACTTAACTATTGCCCTGTCAGGGCTCTCTGTGTAGGCGTATGTATGTTTACATATATATAAACCCAAACCAAAACCAGACCCATTGCCATGGGTCCATTCCAACTCAGAGCCACCCTGTAGGACAGAGTAGAACTGCCCCATATGGTTTCCAAGGAGCAGCTGCTGGATTTGAACTGCAGACCTTTCGGTTAGCATACAAACACCTGTATAATTAGAGAGAGAGAGAGTTGGATTGTAAAATATATGTTGTTGTTATTAGGTGCTGTCCAGTCAGTTCCAACTCACAGTGATCCTAAGTACAATAAAACCAAACACTGCCCAGTCCTGTGCCATCCTCACAATTGTTGTTATCCTTGAGCCCACTGTTGCAGCCACTGTGTCAATCTATCTTGTTGAAGGTCTTTGGCTTTTTGCTGATCCTCTACCTTACCAAGCATGATGTCATTCTTCAGGGACTGGTCCCCCCTGATAATATGTCCAAAGTATGTGAGACGAAGTCTGGCTATCCTCACTTCTAAGGAGCATTCTGGCTGTACTTCTTCCAGGAAGACAGACTTGTTTGTTCTTCTGGCAGTTCATGGTATAGTCAATATTCTTTACCAACACCATAATTCAAAGGCATCAATTCTTTTTCAGTATTCCTTATTCATTCCAGCTTTCACATACATATGAGGCGAATGAAAATACCATGGCTTGGGTCAAGCACACTTTAGTCCTCAAAATGACATCTTTGTTTTTAATACTTTAAAGAGGTTTTTTTGAAACAGGTTTGCCCCATGTAATAATATATCATTTGATTTCTTGACTGCTGCTTTCATGGGCGTTGACTGTGGATCCAAGTAAAATCAAATCCTTGACAATGTCAATATTTTTTCTCTGTTTATCATGGATGGTGCTTACTGGTCCAATTATATAATATACAAATTATATATATATTTATATATATATATCTATATATATATATATATGGAAACCCTGGTGGTGTAGTGGTTAAGAACTACAGCTGCTAACCAAAAGGTGCTCCTTGAAAACTCTATGGGGCAGTTCTATTCTGTCCTATAGGGTTGCTATGAGTCAGAATCAACTCAACAGCAATGGGTTTAGTTTTTGATTTTATATATATATACACACATATATACATATACGTGTATATAGAGAGAGTTAGATTGTAAAAACACTGACTGTTTTAGAGTTTGGGGATAGAGAAGTGTTATATATTATATCACTAATATGAACATAAAAAGGAATTTTATGTCTTAAACTCAGAGTCTTGGTCACTGATAGTGTCACATCCAAAGACAGTGAGTGCACCCTGTGAAAGCTGAGAGACGAGGTTAAGGAGCCCTACTCTTAAACCTCGAACATTTTGTACACGGACTGAATATTTTTACTGGTATTGCCCAACTGTGGCTCCAGAACTGCCATGCCACTGGGGCTTGGGACATGTGGGACATGACACAGAGGTCTCTGTGATCTAGGCCTTTGGAATTTTATCTTGGGGAATCTACAAGAGGGAAGGCAGAGACATTACCGCAGCTAGGCGCACAGCATTTAACGGCAGGCATGATTTGAATTGTAGCTCAACTATTTTCCAGCTATATCACCTTGGGCAAGTAATTTAACTTCTTTAAATTTCTGTTTTTTCAGTATCTACTCTGTGGCGGTGTTGTTAGAAGGATTAAAATAGTATATACAAAGTATCCTTTGAAAGTAGGCTATTATCCAGGATTTACAACTTCAAGCTGGCCAGAGACTATAATGAAAAATAAGAGGTAAGAACAAAGAATTTAAAAAGAAAGAACCTGGAAGTTGGGAATGAGAATAGAAAAACAAAAGAAAAAATTAGGACGAAAGACTGAATAGTTTACATTTCTTTCTGCTTCTGCTTCACACACTTCTCAGCTATGATCTAGCATTGGCCCCAATCAGTACACTGAAACAAATGGTTCTATCAAATGTCACCTGTCACCTCCTAATAAAAAATCCAGTGCAGTGCCTCTTACTGGTCCTCACTCTGTGCCTCTCTGCAGCATATGACTCCGTTGACTATCTTCCTTTTCTAGTATTGCCTCCCGGTTCTCCTCATGTGTCTTTACCTCAGTCCTGTACTAGCTCTGATGCCTTTGATTGTCCTTTAAATGTCACAACTTGTTCCCAAATACTCTGCCCTTGACGACCTTCAATTAAATTTCATTTCATTCCATTCAGGGCAACTAACTCAACATCCATTGGGCTTAATTATGTCAAGCACTAAGCAATACATGGGAGGTCAAGAAGGGTGTGTTAAAGATACATGAGACTGTCTTTGCCCTTACTAAAGTTTTATTTTAGTGGAGGATTACAGGAACTCACACATTTTTCCGTGTGTATATTTCAACTTGGGTGATCTGAGGACTTTGACAAACACCTAATGAAGACGAGTTCCACGTATTTATCTCTATCTTCAACCTCTACCCCAAATGCCACATCTAAGTTTCATATGCTTTTAGACATCTTCCCGTGAATGACCACCAGCATTTCAAATTCAGTATGTCCACATACCATCTCATCATCTCATATTTCCCTTTAAACTGTGTTTCCTCTTTTTATACCTGATCTCAGTTGGTGGTCACATGTTTCTTCCTGTTATCAAGGCTAGAAAGTTTCAGTGTTTCTTCCCTCATCTCGACTCAGTCCAAGCACTTAGGAAGTCTTCCTCCAGAAAATCTCCCTTCTTAATCTCCATTCTATTTCCACTGAATTCCCAACATCAGACACTCATTCTTGCACAAATCAAACAACTAGAATAGACATAACAGATTCTCTGATCTTTAACGATTTATTTTATATACTGTTGCCTCTTTTAAAAAAAGTATATAAAATAAGTCACTAAAGATCAGGGAACCTATTATGTCTAGTCTAGATGTTTTACATATTGTTGCCTCTTTAAAGGAAACCCTGGTGACGTAGTGGTTAAGAGCTACATCTGCTAATCAAAAGGCTGGCAGTTCTAACCCTCCGGGTGCTCCTTGAAAACTCTATGGGGCAGTTCTGTTCTGTCCTGTAGGGTGGCTATGAGTCGGAATCAACTCAAAGGCAACGGGTTTTTTTTGTTGTTGTTCTTGCCTCTTTAGTTTTCCAAACTATAATTCTAGTCATATCCCTCACTGTCCAAAAACATCTCCATAGGGCAAAAATATAAAATATATTTTTGTTATTATAATAAAATCTGTTCTCAGGTCAATTCTTCCCTTTCATATACCTTTCCTACTTTCTCTGTGCTCACTGTTCCAGCAGGAATTCAATTCCAGGCCCTTTAGAGCTCAATGCTTTTGTTTATACTCTCTCTTTCCTCAACCTGTAAAGTGTTTGCCTTGCTCTGTATAATGAAGTCTTAACCATTTCTCAAGGCTCTGCTCAAATGTCACGTCTTCTTGGAGAATGTGCCCTCATTCCTTCTTTCAATTAGAATCACAATTAATGGCAACTTTCTTTACGATTCCACAGAGATCAGTCCTGTATTTGTTTACAAGGCCTTAGGTTAGGATCAGTTTCTTATCTAGCTTTATTCCTAGCTGCCCTAGGTGAGAGCAGGGGTCTTCTGTATAGGAGCACAATAGATTCTTGTTGATTAGGATAAAGCCAGCAAGGGAGGAACTATTAAGACCCTGCTGAAGAATGTGATGCGCTTTCTCCTGTCCTTCTTCCTGCTCCCCAAACAGCCTGAGCTACTCGCATGGTTTCAAATGTCAGCTCTGTGCTGGGGACAGCACAGCATATCCTGCAGGCCAGAGCTTGTTCCTACAGGTTCAGCAAACTCCATCTGCCCAAGCAGTAACTGGTCGTCTTCCTCTGAAACCTAGCTTCTCTTCCTGAACATTCTTTTCCTGTTGGTCGTACCAAATTCCCCCAGTTGCCCAAGAAACTTGGAGCTGCCCGACCCCTTCTTTTTCTTCACCTCTAACATCCTGAATATTTTCTCTCTTAAATATTTCTCAAGCATGTCTCTAACACTTTGCCATTAATGTGCTTTCTCGATTCAGGCCTTCATTATTTCTTACCTAAACTGCTAGCCAGAAACGGCTTGTCTCTGATCCATTCCCCCTAAAATCTCCATGACTGCTATTATGATCTTTGTAAAATGCAGATCTGACCCTGACTCTCTTGCTTTAGATTCTTCTGCAGTTCCCTATTCCCCTCAGAAATTGAATCCAGTTTCTTTAATACGCGGTAAAAGGCCCTCCATGCTCCTCTTTTCTGGTCTCAGTTCTGTTCATTGTGTGTCCCACCCTCACAATCCAGCTACATGAACTGCGTACTCTTCTTCTTTCCTTGACTTTGCTCATGCTCTTCTCTGTGCCTCACGTGTCTTTTCTCCTATCTACTGCACCTCCCCCCACCCGTCCCTCCACATTGCTAACCCACACTTTAAGTCTAGATGAGCAATTATGTCTGCTGAGAAATTATTTTGCAACTTTTTGTAATTGGGTTAAGTGTTCCTCACCTCTTATTACCATTAGCATTTCACTATTCTATAGTCTTTTTTTTTTTTTTTTTTATAGTCTAGAAGTCCTGATAGCACAACTCTTAAGAGCTTGGCTGCTAATCGAAACGTTGTTCAAATCCACTCAGCGACTCCACTGGAGAAAGACCTGGCAATTTGCTCCCATAAAGATTATAGCCTAGAAAACCCTATGGGCAGTCCTACTCTGTTATACAGGGTCACTATGAGTAAAAATCGACTTGATGGCACGTAACAGCAACAATATCCTATAGTTTACCTCCCGTCTGTCAGTATGTGATAATGTGGTGACTGAGCATTGCTATGAAGCTGGAAGCTATGCTACCAGTATTTCAAATACCAGAAGAGTCACCTATGGTGGACAGGTTTCAGGGGAGCTTCCAGACTAAGACAGACTAGGAGGAAAAGCCTGGTGATCTATTTCTGAAGATTAGCCAACAAAAACCCTATGGAACACAACAGAATATTGCCTGATACAGTGCCAGATGAAGCTCAAAGACCACAGCCCTCAGTATGGATTGCACCTCAACATAAAGCAAAAATCCTCACTACTGGACCAGTGAGCAACATCATGAAAAATGGAGAAAAGATTCAAGTTGTCAAGGATTTCATTTTACTTGACTTCACAATCAACTGCCATGGAAGCAGCAGTCAAGAAATCAAAAGATGCATTGCATTAGGTAAATCTGCTGCAAAGGACCATTTTAAAGCGTTGAAGAGCAAAGATGTCACCTTGAAGACTAGGGTGTGCCTGACCCAAGCCATGGCATTTTCAATTGCATCATATGCATGTGAAAGCTGGACAATGAATAAGGAATACCGAAGAAGAATTGACACCTTTGAATTGTGGTGTTGGCGAAGAATATTGAATATACCATGGACTGCCAAAAGAACAAACAGATCTGTCTTAGAAGTAGTACAACCAGAATGCTCCTTGGAAGCAAGGATGGCGAGACTGCATCTTACATACTTTTGACATGGTTCCAGGAGGGATCAGTCCCTGGAGAAGGACATCATGCTTGGCAGAGTACAGGGTCAGCGGAAAAGTGGAAGACCCTCAGCGAGGTGGATTGACAGAGTGGCTGCAACAATGAGTTCAAGCATAACAACGATTGTGAGGATGGCTCAGGACCGGGCAGTGTTTCGTTCTGTTGTGCATAGGGTCACTATGAGTCGGAACTGACTTGACAGCACCTAACAACAACAACAATAGTGCCAGAAGATGAGCCCCCCAGGTTAGAAGGCACTCAAAATACATAGGAGCCACAACAATGGTCTAGAGTTTACCAGTGATCATGAAGGTAGCACAGGACCAGGCAACGTTTTGTTCTGTTGTACGTGGGGTCAACATGAGTCAATGCCAACTCAGTGGCAACTAACAACAACACTCTGTAGTCATCCTGACTATGATGTTTACATTCATCATTTGGAAAACTCTCAGTTCCTTAAGACTAGGGAATGTATTGAGTTCTTTTTTGAACGCAGAGTGCTTCAATAAGTAGGTGCACTAAGATGGTTTACTGGAAGAAAAAAAAATGAAGGAAATAATGAATGAGTTTTGTGGTGACAGTGTCAGTAGGCTCATTAGAAGAATTACTTTGGCCTCAGAGCAGAGCTTTCTAAACCTAATTTTATAAATATTACATTGTGTTTTGAGCTACCTAATGAATTTTGACTATTTACTGTTTTTTCCTAGTTTAGATTGCTCATAAAACCCATTGCCGTCGAGTCAATTCCAACTCATAGTGGTCCTATAAGACAGAGTAGAACTGCCCCATAGGAGTTTTCAAGGAGCAGCTGGTGGATTTGAACTACCAACCTCTTAGTTAGCAGCCGAGCTCTTAACTACTGACCACCAGGGCTCAGGTGACCTAAAATTTCACATTCTAACTTTTTATTTTGGCCCACTCAGAGCCAAGAACTTCCAGAAACTGAATGAAGCACTGCACCTACTTCAGGGAATTTTCTCTCTTTAGTGGGTTTACACTAACCAGATAAATTCAACTAACATGTAAATGAAATTGATGATATGGATAACTAGGTTATTACTCTTAAAAAAGTCTGGAGCTACCATTTAAAAGTGGTTGTACCTATGGCTAATCAATCATGCCTTTCTCATTATTTTAGTTGGGAAATTTTCTGTATCTAATATCCATGAATTGCTCCATTACTCCCTTCATATTTTAATCTTTTTTTAAGAAAATATATTATATATATCCTCATCCATCATGAAACAATCTACACAAGAGAAAACTTCAACTCATGAGAAAAATTAAGTGCTTAAAATGAACAAGTCCATAAACATTCAATACCCGTAGATCGTTTTTAAGTGTCTAAATGCCAAAATAGCTTTGATGTACATAATTAAGTTTGCCAAATCATTAGTCCATAATGTAATGGCTCTTGGTATTATTCAGGGGAAATGCAACAACAAAGCTCTTAATGCTCTAAGATTGACTACAACACTGGAAATGATTTTCACATAATCACTCAAAAGAGCTAAATAAAAATGATTTATTGACAATACATTTTGAGCAAATAACAGATTCTATAGGCCTTGTTTTTAAACATCCAATTAATGTTTCTATGCGGTGCAGCAATTATAACAGTACCCTTGAAAAGCCTTGTGGCTTTAAACGTGGGAGAGGCCATCCCTCAGCTATGTGACCAGTAGCATCTATTTGTACAGCCAATGAGCCTGACACTGGTCTTCGGTCTTGAGAAATCCAAGTGTTTGCCTGGGAATTTTAGTCTTGATCTGAGTCTTTCAATTCACTATAATTTATGTATACTTCCTTTTTTTTTTTTTTTTTTCTTTAGGTCATCTCCAGTGTTCCTCAAATTATCTATGGTGAAGGGCCAATTGTTTTTATAAATTTATAATCTGTAGCAAATTATGCTTTCTTGTAAAAAATATACTGGAAATGGATTGCTAGAAAATAAAATTAAAAATTCAAAGAAAAATAAAATGTGTCTCTACTTTTAAAATTATTATTAGATTCAACAAACTTAAAATTACTCTGTAATTGCTATAAAATTTTCTAAATGCTTACACTCGATTTCCAAACTGATCTTTTTGCTGATCGTAACAAAAGTTCTCCAACCAGCACTGACCTACAGGTCACACTTGAGCAGGATTAAATCCACAGCCAAGACTTCAATTTACTCTAAGAAATGAGAGTACTTGCTACTCGGTTTTCTGAAGGGTCCTTAAAGTATAATTACTAAGGAAATTTTTCCCAGGACTGTATATAGACAGGAAACCCCAGTGGGGTAGTGGTTAAGAGCTACAGCTACTAACCAAAAGGTCTACAGCTCAAATCCACCAGGGGCTCCTTGGAAACTCTATGGGGCAGCTCTACTCTGTCCTATAGGGTCACTATGAGTCAGAATCGACTCGACAGCAACAGTTTTTTTTTTTGTTTTTTTCTTGGTATATTGACAATTGCTCTTCCATCCTCATCAAATTCTCCAAAGACGAGACACACCTCTGGCCATAATTTCTCTAGCCTCCACTCATACAATTGCTGATTAACCTTCAGTGTTGGCAATGTCCCTTCTTTTTTTAATTTACAGGCAGTCTCCGGGTTGTGAATGAGATTCGCTCCTAAATCGAATTTGTGGCACAGTTAAAGTGATCCACTTCTAACTGAAAGTTCAGTGCTTGAAAACCACCAGTGACTCCACGGGAGCAAAATGTGGCAGTCTGCATTCCTAGAGATTTACAGCCTTGGAAACACTATGGGTCACTATGCCTGAATCTACTTGAAGGCAGTAGGTTTGGTTTAGGGGTTAGTTCAATCATTTCAAAGGGAGGGCAAATTTACATAACGTTAAAAGGCAAGGAAGAACTGTCTGCAAATCAGATGCTCGTAACCTGGGGACTTACTGTACTTTGCCTCCACAATGTCGAAGTACTTCAATTAATCCAGAGAAGCTCTTCATTTCCTCAGCCAATTCTTTAAATAAGCCTTTTTCTGAAATTTCTTAAACTTGCTTTTTAATGTCCAAGCATTAGGTTTCCTTTTAAGTAGGTATCATGTTCTGCTCTAGGACTTGCCCATTCTGCTTAGACATTATGTGTAAAAACTAGATACCACAACACAAAAGAAATGGCAGAAAGAGAAGCCACAGTAGAGTAAAAACCATACAGAAAATTCATCCAACTCAGGACAATACAAAGTGCCCAAGAGCTGAGAGAAATTGCAGTATAGGATGTCGTTGTTGTTAACTGCCATCAAGTCTATTCCAACTCATGGTGACCCCATCTGTGCAGAGCAGAACTGCTCCATTAGGTTTTCAAGGCTGTGACCTCTCAGAAGCAGATCAACAGGCCTGTCTTCTGAGGTACTTCTGAGGGGATTCAAACCACCAAGCTTTCAGCTAGTAGTTGAGCACTTACCTGTTTGCACCACCCAGGGACTCCTAGTATAGGGTGAGTCTATTTTCATTGGTCAACAGTGTACATAATCCCTGGTTCACGACACACTGTCATCATTGGTCCATGGACCACTTTCTTCTCCCCCAGCCCCCTTCTCTCTCTCTTTTTTATCTTTCAGTGCTGCCCTAACTCATATTATATGTTATCATGGATTGAACTGTGTCCCCCCAAAATATATGCGAACTTGGCTAGTCCATGATTCCTAGTATTGTGTGATTATTCATCATTTTGTCATCTGATACGATTTTCCTATATGTTGTAAATCCTACCTCTGTGATGTTAATGAGGCAGGATTAGAGGCAGTTAAATTAATGAGGCAGGACTCAATCTACAAGATTGGATTGTGTTTTAAGCCAATTTCTTCTGAGATATAAATGACAGAAGCAAGCAGAGAGACAGGGAGACCATATACCACCAAGAAACGAGAGCCAGGGGAATAGTGCTTCCTTTGGACCTGGGATCCCTGGGCTGAGACGCTCCTCGACTGGGGAAGATTGATGACAAGGACCTTCCTCCAGAGCCAACAGAGAGAGAAAGAGTTCCCCTGAAGCTGGCACCATGAATTCTAGACTTCTAGCCTCCTAGACTGTGAGAGAATAAATTTCTCTTTGTTAAAGCCATCCACTGGTGGTATTTCTGTTATAGCAGCACTAGATGACTAAGACATATGTATATGGACATATAAGGATATATGCAAAGCCCAGTGATGGAATATAAATATGTCAACACACACACACATATGCACTCAAGCATTCTTAATCCCTCTCCTCCCTTGCCTGGGAAAACATTTGGGATGAATAACATTATAATAAATCAGCAGGGAATAGGATTCTATAGATTATATACAATTTGTATCTAAAGCCTAGATCACTTCTCTGAGCTCCAGAATCAAACATTCAAGCAGAGCTATATACTTGATGCCTCCCTGGGATATTTCTAGGGGAGCTCAAACTCAGTACGTCCAAAATTAAACACAAGACTACCTCCTGAAACCCCTCCTCTCCCCCCAAAAAAACCCAAATGTACTGCCATCAATTTCAATTCATAATGACCCTATAGGGTTTCCAAGGCTGCAAATCTTTAAGGAAGCAGGCTGCCACATTTTCTCCCTCAGAGCTGCTGGTGGTTTCGAACCGCTGACCATTCGGTTAGTAGCTCTACTCACTGCATCACCAGCACTTCCTTGAAACCCAGCCCTTTCAAATATCTTGAATCTCAGAGCATGGCCCCACTTTAGGAATTTATCTTATGGAAATTCACACTTTCTTTATATCTTTCTTTATGAGAATGCAGTAACTATTAATAAACAATTAACTAAATCACTCACTTCTTCAATGAAATATTATTCAACTTTTAAAGTGAATGAGACAGGTTTTTATATCCTGACATGGAAAGGTATAATTCAAGATACTTTGTTAAGTTTTAAAAGCAAGTTTAGAAACAGTGAGTTAATGTGAATAAAAATATTTTGGAGAACACATTCTTAAGGGCCATAACGGCTATGTCTGGGTAGTGGGGCTTATAAGAAGGCACACTTCTGAGCGTACGCATTTCTCTAATAACTGATGGTCCTGGTAGTTCAGTGGTAGAATTCTCACCTTCCTTGGGGGGGACCTGGGTCTAATTCTCAGCCAATGAACCTCGTGTACAGCCACCACCCCTCTGTCAGTGGAGATTTGTGTGTTGCTATGATACAGAGTAGGTTTCAGCAGAGCTTCTAGACTAAAACAGACTAGGAAGAAAGGCCTGGTGATCTATTTCTGAAAATCAGCCAGTGAAAACCCTATGCATCACAACAGTCCTATCCAAAACCAATCAAGAGCGTGGCACAGGACTGGGCACCATTTTGTTCTGTTATGCATGGAGTCACCATGAGTCAAAGGCTAACTGGACATCAGCTAACAACTTCTCTAATATTTGACTTTTGAAAAATCAGAAAAAAAAAAGATATTCAAAAAAGCAAGAGAGGAAAAGAAAATAGGTAAGGAAAGAAGTGGTCAAATGAGAAGTACAGCAAAGAAGAGGAACCTTAGAGGGGAGACCTAAAAAGAAGAAAAAGGAAACTTAACCCCAATGGTGCTTAGGGACTTGATTGGCATTTGAATTGTTCTCTCTCAAGCGGAGCAATCACAATGCTGCTACCTTTAATTTTACATCGACTGGAAGTCAAGTAATTATTGAAAATGATGAAGTAAGAAAGAGTTTAAATGATAATCCTTTTTCACTACAGACTTCACTGATTTCCCAACACCCTCAGGCAGGAACAGTTCAAGGCTGTCAAAACGTCCCAAAGGTCTGAAGTTCCACCACGAGTGAAGTAAGGGCTGACGGACTTTTAGTCAGTAGCTTGAAGTCTCTAAAACTTAAAAAAAAAAAGGTACTGAGCCTTACAACTGCCTCTGAAGTAGGCAGCTCTTTTTATCTACACAATCATTTCTGGCTCCCAATGTCTGCGGCTTCTTGCCAATTTCAGAGATTAAAAGAAAGAGTTGTTGTCAAATCGAACCGATAGCCAATTTTAGTGGCCCTATAGGACAGAGTATAACTGTCCCATAGAGTTTTCAAGGATCAGCGTTTGGTTAGCAGCCAAGCTCTTAACCACTGCATCACCAGGGCACCACGTAACGCCTTCAGAACAAGTGATAATGTGCGTGCTGAGAACTGGGAGCGGTAAGGGTACCAACTGCAGTTCACGGAACAAAGAATATAACTGAGATGTTTTGATAGGAACACAAACTATCAAGTATTTTCATACTGATTTTAACAACTTTGACATTTAAAAACACACATAAAAATTTTAGCTACTACTAGAAGAATCCCGGCGGTCATGGTCCCCAAACCTTCTGTTGGCCCAGGACAGGAACCATTCCCGAAGACAACTCATCAGACATGGAAGGGACTGGACAATGGGTTGGAGAGAGATGCTGATGAAGAATGAGCTACTTGTATCAGGTGGACACTTGAGACTGTGTTGGCATCTCCTGTCTGGAGGGGAGATAGGAGGTTAGAGAGGGTTAGAAACTGGCAAAATTGTCACGAAAGGAGTGACTGGAAGGAGGGAGCGGGCTGGCTCATTAAGGGGAGAGTAAGTGGGAGTATGGAGTAATGTGTATATAAGCTTATATGTGACAGACTGACTTGATTTGTAAACTTTCACTTGGCACAATAAAAATTATTAAAAAAAAAAAAAAATTAGCTACTGACAGCCACTATGGAATTTTGACTCCCATCAGCAATGTCATGGCTGGGGACACAAAGCAACAATCCCAAGAAGTGCACTTCAGTCAGAAGAATTTCCTGGTAAATCTCTGCCCCATCAACTTACTGTGTTGTATTTTACTAGATTTTATTGTTTGGTCTTAATTGTTTTTTATTTAGTACACTTAAAATTCAGCTGAACACTTGGAAGACCTATTCAGTTATCAAAACAACAGATATCAGAACACAAACCCATTGCCATCCAGTCAGTTCTGACTTACAGGCCCTATAGGACAGAGTAGAACTGCCCTATAGGATTTCCAAGGCTGTAATCCTTATGGAAGCTGACTGCCACATCTTTCTCTCATGGAGCAGCTGGTGGGTTTGAATTGCTGACCTTTCGGTTAACAGCCAAGTGCTTTTAACCACTGTGCTGCCAGGGCTCCTGGTATGAGAACAAATGCATCAAAAACTCATGTACCCAAAGTAGGAAGAGTATGTCATCATTAAATAGTAAATTTCTAGTAAATTATTACTTATTCTTAAAACAAGTTATTGTACATAAATGTAATAGTATCATAAAATAAAAAACTTATTTTTTTTTAAAGAACTTAATGTTCAAATAACTGGATTAATCATTATCCTTCAGTTAAACATAATCCTATCATAATTGGCCCATAGTGGCTCTTTTCTTCCTTCCCTCTCTTCCTCCTCCCTTCCTTCCTTCCTGTTTTCTTTAATCAATTTTTAATATTATAATGAAAAACAATAAACCTAATTGAAAAACTAGAACATTACCAAAAATTTGCATTGATCTCTGCACTCTTCCTTCTACCCTAGTCTTTGCTCCCTTTCTCTAATCAAGATAACCAATATCCTGAATTTTATGGTTATTTTTTCTTTCAAGAAAAAAAAAATGTTTATCCCATACATGCTGTTAGCTGCTTTTGAGTCAGCCCTTGACTTATGGGGACCCCAAGTATAACTGCATTGGACTATTGTGATCCATGGGGTTTTCAATGGCTGATTTTCAGTACATTTCCAGGTCTTTCTTCCTAGTACTTCTTAGTCTGAAAGTTCCTCTGAAACCTGTTCAGTATTATATTACCATGTGTCATGGATTGAATTATGCCCCCCCAAAAAATGTGGGTATTAACTTGGTTAGGCCATGATTCATGATTCCCAGTATTCTGTGTTGTCCTCCATTTTGTGATTATAATTTTATGTTAAGAGGATTAGGGTGAGATTGTAACACCATCCTTACTCAGGTCACCTCCCCGATCCAAGGTAAAGGAAGTGTCCCTGGGGTGGGGTGCACCACCTTTTATATCTAAAGAGATAAAAGGAAAGGGAAGTAAGCAGAGAGTTGGGGACCTCATACCACCAAGACAGCAGCACTAGGAGCAGAGCGCATCCTTTGGACCCGGGATCCCTGCACAAGAGAAGCCCCTCGACCAGGGGAAGGTTGAGGACAAGGACCTTTCTCCAGAGCTGACAGAAAGAGAAAGCCTTCCCCTGCCTGGAGCCATCGCCCTGAATTTGGACTTGTAGCCTACTAGACTGTAAGAAAATAAATTTCTCTTGGTTAAAGCCATCGCTTTGTAGTATTTCTGTTCTAGCAGCACTAGATGACTAAGACACCATGCACACCTGCACTAACAAATAGCTGGTGGCTGGGCTTGAAGTGCACTGGCTGGGAATCTAACCTAGATGCCCCGCATGGAAGGTGAGAATCATACCACCGACCCACACTGGCTCCTTATTACATACAGAGGTATCCAAAGCAATCTATTGCTTTTTTTTTTTAATTCTTATAAAAAGAATAGCATATAATTTTATAGGTCCAGATTTTTCATTCAACTTTGTATTATGATTAAATTGTTGATTGCTTGTAGCTAGCTGCAATTCATGCATTTTTGCAGCTACATAATATTTCATTGTGGACTACACTACAACGTATCTCTTCACTCTGCTGCTGATGGATACCTGGCTATTTTCCTTACTGTAAGAAACAGTAATTCTACTTGTGGGAATATTACTAGAAGTTTTGCATATGTCAACCAGGAACCATGTATAGGGATGTTCATAGCTATACCATTCATAATAGTACCCTATCTCCCCCAAAAAGATCAGAAATCTTTCTTTTGAACTCTAACCAAGGGAATTTTGTCATCAGAACTGTCCAATATTCTCACGTTATGGTCTCATGGGTCTGTTTTAAAATCAGTAAATGTTAAGCTATCTCTGTTTTTATTTGAACTTTAAATTTATTTTTATTAAAAGTAACTATATTCAAGGAAAATTATTCTGAAACTGTCCAGTTTCTCCACCTCCAACTACTAACACTACTACTACAGTGATTTAAAATGGAAATACAGTAAATTTGTAGCTCTTTGCTCAGTACATTTTATTAACAGCTATTTCCCTTTTTATGTTATTATTTTCTACCTTTTTTTCAGTTGAGAAAGGACTTTGCCACCTTATATCTCAAGATGCAGGGAAAAGACAATTGTATACAATATGTGTTCAATACAATTTACTGAATGAAGAGGCAACAGCCTGTGTAGTGTTGATGTATCACAGTGGCTAATCATCTAGCTTCACTGTGTCTGAAAAATGCTTACAATTTTTGGACTATGGATGCCAGCTCTGTAATACAGTATGTTTTGACATCACTGGATACAAGTTTCTTATCTTCAAGTCTGCGGTAAAATGCAAAAGGAATTTTTTTTCATTACTATACAAAGTACCTGGGAAATTAACACACATTTCTTTTATACTCTGCCAAGAATATAATAATTTGCTTTTTGCTGGAAAACATAAATCTCTGACCAAAAAAAGGGGCATCTATCTATTTCAGAGGCCCCCTGGTGATTACTGTGGCCCTAATTAACGAAGGCTTCCTAAAGTGAGGCGTAATTGCTGACACACAGAATGCAAAGAGTTCAATGAGGAAAATGAGCAGTAATGAATATTCACTTTGAATCCTGCCTGACAGTGTGCTTAGATCACAGAAAGTTGAAGAACTATCCTGAATATGGCTGATAAATGAGATTCCTTTCCTGACCCTCACTTCCATCAGCGCTAAAGTAGTATCACTTTTAATGCTTCGGTTTGGGAGCTTTGCCTTGAAAAGCCAAAGATTTATGGTGAGTGAAAAATGTCCATATTAAAAAGGTAAGAGAAGATCCAGATGCTATCCACTTTCGACCACTGTAATTAATGACTGAATCTTCAGTGGTAACTAATTGAATGGAGGTCAGTATGTTGCCATGGTAATGTCCTAGCCAAGCAATTTTACCCATTTTCCAGTCTGCTGCCCCTTTGCATAACTGAAGTTATAAAATGCTTTAATTGCAAGATTTGCAAATGAGGCAACATCTGGGCTCAAATTTACATATAAAGGGAGAAGTTTAATGGAGTTATTAGCATATCTGTGTGAACGCCTCAATTTTTATATTTAATTATAAAACCTGCAGTTTCCCTGATGAACTGTGTATATAATAGAGAAATGCAGGATAGTTAGAGATAAGAATCACCAAGTAATGTTCGACCATTTCGTTTTAGGAAATAAAAATATAAAATGGCGAATCTTTACTTTGGCTTGTTTCAACTGATTTGAGAAACTTAGTAGATGGCAAATTTCACAAAACATTCATTTAAAAATATGTCTCATTGTCCTGAGCATGTATATTCACATAAAGGTTCTTTAACGGTGTATAGGCCATGTTTTAGAAAATTCAGCAGTAAAGACATTAAATATCAAATCTAAAATAACGTAGTTACTTCACCCTTGTAACAAGAATCTAACAATATTATTATTTAATTGTAGATATGTAAGGAATCCTATGACTGTATTATCCCCAAAGAAAAGAGTAGACTGTATAGGTTTTATAAATTAACTAATACATAATCATCGATATACATTTCTATAATATTGCCCTAAGAGGAAAAAGTAGGTTATAAATTAAATTTGGTGTTATTGGTGTTTTATGTTTAAAAAAAAAAACATACAAAATGGTTTCATCAGAATCAGAGCTTAGTCTTGCTATTGGGTTCTGAAAGGGGCTCTCTGGAGAAAGCTCTCAACATTTGTAACATGGTATAAAATGTCCTGAATACATTCTCAATCTACATAATAAGGTTCGAACTACTTTATAGGTCCCATATGCGGAAAAATCCTAGATACCAGCAAGAATAGTGCTAGAATATGAAGAAAAAAGAAATGGCCGTAACCCTTCACTATTTTTCTCCTGGTACTACTCTTTATTTTATAAGCATCATTGAACCCTCTCGTAGAATTTTATGCCTAGGGCATCTTTTTCTACTCAAACCGTGGCTTTTCACTGTTTTTTTGTTTTTTCCCTGAATGCTAACACTGCTAGGTATCTGAGATTTCATACTCCTAAACTTCAACGTTTGCAAAAAAGGTTGGTTTACAAAAAGTACCAAGTGGCCACAAATAAATAAAAACTAAAAGGCTTAAATAGAAATATATGCATGCATAAAAAAATGCATACATGTAAATATATATATAAAATATACATGTATATATAGGAACTCTATCTTATACTTCTAAACTATATTAAAATATTCTTTTCTATGTGTCAAATATTATATTTTAAAAGTTAGCAAAGAAAACTCTTCTGTATTCCAAGTACAGAGTGTAGCCAAAAGGTAAAGGGTGTGGGACCTGCCATCTAGAGAACTGGGCTCAGTTCTCCTTTTACAAGCCAAGTGAGCTCAGATAAGCCGTGCCTTGTCTAACACAGTTTCTGTGTCTTAAGAAGTGGGACTGCTGATACCTACTAACCATCTTGTCAAAGAAGTTTAACAACGCACATAATAGCCCTCAGATAATGGTCCATAATATAACTTTAATTATCCACCTCATTTGTCAGTATAGCTACTGCCTCGGATAGAAAGTGCCTGAAATCAGCCAGAGAAAGATAAAATCACGGCTAACCGGTAATTCTGAATCAATCTATGGTTGCCTAATGAGAGCACAGTCATTTACTAAAAACCAAATCGTTGGAAATGAAACAGCTTTGAAGTCCCATCCACACCCATATTTTCTCACTGCTGAAATGCATTTCCTTGCAGGGAGTGTCACCCCCCACTCCATAAGACAGAGACGGTAGAGGCACTTCCTCTAGAAAAGGCAGCTGGGCAACTAATTCTAGCAGAGAGGAGGAAGCGCTTGGTTGAGATCAAACAACTGTTAGCAAGAGTGAGATATAAGGGTGAGGTAAGGAAATACTGAGAAATGGGAAGGCCTTGGGCTAGTAAACTTCAGGGTGGGCCAACAGTAGCTTGAAGGCACACAAAAAGAAAGGTAAACCCTTCTTGTAAATATTTTAAAAGGGGGAAGGTGGAAAAAATTTCTCAAGTAACTACATTTACTTTTTTTTTTTTTTATTAACTTTTATTGAGCTTCAAGTGAACGTTTACAAATCAAGTCAGTCTGTCACATATAAGTTTACATACATCTTACTCCTTACTCCCGCTTGCTCTCCCCCTAATGAGTCAGCCCTTCCAGTCTCTCCTTTCGTGACAATTTTGCCAGCTTCCAACTCTCTCTATCCACCCATCTCCCCTCCAGACAGGAGATGCCAACACAATCTCAAGTATCCACCTGATATAATTAGCTCACTCTTCATCGGCATCTCTCTCCCACCCACTGTCCAGTCCCTTTCATGTCTGATGAGTTGTCTTTGGGGATGGTTCCTGTCCTGTGCCAACAGAAGGTTTGGGGACCATGGCCGCCGGGATTCCTCTAGTCTCAGTCAGACCATTAAGTATGGTCTTTTTATGAGAATTTGGGGTCTGCATCCCACTGATCTCCTGCTCCCTCAGGGGTTCTCTGCTGTGCTCCCCGTCAGGGCAGTCATCGATTGTGGCCACGCACCAACTAGTTCTTCTGGTCTCAGGATGATGTAGGTCTCTGGTTCATGTGGCCCTTTCTGTCTCTTGGGCTCTTAGTTGTCGTGTGACCTTGGTGTTCTTCATTCTCCTTTGCTCCAGGTGGGTTGAGACCAATTGATGCATCTTAGATGGCCACTTGTTAGCACTTAAGACCCCAGATGCCACATTTCAAAGTGGGACGCAGAATGTTTTCATAATAGAATTATCTTGCCAATTGACTTAGAAGTCCCCTTAAACCATGGTCCCCAAACCCCCGCCCTTGCTCCGCTGACCTTTGAAGCAGTCATTTTATCCCGGAAACTTCTTTGCTTTTGATCCAGTCCAATTGAGCTGACCTTCCATGTATTGAGTGTTGTCCTTCCCTTCACCTAAAGCAGTTCTTATCTACTAATTAATCAATAAAAAACCCTCTCCCTCCCTCCTTCCCTCCCACCCTCGTAACCACAAAAGTATGTGTTCTTCTCAGTTTTTACTGTTTCCCAAAATCTTAAAATAGTGGTCTTATACAATATTTGTCCTTTTGCCTCTGACTCATTTCGCTCAGCATAATGCCTTCCAGGTTCCTCCATGTTATGAAATGTTTCACAGATTCGTCACTGTTCTTTATCGATATGTAGTATTCCATTGTGTGAATATACTACAATTTATTTCCCCATTCATCCGCTGATGGACACCTTGGTTGCTTCCAGCTTTTTGCTATACTACATTTACTTTTAATTGTTCAAATAATTTTCCACTTCCTGTAATATTTCAATGCTTATTATTTTTTAATTTTCTGGTTCAAACAATCACAGTCCATCATTAGGACCAGAAGGCCACTCTTTAAATATCTATGGAGTTGCAAGTCATACCTCTCATTCAATTTTTGTGGAAACGATTCCTAGAGAAATTGGAACAATTCATTCAGTGTTACAGATTGAATTGTATCCCTTAAAATTATGTGTTGTAAATTCTAACCTCTATGCCTGTGGTGGGTTTTTATTTTATATTATTTTATTTTATGCCTGTGGTTATAATGCCATTCGGGAACAGACTATCTTTGTTATGTTAATGAGGCAGGACTGGTGTGGGGCGTATCCTGAGTCAATCTCTTTTGAAATATAAAAGAGATTAAACAAGCAAGCTAGGAAGCAGAGATGGGGAACAGAGATGCCAGCTCACATGAAGACAGCCCTAGAGCAGAAGCTCAAAGAGACAAGGACCTTCCTTCAGAGTTGAGAAAGAAAGCAAGCTTTCCCCTAGAGCTGGCACCCTGAATTGGAATTCTAGCACCCTAAAATGTGAGAAAATAAACTTTCTGTTTGTTAAAGCCACCCATTTGTGGTATTTCTGTTTTAGCAGCACTAGACAACTAGGCCACTCAGCATATATAAATTAAGTAGCTTCTGTGTATGTTAAGGAGTTTCTTCGTTGGTGAAAACACTTAAAGCACTTGGCTGCTAACCGAAAGTTTAGCAGTTAGACTCTATCCAAAGGCACCTTGGAAGGAAGCCCTGGCAATCTATTTCTAAAAAATCAGCCATTGACAACACTATGGAGCACGGTTCTACTGTTACACATATGGGGTCACCATTAGTCTGAATTGACTCAACGGCAACTAATAAATACTGTTGCTAATCTCTGAGTTTAGAAAGACACAAGTCTTTGCTCTTGTGAGATGTATGCTCTCCTAGGAGGTGGGCTCATGACTCTGGCCTTCACATCTTATTGGTTCAAAGGTGATCGTTTCACCCAAGAAGATTCTTTTCTTGGTCTTCTTCAGAATTACCATAAAAGTAGAGCTCTCTATACTTAAGGGCCTTAGAACATAAAACCTGGAGCTGCTGGGAGCCATCTTTGCCACCATATAGAAAAGTGCTTCCTGAAGATGACGGTGAAGCTGAGCTGAGAGTTGGAGCGATACAGATGCCCGACATTATGAGTGCCTAAATAAGTTTCTGTGCCTGAAACCACCATACTTCAGACTGTCATTTACATGAACCTACAACCCCTTCTGCCCTTCCCCAGGTTTTTGTTTGTTTTGGCTTTAGCCACTTGAGGTAGACTTCTATCTCTTGCAAGAAAGGGTTCTGACTCATAAAATTGATTTAGAATTTTAAGTCTAGAAATATAAAGGCCAACATAAATTTTTGCTTAACAAAAACCTTTTAATAGCTAAATTTATTACCAAGCTAATGTGCATGTTTTTACTATACTTTAGCCTTTATTAAACTCTTTAGGTTTAAACCTTCTTGTATTTCCTTGAAATTTAAAATAATCTAAAAAACAAAAAAACAAACCCGTTGCCATCGAGTTGATTTCGACTCACAGCAACCCAATAGGGCAGAGTAGAACTTCCCCACAGGGTTTCCAAGGAGCAGCTGGCGGATTAGAACTGCCGACCTTTTGGTTAGCAGCTGTAGTTCTTAACCACCATACCACCAGTGCTCTGAAAACAATACTACTCCAATTAATCTTCCTATGCTATTTCTTTGGCCATATCTGGGCATCTTTAGAGCTTAAAAAATGCTTGCAATTTTGGTAGTTATTTCTATTCCAGAATTCTGCTTAGACACAGTTTGAAGCCACCCCTCTAAGCCCCATGCCTGTATGATTGTGGTAAAAATAGAATTTTTGTGAGCAAAATGTGATGGCTTGGAAATAACTGCTACCTGCTTGTACCTTCACATTGCAAAGCTGTCGAGTACTTCAACCTGTTAATTATCAGGCAACAGAGCTTGGAATCATTTACTAGGAACAGAAGTATTTTCAAGAAAGAAAGGAAGGAAGGAACACAGACCACTAGGTAGCACTCACTGTGAAAAATTCAGTTCGTCAGGGTAAAATCACATGTAGTAAAGCTGTAAAGCAAAGCTAGAGCATGGTAAGAGTGCTGGTTCAGTGGTAGAATTCCTGCTTTCCATGAGGGAGACCCAGGGTTGATTTTCAGCTAACACACTTCAGGCACAGCCACCACCCCTCTGTCAATGGAGGCTTGTATGTTGCTATGGTGCTGAACAGGTTTTAGTAATACTTCCAGACTAAGATGGACTAGGAGAAAAGGCCTGGTGATGTACTTCAGAAAATTAGCCAATGAAAACGCTATGGATCACAATGGTCCAATTCTCAACTGACCATTGTGTATGGGATCACCCTGAGTGGGGGCTGACTTGAGGGTAGCTAACAACAACAACAACAGAGAATGAATGAAAAACACAAAATAGTTTAGTGGTTAACTATGAGGGAGAAGGAAGAGAATAGAAATGGAGAGACACACATTGGAGTCTTCTGAGTTAATGCAATGTTCTGTCTTTGAACACGGTGAGGTATAAACAGGTAGTCCTTGTGTGAGAATGCTTTCTTTCTAACACATTTCTAATCAGATTTTATTTTGGTCTCTGTTTTCACTGCTTTTTATTTTCCTTTTTACTCCTTACTCCCACTCATCATTTACTGACATAGATAGGTTCCAAAGACCAGGTCCTTATGCGAAATACTCATGATTTCCTGCCCTGGCCTCCACTCTTCCCTAGTCCCAGACCTCCCAGCTGTACCTGCAGTGGTCATGGGCTCACCCTCACTCTGCTCACCGGGATCTGAATAATTTTCTAACATGGGTGATTGATTTAATATTAGTCAACACAATAGTCTTCAAAAGTAACTTATATTCTAAGCTTTTTAAACCTTTGTTTACATAAAAACTTCTTCAACAACCAATGTATATTACTGGATAAAAATTCTGACCCCCCTTCTACAAGCAAATTAATCTTTACACATAAAGAAAATATTTTATTTTTGTAATTTAGATTATTGGGACCCTACAACCCTGGTGGTGTAGTGGTTAAGTGCTACTACGGCTGCTAACCAAATGGTTGGCAGTTCGAATCCACCAGGCACTCCTTGCAAACTCTATGGGGCAGTTCTACTCTGTCCTATAGGGTTGCTATGAGTTGGAATCGACTTGACGGCACTGGGTTTGTTTTTTAGTTTTTTTATACCACGTTTAACAAGCCCTTGCGGTACAGTGGTTAAGCACTTGGCTGCTAACCGAAAGGTCAGCAGTTTGAACCGCTGCTTCATGGGAGAAAGATGTAGCGGTCTGCTCCCTGGAAACCCCATGGGCCAGTTCCACTCTGTCCTATAGGATTGCTGTAAGTTGGAATCAACTCGATGGCAAAGGGTTTTGTTTTGTTTTTTTAATACCACACTTATTTTTTAGAAACGACTCGGTAAAGTTTTAAGTTGTTATAAGTCAAATAATTGCTTTAGATTCTTAAAACACACACACACACCCTTTTTTGTGCTATGTTTTAAGCTGGATTCTTCCGTAGCTTAGTGAACTTTAAGTTCTTATAAACCAAACAATAATTTTAGATTCTTAAAAAAAAAATTTTCGTTTGTGTGCGTGTGTTATGTTTTAGAGCTGGATTTTTCCATAGCATAGTCTTCTTAGTGACTCCATAAATTATGTTTATTCTTAAACCACTATGAAGTACTAAGGGACAATATGCCAGTCTGGTAGCCCAAAGAAATGCAGCTACTGAAGATGGCCTATTTACAGTGGAATAACTGAAAAACTAGAAGAATTGATTGAATTGGAAACAGAAGAAAACCCAAAATACTTTGTAGAAATTGAGCCCGTTTTTCTGTTTCCAAACTTATTTTCGAGTAAGAAGCTGAGAATACTCATCTGTTGCATGGCCTTTCTAATAGAGCAGATTTAAAATCAAGTTAATATCTGCAAGAAATCTCATTTCTTGATGTAATGTATCATTAAATCGACACAAGATTACAGACTACTGGATTTGGAAGCAGAATAAAAGATTTTGTACATCAGCATCCTTATTTTGAGACTAAGATTAGATTAGTGAGACTTTAAACTTTAGTTTTGCTGGTAAAAATTTTAAACATTTTCAACTTTGAATTTTATGAAAAGTAAAACCAGATGATAAACAGACCTATTTACTTTTTCTTTTAGACACTGACTAAACTTTTTGTAAAATTTTAAATATTTATACTCAACATTTTATTCTGAAAAAGTTCAAACCCTTAGAAGAGTTAAAATAAAGCAATAAATACCCATATACCTTTCATATATTTTGACACTTTGACTCAGTTACTCCCTCTCTCTGTCCCTACCCCTTTCTATCTATAATAATTATGATGCATTTATTTTCTGAAATATTTGAGAGTTAGTTGCAGACATCACGTCAGTTTACCCTAAATATGGCAGAATTTTCCTACGTAACTATGATACAAAGATCACACTCAGAAATGTTCATATTGTTATAACATACAGCTCACCTTCAGGCTTCCTCAGTTGATACGGTCGTCCCTCAGTATCTAAGCAGAAGAGGTTGGTTCCAGGACCCCTTTGAACACCAAAACCCGTGGATCCTCAAGTCCCTTATATAAAATGGCATAGTATTTGCATATAACCTACACATATCCTCCCGTATACTTTAAGTCATCTCTACATTACCCTGGTGGCATAGTGGTTAAGTGCTATGGGTGCTAACCGAAGGATCGGTAGTTCGAATCCGCCAGTTACTCCTTGGAAACTCTACAGGGCAGTTCTACTCTGTCCTATACAGTCGCTAAGAGTCAAAATTGACTCAATGGCAATGGTTTGGTTTGGTTTAATCTTTGTGGAAGCATACTGTCACACCTTTCTCCCAAGGAGCGGTGCCAACCTTTTGGTTAGCAGCTAAGCTCTTAACCACCGTGCCACCAGGACTAACTACTCCCAAGAACAGTAATGAGCAATTTCCTTCTTCATTCTCCAGCCTTCTAATCTCTTCTCTAGTGCCCCCTATTGGCAGAGCCTAGGTTTTTTTTGAGCAGAGAGCAGCTAGTAAAGTGGAAATGTGGCTTGTAGAGTCCCAGCCTCAAGTCAACATCACAAAGCAAGGTACAGAAGGGTGAGTCTGGAGCTTAGAGGCAAACTGGAACAAAGGTAAGCAATAGATAACATTTTAAAAATATCAAAAACATATTCTCAACTAAATGCATGAGTTGAGATGACCTTTAGTATGATCAAGGACATGGTGGTGGTGCTACACATAATTATGGACTTGATGGTTATATTTTGTTTTATTAACAGAATATGCAAATAGACAGGATTTTGGCAGACAATAAAAATTTTTGAATCATGTTAAACACTGAAAACAAATTTTTAGAAGCTGTTAAATGTAGACATTTTCCTGTGAATCTATAATCAAATAAAAATTTCAAAATAAAATACTAAGAAGTAGATATTCTTATCAGTAAATGGAATATGGAAAATTATTTTAAATTTAAGGGGGCCAAAGAGAAACGACAACTAAGTGTGGAACACAATACTTGATTCAATCTTGCATAAAACAGACAGCTCTAAAGAATAGCACAGTCGGCCTTCTGCATCCTTGGGTTCCACATCTGAGGATTCAACCAACCATGGGATCAAAAATTTTCGGAAGAACATGTTACATTTTTGCTGATGTGTACTGTGTAGTTAGGCCTACGATCATTGTGTCGGTACTGACCACGTACAAACTTTTTATTCTTGTTATTATTCCCTAAACAATACATTATAACAACTATTTGCATAGCATTTACATTAAATTAGGTATAAATTGGATTGTATAAGCTTTTGTTTTTCTTTTTTTTTTTTACTTAAAATAGTCATTTATTTTAATACATGACAGTGGCTCATAGAAATAAGTAACTAATACCCCCAAATCTCACTATCACAATTATGTTAGGTTTTTTTTTTTAAATGCATTAACCTCAGGAATATTTTTAATGTACATACATTTAAACCTAATGTAACTTTATCTTCTGTGGCTGGCTTGCTGTAATCCAGAGCCCTCCTTGGTGTCAGTGCCACAACTAAGTAAATAAATACAGGTCCACAAACCCAGTTTTAAAATGTTTATGCATAAATAAGATTTTCATTCCATACTTATATCACAGCCCACGGTAATTTTTTAAAACATAACCCTTACTTGACTCTTCTTCCCCCAAATTTCTCTGCCTATAATTGCCATACCTCTCCTTATTTTATCTGCCCTATCTCCTCCTCATTCCACAATACCCATTCTCTCCCCAGACAAGGCTATTCTCCTCTCCTCTTACACATTTGACTACCAAAATCCTGTCTATTTGCATATTCTGTTAATAAAACAAAATATAACCATCAAGTCCATAATTATGTGTAGCACCACCACCATGTCCTTGATCATACTAAAGGTCATCTCAACTCATGCATTTAGTTGAGAATATGTTTTTGATATTTTTAAAATGTTATCTATTGCTTACCTTTGTTCCAGTTTGCCTCTAAGCTCCAGACTCACCCTTCTGTACCTTGCTTTGTGATGTTGACTTGAGGCTGGGACTCTACAAGCCACATTTCCACTTTACTAGCTGCTCTCTGCTCAAAAAAACCTAGGCTCTGCCAATAGGGGGCACTAGAGAAGAGACTAGAAGGCTGGAGAATGAAGAAGGAAATTGCTCATTACTGTTCTTGGGAGTAGTTAGTCCTGGTGGCACGGTGGTTAAGAGCTTAGCTGCTAACCAAAAGGTTGGCACCGCTCCTTGGGAGAAAGGTGTGACAGTATGCTTCCACAAAGATTAAACCAAACCAAACCAGTTGCCATTGAGTCGATTCTGACTCATAACGACCGTATAGGACAGAGTAGAACTGCCCTACAGGACTTCCAAGGAGCAGCTGGTAGATTCCAACTGCTGACCTTTTAGTTAGCAGCCATAGCTCTTAAGCACTTCACCACCAGGAAGCCCCATAAAGATTACAGCCTTGGAAAGCCTATGAAGCAGTGTTCCTCCATCCTATAGGGTCCCTATGAGTCAGAATCGACTCGATGGCAATGGGTTTGGTTTTTTGGTTTGCTATACCATGTACATTTCCAGGTACGTGGTACTGTACACGATTTGTGGTTAAATGCAGAAATGAAAACAAATGCAGTAGTAATTGCTGAATGAAATCTTGAGCCTTTTTCTGTTTCCATGAATTTTTCTAAGTCTTGTCTCCTTGAATTGCCTTCTCTCCGTATCTATAAAGTCAGGTTCCTTCATTCTTCTACCCATTCATTTAATACACAAATTTACTGAATGCCTTTAATTGGTCTCATTCTTCAAGGTCTATCTCTAGTTCTCTAATGTTGCTTTTTCCGTGAAGGCTATCCTGAAATCCCCAGATAACAGTACCCTCTCTCAATCTCACTCACTCTCGCTCTCTATCATTACTGATAGCTCATTATATTACCTCCCTTATAGACTTATATCCATTTTCATGTTGAGTGGAAAAATTCGTAAAGGTAAGGACTGTGTCTCACTCTTCTCCTTAACTCTACCAAAGTGCGTTGTTCATTGTAGACATCCTTTCTGTTATCTGAAGAAAGTGCTTTTCGGAGAGGGTTGCACATTCAACTGGGCCTAAGTCATTTGAGTTCATATATACTCTGGCCTTCAGAAGATAATATCCTTATTTATGTTTCCAATTTGCCTGTAATAAAAATGTTTGGATTTTAAAGAGAGAGACTAGGGGGAATATGAGCTTTTTGAAGTTCCCCAATTCTTCAGTAAAAGAGGCAGGTTTGGGATTTTAAAATAGCCACAGAGATAGTGCATGACCACAGAATAGAACTATTGAACTTTAAAATAAATTACCAGCCTATTAGAAAGAATTCAGAATAAGAACAGGCTGTGGTCTTTGGTTATTATTGTCACCTCTTCACTGAGAAGCAGTGGAGCATACAGCCTACAGACATAGATTCTGAAGGCAGACAGATCTTATTTCTGAATTTCTGCTGTCATTTCCTGGCACTGTGACCTTGGAATATTATTAAACCTCTTTATTGTGCAGTTTCTTCACAAATGAAGCAAGAAAATATGAGTACCCATTTCATAGGGTTGTCATAATGATTAACTAAGATAACGCATGTAAAATGTTTAGCATGATGCCTGACTCACAGTAAGTGTATAATCAATATAAGCTTTTAATATTATTAATTACTCCAGCATCTCCCAGTCCACACAAAACTCCCCTATACAGCTATGAACGTGCTTAATGGGGTACAAGATACAGGAATTCAGTTCCAAAGACAACGTTAGCTCTTGAGTGGAAAGCATAGAGAAATAGGAATCTATTACATTTGTGGGATATGGGGATTAGAGATGGATTACATGGCTACCAAAATTATTAATTATGATGAAGACTTCAGGTTAACCACAGAGGAAGGTCAGTGCAAGTGGAAATAATGGGTTAGTGAGCAGGGAAAGAAAAAAATACACTTACGCAGCTGGTGAGGCTCTGTGGGTGGCTGCGAGTTGGAACTGACATGACAGCAACGGGTTTTATAGTTGTTATAAAATACGGAAGGCCAGGTTCACTGAGATAAACCAGAGGGCCAGGGCTAGATAAGGCTGTAGCAATGGTTTCAGAGAAAAATCAACGGTTTCAGAGAAAAATCAGCAGTTTCAGAGAAAAATCAAGGATGATCAAGATGGGTGGGCTGATCCAATGCAAATCTAGTTTTCATATGTCTCAGTTTTTGTTTATGTATTTTCTTATGCTCATTTGTCAGGAGTGTCTCAAATGGAACAATTTTCATGCCATTTGCTTTAGATATATAGTTTCAGTGATACGTAGTACAGTTTTCCAGCATGAGGCTAAGGGAAAATACTTCTGGCTTCTTGTAGCCTTGGTAAGCATGGACTACAAGCTTTGAGAGCAAGGATGCTGGCTGCCGCTATTGACCTTAACGGAAAAGAACAGAGGAAATGTGTTGTTAGCCAAAGATAAGGTGAGTAGTGTCACGTGCAGTTTTTAATATTTAATGAATCTATGTGGGTACAATCTATTATGTGACAATTTAATTATATGACGAAAAAGTTTGATAAATAATATTGTGGTAGGGCATCTAATTCATTATTTAACAAAGAAATCAATACTTTCATAAATCATAGTTCTCCACAGATGTACTCCCCCCCCCCAAGTGTGTAAAAACCCTTATTCAGAATCCATAGGCAATTTATTTTCTGGTCAGGACAAGTTTGAATGGAAGTTTAATTGGGCCCAGGATGCACATAAATTCTATTTACTTTTTTTTTAAACCATTAACTAGAAACGCTTTCACTACAAGTACTTTTCAGGAAACTTAACCATATTCAGATAGCATTTTTCTACTGTGTGTTTCAAGAGCAGAAAATAGTAGTAATCATAAATTATATATCAAGCTATATAGTGTTGCTATGAGTCGGAATCGACTCGATGGCACTGTTTTTTTTTTTTTTCTGGTATATCACTAAGGCACAAAATAGCACAGAATATTTTGTACACCCCTTTTCTTCCTGGCTTGACGTCAATGTTCATTAAGAAAAATAAAGTTTTGAGACTTCAACATTTTCTGCAAATATCACAGGATAAATATTTATAAATGTACCTTCATCAAAATTAATTTTAATTTTTGGATGTCATATCATCATTGAAGTAAGCTATTACTTCTCTCTAGCCTAAAGATTTGTAATCTGAGAGACATTTTCTCTCTCATTGAACTTAATGCCAAATTCATTTTGTAACTTACATGACACACTTTCACATAATTCGCTTTTATCCAGTTCATAATTTAATAAAGAGTTAAGCTTCAATTAGGTGAATTGGTATACACTGCCTGGTTGGCATTCTAAATTCAAAATATTGTTGAACAGAGAAATGAAATCACATAATACTTTTTTTTTTCACCTAAGTATTCTGATTGCTGATCATACATGAGTTTGATGCTTAAGCTCTATGCATTCTTCAAAAGAATTACCAGCTTATAAAATTATTTTCTGATGATAAAAGTGACCTCTTTCGTATACATGCCAAAACTACTAATTATCTATAACAAATTCAGAACTGGAGTCCAGGCACCTAAAGCCTTCTTTGAATGTAATAAAACACATTATTTATAATTTTTCCTCTCATCTTATCAACTTTATTGTATCAGTAACTGTCTGTCATTGCATATTTTATTATTAATGATTTTATTTGATGGGTCAGGAGCCTTAGAAATGATGCATAAAAGCCTTACAGATGCATTTTCCTGTTTGGATGCAAATACTCCCACCTAGTTATTTTTTAAGATCCCTCTCAATAGTTTTTGGCTTGACATTTGGTTGAAAATTACTGCAAAAGAGTAAAGTTTTCTTGTATCACTTAACATTGAATGTTGTAAAATAAGCACTTTCTTTTCCAGGGTGATGTGTATGTCATCTTGTAGTGCTCTGACAAATGACAAAGGAGAATTAAGAGCACATCTAAGTATTCCTGAACAAGCTGAGCCTCAGAACATACTGAATCGGAGTGGTTAAGATTTTGAACTCTGAAGCCAAACTGCCTGTCTCTGCAACCTTCTCATGTGGCAATCTTGGACATGTTTCTCAATGTCTTCGTGCTTCATTTTCCTCCTCTGTAAAATGAGGATAATAATCGTATCTGCTTCACAGTGTTGTCATAGGCCAAAAAATAATTTTTTAAACTTTTCATTTGAAAATAATTTTAGACTTACAGAAAAGTTGCAAAATGATACAGTAAGTTTATGTAACCGTATATCAGTTTCTTATAAGGTTTAAAACCTACGTAACCATAGTACAATGATCAAAGCCATGAAATTGAAATTAGCATACTATTAATTAAACTACACAAATTTCTCTCCTAAAGTCTTCCATTCTATTTCAGAATTCATTCCAAGATAGCACATTGTATTGTGTCCTTGTGTCTCCAGATTCTCCTCCGACGTGGGAGAGTTCCTCAGTCTTTTCTTGTCTTTCATGACCTTGGCAACTTTGATGAGAGCTGTTCAATTATTCTGAGGATGACTACTTCATTTGAGTTTAGTTGATTATATTGAGCTTATGTATTTTCTTAGGAGAATACCACAGAAGTAATACTGTATTCTTCTCAGTGCATCTTATCAGGAGGTCCCTGATATCAGCATGTCCAACTGGTGGTGTCAACCTTGATCACTTGGCTAAGTGATATCTGTAGGGTTTCTCCGCTGTACAGTTACAACTTTTCTCTTTTTAGTAGATAAATACTTTGAGGGAGACAGCTTGAAACTATGCAAATATCTGG
The DNA here is from genome assembly GCF_030014295.1 of Loxodonta africana. NCBI lineage: Eukaryota > Metazoa > Chordata > Mammalia > Proboscidea > Elephantidae > Loxodonta > Loxodonta africana. The sequence goes on from NC_087361.1 coordinate 35,918,399, forward strand.
TACCTCTCCAAGCTTTCAACCTAGATTTTATCATCCTTCATTGAACTTTGTCTGCAACAATTATTATTGTGGTTTTTGTCTAATGATGATTTTGAATTTCTCTCAATATTTGTACATTTATTAACCGGAATATTTTTGTAAGGAAGAGTTGCCCATTTTGTGTTTATGTACTTATTTGATTGTTTACACTAAACACATAGATATTTCTTTTACTCAACAGGTTGTAATCCAAAACAATCATTGTTCATTTTGCTGCTAAAATTATCCAAGCTTTGGCCATTGGGCACTCCTTCAGATTGGTTCTTGTGTCCATGTGACATGCCCCAATTCTTTACCAAGCACTTCCTTAGTTTCTGGAACCACTAGGTGTGTTCCAGGTTGATCTTGTGTTTTCTTACTCCAGTCCTAGAATCAACCACTTCTCCAAGAAACTCTGGTTTCTTTCACTGGAGAATGTTTTTTTAGAAACCAAGAGCTGGTCACCAGGTATGCCCAGATCTGGCTTTTAGGCCTTCTCAGAGAATATATAGATATATAGAGAGAGAGTGAAACCTGTGAGAGCTGGAACTTGATGGGACTGCCTTGTTTTTCTGGATCTCGCAAGTTTTCCACCTTTGACAGGGTGCAGTCTTACCACTTTTCTCTCACTCATTTTAGTGGAAAATGTTTGAGTTTTCCTTCTCTGACAGGCTTCTGCCTTATAGTTTCCGGCTTTCATGAGTTTAAAAAATATATGTATATCACCTTATACACATGCAGCTATATTTGCTTTTTATGACTATCTGTATACATATTACAAACAAAACCTATAGCTGTGATTCTAAGCCAACACCACAATGTTCACTGCAGCTTTCTACCTTTCCTTATTTGTAACATCTTTCTCTGACAGTAAAAAACCTTGCCCTCATTATATACAAAATACCCACTTCTTTGTACAATCCGAATTATAGAAGATACATAAAGTAGTTATAGAATTTCTAAACATGAAGTAGTTACAGAATTACTAAACCTTCCCCTGTGAGACACAGATTTATTTTCTAGAGTACAGTATTTGTTTTCCCAATACCCTTCAGTGTAGGATTTAATGAATTTAAGTGCTTAGAAGATTACCTGGGTAAGAACTACATATATACATTAACCTGTTGCCATTCAGTCAATTTTGAATCATAGCAAACCTACAGGACAGAGGAGAACTGCCCCATGGCGTTTGCAAGGAGTGGCTGGTAGATTCAAACTGGTTAGCAGCCGAGCCCTTAACCACTGCACCACCACCACCACCCATTCCACTGAGTCAATTCCGACTCAGCAATCCTACAGAATAGAGTAGAAATGCCCAATAGAGTTTCCAAGGAACGCCTGCTGGATTTGAACTGCTGGCCTTTTGGTTAGCAGCGGTAGCTCTTAACCACTACACCACGAGGGTTTCCACTGTACCCCCAGGGCTCCCACATATGATTAGTAGTTCTTATTATGTGAACTGATTTTCCTAAAGACTTTAAACACCAATTTTCTCTCTGTTCAATTTGGGTGGTGTGTTGGTGGAGTGTATTAGTTTCTTATGGCTGTCATAACAAATGACCACAAATTTAATGGCTTAAAACAACACAATTTATTACTTTACATTTTTGGAGATCAGTACACCAAAATAGGTTTCAATGGACTAAAATCAAGGTTTCAGGCAGACTGCACTGGTTTCTGGGGGCTCTAGGGGAGAATTTGCTTTGTCACTGTTACAGATTAAATTGTGTCTCCCAAAAATACATCTTGTAAATCCTAACCCTTATACCTGTGAATGTAATCTCATTCGGAATTAGGGTTTTCTTTGTTATGTTGAGACCATATGTGTCTTAAGCCAATTGCTTTTGAGAAACGAGAGAGTAGATTAGGCACAAATGCAAGCAAACATGCTGTTGTGTGTTGTCCAGTCAAATTTGACTCACAACAGCCTTATAGGACAGAGTAGAAGCGCCCCATAGGGTTTCCAAGGCTGTAATCTTTTTGTGTGTATGTGTATGTGTGCTTTAGGTGAAAGTTCACAGCTCAAGTTAATTTCTCATACAAAAATTTATACACATATTGTTTTGTGACATTAGTTGCAATCCCCACAATGTGCCAACACACTCCTTCTTTCCTCCCCGGGTTCCCTGTGTCCATTCAACCCTTCCTGCCTTCTCATCCTGCCTCTGGACAGGAGCCACCCATTTGGTCCCGTGTATCTATTTTTTTTTTTTATCTGACTGAACTAAGAAGAACAATCCTCATGTGTATTATTTTTTGTTTTATACTCCTGTCTAATCTTTGTCTGAAGAGTGGGCTTTGGGAACGGTTTCAGTCTTGGGTTAACAGAGCTTTTGGGTGCCAGAGTCTTGGGGGTTCCTCCAGTCTCTGTCAGACCATTAATTTTGGTCTTTATAGGTGAATTTGAGTTCTGCTCCACATTTTTCTCTCACTCCGTCCAGGACTCATTGGTGGTAGCCAGGCACCATCTAGTCCTTCTGGTCTCAGGCTGGTGAAATCACTGGTTTCTGTGGTCCTTTAGTTTCTTTGGCTAATATTTTCCTTGTCTTTCGTTTTCTTCATTCTCCTTTGCTCTAAGTGAATGGGATCAATTGGTGCATCTTAGATGGCCCTTCTAAAGTTTTTAAGACCCCAGATGCCACTCTCCCAAGTGGGATACAGAACATTTTCTTAAAAACTTTGTTATGCCAATTGACCTAAATGTCCCCTGAAACTATGGTCCCCATGCCCCAGCCCCAACTAGTCTGTCCCTCAAAGTGTTTGGATGTGTCCAGGAAAGTTTCTAGCTTTTGCTTTGGTCCAGTTGTGATGGCTTCCCCTGAATTGTGTGTTGTCCTTCCCTTCGCTGAAGTTGATCCCTGTCTACTATCTAGTTAGTGAATTCTCCTTCCACTTTCTCTCCATCCTCATAACCATCAAAGAATTTTTTTTTCTGTGTTTATACCTTTTCTTGAGTTCTCATAATAGTATATCTCATACAATATTTGTCCGTTTGTGCCAAGGCTGTAATCTGTATGGACGCAGACTGCCACATTTTTCTCCCTCTGAGCAGCTGGTGGGTTTCAACTGCTGACCTTTTGGTTAGCTGCCAAGTGTGCCATGCCACATGGAGATCTCCAAGGAAGTAAGGCACAGAGCTGAAAAGGGACAAGGATCTTCCTCTAGAGTCAACGGAGACAGAATGTTTTCCCCTAGAGCTGGTGCCCTGAATCGGACTTCCAGCCTCCTAACTGTGAGAAAAGAAATGTATTTGTTAAAACAACCCCCTTGTGGTATTTCTGTTATAGCAGTACTAAGATACTAAGATACTTGCTTATTCCAGCTTTTAGAGGCTGCCCGTATTCTTTGCCTCATAGCTCCCTTCTATTTTCAAAGCCAGCAATGACTGGTCAAATCTTCCACACATCACTTCACTGACACAGCTCTTCTATCTCCTTCTTCCATGTTTAAGGACCACTGTGATTATATTGGGCCTACCCATATAAAAAACCCATATAATCCGTGATAATTTCCTAATTTTAAGATCAACAACCTTAATTCCATTTGCAACCTTATTTGCTATGTAACATAACAAATTCCAGGAATTAGGGGACAAACACCTTTGGCAGGTGGAGGGCGGGGGGGACATTATTCTGCCTATCACAAGAACAATGAGCTACCTTTAAATCTGATGGTCTGTTTTTGAGTCTCAGCAGAAGAGTATTATCTATTAAGAGTTAAAGGAATCATGACTCCACCACTCATTCTCTCCCTCTGTCCACTCCCCACCCTGCTGTTCCTGAGCCTTGTTTCCCCTTGCACATTGAAAAAATAATACATACTTAGGAGGTGTGTTACGGAGATTAAAAATGAGGGTGTAGTTATTTTGTGAATAAAGCTACTTAGAGAAAACTTCATCATTTCGTAGCAATATGTTTTTTTTTAAGTCTGAATAGATGGATATTAGTTTTACTTAAAGTGGGATACCCTTTTTTGACAAATTAAATACAGGATAAACCAGTAGGGCTTCAGGCTCCATATGAATTGCAGAAAAGTATCTGGGCAGTTGGAAATTTTTGGATTGTACAGGGCCAAAAAATTTAAGATGAAAGCAAGAAAAAAAAAGAGGGTCCTAATACAGTATAGGCCCCTGGGTGGCACAAATGGTTTGTACTTGGCTGCTAACCAAACGGATGACAGTTCAAACCTACCCAGCAGCAGCATGGAAGAAAGGCCACCAATCTGCTTCTATAAAGATTACAGCCAAGAAAACCCTATGGAACTCAGCTCTACTCTGTGATGCACAGGGTCGTCATGAATCGGAACCAACACAATGGCAAGTTTTTTTTTTTTTTTTAAATACCATAAGTAACTTAATGAAGTAATTCTTACTCTATTCTGTAGTGCTTGATAAGTTGAGCGTGGCTGTGCAAAATGACAGCATTGGTTACCACCCATTTTCCAAGATAAAGAAATTGAAACCAAAGAGTATGTCATTATTGTATCTGAAATACAAAAATGAGCAGAACCAGTCATAAGTTATTCTTTTTTATATGCTCAGAGTGACCATCAAGCCTAATAAATGTGAAAAGATGACAGGAGACAGCAAAGGTCCTTCGGGCTGATATGCTAACGAAGAACTCATTTCTATGACACTGGATTTCCTCAAAGACAGAATCACTCCATGTATTCCGGATGATTCCAGAATGCTATGCTGTTGCTAGGAGCATATGCTGAAAAATACTTTTTAACCAATGATTTACACTTTTTAAACAAATAATGCATTTCTGTAATGCTAATCAAAGATAAAATTGTTCCAAATCTATTTTAAATATTTTTATTCAGTAGTAAATATTTCCCATTAATTTTTTAACTCTGTTAAGATGGAAAATGAAAGCATAATTCAATATTCTGTAGCTAAAGTTAATAGGAATTGTGAAGTATCATATTCTTTTGAAATACTGATCAATTTTCTCTTTGGAATTATTTTGCTCTTCTAATATTTTAAATATTCATGCTCAAAAATGGAATGAGCAGCACAACTACCAGATAATCAAATTACCATCTTATCAAGGCTAATGATAGGACTGTCTTCTTCATGAATCATCAATGATTCCTTTCACAGTCACAAAAGCATTCAAATGTGTTTATGTCAGGGGACTCCTATAACTGGATAAAAATGTCAGAAGGTTATTTAGGCAGAGATCATTCGAATAAAGCTGAAAATTTAAGACTGGATCAAATCTACATTAAAATGTCTTCATGCTTTCAAAGATTTCGTAAATAAATGGCAACTTTAAAGCAAAAAGTAATCCAGTGATCTTTACGCCATGCGAGACAGTACAAACACATAAGTCAGTTCTATTCAATTAAATTTGATCTTTTACTACCAATAAGCATATCTCTATAATACTATACAAACACTCAACAGCTCATCGAGAAACACTGCTGTTACGTATTCCACATAAATCTGCTTGATCACAAACCGCGCAGTCTATGAATTTTTGCAGCATTCACTTTTATGACGATACAAGTTTAGACTTTCTTAGGTAACCCCAAGCTAGAAGATAACACACAAATATTTTTGAAAACATGTTAACATGTAGTGTGATTCATATAATAATAAAATATTTTCTACTATCACTTATTGGCTCTTCTCTCCAGCATTTCAAAAACTCCCCTTACACTGAGTTATACAAAATAGTTTGTGTGCACAGAAGAGCGGAATGTTATTTTTTCAGAATTAAAAAAATAAAATTAGTATATGAATTCAAAGAAAAAAATTGTATTGAAATTATAAAATTTAAAGTAAAAATCCACCTCTCACCATACATCTCTCCTCCTCCCCCAGGCCACTGGTGGGGTCTGAGCAGGAGTTTTCCCCCCAAGTATAAATTTTTCAAGATTCACTTCTAGAACTCTATGAAGAAAAGAGAAATGCAGGTTCACAAGGTCTCTGAAAGGGTCCCATTTTTATAGAGTGTAAGTATCCAAGTTCGCTTCGGTTGACTCCTAAGTCCAGGTCTTCTCAGTCCCCTGGGTTTATCTCTTGCTAGAGGTCTCCTCCTGCTGGTCGCCCCTGAGATTGCAGCTACTCAGCGTGGCTCCCTCTGCCATTGCAGCTGCGGCTGCTGTGAACACAGGATACAGAAGTCTTCCCACTCTGGTTCCAAAGTTGGCCTGGAGATTTCAAAATAACCATGTGTACCATAGAGCTCCCCGTACATCTCACAGTACTGCAAAGGCATTTCATTATGCCTCAGACGTATCTGCTCACCCAGCCTCAAGTTTCCCTGGATATTCCCAACGGTCTCTCATCTCACTACCACTCTTTCCCCAGTACTGGCTTCCCATCCCTCTATCCCTCTTGTCTCTGCCCTCTTCCTCCAACCTGGCTATTATGAAAACTACTCCATTACACAGCTTCTGGAGATCTTCTGGAGATCATAAATCACTATGTCGTCACCCTACCCGGAAGCAATGAGTCACCTGTCTGTCAAACCAAAAAACAAACAAACAAAAAATCTCTGTTGAGTTGATTCCAACTCATAGCGACCCTATAGAATAGAGCAGAACTGCCCAATAGGGTTTCCAATGTCGGAATCAACTCAATAGCAACAGGTTTGTTTTGGGGGTGTTAATCTTTATGGAAGCAGATTGCCACATCTTTCTCCCACAGAGCAGCTAGTGGGTTCGAACGGCTGACCTTTCAGTTAGCGGCCAAGTGCTTTAGCCATTGCGCCACCAGGGCTCCCTCTTGCTTCTGTCACTACTCCTAAAATCTTAAAACAACAGTGCCAGCATGACTCTGAGGCCACCTCTGGTGCTTTGGGCACTGCCAGATCAGGTCCTGCCACGGCTACCTGCAAGCTGTCATTGGAACTGTGTTGGCCAATTTTATGTGTCAACCTGGCTAGGCTATGGCGCCAAGTTGTTTGATCAAACACTAGTCTAAATATTGTTGTGAGAATATTCTGTAGATTTAATTAACATTTACTATCAGTTGATTTTAAGAAAAGGAGATCACTCTTGATAATGTTGGTGGTCTCATCCAACCAGCTGAAGACACTAAGAGCAAAAGGAATTTTGCCTCAAGGCCATCACACAGAAATACTTCCTGAGCTTCCAGCCTGCCACCCTGCCCTACAAATTTTGGACTCCTAAGCACCCACAACTGTGAAAGCCAGTTCCTAAAAACTAATCATTCCCTTATCTCCTCTCAGTGCTGTTTGTCTGGACAACCCTGACCAGTACAAGAATGCTTTTTAACTTTGATCAGAGAATATCCCCTAAACTTTTAACAATTCTCCCTGACTTGGCATAACTTCTGCCTTGTTCATACTGTGTCCCCTTGGGTTCTCTGACCTCTATGTGTCTTTCGCTCTAAGGTTCTGGGCTCACATGAATTTAGACAGTTGCCTGAACTCAGTTCTGGAGACTTACTACTCACAATGCCACTGCTTCCTGCTGCCACTGGAGGCCATTCTTGCTGAAAGTCCTATCTCCAGGCTTGGCTCCAGCTATTTACTCTTCATTGCCCTTCAGTTTTGGGACATTTTGGGCCCACGACACTGTCCAATTTTACTAATTGCAATTTCCTCTACTGGGGGCCCACATAACTAAACATGACAGGCAAACACTAATATTATTCACCAGCACGTGGTATAAATAATACAGTTTTATCACTGCTTTTGTACCAAAGAGATTCAACCTACCCTGCCTAGCCTATACCTGGGAATAACTGTTTTCTTCATATACCAGTCTCATTACTCCTTTGCAACTAATAGATTATTTCTCATTTTTTTAGGAGATGAAAATGTTAGGTGCCGTCGAACCGGTTCCAACTCATAGAGACCCTGTGTACCACAGAACGAAATGTTGCCCGGTCCCGCGCCACACTCACAACCCTTGCTATGCTTGAGCCCACTGTTGCAGCCACTCTGTCAATCCATCTCGTTGAGGGTCTTCCTCTTTTTCGGTGACCCTGTACTTTACCAAGGATGATGTCCTTTTCCAGAGACTGATCCTTTCTGACAACACATCCAGGAGAGGAAAATAAGGGTAAATTACTGAAGTAAATACATAAAAATATGTATGTAGTTTTAGATTTTGTAATACAAAGTCATGCGACTCTCTTAATTTTATAAAATATATCCAAATGATTAAGTCTCAAATACATCTCCTCAAAGCCATCAACATAGAAATATAATGGTTAAAATCCCTGTGGGTTTTTAGCAGAGTCAGACTAATGGGCTCACTGTTCACCCTTGTGTGATCCAGACTGGCTCTGAGGCTTTGCTTCTGATGCCATATTCTAGAACAGTTTTCTAAGTCAGAGTGTTCTAGACAAACATTGGTGGCCTGATAAAAAAGTCAATTTTATTAAATCTTAAAATTCAAACATCACGGGAACGAAGCTGAATCATGGTTTCCCTTGGTTATGTGCTTGTACAGAAATGCCTCCACTCATATCCGGGTTTTTGAAAACCTATGTGTTACTGAAAACAGAAAGTCAAAGTGTGTAGCTTCCAGGATGACTGGGCAAGAACATATGAGATAAATACTGGAGGCAGAGGTAGGAAGGCCAAAGGCAATGGAAGGGGAAGCATGAAAGCTGGTTGGCCTGGAGAGTAAGAAAGAGAAGATGAACAAGTGCTAAGTACCCCACTTTCCAAACCTTGTGCTCTGTATACACAATTCTCACAGTAGCTTTGATATCAATAGTATTAAACCCCTTTTACAGGCTAGAAAGACTAGAGTGTATCAGAGGCCCATCAAAGCTGTGAACAAAGATTAAATGTACTATTTGGAGGTCTTGGACTGTAGGCAACAACAACAAAATTTAGCTAATTCAGGCCAAAAAAGAGAAAAAAGAAAAAAACAGGAAGATGACGGGGGTAATTCATAGCATTAGAGACACCGCAGGCGCAAACTCAGAAAGGTCAAGAGCCAGACAACACTAGTGTTTAGGGAGCAGGAGTCTTCCAACAGGAAGGAAATGACTTACCCAAAGTCACACAAAACCAGAATAAGAACTCCAATTGCAATTCTGAGTTTAGTGTTCTTACCATAATTAATAAATCACATTCAAAAAATGATTTTGTAAGGCCAATACTCTGCATAAATACATCCAATCATTGGCACTCAATGATACGTGCTGATTCTCACTCAGTAATGATTACTAGGGGTCACGGTAGCATCAAGGACGTTGAAAGCACAAATCCTAGCTCTACCACTTACTAGCTGTTTATACTTGGCCAAGGCTGCTCATCTATAAAGTAGGCATAATAATTACACGTAATCTATTGGGTTGTTGTACAGATTAAACAAAGGAATCCACATAAAGCATTTAGAACATGGCCTGGCCTATCTTGTTTATTTGTATCTCTGGGGGGGGGGGCCGGGGGAGTGGTGCTTGAAAAATTGTTTTCAGCAAATGCAGTCAAGTCAGTGGGGCCCTGTTCCACGTCACAACTGGCCTGTTTGGTAAGTGGTCCCTACAAGGGATCCTTCGAAACTTTAAAACATCTCTTCCTAGTCCTTCTCTGTCTCCTTCTCCTTGTCTTTGTCCTTGTCTCTTTTTCTTTGTGAATGAGGAAGAAGTGCCTCAGACCTTCTCAATGGCCATTTCTTTTCCATTTGTTTGCTCTCCACTTTTTTCTCAAGGTCAACAGTTACTATCTTAGCCCTGCCTCACACCAGATTCACACAGATATCATCAGTAAAGGACCTTCTGAAGTTTTCAGCTATGGCTTCTGAAGCACTTAGATGCCTGACTGCATGCATACAAACAAAACAAAACCAAACCCAGCGGCGTCAAGTCAATTCCGACTCACAGCATACATACAAGTGAATAAGAAAATATTTGTTTTTACTGCTATGTATTTTAAAGCTCAAAATCATCTGTTTCATAATCCTCTTTCTTTTGCATTTCGATATAATAAACACTATTAGAAACCAGTAATGGTACTGACATATTTAATATGTTTCGTTCTTTATAGTTTCAAGCTATAGCCCCATTTCAATTCTTGTCTCGAAAAATGTGGGTTTAATTAAAATTACAATAATCCTGTAAACATGTTGTGACATTATGCCCGGTGGGCTAAGTAAGTAATATTCATCTGAAAGGCACAATGCTATAATGCGTTTTTCCTTTGTCCTTTCAGCAAGCTGAATAAAAAATGAATTTTCCACAATCTATTTAACTAGAGATTTGATGAACACATTTTTCATTGGGTTGTTATCATGACAGCAATGACTCTCACAGTAATTTAGCATAAAATATAAAGATATGGGTCATTCGACTATGTTGGTTATTTTTTTACCTACAACAAATTCAGCACCCACATGTATCTGACTTTACTGGATAATGAATTTTGTGTACACATACATGTACGTTCTTGAAATTTATCACATGAAAAATCTACCCTTGTGATTGTAATTCTAGTTATCATCCCATAGAAATTAAAATGGTCTCTAAATTTTCTGCATCCCATATTGATCTCATGAATCATCTTAACGTAACAGTGTGAGTCTTTTCTTGGTGTACTATTTTCAGCTTCTACTTTTTGTTTATTTTGAAGATTTGCTATTATTTTCCACATTTTATTTCTTTAATTGTATGACATTTAGTAAGGATTCTGCTCTAAGCTGTCTTATTGCGATGGCACCTTCCTTAGGCACCACTCGTTGCACTCAGGGAGCCGCTAGCGGCAGAGAAAGGCACTAACCGGTAAGGCCCAGGGCACTTCCTGGATGTACGTGAACAGGCTGATGCACAAAAGCCAGCGGACCTGTGACAGCTCAGCAGTGACAAAGGAACTGAATCCATCATTTCCTTCCCGAGGTCTATTTGCCAAGTGCTCAACCAGGATTTACGGATAGTCTCATTTACAGAAGAGAACATGACAGACTTTGACTGAGGTTAAGTGACTTCTTCAGTGTCACGCTGTAAGTTAGCGACAATTCACGTTTACAGCTTATAGTCCTACTTTACAATTCTTTGCTAAGAATGTCGAACTATTTTAATTTCCAGAGCCGTGAAAAGGGGTATCATCAGCATCTCTCAGAGACCAGCACAATTAAAATGTGTCCGTTAATGAATGAATGAATACACAAATGAATAGATTGGTTTGCTAAACCATTCCCAGATAACTATACAACTTACTTGCTGAAGCAATCCCTCTGTTATTTTAGTGAAAACCTTCTTGGCACTGCAAAGAGGGTTAAATTTATTGCTGTGCTTGGCTGGCTGATTGGCTAACAGCTATTTCTCAGCTCTAACGTCTTCACACAACTGTGCAAGTATGCATGAGCATGTCACACACACACACACATAGAAGTAGAAGGACGAACATATAACTCATGAATGCCAGTAATTACAGTTACTCATTTGTTCCCCCTGGTGAACTAGAGAGGGGGGTTAAGTATCAAATGACTGGGAAGCCAGGTTTGAGGATAACAATGCTGTGCCGAAGACAAGGTGGCCAGCAGCTAATAACAGACATCTGCCACCAAGACCATGCTCCAAATCCATGCACTAGAAGGCTTTTCTTTTTTTACTGTGTACACTTTTTCTAACCTAGTTCTGATTTCACAGGGATCCAGGTTTGTTATCAGGTCTTATGTTTGCAAGAAAGGTTTTCTTCCTGCTTCTCCAGTAAGCTCTGCAGCATCCTTCCAGAACTCACATTCAGACCTTGGATTACAGCCCTTTTCATGTGTCCCAAATTCTGGAACCCCGCAGTGGCCTATGCCCTTGGAATTCAACCCTCATGTTCTTTTCACCTTGGAATTCAACACTCATGCTTTCTCCACCATAAACTGGAGAATGGGCACTCCTTTGTTCTTGTCCAAGCAAGAGAACTTTCCCCAGATGCTTGAACATTTTAATGCCAATAATGTATAACAAGTTTTTTTAACCCTAGAATTTGCACTCTGTTTCTATCCTAAAATGAAGATTGTTATATTAAGTACTATTTTATTACTTGGATTCTAAAATGTACTCGCTTTAATAATTAATATCACACCTACTCCTCACTTATCAACTATCTCATTATCTTACATGTTGCATTTACTACAACAGAAAAAATTCTACTATCCGACTATTTTTTTTTGCGTATTAACCGACAAGAGATGGGGAAGAGGAGGAGGGCAAGGTTTGTGAGAGGGGCGATGCCACGCAGGCCACAGGAGGATTGCATTACCTGGGTCAGGCTGAAGAGCCAGGCAGGGCGCTGGGTGCTGGAGGCTAGGGAGGCTGGGCCGCCAGGAGGTGGCGGGAGCTGGAACCACGGGAGTTGGGCAGGGCGCTCAGAAGTCTCTTCTTCCAAAGAAGCCTCTCTGCCACCTCTGCACTCCTCCGTGCCCAGGAGGCTGGGCCTCACTTGCCTGTAGGCCGGGAGCCACCTGCCGCTGAGCCCCCTCACCAGACCGTCGGAGCAGGAAGGTGGAGAAGTGAGGTACCAGGGTCTGCGCTGAGGCCTGGAGCGTGGCCAGTTGAAGGTGGACTCCTGCTGGTCAGGAGGTGACGGGCAACCCAGACCACCACGACCTCCAACACCTGTGGGCTCTGGGGTGGTGGAGAAGACGTGGTGGGGAAGGTGGCCGACTCGATGCGCTTCCCACACACCTTGGAGGCGCCAGAGGGGTGTGGACATCTGAGCCAAGACTGGGCCGTGACTCTGGTCCAACGCTGGTTGTAGCGTAATGAACTGGTCTTTGGAACCTGACCATGTCCGTGAGGAATGGGTGTATTCTGTTGAATGTAACTGAAATTAGCTGTACTGTTTCCTTCAAGAAAAATGAAATGTATTTATAGCATATGCTTTTTTTCTCGGTTATATTTATTATTTTTCCTTTATTTTACGATAATTCTAGGCAGGAAAAATATTAGTTATTAAAGTCACAAAAGAAACTACTAACTCTTTGATAAAAAAAAAAAACAAAACTAGATGGATTTAAACACATACACTGGTAATGTATATGTCTGTGTTGTTTTTTCCCAACCAGTCGATTCTGACTCAAGATGAGTCCATGTGTGCAGGGTAGAACTGCTCCATAGGGTTTTTAAGGCTGTAGTCTTTCAAAGCAGATCACCAGGCCTGTCTTCTGAGGTACCTCTGGGTGAGTTCTGTCCCTTGACCTTCTGGCTATGGAGCACTTAACCGTTTTTGCCTTACAGGGACTTCTGTGTGTGATCCCCCTTCTGGATTTAAGTTCAGTGTCTGAGTTGAGATATCCATATAAGAGAAATGTGTTCTAGATTTTAAAATTTCCCATCTGTCCCTCCTTTCTATCTTTTAAAAAGTCACTAAACTTAATCTTATAATAAAGAAACACATGATTTAAGAAATCTGTAAGAGAGAGGTGGACTTAGCCACAGGTATTCTACCTGTACTCAGATTATCTATTGCATTTAATGGTATTTATTAAGAAAAAAAAAAATGGTTCCCCAGAATTCATTTTAACCAGCACCTAGAACCTTTAATTTGTGTCAGTTACTCCAATCACCACTCAGGCGGTGTAAGTTGAAGTCTGTGTATGGTACCAGCTGGAGTTAAGAATAAAACCAAAAGTCTGCTGAGGGATGAGACAGTTAACAGAAACAACTACTTAGGGAATTGGTGCCATCTGATCCGATCTGTCAAAAATTATAAAGAGGAGAAAACACAAAATGGAGACTAAGGAAGCATGTTATCACAACAATGGAAACTTCCAGAATTTCCAGGCAAGGATGGCAATTTGGTTGGGAACGGGCATGACTTGTCATAAATATGTATTTGCATAGCAAGCATTGCATTTCTACTTAGATTGTAATGCTGATCAAGTACTAGAGTCAATTCTCTGATGCTGTATCTGTTCTCTGAAGATATATTTAGTCACATTTTACCTATGACTGATGAAAAAAATCAGCTGTGCACAACAAACAAAATTATTACTATATTTGGGTGGCTCTGGAGAAGGGCAGGATGGACTTTGAGTAGACTAAACCTCACCTCCGCCTACCTCCAAGTAAATTTTTTGACACCATCACTAGGTTATCGGCTGCAATCAAGCATACTAGTTACTAGGAACCAATTAGTTTCACTTAGTTTCAGCTCTTTTCCAAAAGTTTGATGTTGATTTCAAGGGAATCCAGATAAGAAATTGTATTGTCAATGCAATTTCATCACCACCTATGCGAAAACCACTTTATGTCATTTTTATATTCAATTCAACATATTTGGAGCACAAAGTACACGTATATAACTTCTGGAATAAATGGTTCTCCTATTCAAATACCTCATATTAGGTTTGCCCAATTTATAATTAACTGTATTTGTTAAACTCCTAAAATACACATTGCCCTGCCTGCTATTTTTAGAGGAAATCCTATGAGTTTCCAAATTAGAAAACTAAAAGGGAAGCAAAAAAAAAAAAAAGGAGAAAGAAATTTCTAGATGTGACCAAATAAAATACAAACGTTCCATATGGAAGGAAAAAATCACTTCTGACTAGATTTTCACAGTTGTTTTAAAAGAAAAAAAAAAATCCTACATAAAAGTAGATACAGCCACTTTTTAGATCAGTCAGGGAAAAAGTTCTCTCTTCTGAGAGGCATGAAATGACAGTAGTTAAGATGTGATTTGTTTCTTGAAAACTGAATTAGAAAAAACAAATGTTTTCATTTCAACAGTTGACAAGGACTAGCTGGGAACTAAAGAAACACAAGAGAGATTCTTAGGGAGTAAAAACGGTTTATGTCAAGTAGGAGGCACCCTTATTCTGTTTGGACTTATTTAAGGTGTGGAAATCATTTTGAGTTGACTTCTAAAACCAAAAACTTTCTTTGGAGCTATGTTAATTCACTTAATAGTGCCTCTTTTTTTTTTTTTTTTTCCTGCCCCCAAGGACTTAAAACTATCATCGTCATATTTAAAGTAGCTAATTTATAGTCATCAATCACTCCTGCCATTTTTTTTTTTTTTTTTTTGGTCTCCATCTGTATTTCTAGACATAGTTTTAGAATCCCAGCCAAAAATTCATACACACAGGAAAAGGATATTAAACAAGAAAAAATATCTTTTAAACCATACAAAGATGAATTTCATGTTCAGAGACACCATTTGCTATACTCCCACTGCAGAAGTAATTAATTCAGGCAAACGAGTGAGAATCCCCAAGAGAAAGGCTTCATTTCTACATTGGACTCCGATTACTTTCCTCCTCCCTTCCAAATACAGCCTGTCAGTGTTTATTATACCTTAACATTTTTCTGAAAAATCAAATAAAAGAACCCTTCAAGAAAATTGAAGCTTAGAAAATGTAAATTTTATTAGTTATGCATAAGGATTCTTAGCTATGTATTAACAGTTTAAGGGATTAGAGAGTTGTTTCATCTTCTTATAAATTTGCACTGCTGGGACATGACAGTCGATGTGAGAAATTCCTTAGCAGCCATCATCTGCACACTAAAGCCTGTGGCTTTCAGACATCAATAATGTGCCCATCTGGGGGCGAGGCTAAGCAGTTATCTTTATCCCTTACATCGTGGATATGTGGGATGCTCTTGCTCTCTCTGGGACTGTTAGACACAATCCATTTAGATTTGCTCTTTGAGGTGAACTACAAAGCTCAAATGAAGATTTCATACTTCAGTGTCTGAAACTCAAATGTACAGGGTTAGGCTGCAGAACAGAGGGACTAAAATTAAACCCCATAAGCGTGTCACTTAAAAAGAGGAATGTAAACTAAGTAACATGGAGGAAGGAACAACCAAATTGTGCTTACCTACACATTTTAAAGTTAAGGAAAATGAGAATCCTTTTTATACTGATAAGATGGGCAACTTTCAGGAAATACATCAACTACCTCTAGAAATCACGTTAGTCCTTCACTTGCTTGAAATGGAAGCATATTAAATTGCTCCTTAAGAGGGGAAAAAGGGAAACATCGGATTTCTGTTTATGATGCTAGAAAATTTGGCAATGAATGTTGGTGGTAGTTCCACAACATGATTGATGAAATTGGTGTCATTGAATTATTCACAGGAAAATGTGGTTTGGCAAAGGTTGTGTTAACTGTATTTATACAATAATGAAAGAAAAAAGAAGAGTCTAAATGAAAATAAGAACAAGAATGTCCTATTTCCTAAGCTGATTAATGGTTAGCTATTTTGGTTTTGGAAACCCTGGTGGAGTAGTGGTTAAGGGCTATGGCTGCTAACCAACAAGTTGGCAGTTTGAATCCACCAGGCGCTCCTTGGAAACTTTATGGGGCAGTTCTACTCAGTCCTATAGGGTCGCTATGAGTTGGAATTGACTCGATGGCAATGGGTTTTTTGGTTTTGGTATGTTGGTTTTATTCTTGTTATTTAAACTGTACTACCATTTATGCATGCCATTTGTCCTGACAGCTGCATGTTCACTCCTTCCATGAAATACTTTCTACTCCCTTCTGGTTTTCATGGCACTTTTCTGATCCCTCTTTGGCAGTCTCATTTGCTGACCCCACTGTATTCCTCTAACCCTGAACTCTATCTCTCAGACTCTGAGCTTCGCTCTTTACTCTCACTTACTTGTTTATTCCATCCAGGCTTAGCCTCTCTGTATGTTCTTCACACTTGAGACTCTGCACTTTATATCTCCAGCCAAGATCTCTCCTCAGAACTCAGATTTTTATATCCAACTTTGTGCCCACATTTCCACTTAGACGTCCAGTGAGGATATCAAATTTGACACATGATGCACCTCACGCACAACCACTACTGTCTGTCACTGGAGCCTTGCATGTTGCTTTGATGTTAACAGGTGTCCGTAAAGCTTCCAGACTAAGACAGATTAGGAAGAAAGGCTTGGCAATCTACTTATGAAAATCAGCTAATAAAAACCCTAAGGATCACAACAGTCTGATCTACACCCAATCATGGGGATAGTGCACAACCAGGCAATGTTTCATTTCAGTTGTGCACGGGGTGGCCATTCATTGGAGGCTGACTAGATGGCAGCTCCTAACAATAACAACAACATCTTCCCCCTTAAACCTGCTGTTATGCCAGTATTCTCCATTTCAGTAAATAGCAACTCCTTCCTTTCAGTTCCTCTGAACAGAAACCTTGGAATCACCCCATTCATAACTTTTGCTCCTCAGTTATTTATCAAACCATGTTGGATCTCTCTGAAGATCCATGCTGATTTGAAGTACTTCTCACTATCTCCACTATCCACATTCTGGATTATTTCAGTAGTCCATGTGTCACCTGCATTATTTCATTGGATCCATTTCCTGCTTAAACCTTTGCCCTCCCTCCGCCAGTCTTTTCAAAACATAAAAGGCAGAAGAATCCTTCCCGCGATAGTAAGAACTCAAGCTCTTATACTGGCTTACAAAGTCCTATATGAGCTGTCCCTCTTCCTCCCCATAATAGTGCAGTTCCTCTAATACCCCCTTATTCTTCTTTGTCGGCCCTACTGACTTCCTTCCTGACCTTCAAGCATGTCAAGCCTGTTGATGCCTCAGACAGAGCCTTTGTCCTGCCCTTTCCCCTGATATCCATGACTCTTTCCTGGAACACCTTTAGCCTCTGCTCAAACATCACCTTATCAGGTGACGCCTTCCCTAACCATCCTGTGTAAAAGCTCTTCTCCCTGATTGCATTGTCCATACTTCTTTTACACTTATTTTTTTCTCCATTGCACTTAATACCATCTCATTCAATGCATTTCTCTTCATTATTTATTTTTCATCTCCTGCCCTACATGTAAGGACCCTGGTTGTGTGGTGGTTAAAGCGATTTACTGCTAACCAAAAGGTCAGGGATTCGAAACCTTCAGTGGCTGCGCAGGAGAAAGATGTGGCAGTCTGCTTCCATAGAGATTTATAGCCTTGGAAATCCTATGGAGTTGCTATGAGTTGGAATCAACTTGATGGCAATGTATGCTCCATGAGAAGAAGGATTTCTGGCTGTGTTGTTTACTGCAGTAACGCTAATGCCTGTAACAGAACCTCACACAATATCTGGATACGGTATTGAATGAAGACATTCCATACACTCTTTAGATGTGTATTCCACAATATTGACTTTAAAAAGAGAAGCCAATATGCCTTTGTACAAAATGTATATAGAAAACGAAGAAGGCTGGGGTCTCTACACACGAACTGGTTTGAGAGCTTCATTCTTTCTTTCAATAAAAATTAGATTTCATTACATATTAGAAGGCTTCGTTAAAATGAATGCTTTACAATAGCTGTTTTGGCATCATGTGGACAAACTAGGATCTCCAGAATTAATAGATGAAGTTATGTTATTATTACTAGAAATGAAGCAAGGAGGTGGATTAAGGTAACAGCATTAAACGGATTATAACGGCAGAGCGTAAATATAAATTTGTGAGTAGAAGCTATGAGAAATGTTTTGGTATTGTATTGGTAAACTTGAAAAACAAGCATCTTTTAAAATTTGTTTTCCAGACACTATGAGTGTCTACAGTTTTCTTTTTAATAATTTATTTTATTTTCATTGTTGTTGAGAATATACACAGCAGAACATACACCAATTCAACAATTTCTACATGTACAATTCATTGACATTGATTACAATTATTTGTGATGTTTTCTGAGTAGTCAGCACTTTTTAAATACCTTTTCTATGGTTGGGGAATTTACATGCTATGAGTCAAGACAGAAGACAGAAAACCTGGCTCCACAGGCACCGTAGAGACTAAGGTACAATCATGTGACTTGGTGTCACCAATCAGATACACTCGTAGATGACTCTGGCCTGGTTGAGCACGTTGAGGAAACAAGCAGTATTTGTCAGGTTCTGGTCTTGATCCTAACACTAAATTACTAAATGTAAGTAGTCCTGATATCTTAAATTCTTTATTACAGTTAATGACATGTAAAATCAGAACTTAATTATTTCGTAGTTGCTAAAATTAATGAATAAGCACCTCATTCTTATACAATGATGCTCCTAATCCTTCTCAGGTGAGAACATAATCACTTTTTTTTTTTTCTTTAATGGAGAAAGGAAAGGAGACCATGTCATATGATTCTTTGTATAACCAACAACCCAAGAGAGCTTTGGATGTGTAAGCACTCAATAAATACGTGTTTAAGGATTACCAAAGTATATTAGTTATATTCAGTGTATTCTTGTGAGAAATGAAGACCCAGAAGCTCAGTCATCAAGAAAAGAGTGAGGATGTCAGAGTGACCCAACCCTACTTTGAATGATCTTCCAAGTTTCCTTAACAGCCCGGTGCTTTACCTTCTTTTTCTGTAAAGTGAGGATAATGGTGCGTATTTTGCAGGGCTAAGATAATTAAACAAACAATACACTTAAAGCAGTTGGCACATCGTTGGTACTCCATTCAAATGGTAACTATATTTGTATTATTAAAGATTTCAGGCTAGTCTAGGTTCTGAAGGTATAAACATAATCTTGTCTGTTTGAGACTGCATAGCATGTCATGCCTAATTACCTGCAAAGATACCTCTTATAGCATAAAAATGGGTGGGACATAATGTGCTGGGCAACTGTTAACCCTTACGTGAGGCCAAAATTGCTGGCGTCTATTAGTAAATACCTAGGGAGTTCGACCTGAATGCTTCTGTCTGTACTAAGACATAATCCATGTAACAGAGTGCAAATTATTTAACAGTAATTTAGCCATGATTTGCAGAGTAATAATATCTATTTCCACCAAGGTTACTCTAATTAGAACCAATGAGACTCATTAAACCTCAAAAATCCATCTAGTGCACCAATGCCTTAGCAGACAAAAGTAAACTAGAGCACATGGGTGAGATCTCGCTCGTTTTTATTTATCTTCAAATAAGATGTTTCTGCAGTGTCTCTTTAGCATCTTGTTTCGCTCAATACACTGTGTCTAAAAATGTCCTAATCAATGCACATAATGAAAAATATTTAAGTCTTTTTTTTTTTTTTTTAATTTAGTTGCACATGTACAGGAACACAGTAGAAAAGACCACAGCTCTATTTTATGCCTGGAGGATTTCAGGCAGAACATGCATTGATGCTTCACTGGTTTTTCAGTGAAGAGAGTGAATGGTACCAGAGGACTCAAGGGGAAGTGTGAGATTGCAGGAATCTGTGGAGCATGATGGTAACACACAGCAGGATGCAGGCTCTCAGCATCAGGGAAACCCGTCAGAGAGTTTCAGGACCTTGGTGCCTGGCTTAGGTTCAAAGGTAGGATTTTCTTTACTGACAGGTGTCTGGAATACATAGAGGTTTCAAGCACTGGCTTTTGGGAATAAGACCTGTATCGTAGGTCAACTGATGAAATACAAGTAGAAACTTGATGAGACAGAAGGATATTCTGGACAGAGGGACAATGTGAGTAAAGTTCTCAGAGTTTTAAGAGAACGATACGTTTTGGGAACTACCAGTGGGTCAACAGCTGGAGCAGAGAGAGCTTTAAGGAAGTAATGGAAGGTGAAACTGGAAAGACAGTCTTAGACCAGATGAAGGATCTTACATGCCAAGCTATCTGATTCCCATGTTTTTTTTGAGTATGTGACTCCTGTTGTAGAGAAAGGGGTTAGGACAGTTCAACAGATCTCATCCAAGGATGTTCTTCCCCATGGAGAAAAAAGGTAGGTCAGATGACTAAGCGAATGGAGAGGGTAGACTCTTAAAGAATCTAATGATAAGTGGCTTGAAAGGGTGGAGTAATAAAGAAGGAATGGGAGAGGGAATCTAACCAGGAACAAGGAAGCAGTTGTGGAGGACACAGTCTACAATGCTGTCTAACTGGCATATTTGTGTGATTAATCATTATGTAGACAGTCCACTCATCATTATTTTGGTAGGGCATTTCACTATATATTATTGCCAAGCTCTGAAGAAATAATCTTTAAATACAGTTGGGTTTAAAACAATTTTATAAACTGAATTTACTATGATCTTACTAAAAAAAAAAACTCTCTGAATTAAAACTAGTCCTAATAGCACATATGTACATGGCAGTTACTATTTGTCAGGCACTGTTGTTCAAAGGGAGGAGCCCTGGTGGCACAGTGCTTAAGACACTCAACTGCTAACTGAAGGGTAGTCGGTTCGAATACACCAGCCACTCTGAGGGAGAAAGATGTCGCAGTCTGCTTCCGTAGAGATTAAACAAAAAACCAAACTCACTGCCCTTGAGTTGATTCTGACCCATAGCAACCCTATAGGACAGAGTAAAACTGCCCCATAGTTTTTATATATTCCAAGGAGTAGCTGGTGGATTTAAACTGCTGACCTTTTGGTTAGCAGCTGAGCTCTTAACCATTGTACCACCAGGGCTCCCCATAAAGATTGCAGCCTTGGAAACTCTATGAGGCAGTTCTACAATGTCATATAGGGTCAGCCTTGGGAACCCTGTAGGGCAGTTCTACTCTGTCTTATAGGATCACCATGAGTTAGAATCCACTTGACGGAAGTGGGTTATGCTCAAAGTGCCTTACAAATATTAACTCATTTAAACTTCATAACAACCCATAGTAAGTGGGTACTATTATTATTTCCATTTTGCACATGAGGAACTTTGGGCTCAGAGAGGTTAAGAAAAATGTCCAAAATTCTGTACTTAGAAGGTGGTAAAGGTAAGATTTGAACTCAGTCTATTCAATTAATTAGCTATTAAAGGTTAGCTTGCATTTAAGAAAATATATACTAGTATTTAAAAGAAAAGGTCAACTAGACTTGGAACCAGTTGAGCTAGTTATCATTTTTTTTTTCTATGACTCTTTTACTATGTGATGTTTGCAAAGATTTGAGTAACACTATTTTCAGTATTTAACACAAAGTGGAATGAAATTATGTATGGAATTTATAGCCTTATGAGGTTTTGACAGACCAAACAGTATAAGAAGGTTCTGTCTGCTGAGGAGTACATACATACACAGAGCAGTGCTTATTTATAGGCAGTAAAATCGCACAAAGCCATGTGAGTAAAGGAATCGAATGGCATGTTCCAACATCACTATTAAATATAACCATGTAATGAAAATTAGAAGCAAAAAATCAGCCTAAATAATTTTATTGCCTAAGCAAAAAATAAACTAAAAATGTGTGTGTGTGTGTGTGTGTGTGTGTGTTGGCATGTGGAGGAGGAAATTTCTCCTGGCACAATGAGTAACAAAATGCTGTACCTGTCTCTTTTTCCCCCTCAGCAGTCACCTGAAATAAAAGGGACATTACCATGTTCATTCTTATACATGTTTCCAATGATAGGGATTTTTCTGTATACATCAAAAAAAGAAAAAATGAAACCATTTAGATTTACTATTTGCCTCTGAAGTAGATATATATCAATCCTGTAATTAAGATAGAGTGACTATATTTATTTTATTTTTAGTGTTAATGTATTTGTTATTTTCTAAGTATAATACAGAATTAGAACTGGTCCCTAAGCCTTGGCATTTATAAGGTAATTAAGAACCTATACATTTTTGCCATTGGTCATAATGTATGTAAATGCATGCATATAAAATAAATATCTATTATTTCATAACTTTGTGTCTGTTGGCACATGAGATATTTTAAAAGGTAAATAGTAAAAACTAATATTATATAATGGGGAGATACATTTTATGAGCTTTTTACACACCTTTAAGTTCCTATGCTACATTCCCCCAAACTGAAATATACTCAGGACTATGAAACACAGTAAATACTAGCTCTTAGAATATGGTTCAGATAAAGATACATTCTGGAACGTACCCCCTTTTTTTTTTCTATCTGCACTAAGCCTTTTATTCACAAACGGTTTTTCATTATCCACAGAAAATGCAAATGTACAAGTCGAACTCATTCAAGATTAATTTTCATTTGAGAAGTGCAAAATACTTTGCTTTTCCTTTTTGCAGGCAAATATCCATAGCATACATTAATCTTTGATGAGAATGAACAGAATATTAAAGAAATGCTCATCGAGAAATGGCATTTAGTGATATCATATACAAATAACTGACATTTGGTGGGACAATGAAACATCACTTTGACATTACCAATACTAAGATTATAAGATAAAACATGGCGTTATTTCCTTTGTTTCATTTAGATAAGTTCACTCAGCATCCTGTGTAATTCCTTCTAGGCTATAATTTCATGCACAAAAATATTTAAATATTCAATTTCCTTAACTGAAATTTTAGTTTGTATTTGCAAGCCTTAAGCATAGCACTCCTGATAATTATTGTAATGATTTTTATTATTATTATTATTTAACGTGTATCAGTTTGGCCTGGGTTGAAGTAAGATCAAATTCCTTGGGAGCTTTATTGAGACTTCCATTGGTATTAGGCACGAAAAGTGCTCTTCAGAGAGTAAATGACCAGTGAAAGTTCGAAAGTGATGTTAGGTGCCAATCATGGGATCTGAGTTCACCTCAGCTGACTGATTGAACAATTTTGAGTTATATTACCAAGGAGGGCTGTGATATTATGAATCTCTTCTCCCCAGTAGGCTTTGCAGTTGAAACTCCTGTCTAATGGTCTGTGCTAATACCTAATGATAATGTCCTTCACTGAGTCTCTCTCTAATGGTGTGTGTTACTTTATAATGATAATATGCTGGAGTTAGACAATAACTTTAATATATCTACTCTATTGAGGAGAATATACTCCAAGTGTTATAGTGCTTATGAATTACCTCAATGAGTGACTCTCAAATTGGAAGCTGAGTGAAAAATAGGAAGAAACATAAACCCAATGTCTCTTTTTAAATTCTCCACCCAGTAAGAGGAGAAATTGCCCCATGGCAATTCATTAGGAAACACAGAGATAATTTGGAGAACTAAGGGCAGATGTATTTTTTCCTTTTTCTCTCACTCTGCCTCTTAGCATAGAAGCTCAGGGGTTTATGATAACTTACTCTCCAAGTGGCCCTTGAAAATGATTCCCTTTTAGTGGAGCAGATGTTAAGGGGATCACCGTGCAGAATAACTCCTGGGAGCAAAAACGCTTTAGTCTTTCTTGTAGCTGCTCCATCGCTATATTCTACTAAAACAGTAGTGTAAAAAAAGTAAAAACAAATTAATGCTATTTTATGCTAAGGTATTTAGGACTTTATTTATTCTGGAAAAGTCATCTAACAAAAACATTCACATCTTTCATTTTTATCAGAATTGGCCATTTAAGAAAAAAATATAATAAAATACAGGTGCAAAGATCTACTACCCAAACAGCAACACTCTAATATTTTAAAGGAATATGCATGTAAGAAAGCAAAACATCAGTTTCCTTTCCACTGAAGAATTACATCATGGAGATTATCAAGGAAGTATGAAGACCCCGATTTTAAAACATTAAAATCTGTCAAAAATACTAGCAGGCACATACATTCTATAGATGATAGATAGATGAGGTAACTTTTTTTTTTTTTAATAAATCTATCCAAGTTCTCATTTCTTGACTTTTTCAGTTTTATTTTTATAAAAAAAAGGTGACACCATACTTTAATTAATAAAACCGTTTTGTGACAATTCTAAGTAAACAAGCTTTATTGTAATAAGTAGTAATAGTAAAAATAATAGAAGTGGCTAGTATTTATTGGGCATTTTCAACATGCTAAGCATGGAGTAATACTTCTACAGTTATTATCCTACTTAATTCAACAAAAAAAAAATTCTATGCTATAGTTACTATTCTTGCTCCTATATTAGGTAATTAGTAAGACTCAGAGAAGTTAAAATCATGCCCAAAGATAAAACGATAGTAAATGGTGAAGGAGCACCTAGAAGACTCTCCTGCTTATGTATGGATTGTGAGTCCTTATTCTGATTGGAAACAAGGTAAAACCATCCTTCCAGCAAGTCATTTAAACATTTTTTGAGGCTTATTTTGCCACATTTCTTGCAAGTTAAGTGGTCTATGGATTTGTCATTCTTAATATACCAAATCCATGAGTCAAGGGCTATATAAGGGACTGGGAAACCAACTGTCTTGGAGTAGGAGAAAGGCTGAACACAACAAAAAAAACCTCTCTAGCTTCCCAATTTAGTTCATATGGTAGACCAGTTTCATAGATAGCTCTTTCCATTGCCATTTTCTACTCATTATGGAATGAAAAACGAAGGAACAGTAAATGTATATGTTGAGATACAATGAAATATCCCTCAATAACATTGTAGCAATAAAGACGATAAATCCAATTCATAGAAAAACACAAAACCTAAACAGACATAATCCTTACAAAGGTTGAGACAGAGTCCATTTCATGGATTATAAAGTTAAAAAAGATAATAAAATATGTTTTAAATGGAAAGTAACATTTAATACAGGGTGTCTCCAACGCTGACAAATTACAAGTAAAAGGCTTTAGAAGATGTGCAGTGAAAGATTAACTGGCTTGGGGTGTTCAAACCCTGAACATTCCAAAGATAGGACTGACCATCGCCTGGCTCCTGGGAGATAACCTCTAAGTTCTTGAAGTATCCCGCCTAATTAGAGTGCCTTTGTATACCTAGGGCCTTAGGCCACACCACATAGTTTATGCAACAGTGTGATTTATGGTGAACTCCTGTTGTTGTTCACTTGAGGCCCTGGGCCGCGCTGTATCAATTTGACCTCTCTGGGTACTAGAGACAGAGCAGCTAAGTCAATCTTATGGGTGTTCCATGTGTACATGAGTGGCTGCAATAAAAACCTTGGACCAAAGCTTAGATAAGCTTCCCCGTTTGACTATATTCTGTATGTGTTATCCCAGATCATTGCTGGGAGAATTAAACACTCTCCATGTGATTTCACTGGGAAAGAATGACTGGAAGCTTGTGCCTAGTTTCTCCTGGACTCCAACCCATGTGAGCCTGGGGCACAGTAGTTAAGAGCTTGGCTGCTAAAATATTATTCAGACCTAAATAGGAATGTGGAGCCTTGGTGGCGCAGTGGTTAAGAGCTAAGCTGTTAACCAAAATGTCTGCAGTTCAAATCCACCAGCCACTCCTTGGAAACCCTATGGGGCAGTTGTACTATGTCCTGTAGGTTCGCTATGAGTTGGAATCGACTCAAGCAAAACAGGTTTGTTTTTTTTGTCCACTCCATGTACATTGTGCCTTTGGTTATTTTAATCTGTGTTCTTTTACTTTAATAAGCTATAAAAAAAAAAACACAGGTAAAATGGCTTTTCTGTGTTCTGTGAGTTCTTCTCACAAACCATCAAACTGAAAGGTGATCTTGGAGACCCCTGACAGGAATACTAGTGCATTGTGAAGAGCTTCAGAGAAACCACACATGGCTCATGAAAAAAACATGCAAGATGTTTCTGCCTGTTGGACAGAACGGACCTATCAGAAGGCTGATTGCCAGATGCTCAACTTCCTGACTCCCTCAGGATTTTATAGCTTCTAAAGTGGCTCAGTTTGTAAATTTCCTAAGATCGAGGCATTGAGTATGATTGTAAGAGTATATACAGAGAAAGAAAAAGTGTTGGATTTGGGGGAAAATATTGGCACTGTGTTTATAAATATATACATATTAGAGTATCAACTCCAGTTACCTTTGGAAAAGTTAAATTTTAAAAGACATTGAGCTATGGCTGTTGACCATTTGGTATTTTAAGCATTTGTTTGCTGCACTGCACTGCACATCCTCAGAGAGAAGCTCAGTTTTAAGAAACCTGGGATCTAGCCCAAGTTCAACAACTTTTAAACTTCAGATTGCAGTGATAAAAATGGTCTGAGCCATTTAGGACTCAGAAGAATTACTCTTAGACCTAACTCTGTCACTTGCTAGTTTTGTAATTTGTGCAAGTCATTTACATCCTGGGCTTCTGTTTCCTCATCCAGAAACAGGAATCCTGAGTTGCATATCCCATATGTTGTGAGGCTCAAAAGTGATGACATATGTAAACTTCTTTGCATACCGCAAAGCAAAATGCAAATTCATGAAATTATTGCTTTTATTATTAATAATTTAATTTTTTCATAAAGTAAAGGTATTTGGTTTATTTAATTGGATTATTGTGAGATTATGAGGTATGAAGGGGCTTAAAAAGTTAAAGCATGTATTCGTACTTATTGACAGGACTGATTAAGTTCTACCTACTTCAAAAATTTTTGGTCCTTGTCCACATCTAGATATGATCTCACAAAGCCTTGTTTGTACTTTTCTCAGAGAAGTTATCATACTTTGCCTTTCAATCAACTCTTTAAGAACAAATACTGTTTTGGTAATCTCCTTAGCATCTAGAAAAGCATATTACCCAAAAGGCATGCTCAGAAAATTGTTCAATGGAACAATTGTTATGATTAACTGTTGTTGTCAGGTGTCGAGTTGGTTCCAACTCATAGCAACCCTGTGTATAACAGAAGGAAACATTGCTTGGTCCTGTGCCATCCTCACAATAGTAGATGGGTTTGAGCTCATTGCTGCAGCCACTGTGTCAATCCATCTCTTTGAGGGTCCTCCTTTTTTTCACTAACCCGCTACTTTACCAAGCATGATGTCCTTCCCCAGGGATTGATGTCATCTTAATGCCCAGGTAAGGCCAATAAATTAATTTAGTGACCAAACCCTAGCTTTAGAACAGATATTATCACTCTTAGCTTTCCATTTATAAATGCTTAGAGATTAAGAACCAAAAAAACTCAATCGATACTTAAAACAAAAAACAAAACCACCCCAGACCAATTGATTCAGCATCTATGGGAAGGAGAAATAAAGCATCAACATTTAAAAAAATTTTTTTTTTCAGTTAATTCTAACGTGGGGAGTTGTTCAAAGAACTATTGATTGAGAGTGATAATTTTAGTTTAATTCCCTATTGGTGGCAATTCTGAATATTAAAATAACAGGTTTCTGTGAAATATATGGAAATCTGGTTGAATTTTCATCATAATCTTTTCAACAAGGAGAAATTGTTTCTGAAAAATATCAGGTCTGGTGACGAGGACCTGAGAAAGCTCTCTTTCTTTAACATTCAACCATAAGTGAGTATGATAGTTCTTAACTCTGTCACCCCAATTTGTTTCAAATTATTTACACACAGACATAAACAAGCCATTACTTAGTACAGTTAATAACCCATGACAAGTTTTCTTACAATAAATGGGGTCTCGAAATTCAGTTTTATTTATTAGCCAATTTGAATTTTTTTCCTAGGCATTTATCCATCAAACGTGGCACTGTTATTGCGCATGCATTATGCAGCCTGTCAAATTAAACCATTGTTGATAAAACAAACATTAGTTATTGAAATCATCCAAATGCCAGCTTGAAATGCTGTGTTGTAGCTAATAAATATGCCTAACTTCTAGTGCAGAAGGAGTGGGCAAACATGATAATTTGATTTCAATGCCTGTATTTCATTAAAAACACCAACAACAAAATCTCTCACAAAGAACAATGTTTTTTTCTTCTATTTAGTGCAAGGCCTATGGTGCTGGCATAAGTAACTGATAATGGAGACAAGTATGATGAGAGGTACTAACAAGTTGCCTCATTTCGTTTCTTTATCTAAAACCACATTTATTAGCATCTTTAATCATGTGAAAAACCTTTCCCCTGCTCAATTTGATATTATTGCTATAGCTCATAATTTCTAGGACAAGGTGGATGGCTTGTGATATAGGGATTTAGATCCATTATCAAATAGAGGCATACAAATTCCCCAGTCCCAGCACTTTTAAAGTGAAGAATGTTTTTATTATATGTAAACTACCTGAGCACATGCTGATAAGCATATTTCAAGACTCTGAGTCTGGCCTTGCCCCTATATTCCAGTGAGAAGGATTTGTTGAGGTGGCGTTAAGACAATGTATGGTGATCTGCCCAAGCCTTAATACCAGATGAACTAACTTAGTACTATGGAGGTGGCCAGAATTCTGACAAACTATGCCATATACTTAATGTCTACACACATACATACAACTACCACCACCACCCCAGTGGAAAGATCAATGATAGGACATTTAAAGATTTTGTGAAGAAAACAATAAGCCAATCAATCCCCTCAACTTTGAAAATTTAATCACGTGTGTTTTTGGTAGAAACATGAATCCAATTTTATAATGTAGCTAGTTGTACAAAGAGAGATTTAAGACATACATTTTCACCTTTCAGCCTTTATAAGTAGATCCATGTCATAAGCTGAGCAAACTCTTTACAGAGATGAACTTTTATTATAACTGCCATGAATCAGACACTTTTCATCCAGCTAGCTTCTTGCCTCTCTCCCTCTCTTCTTTCCTCTTTTCCCTCATTCCTCCTTCCTTCCCTGCTCCCTCCATCCTTTTCTCTTTCTACTAATACCATATTGTGCTCCTAATAGGAAATCACAATGTTTTAGGCACATGGGGTAACATGGTACACATACATACTTGGTCTCTGAGACACTTACTCTCTAGTCATAAAAACAGTTGCTTAACCAGGTACTTACAATTAAAAGAATGTTAATAGCAAGTGTGTGACAATGAGGGGAAGAGAGTGCTATGGTTGCATATTGGAAAAGACATTTAATGCAGGCAGGGAAGGATCAGAGTAAGCTTCCTAAGAAGTGTAGCATTTCATCCGTGCTGATTAGACTTAGTACTATTTAGCCAGGCAAACCTTGGGGTAGGGAGAGAGAGGATCTGGGTTTCAGACACTAATAAAATCAATTGCAAAGGACTAGAACAGTAAGAGAATGCCCCATGGTCTTAGAATGAAAAGATGTTATTATTGTTAAAGCTTATTGTCCAGAATAGGATTTCCAACCTTGGCACTATTGACTTGTTGGGCTAGAATCATTTGTTGCGTGTGTATGGGGAGGAGGGAGTGGGGGGGACTGGGGATAGCTCTGTGCATTGTAGGATATTTAGCAGCATTCCTTGCCTCTGGATTCCTTGCCCACTAGATTCCAGTAACATCCCTCTCCTCTAGTTCTCACAAACAAAAATATCTACTCTCATTTCCAAATGTCCCCCCTGTAGGAGGGTGGGAGGGGGAGGCCAAAATTACCATCGTTGAGAGCCACTCATTTGTGGGGGAGAGCAGTGTGGGAAGTGTGTGTGGCAAAAGATGAGACTGTAGGCACTGTATAAGACTATTTGGTGATTCCTAAAAAAGCTGAACACAGAATTACCATATAACCTAGCAATTCCGTATAACTTGTAGGTATAAACTCAAAGGAATTGAAAGCATTAACTTAAACAGACTCATGTACACCAATGTTCATTCGTTGCAGCATTATTCACAATATGCAAAAAGTGGAAACAACCCACATGGCCATTAACAGATGAATGTGTAAAGAAAATGTGGTATATACATACAATGGAGTATTATTCAGGCATAAAGATAAAGTTCTGATACATGCCACCACATGGATGGCCTTGAAAACATTATGCTCATAACATAGTTTATAAAGAAAAGGTTCTACATTCTACTTTGGAGAGGAGCATCTGGGGTCTTAAAAGCTTGTGAGAGGCCACCTAAGGTACGCCACTGGTCTCACTTCATCAGGAGCAAGGGAGAATGAAAAAAAACAAAGACAAAGGGAAAGATGAGTCCAAAGGACTAATGGACCACAAGTATTACTGCCTCCACCAGACTGAGTCCAGCACAACCAGATAGTGCCTGGCTACCACTACTGACTGCTCTGACAGGGATCACAATAGAGTGTTCCTGGCAGAGCTGGAGAAAAATGTAGAACAAAATTCTAACTTGCAAAAAAAGACCAGACTTACTGGCCTGACAGAGACTGGTGAAACCATGAGAGTATGGCCCCCAGGCACACTTTCAGCTCAGTAATGAAGTCACTCTTGACTTCAGGCAAAGATTAGACAGGTCCATGAAACAAAATGAGACTAAAATGGTACACCAGCCCAGGGGCAAGGAGTAGGAGGCAGGAGGGGAAAGGAAAGCTGGTAATAGGGAACCCTAGGTCGAAAATCGAGAGTGTTGACATGTCATGTGGATGTTAACCAATATCACAAAACAATATGTGTACTAGTTGTTTAATGAGAAGTTAGTTTGTTCTGTAAACCTTCATCTAAAGTAAAATAATAAAAAAAAAAGAGAAAACGTTACTGCTGGTGAAATAAGTCAGACAAAAAAAAAAAAACAAACATTGTACTATACCACTTATCTAAAATATGTATGGTAGGCAAATTCTTTGAGGCAAAAGAAGGTTAGTGGGAGCTGGGAAGAGTGGGATATGGAGAGTTAAAAATAATAATAATAAGATGAGTCTACAGAGATTGGCAAATGTGACTACTCTTCTACCATATCTTATTTCTATTCTCTCCTTCCATATTTAATTAGAGTTGTTTACTAAGACCCGGTCCTTCATAATTCTCTCCTTCTTGCCCGATTAAAGGCATAGTAAGGTTGACAGCTACCAACAGACTTTTAGTTTGTTGTATTGTGATGTCTTGTGTGTTGCTATGATGCTAGAAACTGTGCCACCAGTATTTCAAATATAAGCAGGGCCACCCATGGTGGACACGTATCAGAGGAGCTCCCAGACTAAGACAGACTAGGAAGAAAGACCTGCTGATCTATGCCTTAAAATTAGCCAGTGAAAACCCTGTGGATCACAAAATATTGCTGAAGACATTGACTCACGTTCTTTGGATGTGTCATGAGGAAGGAATGATTGCCGCAGAAGGACACCATGATTGGTATAGTGGAGGGCCAGTGAAGCTGAGGGAAATCCTCAATGGGACGAATAGACACAGTGTTCCCGACAATGTACTCCAACATACCAGTGATCATGAATATGGCGTTGTTGTTGTTAGGTGCCATCGAGTCGTTTCTGACTCATAGCAACCCTGCCCAGAAGGAAACACTGTCCAGTTTTGTGCCATCCTTACAATCATGGCTATGTTTGAGGCCATTGTTGCAGCTGCTGTGTCAATCCATCTTGTCCAGGGTCTTCCTCTTTTTTGCTGATCCTGTATCTTACCAAGCACGATGCCCCTCTCTAGGAACTGGTCCCTCCTGATAATATGTCCAAAGTATGTGAGACAAAGATGGCGCAGCACCGGGCAATGTTTTGTTCTGTTATATGTAGGATCGCCATAAGTTGGGGCCAACTTGGTGTCAACTAACAACAACACCAAGATTTACAGAATGGAATTGTACTTGACTTGATACCAAGAAGTCAAAGTATCATGGTCCAAGTCAAAAGGAGCGAGAAATGATGGTATCAATGGCAGCTTTATATGCTGGACGTGAAATATCTAAAAGACGGAATGACAAGACAGGAGAAGTTCATAGAAATTGGATTATGAAATGGTTTCTATAACATATTAAGAAGTTTGGATTTTATCCAGAAGATTGTAGAACTTTATAGAAGATTTGTAAGCAGGGATTTTCTCTTTAAAGAATCACTCTGACATTTCTATGGATACGTAAGGAATTTGAAGGAAAGGACATGGCTGGAAGGAAGAAAACTGGTTAGAATAAAAAGTTAATAATAGTCTTAGTGAGAAATGTTGAAGGTTGGAGCTGAGGCAGTGGCAGTGTAGATGGAAAGAAGGCAAGAGGCTTGAAAGATCTTTATTAGATAACATCAATATATGTTCATCACAAATGCTTTTTTCGTGGTGAAAGAGAGGGAGAGGGAAATGTCAAAATAACTTCCACGTTTTCCTGGGTTATTGGTGATGTCATTCACCAATTCTGGGAAGTAAGTTCTTCCTTATGAATGTTAGAGGCTTAAGAAACTCTCTATATTGTCGGAGACAGTGGTGTGGTGACATAGAACATCCGAGCATGTGCTACATGGGACAAAGTGTGAACAATAATAAAAAAAAGCATTCTCTAGGGGTTATGCCTTCTTTGAAGAAGTAACGCACATCTATGAAAATATATTTCAACTACAATAATTACTATTTTAGTGGAATCATAGAAGAAAGATTTATGAATAAATATGTATTTAAGCATAAAATATTTTGTTTTCAACTTTACAAGACAAAGTAAATATCTACCTCTGAATACTAAACAAAATACTGGGGTAAATTTCAAAGAAAAATTGCTTTAGAAAATCAAGCATCAATATGCCTAATTAAAAATGCAATGGAGTATAAATGTACATCAATTTCTGAATTATCAATGATTTACTTGGTTTTTAATTGTTCTTAAAATGCTGTAATATTTATTCCATATTTGGGTTTATATGTAAAATCATGAAAATACACCTATTCCTCCCTTATTGACTGTCTCGTTAACCAAAATTTCACATGTATGACAATAGTAAAAAATCTACTATCTGACTGCTTTGCACATTAGTAATGTACATCTGGCTGTAATAAACACTGAGGCGTGAGGCCAGACTAATGCTGGCTGTGATGGTTAAGGTTTATGTCAACTCCGCTGGGTCATGTTTCTTAGTGGTTTGGCAGTTATGTAATGCTGTAACTTGGCAGTTATGTAATGATGTAATTCGACAGTTGTGTAATAACGTATTTTGGCGGTTGTGTACCCATGCAGCCATCCTCCATTTTGTGATCTGATGTGGTCATCTCCATTTTTGTATAACACCAATTTTCGTATAAGGACCCGGTCTTTGAACCTATGTTGATAAGTGAGGAGTGGGTGTAATTATAACGGATATAGTTAAGAATCTAAAATATACATCATAATGATCCTTACTGAGAAATTAATGATTATGTTCTTTATCAAAGAGTCCAGTACAACAGAACGGGCCCCCTCCAAAAGTAGGAGACATGATAATACGAGTTCTGTATTCATGTAGAAACAACAAAAAAAAATTGCCTAATCTCCTGTTTTCTCCTCTCCTCCCCCCGCCCACCTTCGCTTTCTGTATCTTTCTTTATAATTTTCTTAGTTTTAAAAAAGAAAGAGGCACAAAAAGGAGGAAAAACATCAAGACATAGAGACAAAAACAAGAACAAGTTAATATTACTGTAACTGTGAAAGGAGCCTCTGTTCCTTTCCCCGAGGTCTTTCTGACTTTAGATAACGTGCCATTTGAGACATATATCTCTGTTCCCTAGAGACTTTTGAAATAATTACATTTAGGTTGCCCTTCTTTTATCAAGAGGCTGAAGATGATATCAATCTATTCCTATTCCACAGAGCTTAGACAACTTCAGTGGAATCTTGGATGTTTTATAGCAAATATCATGGGAAAACATACACCACAGAAAGGTTTCTCCATTAATCTTTAGAGTGTTTTGTTCTGGTTTGATCATAGTTCTTGCAATGATATTACTGTATGTTTACTGTTAGGATTCTTGTTTCTAAACACTGATCTGCATTGTGCCAGGGGATGTGGTAGTTTGATAGATCTAGGGCAAAATTAGGTCATACAACATAATGAACCAGCCATTGCTAACCCAGCTTTTGTATAGAGGAAAAAAAAGAAAACCCTTCTTAAACAAAATTCGAGAAACACTTTTATTTCTCTAGTAGAATGGACTCCCTTCTTTTCCAGAAAACTTATATTCTGTCATAAGGCACATGATTTATAGAGCAAGTGTACAATACGTCCTAGTGATTCAATGACTATGTTGGAAAGAATCTTAGAGGATATCTAGTTGAAACTCCTTCCAAATAATGAAATTATTCCCATCAAAAAAAACCCAAACCCAAACCTACTGCTGTTGATTCTGACTCATAGCGACCCTGTAGGACAGAGTAGAACTACCCCGTAGAGTTTCCAAGGAGCGCTTGGTGGATTTGAACTGCCTACCTCTTGGTTAGCAGCCATAGCACTTAACCACTACACCACCAGGGTTTCCACAGCAACCTTGAAAGGCAATGGTCCTGTTTACACGAAGCCTCTATTCTACTATTCAACTAGTTAAAAAATCCACTCAAATATTTTAATTAGTCTATATTTTTCCATCTTGTTTACATGCTTGCAATGTGATTTGTAGAATGCTTTGGAGTTCAAATGCACATGTATGTACAATTACTCTGATTTCTAGTCTTGACTAGCTTACTTTTTTGACCTGGCTTGTTCTTCCTGAACCTATGCTGGCTCCTCCTGTTCAGCTTTTGCTTGTGTAAAAGCTATCTATTTGATGACTGATAATTTTTCAAGGTATTAAGTTTGAACTTCTTGGTTTATGACTCTCAGAATGTAACTGTCTTCCCCTTCAGCAAGCAGACGAGTTCTCTAGTTGTACAATGCTGTACTAACTGCAAACTCTTTGTACTAAAAAATGGATACACAAAACCAAGATTTCTTTCAAACATACCGCCATACATTTGAGTAGCCATGCTGCATAGCATAATTACACTAAAAATTATTGTACTGAAGATTAACCCGAGTAGGCTGGCTCAGATGCAATGATTAAAATATTTTTGTAAAAAAAAATTTAGTATAAAATTAAATTTATGTTACGATGTCTTATTTTAAAAGGAAATGATATGCAAAGATATTCACACTGAAGGTCACAATTTGGCACCCTTAACATTACAATTTATTCATGGAGCATTAAATTATAATATTTAATGAAAGGAAAGATGTGATTAGTTAGGTCATGTTGCGTCTTAGCACAATAACTCATGTATTGCTTTTTAAGTCCACAATTTATACCTCTGTGAACTTACTCAAAAAGTCCTTCATTCCTGCTATGGGCACATAGTCATTTATTTCTGTCCTATCTTCCTCACCCTCAACATTCACACCAATGAGCTATTTATTTACTAACAATAACTTTACAACATAGTATGGAAAGGAGATTCAGGAAGATGGCATGAGTCACAGAACTTAGTGTCTACTTGTGCATTCCATCTGTTATTAATCCAGGTCCTTTTTTTTTTCCTTTTACATTCACTAAGCTCTATGTTAGTCCTGAGAGACTGCCATTGATGTCTGAAGCCAGTCTGTGTTTCTTTGTCCTGTGAACAATTGTTAATTATTATCTTGACTACAACCTTCAGTGCAATTTGCAAAGGTCCAGACACGCAAAGTACATCCCTGTTTAATTCTGACCAGAAACTATAAGGCAAATTCCGATTCTAAGTCTGCATGTGAGGTCTGCCAGAGATCACCTAGACCAGAGCGATGCTGATGTTGTTAGTTGCTGTCTAGTTGACTCCATCTCATGGCGATCCTATGTACAACATAGCAAAATGTTGCCCAGTCCTGTGCCATCTTCATGACCATTGGCATGTTTGAGTCCATTGTTGCTGTCATTGTGTAGTACCTTCCATTCAAGCGGGTTCATCTTCCAGCACTATATCAAACAAAATTCTTTTGTGATCCATAGGATTTTCATTGGGTTACTATTGGAAGTAGTTCACCAGGCATTTCTTTCTAGTCTGTCTTAGTTTGGAAGCTCTGCCGAAACTTGTCCATCATGGAGGACCCTGCTGAAATTTGAAATATAGGTGGCATAGCTATCAGCATGATAGCAACATGCAAGTCACCACTGCAAGATGACAAACAGACAGATGGTGGAGTGATGCTGAGAGGGGCTCCTCTCTAGACATGAACTTCAGACAGTTGGAGAGGTACATGAGTTATGCAGCATAGAGCACTCCGTCTGGAACCGCTGTACTCATCCTAAAGAACAGACTCACAACCAAACGTAAAAGCATGTATCTAGGGTTCGTTTTAGAAAAAAACTGCAGGGTATTTTTGGCCTCATTTATTCATTCATCAGAGAACTAAGGCCATCATTCAAGGTAATTTTTATTTCGGGAACTCCATAGGTATATCCCTATTGGAGGAGTCCTGGTGGTGCAGTCGTTAGGAGCTTGGTTGTTAACTGAAAGTTCAGCAGTTCGAATCCACCAGCTACTTCACAGGAGAAAGATGTGGCAGTTTGCTTCTGTAAAGATTTACAGCCTTAGAAATCCTATGGGGCAGTTCTACTCTGTCCTATAGGGTCACTATTAGTTAGCATTGACTCGACAGCAATGGGTTTGGTTTGGTCCCTATTGGACTTTTTTTTTAAACTTTTGCTCAATTATGTATTCTAATTCTTCAATAATTGGGCAAATATTTACGTAACTAAAAAATAAAATTATCTATTTCTGCTTTTAAACTGTAAGCAAAGAATGAGTTTTCCTATGCTTTGTAAAGCATTTAATTGGGTAAGTTTAAGCACTTAGAGTCTGGATTAGAGAGGGAATAGAAAAAGTATGAGGACAAATTCCCCTTTAACTTGTAAGATCAGCCATATATCCTCATTTTCCAAAAGATGGAGATTATGTTATGAGACTCAGAATGTTTTGGTAAACATTTTTAAAGTATTACCGTAAAAGCATTTTTTTTTCCTTAAAACATGCTTTTTTATGTATATAGATCAAAGGGGTAGACCTTACACAGAGAAACTGGAGGTTGTGACTCAGTTTTGGTTGCCTTTAACGTGTTTAATGGCATTTGAATGTAGATGTGATGATGGAATTAGTCACGTTTTTCTGACCACTGTGTTCCAAACAGCTCATGTACTTTCTTGGCTGTCATTGCTTGGTGACAGAGACTAAAATATCTTAAGAAATTATCAAATACTAATTGCCAAAGCAGTTCTAAAGCGTTGAGAGTTAATTCCTCAGTTATTACATCGCCATTTTACGTTAGATATGGCAATTTAGTTTTTTTTTCCCTTTTATATTCCCCTCATCTGGATGTATGTGGGTATCTCTAATTTTATAGTAACAGCCTATAAATACAAACAAAAGCTCACAATTTACTTTAAAAAAGTGACTAAGATATTTTAATTGAAAATTTTATTGAGAAAAATGTAGATTCACATGCAGTTGTAAAAAATCATACAGAGAGAGCAACTAGGGTCACATAACAATGTGTACACATTTTTGTATGAGAAACTAACTTGAACTGTAAACTTTCACTTAAAACACAATTAAAAAAATATATAATACAGAGAGGTCTTGTAAACCATATACTCAGTTTTCCCTAAGGGTACTATCTTGCTAAATTATAGTACACTTACCAGAATCAGGATATCGACTTTGATACGCTCCACCTATCTTATTAGGATTTCCCCATTTTTACCTTTAGTCATCTGTGTGTGTGGGTATTTAGATCTACACAATTTTATCACATGTGTAGGTTGTTTATCCACTGCCACAGTGAAGATGAGTTGCATGAGTTGAGTTGTTCTTTTTTAACCACATTATTTCCCTCCTGCCTCTCCCACTCCATCCCTAACCACTGGCAACCATTAATCCAGTCCCCATTTCTAAAGTGTCATTTCGAATATGTTCTGTACATACAATCATTTATATGTAAACTTTTGGGCTTTTCACTGATTAAAATTCCTGGGAGATTCTTTCAAGTTGTTGCTTTTACTAAAAGTCCATCCCTTTTTGTTGCTGGATAGTATTCCATGGTAGGTGTGTACCACAGTTTGTTGAACCATTCATCTGTTGAAGGACACCTGGGCTGTTTCCAGTTTTGGGCTATTATGAATAAAGCTGCTATAGTTTTCTCATGAACATAAGTTTTCATTTCTCTGGGATAAATCCTCAAGTGTTCAATTGCTAGATTGTATGGTAATTGGAAATTGCATGTTCAGTTTTATAAGACACTACCAAACTGTTCTTCCAGAGTGCTGTGCCAGTTTGCATTCTTGCTAGCAATGTAAAAGTGATCGAGTTTTTTCATGTTTCCACCAATATTTGGTAGTATCTTTTTTTTTTTTTTATTTTAGCCATTGTGATAGATGTGTGTGATATCTCATTGTAGTTTTAGATTGCATTTCTCTAATGACAAATGATGTTGAATATCCTTTCATGTACTCATTTACCATTTGCATAACCTCTTCAGTGAAATGTCTACTCATGTATCTTGCCCGTTTCCTAGTTAGGTTGTTCGATTTTTTTTTCCTTGTTGAATTGGTTGTGTGTGTGTTTTAACTGTGGTAAATATATATATAAACATCTTCCTTTTCAATATTCTTTACATGTACAATTCAGTGGCAATAATTGTGCTCATGTTGTGCATTCCTTACTATTATCCCTTTCCAAAAATTTCCAGCACTTTTGACAGAAGCTCAGTGTCCCCTAAGCAATAATTCTAGATACTAGTCCTTGGTCAGATATTTCATTTCCCAATATTTTCTCCCAGTGTATAGCTTTTCTTTTCATCCTTTTCACATGGTCTTTCACAGAGCAAAACTTAAAAGTTTGATGTGGTTCAATTTAGCAATGGATCATTCCTTTTGCCTCAATACGAAAGAACTTTTGCCTCGAGGGGGGGAGGGTTTCTTCAGTGCCAGGATTGGTGGGTGCCTCTCTACCCCACCAGTCATGGATGGCAGGATTTATTGTGACATACACACACACACTACACACACACACACACACAAGCCAAACCCACCAGGGCTCCCTAACTATCACAAAAACAAAAAAAAGGAAACCATAAATATGCTTACAAGGCATATTTAGTTACACAAAAGCCAATAGACAAAATTTTTACCCATTCATACTTTCTGGGTGCACTACTTCACATTTAAGGCTGATATCCCAACTATTTTGCTTCAATGAATGTTTCTTTTGCTTTTCACCATTACATAAGTCTCCACTGGAGGAGAGCAGATAATTTTAGTGGGAAAAGTTTAGTCCCAAGAAACCTGAGAGCCAGAAAAAGTGGGTGGAGTACAGTATGTCTCATGGGTCATGAAAGAGAGAATATAGCAGCTGGCATGTTAATGTTTATTACCAACCTGGGCTGTCTCCTCACAATTACAAAACACAGTTACTGCTTTTGTGGTTTTATGGATTAAATATTGAGATGAATAGGAGCTGTGGCTAAGAGACATATGGAAGGATGGCTGGTACTGAATTACTGATTTTCAAATGGATTGTCCAAACTTGGAAGTTATGGTTCACAAAGATTCCTGTATTCTGTGTTTCTTTGGTTTCCTTTGAGCTGATAATGACCAGACTTGCAAAAACACATTCTATTTTGTTACATATTTGGAACTCTTGCATTTATAACAAGACAGAAATAATTTTATAAGGAATCATATATTAGTGGTCTTGGCCTTTATATGACACATGAATTTTATTCAAATTAACATGTTTACCATTGCATGTATAACATGTAAATATTGTTTTACATTTTTAATTACTACAAGTATTAATTATTTATTTTTGGAAATTTCACTAACCAATAATTAAACAAGGGTACTCTGTCATTGCATATCGCCTCCACATGACCTGTTCTTTTCTTGTTTTGGCTTACTGATTACTAGAAATCACACAGAGGTGAGTGTCACATAAGCATGAATGTAAATCTTAAAACAGATACTTTCCATTTATAAATTACAAAACTCAAATGCACTTTTTGTGAAAAATTTACACTTACACAAAATAATATTTAATATACAGTTATGGATTGAATTGTGTCCCTCCCTCCCCAAATAGGTATTGAAATTCTGGCCCCTATAAATGTAAATATGGATCCCAAAATGTTGACAGTTTGAACTCACCAGCTGCTCTGTAAGAGAAAGATGTGGCAGTCTGCTTCTGTGAAGATTTACAGCATTGGAGCAATTTTACTATTAGGTGGTGGGAGACCTGTAAATAAGACCCTGTTTGGAAATGTCTTTGTTATGTTAATTAGGTAATTTCTGAGCAGACCAATCCCCAAAAAAGGTGAGTTCTAAATCTAACCACAGCTGAGTTATAAAAAGAGCAGAATGGACACAGAGGAAGACAGATGAAGGAGATAAAAACATTTACAAGGATTGTGGCAGCTACTAGAAGCTCAGATGGACAAGGAATAACTTCTTTCTAAGCCACTTCCTGAAATTGGACTTCTAGCCTCCTGAACTGTGAGAAAAGAAGTTTCTGTTTTTTAAAGCCACCCACTTGTGTGTGTTGTGTTGTGTGTGTGTGTGTGTGTGTGTGTTATGATATCACTGGGAAACTCAGGCATATACATAGCATATAATTCCCCTTTTATGCACACTTCACATTATTCTATACCCTTACCCATAAAGTTTGTATATATCCCCTAGACATTTTTTCTAGTTATATAGAGAAACATATTTATAGATTTTCTCCCATAAGTGGTATATTATTATTATTGTTCTGTGATTTATTTTTCTCCATTGAAAAAAACAGCTCTAACACTTTCTATCTGTGAAGCCATAGAAGATTCTCTGAGCTTGTTTTTTCATTTGTAAAAGTGAGTCAGTAACATCCATACCAAAACAAAGTTGGGGATATTCGTTCAGTTAATAAATAAAATTTATTCACTCATTTATTGAGCTCTGACTCTGTTCCAAACATTGTTCTGCCCTTATGGAGTTTACATTCTAATGCGGCTAGAGAGGAGGGTAGAAAAAATAACTAAAATAAACCAATTAATAACTGTGAAGAAAAGTACAACAAAATAAGGGGCTAGAGAGTGACCAGGAGGATGGTGGATAATAATAGTTTAGATAAAGTCCTTTAGGAATTATGTTAAATATAGGAGTAATTCAAATAAGTTTATAACAATTTAGGAATTAGGGCCAATGTCACTTCATTAATATTAGTTGTCTGTCCCCATCTTCCTTTGCTCTTTCTTTTTCCATCTTGATGATATCAGTTTTATTAGTTTAAATGCAAAGGATGGCTTATAATTTCACCACCTGTCCTGAAAACAGTGATTTGGTTCAAATTCTTATCTTTTGAGAATGAGAACAGGGCATTGGCTAGAAATAGAGAGGAAACAGATTTTAATTTGATCTTACTTCAACTAACTCTGCAAGTTTCGGAAAGTCTATTAATATCTCTGGTCCTCAGCTTATTCTTTCAAAAATGAGACCTAGATTTTGTTAAGTATTCTTGCAATGGGTGTTATTTTCTTCCCACTCTCCCCTTAAATGATTCAAAAGGATCAAACTATGCTACTTCTTTACTGTAAGATATCTGATAAAATGTTTACAAAACATTTTGTTCTTGAATATACTACTTCTAAAACATTTGTTTTATTTCTCCTCTTTCCATTCTAGATAATTATGTTTATTTTTATGAAAAATGAGGCAGATTAATCCCCAACTTCTTTTCCTCTTTTTAATTTTATACATTCCAACAATTACAATGGTTGCCATTGGATGTTTACCTTAAAAAATAATTATTATATATCTTCATAAACTTTAAAAA
This sequence comes from Loxodonta africana, assembly GCF_030014295.1. Taxonomy (NCBI): domain Eukaryota; kingdom Metazoa; phylum Chordata; class Mammalia; order Proboscidea; family Elephantidae; genus Loxodonta; species Loxodonta africana. Next base: position 35,960,405 of record NC_087361.1, read on the forward strand.
ACAAACACTAAAATGTCAAAATATAAGAATGATTAAGAAGAGAGTGACTCAGCTGTACTTTAAAGTCCTCTAATTCAAATTTGCTTCTTTAAAACTTTGTATTTCTTTTCGATCTTACAATACAATACACAAACTCCTCTTAATATCCAAATACAGGTTTTAATTCTGCATAATCAGGGTGGTTTATGAAAGAATACCAGACAATAAAGTACATAAACTCATTTGAATATCCAAATATAGATTTTAGTTCTGCATAATCATGATAAAACCACTTAATTTCTGAAATGAACTTGCTATCATTAACTCTTACCATATACAATTTGAAGCTTAGGCTCATCTATTTCAAGGTGATTAACAGCACTTTCTGTTATCTGATCAGATTACTTAATATATAAGAATCATCTTTCCCTTTTCTGGAGATGCCATCGGGATCCTGGCACCTTAAATGCAGCTATTCCAGAAGTGCCTTAGATTTGAATTGATGTTTTCATTTCTTAAGGATGCTTGGAATATGTCCATGTCCTTCTCCAGGTCATTAACAGATCTCAATCATCCACCAATGATTAAAGCCTACAGCTTTGGAAAGATAACTGGGCTTAATAACATTCCTAATGTTTCTGAAAAAGCACTATTGTTCAGTTTGATTATGAGCCAATGAAAAACAACCTCTATTCAGTTTTATATAAAGAATTGTATTTTTCATGTGTGCTCTCAGCACATGATTGGCACTTGGTAGCTTCACAGTAAATATTTGTTGCAATTTGGTTAGTTTTACTAGTTGAGTTTACTAGGTATAAATACTTGAGATTGTGATATAGTTATTTGTAAACTAGACTCTTCTCAAGCAGTGACTATGCTGTGTTTGCTTATGTCTTTATACTGCTAGGTGTAATAATGTCTGGTATAAAGTGGATATTTAATACATATTTGATGGGGGAATTAGTGAGTATATATAAGATCATTTCAATGTATTTTTTTTTCTTTTAAACCACAGATGTCACTTTGCTAAAGATTTTTCCTTTCACTGTAGAACCTTGGATATGATGTGGTGTCACTCCCATGATTTTATTAACATACATGGCAAAAGGGATTTTGCAGATGTAATTAAGTTTCCAAATTAGTTGAACTTAAGATAGAGTGATTATCTTGAGTAGGTCGGATCTAATAAACAGAGCTTTTGAAAGGAATGAGGAGTTTCCTGGTGGAACAGATTTGAAGCTTGAAAGGGTTTCGATGAGAGAGAAATTCTTCATTGCTAGCCATGAAGATGGGGCAGGGGTCGCAAGGCAGAGCATGTGGGTGACCTCTAAGAGTCAAGAGCAGTTCTTTGCTGAGGACTCTGAAGACAATGGGGACTTGAGTTCTACAATAACAAGGAACTGAATTTTGGCAATGACCTGGATGACCTTAGAAGCCTATTCTTACCTCAGAGCCTCCAAACTAAAACTCAGCTCAGCAGAACATTCCGAGTGTGAAATCTTGAGTAGAAAACCCAGCTGAGCTGCCCTTGGACTTCTGACCTACAGAGCTGTGAGGTACTAAAGGGCATTTTTTTAAGCCACTAACTTTATGGTAACAAACGTTGGTGGCGTAGTGATTAAAGCACTTGGCTGCTAAAACTGAAAGGTTGGCAGCCTGAACCCATCAGCCCTTCTGCTGGAGAAAGATGTGGCAGTCTGCTTCCATAAAGATTTTCAGCCTTGGGAACCCTTGTGGGGCCATTCTACTGTGTCCTATAGGGTCTTTATGAGTCGGAATCAATTTGACAGCAACAGGTATAAGTTTATGGTAATTTGTTACATGTTGTTGTTGTTAGGGGCCGTCGAGTCTGTTCAGACTCATAGATACCCTATGCACAACAGAACGAAACACTGCCCAGTCCTGCGCCATCCTTACAATCATTGTTATGCTTGAGCCCATTGTTGCAGCCTCTCTGTCAATCGTTGAGGGTCTTCACCTTTTCCACTGACCCTATACTCTACCAAGCATGATGTCCTTCTCCACGGACTGATCCCTCCTGAAACCATGTCCAAAGTATGTAAGACACAGTCTCCCCACCCTTGCATCTAAAGAGCATTCTGATGCTGCTTCTAAAACAGATTTGTTCGTTCTTTTGGCAGTCCCGGAAACCCTGGTGGCGTAGTGGTTAAGTGCTATGGCAGCTAACCAAAGGGTCAGTAGTTCGAATCCGCCAGGCGCTCCTTGGAAACTCTATGGGGCAGTTCTACTGTATCCTATATGGTCACTATGAGTCAGAATCGACTCGACGGCACTGGGTTTGGGTTTTTGGTTTGGTTTGGCAGTCCATGGTATATTCAATATTCTTCGCCAACACCACAGTTCAAAGGCGTCAATTCTTCTTCGGCCTTCCTTATTCATTGTCCAGCTTTCACATGCATATGATGCAATTGAAAATACCATGGCTTGGGTCAGGTGCACCTTAGTCTTCAAGGTGACATCTTTGCTCTTCAACATAGAAAACCAATATAGAAGGATTGAATGACCGAAAGGCATATTTTTTGGTATGTGGATAAAATTATGTGATCCTGATCTTGTTATATCCCAAAGTTATTATCTGAGAATTATATTTGATCTCTAAAATCATGTCAAGATTGCCTTTTACAAATCCTCATCATGAACAGGATAGTGAATATACAATGAATGAAAACATTTAATCCATTTTTTAATTTTTTTTTTTATGTTTTGTGCATATGTCTGTGTTTGTCAATGAGAAGAAGTGTGATTTGGTCAAAGTTACTATCTTCTGACATGTGCTTTCTTGGGTCTCGAAGGGAACTGGTTAAAAATTGCAAATGATCCGTACTGGAAAAACAACTCTAAACTGGTGTGTTCTAACATGCTATTCAATATTCGAAGGCACAGTTTTTATTCCATCTTGCAGAGCACATTATAATTTAATCTAGGGGAGGAAATTGATTGAAAGTGTACAGGTACTTTCAGTTTTTCCTCAATTTTTTTAAACAGAAATATTACCATTCTATTTCTTAAGAAATTTGACATCTTCTTGTAAAAGATATTTATATTCCTAAGCTATTTTTATTTACTACTTTCTCCATGTATAAATGCAAATTTAACAGCCATATCATAGTGTACAAGCTCTGTGTAATAAGATTTGGGTAGCTAAATCTTTATAGTATATGGCCTGGCATTCAGGTGGATACTATGAATACAGAACAGTTTTAATTCCAGAAGGCATTCATTGAGAGGGTTCACATGTACATCACCAAAGCAGTAAAAATAAAATTAAAAAACAAAATTATGGGGTGGAGCCAAGATGGCAGACTAGGCAGACGCTACCTCGGATCCCTCTTACAACAAAGACACGGAAAAACAAGTGAATCGATCACATACATAACAATCTACGAACCCGGAACAACAAACACAGATTTAGAGACGGAGAACGAACTAATACGGGGAAGCAGCGATTGTTTCCAGAGCCTGGAGCCAGCGTACCAGTCAGGTATGGCACAAGCACAGAAAGAGGCTCCACCCCCCTGAACTAACCCCGGGAGGGGGACCAGCCGGTTCCACAGGAGGCGTGGGACGCAGCCGGTAGGAGAAGTCCCCGGGAGGCAGTGACTGGTCTTGGAGCAGAAAGAGCAGTGTCCGAGCCGGGGAACCGTCCCGCAGGGATTTGGACTGGACGCAGGTACAGCATAAACACGGAGAGTTGCTCCACCCCCGTGAACTAACCCCAGGAAGGGGACCAGCCGGGTCACGTGGGTGGCGTGGGACGCAGCCGGTAGGAGAAGTCCCTGGGAGGCAGCGACTGGTATTGGAGCGGGGAGAATAGCGTCCCAGCCGGGACACTCGGTCACGGCACAAGCACGGGGACCTACTCCACCCATCTGAACTAACCCTGAGAGAAGGCGCAACTGGTTCTCGGGGGCGGCACGGCCACGCGGCTGGAGGGACGAGAAGTCCCCAGGAGGCAGCGACTGATTTTGGAGTCGAGAGTGCACCGTCCCAGTAGGGGAGCCTTGACGCCGGGCGTGGGGCTGGAAGCAGAGGATCTGACCGTGACTCCAGCGGGCCAGACCCCACGGGGGCAATCTCCACACAGCCAGCACACATAGGCGACGCGCCCCGCGGGAGTCTCAGATATAATAGTCATTCCAAGCAAGACAAGCAACTCTGGCTATATTCGGAGGTGCTACTCTCCTATCTCTCTGTTCCCTCCCCCACCCTCCCCAGGCGGCTTCATTAACATCTGAATAGCCTGAGCCAGAGGGAGAACTCTGATAGGGATCTGACTGCATTTTTTTTTTAGCGGATTTTCTGGAAAAACTAGTTTCCCAGTGATGGCTCGGAGACAACAATCCATATCAAACCACTTAAAGAAGCAGACCCTGACAGCTTCTCCAACCCCCCAAACAAAAGAATCAAAATCTTTCCCAAATGAAGATACAATCTTGGAATTATCAGATACAGAATATAAAAAACTAATTTACAGAATGCTTAATGATACCACACATGAAATTAGGATAACTGCAGAAAAAGCCAAGGAACACACTGATAAAACTGTTGAAGAACTCAAAAAGATTATTCAAGAACATACTGGAAAAATTAATAAGTTGCAAGAATCCATAGAGAGACAACATGTAGAAATCCAAAAGATTAACATTAAAATAACAGAATTAGACAACGCACTAGGAACTCAGAGGAGCAGACTCGAGCAATTAGAATGCAGACTGGGACATCTGGAGGACCAGGGAATCGACACCAACATAGCTGAAAAAAAATCAGATAAAAGAATTAAAAAAAATGAAGAAACCCTAAGAATTATGTGGGACTCTATCAAGAAGGATAATCTGCGGGTGATTGGAGTCCCAGAACAGGGAGAGGGGGCAGAAAACACAGAGAAAATAGTTGAAGAACTCCTGACAGAAAACTTCCCTGACATTATGAAAGACGAAAGGATATCTATCCAAGATGCTCATCGAACCCCATTTAAGATTGATCCAAAAAGAAAAACACCAAGACATATTATCATCAAACTCACCAAAACCAAAGATAAACAGAAAATTTTACAAGCAGCCAGGGAGAAAAGAAAGGTTTCCTTCAAGGGAGAATCAGTAAGAATATGTTCTGACTACTCAGCAGAAACCATGCAGGCAAGAAGGGAATGGGACCACATATACAGAACACTGAAGGAGAAAAACTACCAGCCAAGGATCATATATCCAGCAAAACTCTCTCTGAAATATGAAGGCGAAATTAAGATATTTACAGACAAACACAAGTTTAGAGAATTTGCAAAAACCAAACCAAAGCTACAAGAAATACTAAAGGATATTGTTTGGTCAGAGAACCAATAATATCAGATATCAGCACAACACAAGGTCACAAAACAGAACGTCCTGATATCAACTCAAATAGGGAAATCACAAAAACAAATTAAGATTAATAAAAAAAAAAAATACACATAACAGGGAATCATGGAAGTCAATAGGTAAAAGATCACAATAATCAAAAAGAGGGACTAAATACAGGAGGCATTGAACTGCCATATGGAGAGTGATACAAGGTGATATAGAACAATACAAGTTAGGTTTTTACTTAGAAAAATAGGGGTAAATAATAAGGTAACCACAAAAAGGTATAACAACTCTATAACTCAAGATAAAAACCAAGAAAAACGTAACGACTCAACTAACATAAAGTCAAGCACTATGAAAATGAGGATCTCACAATTTACTAAGAAAAACGCCTCAGCACAAAAAAGTATGTGGAAAAATGAAATTGTCAACAACACACATAAAAAGGCATCAAAATGACAGCACTAAAAACTCATTTATCTATAATTACCCTGAATGTAAATGGACTAAATGCACCAATAAAGAGACAGAGAGCCACAGACTGGATAAAGAAACAGGATCCATCTATATGCTGCCTACAGGAGACACACCTTAGACTTAGAGACACAAACAAACTAAAACTCAAAGGATGGAAAAAAGTATATCAAGCAAACAATAAGCAAAAAAGAAGAGGAGTAGCAATATTAATTTCTGACAAAATAGACTTTAGACTTAAATCCACCACAAAGGATAAAGAAGGACACTATATAATGATAAAAGGGACAATTGATCAGGAAGACATAACCATATTAAATATATATGCACCCAATGACAGGGCTGCAAGATACATAAATCAAATTTTAACAGAATTGAAAAGCGAGATAGATACCTCCACAATTATAGTGGGAGACTTCAACACACCACTTTCGGAGAAGGACAGGACATCCAGTAAGAAGCTCAACAGAGACATGGAAGATCTAATTACAACAATCAACCAACTTGACCTCATTGACTTATACAGAACTCTCCACCCAACTGCTGCAAAATATACTTTTTTTTCTAGTGCACATGGAACATTCTCTAGAATAGACCACATATTAGGTCATAAAACAAACCTTTGCAGAGTCCAAAACATCGAAATATTACAAAGCATCTTCTCAGACCACAAGGCAATAAAACTAGAGATCAATAACAGAAAAACTAGGGAAAAGAAATCAAATACTTGGAAAATGAACAATACCCTTCTGAAAAAAGACTGGGTTATAGAAGACATTAAGGAGGGAATAAGGAAATTCATAGAAAGCAACGAGAATGAAAATACTTCCTATCAAAACCTCTGGGACACAGCAAAAGCAGTGCTCAGAGGCCAATTTATATCAATAAATGCACACATACAAAAAGAAGAAAGAGCCAAAAGCAGAGAACTGTCCCTACAACTTGAACAAATAGAAAGTGAGCAACAAAAGAATCCATCAGGCACCAGAAGAAAACAAATAATAAAAATTAGAGCTGAACTAAATGAATTAGAGAACAGAAAAACAATTGAAAGAATTAACAAAGCCAAAAGCTGGTTCTTTGAAAAAATTAACAAAATTGATAAACCATTGGCTAGACTGACTAAAGAAATACAGGAAAGGAAACAAATAACCCAAATAAGAAATGAGAAGGACCACATCACAACAGAACCAAATGAAATTAAAAGAATCATTTCAGATTATTATGAAAAATTGTACTCTAACAAATTTGAAAACCTAGAAGAAATGGATGAATTCCTGGAAAAACACTACCTACCTAAACTAACACATTCAGAAGTAGAACAACTAAATAGACCCATAACAAAAAAAGAGATTGAAACGGTAATCAAAAAACTCCCAACAAAAAAAAGCCCTGGCCCGGATGGCTTCACTGCAGAGTTCTACCAAACTTTCAGAGAAGAGTTAACACCACTACTACTAAAGGTATTCCAAAGCATAGAAACTGACGGAATACTACCCAACTCATTCTATGAAGCCACCATCTCCCTGATACCAAAACCAGGTAAAGACATTACAAAAAAGAAAATTATAGACCTATATCCCTCATGGACATGAATGCAAAAATCCTCAACAAAATTCTAGCCAATAGAATCCAACAACACATCAAAAAAATAATTCACCCTGATCAAGTGGGATTTATACCAGGTATGCAAGGCTGGTTTAATATCAGAAAAACCATTAATGTAATCCATCACATAAATAAAACAAAAGACAAAAACCACATGATCTTATCAATTGATGCAGAAAAGGCATTTGACAAAGTCCAACACCCATTCATGATAAAAACTCTCAGCAAAATAGGAATTGAGGGAAAATTCCTCAACATAATAAAGGGCATCTATGCAAAGCCAACAGCCAATATCACTCTAAATGGAGAGAACCTGAAAGCATTTGCCTTGAGAACGGGAACCAGACAAGGATGCCCTTTATCACCGCTCTTATTCAACATCGTGTTGGAAGTCTTAGCCAGGGCAATTAGGCTAGACAAAGAAATAAAAGGTATCCGGATTGGCAAGGAAGAAGTAAAGTTATCACTATTTGCAGATGACATGATTATATACACAGAAAACCCTAAGGAATCCTCCAGAAAACTACTGAAACTAATAGAAGAGTTTGGCAGAGTCTCAGGTTATAAAATAAACATACAAAAATCACTTGGATTCCTCTACATCAACAAAAAGAACACCGAAGAGGAAATAATCAAATCAATACCATTCACAGTAGCCCCCAAGAAGATAAGATACTTAGGAATAAATCTTACCAAGGATGTAAAAGACCTATACAAAGAAAACTACAAAGCTATACTACAAGAAATTCAAAAGGACATACTTAAGTGGAAAAACATACCCTGCTCATGGATAGGAAGACTTAACATAGTAAAAATGTCTATTCTACCAAAAGCCATCTATACATTTAACGCACTTCCGATCCAAATTCCAATGTCGTATTTTAAGGGGATAGAGAAACAAATCACCAATTTCATATGGAAGGGAAAGAACCCCCGGATAAGCAAAGCACTACTGAAAAAGAAGAAGAAAGTGGGAGGCCTCACCTTACCTGACTTCAGAACCTATTATACAGCCACAGTAGTCAAAACAGCCTGGTATTGGTACAACAACAGACACATAGACCAATGGAACAGAATTGAGAACCCAGACATAGATCCATCCACGTATGAGCAACTGATATTTGACAAAGGACCAGTGTCAATTAACTGGGGAAAAGATAGTCTTTTTAACAAATGGTGCTGGCATACCTGGATATCCATTTGCAAAAAAATGAAACAGGACCCATACCTCACACCATGCACAAAAACTAACTCCAAGTGGATCAAAGACCTAAACATAAAGACTAAAACGATAAAGATCATGGAAGAAAAAATTGGGACAACCCTAGGAGCCCTAATACAAGGTATAAACAGAATACAAAACATTACCAAAAATGATGAAGAGAAACCCGATAACTGGGAGCTCCTAAAAATCAAACACCTATGCTCATCTAAAGACTTCACTAAAAGAGTAAAAAGACCACCTACAGACTGGGAAAGAATTTTCAGCTATGACATCTCCGACCAGCGCCTGATCTCTAAAATCTACATGATTCTGTCAAAACTCAACCACAAAAAGACAAACAACCCAACCAAGAAGTGGGCAAAGGATATGAACACACATTTCACTAAAGAAGATATTCAGGCAGCCAACAGATACATGAGAAAATGCTCTCGATCATTAGCCATTAGAGAAATGCAAATTAAAACTACGATGAGATTCCATCTCACACCAGCAAGGCTGGCATTAATCCAAAAAACACAAAATAATAAATGTTGGAGAGGCTGCGGAGAGATTGGAACTCTCATACACTGCTGGTGGGAATGTAAAATGGTACAACCACTTTGGAAATCTATCTGGCGTTATCTTAAACAGTTAGAAATAGAACTACCATACAACCCAGAAATCCCACTCCTAGGAATATACCCTAGAGATACAAGAGCCTTCATACAAACAGATATATGCACACCCATGTTTATTGCAGCTCTGTTTACAATAGCAAAAAGCTGGAAGCAACCAAGGTGTCCATCAACGGATGAATGGGTAAATAAATTGTGGTATATTCACACAATGGAATACTACACATCGATAAAGAACAGTGACAAATCTGTGAAACATTTCATAACGTGGAGGAACCTGGAAGGCATTATGCTGAGCGAAATTAGTCAGAGGCAAAAGGACAAATATTGTATAAGACCACTATTATAAGATCTTGAGAAATAGTAAACCTGAGAAGAACACATACTTTTGTGGTTACGAGGGGGGGAGGGAGGGAGGGTGGGAGAGGGTTTTTTATTGATTAATCAGTAGATAAGAACTGCTTTAGGTGAAGGGAAAGACAGCACTCAATACATGGAAGGTCAGCTCAATTGGACTGGACCAAAAGCAAAGAAGTTTCCGGGATAAAATGAATGCTTCAAAGGTCAGCGGAGCAAGGGCGGGGGTCTGGGGAACATGGTTTGTGGGGACTTCTAAGTCAATTGGCAAAATAATTCTATTATGAAATCATTCTGCATCCCACTTTGAAATGTGGCGTCTGGGGTCTTAAATGCTAACAAGCGGCCATCTAAGATGCAGCAATTGGTCTCAACCCACCTGGAGCAAAGGAAAATGAAGAACACCAAGACCACACGACAACTAAGAGCCCAAGAGACAGAAAGGGCCACATGAACCAGAGACCTACATCATCCTGAGACCAGAAGAACTAGTTGGTGCGTGGCCACAATCGATGACTGCCCTGACAGGGAGTACAGCAGAGGACCCCTGAGGGAGCAGGAGATCAGTGGGATGCAGACCCCAAATTCTCATAAAAAGACCAAACTTAATGGTCTGACTGAGACTGGAGGAATCCCGGCGGCCATGCTCCCCAGACCTTCAGTTGACACAGGACAGGAACCATCCCTGAAGACAACTCATCAGAAATGAAAGGGACTGGTCAGCGGGTGGGAGAGAGACGCTGATGAAGAGTGAGCTAATTATATCAGGTGGACTCTTGAGATTGTGTTGGCAACTCTTGTCTGGAAGGGGGATGGGAGGATAGAGAGAGAGGGAAGCAGGCAAAATTGTCAAGAAAGGAGAGACTGAAAGGGCTGACTCAAGAGGGGGAGAGCAAGTGGGAGTAGGGAGTGAGATGTATGTAAACTTATATGTGACAGACTGATTGGATTTGTAAACGTTCACTTGAAGCTTAATAAAAGTTATTAAAAAAAATTATATTAACATGTAGTTCATATTTTTCGGCATTTTTTTGTTGGGGGAAATATTATCAATTATTTTGCCTGATGTAAGCTGAAAAATATGCAAAGTTTACCTTCTTATTTCTGAAATAAATTAATTGATAGTTTGACATTCAAGGAAAAGAAAGACAATATCAATTGATGGAAATACAAGACTTACTCTAAGATGGCAGTTTTTAACCGGGGGTCCACAGCTACCCAAGGAGTTCTCAATAGAATTCAGGGGGTCTCTGACACTGAATAATAAAAAAAAAAATCTCTATTTTCATTAACTTTTGTAAAAGTAGCCAAGAAGTAACACTATGAATAGCAGTACTAATGGCTCAGATCATAGCTACCCTATAGGACAGAGTATAACTGCCCCATAGAGTTTCCAAGAAGTGCCTCGTGGATTCGAACTGCCAACCTTTTGGTTAGCAGCGAGCCGTAGCACTTAACAACTACCCCACCAGGTTTCCGTAATTGTTGCCGATCCCTCAAAATGTAATTTACGCTCATTATTATTTTGAAACACTGGTACTTATTAGACCTGCCATTAGATCCTGTGATTTAATGTATTTATAACAAAGCACATGCACACAATACAATATAGTCATTTAATAATTTGGCGTAAGTATATTTCAACATAGTGTCCTAAAGTATTTTATTTTAGCTATTTAAAAACATTATTTTGATAAGCTTTAAAGGACTTCTGAATTAGTTGATGGTCATACCAAAAAAAAAAAAAAAAACTAACAACCCTTATTATATGTTTTTTCCCCCTTAGATTACAATGGTTATAACCTTTGTGAAAGAGCTATCAAGATATTTCTACAAATAGCACCAAAAATCTGTATCCCTTGGATACGTAAATATGATGCAAACTTCCTCCTTAAAAATTGAAGTTCTTTTCTAAATCAGCTCATTTTACCCTGTCATTTAGTTGATGTGTTGCTGTCTGAAATGTAGATTGATGGTTGACAGCATTGATGTCATAAATTATGCATGCCAATTTAGTGAACACAATTAAACTGAGGGAGTATGGGTAATTTAAATAATTACACGTATAAATAGTATTATTAGTCTTGTCAAAATCTGCACCTATACTGAATTACAGCCTTTAGTATCAACAAAGAGAGTTAAGGATTCAGAATTTTGCATTAGTATGGTTGGAAGACTAATTTCAAGATCAATTACTTGTTAAAATACCATTAGCATATATTTGTCTGACAACTTTTGTTTTTGACTTTAATCTGAAGTTTGAGTATGAATATAAATTTCTTAAAATTACACTTCTATTCTGTCCTGTTGGGTTGCTATGAATCGGAATTGACTTAATGGCAATGGATTTGGTTATGGGTTTATACTACGCTTAAAAAAAAAAATGACCAAAATTGCAAGGATATTAAGCTTAAGATGTTATAGTAGTTAAGCACTGGTCTGCTAACCAAAAGGTCCATAGTTTGAACCCACCTGCCACTCTGTGGGGGAAAGATGTGGCAGTCAGCTTCCTACTTGTAAACCCTATGGGGCAGTTATACTCTGTCCTACAGGGTCACTATGAGTCTCAACCGACTTGATGACAATGGCTTTTTTGTTTGTTTGGTATATTAAGCTTAGCAGTATATACAGGCTGAAGAATTAACCTTTTTTATAACGTGTGGGCACTCACTACATATACTTTGGTATAGTTTTTTCAATAGTCATGCTCTTTCACTCTTTATATATTCACACTCATGTTGTTGCAATTAGGTGCCATGGAGTCGGTTCCGACTCATAGCAACCCTATAGGACAGAGTACAACTGCCCTATAGGGTTTCCAAGGAACGGCAGGTGGATTTGAACTGCCGACCATTTTGGTTAGCAACTGCGCTCTTAACTACTAAGCCACCAGGGCTCCATACACACGTAAATATAATATAAATATATAATACACATATGAACATAACATCAGTTATAATCTTAAATAATATAAATAATATACTTATACATAATTAATCTATAAGACACTCTTCATTGTTACTTAAGATTCTGCTGTGTACAGGTGGAAGATTAAGAGTTATTTACCCACACTGATTTATATTCACATACAGTTTTTTGTATGTGAACATAAATTTATATACACTCATTTTTGTATGTGAATATAAGTTTATATATACTCATTTTTTTGTTTTAGAAATAGCTCAATGTCATCACTTCATTAGCAGTTTTTGGACTATACTTCTGGTTGAATAGGTTGAGCTGGTTGATTGGAGTTTGAATTTAATACTAAAAAGTATTCATAAAAACCAAAAAACCAAACCAGTTGCCTTCGAGTCAATTCCGATTCATAGCGACCTCATAGGACAGAGTAGAACTTGCCCACAGAGCTTCCAAGGAGCACCTGGTAGATTCGAACAGCTGACCTTTTGGTTAGCAGATAATAGCTCTTAACTACTATGCCACTGGGGTTTCCAAAAAAGTATTAGTAGGAGATACTTAAAAGATTGTTTTAACACTTTTATAACTAAGCAGTTAAGGAAAAGATGGCTAGAGAAGTTAGATAGCATTGTAGTTTAGCCCTAATTACCTAGGTAACCGGTAACAACTTCCATTTTAATATCAGTCTCCCCCGTTGGTGGGGTGTGTAGAATACATTGTTTTCAAAGAGATTGTTCCATGTGTCTCTACTTATGCACTGCAGCTCTCCAGAGTATTTAGAACACATGTTTAGAAGAATGTTATTAAAATCAAGATTCATATCTAGTCTTTAACTATTTGTTCATGAGAAAATATTTTTAGAGATATAAAAGCCTGTTGCTGTGGAATCGGTTCCAGCTCACAGTGACACTAGAAGACAGAGTAGAACTCCCTCTCATTGGGTTTCCAAGGCTGTAATCTTTGAGGAAGCTGACTGCCACATCTTTCTCCCGTGAAGCATCTGGTGGGTTCGAACCACCAACCTTTCAGTTAGCAGCCAAGGCTCCTGTATTTACCTAAATGTCTGAAACTAAACTATGATAATTTGGAATTTCAACAATTGTCAGTTTCACTCTGTTTGTCCTGATGTATTTGAAGTGCATTACCATAAGAACAATAAATGTTGCTTTCATTTTCAAAGAGACTTTATATATTCAGTTAGATAAAATAAAATATGCTTTCAGATTTTTTTTTTTCAGATTAGGTGTCTTGATAATAATATGTTATTAGCAATTTTAAGGCATTCAACTGATCTTTACAGGATGTCGAATACGTCTTCAACTCAAAGCTATGTTTTTTTTTTAATAAAATGCCTCTATTTTATAGGGTCACTATATTTTTTTTGGTTTTATGCCAGAGATATTCTGATCTTAAATACTATTTTTTAATAACTTTATTAATACTATTTTTAAATAACTTTTCCAAATATAGATTTTTAAAATAAGAATAATTCATATAAAAAGTCTTTGTTAGATATTATGTTCTCTTTGGCCTACTCTTCGACAAAGGAATTTTTTTAACATATTTTCCATATTAAAATAATAATTGTAGAAGCAGCTATAAAATTTATTAGAACACTAAAATTCTGAGTCACACTGAACAGGTTAGGGAGATATTTGAAATTTAGAAACAAATCCATTCAATGGGAATATAATAGATTTTTCCTTTAATCACGGCACCTAATTATGTCCATAAGGGATTTTTTGCCAAGTTGGCACTGATATTTCTACATGACATAGCCACAAACTGTTGCTTGTATCTAGTTAGGTTTGTAAATGAGTGTTGCAGGGTCTTCAGAAGTGAAAGACCAAATGAAATCTGGAAAAGGGATGGACCTTGGAGATGGATGAACTTTGAATAGAAAGAAGGGGGAGTCAACATGGTTTTAGAACTGACTAGATGGAAACCCTGGTGACTTAGTGGTTAAGAGCTAAGGCTGCTAACCAAAAGGTCGAGAGTTTGAATCCACCAGGCATTCCTTGGAGATCCTATGGGGGCAGCTCTACTCTGTCCTACAGGGTCTCTATGAGTCGGAATCAACTCGACAGCAAGGGTAACTGGACGTTAACACACAGTCATTGCTCTGTGTTGGAAGTCAAACCACTGCCATCGAGTCGATTCTGACTCATAGCGACCCTACAGGACAGAGTACAACTGCCCTATAGAGTTTCCAGGGAGCGCCTGATGATTTGAATTGCCGACCTCTTGGTTAGCAGCTATAGCACTTAACCACTATGCCACCAGGTAGAAGAACTGAAGATTTGTTGAAGTCATTGCTAATTGGCAACCACTAGTGAAGTCCTGAGTGGTACAACTATGACTAGGGATCCATTCGAAGGTAACTGGGCTTTTTGTTGTTGTTGTTATTGTGCTAAGCATACAGACTCTATCTCATGTAATCTCACTGTGAAATGGTTTCCCAAATCTTAGAGATAAGGAAGAAGAGGTTTGCTCCAGCTTGCATATTTAACTCAGTAAAACTGAGTTTGGAATGTGGCAGGGAGCCTGCCACTTGGTAAGACCCATGATCTTTCTACTAAATGTTGCTATTTTGGCAGGATTGTAGAATGTATTGGATCAGGCTCATGGGTTTGGATATTACCCTGTGATCAACAGAACAGATTTTTCTTATTACAGAAATAATCACTTGTGAGATTCTTCCTATATTCAAACATAGTGTTGAGTCATTGTCTATAGGGAAAGTTTACAAGAAAGTATTCTAATGGTCTCAGTATCTTGTCCTCAAAACTCAGCACACATGGTTGTGAATGGTCAGTGCTTAATTAGTAATTTTTGGAAAAAACAAACAAAAAAACACAAATCACCACTGAATATTTCTTTACTTTCACATATGCAAAAAGTACAATTTTGCCATATCAAACCCACAGCTTTATTGGATAGGGCACTACATACAAATTACAGATTTGCCTGTTATTTAAAAGAAATCGGGAACGGTCCTCAGCATATTAATGACTGCAGTTTAAAAATACCTTCCTTCAATTTTTCTTAGTTTTTCTTTTTCTAGCTCCAGAGCCTGCATTGTTCAGCCCTCAGGGCATAAGGTACTAAGATTCTTATCTGGCTGAAATAAATTTGTTCTCTGAGAATTCAACCTAATATTGATGCTTGTAGTAGGTAGCTCATAAAAACAAACAAGCAAACAAAAACGCTTGCCATCAAGTCAATCCCAATCATAGTGACCCTATAGAGTTTCCAAGTCTGTAGTCTTCATGGAAGCAGGCTGCCACATCTTTCTTCTGCAGAGTGGCTGGTGTGTTCAAACCGCTGACCTTCTGGTTAGCAGCTGAGCACTTAACCAGTGCCAGCAGGGCTCCTTGTAATGGGTAACGGGATCCCCCAAAGATGTCAATATCCTAATATATTGCATAGCAAGGGGGAATTGAGGTTGCAGATAAAATTAAAGTTTCTAATTACCAGACCTTAATGAAAAATTATGCTGGATTATCCAGGTCAGTGCTATGTTGTCATAATAGTCCTTAAATGGAGAAGAGGGAGGTAGAAGATCAGAACCAGAGAGATGGCATCTTGAGAAAGACGTGATCAGCCATTGCTGGCTTTGATGATAGAACAGAGTCATGAGCCAAGGAATGCGGGCCACCTATAAACGCTGAAAATGGCTTTTCTGTGGGTCTTTTTTTATTGTCATAACGTAGCTAAAATGCTTGAGCTGTATACTTTTTGATATTTTTGATTTAGAGGGTAATTTTTTCCCCTAAGGGCCACTCTCACTTTGAGAATGTCCTGAACATCTGTTTTTTTTAAAACAAAATACTGATATTAGGTAAGTAATAACTTAAAGCAACATTTAAATCCTTTTGAGATGTCTCTAATTTGTTGTTGAGTGCATTAAATCCAAGACGTTATCTGTAATACTCGTATATCCAGTTTAGAACACTAGGGGGCGCTTCAGAGAATAACAAAGTTTTGAGAAAATTATTTTGTTATCATGAGGACGAGTTAACATAATTATGCTGCTTTTTTTATAATTATGAAGAAATTTATTTAAAAAATGAGAATGCGCCATTAGATCCTCCACTTCATGCATTACACTGCTGTCAAGAATTATTTTGTGATATCTATATATATAGATATATATTTATATATATATAGCTATAGATACATAGCTGTGAGTCAGAATTGACTCGACGGCAAGGAGTTTTTCAATATATATATCAATATCTATATATATATATGTATCTCTCTCTCTCTATATATATATATATTTTCCTCCCACCTCAACTAAAGATAAATTTTCCGGTCAGAACTGAAGTAAAAATAACTTCACGAGCAAAGACAACATGAACAACCTGATCTGAACAGTTTTTCCAAAGTTACTTCCTGGTTAAATGTTCATAATCAATCAGTACCCTGTTATATTTCCTTCCCTGGGTGATAACTGCATCCCTTTGGAGAATTTTGTCAGGTCTGGGAGTTTTTAGTCAATGATCATGGATTCAACCAGTAAGTAAGTGTGGTCCTCTGGACCAGCAGCATCAGCCTCATCTGAGAAAGTCTTAGAAACGTCAGTTCAGCCCCATTCCAGACCTACTGAATCAGAAATTTTGGGGTTGGGACCCAAAAATTTCTGTTTTAACAAGACCTCTAGGTGATTGTGATTCTTGCTCAAGTTTGAGAATCACTTGAATAGGGGAACACTCCACAGTGTGGTGAATTGTCTAAGAAAAAATTTTGCAAGTTAAGTTGAAATCAGCATGCATCAGGGTAAGGTGTCATTAAAATCTACATCAAAATTCACAATATGTTTGAAGGACATCATTTTACTAACCTCTTTTTCCAAGGGAATAAACACATCACTGAAAAAGAACAAGCTCCCTCAATTTTCACATCTGTGGTGTTTCTATCCTTGCTGGGGTGAGAAATTGCCTAAGTTCATGAATAAAAAGATAGCAAGGCCAGCAATTATATTTGTGCTTGAGACAGTGCCCAGCCCATATAAAGCACTATGTAATTGTTAGCTCTTACTATCACTTTCATTGTGGTTTTTGTTGTTATTATTTTCTTTGCTAGATGGTAAATTCCTAAAGGTCATTCACAAGGTGATAAACTGCTGTTGAGTAAGAAAAAAGGTTTTATGATGGAATATTTTTATGTCTTTGATCCAACGTGGAATATGTTTACCAGTGGTTTAAACACAGGGCTCTGGGAACACTAAGGATTAAAATTCTTCAGGAGGATACCTTGGAAATCTCCCCTGAGAAGCCATTTGAATAGTAGAAGAGAAAAGGTATTCCACACAGATAACCTTTGTGAGCATGATAAGGTGTTTCCAAGCCAAGCCCACTGATGTCAAGTTGATTCTGACTCATAGCGATCCCCTGTGACAGAGCGGAACTTCTCCCTGGGATTTTCTTGGCTGTAATCCTTACTGACGCAGATAACCAGACCTTTCTTCCATGGCCCTGCTGGATGGGTTTGAACTGTCAACCTTTCAGTGGAATAGTCGAGCACAAACCGTTTACACCACCCAGGAACCTTATATCATATATTCCTGCTATATATGCTTCTGGTAATGGAGTTAATAGTGTGCAAATGTGTGTGGTGGTTGTAAAACTGAGAGTAGCAGAATCTTTTTTTTTGTAAAATAGTTTGCAGAGAGACTATAAAGCATCTTATATACAATGCAGCATTTATACCTTTTTCGGCTGATAATGCTTTTAAGTAGGTGAGTGACATAATGTACTTTCTGGGAGCCACAGGCAGATTGGATTGGAATGGGGAGGAAATAGGGGTAGGCAATGGCTTGTCAATGAAGTCCCAGCAAAAGGCTGCTGTTAAGTGGAAGTGAGAAGGAGAATTTGAAGAAGGTAGGCGAGGGGGAATTCCAGAGCTGCCTTGAACGTAGAAAAACACATACGTAGGAGTTTTCTTTTTACAAAGAAAGAACAGGAAGTCATTTGAAGATAACCTTTAGGATTTTAGTTGCTTTCAATATGGTAATAATAAAAGAAGAAAAGAAAGCAAGATTAAGTGAGTATATATGAAATTCCTAAAGAGCCTTTAAAAGGTGATAAACAAAAGTAAAGTATACATGAAGGGGGTCCATGGGTAGTGCAAACAGTTAAGCACCTGACTACTAACTCAAAGGGTGGTGGATCAAACCCACTCAGAGACCTCTCTGAAGGAAATCTACTTTACAAGATGACAGCCTTGAAAACCTTGAGGAGTGCAGTTCTGCTAAACACACGTGGGGTCGCCATGAGTCAGAATCGACTCGACAGCAGTGGGAAGTAGTAGTAATCCATGAAATTAGGCAAAGAATAGGATTCAGATCCGGTGTGCAGTTGGAAATAAATGCTTATGGATTAGAGAAGGTTTGGGGCTAGAAACATCAATATAGCATATAACCAGAATAAAAACCATGGCAGTAAATAAATGTACTCAGTAGAAACTCATAAAGGGAAAACACGGTCTGAATAGGAAACACTGAAGGAATTAACACCCAAAGATCAGCCATGGAGGAGACGGTGAAGGGTAGAAAAAGTGGTGAGGGGAGGAAGACCAGCAGGAGAATTGAGCTGTGGAAATTCCAAAAGGAGAAAACCCAAGAAATTGGAGAGTTAAAATGTTGAAATGCCATGAACAGTCAGTTAGTTTAAAGCCTCAGAAGGGATGACTATATTCAGGAAGTTGATTTCCAAGGACAGCCGTGTAGAATGTGCTAGAAGGTGTCAGTTTGTATGAGTGTGTGTAATTATATATTACTCTGGGGAAGAGTTTCATCTCATTCTTTAGTCCCTCTTCTGCTGCAGTTCAACACTGTCAAGCTCATTTGTTAATTCATTTTCTCAACCAAATATTTAATAAGCATGAGTCAGGCACTCATATAAGCTCTGGATATTCACAGTTAAAATAGCACAGCCTCTGTCATTAGGGAGCTCTAAAATTCATGTGATAGTTACAATCATGGAGGGGCATATGAGGTGCTAGTCTGTTGCCTTGTGCCACTCTGGGAACTCACACTGGCTTTTTTGTTGCAGTTGAGTTCTGTGTTCTCTAGCCAAGAAGACAGGTGTTTTTTTGCAATATACCTCAAGGTAAAATTTTATAATAGTTTCTTGTGACTCTTCTGTGACATTTTAGGAGCTACTTGTTCCCCCTCTGCAGAAAATACGTGTGTAAAAATAGTTTTCATAAAATAGTAATCTATAGGCTACTAAATTGGAAATTGGTTCAAGTGTTAGGGAAAGGGTATAGCCAATGTTTGTGTGATCAGTAGTGGTTTACCTAGATTTTGAACACACTCTCTCCCAATTAATTCATACACCACCATGGCTCGTGCCTTAAACATGATTCCAACCACAGTGACCACAACCACTAATATCACTACAAGAAGAAAATCACAAATCTAAGGATTCAAATATCTGACATTCATGAATTTGGAAAGGAACCTCTTAAATTTACCTATATAAACTGAAATAAATCAAAGGAATCCGGGTAAAGGGTTCTATTCTGATTTTACTTATTTTTTGTCTTTTTTTCCTACTCTCATTTTTGGTTTTGTTTGGTTTTATGAGGGGGTGTGGCAGAGATTTTTGAAAAAAAAAAAAAAACACAAGTAATATCATTAACCGTGTCTACAATTATGGTCGAGTGTTTCAATTTAAAAAGATACATGGTATGACAATTTTCTGTATCACAAGCAGGTTGTTAAAAAATTGGTTTTGCCTGTACAACCTTGTAGAGATTTTTATCCCTGAATGGACATCTTTTCCTAAATACTACTAGCAGCCTAAAAATCTGGCATTTGAATGTCATTGCTATAAATTAACCATAAAACCTGACACCTGATGTAGAGTCCAATGCTATGGAGTAACTAAAGAATTATTTTTAAAGAAGAGGAACAGTTTTGAATTTATGGCACCAATGATCTCTCTCTTTAAAAAATCTCAGTGAATTTAATTAAAGGTTAAGGATAAAAGCAAGGCTAATTTAGTCCTCTAGAAGGGTTAATAGCACCTCCATTTCCCCGATCGTTTTGGCCAGAAACCTTCAACCCCTCTCATGTCCCGTCAATCACCAAGTTGTGTGTCATTTTCACAGTGACTTTTTCGTCGTCTCAGTGTTACCAACCTGCTCCAGGTCATATTTATCTTATGTCTTAATTACTGCAATAATTTTTAACACAAATTAAAAATAGACAGAAGTTTCATAATACACCTTATAAATCATTACAGATACTATAATCCTTTGGAAATTTAGCTTATTTCCTTAGCTGGTCTTCTTTTCTTTATGCTGTTCCAGTTGATAGCCTGCTGAAGCGTCTGACCGGTGTGGTGCAATGAATTACTTAAGATGGCCCTTCTAGCCATAGTCTTTGTGACTCACATGTGACATTTGAGTGGGACTATGCAAATAAGGTATACGGAACCCTAGCAAGCAGATTGGTCAGTTTTGCCATGTCACTAGATTTAAAGAGAGCCATTCCAGAGGCAGGAGGAGAGGATCTTACCACCACCAAGAAAGAAGAGCCAGGAGTGAAGGGCATCCTTCGGATCTGGGATCCCTGCACTCAGAAGTTCCTGGAACCAGGACACCAAGAAACAGAGAGAGGGAATAAGAGCTGTAACAGGAAAGACCGAGAGAGAGATAGAGAGAATTGTAACGGTGAAGACTGGGAGAAGCAGTGGCAGAGAAATGGCAGCAGCAGAATCGGGAGATCACGGGAGACTGGCTGGACGTGGCGAGGTGGCCTTCCTGGCCCACTGATCGAGAGCTGAGTGCCTTCAGGCAGGAGGCTTGCTGGCAGAATAGGGTGGTTCTGGCATTTGGTGGAGCTAGGTTTGTTGACCCACAGAGCTAGAGCTGAGTAACTTTGGGCTGAGGCTTGCTGGTGGAGTGGGGTGCCTCTGGGCACTTTCAGCAGAGCTAAAAGAGCTTTGCAACACTTGCCTGAGCAGGGCAGAGAGGCCAAGGGGCTGAGGGGCCCAGGGCCAGAGAGGCATGCCTGTGGGCATGTCTGAGAAGAGGCTGTCCTGATCCAATAACTGTATCCTGAGCATTCCTAAACCTGAATTGTAACCTGTTACTTCCCTAATAAATCCTATAATTGTGAGTATGGTCTGTGAGTTCTGTATGGCCATTGCAATGACTTATTGAACCCAACAGAGAAGTAGAGAGTGCCAAGGGTGGGATGGTTGGTGTCAGAATTGGTAAAGATGGTGGAGAAAGGAAGTATGTCTGACCTCCACCTCGTAGCAATAAGCCTTGGGCTGTTGGTCTGATTCTCCTTCTGCATTATGAAGTTAGACAAGGAGGTCAGACGCCCCTGCCACACCATTTTTACACCTGGTATTAGATATAAGCAGCCCTGGTGGCGCAGTGGTTAAAAGCTTGGTTGCTAACAAAAAGGTTAGCTTTTGGAATCCACGAGCTGCTCCTTAGAAACCCCATGTAGCAGTTCTGCTCCATCCTACCAGGTACCTATGAGTTGGAATAGACTCGACAGCAGGAGGTTGCTATGGGTCGGAATTGACTCGACGGCAATGGGTTTAGTTTTTGGTTTTTTACTCTGGTTTCCTGGTATATTTCTCTGTCATTTACAAACAAATATATGTTTGGTTTTTTCAGTTTTGGTTATTATACATGAAAGGAGTCCCTGAGGCACAAACATTTAAGCCCTTGACTACTAGCCAAAATGTTGGCAGTTTGAACATACCCAGAGGCTCCTGGGAAATCAGTCCTGGAGATCTGCTTCCAAAAGGTCACAGCCTTGATAACCCTAGGGTACAGTTCTACTCTGCAGACATGGGGTCACCGTGAGTTGGAATTGACTGGACGACAACTAACAACGACAACATTGTGCATGAACTAGTGTAACACTCCTTTGTCTAACATTTAAAGTCCTGGGCTAACTTATATCTTGCTCAATCATCATTTTTCTTTTTCTGCTGCTTCACTTAGGCTATTCCTCTCCTTCCCTGAACCTTCCTTCTCACTGTCTGGGCACCATGTTCATTTTCTCCTTTTCTTTTCCACCAATCCATCTCTTGTTCTACACAAAAGTGAAAGGTGTCTTCGGGAGGTCTTCATTGTGAAGCCCAGCCTACCGTATATTTTCTCTCTGCTTAAATATAAATCTATAACATACAAGTTAGCATTCAAACCTATATTTACATCTATATATATATATATTTGCTTTTATGAATTTATGTTCTGTCCTTAGTATGGGGCCTCATGAGAACCTCAAGGGCAGTGATCCCAAACTCTGCCCCAGCCAACTGCTTCATGTTATTTTTATGAACTATTTATCTTGAAAGCTTTGTCCAACCAAGGGCATTCACTAAGTACTAAATAAGCACTTTGGCCTTAAATAATCTGACTTAACCATTCTGTGGATATTCTTCCTTTTCCTGGTTCAGGAGAAGATACAGGGTGCTTTAAATAAAATACACAGCTCTATCTACTGAACTTCTGGAAACATTACAATGGGCCCAAGGACTCCTGTGTTTTACTTTTTAGAACTTCTAAGCCTTTGGACCGCATGCGGTTGAGGGTCACTTCCGATCATCTTTGTTATACTCCCAAGGACTAGCAAATTCTGCATGCTCAGTAGGGGATACATCTCTTCCTAGCATAATGATTCTTAATGGGCAGTTAGGAGGAAGAGAGCAATTCTAAAAATCTCAGGGAGCAAAGGCAGTGGTGGTGAAAGAAATTTATGTTTCTCAAACCTAGGCCTAATTTAAAACACTTGCTGTTTGAAAAGAAAGGGCTTCTATTTTTCTGATACTGACGTATTTACTCTTGAGGGTTAGAAGGGTGGTTGTCAGGTCAATAGGAGGGCAGAATTCATCTAATTGTTCTCTCAAATGTTCCTTTATTGCTGGGCTCCTGCATGCCATGTCCTTACAACTGTGGAGTCTCTACAAAAGAGAGTAAAATATTTACAGTGAATAACCTTAGCTGGTAAAACTTAGCGGTTTGGTTAAATGGCATCATCAAGTTGTCAGCCACAAGATTAATGGCAAAATCAATTGTTACAATAAAAAATACAGCAAGACAAAAATAAAATAAAATAAAGCACCAGGAACCCTAATCACGATGAAGTAAACCAAAGATTTATAAAGTTAATAATAAAATCATCTAAGTGATGACTTGATACAAAGACTGAAATAAATCACAGAAAAGACAAAATTGATTTAAAAATCAATCAAAAACAAAGTGATAAAAATCAAATGAAATCAACTCAAATCAGGATGATATAACAACTGCCTAAAAGAGAAATGTCCCATGCTGTCCAGGTAGAAGCAGAGTGGATACTGAAGCCCAGCCTGCTCGGGCAGTCTTCTCCTTGTTCTGGGGTCCTCTGTAAGTAGCCCCTGGAAGAGAGCCCGAGGGTGAGGGCTAATGCAAGGCCCAGATGCTGAGAGTCAATGGTGACTGGAAAGGGTAATGGGACTGGTATCTGAGAACCTACTGATACATTTCAGGAGCTCTGGTGGTGCAAGAGTAAAGCGCTCGGCTGCTGACAGTTTGGCGGTTTGGACCCACCCCGCAATCTGCGGGAGAAGGGCCTGGTGATCTCCTGTAAAGATTACAGCCTAGAAAACTCTATGGGGCAGTTTTACTCTGTCTTATGGGGTTGCAGGAGTTAACACTAGCTGGTTGGCATCTAACAACAGTATCAGCTGATATGGTTATGCCATATATAATTTCATCTTTTTGCCAACTTAGCAGGCTGATTGGGTGGCGCACATGGTTAAGCACTTGGCTACTAACTGTGCTACTAACCAAAAGTTTGGGAGTTTGAGCCACCCAGATATGTCTTGAAAGCAAGCCCTGGTGACCTACTTCTGAAAAAACAGCTGTTGAAAACCCTGTGGAGCGTGGTTCTACTCGGACACACCTCGCATTGGAATTGTCTGGATAGTAACCAGTTGCCAGCTGAGTAAGGGAAATGGTATCATGTTCATTTCTGTCTTAGAAAACAGAGTTTTTTTTTTTTTTTTTTTGGTAACTTAACCAAAGTCATACCTTTCTTGGAAGGAATAATCAAAACTTATGCTCCTTTTTGTCAAATTCCCAAGTTTATACATATGGTACCAGCTGACCTCCATCTGGTCTTGACAGATACACAAATTAGGCATAAAATTCCCTTCAAACACAGGAAGCAAGAGTGTAAATAAAGAATTTCCAAATAATTAAGGTAAAATCTCATTCTCTCTCAGGTGCTATTTTTAGTACGGCATACTCGTTAGCCCTTTCTGTAGAATTAGTTGTGGACAGACAATCTATAAAGTCATTGTTATCATTTATTCATTCCTTCAAGAAATATTTACTAACTAGAAGCGAATGGGGGAAAAATATTCTCTCTCTGCCTTCATGGTACTCACAATTTAAGAGGAAAGAGATTTAAAACATTAGAAACATTTTAAAAATAAAAAATAAAAGCATAAACAAGCATAGCCATCAACTTTGAAAATAACAACACAAATTCTCTTTATTTGCTGATAGATTCTTTTTTTTTTTTTTTTTTTGCAGTATGATACAAAGAGTAGAATATCCTCAAATAGTTTACTAGATAAATACTATTTTGTCTGGGGACAGAATATTCCATAATAAAGGTGTCGTCTTTCATCTATTATGGTTGTAGTGGGAAGACAATGGAAGGATTTTTTCCAGGGAAGTAATGTGATCCATGTAGTGGTTAAGAGCTACAGCTGCTAACCAAAAGGTCGGCAGTTTGAATCTGCCAGGCGCCCCTTGGAAACCCCATGGGGCAGTTCTACTCTGTTCTATAGGGTCGCTGTGAGTCGGAATCGACTCGACAACAACCAGTTTTTTTTTTTTTTTTAAATATGACCCAATATTCATTTTAAAAGATTACTCTGATTGAAGGGAGTCAAGAGCAGGAGTAGGAAGAGGGGATAGGAAGCAGCTGCAGTGTCCAGTAGGAAATGACAGAGGCTTGGACTTAGGCAGGAAGAACAGTGCTACAGAGACTTGTTTGGGTTTTGGGAGAAGATTTGTAGGGAAAATTGCCAGGCCACCAAACAAAAACCAGTTGTCCTGGAGTCAATTCCAACTCATGGTGACCTCATAACTGTCAGAGTAGAACTGGGATCCATAGGCTTTTCAATGGAAGATATTTTGGGAAGTAGATCTCCAGGCCTTTCTTCTGAGGCACCTCTGGGTGACCTTCAACTTCTAACCTTTTGGTTAGCAGCTGAGTGTATTAACTGTTTGTAAGATCCAGGGTCTTCCTGCCAGGCTACAGTGATGGATTTTACTCAGGGGTTAGGAGGGAGGCAAAGGGAAGTGATTTTTATTTCAGCAGCTCTGTGTGTGGAGAAGCGATTTATTAAAATGAAGAAGACTGGAAGGATTACAAGTTTGCGGGGGAAGATCAGAAGTTCTAGCTTAAATATTAGGTGTGTCATGCCTCTCTAGTGTCTAGATGCAGAAGCTGGGTAGGCTGTTGAATATACTGATCTGGAGCTTGGAAGAGACGGAAATGCAGAATCAACTACATATGGCTGATAGCTGAAGTGATGGGACTCCTAAGATTGCTGGGGTGAGAATATAGCATGAGAAAGCAGGAACGGAGCAGCAAAGGAGACACAGAAGAGGCAAGTGGGGTGAAAATAAGGCACTGCGGATGTGAATAAAGAGAGAATATCAACCGTGTTAATCACCACTGAGATGTTGAGAAAGATGAAGATGGAGAAGAGTCCATTGGCCATGGCAACAAAGAGATCATAAATGATCTCAATGAGATCAATTTCAGTAAAGTGGTCTCGGGAGGAAGAAGAGAGAGTGGGAAGGTGCTGAACGGTGAATGGGAGGTGAGGCGTGAAGCCAGCCTATGTAGACCACTTTGTAGAGAAGCTTGACTGAGAAGAACAGTAAAGACTCAGGGCAGGAGGGCAATGTGGCATTGCAGTTTATTTGATTTTAGGAGATATATTACAACATGTATTTGAATGCTGATGGGAAGGATTCAGTAATAAAGAGGTAACAATAATAACTGCTGTTCACGTGCTTCCTATGTGCCAGCCATTGTTCTAGATGTTCACCCATGTTGACTTATTTAATATTCTGATAAACCTGTGGAAACCCTGGTGGTGTAGTGGTGAAGAGCTACGGCTGCTAACCAAAAGGTCAGCAGTTCAAATCCACCAGGTTCTCCTTGGAAACTCTATTAGGGCAGTTCTACTCTGTCCTATAGAGTCTCTATGAGTTGAAATCAGTGCAACAGCAATGGGTTTAATGGGTTTAACAAACCCATGAGATAGTTAATATTGTTTTACATTTAGAGACAAGAAGTCTGGAACATGAAGAGGTGAATTTGTTCAAGTCCCCAAGCTGGTAAATGACAGAATTTAAGCAGTCTTTTTCTAGTTTCTGCTCTTAATACTCTACACTACAGTTTTTAAGTAGAGAAGGGAAGTTGAAAGTTTAGGAGAGAGAGGTACCAACTGATGAAGCCCATGGGACACTGAAAGGAAATTAATCCAAAATAAATACGGAGGGATTGGACATTATTGGACAAAGGACCTATTTTCTTTTGGATTTGGAAGTGCCTTAATGAGCCAGGACTTTATTATATCTCATCATCTTTAACTCAATGATTTGTTGGCTAATAATGATGGTAAATCTTTATTTTGAAAGGAAATGTATAAGGATTATGATAATGTTTAAGATTCCACAGATAATTACCTGCGGTGTTTATTTCCAAAATCCAAGTAGTGTATTTCAGAGTTTGAAACCCTCAATTCAGATGTCTTCCCCAGTTCCCCTAGTAAGTGTGAAATTGCTTCTAATTTGACTAAGCACAGAAGCGATTACTGTTGCTTGGCTACATTTGTTTGGTGTTGATGGCTACCTTTCAGGTGTGGCTGATGCATGTAGAAGTGCTTTTGGATACGCTCATAATTCAACAGTGTTAATTAAAGGCTTGGCTCTTCAATTTGGAGTGCTCTTGCTAGCATGGTGTAAACAGTGAAATGGACCCCCCAAAAGCTGAATTTTTGAGAACTTATCTTATGTCAGCAGAGTTTGCTGGTTTCCAATGTGAAGCTGTGTAATTCTATAAGCTTAAAAGGGATGAAATCACATAAGAAAATAAAATAAAATAAAAACTCTTTATTTGCTGATAGTGGGATTTTTTTGGCAATCTTCCCAAAATCACTATTTTATTTCCTAAAAAGTGAAGAATATAGTTTTTTTTTAGTTAAAAAAGATGTACCATGTAGAAATATCTGAAGGAATAAAACATCATAAAGTTTGCTTTCTAATTATACTCTTCCCTGATTATGGATGATGTCTCAAAAAATTATAGAAGATTAAAAAAAAATTATAGAAGATTAAAGGGAAGAGAAAGATTACTCAAGTTTTCAATGCAACATCCAAAAATTCTATTTGGGAATTCATGTTCAAAAGTAGAATCCAGGATTGTCTTTTTGAGCGTGTGACCAGCAGAATCTGGCATTTTCTAAATTTCTAAATTTCAGGGAAAAGCATGGGAATTCTTGATCTCTTAAGTATTCTCCATACTTATGCTCTGATGTGACTATCTCAGTGATAATATAGATGAGAAATGGATAGAAAAAAAAAAGTTTTGGTGACCAAGCAATGATAATTTTAAAAGTATTCATTCATAAAAATAAAAATAATGTTCAATCCTAGAAAATAAAATTGAAGAAAGAAGCAATATTTGGTACATCCAAAAAGATAACCAACAAACCGGAAATATTAGAGAATTAGATCATACCTAGAGAATAAAATAATAAAAGACAAATCACTTGGCCACTTTTCTGTGAGAAACTGCCTGCCAAGGACGACCCTTCTGCACCTGAAGGACAATTATGACAGCTTCATGGCAAACAACACCCCAGACATGATCCTCCTTTTTTCCAGGAAATGGGATAGCCCCTAACCTTGCATGATTGTTCCTCTTTTAAAATATCCCCACACGGTGGATTGCCTCCTTGCAGCCAACCAAGGACTGTCAAATATACCTGAAGATCAATTAGAAAATGTTCCCTACTTTCAAAACCCCTGCCTTAATACAATGTTTGCCAGTCAGACACTGTCTCTGAGTTTCCTCTCTTCAATCTGTAGAGTGAACTGACCTTTCCTACACTCTTCAGAGATAAAAAGGCAGGGTGTCTTGCCTTAGATCACATATGCTATTTCAAATTTGAATTAAGGCTTTGATTTCTAGTCCCTCCTAAATATGTTAAGAATAGACTCACCTAGATGTTTTACCTAAGTTGTTAATTCTGACCAAATCAAAGAGAACTAACGTCATATAATTGGCGATTCTACATACCACTGTGGACCAAGATAAAAATCATTCTGGGGCTAGTCCCTAGCTCTGAGGTGGGCATCCTGCTGATGCTTCAACTATTTAAAAAGCATTTCATTCCATGATTTGAAAGATGAACGTTAAAACCTAAAGGCAGACTTGATTAAACAATTTAACATGAAAAAGTGTAACTTAGTAAGTGTAGGTCCATGTAAATGATTTATCAAGAACTACTCTTGTGTGTGTGTGTCTGTGCTCATGTGCATGTGTGGGTGTGGGTGTGGGTATGAATGCATGCAATATGAGCATGCTGAGCAAGTGTGTAGAAAGAGAAGGGGAGATCAGGGGAGAGGAATGGAGAGAGATGAAGAGGGAGGGAGGGAGGGAGGGAGGGAGGGAGGGAGGGAGGGAGGGAGGAAGGAAGGAAGGAAGGAAGGAAGGAAGGAAGGAAGGAAGGAAGGAAGGAAGGAAGGAAGGAAGGAAGGAAGGAAGGAAGGAAGGAAGGAAGGAGAGAGGGAATAATGGAGGGAGGGGATCTCACCATTACCCCCACTGATCTCCAGAACTTTACCTTGTCCTGTCTTGCTCCTGGCTCTCTGCAACTACTCTCTTCCCTGCTTGGAATAACCACTGCCCCCCATATGGCATCTTCTTCCCTACCTAACCTCTATTATTCCTTTCAACTTTCTGCTTAGAAACCACCCCTTTTAGAAAGCTTCTCATCCCCTTCTCCCTCCAAGTGCTCTAGGAGATCCAGGAGCACCCTCCACTTCCATGCTCCTGCTTTTTATGGCACCCTGTTATATTTGCACATTTACGTATCTATAAAATCCCCTAGATTATGAGCTCTCTGATAAAATGGGGAAACCCTGGTGGCATAGTGGTTAAGTGCTACAGCTGCTAAACAAAGGGTCAGCAGTTCAAATCTGCCAGGTGCTCCTTGGAAACTCTATGGGGCAGTTCTACTCTGTCCGATAGGGTCACTATGAGTCGCAATCGACTCGATGGCACTGGATTTGGTGTTGGGTTTTCCAAAAAAATGTTCTGGTGTTCATTTAAATACTCATTACATAACTAGCATGTAGCATTTGTTTTTTGGCCCAGTCCTGTGCCATCCTCACATCGTTGCTATGTTTGGGCCTATTGTTGCAGCCACTGTGTCAGTTCATCTCCCTGAGAACTTCCTCTTTTTCACTGACCCTCTACATTTTACTATGATGTATTTCTCCAGGGACTGGTCCCTCCTGATAACATGTCCAAAGTATGTGAAATTAAGTCTTGCCATTCTCCCTTCTAAGAAGCATTCTGGCTGCACTTCTTCAAGACAGATTTGTTTGTTCTTTTGGCAATCCAAGGTATATTCAATATTTTTTGCCGTGCCATAACTCAAATGAATCAATTCTTTGTTGGTCTTCTTTATTCATTACCTTTCTCATGCATATGAGGTGTTTGAAAACACCATAGCTTGAATCGGGCATACCTTAGTCCTCGAGGTAACATCTTTCATTGTAATACTTTAAAGACGTCTTTTGTAGCAGATTTTCCCAATGTAATACGTCATTTGATTTTTTGACTGCTGCTTCCATGGGTGTTGATTGCAGATCCATGTAAGATGAAGTCCTTGACTCCTTCAGTCTCTTCTCTGTTTATCATGATGTTGCTTACTGGTCCAGTTATGAGGATCTTTGTTTTCTTTATGTTGAGGTGTAACACATACTGAAGGCTGATCATCATCAGTAAGTGCTTCAAGTCCTCTTTGCTTTTAGCAAACAAGGTTGTTATTGAGTTTTCCTCCAATCTTGATGCTTTCTTCTTCATATAGTCCAGCTTCTTGGATTATATGCTCAGCATACAGATTGAATAAGTATGGGAAAGGATACAACCCTGATGCACACCTTTCCCGACTTTAAACCATGCAGTATCCCTTTCTTAGTTATCTAGTGCTGTTATAACAGAAATGCCACAAGAAGATGGCTTTAACAAAGAGATATTTATTTTCTCACAGTTAAGTAGGCTAAAAGTCCAAATTCAGGGCGTCAGCTCCAGAGGAAGGCTTTCTCTCTCTGTTAACTCTGGAGGAAGAGCCTTCAGATCAATTTTTCCCTGGATTAGGAGCTTCTCAGCACGGAACCCTGGGTCCAAAGGAAGCACTCTGCTCTGAGTACTGCTTTCTCGGTTACATGAGGTCCCCTTGTCTCTCTGCTCTCTTCTGTCTTTTATATACCAAAAGAAACCAGCTCAAGACACAATCCAATCCTGTAGATTGAGTCCTGCCTCATCAACACAACTGCTGCCCATCTTCTTATTAACATCATAGAGGCAGGATTTACAACACATAGGAAAATCACATCAGATGACAAATTGGTGGATAATCTCAAAATACCCGGAATCATGGCTCAGCCAAATTGTTACACACATTTTTGGGGGATACAATTCAATCCAGGACAAACCCCCTTGTTCTGTTTCAACAACTGCCTGCCTCTTGGTCTATGTACAAGTTCCTCATGAGCACTATTAAGTGTTCTGGAATTTCCATTCTTTGCAATGTTATTCATAATTTGTTATGATCCACACAGTAGATTATAACACAGGTAAACATCTTTGAGGTATTCCCTGCATTCAGCCATTGCTGATCCATCTGACTTCAGCAATGATATCTCTCATTCCATGTCCTCTTCTGAATTCGGGTTGAATTTCTGGCAGTCCTGTTGACATACGCTACAACTGTTTTTTCATTATCTTCAGCATAATTTTACTTGCATGTGATATTAATGATATTGTTTGATAATTTCCACATTCTGTCGGATCGCATTTATTTAGAATAGGCACAAATATGGATCTTTTCCAATAAGTTGGCCAGGTAGCTACCTTCCAAATTTCTTGACATAGGCAAGTGAGCACTTCCAGAGTTACATCCATTTGT
The DNA here is from genome assembly GCF_030014295.1 of Loxodonta africana. Taxonomy (NCBI): domain Eukaryota; kingdom Metazoa; phylum Chordata; class Mammalia; order Proboscidea; family Elephantidae; genus Loxodonta; species Loxodonta africana. The sequence continues at coordinate 35,992,194 of NC_087361.1, forward strand.
TGAAAAATCTCAATTTGTATTCCGACAATTCATGTAGCCTTATTTTTCACCATTGCCTTCAATGCAGTTTGGACTTCTTCCTTCAGTACTATTGGTTCTTGATCATATGCTACCTCCTGAAATCATTGCCTGTCAGCTAATTGTTTTCGGTATAGTGACTTCCACCTTCTTTTGATGCTTCCTGTGCCATTCAATTTTTGGCCTATCAGGTAGTTCAATACAGCAACTCGAGGCCTGATTTTTTTTTTTTTTTTTTTTACTTCTTTCAGCTCAAGAAATGCCGAGCATATTCTTCCTTTTTTGTTTTCTAACTCCAGGTCTTTGTGTATGTCATTGCAATACTTTGCCTTCTCAAGTCACCATTTGAAATTTCCTGTTCAGCTCTTTTACTTCATCATTTCTTCCTTTTGCTTTAGATACTCTACGTTGAAGAGCAAGTTTCAGAGTCTCTTTTGACATCCATTTTGGTCTTTTTCATGACCTTTTGCTTTTTTCATGTATGATGTCCTTGATATCATCCCACAACTCATTTTTGGTCATTAGTGTTCACTGTGTCACATCTGTTCTTGAGATGGGCTCTAAATTCAGGAGAGATATACACAAGGTCTTACTTTGGCTCTCGTGGACTTGTTTTAACTTTCTTTAACTTCAACTTGAACTTGTGTATGAGCAACTGATGGTCTGTTCCAGAGTCAGCCCCTGGCCTTGTTCTAACTGATGATATTGAGCTTCTCCATTGTCTCTTTCCACAGATGTAGTCAATTTGATTCCTGGATATTCCATCTGGTGAGGTCCATGAGTATAGTCACCATTTATGTTGTTGAAAAAAGGTATATGCAATGAAGTCACTGGTCTTGCAAAATTCTATCATGCAATCTCTGGTGTATTTTCTGTCATCAAGCCCGTATTTTCCAACTGCTGATCCTTCTTTGTTTCCAACTTTCCCACTCCAATCACCAACAATTATCAATGCATCTTGACTGCATGTTTGATCAATTTCAGACTGCAGAAGTTGGTAAAAAAAATCTTCGTTTTTGACTTTAGTGTTTGGTGCTTAAATTTGAATAATAGGCTTATTAACTGGTCTTGTAGGTGTATGCATATTAGCCTATCACTGCAATAGTACTTTTCAGGATAGATCTTGAAATGTTCCTTGTGACAATGAATGTGACACCATTCCTCTTCAATTTCTCATTCGTGGCATAGTAGACATAAGATTGACTGATTAAAAATGGCCAGTACCAGTTCATTTCAGCTTACTAATTCCTAGGATGCTGATGATCTAATGTTGCATTTCATTTTGACAACTTCCAATATTCCTTGATTCATACTTCATATGTTCTACATTCTGAATACTAATGAATACTTGCAGCTGTTTCTTCTCTTTTTGAGTCGTGCCACCTTAGCAAATGAACGTGCTGAAAGATTTACTCCATCCATGTCATTAAGGTTGATTCTACTTTGAGGAGGCAGCTCTTCCTCAGTTGTATTCTGAGTGCCTTCCAACCCGAGGAGCTTATCTCCTGGCGCTATATCAGGCAATGTTCCAATGCTATCTATAAGGTTTTCACTGGCCAATTTTTTCAGAAGTAGATCACCAGGTCCTTCTTCCCAGTCTTAGTCTAGAAGCTCTGCTGAAACCTGTCCACCATGGGTGACCCTGCTGGTCCTTGAAATATTGGTGGCATAGCTCCTAGCACACAGCAACACAAAAGCCACCACAGTACAACAAACTGACAGATGAGTGGTGCAGTATCTGGCGTGGTCCACGGTATATAGTTAGTAGTCAATAAATATTTATTGACTAATGAATGAATAAATTTGAAAGTGATTTAGATTGTAAAAATAGGACACAAATAATACATAAAAGATCAAAGGGTGTAAGTACTTTAAAAAAAATCAAACTTAAAAATAAACTTGCCACATGTGCATTTAACCTGCTTTTGAAAGCTTTTAAAAGTTCAGTAAAATGTAGCCCATCTGATTTATGATTATACCAGTAGTACACCAAGGATATGGGGTCCAGCGACACAAGGGAATGTTTTGCAGAGCTAGAAAATTAGATTAAAATGGAATAAACTAATAGAATTTAAAGGCTATGTGAGGTCGCAGTCTCGAGATTCTTGCCTTCTAGAATTGCAAGTAGTGAGAGCATTATATCACTTATAAATCACTCCTCATGCAAAGAGACCCATGAGTGAGGGGAGCCAGGCTGATGGTTTTACAGTCCAGGGCTTCTGAGAACACAACAGTTTATATAAATACTCGATGTGGCCAATGCGTGTGCTCGTACTTTACTTGCATGCTGTATTTGAGTTTACAAGTAATTTAATAGGAGGTTAGCATGTTGAAGCATGCTGTTTGTCATGACAGGCACTTTTCAAATATAATAATTCCTCTTCTCAAATAAACATACTCCACACATGGCTTTAGAATGACTATGACTGGCAGACTTCTGAAACATTCTTAAGTGGTAGAATTCCAGTCAGATGTCCCTAAATGTGTGTTTATTCAAATCCTATTGTATTCTGAAATCCCTCTAATTTGTAAATTTATTTTTAGCATTATAAATTTGTCTACTTTTTGCACTAAGTGTTTGGGAACATGTCATTCTTAAACTATTCTAGGCAAAATGAGAAGCAGTAGTTAAAATCCTTCCATTAAGGTGCATACATACACACACACAGACACACTCAAAGCAAATCTAAATACTCAACTAAATGAAATTTTCTTAGTTTTTTTTTTTTTTTTTTGCTAGAGGCCTCTGGTAGAGATTGTCATATGATTTGCATTTTCCAGGTTAAAATATGACTTTTTGAAGAACTGCCTCTAGCATGGAAACCCTGGTGGCGTAGTGGTTAAGACCTATGGCTGCTAACCAAAAAAGTCAGCGGTCCGATCCAACAGGAGCTCCTTTGAAACCCTATGGAGCAGTTCTACTCTATCCTATAGGGTCACTATGAATCAGAATCAACTCAAAGGCAACAGGTTTGGTTTTTTGTTTTTTTGCCTCTAGCGTACTAACAGGAAACCCTGGTGGTATAGTGGTTAAGTGCTATGCTGCTAACCAAGAGCTCGGTAGTTCAAATCTGCCAGGCGCTCCTTGGAAACGCTATGGCGCAGTTCTACTCTGTCCTATAGGGTCGCTATGAGTCGGAATCGACTCGATGGCAGAGGGTTTGATTTTGGTTTAGCATACCAACATTTAGGTTGGATACATGAGTTATAGATATGGCCAGAAAAGAAATATTTCTTTAACTTTTTTTTTAAGGAAAGGTAAAGAACTAATTGCTTGTCTGAATTTGTTGGTCCAAAGAGAAAAAAAAAATCTTATCTCTTATAATTCTACCTCAAAAGAGGCAAAAGATATTTACCTACGACATGTAAAATGCCATTTTAAAATTCCTTAGTGTTCAATTTGGACAATTGCAAAAATCAGATATTCATTGTAATGATTACAGGGTGTCATAAAAACACAAGATTAGTGGATTCAATATTATTGTGTAATTTCTACATGTCACTTTGAATAATGAAAAGTAAAAGCCGTTGCCGTCTAGGCGATTCTGACTCTTACTGACCCTACAGGACAGAGTACAAATGCCCCATAGGGTTTCCAAGGAGCAGCTGGTTGATTCAAACTGCCAGACTTTTTAGTTAGCAGCCAAGCTCTTAACCACTGTGCCACCAGGGTGCCAATGAAAAATAAAGTGTCATTTATCACCTAAAATATTAATAACCATATAATGAAATGTTTTATAGAATTAAGAGAGAAGCAAGGATAAGTGTTTCTCTCAGGAATGTCCATTCTTTAAATGATCTAAACTATATTGAATTTTAATATGTACAGATGTGGAAAGAATGGAAGTGAATTCTTAAAGGTAGACTTATGTAAAAATGTTAAATTTTTCAGAATTTTTTTTATTATCAAGAAAACGGGTAACATTATAAGATAAATTTTCATTTTCCCTATTTTCACTGAGCAACAGAGGAAAAGGCATCTTTTCCATATCCTCTCAAGTTTATAGAATAATAAATGCAAACTTTGAAAGGTTAGATGGAGAAAAACAACATTCAAAGAAGAAGGACTTTTTTGTTTTTGTTTTTTAGATGAAGGTTTATAGAGCAAGCCAGTTTCTCACTAAACAGTTAGTACACACATTGTTTTGTGACATTGCTTAACAACCCCACATCATGTGAACACTCTCCCTTCTCAACCTTGGGTTCCCTATGACCAGCTTTCCTGTTCCCTCCTGCCTTCCACGGCTGGTGTGCCCCTTTAATCTCATTTTGTTTTATGGGCCTGTTTAATCTTTGCCTGAAGGGTGAATGAACCTCAGGAGTGACTTCATTACTGAGGTGAAAGGATGTCCGGAGGCCATACTCTCAAGGTTTCTCCAGTCTCTGTCAGGCCAGCAAGTCTGGTCTTTATTTTTGAGTTAGAATTTTGTTTTACATTTCTCTCCAGCTCTGTCCGGGACCCTGTATTGTATAGCCTGACGCCATTTCATACTGGGCTCAGTCTGGTGGAGGCCGTGGAAGATGTGGTCCATTAGTCCTTTGGACTAATCTTTCCCTTATGTTTTTAGCTTTCTTCATTCTTCTTTGCTTCCGAAGGGGTGAGACCAGTGGAGTCTCCTAGATGGCTGCTCACAGGCTTTTAAGACCCCAGATGTTACTCACCAAAGTAGAATGTAGAACATTTTCTTTACGAACTATGTTATGCCAGTTGTGCTAGATGTTCCCTGAGACCATGGTCCCCATAGCCCTCAGCCCAGCAATTCGATGGCTCAGGGAGTTTGGATGTGTCTATGGAGGTCAGGGAAGACATTTTTTAATGGACCTTCTAATACCTTGCTTCTCAAAGTATGGTCCCTGGACCAGGAACATGGGCAGCACTTAGGAGTTTATGAGGAATGCAGAGCCTCAGACTCCACTCTAGACAGTGAATCAGACTCTGCATGGTAACCAGATTCCCAGGTGATGCCTATGCACTTTAAAGTTTGAGAAGGTGTATTCTAATACACAGGTGTATATAATACATCCCTCCTGGAAATACAAGGACCTTTGACATAGCTCATATTCATAATGTTTTTTGATCAATGGAAAAGGGCACATTCTGATTTTATAGTGAAAAAAAAAAAACTATGGCTGAGGGTTGTGATTTACCACATGTGTCAGGAATGATGAAGCTCTTGATGAACAATCAATATTGAAGTTATTTTTTCAATTTTTCTATAACTTAAAACAATAAAGAGAATTCTGTTTTTGATAATGAAAACAAATACTTATTCTAACACCACTGAGTTTTTATGCATTTAGAAGCTGTATGCTGTAGAATGGGGTTTCCAAGGAGCGACTGGTGGATTTGAACTACTGACCTTTTGGTTAGCAGCTGAGCTTTTAAGCACTGAACCACCAGGGCTCCATGCTGTAGAAATAGAATGATCTCCAGAATGAATTTTACCTCCTGTTATTAATATCTTAACTATTAGCTATTAAAATTCATTGCCATCGAGTCCATTCTGACTCATAGGGACCCTATAAGACAAAATAGAACTGCCCCATAGGGTTTCCAAGGAGTGGCTGGTGGATTTGAACTGCTGACCTTTTGGTTAGCAGCCATATCTCTTAATCCCTGAGCCACCAGGGCTCTTTAACTTTATAAATCTATGTGACTGTATAATAAAAGAACCTCTGCACATTTCTACTTTCCCTATTTTATTGGTGATTAAATACCTGATTTTATTATTCCTATCCCCTGAATGATTTTTTTTTTTTTTTATAAGTTTAATTCATTCATGTTATTGTTTTTCAGGCCTAATCCTAATAAACGAATATTTATTACTCACAATTTGCTAGAGCAAAGCATGGTATGGGGAGTGGTGAGCACTAAATGATGAAAAAGATAGAATCCCTGTGCTCAAATATACTCCAGTCCATCAGGAGAGTTAAGACATGTACACAAATAACCATGATTAATTTCAATGACAAAGAAAATGCTATGGAAACTCAGAGACCAGTCACTTCTGATTTGTAGAATTAGTTAAGACTTCCTGAAGGAGAAAACATTCAAACTAGGCCAAGGAGGATGGTTGGTATAACATGAGGAAATGGTGGTAAAGGGATTTCATGTAGTGAAGAGATTACGAGTATTTCTGTGTGGTGGATTATTGTAAAAGCGCCCAGGGAATGAGGTAACCAAGTACTTTTTTTAGCACTTACTTTGCTGCTTCTACGGAAGTATATGACGTTAAAAAATGTCTCTTGTAAAATATGTATATATGATTAGATTCTGTCAAAGATTAAAAAAAATGAATTCGGGAACTAGTCAAGATGATAAAACTGGTTCAAAGGAGCATAAAATAGGCTCCTAAATATAAAGTCAGTGGCGGAAAAATCCCTAGAATAATGTTGCAAAGCTAGATACAAAATTTGTCAACATCCTACAAGGCAATAATCTTTGGGGCTATCTTTTCCACTGGACAGAAATCATTTGATACTTCTCAATCTTCTAAAAGTTACCAACTGACTTTATGGAGTCTGATTCTAATCAATGGAGTTCAATTTACCTAGAGCACCAAGCTGATTCTAGGTGGGTTTGTTGACAATGCTCTGAAAGAACTCTGAAAGGGCACTGTTAGATAATTTTTAAAATTGATTTGCTAAGTAGTTATTGTTGTTAGGTGTCGTTGAGTCAACATTCAACTCCTAGTGACCCCATGTCACAGAGGCAAACTGCCCCATAGGATTTTCTAGGCTCTAGTCTTTTTTTTTTTTTTTTTTAGTCTTTATGGGAGCAGATCTCCAGGCCTTCCTCCCTTGGAACTGCTGGATGAGTTTGAACTGCCGACCTTTTGTTTAGCATCCAAGTACTTAGCCCTGTCACCACTAGGGCTTCTTTTTATATTTTTTTAGATTGTAGAGGAAACTGAATTTCACAAAGTTAGGTAAATTACCCAAATCACATAGCTGACCCAGGAAAGAACTGAGATTATAATCCAGATGGGTTTAATTTCAAAGTCATCATGTTTTCACGACATAAAAGCAATAAACACGGTTATACTTATCCTGTCCCAGACAACATCTAAGTGCTAAATGAATTAAAATTAATGAAATCCTTAAAAGAAAACAAACAAAATGCATGAGGTTGTTGGATGCCTACTACCCAAATGAAGAGACTAAGAACTGAAGAGACAAAGAAGGAAGTGAGAGTGATATAGAGAGAGGAAAAAGACCTGGGACTCTTGTCAGGACTCAGAAATTTCTGGAATATTGCAAATCAGTGTGTTCTCAGGATAGAGTGGAGAGTGGACAACAGCTATGGAAGCACGTAAGCTTGGACATAGATGCTATTTGCAATCCCCTCTTAAGAAGCTGGACTGCTCTTTGTGGTACTTCAATTGGATCATAGATCAGTCTTTGATTCAGAGTGAAATTATGCAGTCGTTCTCCTGAAAATCACTCATCTGTACTTACACACCAAATTCTGCATTCCCTTTAGAGTTTACATTTTTTTTTTAAATTGAACTTTAGATGAAAGTTTACAGAACACACTAGTTTCTCATCAAACAGTACACGCATTGTCGTATGACACTGGTTAACAACCCCACGACATGTCAACACTCTTCCTTCTCAACCCTGGGTTCCCTATTACCAGCTTTCCTGTTCCCTCCTACCTTCCATTTCCAGCCCCAGGGCTGGTGCACACTTTTAGTCTTGTTTTGTTCCACGGGCCTGTTCAATCTTTGGCTGAAGAGTAACCTCATTATTGAGCTGAAAGAGTGTTCAGGGGTCATACTTTCAGGGTTTCTCCAGTCTCTGTTAGGTCAGCAAGCCTGGTCTTTCTTTTTGAGTTAGAATTTTGTTCTACGTTTCTCTCCAGCTCTGTCCAGGGCACTCTATTGTGATCCCTGTCAGAGCAGTCAGTGGTAGCTGGGCACCATCTAGTTGTACTGGACTCAGTCTGGTGGAGGCCATGGTAGATGCGGTGCATTAGTCCTCTGGACTAGTCCTGTGGGTTTAGTTTTCTTCATTCCTTCTTGCACCTGAAGGGGTGAGACCAGTGGAGTATCCTAGATGGCCGATCACAGAATTTTAAGACTCCAGATGCTACTCACCACGGTAGAATGCAGAACTTTTTCTTTACAAACAAAGGTTTTACATACTTTTAAAGATACTTAAGGTTGTACTTCGACATGAGGATACCTAGAGTTGAACTGTGAAGACTCCTGAAAGGATTTTAGACACTGTTTAAGGAAATGGTGTTTTGATGTTAGTATGGAGGTTGGAGAATAATGCAACTCTTATCTTTCTTCAGTTGGCACCAGGACTGAACTCGTTCGTTCAAGGTCCATCTAACTCCAGCCTCATGATTTTGTAAAAACCCACCTCTCTCCCAGGTAAAAGGAGTAGCAGATGTGAGCATAATGGAGCAGTTAAAGGCCTAGAATCCGAAGCCGGATGCCCAGGTTTAAATATCAGCTTCCCGAATTTCTAGCTGTATGATGGTGAAGATTTTAAACCTCTCTGTGCGACAGTTTCCTTGTCTGTAAAATGGGAATAATAAGAAAACTTACCTTATAGCAGTGTTGTGAAGGTTCAGGAAGCTTGTGTTTGTAAAATGTGTAGAGCAGTGCTTAGCCCATAGTAAGTGCTGTGTGTGTATTTGTTAAATGAATGTGGTCATACCCCCAATGTCTTCCCTTTTCTTATTCTTAAAACATATAAAAAGCATCTCTACTAAATACCGAGGGTCTGCAATGTCCCTTTTTAAGGGCTACAACCTTACTATGACTGTGTTTGGAGGCTGTGGCTCCACCTCTGAGCTTTCAAATATCTTTAGACTATATGAATGACATTCGCCATGTTTTTTAAAAAAAATCAGCCTTCTGAAATATAAAAAATAATGATTTTTTTCTGTTCATAAATATAGATATCAGATATAAATGATTTTTTACTCTCTATTTTTATAAAATATAGTCTAATATAATTTCAATTAAAGTTTCTGGAATCATCTGCAAAATTAATTATGTAATGTTAAATATAAGCTTGGGACATATTAGAGAAATATTTAACTAATGGATATCCTTAATTCCTAAACTTTATTTTATTGTCTTTTTTCTTTGAGTTATTGGATCAATAAATTCTGCCATTATCTTAATTGGGGTTTTATACTTTGATGATTCCCCTCCCCATGGAATTAGTTATTGGTTTGTTTCTCGGTATTTTGGTACAAAAATCTACAAGTCCCATATCTAATTCTTGGTATTTTTATTAAAAAGATATTTTACTACTTTTCTTATTTCAGCAATTGTGATTTAATCACTGTTGGGAAAAGTCTACGTGTTGTTTTAAACAAGGGGCAATGTGAAATTACACTCTGCCACCTTAAAAGGGCCTTACTCGCTGCATTAATTCTAATAAGGAAAATTGTATCTTACAATATCTAACTTGACTTAGATCAAGACAAATTTGCCATTGAGAATATTTTCTTTCATGGATTTAATGCATATTACTATTTCTAGATTTCTTTTCCATAATACTGGATACTATTTAACATTTATTCAACTCAGGAGTTGTAAGTCTTCAAACATTCTAAAGATGAAAAGACTCAACATAATTTTACATAACTTACACAAACATGATGTATTTCTCACATTCTGGGTTATGAAGCACAGAATATTTTAAGCCTTTTTTCCCCCATTTTTAAGTTTTAGAATGTTTACACTTACATTTTATGTGAGGCACTTTTGTCATGCATAGACTGATCATGAAAACTGACAGATATTTTACAGATAAAGTAGGGAGAGAGCCAGAATTCTGAAGGGAACGCATGTATATAGCCATATACTACAGATAGGTGTTTTGTTTTGGGGTTTTTTTTTTTGGAGTAACTGGACTATAAAACTAGATACCAAAAAAAAAAAAAAAAAAAAACAAACTCAGTGCATAGATGTCTTTAAATGGACACAAAAGGAAATTCACATTTTGGACTGATAAAGATACTATTGTTGCTCGATTCTGAAGATACTTTTAGCAGGCTGTTTATTTCTAAATTAAATTAACCTCCTTAATAAATTTCAGTGAACATGTTCATATTTTGAGCAGTAGAGGGAGCTCTAAAAAAGCTTAGCAAATAGATGATAGTTAGCTAATATATACAATTTTAGATAAAAAGTACTAAAAATGTTTGAGTTGTAAATTCATAAATTAATTTGATAAACAGATGTGTGTTTTTTAATACCCTTTGCTCTAAAAGGGTGCTGTGCTTTGCTTATTTTTAATATCTTTAATATTTAGTTCTATTTTAGAGGGATCTCGAGGTTCAAAAGTTGTTTTTTATTGTTGTTTATAAATTTACTTAAACGTATCTGGACTTGGTTATTTCATATAACTTATCTTCTCCATTTTATGCATGCTACAGCTACATTGACAGTTTGTGAAAACTGATACACTATTAAGCTCCCAAGAATTTCATGGTTCTGTTTGGATCATCTACTCTATGAATGCAGTCGGAACTGTACTGGAATAAAAGTAGCTCTTTAAAAGTCAAGAAGTACCCAATGACTGTGGCTAGTTGACCAACAGTTGATATTTCCTAAGTGCTTATTGGAATCTGGAGCCCAGTGGTCCAGTGGTTAAGAGCTTGGCTGCTCATCAAAAGGTCAGCAGTATGAATCCACCAGCTGCTCCTTGGAAACTCTATGGGGCTGTTCTACTCTGTCCTGTAGGGCCACTATGAGTCACGATTGACTTGACAGCAATGGGTTTGGTTTTCTGTTTTTTTATTGGAACCTTAATGCTTTTCTGGGTGCTCTAATGGATACAAGTGACTGTATTCTCAGCAGAATGGGGTAGCTATACGCTGTAATGGCAAGCATTCAGGACTTGGCTTCAGAGCTAGGTGCTGAGGACTGGCTCCAATTTCGAGCTGAATAATTTATTCAGGTATAATGACACATATGTCTCTGTGCAATTTGAGAATTGCGTGAGATAATTAGAATAAATTTTCTTAAGCTATTACTGAATCATAATAAATATTCAATAAATACCCCTTTACATGCATATACATCAGAGCTAGTACATTACACAATCCATTACCCATAATTCTAAAATCCAAAAATCTCTGAATACATATATATATATATATATATATATATATATATATATGTTCATGGTGACCCCGTGTGTTTCAGAGTAGAACTGCGCTTCATAGAATTTTCAATGGTTGTGACCTTTCAGAAGTAGATTGCCAGGTCTTTCTTCTGAGGTGCCTCTAAGTGGATTTGAACTGCCAACCTGTCAGTTAATAGCTAAGTTCTTAATCTCTTGTACCACCCAGGGAATCCTAATATGATGTTAGATGTATGATGTTGGAAATTATAGATGGTATCTATCATGCAGAGATAATCTAAGCAATAATCTATCATCATAGAGGCCATCACAAGTGCAGGGCTCTAAGTCTATAGCAAGTAATTTAATAATTGATGTCAAAATTATCTAAATATTGTAACAGTATATGTGGAACCACTGTGAATTCTTGTTAACCATATAAAGACTACTAATTCTACTTCTACTTAACCATACAGACTACTACTTCTTCTGTTTCTACTTCGTCATATAAAGACTACTACCACATCTTCATGAGATGATGACATCCTAATTAGTTGTAGATTTCCCCATTAATGTTAACATGCATTTTTGTAACTTCGTAGAACATAGAATGTTCGTGGTCTGTATATGGTGAAATACCATAATATCTGTTAGATAACTGGTGACAAAAATGAACACGATTTAGGGTAATTTTAGAGAGAAAGCTGATGATGGAAGAATTTACAGTATACCTTATATTTTTAAAAAGATCTGGGATCAGCATAATGATTAGTTTGATAGGTGAGATAACAGAAATATTACCAGAATTTGTAAACATGAAATGTAAATCCTGCCTTTAAGGACAGCAATGTGGACTATTTTCTATTCCTGAAAATATATGTAAGAAAATTGGGAGAAATTTCGCAAATGTCAACAAAAGTGCCCGGTTTATCCTTTAGTTAAACATTGTAACCTGTTGCCATCAAGTTGACTCCCACTCGTAGCAACCCCATGTGTTACAGAATAGAACTGCTCCATAGAGTTTTCTTGGCTGTAAACTTCACAGAAACAGATTGCCAGGCCTTTCTTCTGTGGCACCACTGGGTGGGTTCAAAACTCCAACTGTTAGGTTAGCAGCTAATTGCAAACCACTTGTGCCATTTAAGTATCATGCAGGCACTCGTATTAGTCAAATGGCTTTAAAAATATGTTTGTCTGCAGTTTTGACGTAGTGCTAATACATCTTAATGTGTACAACCATATTCTTTCTTTCTAGATCCATGATAAAAGACTCTTCTCATGCCAGAAACTTTTAATGTCAGCTCCAAATGCAACCCTGAAACCACAGGTTCAATTTCTAAGTAAAGAAAAAAAAAAATAGGCTAAGTTACCTTCATAATGATGCCTCAGATATTACACAAGCAACTAAGATACATTTCTAAAATAACGTAGGCGTAGCACTGGCAGGGTCCAATGTGATGAAGAAAGGAATGGCTTATTAAATGAAATTTATGAATAGGAGTTCAAAAATCACAAACACAGAAGAGAATGCTTGAAAGTAAACCAACATACTGTACAATTTTCAGGAAATAAAATCATTGCAGTGATTTCCAAGGTTGCTGCTACTTTTCTTTCATTCTTTTTTTATAACGATGGACTGTCTTTTCCTTGTCTCCCTTCCTTTTTTTTTTTTTTCCCACTGTGGGGCTTGTTTATTTGCTGGTCACAGCTTTATTTTGGTTTTCCCTGCTGGGCTGGTGTTAAAACAAATAAGTTGAATGTATTTTGCTAAAGGTAGCTGATTTAGGCTTTATCTTTTCCATGGATAAGGATATAAATGGTTTATTTTAAGGTATGTGGGTTTTAGTGCTTCTGTGACTTACTTCCTGCGGAGGCATCTCAGTATGCCGCAGCAAAATATTTTGAAAGCTGTCTCAAGAGTTGGGCTACTGTTTGACCTGTTCAGTATGCTACAATCATGCAGCGTTTTCTCGTTTCTTCTCTTTTCCTTTCCATTGTTCCTCCTCCCTTTCTCTTCTTCTCCTCCTCCCCTCTCCATCCTCCCTCTCTGCCTTCTTCCCTCTCTCCCTCCTCCTTTTTCTTCCCTTTCTTCTCTCTCTCTTTCTTCCTTCCCTTCCTCTATTACAATGATATCTGGAATGCTGTTAGAAAACGTTTTGTAAACATTAATGACTAGAAGAACCTGCTGCAAGTAAAACCACTTGTATACATTTTTTTTTTTACTGTCTTGTACATTCTATTTTATAAAATATATATTTTTTAAGTGAAGAGAGTAGAGATTTTTAAAAATGTTCTAGAATCTTAAATGAATGCCTACTTCTGATTAGATTGACTCAGGAGTTTCTCACGATAAAGATGCTGAGCGCTGGAAACGCAGAACGCAGTGCTTTCAAGCGCTATTTCAGGCTTAAAGAAGACCGAAGCCTGAGGAGTTCCATGACCCAAGCAGTGGTTACTTGGAACTGAGCGATTTACCAGGGGTATGAATAAGGCTCTGCACTGTCTACCTCATGCTGCTTCTCTAGCTGTGTTCTCATTACAGTCCAGGTGATTCTGGTGTTAGAAATCCCTTGTTTATTAAAGGGTTCCTGGGTGGTGCAAATGGTTTGTGCTTGACTACTAACCTAAAGGTTGGTGGTTCAAATCCACCTAGCAGTGCCACTGAAGAAAGGGCTGGTGATCTGCTTCTGTAAAGATTACAGCCAAGAGCACAGCTGTGCTCTGTAGAGTACAGTTGTACTCTGAAACACATGAGGGTGCCATGAGTCAGAACCAGCTCGACACCAGTGGGTTTGGTTTGAGTTTCAGCTGTTTATTAAACTTTAGTCCTGAGTAAAAATCAAACACTTCCTACACACTTGATTAGGAGGACTTCTGGACAAACTATAGCATGTCAGACCTTTTTGATTCATTCCTTCGAAATGTCCTTTAGGATCCAATCCCCTTCTGTGTCTACTACCTTGAATGTTGTCTTGGGCCTACCTCACCACTTACAAGGTAAGGCCCAGGTTTCAGGCACCCTCTGGTTCAAGCAATATGGCTGTCATTTCTGTATTCAGTAGAACTTTGTTGACCAAGCAACTTACATGTTCTTGATAAGAAACTTTAATTTTCTCCTAATCGCCTGCTTAGAGTGACAGTGAACTCAATGATCAATTAATGGCAACCACATTTTCTCACTTTGTTGGTAATGACAGGTAAGCAGGTGATAGGCACAGGTCAATAATGATGTGCCGACTGTGGAGGTTGACAAAGTCAACCGTTGCACTGGATGACTTTAGATTATGGGGAACTATCCTGTATCAGCTTATTTGATTCCCAGATTGTTGAGACCACAGGAAATGCTTAGACATGGATTGCTAGTAACTGGCCAGTCAAGGGAACATCTTTCATTATTTACTTCCCAAAAACAAGCAAAAACAAAGAGTGTAGCTTCTTTCATTAAGAGTGAGTTATACTACACAGTAAGTAAGAGGAGCCCTGGTGGCACAATGGTTAAGCACTTGGCTGCTAACTGAAAAGTCTGTGGTTAGAACCAACTAGCAACTTTGTGGGAGAAAGAACTGGCAATCTGCTCTTGTAAAGATTCCAGCCAAAGAAACCCTATTGGGCAGTTCTATTTTACTCTATCCTATAGGGTTGACTTGGAACCAACTTGACGGCACACAACAACAAAATACTACAACATACCACACAGGGTAGTCAACACTCAACTATCTCAGAACTGAAATTTAGCACTTCACAAGGAAGAATCCAGGAAAGGACACATATGTTATATCTTCTTTTTAACTCCCAAAACATGGAATTTTTAAATGAAAATTCACAAGGTGCTTTTTGTTTGTGAGCTCTGTAATGTGAAGAAATGGGAAAATTTTGTAGTTTAACTACAATGCAGATAAGTACTGCAGGCACTTTTACTAACCTTGGGGATGTTAAACTGGAATCTAAGACTCGTAGAAATTGGGAGTTATTATCTTGACTAGTATTTTCATAAATATGAAGAGTTTCAGGAGTCAAAACTAAGGTAGGTGTGTGTATGTGTAGTCAGTGTGCGCATGCATGTAGTCAATGGTTATCGCACATCAGTGACTACACACGTATCTTATTTTTGAGTTAGTTATTAAATATGTGCACGTATTAACACACTACTATTATTAAGGTTATGTTATGATCTTATAAAAATGGAAGAGCAAATTTTTCATAGGTAACTCAAACTGTATGACTTGAACTCGTAATAATCAGTCAGAAGTCAATATGAAATTTTTCTCTGTGCCATTCTCAGGCTTTGAAAGCTCATCAGAATAAAGGAAATGAATGGGCAGTGGGAGAGGGTGGAGCCACTTTTGCCCATTTGGGTAATTCTAACACCATTTGACTCCAGATGGCCAATTGGTATAAGCAAGGGTGAATGCATGTCTCAGTTTGCTGAGATGGTATGATTTACACCATGGTTCTGACTTAAATTTTAGTGCTCTCCCACATTTCATCCTCAGAAGCTCTCAAATTAGACAGTAAATCATATGCTTACCCTATATATGTGATCCTGTCTACTCAGTAAATATATAAGAAGCTGTAAAACAAATATTGAATCTCTGAGTAAAAGTGAAAATACTATACTATGCCAATATCTTATTATTTAAAAATAGCAATTTTTTAAATAAAATATCTGCCAAATAGATATATTTGTGTTGTGCAGATAGAGGTTATCAGTTTTCTCCATTGCTCACTGTTGTATAATTTATTGTTGATTTGGTCTACACACAATTCATAGGAAAAATGACAACTCCTGCTGGAGAAATGTGAACTATGAAACCTAAATCTGGTATGGACACACCTCTTCATGCTTTCAAGGACAGTTAATAGATTGGGGTCAGGAGGTTCCATGTTGCGTACTCAAAAAGGCCATAGCCTCACAGAGTCTGAAAAGATGAACATGTGTTCAGAACCTGAGCCATTAACTTCTTGCTCTCTCTGACTGACATGAGGACCACATAAATACAATTTGAAAAAAATGTCAGGGGAAAATGCTTGTAATGGACCTATGATTGTCTTCCTTATAAAAATTATTCATGTTACCACAGGGTCATGGTAGGCTAAGAGAGGGGAGGTAATTATTATAAGCAAATATGCATAAATGGAGCACAACTGTACATATAAAATAAGATGCTTCTCATTTATTAGTATATACGGTTTTTCTTAGGGTGATAAAAGCATTTTTAAGCTACCTTTCTAACACAAACTAAAAACAGGTTTTTTTTCCTCCATAAATAAATAGGCAAATTTGGAAAATATACATATAGCATAATACTTGGATGATGGCATACTTTTAGATCATATTTAAATTAAAAAAAATTAAAGCAGGATTGTTTGCTTATAACATGGATTTCATATTCTCTCTGTATCATAAAAAATTTTTTTTTTTATGTATCATTATTGGGATGGACTTAAGTTTTTAAAAAGTTCCTTACAGTATGGTAATTAATAGTGTAGATATACCATTTGCTCTCTTAGGATAACAAGTATTCTGTCATGTGGAAGGACTAATAATACTGCCTCTTAGGGATATACGTGCTGTGTTCAAATGTTTACGCTGATTTATAGTCAACAGTTTTGAGTCCTAAGGAAATTGATGAAAGGACATCACAAATGTCTTTAGTACCCATCAACAAAATGATGAGTCCTGTAACATCAGATGAACAATTACCAAATAAGGAGCCAACAGCAAAGATCTGGGAATTCAAACTAATTATTTCCTCATATCGAAATTGACCCATCAGTAATTCAATTTACCATTCAACAAGCAATTTTTGAAAGGGACAAAGGAAAAAAAAAAAAAAAAAGCCTTACGTCGTTTTATGAAAACATTGAGAGAAACATTTAAAGGTTCTGAACAAGCAACGATCAAACAGATGTTTTGAGTTACTGAATATGGAAAAGGTATGGCAGGTCCGTGCTCTCAAAATTATTGTAGTCACTGCTTTCATAAAATCCATTATTATATTCGGCATCACTGCTAATTTTGATTACTAAGGAAAACCTCATGCTCATAAAAGAAGTGATGAAGAGAGTGTCTGAAGACAGAGCTTAAATACCCATTTTGTTTTCTAAGAAAGAAATAGGGCAATTTATTAATGACTCTAACTCGTTGCTGCTTCCCCAAATTTGTCAAGGTGTTCTGCACAACTTAGTAACAGATCCTTTAGATAGAGGAGGGTTAGGCAAACTTTGAGGCACCAAGTACAAGTTGTTCCTTACTTCTTACCTTACATTCACCGATCCAAGAAACCATTCAAATCTGAAGAGAAAAGTAACCAAATAGTTGAGGGGAAGGAGTGGAAATAAAGAAACAGAAAGTAGACAGGACTGCTTGCTCACAGTGCTAACCAAGTCCTCTGTTAATAACACATGTTCAGTGAACTAAAAGCTTTCATTGGAAATATGTACTTTTATTAAAAATCTGGAATACAGGTAGAAATAGAAGAAGCCATTTTAATCAAAGACCTTTTCTTAGTAAAGAGTATAAAGAAAAACAGTGCAGAAATGCTACTTCAGGTCTGATATACTGAACCACACAGATGGTGAAAACTATAGTCCACGGGACAAAAGAAGTCTGCTTAGTAAGACTCGATTAAGTTGAGGGGGTGATTTTATTATCCAATCATTGCTTTGTAAGAATAGAATAAGAGCAGTTGAATGAAAAGGGACAGATAAAACTAAAGAGGAGGTTTGATCATAGACGTATTCTGCAGGCCTCGGTAATAAGCGGAATGAGGCGAATGAAAAGATAAAAAAAAACAAGGCTGTGCCTTACAAGATATATAAGCCAATAGGAAGTTTAAAAGATACAAAATAATTCTACATTTATGCTAACATCTGGAGGTGTTATTATTAATTCTAATCATTAATTCTAATCATAATATGCTCCACCCACAAAAACCCAAACCCACTGCTGTTGAGTTGATTCCAACTCATAGTGACCCTATAGGACAGGGTAGAACTGCTCCATAGAGTTTCCAAGGAGCTGCTGGTGGATTCGAACTGCTGACCTTTGGGTTAGCAGACGTAGCCCTTAACCACTGTGCCACCAGGGTTCTATCATAATACCAATGACTATCAATTATTGAGTATCTGCTATAAGCCAAGTATAGTATTTTACACATCTTATTTCCAATTTCCTAAGGATCCCACACGGAAGATTAAGTTATGCTCATTTTATAGATGGAGAAGTTACGCTTCATAGAAGCTAAGTATCTCATCCAAGCAAACGACAGGAAATGGCGGATCTAGGATTGGAAATGGGGTCTGTCTGTGTACATGATGATAAGATCTGTCAGTTGTTCTGTGGTCTTTGTTCTGCAGTAGGTGCCCCAGATAAGCAGTTGGCTCCTGGGCTCAAGAGATAAATAAAACATGTCATTAAATCTCAAGAGACTCACACTCTAGTAGATGTAAGTGACAGCACAGATGTTGCCAGCTCACCAGAAATATGATAGGAAGATACCAAGCAGACTTTCACATGAAGTTTTCTGAAAAGTATGTGCGTTGTCCTAAGTTACAGAGAAGGTCTAGCACAGCAGAGGGAAGTGAGGAGTGAAGGATGTATGTAGATGAGCTGCATAGAAGAAAGACTTAAGATGTCATGGCAGTGGCAAAAGAGTACTTTGCTTTCTTTTTTTTGGATAAGAGGAACTGTATCAAAGAGTCATAAAAATTAGAATGAAAGAGTAGACAGGAGATTTGGAATGCAAATCATGTCCTAGCTTACTTTTTGAATGCTTCTTTTCTTCAGCCACATCAGAATGCATTTGTCCTCTGAGCTGAAGTACTTCCTGTGTCTGCCAGATGTTGGGCACACAAATGATCCTGGCTCTACCTTTAGATGTATTTTGACCTGGTGGCGCAGTGATCAAGAGCTTGGCTGCTAACCAAAAGGTGGGCAGTTCGAACCCACCAGCTGCTTTTTGGAAACTATGAGTCAGAATTGACGGCAATGGGTTTGGTTTTTAGTTTGGCTTTAGTCAGAGATTATACCTCATATAATTTTTATATCAGTAGTTTTGCATATAAAAGGCACTTAATGATTAGTCATTTATTGCGATGACTATGAAGAAGAGGAGCCCTGATGGTGCAGTGGGTTCAGAGATTGGCTGTTAACCAAAAGGCCAGCAGTTCAAATCCGCCAGCCACTCCTTGGGAAACCTATGGAGTGCTTTGACTCTGTCCTATAGGGTTGCTACGAGTCAGAATTGACTCAAGTGCAATAGGTTTTTATAAAGATTTTTCAGTTCAGGTTGACTGTGCTAAGGTGGAAAGGAAGGGTGTCTGCTCAATGTTTGTTGATATATTCCCTAAAAGTTATATAAGCTTGAGGTAACAAAGTTTAAAGGACAATATTATCTACATTTTAATATTTTCTAATTTCATATTTCTAAGGCAAATAAGAAGTTTCACTGTTTTCTTCCTTCACAGCCCCTTCAACGCCCATTGACTAAATTTTTACTTTAGAATTGAACTAATTCTTTGTATTAAAATATATATCCATTACTATTGAGTTGATTTCAACTCATGGCGAACCAAATTACAGAGAAGAACTGCTCCATAGAGTTTTCTTGGCTGTAATCTTTATGGAAGCAGATTGCCAGGCCTTTCTTCTGAGGTGCAGCTGAGTGGGTTCAAACCACCAAGCTTTAGATTAGTAGTTAAGCTCATACAACTTGTCCCATCCAGGGACTTTATTAGCAATAAATATAAAAAAAGAAAAAACACACCCGTTGCCTTCAAGTCAATTCTGACTGATAGCAACCCTACAGGACAGAGTAGAACTGCCCCATAGAGTTTCAAAGGAGCGCCTGGTGGATCTGAACTGCCGACCTTTTGGTTAGCAGCTGTAGCACTTAACCACTGCACCACCAGGGTTTCCAGCAATGTATACCAAAAAAAAAAAAAAACCCAAACCCAGGGCCGTCGAGTCGATTCCAACTCATAGCGACCCTATAGGACAGAGTAGAGCTGCCCCACAGAATTTCCAAAGAATGCCTGGTGGATTCGAACTGCCGACCCTTTAGGTTAGCAGCTGTAGCACTTAACCACTACGCCACCAGGGTTTCCCAGCAATGTATAGACAAGCTAAAAATGATCTGTTTAAGAATACACATTAACTGGTTAAAGGCAGGACATGATGGTCATGTGCATACTATCTATCTAAAAAAAAAAAAACAACTATCTATCTATCATCTATTTTTCCAGTTTTCATCTAGACATGTCATGGAAGGAATGAGCTATCTATGATGGTTTGAGAAAATAGAGGGACAAAATGAGATATTCAAGTACAATAATATTTTCATAATGTCAAACAGCTGATTAGACACAGGGTCAGTCAACCAGTTAGTTTGGCACATGTGCTGAAAAATAGTTTGATAAGTTTTTTTTTTTTTTTAATAATATGCTGATAAATTGACTGCAGTGGCATGTAATTTTATGGTCATTTTCAAAGAGGCCTTAGAATGAAGCAGCAACTTATGTGGGAAAAAATGGGTACGTTTTGACTCTAAGTTTACTGAGAATCAATGGTGACTCTTTTTCTGAAAGAAAATATAACCAGAATAGCTGTAATAGTAACAGTCGGAGAAGTATTAGTAATGATAACAATACAGCAATAACCATAATACCAATGGCAACTACCATCACTGAGTGCTTGCTTTGTGCCACGCACTGCGATAAGCTATTGACATCTTATTTAATCCTCACAATGAGGTAGGAGCTAAGTATTATTTCCCTTTTATTCAGAAGGGAAAATTGAGGCTCAGGAAGATAAGGTGAGTTGCCACCAAGATCACATAGCTAGTTAACATCAGAACTGAAATTTTTACCCACGTTCATCTTAAAAATTATAGCGTCCACAACAAAGAGTGTCTGTAACTCTTAAACTCTAGTTTCATCTGACTTTGCTGGTCAAAGGAAACAAGGAGGTCTCCTTTAGCTGGGAGTACCCAAATTTTGGAATGGTGTTCAGTTGCCATGTGTCCTAAGAAAGTGGTAGAATAATGAGAGGGTCTAAAAACCAGGTTTTTGTGAGTCTAGAAATGTTATTAAGAGAATCCATTATAACTTTTTTAAAGGATAATCATGTCAACGTGCGTCACTCGTGACTTCTCGACTTCAGGTCTTTGAGGGGTTCAACGTAAGGATGATTCTGCTGCTTTCTGAATACAAGTGACCTTGTGTCCGGAAGTAACTTAGATCACGTGTTGAAACACAACAATGCATTGTGATCAGTGGGCATGTGTGTATCGGGTGGACAGTGTTCATCAGATGGGAAATTCCAAGAAGGATGTACTGTACACGAGGAGGGAAAGGCAGGAGAAAAGAAGGGAAGCCAAATTAGTAAATTCAGGCGAGAATAGCCAGCTCCTGGGGAGGGAAGAAAAAAAAGCCAAAAGGACAGAAGGCAAATCAACCAATGGAATGCAGTGCATCTCTCTGAAGGGATTTAAAATGTAGAATTAAGGTCTTGGACAACTGCACAGAGTCCATTCCCAGGTGCTCTGGCAGAGAGAGTGTCTCTAATGGCAATAGCATTACAATGACAAAAAAAGCAAAATTAACAGTAATTAGAGTGCAGTTTGGGGAAAGGTCTGGAGGGGACTTGGGGAAGGGTTTGCGCTATGGAAATAGAATGAAGCTAAGTGAAGGTTTTGAGTTATACACAAACTGTATAAAAAAGGTCAGGTCAGCATAGGTAATAGATCCATAGTCAACATATCTATACTTTATCACTTGTTCTGCTGGTTTATGTTCCTTTATAGAAAGGGATCTCAGGAACCATCGACACTGGTGCCCTGTATCTGTGGCCCTGGAATAAGAGACATTATTATAGCTTCTTCTGAAATTGCTTTTCCTTCCCTTACCAGCATCTAGGGGCTTCAGCCAAAGAGTGAGGGAGAGTAACACAAGAAGTAAAATCTTTTCAGACAAATGATTTACAAATTAAATTATTTGTAGGTTAAAAAACAAAAAAGTAAGAGATTCAAAGATTTATTTTTATCCCTAATCACCATGTGGCTCTCAGTCATCGACATACCAAAACGCGCATGGTAAGTAGAAAAATCATAAAGTTTTTGGTTGCCTTTTCCCCTGATGCTTTTTTTTTTTTTTTATTTTGGAGGGGGAAGGGTGGTGGTGGTGAAGAGGAAAGGTTCAGAACTGAGTATGACCATGGGAATGCTCTGCATATCGTCGTCATCTCTGCTATGTGTCGTGTCTAAAGAGGATTGAGGAAGCTACCCTGCATTCTTTGGTCTTTAAGGATAAGAATCTTGCTTTTTTGCACCTTATATTTTTACCAGTAGTCCAGAGTCAGGGGCAAAGATGCTCAATACCATAATAAATATATGTTGAATGGAATCCACCTCTGTAACTGTTTAAGCAGAGTTTTGACATCCTTCCAGCAATGTCTTAGAAGTTAAATTTGTTTCTTCCCGACCTGATAGTCTATAATTCCATTCACCAACATGCCTCTCTGTGTAATATTCATGACTGTTCAATATTTCAGAAGTGTTTTAATATGCTTTACTGTCGCGTTGTAGGCATCGCCTAAAGTGAAAAAGCTTGGTTGCATCAGTTATGATTGGAAGAGATACAATCCATTTTCTAACACAATAAAAAAGAAAAGTATTTTCTTTTGAAAGGAATCAAAGTGTAACTTTAAAATTACCAATGCAATTTTCGATGTTTTGTATAAAAAGTCATTCCAAAAAGGGAATAAGGTCAATGGTACATGTAAGAAATTGTTTTGAAGAAGATGGATCATTATCCTAATGGTTCAGGTGCTATTACAACATCATAAAATATTTCAAAATTGGTATTGCCATAGCCTGAAGCAGCCTATAATGCTGATCTCTTCTAATGCAAGAAGTTTCAAAACTCTGAAGGACACTTGAAAATTTCCATGCTTCACGGAATAAATTATGTTCTTTTATTTCTAACCTATGATGAAATCATTGAGAAATGTCAGAAAAGAATACCCTACAGAAGCTATTAACAACCTTCATTTCTGGTTCACCTAGGAATGTGAATTCAGTTTGTCAAAGAGTTTATCATTAATCTATTTAACATAAAATGCAGCTATCGCAACAGAGAGAGTTAATCTTCTCAGCTGGGTTTATCTTGAACATGTTAAACAACAAAAAAGGACATGTTCCTTCACTTTTTGGTGTTTTTATGGAAATTCTTACGACCTCTGATAGAAATTATAGTCGTTTGCCTCCTAATAATTAGCATATCATTTTGAAGCTGACAAGGTCAATCACTATTTACCAAAGTAAACCAGTAGTCCAAAAAATAATAATAATAATTCCAGCAAAATAATGCTGGAAATTGAAAACAAGGATGGTTAGGATACAATGAGTGATGAAACTAAACCAGGAATTCTTTAAAAAGAAATCTCAAGATGACAGACGGAGAGCTGAGCCGTATGTTGAAGCCCAGAGTACTGTTAGTTCAAATTAGAAGAAAACAGCAAACTCCAAGAAGAGAATTACAAGGGTTCCACATAATAGGTTCAGTTGGAAGATAGCCATTTAGAGGCAAAAGAAGAGATATGTTTGCTCTTAAATTAAGAAAAAAGGTACCAATTTTAAACTAATAAACAGTTTAAATTTTCACAAAATACACAGAGTAAATGTTCAAGCACTTTTCAGAGAAAATCATGTTCTAAACATGAACTAAACCACTTGAGGTATGAGTTAAACAACTGCTGTTTTAAAAGACAGAGAACCCATTTGATCTTTCTGTTAGGATCCTTTGAGTGGTACCGGGATCATGGTATTGTGCTCAGGCCGAATGAAACATAATCCTAGCACGCCAATTTGCTCTGCAGAGGCAATATTTAAAAAGTCATAACTCTCTAGGAACTTTTTGCTGGATTCCAATTTTTAGATTCAACTTTTAGATCAAATAGGGGAAGCTTAATTATAGCTACTAAATAGACTTTAAAATGTTAGCCGCTTTGATAATGTGCACTAGAAAAACTAGAAAGAGGAAGAAAAGAGGTTGTGAGAAAGGATGATATGATGCTAATAGCATCATCTTACATAGTGCGGGGTTTCAGGGACACAGCTGAAAATCAAGGGAATGAGAAGTAGAAGGTTAGTTGTATTATCTGTAGCTATAAAAATAATCGGAAGGAGGACTAACAAAATAACTAGGTAAATCTGGGAGGCAAATGAAACGTGGTATTGTAAATGAGCTCCATGCATATCAAAATAAGAAATAAAGTCTCAAAATTATAAATCAAGAGAGAAAGCAAAGCATATTGATTAGAATTATGGACATGACTATGAGAAGAGAAAAACCAGAAAATGTGAAAAAATGTTTTCCTCTGGGACATATTGACTGTGAGGGTGGGTGGCGAGGCAGGACAGACTTTCAAACTATTTATCTATGTACCCGTTCATGAATTGCTTTGATAAAAATAAACATTTCATGTAATACATTTAAATAGTACACATTCCATTAAAATATAGATCTGTAACATACATGAGTATCCCACAAATTGTTGTTTTTGGCATTAGTTTCTTCAGAAATAACTAAGGCTTTTGAAAAAATGTACCTATCTTTTAGTTACATGGAATCAAGAATGGAATTGACTAAATTCACAAAAAATCCAGTCAATCAGAAATACATAAATAGCCAAAAGCTAAATCAAATACCACTCACCTCTTATTCTTTTTACTGACACTTACAAAATGCACTTGTATCAATTGTCACAATACAGATGTGTTCATTAAGTCTAATATTGAAAATCAGTTATGTATATTTTGACTTTCTTCCCTCCAAATTCAGCAATAAGATTCCCTTTTTAAACAGAATAACTTTTCCTATTAGTATTTTTTTTTTTAAACTCTGGGTATTTATTGTCTTTGTAAAATGTATAGCCCCTCTTCTCTTCAGAGCATTAAGAGTTACAAGGTCACATAATGACTTGTCCTCTTTCAATTTCAATTGCCCATCTTCATGCCCAAGGTAGGAAACAAATGCAAGATGAATGTGTTCTTTAATACATATAGCTTGGACCTGTGTTACTAATTATGGTGGTGAGAATTCCTAACAGGAGATACTATTGTCTCCTTGGGGCTATATATCCCATGGAGTCCTCTCTTAGCATGATAAGCTACCCTTCTCACTGAGAAACACTTCTTAACAAATTACTGGGTGTCTTCATCAAACCGATATTGTAATTTCTTTTAGAAAACTAGTAGTATCTCCATAGAAACAAAGAAAAAAAAAAAAACAACTGTAGAGAGCTCTCTTTTTTTAAGTAATAGGAAATTTATAGAGCCACTTTCATGAACTTTAACCTTTTTACAAGTTACCCCTCCACAAAGCACTTGAGGTTTTATTCCAATTGACATCATGCACAATCCATATTCTTGCGTTCTTGTGTCTGGCCGTTAACAACCCAAGGTGAGAGAGATGTATTTATTTATTTATTTATTTTTGACAACATGTTGTTGGGCTGTTGTTAGCTGCCATCTAGTATGCCCCGACTCAAGGCAACACTATGCACCAGGAACTGCTACTGGGTCTTGTGCCATCCCATGATCAGTTGTGGATTGGACCATTGAAATCCATACTGTTTTCATTGGTTGATTTTCAGAAGTAGATCTCTACGCCTTTCTTCCTAGTCTGTCATTCTGGAAGCTTGTGTGTAACACGTTCAGCATCACAGCAACACACAAGCCTCCAGAGATGGAGGAGTGGTACCTCTCCACAAATCTTTTTCAGGTTCTTACCTTAGAAAATCCATATAGTCTGTCAGTATATTATTAAAAAATGCTCTGAAAAAAGTCTGAGGCATTTTCCATTCTATCCTACTTTCTTCTTCAGATTGTTTACATAGCTCCTGGACTAGACTAGCTGTTTTCATATCACTTCAATTATGCTCACTCTATTTCATAAAGAATTTTCTAGTACTGACCTTGATTTATTTATTGTTCATTTTGGGTAAAGATTTTCTATAAAACAAACACTTCACGCTTTTAACTATAGCTCATTTTCGCTGGTGACAAAATTAGATTTGAACCACCTGCTTGTTGTGTGCAAGCCTAGACATCAAATTCACAGTTCATCATGCCATAAATACTTGTGCATTGGAAATGTGCCAGCCAGCCACATGCCTTTTTCAGTAATATGATTTTGCCCTGATTCCCCGCTGCAGAATCCTAACTCAAGGAAGCAGCTAAGCCATTCAGCACAGACACTTCTCAGTGTGCCTTTTGATATCAAGACTTGCAGAAGATCAAGGCCCTGCTCACTTTCAAGTAAAATCAAATCAATTAAATACTCAAAGCCTATCAGTATATAAAAGAAGTTTTCTTACACAGTTGTCAACCTTATTTCAGGTGGACACTGGATGATGGAGCTTAGAGAAAGTGGGGCAGACGTAAAGCAGAGGAAGATAAGAAAGCAGTTTATAAGCAGTTTACACAGCTCTGTTTGCCTTTGGACACACGATTGCATTGTAGGGCAGCAAAGTGGGATGCGGGAGTGGGGAGCAGGGAGGCTATCAGAACGTTGAAATGAAGGCGTATGTTATGAGACGCACACCTTTTGTTTCTATCTTTATTTTTAATAATCATGTCAAAACAGTGCAAACAATACGTGTGTACGTGCGTTTTTTTGCGCGCACATGCTTTTTTGCATGTGCATGAGTGCACGTGCGCACACACATACACACTCACACATCCCAGAAGAAACTTAAAAGTCCTGTTGTAACTCAAATCCTTATTTCTATTCCTGGAAATAATGACTGTTATGGTTTTCTTCTAGAAATTTGCTGTGATATATGTGTACATATATATATTGTTTTATAAATAAGAAAAACACTACTCATGGTCTTCTCCCTATGAACAGATATCTAGGCTGCTCTCATTTTTTTTTTTTTCTGCTAACATAGGTACCCTTGTGTGTGTGTTTATGTTTTTCTGTAAGTTAAAAAAAAAAAAAAAAAAAGTTAAAATCCTTGTAAAAAAATTTTGGACCTTATGGTATGTGTGTTTCCAATTTTGATAAAGATACCCGTGTTTTTTGCACTAAGAAAGAAGGCATAATCACCCCTGTGTATTCCAGTATCTGTTTCCCACACCCATGAAGATAACAAGTATTACCAAGCATTTTAGTCTCTGTCAGTCTGCTATAAAATCTCATTGCTTAGGTGAAAGGGAAATTCAACTTTTAAGGTGTTCAAAAAGTTTGGCAAGATTTAATACAAACAACCACCGCAACCTACTCTATCATTATAAACATGATAAATACCTTCACATTTACGTTGAAGGAGAAAGTTCTTAAAAAGAAAGGAATGCACAGTCCAATTTGCTGAAGGTCACAGATTTATTCTGATTATTTTAAGTATAGAAGGACCTATAGTGATGAACGATCTCAAGACTTTTATCTCACAGATAAGGGTAATAAGATCTAAGGGTTTTAAGAATCCTGGCCAACATCAAATAGCTAATTAGTAAAGTAAGGTTTACATCCAATGTCTCTTCTTTACTCAGAAGTTTCTTGCTTCTAACCCCAAGACACCACTGAAACTCTAAGTTCACAGTGACCTTCTTTTTCGTTAAATCCACCTGTCATGTTTAAATTCTTATTAATCTTTGGGCAGCATGTGACACTATAGGCTACTCTTTCCTTGACAGTTGCCTGCCTTTGACTTTCATGATTCCACATTCTTGGGTTTTCTTCTGCCACCCTGGCTACTCCTTTTGGATGAGCCTCTTTCTCTGCCTATACATAAAATGTTGCTGCTTTTCAATGTGTTTTTTTTTTTCTTAAGCCTCGTCTCACTAATTACAATTCCTGAAGGACTGTTCCTGATCTCAGTCTTTCATTTCTTTATATGTTTTAGACCTATATCTGTATCTGTCTTCAAGTTCTTTCTCAAGTATTTGAGTTGTAACTATGTTCTGGATATTTCCACATTCGAGCTTCTCAACTGAACTCATCATCTTTTAACCGCAATGCTTGCCCGCCTATCCATTTACCACACTTGCTACTCAGGCATCTACAATGATGTTTCTCAAATCAAGTCCTCTCCTAACATCCTTCAAAAGCTTTTTGTTATTATTATTGTGCTTTAGGTGGAAGTTTACAGAGTAAATTAGTTTCTCATTAATCAATACACAAATTGTTTTGTGACATTTGTTGCCAACCCCATGATGTGTCAACACTCTCCCCTTCTCCACCACAGTTTCCCTGTTTCCCTTTGTCCAGTGTTCCCATCCTTTCCTGACTTCTTGTCTTTGCTTTTGGGCTGGTGTTCCCATTTAGTCTCATATACATGATTGAACCAAGAAGCACATTCATTACATGTGTTATTGTTTGCCCTATAGGCCCGCGTAACCTTTGGCTGAAGGGTGAGCTTCGGGAGTGACCTTACTACTGAGTTAAAAGGGTGTCTGGGGGGCCATACTCTTGGGATTTTTCCAGTCTCTGTCAGACTAGCAAGTCTGGTCTTTTTTTGTAAATTTGAATTTTTCTTCTACTTTTTTCTACCACTCTGCCTGAAATTCTCTGTTGTGATCCCTGCCAGAGCAGTCAGTGGAGGTAGCCAAGCACCATCTAGTTGTTCTGGGCTCAGTCTAGTGGAAATTGTGGCCCATTACTCCTTTGGACTTATCTTTCTCCTGTATCTTTGGTTTTCTTCATTCTCCTTTGCTGGCACTCACAAGCTTATAAGACCCCAGATGCTACTCATCACAGTAGGATGTAGAACATTCTCTTTATGAACTATGTTATGCCAGTTGAGCTAGATATCCCCCAAGAGCATGGTCCCAGCCCTCAACCCAATAACTTGGTCCCTCAGGGGGTTTAAATGTGTCTTGTGAAGCTTCTATGACTTTGCTTTGGTCAAATTGTGCTGACTTCCCCAGTATTGTGTACTGTTTTACACTTTACCAAAGTTACCATTTATCTACTATCTAGTTAGTGTTTTTCCCTTTCCATCCCTCCCCTCCCTTCTGTGTTTTTTTTATTGACCTTAAAACAAAGTCCAGAGTTTTGTAATATGTTTTACAAGACCCATCATGGCCTGTTTCTAGACTCATCTTTCTTACTCCCTTGCTGAAACTCTTGGTAATGGAGCTAACCAGATGGAGCCAAATGGAACTACTTTCAGTATTTGTAAGGTCTATGCCTTGTCTTACACTTCAGGTCTCATTTGGGATAGTACTTCCTCTGGGGTCCATTCAAATATGGGTTATATACTCCACATAGGTTCATAATAGAAGGTACTAATAAGATAGTTACCGTTCTGCATTATAGTTGCTTGCTTAAGTGTTTTTCTTCCTCAGTAGACGGTTAACTCTGTGAAAGGTTTATACTTCTTTGAATTTCTAGCATAGCATGAAACACATACCAGTTGCTCAATACTTATTGAAAGAATGATTATGTGAATGACAAAGTTGAAGCTGGACTAAGCACCCACTGACCATCCTTGGCTACTTTCTTGAAGCTGGTCACCTATAGAAATCATTCTATGTGAATGGTAATACTAGTTTAAGGATCAGAGAGTGCTAGCTAGCACTCTTCCAACCTGGATTTTTCTTTATCAATTACTTTCATTCATCAAATGCTAGCTGAAAATATTTAGAAGACACTATAGCAAAAGTACATATAATTGCTTATAATTTAAGAATTTTCCCTGCAGTATATAGTGAATGAATTTTTAAGAGATCATGTGAATTAAACACGTGATACAAGAGGGAGTTAGCTATAGGAAGAGTGATATTTTTGTATAGGTGACAGATGTATCAATTACTATGGTGGAGATACGTTGTGAGATACAAAGAAATAAAACTAAAATACAATAAACATCAACATCTAAGTAATCCATGGGAGTTATTTTAAGAACTTTAAAATGAGAGTCATATGTTGGTTATCATACTTATATTTAACATTTTAAAAAATCCAGTTAGATTGTCAGCTGCTTAGTGGCAAGAAAAATTCTAAAACTAAAAAGAGAAGAAAAGATGAGCCATCTTTAGAGTAAGAGGAAATGAGTTTAGTTTTATACATATGGAAACTTTAAGTATGGTAGGACTTGATGGAATTTCAAATATTTGAAAACTGTCAGATAAAGACTAAATATTTGTACACTGCCAGATAGACAGACAGCATCAAGGATTATTAGGAGTCTTAAGAAGGCAAATATCAGTTGAACCTATAGAAGAATTTTCTAATAGAGGAAAAGGTTTGAGAATGAAATAGGCTTCTGGGGGAAGTGAATTCACTATCACTAGATGTGCTTATTAAGCACCGTATTGATAGCCCCTTTTCAGGGTTAATGTTGAGGAAATAGGATAAGTGGTGGCACAGTGGTTAAGGCACTTGGCTGGTAACTGAAAGGTCAGTGGTTTGAACCCACCAGCCCACTCTGCAGGAGAAATATGTGGCAGTCTGCTTCTGTAAAGATTACAGCTTCAGATACCCTATGGAGCAGTTCTACTCTGTCACATAGGATCACTATGAGTTAGAACTGACTCAACAGCAATGGGGTATATTAAAAAGGTCATTAAAAAGACAGGAAAGGAAGAAGAGACCAAAATAGATGTCAGATGATACTCTGAAACTTGCTCTTGAACATCGAGTCGCTACAGCAAAAGGAAGAAATGATGAAGTAAAAGAGCTGAACAGAAGATTTCAAAGGGGGATTGAGAAGATGAAGTAAAGTATTATAATGAAATGTGCAAAGGCCTGGAGTTAGAAAACCAAAAGAGAAGAAGACACTCGGCATTTCTGAGGTACAGGGATATTTCCTGCTCTACTTGTTAAATTGAAATATCAACTTGATTATGCTGTTACACTGGACATTGACTCAGGGGAAATCTCTGTAGAGGCTATTGGATTGCGATGTTTTCCTGACAATTATAAAGAGGCAATTGCATTTTATACAAAGCTACTGTGATCTGCTCTTTGGGGCCAAGGTTACAGGAAATTATGGGAATCCTGATTAAGGAATCTGGGGAATAGGGCTCATGCTCACGTTTCAAGGACTTGGTACCTTTGCTTATAGGAAATGTAAGAGTAAATATGCAAATTTTATGAAATTTTTTTAAAAACTTGCAAAGAAAACTGGTGCTTTATTGATAATTTAGCATTACTTAATTTTGTTTTAAGTAATCAAAGTTCCTCCTTTTTAATGTTATTCTCCTACTACAATCCCAAATAATATTATGAGATCATTAAAAACTACAAAATTTTCTAAGAGACATTTTGATTTGTTATTGATCAATAAATTCATAAGCATGTGTATGACTTTTTCAGAGAATTTTTTAAATTTGCTGCTGTGTTGATCTACTACTATCTAGATAATTATATACCATCTTATGTTGTTACTAGTCATTTTAGGCATTAGTAAGTTGAGAATTGAAAACTGTGGGTAATCCCCCAATTTATACTCCATGTCATTGGAAGCACTGATTATGAATTGCTCCATATCTACAGCAAGTCCACAAGAGCCAAAATATGATCTTCAGTATATCCCACCAGAATTTAAAGACCATCTCAAGAACTGAATTGATGCATTGAACACTAATGACCGAAGACCAGGTGAGTTGTGGGATGAAATCAAGGATATTGTGCATGAGGAAAACAAAAGGTAATTAAAAAGACAGGAAAGAAAGAAAAGACCAAAACGGATGTCAGAAGACACTCTGAAACTTGCTTTTGCACACAGAGTAGCTAAAGCAAAAGGAAGAAATGGTGAAGTAAAAGAGCTGAACAGAAATTTTCAAAGAGTGGCTTGAAAAGACAAAGTTAAGTATTATGAGGAAATGTGCAAAGGCCTGGAGTTAGAAAACCAGAAGGGAATAACACACTTGGCATTTCTCAAACTTAAAGAACTGAAGAAAAAATTCAAGCCTTGAGTTGCAATATTGAAGGATTCTACAGGAAAAATACTGAACAACGCAGGAAGCCTCCAAAGAAGATGGAAGAAATACACATAGTCATTGTACCAAAAATAATTAGTTGGCATTCAACCACTTCAAGAGGTAGCATATGATCAAGAACCGATGGTTCCGAAGGAAGAAGTCCAAGCCTCACTGAAAGGAATGGCAAAAAACAGGGCTCCAGAAACTGAAAGAATACCATTTGAGATGTTTCAACAAACTGATGCAGCTCTGGAGGTGCTCATTGTCTATGTCAAGAATTTGAAAGACAGCTATCTGGCCAACCAACTGGAAGAGATCCATATTTATGCCCATTGCAAAGAAAGGCGATCCAATTGAATGCAAAAATTATCCAACAATATCATTAAAGTCACACACAAGTAAAATTTTGCTGAAGAACATTCAAAAGCATTGACTGGAAACTGCCAAAAATTCAAGCCAGATTCAGAAGAGGACATGAAACAAGGGATATCATTGCTGATGTCCGATGCATCATGGCTGAAAGCAGGGAATTCCAGAAAGATGTTTATCTGTGTTTTATTGACTATGCAAAGGCATTCAACTGTGTGGATCATAACAAATTATGGATAACATGGTGAAGAACGGGAATTCCAGAACACGTAGTTGTGCACATGAGGAAACTGTACATAGAACAAGAGGCAGTTGTTCAGATTTAAGGTCAGAAAAGGTATGCATCATTATTGTATCATTTCACCATACTTTTTCAATCTGTATGCTGAGCAAATGATCTGAGAATATAGACTGTATGAAGAAGAATGTGCCATCAGGATTGGGGGAAGATTCATTAACAGCCTGTGATACGCAGATAACACAACCTTGCTTGCTTGGGAAGAAGACTTGAAGCACTTACTGATGAGATCAAATACCACACAGCCTTCAGTATGGATTGTATCTCAACATAAAGAAAACAAGAATCCTTGCAACTGGACCAGTAAGCAGCATCATGATAAATGGGAGAAAGATTGAAGCTGTCAAGAACTTCATTTTACTTGGACCCACAATCAACGCCCCTGGAATCAGTAGTCAAGAAATCAGATGATGTACTGACTTGGGCAAATTTGCTGCAAAAGACCTCTTTAAGGTGTTGAAGAGCAAGGATTTCACTTTGAGAACTAAGGTGCCCCTGACCCAAGCCATGATATTTTCAATCTATATGCATGTGAAAGCTGGGCGATTAATAAGGAAGACGGAAGAATTGATGCTTTTGAATTATGGTGTTGTCAAAGAATATCAAATAAACCATGGACTGCTAAAAAAACAAACAAATCTGTCTTGGAAGAAGTACAGCCAGAATGTTTCTTAGAAGGGAGGATGGCAAAACTTTGTGTTACTTACTTTGGACATGTTATCAGGAGGAGCCAGTCCCTGGAGAAGGTCATTGTGCTTGGTAAAAGGAAGGGTCAGTGTAAAAGAAGAAGACCCTTAGTGAGATGATCGATACAGTGGCTGCAACAAGGGGTTCAAGCGTAGCAAAGATTGTGAGGATGGTGCATGACCTGGCGGCGTTTTGTTCTGTTGTACGTGGGATCGCTATGGGTCGGAGCTGACCCCATGACACCTAACAACAACCACAACCTCATCTCTTCTTTGTCATTTGTTTTACTTTTTTTTTTTTTTTTCTGATTTTGTACTGTACATCATACCTAAATCTTGGCCATAATGGAGAAATAACTGTTACCTATCCAGCCTCACTCTTTAACTTTATTGCTTTCTCCTCTACTTCTCCACTCATATTCACAAAAATCTTCTTCTAATTTGCAGCCGTAAAAATGACGGATGATGAAATATTTTTCTTTCCATCTTTATTTCTCAATATGTCAATATTTATTTCTCAGTCTCTTCTTTTGAAATGCTTACTCTTCACCACTGCAACTGATAGACGTCTGGGGTCCTCATTTGCAGAGGTGGATTATCCTATAGGCAAGGTAAACACAGTGCTTACCCTGCTACCGGATCATCTGCAGTGTACAATTGCACATTTTTTTCACCACGTCAAAGATTCTGCTTTGAGGAATGGCTGGCATCTGTCTCTTGCCCAACCCCACAGCACCTTCCTCCAGAATCAAAGACTCTTTTAAAATTTACAATCCCTTACCAAGGCAGATTACCCAGTAAGCAAGGTAAGCACGGGCTTGCTTGTGCTATCTTAGTAACCTTTAGTGCAGGACTTTACAAGTAAGCCCATGCTTACCTTGTTTAGTGGATAATCTGCCCCTGCTCATTTGTCATCTCTATTCTTCAGTGGCATTTTGTCACTTACTTGCAAGGACAGGATGCAGTCTGCTTCTGTATTCCAACTCCTAATTTTTGCCTTTCCGTTCTCTCTCACATTTAACTCTATTTACAGGGCTGGATGCTATGTATGCCCAAATTCAATTGGAAAACACCCAGGACAAATATTGACTACAAAATTTCATTTTTGTTGTCAGCATAGAGAGAAGTGCCAGAGCCATAGAAAGCTCTCATTGAATGTTTGTTGAATGAATTAAATGTGAATAAACATTCTCTTTCCGTTCAACTACTTTTTGTTTCCTCCCAGGAGATGGGAGAATCAATAGCCATTAAAAGAAATATTTTAAATATAAAAACACATCATGTTCAATTCACCCAAACCAATAATAAATTCGTGAGTTTTATAAATACACACCATTCTGAAGAAGTGAAAACGTGATTGATATAGGAATATGGAATGCTATTAAAAAGATACTGATCTCTGTCATGTGACTTATTTCTCATGACATTAAAACAAATAATCCAATCTTACCAGGACTGTAACAGCAATTGTACGATGTCCATCATGGAAGATGTGCGGTTCTTATCCCCATAGCAACATCTGTAGTGCTTATGCTAATCACTTTAAATTAACCTTGATATGGAAAAAAAAAAGTACCCTAGGGATAATGCAGTTGTTGTGGCAGTTCAGATGGGTAACATTATTTTCTAATAAAACTTCACAGCAAAAACTAGGGTGATAACAGGATCCTGTTAGCAATTTTTTAAATATGCATTGGTTAAACCATAACATCAATAATAGTATGTGGATAATTAGAGGTATCACAGATAATGAGATGTCTTATTGATTATTGCCCTTTTGTAACCTAGCATAGTTCAAGTAGAGGGATGCGTTTAGATTAATTTGCAATTTAAGAACAAGAACATATGATATAATGATAATTTTACATTTAAGTTTCGGTTTAGTGCTCTCTAAAAACATATTCTACAATTAGGAGCATATGTTAACAAACGTCATTACAGAGCACTCACCTGACATAAATACAGGGCTTAAAAAACTTTTTTTTTTCTTTAAACTTGCAATATTATACAAATAGAAATATATAGGCCAGAGGGAAAAGTCATACATTTTCATCATGGGTCCAGTGAATTAGAATAGTGTTTTAATGCAATAATTAAAGTTATTTAGAAGTTTATACATGAGAGAAAAATACGTATGCCATGTAACTTTGCAAAATGCCCAAGGAAGATCATTTAATTTGATTACAAGTAAATTTGATATTACCTATTGAATATCATCTTTACTTTAAAATGCGCTTTAAAATATTTTAATAAAATATTAGGTAAAAAATAAGATTGTGTGTAGTTGAACTACAGTAACCACATTTGAAAGGAATAATATTTTCTGAAAATTAAAGTAGCAGCTCTATGCTACGAACTTCCAGGATTCACTAGGGTAATTTCGTAATTAGGTTTTGCTTCTGAACTGGATTGCATAAATGTGGTGTAGCTAATTTTCAAAATTGAGGAGTGCTGCTTGGCCCAAAGTATTACCCTTGGAGATGGAAACATCACCCTTTCAGTACTTTGGATTTGATCCAGGTCAATATACCAAAGTCATCAACATAGCCGTATGAGACTTTCTTGCAGTGAAGATAAAAGTAATTTACGATGAAGCACTAAAGATGGTGTTGAAGGACTAGGTGATGTATTCATTTTCTATTGCTAGTGTTACAAATTACTGCAAACTTTGTTGTAATTGTTAGGTGCTGTCCAGCTGGTTCTGATCCATAGCTACCCTAATACAACAGAACAAAACTCTGCTCAGTCCTGGACCACCCTCACAATCCTTGTTATGCTTGACCCCATTGTTGCAGACACTGTGTCAATCCATCTCCTTGAGTGTCTTCCTCTTTTTCACTGACCCTCTACTTTCCCAAGGATGATGTCCTTCTTCAGAGACTGGTCCCTCCTGATAACATGTCCAAAGTATGTGAGATGAAGTCTCACCATCTTTTCTTCTAAGCAGTATTCTGGCTATACTTCTTCCAAGATAGGTTTTTTTGTTCTTTTTGCAGTCCATGCTATCTTCAATACTCTTTGACAACACCATAATTTAAAGGCATCAATTCTTCTTCAGTCTTTCTTATTCGTTATCCAGCTTTCACATGAATACGAGGTGATTGAAAACATCACAAACTTAGTGACTTGAAAAAACAGAAATGTATTATCTTACAGTTCTGGAGAGCCAGACGGCCAAATGGGCCTCACTTGGCTAATATCAGGGTGCTGGCATTGTTGCATTCCT
Organism: Loxodonta africana; assembly: GCF_030014295.1. Taxonomy (NCBI): domain Eukaryota; kingdom Metazoa; phylum Chordata; class Mammalia; order Proboscidea; family Elephantidae; genus Loxodonta; species Loxodonta africana. The sequence continues at coordinate 36,028,818 of NC_087361.1, forward strand.
TCTGGAGGCTCTAGAGGAGAATCTGATTCCTCGTTCTTATCAGCCTCTAGAGGCCACCCACATTTCTTGGCTCATGACCCCACCCCTCCATCTTCAAAATTATCAATAGTGAGTAGAATTCTTTACACTGCCATCTCTCTGTCTCTCTTCTGCCTCCCATTTCCCATTTTAAGGACACTTTTGAGTATGATGGGCCTACCTGGATAACCCAGGATACTCTTAAGATCAGCTGATTAAAAAAAAAAAACCTTAAATCCAACTGCAACCTTAACCTTGCCATGTAGCCTAACGTATTCACAGGTTTCAAGGATTAAGATATAGCCATCTTTGTGTAGCCGTTATACTGCTGACTACAGGGGGTATAGCCAAAAATCATCGGGTGAGTAGTGATGAATTTATTAAGTCATTTGTTTTGTTCTATGACAGAAAACAATACAATTATTTTCTATGACAGCAAACAGTACAATTCAAACAAAATGCTCTTTGAATGGCACAATCTTTCCTAGAATTAGTCTAAGCTAAATTTACACAAAACTAACACTGTGACTATTTCAATTTCTGAAAGAAGAGAGAGTTATTTTCAAATTTATGCTATTTATATTGCTTTGTAGATGAACCAGTCTTGAAAATATGAGTAGTTGAGACTTGGGAACAATTTTACCATTGAATCTCTGGACACATCTAATTGTACCATAATACTACATTTACAAGGAAACTATGGATGGGAACTTAGTTATTGTCGCTCAATTCACTTTGTGAAAAATTAGGAACAACAATAACAAAAATAATCTCCCTATTATATCATTTTTAAATCATCTCAAATCCCATTCAGCACATGGAAAGGTATGTTGTTGTTGTTAGGTGCCATCGAGTTGATCCGACTCTTAGTGACCCTATGTACAACAGAACAAAACACTGTACGGTCCTTTGCTGTCCTCACAATCATTGTTATGCTTAAGCCCATTGTTGCAGCCACTGTGTCAGTCCATCTCATTGAGGGTCTTCCTCTTTTTCACTGACCTTCTACTTCAGCAAGCATGACGTCCTTCTCCAGAGACTGATTCGTCCTGATAACACATTCGAAATATGTGAGATGAAGTCTTGCCATCCTCCCTTCTAAGGAGCATTCTGGTTGTACGTATTCCAAGACAGATTTTTAAAATAAACTAAATATTGCCTTAATTCAAAGGATTTAAGTTGGATAATAAGTAAATAAATATATGTACAGATATCACTAATAGTATTAACAGGTAGTCATTAATTTGAAAAAGGAAATAATTTAGAACAAAAGTACACTTTCTGAAGAAGTATCATAGGGTACATTAGAAAATACAAAACATACTTAAGAATAAGGATCAGCATAACCTTGAATAATTGAAATGATTTTCCATTATGAATTTCAATTTATGAAAGTAGAAAGATATCTTGTAGGGATATATTTCACTAGAGTCAAAGTTAAGGCTGTAACTGAACACGATTAGAACATAAAAAATTAACAATGTTAGAATCATTAATGGAAGGGAGATTGAGGACAGCACACATAATTCTTAAGGCTTAAGGAGAATCATTTCAGTTTTGCTAGTAATTACTTCTAAGCCTTATCTTAAAGAAAACTTACACATTTTCAAATGAAAATGTATATCACTTTGACAGAAAGATGAAAAATTCTTTTGTCTAAAACTTTCAGGTGACAGCTTAACTGACAACAGGTATGAAGTATTAAGATTTTCTATAATTATATCCAGATCAGGCCAAATATACCATATAGATGAAAATAGATCCTAAGTTTCATTTTACTTCTTAATGAACTATGTGCTTCAGGATATAAACTATACATGTGTTGGTCAGTTATTTTGCAAACTCAGAGGCCCTGGAAATACCAAAGTATCCATTTAAATTGTATTTAGTTTTTTTTTTTACCATAGACTTCTGTGAGCAACACTAAACAAGAAAGGCAGATGGATAAGTTCAGTCAATGTTGTTTAGTTGACGTCAACATAGATCTCGTTTTATTTGACCCCCTTGCCCACATAAGTTTAGGCCTAGGGTACCAACACTCTGTCGTGTGCGGAAGATGACGAATGAACATTACGTGTCAGTGAACTTCAGGCAAGTAGAACTTAGACAATTGTGCATACAGGAGTTGAGCCACAGCTGGAAGAAATCTCTTGAGTTGACAATAGGATGTGAATAGTGTTTTTTTTAAAACTATTTTTAATAAAGTAGTTATTTAAGTACTTTAGTAAGAAAACAAAAATTGTCACAACTGGACCTGTAAGCAACATCACGATAAACAGAAAATATTGAAGTTGTCAATCAACTGCATTTTACTTGGCTCTACAGTCAATGCTCATGGAAGCAGAAGTCAAGAAATTAAATGATGTATTGCACTCAGCAAATCTGCTGCAAGAGACCTCTTTGAAGTGTTAAAAAGCAAAGATGTCACTTTGAGGACTAAGATGGGCCTGATCCAAGCCATGGTATTTTCAATTGCCTCGTATGCATGTGAAAGCTGGACACTGAATAAGGAAGACTGAAGAAGAATTGATGCCTTTGAATTATGATGTTGGAGAAGAATATTGAATATATCATGGACTGCCAGAAGAATGAACAAATATGTCTTGGAAAAAGTACAGCCAGGATGCTACATAGAAGTGAGGATGGCAGGACGTCACAGTGTGCTTCTGGTGTGAGAACCATGGGCCTGTTAAAGTCCCTGGACTTTACCATTCTATATACTTTAAACTGCATGAAGTCAGTTTTGTTATGTAGAAGTGTAGGGAGGTACTGTATAGAGAGAAAAAGAATGCAACTTAATTTTAAAAAGCCAAACAAAGAAATAGCTGGAGGAAAAATTTTTAAAAGCATGCTCATTAAACTTAATTGATAATACAAAATTCTAGTCAAAGTAGATTTTATATGAAAAAATGAACAAATTATTTAACTTCAACTTTCAAAATAGGTATACATTTTCCTTTTTTAAAAAAAATGATTAAATATAGATGGATTAATGTGGAGCAAAGAAATCTTTCAAGATGATGGATATTATTTCTCTACAAATACCTTTCATTCAGAATTGATGTTTGGGCTAAATGTTAAAGGCTGCATTGTCATTTTCCAGGCAAAGAAAAGTGGGGAAATTGTTGGCAAATGGCTCTTAAAGCTTCCGGGCTTGCAGAAACTGGGCATCATCTCAAAATGGCGAGTTCAGTCTGGTCTGTGACGTGGCCGTGTCTGTAGGTGGGCCAGGGGCTGTTGTGAGAATGAGATTTTTAAGAATCTTGTATACAAAGCTAAGGGATTTAGTTTTTTTTTTTTTTCTCTTATAAGCAGAATACTGGAACAGAATGGAGAGATATGTTTGGATTTCTCCCCCAGATAATTCTAGTGCATTTTCCAAAGATAGGCTGAGAGGGATGGAACAGTTGACAGAAAGAAGAAAGCTGAGAGTGTTGTGATGAATACTTAATGATGACAGAGGGATTGACAAAAAGATGGTCCAGATTCCAATGTACTAAAATATGCAACAAAAAGGAGTTAGTAATGATAAATAACGATGATGATGATAACAGTTAACATTACTAAGTGCTCACTCCTTGTTAGGCACTCTACTTCTGAAAACAACTCTATGAGATAGGCATATGTAGTATTAACACAGTTTTCATAGATGAGACATGAAGGTTAAGTAATTTGTCATGATTATAGAGCTAGCAAAAGTGCTAAAATCTCAATGCAGTCGGTTTGTATTTGAACCTGCACTCGTTATCACAGTGGTACCACAGCTTCCCTCCTGTATTAGATGTGGGTGTGAGGGAAAGAAGTGAACCTAGGTTTCTGATCTTTTATATTGAATAATTGGTAAGGCCATTTCCTGAGATTTAAAATGCTGCACTGGGAAGAAACATAGTAAGTTCAATTTTAGACATTTAGATGGAGATGACTATGGAACAGTTAGATTATTATGCTTGGGGTTCAGAGTTAGAATATAATCCTGATAGGAAAATTTGGAACTGGAGATTGGAGTTTTTGAGTTATCAGCAGTTAGATTTATGGATGATACCACCCAAAAAGAATATGAAGTGAGAAATTAATCAAAACAAACATCAAGCCTGGAGAAACACCAGTGTTTCAGAAGGAAGGATAATAAAAAAGAAGACAGCCAAGGAGAATGAGATGTAGGAGGGTAATTACGATAAACTGATACCAGAAAAGAAATGAATTTAATGAGTCGTGGAGTTGTCATCAGCTCCAAATGCTGCAGAGAAGTCAAGTGCCATGAGAACTGAAGAAGTTATTTCATTTGGAAATGTGGAAGTCTTTAATGATCTTGGAAAGTACCTACAATAGAGAAGTTAGGAAAAAAGGCCAATAGTGTAGGATAGAGGAGTAAACAGGAGTTGAGGAAGTAAAACAGTAAGTGTAGACTATACTTCTAGACCTTCAGGAGTGAAAAGGAAGGAGATGGAGGGGGCAGCAGCTGGGAGGAGAAGTGGAGAGAAGGTGAGCTAGTCCAGTCCACAAAGCCTGCTTCAGATTCATGATGAGAGAAAAAGAAGGCTAGAACTCAGCCTTAGGCTACTTTTCCTTAAGATTTCTGTTATGAATTGAATTGTGTCCCCCAAAAAGACATGTTGAAGTCCTAAATCCTGCATTTGTGTATGTCATCTTGTTTGGGGAAATGGGGTTTTTCTTTGCAGTTGTTATCAGTTAATAAAGTCATACTGGAGTTGTGTGGGTCCTACTCCTAAACCCTTCTGAATCGCATTTGCTAAAAGAGAAGAGCAGACACGGAAACAGAGTCACACACACACGGGTAAGGTAGCATTTCGGTGGCACAGTGGCTAAGCACATGGCTACTAACTGAAAGGCTGGCAGTTTGAACCCATCAGCAGCCCCACAGGACAAAGATGTGTCAATCTGCTTCCATAAAGATTGATAGCCTTGGAAACTATGGGGCATATAGAGTAGCTGTGAGTCAAAATTGAGCCAAGGGCAGTGGTCTTGGTTTTTGGTTTTCTACAGGCCAAAGAATACCTAGAAACACTAAGAACTACCAGTAACTGAAAGAAACAAGGAAGTGCCTTCTCCTAGAATGAATAAAGAGAGCATAGCATTGTTGATGCTCTGAATTTGGACTTCTACCCTCTAGAACTGTGGGAAAATCAATTTCTGCTCTTTAAAGCCAGCCATCCGGTGTGTGGTATGATGTTATGGTATCCCCTCAGAAACGAAGACAATTCCTATTAGCCAATATACAGCAGCGTAAAGACAGACATAAGATCAAATGATACAGTGAGTTGGTGCAGCTCCATACTGGAGGTCTCTGTTCCTGGTACAGAGTGAAGAATCTGCTAGGCCAGAGGGACCCAGGACCTGGACTCACCGTCCATTTTACAGGTTAAGGCTAAAAAAGGGAGTGGTAGGGTGGTGTAGGGGTGAGGAGGGGAAAACCAGCACAGAAAGATCTGCCATATTTCTATATATAAGGATGTCAGTGCTGGTCACCATTACACTCCTGCAAGAAATTCTGGAGTATTAGGCCTGATCTTAACTGACCACACAGAAGAGAATTGAAAATACTTGTAGATTTGAAAGAAAATTGGAGTAAAGAAGAAGACATCTAAGTACAGGAACACAATGGCTCCACTGAGGGCCTGGAGAAGATGGAGATGAGATTTGGTGCTCAGGTGACCAATTTGACCTTAGAAAGGAGAGCAGAAGGGAAGGAGGAATGGGTGAAGGAAGGTAAGCATTGAGTTAAAGGGAGAGAAGGGAATTCGAGGGGCTTCATATCTTGTGGTCTCTAGCTTCTCATGAAGGAGGTTTAAAAATAATTGCCTAAATGGTATTAAAACAAAAAACAAAAAAAAACCCAAACCCGTTGCTGTCAAGTTGATTCCGTTAGAGTAGAACTGCCCCATGGGGTTTCCAAGGTTGAGCCATGGTGGCGCAGTGGTTAAAAGCTCAGGCTGCTAAACAAAAGGCTAACAGTTTGAATCCACCAGCTGCTCTTTGAAAACCCTGTGGGACAGTTCTACTCTGTCCTATAGGGTCACTATGAGTTGGATTCAGCTTGACAGCAATGGGTTTATTTATTTTTTTTGTAATCTTTACAGAAGCAGACTGCCACATCTTTCTCCCACGGAGCAGCTGGTGGGTTCAAACTATAGACTTTCCCATTAGCAGCTGAGTGTTTTAACCACAGTGCCACCTGAGCTCCTTATACCACTGCTAGGCTCAGAAAAAGAAGATGACTCCTTCTCACCTATGGTATTAAGTCCAAACTCCTCTGTCTAGCTCCACCCTCCCTAACTCACACATTGTCAGCACATCATCAACAGGTAACTGTGCTCTAGTTACTAAAAAAAAAAAAAAAAAAATACCTCCCATAGTCCCCATATCTGGAAGCCTTTTCCCTTGGCCTTTTCTAATCCGTACCCTTTCCCTCCTTCTTCAAGATCTTTGAGATCTCACTTGAGTCCCAACTCCTGCACAAACCCTTTTCTTAGTTCCTTATACATAATCAACTCTGTGTTACTGAATGTCTTTTTAGGGGAATAAGTACCATTAAAGCTTAAGCTGCATTCTTAGAGTGCAATTTAAAAGATAAATGTCTATATTAAAAATCTTGGCTGAAATAGAAGGTTAGCTGCTCCTCAGCAGGATCCAAAATATGGGTACAGATCTCCTCAGGTATATTCAATTTTTCATTGTGCTTTTCATTACGGTCAGGCATTTGCTTGAATGCCTTAGACCAAATGCTCCTCTCTTCTGACTGAGAAGCGGAGTTCTCTCATCCTCTTCTGGATCATTGACCTGATTACTGAAACTCTGTCAGGAAATTTTTGTTGGTTAAATTTTAATGCTGTAAGCTTTCTGACATATGAAAGTAGAAAAGCCTCAATAAAGAAGGATGAGAATAGGCAAATCCTGTTACTGTCTGACCTACTAGTCTGTCTTTATATTTAGACTTTTTTATGGACTATTTCTAATAGAATTCTCTTACCTCAGATTCTTTGAGCAAGGGCGGGGTGGGGGGGAAGATTAATTCTAGGTTATTTTAAAGGTTTAAGTATTTAAACTTTTATACTTTAGTATTTATATATAGGACAGAGAATATAACTCACTCTGCCAAAACTGAAATAATTTGGTGTGGGGAACTTCTGTGAAAATGCCACTTGATTTATTTAATCTTGAAGTTTGTGGCCTCTTATCCATGACTGCTACAAAATGCATTGTTTTTATTAATAGCATCCTGGCACCCTGCGAGATGTATTACGGATATTAAAAAGTAAAAGATTGGTTTTCACACCAAGGTACTTGCAGTACCCTGGTGAGACAGGTTTTACACATGTCCTACCTTAGAAGATAAATAACAACAGTTCAACCATGATATGTGATGATCATATATACTTGCTTTAAAGTTGTATTTAATTAATATTCCAAATGAGTGGCACAGGTGATTAATGGCATGAAATTGAAAAGAAAAAAATCAGCATGGACTGAAAACTTTAGGGAAATCTTCATGGTGGAAGGTATAGTTGTCGTGGGCACTATTGGAATGGCCTATCTGGAAAAGTGAAGAAAGAGGCGTACATAAAGAATATCATTCTTTGAGCTTGTACACAGTTGAACCAGCATCTATATTTTTCCTTTTCTATACATAAACACTCAGCCACATAGGTCTGAGTATGGTGTGTGTGTGTGTGTGTCTGTGTGTGTGTGTATTTTTGACTTTTCCTTTCAGCTATTTGATTTAATTCTGTTTATATCTGAGTCATATGCTTCTTTTTTATTCTATGAAATACGAAATAAAACATTAACGTGTTGTACACCTCTCTTGAGGGAGCTGTGAGAGCAATTGACTCCTTGCCTTATGTACCTTTTAAAGGCCCTCAAAAGAAAAGTACCTAATAAAGAACAAAGAATAATCACTTTTAAGGCCTATTTTTAAAGGTTCATATTATTCCAGATACCATTTGTAACCTGAGTTGGGAAATTACCGTCACAGAAGGGAAAAAAAAAAACGAAGCTAAATATGCTCTCAAATCTGCACTGTTTGGCATGCAGTGTATCTAATCCTCTCATCCCCACAAGTTGGCATTTCTGTGTACCCATATCTAAATTTTGTGGAGCTGCACGGGGTAAAGAGATTTATGCCTTAAAAAAAAATACTTTATGTAAAGGGGTGCCTAAATCTAAAAGCATGGCATTCATTATTTAATACTCTACTCTCTGATGAAATCCTCTTTTAGGAGACTTTGAATATTTCTTCAGAACATTATTTAATATAAAATAAGATGAAAGTGGCTGGATATCTTTCAGATGAATAGGATCGATTATTTTCTTTTAACTCATATCTAAAATTTTCAATAGTGTCTTAGCTTCTCAAATACATGTTGCATTTTAAAAATTGCTTCAACTCTATCCCAAGGACCTAACCAAAAAAATTAAAAAAAAAAAAGACTCTCTTATTCTCAAAGCTTAAAATGATGTTCATGAGGAGGGAATGTGAGGACAATTTTTATTGGCTTTCTTCCTCAGGATTATCAATGTGGACGTTTTGGGGCTTTAGTTTATTGGAGCCCGTAAGACTACTTTTTCATAATATGAATCTTTTTAATGAAAGAGATATATCACTTTTCCACATGCCAATCATGTCTCAGGAACTGCTTTGACTTGCTAAAACAATTGCCTAATTTGAGGTAGGGAAAATCACCTGTCTCTACTGACAAAGACTATAAAGTGACAAGGTCATAAGGTACTTTTTACTTAAGAGGCAAATTGTCTATCAACGGTAGAAAGTTAACGCATTGTTCAAAAAGCTTTAATGACAAACTCTTGCCGTTTTCCTCATGCCAAAGGACAGTTTCAGGTATATACAGTCACAATCACTTTTGAAACAAGCTGCTGGTCAGCTGGCTTGAGCAGTCTCCAAAAGCATTCATGTGGGGAAATGGACCGGTGTTTCCAATGCTGCCGAGGAGATTAAACTGGAGGAGTCATGGTGTTATGCTTTGTGATCACTGTCTGCACCTAACTAAGAAATCAGATACAGATCCTTCTTACCAAAAAAAAAAAAAGAATATAAATTCAGCATTCAGGAATGACAGAGCCCTAGTGGGGCAGTGGTTAAGAGCTTGGCTGCTAACTGAAAGGTCAGTGGTCTGGTCCATGGGAGAAAGATGTGGCAGTCTGCTTCCATAAAGATTACAGCCTTGGAAGCCCTATGGAGCAGTTCTACTCTGCCCTAAAGGGTCACTATGTAGGAATCTACTCAACGGCAATGAGTTTGGTTGTTTGGTTGATTCAGGAATGAAGCACAGAAGCTGGTTGCCCAGGAGAACTGAAAAGAAAAAAGGGTTAGGTGAGAGAAGGAAGGTAGTGCAATAAGACAACTTAGGCAGACAAAGCCATATCTAGTGTAAGAAAAGCCAAGTAAGACAGTGTGTCAGGAAGAAACAATACTATATATGTTTGCTAAGACTTCTCTAGTGTCAGAGAGAAATGACTTTAACTCCTTTTCAAACCACTATTAGATATGTGACCTTGGGCAAAGTACTTAACTTCTTAAATCCTCATTTCGCAATCTATAAAGTGAATATTATGATAACTGTTTTGGGAGATAGTTATTCTTAGCAGAATTAAATAATACACTGGTGGTAAAATGCTCCATGTAGTCCCAGCATGTAATATTCATACGACGAATGGTAGTGTGAATGCTTATTATTAAAATAAACCATGAGCCATTTGAAGATTTGAAAATTAAGAAACTGATTGGCTCTCCTTTTTTTTTTTTTCCCCAAATAACAGCCCTGAAAGTCTTGCTGCACTTCTTGATACGCTTGATGCAACAACTTCTTTGAACCACTGATGAATTACCTGGTGGGTAGAATAAGTACGTGCTTATGATACCAGAAAGGAAACAGCATGGACAAATAAAACAAACAAAAATAAAAGAGAGCGAGAAGGTCAGAAAAGGAATAAAGCAGCTATTTTCCCTTTTTCACAATGTAAGTTTTATGTTATATTTAAAAATAATATTAAAAGTTTTTGTTTTTGTTGCCAGTTGCTGGAGAGTTGGTTCTGACTTACGGCGACCCTGCACGTGCAAAGCAGAGCTACTCTATAGAGTTTTCAAGGCTGTGACATTTCAGAAACAGATCGCCAGGCCTGTCTTCTGAGACGCCACTGGTTGAGTTAGAACTGCCAATTTTCCTGCAGGTAGTTGAGCTCTTAAAAGCTTGCGCCACAGTTCATTGAAAATGTACTGCAGAAAGCATAATAGCTTTAATATTTAGGTCTTCTAAAGATCTTAATTTGGCTTTGAACTGGATAACAAGGGCAGGGCACAGCAAAAGGTATATACTGAACCTAAAAGAAGAGAAATTCAAACCAAATCAAAGTCTCTTATTGCTATAGTTTTAGAGAGAGGAAGTGAAGAATGTTGTTATCAGAAGCTCACTCTAAATGATTCATAAACCAGTAAAACCAGTTGCCCTCAAGTTGGTTTTGACCCATGGAGACACCGTGTGTGTCAGAGTAGACTTATGCTCCACAAGGCTTAGAATGTCTGAGTTTTTGGAACTAGATCACCAGGCTGTTATTCTGAGATGCTTCTGGTTGGACTTGAACCTTCAACTTTCTGGTTAGCAGCCAAGCGTGTTAACCATTTGCACCACCCAGGGACTCTCAAGATCAATATATATGCATTCGGTTCAATTAATGAAAGTAAAAATAATATAGTTCTCATTTTAGAGTGAAAACTCATTCCTTCTCAATATATTCTTTTCATCATTTTTAGAATGGTTTAAATTAAAGAACCCCTCAATATGTAGCTACTACCTGTTCCCTAGATTAGGCCAAAGAATACATAAATGTCCTATCTCGTGTTCACTAGACTTCCCAAATTTTACAACTGTTTTTATTATTGCAAAAAACAAATTTTATTGGGAAGTGCAATTCTATACTTTAACAATGATTATATCTTAATATAATGGGGCAGTTCTATTCTGTCTTGTAGGGTATCTATGAGTTGAAATTGACTCAACTGCAATGGGTTTTTTTTGTTTTGTTTTTGTTTTAATGTAACTGCAGTTATCACTTCCGTCATGAAGAGCAGAAGGTATATGTGGGAAATAAAGTGAGGCCAGTAGAGACTCATCTGGTAGAGAGGACGATCAGTGCCCCGAAAGGAGGACAAAGGTGAAGAGTGGGGTAGAAGTTTCAATAACTCCATAAGTCAGCCCCCTGCCTTTATTCATGCAGCAGGGTGATATTTTCTGAAACAGTGTCTGTTGCATATTTTATCCCCAATTATTGTCATTTTCTCAAAGCTCCCTATTCTTTGATGCTTTTGCATCCATTTCTTTGGGGACAGGGTATACAGAGCCTAATGAAAAGAAGTTAAAGCTCCACTTCAAGTTTTAAAATAGGGTTTTGTACTCCCCAAACAAATGATAGCTTCCATGTGTAAGAGCCAAGCCCTTGACAGGAAAACAGATTTTCGGATTTCCATACTCTGTGGAAGTTGATCATAGAGTAAATCATAGAATGGGGAAGAAGACAGTATATGACATAAGGAAGTTGTCATCACACAGGAAGGAGAACATGGTTTGCTGGCCTGAAGTGGAAAGCAGAAAAGATTCAGAGGAAAAAGATTAGGGCTAAGTTGCTGTCTGGGTACTTGATAATAGAAGAAAAAAGTCTTCAAACTCTAAGGCCTCAGCCCAGGATAAGAGAGTCCAAGTGACAATTAAGAACCATACAAATCAGAGAATCTAAAATCTGCTGATTTCTGTTGGGAGTTGTAGGGAAAAACTGCCTTGCAGAGAATCCTGCATTGATATAGGATGGTCACCAGTCCTGCCATGAACAGTCCTGTAATCTCTACATTCCCTGGACATGTGGTGGCTATAATGATCAAAGTAAAGCAGATATTCAGGTCAGCATTTTTAGCCCTGAGATGGTATTTCCATTTCTCTGTGGCTCAAATACAGCATGGAAAAAATCTAGATGATAAAGTATCTGGAGTAGGAGATGCTGGGAGGAATCAGGTCAGAAGGGTCCTGACTTGGGATCATTAAAAAAAAAAAGCAGGGTGCAAAATGAGAAAATCCTACAAGCCACAGTAGGGACCATGGACAAGGTATATATATCATCAGTGGATGACAGCCCCCTCACTCTACCCTACTACCAGGATATCGTGTAAGTTTCATCTTACGCCAAGATGGCCCCAGGGGAGAGTGGAAGAAATGGGAATGAGGAACAGGCTTTGGATTAATTGAGTTAACTGATAGAAAACAAAGCTTTAAACTGGAATGCCACTGAGATCTTGAACATCAAGATCAAGTTTTTCTCCTTCCATTAGTATGCCACTGATATTTTGAACATCAAGATCAAGTTTTTCTCCTTCCATTAGTATAAATGGGAGTTTGACTGGCAGGTTTTAGTGATAGAAAATAAAATAATTTTAGTTAGAGATAATAATAATGAACATTATCTCATAAGATATCATTACCATCTTAATTCACACATATTTTGGAGCCACAAAAAGCATCTCATTTTCATTTCATACCTCACACCTGCAGATCTTTCTCAGCGTGAGCTTCACTGGTAGCTCAGCAAAAGGCACTTTGTTTTTTTTTTTTTTTTCTTAGAAAGAGAAATTTAGGGAAATAATATTTTGATGCACACCGTCACTGTCTTTCAATCAACCACAGCTGCAGGCAGGGGGACCAGATACTTCAGCCTTTGCTCGAGATGCCTTTTGTTTACCCAGCCTGGCATACATCTAGAGTAACATCATGCTTTCCTTCAACAGAAAAAAAACAAAAAACCAAACTCGTTGCTGTCAAGTCAATTTCGACTCATAGTGACCCTATAGGACAGAATAGAACTGTCCCATACAGTTTCCAAGGAGCACCTGGTGGATTTGAATTGCTAACCTTTTTGGTTAGCAGAAGTAGTACTTAACAACTCCGCCACCAGGGTTTCCAAAAAAAAGAGCTATCTACAATTCCTTTTCTCCTGTCTTCTCTTAAAACCACTCCATTCAGGCTTTTACTTCCACTACACTGCAAATACTACTTTTATCAAGGTTACCAAGGAGCTTCTTGTTGCAGATCTCATAGTTAATTCTCAGCCCTCCTCTTAATTGGCCTTGGGAATATATGACTCTAGATCACTCTCTCCTCTTTCAAATAGTTTCTTCACTTGGCTTCCAGGGCACCACATTTACCTGGTTTTGTCTTTATCTTTCAGTGTGCCACATCTCAATCTCTCCAGGTGGTTGCTTCTCATTCCCCTGATCTGTAAACACCGGAGTACCCCTGGGCTCAGTCCTTGGATCGCTTCTGTTGTCTCTACTCCTTCGTTTGATGATCACATGTAGCCTCATGATTGAAAATATTATCTATCTTAGTTATTGTTAGCTGCCATTGGGCTGATCCCTGATTCATGGCAACCCCATGTACAATGGGACAAAATGCTGCTCGGTCCTTCACCATCCCCATGATACGTTGTGAATAGGACCATCATTTATATACCAATTCTAAATATATGTATGCAACCTGAATCATTCTCCTAAACTCAGAACATTTCCAGTTGGATGTCCAATAGGCATCTTAAATTTGATGTGCCTAAACATGAACTTGTTATCTTTCATGTCAAATCTGTTTGTCTTTCTGTTTACTCAACAAGTGCCAATTTCTTCCTTTGAGTTGCTTAAAAAAAAAAAAAAAATTGAAGTCAGCCTTGACTTCTCTATTTCTCTGAGACATTATATGTAATCATTAGGAGGGCCCATTGTCTCTATGTTAAAATATTTAGTGTGAAATTTTTCCATCACCTTCAACTCTACATACCTAGTCAAAATCACCAACATCCCTCTCCTGGATTACTGTAATTATTCCTAACTATGACCCACACTAGCTAGCCCTTGCCTTTCTATACCCCAAGCTTAATATCACTCACAGGGCTTTTATTAAAGGTCTGTCCAGAAGGACCCCCACATGTCTGTCAGTTTGCCGTACTGTGGGAGCTTGCATGTTGCTGTGATGCTGGAAGCTATGCCACTGGTATTCATTAAGTAACAGGGTCACCCATGGGGGACAGGTTTCACCTAAACTTTCAGACTAAGAAGAACTAGGAAGAAGGACCTGGCAGTCTACTTCTGGAAAGAATTAGCCAGTGAAAACTGTATGAATAGCAGCAGAACACTGTCTGATATAGTGCTGGAAGATGAGCCCCCCGGGTCGGAAGGCACTCAAAAGATGACTGTGGAAGAGCTGCTTCCTCAAAGTAGTGTCAACCTTAATGACATGGATAGAGTCAAGCTTTCGGGACCTTCATTTGCTGATGTGGCATGACTAAAAATAAGAAGAAATAGCTGCAAACATTCTTTATTAATTGGAATATGGAATGCACGAAGAATGAATCTAGGAAAATTGGAAATCACCAAAAATGAAATGAAAAGCATAAACATCAATATCCTAGACATTAGTGAGCTGAAATGGACTCGTACTGGCCATTTTGAATCAGACAATCTTATGGTCTGCTATGCTGGGAATGACAATTTGAAGAGGAATGGCGTTGCATTCATCATCAAAAAGAACATTTCAAGATCTATCCTTGAAGTACAACCCTGTCAATGATTGGATAATATCCATATGCCTACAAGGAATACCAGTTAATATGACTATTATTCAAATTTACTCACCAACCACTAAGTCCACAGATGAAGAAATTGAAGATTTTTACCAGCTTCTGCAGTCTGAAATTGATTGAACATGCAATCAGGATACATTGATAATTGCTGGTGATTAGGGTGTGAAAGCTGGAAACAAAGAAGGATCAGTAGTTGGAAGATATGGCCCTGGCAATAGAAAGATGCTGAAGATCGCATGATAGAATTTTGCAAAACCAACAATTTCTTCATTACAAATTTTTTTTTTTTTCACCAACACCACGTGACTATACACATGGACTTCACCAGATGGAATACCCAGAAATCAAACCAACTACATCTGTGGAAAGAGTTGATGCAAAAGCCCATATCAGTCAGTCAGAAAAAGGCCAGGGGCCAACTGCTGAACAGGCTATCGATTGCTCAGATGCAAGTTCAAGTTGAAACTGAAAAAAAATAGAACAAGTTGATGAGAGCCCAAGTATGACCTTGAGCATATACCACCTGAATTAAGAGACCATCTGAAGAATAGATTTGACATGTTGAACACTAATGACCTAAGACCACATGAGTTGTAGAATGACTTCAAGGACATCATCCATGAAGAAAGCAAGAGGTTATTTTAAAAGACAGTAGAGAAAAAAAAGGCCAAAATGGATGTCAGAAGAGACTCTGAAACTTGCTCTTGAACATTGAGTAGCTAAAGCAAAAGGAAGAAATGATGAAGCAAAAGGACTGAACAGAAGATTTCAAAGGGTGGCTTGAAAAGACAAAGTAAAGTATTATAACGACACATGCAAAGAGCTGGAGATAGAAAACCAAAAGGGAAGAACATGCTCGGCATTTCTAAGGCTGAAAGAGCTGAAGAAAAAAAAATTCAAGCCTCGAGTTGCAATAGCGAACAGTTCCATGAGAAAATATTAAATGACTCAGGAAGCATCAAAAGAGGACGAAAGGAATGCACAGTCACTATACAAAAACCATTTCAAAAGGTAGCATATGATCAGTAACCGATGGTACTGAAGGAAGAAGTCCAAGCTTCTCCAAAGGCATTGGCAAAAAATAAGTCTCCAGGAATTAATGGAATATCAATTGAGATGTTTCAACAAATAGATGCAGCACTAGAAGCACTCACTTGTCTATGCCAAAAAATTTGGAAGGCAGCTACCTGGCCAGCCAACTGGAAGAGATCCATACTTGTGCCTATTCCCAAGAAAGGTGATCCAACCATATGTGGAAATTATAGAACAATATCATTAATATCACACAAAAGTAATAGTTTGCTGAAGATCATTCAAAAGCAGCAGCAGCAGTATAGTGACAGGGAACTGCCAGAAATTCAGGCCGGATTCAGAAGAGGATGTGGAACCAGGAATATCATTGCTGACGTCAGATGAGTCCTGGCTGAAAGTGGAGAATACAAGAAAGATGTTTGCCTGTGTTTTATTGACTACCCAAAGGTATTTGACTCTGTTGATCATAACAAATTATGGATAATATTGCAAAGAATGGGAATTCCAGAACACTTAATTGTGCTCATGAGGAACCTGTACATAGATCAAGAGGCAGTTGTTTGAACAGAACAAGGGGATACTGCATGATTTAAAGTCAGGAAATGTGTGCGAAGGGGTTGTATCCTTTTATCATACCTATTAATCTGTATGCTGAGCAAATAATCCAAGAAGCTGGACTGCATGAAGAAGAACAGAGCATCAGGATTGGAGGAAGGCTCATTAACGACCTGCATTATGCAGATGACACAATCTTGCTTGCTCAAAGTAAAGAGGACCTGAAGCAGCTATTAATGGAGATCAAAGATGATGACCTTCAATACAGAAGAAAATAAAAATCCTCACAACTGGACCAATAAGGAACATCATGATAAATGGAGAAAAGATTGATGTTGTCAAGGATTTCATTTTACTTGGATCCACAATCAACACCCACGGAAGCAGCAGTCAAGAAATCAAAAGATGCATTGTGTTGGACAAATCTGCTGCTAAAGACCTCTTTAAAGTGTTGAAAGGTGAAGGTGTCACCTTGAAGATTTAGTTGTGCCTGAACCAAGGCATGGTATTTTCAATCACATCATATGCATGCAAAAGCTGGACAATGAATAACAAAGACCAAAGAAGAATTGACACCTTTGGATTGTAATGTTGGTGGAGAATGTTGAATATGCCATGGACTGCCAAAAGAACGAACAAATCTGTCTTGGAAGAAGTACAACTAGAATGCTTCTTAGAAGCAAGAATGGCAGGACTACGTCTTACATAATTTGGACATGTTATCAGGAGGGATCAGTCCCTGAAGAAGGACATCATGGTTGGTAAAGTACAGGGTCAGTGAAGAAAAGGAAGACCCTCAATGAAATGGATCGACACCGTGGCTGCAGCAGTGGGGTCAAGCATAACAACAATTGTGGGCATGGTGCAGGACCAGGCAGTGTTTCCTTCTGTGGTACAGAGGGTCGCTATAAGTCGGAACTGACTGTGAGACACCTAACAACAACAAATCTTAAAGGACATTGCTGTCAATGATAGGATAATGTCCATACACCTACAAGGAAGAACAATTAATACAGCTATTATTCAAATTTATGCACCAACTACTAACGCTAAAGATGAATAAATTGAAGGTTTTTACCAACTTCTGCAGTCTGAAATTGATCAAACATGCAATCAAGATGCATTGATAACTACTGGTGATTAGAAAGCAAAGGTTAGAAACAAAGAAGAATCAGTAGTTGGAAAATACAGCCTTAGTTATAGGAACGATGCTGCCAATCACATGATAGAATTTGGCAAGACCAATGACTTACTCATTAGAAATACCTTTATATAACAACATAAACAACAACTGTACATGTGTACCTTACCAGATGGAATACATGGGAGTCAAATTGTTTACACCTTTGGGAAGAGATGATTGAGAAGCTTTATATCATCTAGTCAGAACAAGGCCAGGGGCTGATTGTGGAATAGACAATCATAATTGCTCATATGCAAGTTCAAGTTGAAGCTGAAGAAAATTAAAATAAGTACATGAGAGTCAAAGTATGACCTTGAGTATAGCTCATCTGAGTTTAGAGATCATCTCAGGAATAGATTTAATGCATTGAACACTAATAACTGAAGACCAGACAAGTTGTGGGCTGACATCAAGCATATCAGGCATGAAGAAAGCAAAACGTCATTAAAAATATAGGAAAGAAAGAAAAGACCAAAATGGATGTCCGAAGAGACTCTGAAACTTGCTTTTGAATGTAGAGTAGCTACATCGAATGGAAGAAATGATGAAGTAAAAGAGCTGAACCAAAGATTTCAAAGGGTGGCTCGAGAAGGGAAAACAAAGTGTTATAATGAAAATCTGCAAAGATCTGGAACTAAAAAATCAAAAGGGAAGAACTTGCTCAGCATTTTTCAAACTGAAAGAACTGAAGAAGAAATTCAAGACTTGAGTTGCAATATTGAAGTATCTATGGGTAAAACATTGGATGACTCAGGAAGCATCAAAAGAAAATGGAAAGAATACACAGAGTCATTGTACCAAAAAGAATTGGTAGACATACAGCCATTTCAGGAGGTAGGATATGATCAAGAATTGATAGTACTGAAGGAAGAAGTACAAGGTACACCAAAGGCATTGGCAAAAAACAAGGCTCCAGGAATGGACTGAATATCAATTGAGATGTTTAAACAAACGGATGCAATGCTAAAAGTGCTCACTTGTCTACGCCAAGAAATTTGGAAGATAGCTACCTGGTCAATTGACTGACTGGAAGAGATCCATATGCATACCCATTCCAAAGAAAGGTGATCCAACGGAATGCAGAAATTATTGAATAATATCATTCATATCAGACACAAGTAAAATTTTGCTAAAGATAATTAAAAAATGGTTGTAGGAGTACATCGACAGGGAACCGCTAGAAAGTCAAGTTGGATTCAGAAGGTGATGTGGAATGAGTGATGTCATTGCTGATGTCAGATGGATCTTGGCTGAAAGCAGAGAATACCAGAAAAATGTTGTTATGGGTTGAATTGCATCTGCTAAAAATATGTGTTGTAAATCCTAGCCTCTATGCCTTTTGTTATAATCCCATGTCGGAATGGGTTATCTTTGTTATGTGAATAGGACAGGTTAGTTTTCTTTTGAGATATAAAAGAGATTAAAGAAGCAAGCAAGAGAAGCAGAGACTGGGGAAGAGAGATGCCAAGCCACTTGAAGATTGCTCAGGAGAAGCAGCTCAGAAGAGACAAGGACACTCCTCCAGAGCTGACAGAGAAAGGCTTCCACAAAAGCTATCATCCTGAAATAGGATTTTTAGCATCCTAAACTATGAGAAAATAAATAAATAAATAAATTTTTTTTTAACTATGAGAAAATAAATAAATAAATAAAATTTTTTTTAAACTATGAGAAAATAAATTTCTGTTTGCTAAAGCCATCTACTTGTTGTATTTCTGTTACACCAGAACTAGATAACTAAAACAGATGTTTACCTGTGTTTCATTGACTACACAAAGGCATTTCACCGTGTGGATTATTACAAATTATGGATAACATTGTGAAGAATGGAAATTCCAGAACAGTTAATTGTGCTCATGCCAAACCTATACATAGACCAAGAGGCAGTTGTTTGAACAGAACAAGGGTATACTGCATGGCTTAAATCAGAAAAGGTGTGCTTCAGGGCTGTATCCTTTCACCATACTTATTCCATCTGCATGCTGAGCAAATAATCAGAGAAACTGGACTATAAGAACAGCATTGGGATTGGAGGAAGACTCATTAACAACCTGAGATATGCAGATTATACAACCTTGCTTGGAGAAAATGAAGAGGACATGAAGCACTTACTGATGAAGATGAAAGACTACAGCCTTCAGTATGGATTGCACCTCAACATAAAGGAGACAAAAATCCTACAATTGGACCAATCAGAAACACCATGATAAATGGAGAAAATATTGAAGTTGTCAAGGATTTCATTTTACTTGGATCCACAACGTCCATAGAAGAAGTAGTCAGAAAATCAAATGATATATTGCACTGAGCAAATCTGC
Organism: Loxodonta africana; assembly: GCF_030014295.1. NCBI lineage: Eukaryota > Metazoa > Chordata > Mammalia > Proboscidea > Elephantidae > Loxodonta > Loxodonta africana. The sequence continues at coordinate 36,048,573 of NC_087361.1, forward strand.
TGCAAAAGACCTCTTTAAAGTGTTAAGAAGGAAAGGTGTCACTTTAAGGACCAAGGTGCACCTGACTTGAGCCATGATATTTTCAGTCACCTCATATGCATGAGAAGGGTGGACAATGAATAAGGAAGACCAAAGAAGAATTGATGACTTTAAATTATGGTGTTATTGAAGAATATTGAATATACCATGGGCTGACAAAAGAACAAGTCTATCTCGGAAGAAGTGTAACCAGAATGCTCCTTAGGAGTGAGGATGGTGAGACTTAATCTCACTACTTTGGACATGTGCTCAGGAGCGCCAGTCCTGGAGAAGGACATCATACTTGGTAAAGTAGAGGGCCATCGAAAAAGAGAAAGATTCTCAACAAGACGGATTGACACAGTGGTTGCAACAACGGTCGCAAACATAGCAAGATGTAAGAGTATGAGACAGGACCAGCAGCGTTTCGTTCTATTGTATACAGGGTTGTTAAGAGGCAGAGCTGACTCAGGGGCACTTAACAACAAGTCTTACTAGTCACTCCTCTGTTCAGAACTCTCCAATGACATGCCAATGTCCTCAGAGTAAAAAGCAAAAGTCTTAAGTTTCCTAATGTATTTCCAGTGACTTGAGGTAAGTACCTAAAATCTACTATGAAGCCCATAAGTATCTGTTGAATCAGTTAAAAATGAATAAATGAATCTGCATCTCATTCAAAATAAAAGCTAAAACCCTTTTGGTGGAGTATGGGGCTTTAAAGTTCTACTGCCCACACCCCCATTTTACCTTTAACCTCTCTCCTCCTCGCTCCTTCTGGCTGAACACAGCATTCCCCACACCTAGCAGGCAGGCTCCTCCTGCCTCAGGACTTGAGCATCGGTCAATCCTTCTGCCTAACATGTTCTTTCAGAAGATAGCTGTGTGGCTTGCTCTGTATCTGTCGCGGTCTTTGAAAACAGCTTTTGTGAATCCTTTCCTGGTCATCTCATTTAAAACTGTACTATCTTATCTATTCCTCTTTCAGTTTTATTTTCTATCTAGGACTTATCCTGTGGTATGCTATATGTTTTACTTTTTAAATTTTTAATACATTTTCTCCCTTCTTCCTGCAGACGTAAATGTCGGGAGAACCATATTTTCACCTCATTTATTTACTCCTTTTCTCCCCATGCCTAGAATAGTGCCTGGAATATGATAGGCACTCAAAATTATGTTTTGACTTAATAAATGAATTGATCAATCATGTGAAGTAGGCCTGGTTTGGATCACCAGAAGTAATAGATAGAAAAGGATGTATTAGGAAGTCTGCAAAATAAAATGGACTTAAATACAACCAGGTGTTAGTACCAATATAGCTACTAATGGACTATTGCCTCTTAAAATACTTCACATGGTTCTTTTTAAATTTCAGTTGTCTAGTCTACAAAAAAAAAAAAAAGTTGAATAACATGATCTAAAATGTTTTACATCTCTGATGATTTTGTTTTTGATGATGGATTCCATAATTCATTCTCTGGCCCTATCTAAGAAAAGAGATATTTAGAATTTTTAAAGTCTTTATGTGTTTTATATCAACCTGGATTTTGTCAGGATTACACAAAATGTAGCATTTTCTTTTCAAAATTTTTTCCCCTAAATATAAACAATAACAAAAGAGAAATGTATAAATTTTGCTGTTAGGCTTTCCAAAGTCATGATGACATGAAGGAGGAAAATACAACTCCACACTCCTGCAGCTGAAATTTATCAGAAGAAAAAATTAGAAAACAATATCCTCTCCCAGGCATTTTTCCCCAATTGGTCTAAGGACAATCATCGTCATGGCTTCTAAATTTTAATTTACAGGGAACAAATATGGTAGTTTTATAGGCCCCTAACCATTGCAGGATCACTGATTGCAAAGCCTGTGTCCTCAGAAACTAATCAAAAGGTGACACATTCTGTTAACTTCATATTATACATTCATAACATCATCTTTCAATTCAATGTCATAAAGAATTTATGTAGGACATTAATCATGCAAGACCACTAAATTGTTCTCATTTCAGTGATAATTGTTTACTCCTATAAATGCTTTGTGTTGAGTTCCAACAATTCAACTGAATAAAATATATCTTCTACCCTGGGTTGGGAAAGAAAATTAGCTTATAGCTAGAGGAAGCAACAAAATGAACATATAATATGATTAGTAGAAAAAATTAAAATGTTCTAGAGCTCTTCTCTTTTTAATGAAAAGGACCAAAGGCATTCAGGATAATCCTGCTGCCCCCAACAAAAGGAATCTTGAAAAACAAAATGAAACAAAACAATAATAAATCATGTATCATCAGCATGTGAAACAAACCTCTCCTAACACCTAAATGATATGGTTGACTCAAAAATCAGGTAAGGTCTCCATACACCTTGCTAGTCAAGGAAGCTATCTGTAATCAAAAGGTGTCATTCATTTCCTGGCAACACAAGCAAAGAAACTCTAATGGTAAATTAAGTCGGAAAAAAAAAAAAAAAAAAAATTTTATTTTTTTGTAAGCCCCGGTGAAACGTGCATGAGAACTGCAAATCTTGTGATCTGACTTTTAACCCTGGCCCCACTGATGTTTCTGTGACCTTGAGGTGGTCAGTTAACCTTCTCCTGTCTCAGCTTTCTCATCCGTAAAATGAGAGGACTGGAGTCAGTCATCTTGTAGCTTTGTTCTAACACCGACATTTCGTGTGTCTATAAGGAAACTCTGCTAATCCAGGCTTTGCTTTAAAAAAAAAAAAGGCAATGAACTGTCATCTGGTTTTAGACTTCCCCATTGCCTGCTGAATGGAGTAAGAAGAGGATCAATTTGAGACAGCCCTTTCAGCCCAAGGGTGCCATAACTAATGCCACTGTCTGTTCCTGCTTTCTAAATGGAACCGTACTATATGTATATATATTTTCCTGTGGTAAAGTGTCTACTTTATGAGCATAATAAATAGCAATTGCCCTTTAATGGCAACTTTAGCTGTGACCGTTATGGTGCAATTTAAGTGCTTAAAAACACTAATGGGAGTGATACAATGTTAATTATACTAAAGATATGAAGGCTGTACACAAGAACTCCTGAAAAATTAAGTAAAACCCTGGCTAATTCTAATTACAGTCTGCCTGGAAGAGATAAGAGAAATTAAGCACCCCCTTTTTGAGTGCGTTCTTAATATAACAGCACAATTTGCCCACGTTTGTTGAGAAAACATTGCAGTGACTCAGAAAAGTGGGATCTTGGAATTAAAGAATTTTTTTTTTCAGCTTAAAAGAGAAAAGAAGAAAGATGAATTACTTGCATAGAAAATGCATCTTTTTTTCTTGAAACAATGCTCACTTGCTTGCTTCTAAGCCTAAGGTAACCCATTTTTAAAGAGCTCATTCATTAAATTGTCAGTCGGAAAGGTTTTTTTTTTTTTTTTTTAATGTGTTTTGTAAGTTATTTAGGAGAAATATATTTGAAAAATAAAACCGTGAAGATCCTCCCTCAATTTCTCATCTATTAGAACATTAAAAGTGCCTCTTCAGTGGTCATTTCAAGTATTTTTATATTTATCTCCTTCTCTTTCTTCTTTTTCTCACCTATTTCTTGAGGCGAATGTGCTGTTTTGGGGCATAAACAAAACAAAACAAAAAAATGAATTAGATAATTTTGCTGCCCTGAAGGAGTTTGTAGTCTAGCAGAGAAAGAGAGACTTGTAAAAACAAAACAACAGGTCATGTTTACACCTCAGCATCTTTTATTGGATAAATATTTTTCTGTCTTTGTCTTCCAACCTCATATTTCCCTCAAATTCTTTTGCTTTCCCAGCTCCCTATAAACTGAATTATACTGTTCACCAACTCAGTTGAACTGGGGTAGTTGAAAGCAAGTTATTGATTTGTCCGATTTTACTAATTTGTTAGAAATAAGAAGCTTGTAGACTTTCAAGAAAACTCTCTGCTGGAAAGCCTGGCACATTTAAAAGTGCTACCACTTAAAAACTGAGGCAAATGGCATCTCATAAATAATGAAAACAACTGGGTGGCAGCCTACAATTTTCAATAAACACATTATTTTAATGGGTCATAAACCAAGCAAACTGGTATGAGGATAAGAGAAGTCTACTTGTTTTTAACAAATGACAGTCTTAGCCAATCAAAATCATTTAATTTCATGGAAAAGTGTACTATAATGTCTAAATTATAGGCATTAGGTGGTTAAACCCAGTTACTATTAGAATCTGGGCACTTAAAAATGTCATCCTCACCTTAAAGCATTTATTCCTATAACAGATTTTTTTAAAAATTCTCAATGTATCTAGTTTCAAGTGACCCATAGGCCATACTTTAATTATCTGCCTGGGAAGATTCTTCATCAACCCAGCAGCACCATTTTTACAGCATTTGTGTAGTTTTCATGACATTTAATCTGTGCTCACTTTGAACAATAGTCGTATCACTACTCCTAAGTAAAAGTTTCTAAATATGGGGTATTTTGCACACTGTTTTTCTAATAATTTTAAATCCTTGTCCTCTCTTGCTGTCAAGTCAAACAAAACACAAAGAGGGTTACATACAAATCCAGAGATTCCATAGTCATTCCTTATTACTGTTTTCTGAAATTAGTTTTTGTGTTGCTAATCATTTTTAAATTAAAGTCTAACTGTAAGACTTTAGCCTGGATGTGATTTTTCATGTGCTTCAAATATTCCTGGGAATTGATTTTTCACTGACATCTATAAATAAATATATTTTTCTGCATATGTGTGTATGAATCTGTATATATGTGTGTATATAGATGTGTGTATATACATTTGCCTACATATACATGTAAGTGTGTATGTATACCTATATACCCATATGTATATTTATAGGAAACCCTGGTGGCGTAGTATTTAAGAGCTATGGCTGCTAACCAAAAGGTCGGGATTTCGAATCCACCAGGCCCTCCTTGGAAACCCTATGGGGCAGTTCTACTCTGTCCTATAGGGTTGCTATGAGTCAGAATCGACTTGACGGCAATGGGTATTTTTTTTTTTTTTCTTTTTTTGGTATGTATATAAAACCAAAACCAAAAACCAAACTCATTGCCATTGAGTCGATTCCACCTCATAGCAACCCTATAAGACAAAGTAGAACTTCCCCATCGGGTTTCCAAGGCTGCAATCTTTACAGAGGAGAACTGCCACATCTTTCTTCCACCAAGCAGCTAATGGGTTCGAACTGCTGACCTTTAGGTCAGCAACTGAGCCTTAACCACTGGGCCAGCAGGACTCCTCATATATGTATAGATATAGACATATATCTATACATGCACATATACATAGTATATACACATATTCATATACAAACACCCTCATACACACTCATACACCCAGAGAAAATTCACTAGCAATTTGCTCCCCATTTTTATTCATAGGCCTGGAGTCAATGTTTTTCAGATGGCTCCTTCCTGGTAAACGACTTTGCTTCCGATTGTATTTCTCTTGCTATTTGCTTGTTTTACTTCCCCATTCTAAGTGCCATCATTGTACTCATCCATCTTATATTTTCAGCCTCTTTACTGATAACTGCAGCATTTTCTATTTAGCATTGCCAACAATTCTCAGTAAGGTTATCTACCCCTCCATTAGATGGTTAGTCGATAGGGACATTTTCTCCATCACTGGAAAATAAAACAACTTAGAGAAAGCATCAAGAGAGAAAGAAGTGAGAGGTGTTGGAGAGAATGTGGAAGCCACATAAAAGTGTACAGTATGTTGGGGTGTGGAAGACCATAGCAATGGAACCCTATAGAGGAGAAGCTATGCTAGATCAGAGAGGCTGCAGCTGCTACAATGAAGATTGGAGGTAGCTGATACTGACTGTCTATATGACCTTGGGCCAGCCACAGGATTTCTCTAGCACTGTCTTTTCATGTCTAAAATAAAGGGGTCAGCACCTTGGAGAATATTCCTAGAAGAGAGAGCAAAACCAAAAGGTAGAAAAGTTCAGCAGTGCTCAAATAACAGAAAAAGAGGAAAGAAAGATAAAATTAGAAATAAAACTAGAAAAGCGATAAAAGTTCTGGACTTTATTCTATAAGTAATTGTTGTTGGTAGTTGGATAGATGAAGAGAGGCAGAGACAGATAGACAGACACAGGGGCCAACAGTTGGAGTTACAAAATAAGCAGTGGTGTAAATAATCCCAAAACATTGGATAATTACAAGGAAAATTCCATTTGGCTCTTGATACACACAATGAGTTGGAGAGAATAGATTTACTCCTCTAATTACTCTATGTTGTACTTGGGCCAATACTGAAATGATTTTGCATTCCCTAGGCACACACCAAATGTTGGGGGTGAGGGAAGGCCCATAAACATACTGAATGCAGATGGAAGAATATTTTTTTTGCAAATAATCCACAATGCCAAATGCCATTCTTAGAGCTGTGTCTGCATTATGGAAAAACTGGTCAATTTCTTCAATTCAGATGATGAATCAAACGAAATTGTCCAGGAAAAAAAGGAATCAAGCTGGCTTTTACACGTACATAAGATGAATTGATCCCTTCAGTCAAAACAACTACCGTTGAAGCCACATGCAGACGTAGATATAGTAAAAAATCAAACCCTTTGCCACTGAGTCGATTCCAACTCATAGCGACCATATAGGACAGAGTAGAAGTGCCCCATAGGGTTTCTAAGGCGTGGCTATTGGTTTCGAATTGCCGACCTTTTGGTTAACAACTCTTAACCACCGCGCCACCAGGGCTCCAGATATAGTCAAAGTAAGAGTAAATTATATAGTCAAGTGGTTTATAAACACTGATAATTTTTCCTAGTCTATAAATAAAAAATCAAAAAGTGAGTTGTAACATATTTGTGAAAACCGCATTTAAAATCACTTGTCGTTGTTAGTTGCCATGGAGTCAGTTCCAACTCTTGGCAACCCGAAGGGCAGAGCAGGTTTTCAAGGCTGTGGACTTTTGGAAGCAGATCTTTAGGACTGTCTTCCGAGGTACCTCTGAGTGTGTTTGAACCACTAACCTTTTGGTCAGTAGTAGAGCACTTAACAATTTGTGCAAAAAAAAAAAAGACCCAGAAACGAAGATAAGAGGAAAAAAAATGACATATGTTAAACAACTGTCTCTCCAGCATTTATTATGTACTGAGCATAGTGTTTTTCTACAGACACTTAAAAATTCTCAAAACGGTATCCGACATGAGTATTATTACTGCTAGTCTCCCAATGAGGAAGTTGAGGCTTGAAGATTGTTGAAAAACTTATCTAAAACAAGTTCCCAGCTCTGGTAACTGAGCACTTTCAGATTTGAACACAGATAGGCCTGTTTCTAGGCACCCCAATGGCGCCCTGGTTAAGAGCTTACCTGCTAACATCAAGGGCCATGGTTTGAACCTGCGAGCCGCTCCTCAGGAGAAAGGTAAGGCAGTCTGTTTCCTTAAGGATTGACAGCCTTGGAAATCCTATGGGGGCAGTTCTACTCTGTCCTATAAGGGTCACTATGAGTCAGAATCTACTGGACAGCAACGGGTTAGGCCTGTTTCCAAAGCTTTGCTTTCCTCAGCACCCACCCACAAATCCATTGCTTTCTCTGGGTTTTCCATGGTCAGCAACAATTGCTTCATTTGTAAGTAATGTTGTGGCTCCAGGGAAAGATGCTTTGTAGGTTGCAGGACCGACTGACTGGAAGCTCCATAGAATAAGTCTACGGGGAAGGAGATTGTTGAATTGCTTCTTCATATCCAGTTTCTAGGGAAAAGTGGGGCCCAGAGGGTACCTTTAAGTAGTCTCGATAAAAAACCAATAGGATTCAATGTTTTCTATAGTATCATGAGGACTTACCATATCAAACTGAGCCCTGGTGCTGCAAATGGTTAAGTGCTTGGCTGCCATTTGAAAGATTGGCAGTTGGAACCCATCAAGTGGCTCCGTAGGAGAAAGGCTTGGTGATCTGCTTCTGTGAAGATAACAGCCAAGAAAACCCTATGGGGCAATTCTACTCTGTTATGTGTGGTTGTGTCTGATGGACCCCCACCCCGCTAAAAAAAAAAACCCTGTTGCTGTTGTGTCCATACCAACTCATAGTGACCCTTTAGGACAGAATAGAGCTGCTCCATTTGGTTTCCAAGGACAGTATGGTGGATTCGAACTGCCAGTCTTTTGGTTAGCAGCCATAGTTCTTAACCACTACACGACCAGGGTTTCTGAATGGACCCCAGGGCACCTAAAAACAACACCTTATTAAAGAAGTCCAGATCTGAAAAATGACATGTTAAGCCCTGAAGTTAAAAATCAAAAAGATTTATCCATTAAAAAAAAAAAAAGTTGTGGGGGATTAGCAACCTGTAATGCAAAGGTTTCTAGGATTTTTTTGATCTATGTGAGTTTTGCTTTATGTCTTAGTCAAGCTTTTCTAGAAAAACAAAACTAGTAAGGTGTGTGTGTATATATATATATATATATATATATATATATATATATCCAGTTGCCACAGAGCAAACTCCAACTCATGATGAGCCTATGTGTGTAGAGTACAACAGCACTTCATAGAGTTTTCATGGCTGTGACCTTTTGGAAATAGATTGCCAGGCTTCTCTTCTGAGGCACCTCTGGTGAATACGTTCAAACTGCCAATTTTTTGATTAGTAGCCTTGCACTTAACCATTTGGGCCACCCAGGGATGTGCACACACACACACACACACACACAAACTTATATGTGTGTATGTATGTTATATATAAAATATCTCAAGAGAAAGAAAGAGATTGATTGATTTTAAGGAATCAGCTTATGTGAATATAGGAAGCTGGCAAATCCAAAAACTGTAGATTAAGGGATAGGCTGAAGATTATAGCAGTATTATGTCCCAAAATCTGTAGGTCAGGTATGGGAAGAATGGAAGAATCCTGGCAAGATGTCTACTTATATTCTCAAGTCAGAATACACCCTAGGGAAACTCCGTTTTTACTCTTAAGGTCTTCAGCTGATTGGATGAGACCTGCCCCCTCCATTATGGAGGATAATCTGTTTTACTTATGACCAACTGTTTTAATTCCATGTAACAACTTCATAACAGCAGATAGACTTGTGCTTGACTAAACAACCAGGCACCAGAGCCTACCCAAGTTGATGCATTAAAATTAACCTTCGCACATGAGAAGCAAGGGTTCAAAGAGAATTAGAGGCACCAAGGTCCCAGAGTAGAAGAAGCCTGAACTAATATCTAGATCACATTATCAGTCTGACCCTGAGTTTCTCCTAGCATAAAATGGAAAGTTAGACGAGATGACTTTCAAGATTCTCCCCAGCTGTTGCTGTTGAATCGATTCTGACTCATAGCAGCCCTGTAGGACAGAGTAGAACTGCCCCATAGGGTTCCCAGCCGTAAAAACCAATGATTTAAGAGTCCTGATTCTCAACCCAATATTCTTTATGCTGTTCCATACTATTCAACATTATATCAACTTCTCTTGATGTGCTGGTGATCAGTGATTCAGGTCGTTGAGGGATGATCACAACAAATGTCTAACAGAGAAAAGAAAGCACCCATATTTAGGCTCCATGGTGGAGATATATTTATATTGAGAATATATAAGAACAAAATAACCCGTTGCCATCTGATCGATTCCGACTTATAGCAACTGTAAAGGACAGAGTAGAACCGCCCCATGGGGTTTCCGAGAAGTGGCTGGTAGATTTGAACTGTGAACCTTTTGGTTAGCTGCCAGGCTTTTACCCACTGTACCACCAAGACTCCTTAAGAACAAAGGGCCCCTATTTAAGTTAATGTCAGAGTGCCCTGCATCTGTTCTTATGTTTTGTGGCTAATCTGCTTATTTTGGGGATCTATGTTTATCCATTCTATCTCTCCCTTGAAGTTGCATTGATCTTGTCAAGAGCGTGGATATATCAGAACACTGAGGTCAGGGAAAAACTGATCCAGATCAAAAGTTCTTAAACCCTAAATCAGAAACTTTAAAGGAAAAAAAAAAAGAGTCTTAAATGGAAACACAAATTTCACAACTCCCTTCCCATTCTATTTTAGTTTCTGTCATCCAGCTCTTCTGGCAAAGGGATGAACTTCCTGTCTGTCATTTTGACAGTTTCTAATGTCCTAATATGCAAATCTTCTGATACATAAAAATGAGAAAAGTAAAATATGGGACATTTGGCTCTCTTTATGGGCTGCCATGGTGTCTGCCCTGGTGGCCCAGTGCTTAAGCACTGTGTACTGGAAGGTTAGAGGTTTGAACCCACCAGCCACTCTGCGGAAGTCTGCTACCATACAGATTTACAGCCTTGTAAGCCCTATGGGACATTACAGGGTCTCTATGACTTGCAATTGATTCAATGGCAGTGGATACCATGACACCTGTTTATTCTGAAATATCAAGCTGGTCTATTAAGCTTATCCCTCTACTATAGTGTATTTAAAAAATCTACCTTTAATCCTTCATCTTGCTTTGCTTAGCTGCAACCAAAGATTTTGGGAAGGATTGGCACCTTACATTTTAATGCATTCCTGAAACCATCAGATCACCATTTATATGTTTGCAAATGTCTTTAGATCAGGGGTCAGCATACTTTTTCTGTAAAGGGTCAGTAGTAAATATTTTCCACTTTGCAAGTCATACTATCTCTGTTGCAAGTGTACAACCCTGTTATAGCATGAAAACATTCATAGACAATAAACAAACAGTCGTATGTAGCTGTGTTCCAATAAAACATTATTTACAAAAATAGGTGGTGGGTCAGATTTGGTGACAGGTCATAGTCGGATAGCCCCTCATCTAGATCCTTGGATTTCTGGCCATACATTTATGCCATGTCTTCAAACATTATATTACCTTATATGTTGGACATAAATGAATATGTAATAAGTTTTCTGGAAACCTATTACTTCTGTCTGGGTTGTTCTTTCCTTGCTTTTCACCTAGTGAAATTCAACTCAGCCTTTAGAGACCAGGTCAAATGTCATCTCCTCTTTGAAGCCTTTTCAACATCTTCCCATGTCCAACTCCAACTAACAAAGAATTCTTTTAATCTCTTTGCACATCTGCAACTTTTTATACATATTTCACATTGTATAATACGAAGAGTTTATATGTCAAATATTAACTCTCCTTCCTCAAACTGTAGGTTTTTTAGAGCAGGATAAACCCTTATTGATTGTCAATCTCTTCTTCAAATTGTAGGTTTTGAGAGAATAATAAACCATTCATCAAATTGAAGAGATCTTTGGTCCCTTCATCCAATTGTAGCTTTTGAGAGCAGGATAAATCCTTATTGATCTTCGATCTCTACGGCCAAGGACCGACTTTAACTTATAATTAACTACTCAGTAAGTGCTCATTCAACAATATGCATTAGGGAATTGAACTTTGTTATTTTTCCACTTTATAAGAAAATTTAATCTTTTTAATTCAAAGGCAACATAATGATGTAAGTACCATTTATGCACTTTTAAAATGATGTTTAGATAAGATGTGAACTGATACCATAGCTATAGAATATATTTGTTTTTTTCACAACAGAAAATTTGGAAGTGTCAAGCCTCCATATGATCTCAGATACAAGACCATTTCCCAACCCACCTTGCAGCAAAGTGCTGGCACATCACTAATTTCTAGCCAATAATGTATGCGTGAAAATGTCTTGTGCAACTTCCAGGGAAGGCTTCTTAAAGAGACTTGACTCAGCTGGAAGGAGCAACCTTCTTGCATTTCCTATCTTCTTCTTTCTGCAATGCAGAAATCATGAATTAACTCCAAGTGGACATCTTGGAGCAGAAATGTAAAAAGACCTTAGGTCCCTGAAGACATGGTGGCACTGCCCTGCCTCTTGTGGATTGCCTTTATCCAAAGTTCTTTTGTGTGAAAGAGAAATAAGCGTCTATTTTCTTCATGCCACTTTTACTTCTGGTCTCTGTTACAGAAGCTTACCTGTTACTATATAACAGATATAGTACTATATACTACAATTAACAAATAATGAAGCAATTTCAAATTATTGTAAATCTTATTCACTGTTTTTTTCTTTCCAAACGCAGAAACAAAGAAGAACTCTCAAGGAATAGCAAAGGAGATAAGGAAAAAAAGAAAGCCCACCTGGAATGATCAAGAAGATAAACATCAGGATTTTGCCAAATGACAGTCATTAATTTTATAGAGATTATAATTTCACGGATTATTTTTATCTAAAATGATATGTAAAATGTGAACATTGTCCTTCCCTATCTCTCTTCTACTAGTATTTCTCATTTTAGGCAGTAATGTAAGATACTTTCAGTGGCAGTAGAACATACAGGCAGAATTGTGTTCAATCATTGAAGCGTTAGCCTTTAAGTCTTGGTTCTATATTTCAGAAAGATACGGGACTGTTGATCCTTTTGTGTCACAAAAGTGCTGACCACAGTGATAGGGGAAGGGTACCCACTTTGGAGAACATTGTAGATAACTGATTTTAAGTACAGAGTAGAACCGACCACCCAGGTTTGTATTCTGGATGGGTCACAAGAACAATAACTGTGTGCGCTTTAGCTACTTACTTAAACTCCCTGTGGCTTTACTTACTTTCTCCATCTATACAATAGGAATTACATTTGTCTATCACACCGGGTATTGTAATGATAACATGTGTTAACATATGTAAAATAGTTGGGGATGGTCAGTGGCATTTTACTTTTAGCTTTTATCCTTTGCCACCAATTGGCCTGGGATGGGAATCCATATTCTATCACTTGCCATCTTGTGACCCAGGGAGAGTCATTTAACTTTTCTGACGCTTCAAAGTTTTTCATCTGTAAGATAAAGATAGGTTTAACAACTTATTAATGATATTGTAAAAGTTTATTAAGATATTCTAGGTAAAGTCACTAGTTCAGTGCCTGGCCAATAGTAAACCCTTAACAAATTGTCATTCATTTACTTTTCCTTCTTCCACTTAGCTACTGCTAATCTTTTTTTTTTCCCTCTAAATAACTATATTGTTAGAATGAGGTGAAATTCACCCAATGCGCAAATGCATTATAGATTCTTACCCACATATACATACGCGGGTAAAAGCATTTAATAATCACCTGGATTCTTGTCCATCAGTAGAGATAAACACTTAACTTGCCAATCTCATTTTGTGAATATCTAATTACAGGCAAACCGAAGAAAGATACATAATTTATGTCTGTGCATTTATCATTGTGTGTACCTAAACCTACTTCCTTGCTAATACAGCCTTTAAAAGTTAAGCATATGGAGGCAGGGGCCAAGATGGCGGACTACGTGGACGCTACCGCGGATCCCTCTTGCAACAAAAACTCAGAAAAACAAGTGAATCGATCACATATATAACAATCTACTAACTCTGAACAACAAACACAGACTTAGAGACGGAGAACGAACAAATACGGGCAGACAGCGATCGTTTTCAGAACTAAGAGCCAGCGTACCAGGCAGGTGACCTTCGGAGCCCGGGCTGGGGCAGAGCCCAGGGGGGCAGACGGCACAGACAACGGGCCCAGACGGCACAGACAACGGGCCCAGCCCTACCCCCGCCCCGAACCCATCCCGGGAGGAAGTCTAGCTGGTTGGTGCAGACGGCGTAGCCGGTGGGAGAAACACCCGGGAGGCAGTGACTGATCTTGGAGCAGGGAGAGCAGCGTCCCAACCAGGGAGCCGTCCTGCCGGGAGTTTGGCGGGAGGTGGGCGAGGCGCGAGCGTGGGGATCACCTATATTTCCCTAAAGCAACCCGAGGGGGAGGCGCCCACACGTTCGTGAGGGCCACGTCCACCCAGTTCATGTGAGCGGTGCAGCGCACCGGAGGGAGAAATCCCTGGGAGGAAGTGACTGATCTTGGAGCAGGGAGAGTAGCGTCCCAGCCGGGGAGCCATCCTGCTGGGATTCTGGCGGACAGGAGCAGAGCGTGAACGCAGGGATCAGCTCTATATTCTGTGGTGCTACACGTCTAGCTCTCTGATCCCTCCCCCACCCTCCCCAGGCGGCTCCATTAACATCCGAATACCCTGAGCCAGAAGGAGAATTCAGATAGGGATCTGACTGCATTTTTTTTTAGCTGATTACCTGGAAAATCTAGTTTCCCAGTGATGGCTCGGAGACAGCAGTCCATATCAAACCACATAAAGAAACAGACCATGACAGCTTCTCCAACCCCCCAAACAAAAGAATCAAAATCTTTCCCAAATGAAGATACAATCCTGGAATTATCAGATACAGAATATAAAAAACTAATTTACAGACTGCTTAAAGATATCACAAATGAAATTAGGATAACTGCAGAAAAAGCCAAGGAACACACTGATAAAACTGTTGAAGAACTCAAAAAGATTATTCAAGAACATAGTGGAAAAATTAATAAGTTGCAAGAATCCATAGAAAGACAGCATGTAGAAATCCAAAAGATTAACAATAAAATTACAGAATTAGACAACGCAATAGGAAGTCAGAGGAGCAGACTCAAGCAATTAGAATGTAGACTGGGACATCTGGAGGACCAGGGAATCAACACCAACATAGCTGAAAAAAAAACAGATAAAAGAATTTAAAAAAATGAAGAAACCCTAAGAATCATGCGGGACTCTATCAAGAAGGATAACTTGCGAGTGATTGGAGTCCCAGAACAGGGAGGGGGGACAGAAAACACAGAGAAAATAGTTGAAGAACTCCTGACACAAAACTTCCCTGACATCATGAAAGACGAAAGGATATCTATCCAAGATGCTCATCGAACCCCATTTAAGATTGATCCAAAAAGAAAAACACCAAGACATATTATCATCAAACTTGCCAAAACCAAAGACAAACAGAAAATTTTAAAAGCAGCCAGGGAGAAAAGAAAGGTTTCCTTCAAGGGAGAATCAATAAGAATAAGTTCTGACTACTCAGCAGAAACCATGCAGGCAAGAAGTGAATGGGACGACGTATACAGAGCACTGAAGGAGAAAAACTGCCAACCAAGGATCATATATCCAGCAAAACTCTCTCTGAAATATGAAGGAGAAATTAAGATATTTACAGATAAACACAAGTTTAGAGAATTTGCAAAAACTAAACCAAGACTGCAAGAAATGCTTAAGGAGGTTGTTTGGCCTGATGACCAATAATATCAGGTACCAGCACAATACAAGGTCACAAAACAGAACGTCCTGATATCAACGCAACTCAAACAGGGAAAGCACAAAAACAAACAAAGTAAGATTAATTCTAAAAAATAAATAAATAAACAAAATAATACACATAACAGGAAATCATGGAAATCAATAGATAAACAATCACAATAATCAAAAAGAGGGACTAAATATAGGAGGCATTGAACTGCCAGATGGAGAGTGATACATGGCGATATAGAACGATACAAGTTAGGTTTTTACTTAGAAAAATAGGGGTAAATAATAAAGTAACCACAAAAAGGAATATCAATTCCATAACTCAAGAAAAACGTAACGACTCAACAAACATAAAGTTAAACATTACGAAAATGAGGATCTCACAATCTACTAAGAAAAACGTCTCAGCACAAAAAAGTATGTGGAAAAATGAAAAGGCCAACAACACACATGAAAAGGCATCAAAATGACAGCACTAAAAACTTATTTATCTATAATTACGCTGAATGTAAATGGACTAAATGCACCAATAAAGAGACAGAGAGTCACGGACTGGATAAAGAAACACGATCCATCTATATGCTGCCTACAAGAGACACACCTTAGACTTAGAGACACAAACAAACTAAAACTCAAAGGATGGGAAAAAAATATATCAAGCAAATAATAAGCAAAAAAGAAGAGGAGTAGCAATATTAATTTCTGACAAAATAGACTTTAGACTTAACTCCGCCACAAAGGATAAAGAAGGACACTATATAATGATAAAAGGGACAATTGATCAGGAAGACATAACCATATTAAATATTTACGCACCCAATGACAGGGCTGCAAGATACATAAATCAAATTTTAACAGAATTGAAAAGCGAGATAGACACCTCCACATTTATAGTAGGGGACTTCAACACACCACTTTCGGAGAAGGACAGGACATCCAGTAAGAAGCTCAATAGAGACACGGAAGACCTACTTACGACAATCAACCAACTTGACCTCATTGACTTATGCAGAACTCTCCACCCAACTGCTGCAAAATATACTTTTTTTTCTAGTGCACATGGAACATTCTCTAGAATAGACCACATATTAGGTCACAAAACAAATCTTGGTAGAATCCAAAACATCAAAATATTACAAAGCATCTTCTCAGACCACAAGGCAATGAAGCTAGAAATCAATAACAGAAAAACTAGGGAAAAGAAATCAAATACTTGGAAAATGAACAATACCCTCCTGAAAAAAGACTGGGTTATAGAAGACATCAAGGAGGGAATAAGGAAATTCTTAGAAAGCAACGAGAATGAAAATACTTCCTATCAAAACCTCTGGGACACAGCAAAAGCAGTGCTCAGAGGCCAATTTATATCGATAAATGCACACATACAAAAAGAAGAAAGAGCCAAAATCAGAGAACTGTCCCGACAACTTGAACAAATAGAAAGTGAGCAACAAAAGAATCCATCAGGCACCAGAAGAAAACAAATAATAAAAATTAGAGCTGAACTAAATGAATTAGAGAACAGAAAAACAACTGAAAAAATTAACAAAGTCAAAAGCTGGTTCTTTGAAAAAATTAACAAAATTGATAAACCATTGGCCAGACTGACTAAAGAAAAACAGGAAAGGAAACAAATAACCCGAATAAGAAACGAGAAGGACCACATCACAACAGAGCCAAATGAAATTAAAAGAATCATTTCACATTACTACGTAAAATTGTACTCTAACAAATTTGAAAACCTAGAAGAAATGGATAAATTCTTGGAAAAATACTACCTACCTAAACTAACACATTCAGAAGTAGAACAACTAAATAGACCCATAACAAAAAAAGAGATTGAAACGGTAATCAAAAAACTTCCAACAAAAAAAAGTCCTGGCCCAGACGGCTTCACTGCAGAGTTCTACCAAACCTTCAGAGAAGACTTAACACCACTACTACTGAAGGTATTTCAAAGCATAGAAAAAGACGGAATACTACCCAACTCATTCTATGAAGCTACCATCTCCCTGATACCAAAACCAGGTAAAGACATTACAAAAAAAGAAAATTTTAGACCTATATCCCTCATGAACATAGATGCAAAAATCCTCAACAAAATTCTAGCCAATAGAATCCAACAACACATCAAAAAAATAATTCACCCTGATCAAGTGGGATTTATACCAGGTATGCAAGGCTGGTTTAATATCAGAAAAACCATTAATGTAATCCATCACATAAATAAAACAAAAGATAAAAACCACATGATCTTATCAATTGATGCAGAAAAGGCATTTGACAAAGTTCAACACCCATTTATGATAAAAACTCTCAGCAAAATAGGAATTGAAGGAAAATTCCTCAACATAATAAAGGGCATCTATGCAAAGCCAACAGCCAATATCACTCTAAATGGAGAGAACCTGAAAGCATTTCCCCTGAGAACGGGAACCAGACAAGGATGCCCTTTATCACCACTCTTATTCAACATCGTACTTGAAGTCCTAGCCAGAGCAATTAGGCTAGACAAAGAAATAAAGGGTATCCAGATTGGCAAGGGGGAAGTAAAGCTATCACTATTTGCAGATGACATGATCGTATACATGGAAAACCCTAAGGAATCCTCCAGAAAACTACTGAAACTAATAGACGAGTTTGGAAGAGTCTCAGGTTATAAAATAAACATACAAAAATCACTTGGATTTCTCTACATCAACAAAAAGAACACCGAAGAGGAAATAATCAAATCAATACCATTCACAGTAGCCCCCCAAAAGATAAAATACTTAGGAATAAATCTTACCAAGGATGTAAAAGACCTATACAAAGAAAACTATAAAACTCTGCTACAAGAAATTCAAAAGGACATACTTAAGTGGAAAAACATACCCTGCTCATGGATAGGAAGACTTAACATAGTAAAAATGTCTGTTCTACCAAAAGCCATCTATACATATAACGCACTTCCAATCCAAATACCAATGTCATATTTTAAGGGGATAGAGAAACAAATCACTAATTTCATATGGGAGGGAAAGAAGCCCCGGATAAGCAAAGCATTACTGAAAAAGAAGAAGAAAGTGGGAGGCCTCACTCTACCTGATTTCAGAACCTATTATACAGCCACAGTAGTCAAAACAGCCTGGTACTGGTACAACAACAGGCACATAGACCAATGGAACAGAATTGAGAACCCAGATATAAATCCATCCATGTATGAGCAGCTGATATTTGACAAAGGACCAGTGTCAGTCAATTGGGGAAATGATAGTCTTTTTAACAAACGGTGCTGGCATAACTGGATATCCATTTGCAAAAGAATGAAACAGGACCCATACCTCACACCATGCACAAAAACTAACTCCGAGTGGATCAAAGACCTAAACATAAAGACTAAAACGATAAAGATCATGGAAGAAAAAATTGGGACAACCCTAGGAGCCCTAATACAGGGCATAAACAGAATACAAAACATTACCAAAAATGATGAAGAGAAACCAGATAACTGGGAGCTCCTAAAAATCAAACACCTATGCTCATCTAAAGACTTCACCAAAAGAGTAAAAAGACCACCTACAGACTGGGAAAGAATATTCAGCTATGACATCTCAGACCAGCGCCTGATCTCTAAAATCTACATGATTCTGTCAAAACTCAACCACAAAAAGACAAGCAACCCAATCAAGAAGTGGGCAAAGGATATGAACACACATTTCACTAAGGAAGATATTCAGGCAGCCAACAGATACATGAGAAAATGCTCCCGATCATTAGCCATTAGAGAAATGCAAATCAAAACTACGATGAGATTCCATCTCACACCAACTAGGCTGGCATTAATCCAAAAAACACAAAATAATAAATGTTGGAGAGGCTGCGGAGAGATTGGAACTCTCATACACTGCTGGTGGGATTGTAAAATGGTACAACCACTTTGGAAATCCATCTGGCGTTATCTTAAACAGTTAGAAATAGAACTACCATACAACCCAGAAATCCCACTCCTCGGAATATACCCTAGAGATACAAGAGCCTTCACACAAACAGACATACGCACACCCATGTTTATTGCAGCTCTGTTTGCAATAGCAAAAAACTGGAAGCAACCAAGGTGTCCGTCAACAGATGAATGGGTAAATAAATTGTGGTATATTCACACAATGGAATACTACACATCGATAAAGAACAGTGACGAATCTCTGAAACATTTCATAACATGGAGGAATCTGGAAGGCATTATGCTGAGCGAAATGAGTCAGAGGCAAAAGGACAAATATTGTATAAGACCACTATTATAAGATCTTGAGAAATAGAAAAAATGGAGAAGAACACATACTTTTGTGGTTACAAAGCGGGGAGGGAGGGAGAGGGTTTTTTATTGATCAATCAGTAGATAAGAACTGCTTAGGGTGAAGGGAAAGACAACACACAATACAAGGAAGGTCAGCCTAATTGGACTGGACTAAAAGCAAAGAGGTTTCCGGGATAAAATGAAAGCTTCAAAGGTCAGCGGAGCAGGGGCTGGGGTCTGGGGAACATGGTTTGAGGAGACTTCTAAGTCAACGGGCAAAATAATTCTATTATGAAAACATTCTGCATCCCACTTTGAATTGTGGCGCCTGGGGTCCTAAATGCCAACAAGCGGCCATCTAAGATACATCAGTTGGTCTCAACCCACCTGGAGCAAAGGCAAAGGAAGAACACCGAGGCCACACGACAACTAAGAACCCAAGAGACAGAAAGGGCCACATGAACCAGAGACCTACATTATCCTGAGACCAGAAGAACTAGTTGGTGCCCGGCCACAATCGATGTCTGCCCTGCTAGGGCGCACAACAGACAACTCCTGAGGGAGCAGGAGGCCAATGGGATACAGACCCCAAATTCTCATAAAAAGACCATACCTAATGATATGAATGCGGCTAGAGGAATCCCAGAGACAATGCTCCCCAGAACTTCTGATGGCACAGGACAGGAACCATCCTCGAAGACAACTCATCAGGCATGAAAAGGACTGGTCAGCAGGGGACAGAGAGATGCTGATGAAGAGTGAGCCAATTAAATTAGGTGGACACTAGAGAGTATGTTGGCAACTCTTGACTGGAGGGGGGATGGGAAGATAGAGAGAGAGGGAAGATGGCAAAATTGGCACGAAACGAGAGACTGAAAGGGCTGACTCAATAGGGGGAGAGCAAGTGGGAGAAGGGAGTATGATGTATGTAAACCTACATGTGACAGACTGATTGGAATGGTAAATGTTCACTTGAAGCTTTATAAAAATTAATTAAAAAAACAAAAGTTAAGCATATGATCTTACTGAAAACAGAGCATACGATCCTATGTTTCTCATCTCAGTTTCTCCAACTATGTAACAAACAAACAAAAAAAATGCAACAAAAACAAACAAAAAAGCCCCTCACTATCCCTTTATAGCAACGTTCATTTTAAAGTAAGGAGAGAAAACTGGAACTTGACTTGAAGATTAAGCACAAAGCCTGTTGGCTAATTGCCTGGAGGGATTTGCAGATCCTTCCAGAATACCATTCTGCCTGGGAAGCGCTCCTTCTAGCAATACTTCTGTTTCCCGTGAATATTATTTTTAGGTCATGATACTTGTTAAATTATAGAAAATCCAGTCTTGATTCCATTTCTAAAATGAAGGTGTTGAATAGCTGTTAATTCTGGTCTCCTATTTATAATTTTCTATAATTTTATGATTCCCTGGACATTTATGTCATTGGAAATGGTTGAAAGAGAGGGTGGATAAAGACAGGAAGTGCTTAGAGGACACTGGTAAATTTTAACACGGAATGGGAAACGAATTCAGTCTACTGAGATATGGGGAAAATGTAATATATCATAACACTTTGTGGCTACTTCCTTTCCAATAATGAAAGGAAATCTGCAACTGAATTTGAGGATGTGTTTTGGGTCACATTTTGAACTTCCAAACAGCTAATGCAACTTTGTGGGAGCTTCTGAAAGCTGTGGGAAGGTCACACAAGGAAAGTTAGTCATTCTCTGTACCCATGTAGATTCCTTCTTGATAGGAGGCAATAGTGAGTGTGGCCAGGGATAGAAAATGGGATGAAGGGGCACTTTTGGGGCATCTGGCAGAGTGGAGGGGGAGTCTTCTGACAGCTCTCTGTTGCTCATAGAGTTACAGTTATATTTTCCTATCATGAAGCATGCATTTATTAGGTCAAATCAGGATTGCAAAATATCCACTCATTTTACCTAAATTGCATGGAATGAAATTATTACTCTGAGCATTGTAGTCCTGTTTTAAAGTTTCAAATATGTTGCAGAAGAAGTCCAAATAAACCAACGCCAACAAGGTGAAAGCTAAATCTATCTAATCTTACTTCCTTGTAGCCGTGTTATATATTTTGACTTTTCACTTTCCTCTTTGCCTTGTGGCTCTCAGTCCCACATGTCGTCGGCCAATGTAAAACCTCTGAGTGAAGCTGAGATGAAATTGAACATAAGTGAATAATCAAGAAACCACACATGTTCCTTTGAAAACATTTTACCTTTTCTACAAGTGACAGTTGGAACAAATTGTGTTCATTGCAAAAGGAAAACGAATGAATGTTTGACAGAGAGTGGGCTACCCATTTAGTTTTTAACTCTTTCTAGGGTTCGGCCATATTAAAGACAAAATATCTCCCTACCACTGTATTCCTAACACACAGCAGTGTCTGACACAGAATAGATGTATAATAAATATTTTAAATTGTTTGTGAATAAAGGTGTCAAGAAAAGTCTAGACTTTATATGTAAATGCACACATTACAGAGAAAAAAACAATACATACCCATTTGGATGGACAAGTTTAAATATCTGAGCTCCATTTTAAACATTAAATAACATTTTACAGCCAGGTGGGAAATAAAAATAAAATGACAATGATAAACTCCCAATACTCAGCTTTTGTTTTGAAAAGCATATTCAAGTACGGTCTCTTTGGTGATAGTGTGGAAACAAAGAAAGTATACTTAGGAATAAAATGATAAAAATATCAAGGTCTTAAAGACAAAATAGCCCTAAGAATATAGGAACAAAATTAAATTAAAGCATGTGTCATTTTCCCCCTTTTGTCTGAACACTTCCTTGAATCACAAAGGTTGCTGAGCAATGGAAAGCCTGAGTGGGAAAACCTGAAGGTATAAAGAAACCAAACTTAAAATTGGGTTAAAAAAAGAATTGTAATTAGGCACAAATTAAGGAAATCCACTTATTTAAATGTCCCCAATTAGTAATAGTTGATATCACAGAACACAGATTAGCTATTGAAAGTGTTTATTATTGTTGAACAGAAGGTCTGGGAGAGAATAGCACACAGGAAGGGCAAGGCTAAAATTAGTTAGAAATGAACAAAGCTAAAATGAGAAGCTGGTGAAAAGGCTGAATTTAGGCACTGATCTCCCTATCTTTTTCTTAGGAAAAATAATTACTGCATCTGTGAGTTGTGAGTGTCTCAAACAAATGGCTAATTTGTACTGTCATTGGTCAGCAGTTGCTATTGAATACTACTGAGGAAATTAAAAAAAAAGGGTTAATGGTTAATGGTCCACCAGATATTCATCTGTCTATCCTCTGGGATTACTTAGTAATAAGGAAAAAGAAATTTCAAATATTCTCTTCGTAAAGGAGAATAGGGTCTTAAATCAATCTGATGGCTGTAGAAACTAAGCTGGTGGTAAGATTTCCTAGAAAATTGACAGTCAGAAGATTCCTATGTGGGGTTACAGAAAAAGAAATAAAACTTATAAAGGATAAAAAGTAATCCCAATGGCTTCAACAACAATTGTATGGATTGAATTGTGCCCTCTCCCAAGATATGTGTTGAAGTTCATAACCCTGTACCTGTGAATGTGAGCCTGTTTGGAAACAGAAGTTTTCTTTTATGTTAATGAGATCATACCAGAGTAGGGTGGGTCCTAAACCTAATCCCTTCTGAGTGGTGTCTTCTAAAGGGAAGTAAAGACACAGAAAGACAGACACATACAAGGAGAGATGTCATGGACAATGGAGGCAGACACATCTATAAGCAATAAAGTACGCCAAGATTGCCAGAAGTCCCCAGAAACTAGGAAAGAGGCCCACAGAAGGGTTTGGCATGGCCAAGACCCTGATTTGGACTTTTAACCTACAGAAATCTGAGATAATACATTTCTGATTAAAAGACCAATGATAACCTTTCTTCAACAATATATTTATTTGATAGCCTACTCTCTATGATTTTTATAAATAATATTTTCCAAACAAATATTGGTTGGGATAATGAGGGCTATCTTGACACACTAATGAGCCAGAGCTACTGAGCTTTTCCTGCAAAGTCAGCTGATTGAAGGACAATTCTCCACTATACTGTGAATTTTATTAGTTTATTCTCAGGCCTGGTATTACACCCTATCCAGTTCTTAAGGTCAAGGAGATGGGGAGACTTTCATGTCAGCACAGAAGAGGCTCAGTTGCAACTGAGTGCCTGTAAGCCTGGGGTAGAATCTTTAACCAATTATGATCAAACTTCTAGATGCAACTTCCTGTTTATAGAAAATACAGGAAGCAGAGGAACACATTAACTGATACCATGGAAATTATATTAGCAAAATCTAGAGTGTGAGGAACAAAAGAAATGGTACTATTTCCTTAACAAATAAGTCAAAATTAAAAAAAAAAAAAAAAACAGGGTAGCTAATAAATAAAAAGAGAGTTACAGATGTTATCAACCCAATGCAATGAGTAAACTTTGTTAGATACTAATTCAAATAAATTCTAATAAAACATTTTATGAGACATTTGGGGAAATTTGAATATTAGGTATTTGATGACATTAAGGAATGATCGTTAATATTTTTGGAATGTTAATGATACTATGATTATGTTTTAAACTGTTCCTAAAAAACAAAAAACTGTTCTTAGATTCTGAAATTTTTAAAAGATGAAATGACATGATGTGTGGGAATTATTTCAATACTACCTGCTGTGGAAAGTAAAGTGTGTAGGGGTACAAATGAAATAAGGGGTCACAGTTTGATAGTCATTGAAGCTGGATGTTGGGTACAAGGGAGATTGTTACATTAATTTTTCTTCTTTTTATAAAACATATTTGAAAATTTTCTAATTAGAATATTTAAAGAGTCGTTAAGAGCTATATAAGACAAAGTTAAATAATAAAGGACTTTGCCCCATAAAATATAAAATTATATTTACATATTTAATTTGTATTTAATTTTTCTAGTTTTCCCATTTTAAACAGTATCATAATAGCTTGGACAGTTGTTTCTGCATTTTTAGGTAAAACACAGTTTGAAGGGAGTCCCTGGATGGTGCAAATGATTAATTTGCTCAGCTGTTAACCAAGAGGTTGGAGGTTTGAGTCTACCCAGGGATACCTTGAAAGAAAGGCCCAGAGATCTACTTTCAAAAGATCATCAAACCAAAAACCAAACCTGTTGCTGTCAGTTGATTCTGACTCATAGCAACCCTATGCGATAGAGTAGAACTGTCCAATAAGGATTCCAACTCATAGCGCCCCTATAGGGCAGAGTAGAACTGCCCCATAGGGTTTCCAAGGAGCACCTGGTGGATTCAAACTGCTGCCCTTTTGGTTAGCATTTGAACTCTTAACCACTTCACCACCAGGATTTCCTCAAATGATCACAGCCAATGAAAACCCTATGGTGTGTAGCTCTACTCTGACACACAAGGGGTTGCTATACTTTCGGAATGGATTGGACTGCAACTGGTTAAATTTTGAGGATGGAAAACAGAAGAGTCTTACAATCAGAATTCACAGAGAAGTTAAAATCATGGAGCCTGTCTTACGCCCCACACCATGCACTTTCCTTTCCTCTTAGACTAAAATTCATAATTCTTATGATGATTTGAGCCCTGGTGGCACAGTGTTTAAGAGATCGGCTGCTAACCAATTTGAATCCACCAGCTGCTCCTTGGAAACCCTTTGGAGCAGTTCTACTCTCTCCTATACGGGCTCTATGAGCAGGAATTGACTCGAAGGCATTGAGTTTGGTTTTTGGTTGGTATGATGGTTTACAAGGATTCACATAATTTGGCCCTGATTACACTTCTGACCTCATTTTTTTTGCATTTTTCTCTTTGCTCTCTTAAGCTCCTTTTTCCCTGGCCGCCTTGCTGTTTTTTTGAATGTATCAAGTGTGATTCTACATCAGAGCTTTAGCCACGTCTTTCCTTCTCCTTGTGAATGTTCTTACATGACATATTTGCTAGACTCATTGCTCACTTCATTTATGCCTCTGCTCAAGTATCTTCTCGTCAGAGAGGCCTTCTCAGATCATCTTTTCTAAAGTGGTACTACCATTGCTCTTTTCCCTTTTATCAGTATTTAGTTTTGTTCATAGCATTATCCCTACCTTAAATTATGCTGTGCGTTTTTGTGCTTATTGGTTTTCTTATTCTCCCTCTAGAATGTCACCTTCATGATGACAATAGTATGCTTTGTTCATAGCTATAACACTAGCACTTATTGATAGTGATGTTGTTAGGTACCGTTGTGTCGGTTCCAACTCATAGTGACCCCATAGGACAGGGTAGAACTGTCCCATAGGGTTTCCAAGGAATGGCTGGTGGATTTGAACTTCTGACCTTTTGGTTAGCAGCTGAGCTCTTAACCACTAGCACTTAGAACTAGTTTTAAAACATATTAGGTACATTTTTATTCTAAAATCCAAACAAAAGTATTACGGTAGTAGTTATCTTGGCTTTGGTAGAATAACTCCTGTGATGGGGAGCTCATAACTTCATGAAGTGTGTATTGAATTGATGGACAGCAGCAATTGTTAGAAAGTATTGTCTCGTATGTTAGGCTGGATATATCTTGTTCTACTTTCCACCCATTCCTCTTAATTCTCCCTACAGGTGTTATGTGAAATTGCTACCATCTGCCATTGAATTAAGAATGAACCCCTTCTTCAGTGCAAATCTTGGCCAAGGATGCCCTCTTGCTTGGAGTGCCAGGGCTGCATATTATTGTTCATTGGGTTTCATAAGCAGTTATCACCCTAGGTCAAGCTGCCTCCCAGGAGTTCTGCCAGACTAGGCCAGGCATTCACTGAATCTCTGCCTCTTTCTCTCTCCCTGGCTTCATCCAACAGGGGTAGGTACAATTTCTCTGCCAACTCTTGACACAGAATGGGTATGATTAAATCTCCTCTCTAGAAAGTACAGCTGTCCACCACTTAAAACTGAGCAGTTCTAACAGAAGGCATTCTATGGTGCCATCACTCCACCCCCACCCCTTTTTTGGAAAGAAAAACCTTCCTTATTTGTATTACTTATTCCAAAGCCAACTTTGTGGTAAGGATAACAAAGGTAGCTTTCTAATACTGATCTCATTAGAAACAATAAAAACAAAACAAATTCATTATATGAACATTTGTATGACTTCAATACGGGCCTCAATAGATAAACTGAAGATTCACATTTCCTCATATCTATTCTATTCTATGGGAAAGTGTCATTTGGCTCCAGGTGACAGAGCTAATGTGACCGAGGTAGTAATTTCTCACTTACTATTATGGTTTGAATTGTGTCCCACAAAAAATGTGTGTCAATTAGCTAGGCCATGATTCCCAGTATGGTGTGATTGTCCACCATTTTGTCATCTGATGTGATTTTCTTATGTTTTGTAAATCGTACCTCTATGATGTGAATGAGGCAGGATTATAGGCTGTTATGTTAATGAGGCATGACTCAGTCTACAAGATTAGGTTGTACCTTGAGTCAATCTCTTTTAAGACATAAAAAGAAGAAGCAAACAGAGAAACAGAGGAACCTCATTACCACCAACCAAGAAGAGCCAGGAGCGGCATGTATTCTTTGGATACAGAATCCCTACACTGAGAAGCTCCTAGACCAGAGAAAGATTGATGACAAGGGCTTTCCCCCCAGAGCCCACAGAGAGAGAAAGTCTTCACCTGGAGTTGGCACACTGAATTCAGACTTCTAGCCTCCTAAACTGTGAGAGAATAAACTTCCATTTGTTAAAGTCATCCACTTGTGGTATTTCTGTTATAGCAGTACTAGCTAACTAAGGCGCTTACTGTACTAGTAAGATCAGAGCTGTGTAAGAGAAAGAATTCATGGAGAGAGTTGGTATCCATAATACTTTTTGGGAAGAATTACTGACATGTTTTGGCTTTTATTGAACTTCCAGGGTGTAGAGTTTTGGGGAAATCATAGGATATGATATCATCAAGTTTTTGGAGTGGTAGTGGCAAGATAGATTTGCTTCATCAATTCATTGCTTAAGAAAATGTACGTCATCCCAAGAGTTCCCTGGGATTACTGCATTTGTACTGAAATAAATGGATTAATAAAGATCTGAATATTTTTGATGCATAGATACACGTTTTATCCAGGTAGTTGATATTCCTTAACATGATTTTAAAGATTTTTTTCATTAGTAAAGCAACTGGGTTTTCATTTTCATAAGGATGAGAAAAGGAAAAAAGAAAATAGAATTTATGGAGTAGCTCCAAATTGTTCCAGGAAATGTGTTAGATATTTTAAGAAAAAAAAAATTTTTTTTCACCACAGATCCAGAATAGATACACAACCTCTATTTTACAGTTAAGGAAACCTGAATTAAGGAATGCTACTTGTCTATGGTCACACCGATAATAGTGGGTTTGGATTTGAATCTAGGTCTAATGAACGCCAAAGCCTGTTTCTTTCCATTATAATTTGGTGTCTCATTAAGGCATTTAGAAAAACATTAAAACTTTTCATTTTTTCATAGCATGTTCGAGGTTTTAAAAGAATCAGAAGTAGCTGATATTAACAGTGAGAAAAGTGTGCATATACGTATGTACTTTGCTTTGATAAATTGAAGTTCACATAGTATTTTAAAATGCATAGGAATTTTGGATCTTTTCTGGGGCTATGTAATAACATGACTTGTATTTTGAATGCCACATTTTAGGTAAGTGAGACACACATATATCCACGCAGAAGAAGACATCCCAGAGAGGGTCCACTACACAACTCTTTGTACATAACTCCTTCTGCAGTGTTGTGTGCTATTGATTGAAACATACATGTGGCCACAATTTATGGATTTATGAGGGCGAGCACTTGGGGATTTACCTTCCTCTGAGAAGAACAGTCAAGGGAATGGATTCTAGACTCAGACTAGGAGTCAGATTCTACCACATCCTGGGTATGTGACCATAGTGAATTACTTATACATTAAGTAAGAAATATATATATTTTTTTCCTTTTGTAAAATGTGGATAATAATAGTATCTCTCTCATGGGTTTTTTGTGAGGATTTAATAAGTTAAAATATGTAAAGTTCTTAGACTAGTGCCTGGTATGCATTAAAAACTGTGTCAGGTGTTATTATTACTTTTGTGCTATCTTTATATGGCAGGATCTATAAAGAAGGTTTCATTCTAAAAGAATGAAGGTACATTATATACAAAAGAAAATTCTGTCTTCCAGTTTCTGCAAGTATTATCATTTAACGTTTTCTGTTCTCCAAACATTAGTCTCTTTGAAAAACAAGTAATAAACTTATTTTACCAATGTTTTTCTGATTAAGAACTCATATAAGTTCATATTTTGTAATTACATAATGCAGCAAGGGCTAGGATAATCTTTAAAAATAACAAATTGAATCCAATCTTATAAATAGCCTCAAACTAATTGTGTTATTTGTATTTAGATTTTCTAGAAATTGAAAACTGATTATCTTCATGAAACTTG
Source organism: Loxodonta africana (assembly GCF_030014295.1). Lineage (NCBI taxonomy): Eukaryota > Metazoa > Chordata > Mammalia > Proboscidea > Elephantidae > Loxodonta > Loxodonta africana. Next base: position 36,077,410 of record NC_087361.1, read on the forward strand.
CAGCAGAATTCTATTTCCATAAAAATAAATCTCCTCTGATATAAAACACTTAAATCTATTTAATTTATGCAGTGTACAGAGATTTCTGATTTATGTTGATTGGCAATTATTTTGTTAATTTATTAATCAGTAAAAGTCATGTAAATATGTAACCCAAGATTTCTTCCAAAGTAAACAATCTACATTATTCAATTATTTGTTAACACTGATATTAATATTTTCTTGACACCAAAGATTCAAATTTCAAATTCACATTTTCTTTTAAAGAAAAAGTTTATAAACCTTAATTTTATAACTTTTATAAGGATGTTCTTGACTAAGAATATGAAATAGATCAGCCAAATCCTTATTTTTATATAATACTTAAAGAATTGACATACTCAGTCTACATTGATTCCTCATTCATTCATTCATTCTTGATCATACCTCCTTGAACAAAACTGAATGCCCCATATTATAAAACCCTCTGTAAAACAAATAAATTTCATGCTTAACTGTTTTCAGATCGCTAGTGTATTTTAACCATGGTTTATAAAATACCATAATACCATCTTTGCTAATATGAGGGTAAGAGACATGTATAAAATAACTGTAAGTCAAAGATATTGTATTAAACACCATAATAGAGGTACAAAGTATGATGGGGCTAGGGATATAAGAATATTGCAGGTTGGGAAGGCTTCATGAGGGAAGCAAGGTAGTGAGTGACTGAGATACAGTTTTTACTTTCTAGGTAGGTGAAGTTTTTTAGAGAGGTGAAGAAACAGCACAAATTAAGATCCAGAGGCAAGAAAGTATAGGATGTACTTGAAGAATGACTTGTGACTTGTGATCCAGTGTAGCTGGAACAGAGGTGCCACTTGGGCACAGCACAATAGGAAATAGAATGTTTGAAAAAGGTCAGATTGGGAAAGGCCACGTGGGCCATGCTGAAGAACATGGAAGTCATCAAGGGCAGTTGAACCACACAGAGATATGAGCAGAGCTATGTTTTAATGAGACTACACAGATATCAGGGAAGAATGGTTGTGTTCACATGCAAATGAGTCAGTATCTCTATCTAGCTTATTACAGTTTCTTCATTGGTGCTTTTCAAAATGGAATTTCTGTTTCTATGCCCTACCGTCATAACCCCCAGAGGTCACCTACGAATCTCTAAGTGTGTAAAATATAGATATTTTATTACATCCATTGGGCAGAAAATAGTGTTGTTATTGTTGTTGTTTTTCTTTTCTGTCTTTCTTTTATGCATGACGTGGATAACATTTTAGAATGAGATGATCAGATAGTCTGTGATGAAAATACTGAACCATCTTTAAGGAGCATAAAATGCATAGTATTGAGAACTTCTTGGCAGTGTAGCCAAGGAAGCCAGAACTCCTCACTGAGCAAAGAACAGATGATTTCATATATGATTCATTTTGCCAAGAAGATCATCTCTTCTGTTGTAGTCTGTTTATTTATTAATTTATTTAAACAGCAGATTGTTTAAGGCCGTTAGTCACAATCGAGAAAATCATCATTGATCACGTTATCAAAAATAATTCACTATTTCTTCAAATTTGATTCTTGTTTCCAAAGTTTCTCTTTCTCTACTTCTCAACTGTTATTTATCCCTTCTTCCTACCCCTCCCAATAGCCACACAAAGATAAACTTAGTGTCAACTGCAACATAATAAATGTGTGGTTTTCCATCTTCAAAATCAATGATGAAAAGTGAAACAATACTACTCCCTGTGCCCAGCAATGAAGACTATCAATAGCCACATGCTGATAGCTAGTCCTGCACTAACAAGATTGATTTTACAGTTTAAGCAGTATTTTCTAAACCTGTTGATGAATATTTAGTGAAGAAAATAATCGGAAAGCATGATAAATTGTGACTACCAAATTTCAATCCATCAGAACTGGCACTCTTAAATGAGAATGGATTGTTCTGTTAGGTCTGATAGTTCTTTACAATCATTAAGTGCTCCACATTGCTTTCTGCACCATTTTCTTCTTTTTTTTTTTTTAATTGTGCTTTAAGTGAAAGTTTACAGTTCAAGTTAGTTTCTCATACAAAAATTTACACACACGTTGTTATGTGACCCTAGTTGCTCTCCCTGCAATGTGACAGCACACTCCTCCTTTCCATCCCAGATTTCCTGTGACTGTTGAACCAGCTTCTGTCCCTTTCAGGCTTCTCATCTCTCCACTGGACAGGGGTAGCCCATTTAGTCTCAAGTATCTACTTGAACTAAGAAGCACACTCTTCAAGAGTATCATTTTATATCTTATAGTCCAGTCTAATCTTTGAAGAGTAGGCTGCAGGAATGGTTTTAGTTCTGGGTTAACAGAGAGTCCAGGTGCCATGCCTTCTTGGGTTGCTCTAGTCTCAGTCAGACCATTAAGTCTGGTCTTTTTACATGAATTTGAGTTCTGTACCACGCTTTTCTCCTGCTCCACCAGGGACTCTCTATTGTGTTCCCTGTCAGGGGTCATTGGTGGTAGCTGAGCACCATCTAGTTCTGGTCTCAGGCTGATGGAGTCCCTGGTTTATGTGGCCTTTTTGTCTGGTGGGCTCTCTTTGGTGTTCTTCATTCTCCTTTGCTCCAGGTGGGTTGGGACCAATTGATGCGTCTTTCGAGGGCTTCTTGCTAGCTTTTAAGACCGCAGATGCCACTACCGAAGTGGAATGCAGAACATTTTCTCAATAAACTTTGTTACGCCAATTGAACTAGAAGTCCCCTGAAACCATGATCCTCAGACCCCTGCCCCTGATACTCTGTCCCTTGAAGTGTTCGGTTGTATTCACGAAACTTCTTAGCTTTTGATTTAGTCCAGTTGTGCTGACTTCCTTTGTATTGTGTGTTGTCCTTCCCTTCACCTAAGATAATTCTTGTCTATCAAGTTAGTGAATATCCCTCTCCCTCCCTCCCCACCCTAGTAACCATCAAAGAATGTTTTCTTCTGTGTTTAAATCTTTTCTTGAGTTCTTGTAATAGTAGTCTCACACAATATTTATCCTTTTGTGACTAATTTCACTCGGCATAATGCCTTCCAGATTCCTCTATGTTATAAGATGTTTCACGGGTTCATTCTTGTTCTGTTTTGTTGCATAATGTCCCATTTTGTGAATATACCATAATTTGTTTATCCATTCGTCTGTTGATGAGCACCTAGGTTGTTTCCATCTTTTTGCTATTGTGAACGGTGCTGCAGTGAACATGGGTGTGCATATATCTATTCCTGTGACGGCTCCTTTTTCTCTAGTATATATTACAAGGAGTAGGATTGCCGGATTGTATGGTACTTCTATTTCTAGCTTTTTAAGGAGGTGTCAAATTGATTTCCAAAGTCATTCCACCATTTTACATTCCCACCAACAGTGTATAAGTGTTCCAGCCTCTCCATAACCTCTCCAACATTTATTATTTTGTGTTTTTTGAATTAATGCTAGCCTTGGGGTTAGATGGTATTTCATTGTAGTTTTGATTTGCATTTCTCTAATGGCTAATGATTATGAGCATTTCCTCATGTATCTGTTAGCCACCTGAATGTCTTCTTTGGTGAAATGCCTGTTCATATCCTTTGCCTGTTTTTTAATTGGGTGATTTGTCTTTTTTGTTGTTGAGGTTTTACAGTGTCTTGTGGATTTTAGAGATTAGATGCTGATCGGAAATGTCGTAGCCAAAATTTTTTTCCCAGTCTGCTTTTACTCTTTTGGTGAAGTCTTTCGATGAGCATAATGTTTGATTTTTAGGGCTCCCAGTTATCTAGCTTCTCTTCTGGTGTTTGTACATCGTTAGTAATGTTTTATATTCTGTTTATGGCATGTATTGGGTTCCTAGCATTATCCCTATTTTGTCTTCTGTGATCTTTATTATTTTAGATTTATATTTAGGCCTTTGATCCATTTTGAGTTAGTTTTTGTGCATGGTGTGAGGTATGGGTCTTGTTTCATTTTTTTGTAGATAGATATCCAGTTATGCCTGCACCATTTTTTAAAAAGACTGCTTTCCCCATTGAATGAACTTTGGGCCTTTGTCAAATATCAGCTGCTCATAGGTGGACGAATTTACATAGGGATTCTCAATCTTGTTCCATTGGTCTATGTATCTGTTGTTGTAAAAGTACCAGGCTGTTTTGACCACCATGGCAGTACAATAGGTTCTAAAATCAGGTAGTGGGAGGCCTCCCACTTTGTTCTTCTTCAGTAATGCTTTACTTATCTGGGGCCTCTTCCCTTTCCATATGAAGTTGGTTATTTGTTTCTCCAACTCATTAAAAAATGTCTTCAAAATTTGATCGGGATTGTACTGTATCTGTAGATTGCTTTGGGTAGAATTGACATTTTCACAATGTTGAGTCTTCCTGTCCATGAGCAAGGTATGTTTTTCCATTTAGGCAGGTCTCTTTTGGTTTCTTGCAGTAGTGTCTTGTAGTTTTCTTTGTATCTGTCTTTTATGTCTCTGGTAGATCTATTCCTAAGTGTTTTATCTTCTTGGGGGCTATTGTAAATGGTACTCATTTGGTGATTTTCTCTTCGAAGTTGTCCTTGTTGGTGTAGATGATTCCAAGTGATTTTTGTATGTTTATCTTGTGTCCTGATACTTTGCTGAACTCTTCTGTTAGCTCTAGTAGTTTTCTTGTGGATTCTTTGGAGTTTTCTGTGTATAAGATCATATCATCTGCAAATAGAGATACTTTTACTGCTTTCTTTCCAATTTGGATTCCCTTTATTACTTTTTCTAACCTAAATTGCTGCGATGTTGAATAAGAGTGCTGCTACAGAGCATCCTTGCCTGTTTTCTATTCACAAGGGGAATTCTTTCAGACTGTGTTCATTTAGGATGATGTTGGCTGTTGGCTTTGTATAAATGCCCGTTGTTATGTTGAGGAATTTTCCTTCTATTCCTATTTTGCTGAGAGTTTTTTCATGAATGGGTGTTGGACTTTGTCAAATGCCTTTCCTGCACCAATTGATATTATCATGCGGTTCTTGTCTTTTGTTTTATTTTTGTGATGGATTGCATTGATTGTTTTTCTAATGTTGAACCATCCCTGCATACCTGGCGTGAATCCCACTTAGTCATGGTGAATTATTTTATTTTTTTGATATGTTGTTGAATTCTATTGGCTAGAATTTTGTTGAGGATTTTTGCGTCTATGTTCGTGAGGGATATTGGTCTGTAATTTTCTTTTTTTTTTGGAGTCTTTACCTGGTTTTGGTATCAGGGTAACGCTGGCTTCATAGAATGAAGCTCCGAAATACCATTAGTAGTAGTGGTGTTACCTCTTCTCTGAAAGTTTGTTAGAATTCTCCAGTGAAGCTGTCAAGGCCAGGGCTTTTTTGTTGTTGCTATTTTGGGGAGCTTTTTAATGACCTTTTTCAATTCCTTCTTTTGTTATATGTTTATTTAGTTGTTCTACCTCTGTTTGTGTTAGTTTAGGTAGGTAGTGTGTTTCTAGAAATTTGTACATTTCCTCTAGATTTTCAAGTTTGTTAGAGTACAATTTTTCGCGGTATTCTGTTACGATTCTTTTAATTTCAGTTGAATCTGTTGTGATGTTGCCCATTTGATTTCTTATTCAGGTTATTTGCCTCCTCTCCTGTTTTTCTTTTGTCAGTTTGGCCAATGGCTTATCGATTTTGTGAATTTTTTCAAAGAACCGGCTTTTTGGTTTTGCTACTCTTTCAATTGTTTTTTTGTTCTCTATTTCTTTTTATTCTGCTCTAATTGTTATTATTTACTTTCTTCTGCTGCCCAAGGGCTTCTTTTGCTGCTCTCTTTCTATTTGTTCCAATTATGGGGTTAAAGTTTTGATTTTGGGCCTTTCTTCTTTTTAGATGTGTGCATTTATTGCTATAAATTGACCTCTGAGCACTGCTTTTGCTGTGTCCCAAAGGTTCTGATAGTATGTGTTTCCATTCTTATTTGATTCTGTGAATTTCTTTATTCCATTCTTAATTTCTTCTATAACCAGGAGTTTTTGAGCCAGGAGTTGTTCAGTTTCCATGAGTTTGATTTCTTTTTCTCTTATTGATTTCTATTTTTATAGCTTTAGGGTCAGAAAAGGTGCTTTGAAATATGTGGAAGGTTTGGATTCTGTTAAAGCTTGCTTTATGACCTAATATGTGGTCTTTTCTGGAGAACGTTCCACATGCATTGGAAAAGAAAGTATATTTGGCTACTGTTGGGTGGAGTGTTCTGTACATGCCTATGAGGTCAAGTTGTTTTATTGTGGCATTTAGATGTTCCGTGTCTTTATTGAGCTTCTTTCTGGATATTTCGTCCTTCACTGAAAGGGGTGTGTTGAAGTTTCCTACTATTATTCTGGAGCTGTTTATTTCTCTTTTCAATGCTGTTAGAGTTTGTTTTATGTATTTTGGAGCCCTGTTGTTGGATGTGTAAATATTTCTTATGGTTGTGTCCTCCTGGTGTATTTACCTTTTAATCATTATAAAGTGTCCTTTCTTATCCTTTGTGGTGGATTTTACTTTAAAGTCTATTTTGTCAGAGATTAATATTGCTACCCCTGCTGTTTTTTTGATTGTTGTTTGCTTGAATGGAAACCCTGGTGGTGTAGTGGTTAAGTGCTATAGCTGCTAACCAAGAGGTCAGCAGTTCAAATCCACCAGGCGCTCCTTGGAAACTCTATGGGGCAGTTCTACTCTGTCCTATAGGGTCGCTATGAGTCGGAATTGACTTGAAGGCAGTGTTTATTATTATTATTATTATTATTATTATTATTATTATTATTATTATTATTCCCAATTTTATTTCTGAGTGAAATGTCCAGTCTAAACTTTAGCTGGTTAAATTATTGCTGGTGCTTATTTATATAGACTTCACATATATTACACTTATCATGATAAATACATTTAAACCAGTAAGTTTCAAGTATCCATAATGCAGTAGTGCAAATTTATATTTTGGATCCAAGGAAAGGAATATTCAGCACATATTGCCACATATTTGTTCAGGTGGAACAAGACTGGGTGACATAACAGTCAAATAGTAGACATGGTATGACAGCTTATAGACAGATGATGAAATGAAACTTTGAAGAGAGGAGCAGCTGTATTCTATTGTGTCCCGCAATTAAAGGTATTAAGGCAGAATAAAATCATCTTTACTTCCACCTTCATGATTCTGGGCTCTCTCTCTGCATTGTCCTTATAAAGCCAGATGTATCATATATTTCATCATGACAAAACATAATTGGCATCATGAGCATTTAAATTATCACTGTACAATGTATGCTTTTCAGAAACACTGTACTTATTATCGTCAATGTTCTGATACTTATTCTGAATTAGATTGGCGATTATGAAAGTATATTTTAAAAGTGTTCACAGTGACAAAATGAGCCATTCTGAAGAGTAACTCTCAAATTATTTTCACAATAGTTGAAGTTGTCTTCTACTCTTTTCCAGAAACTATAAAAATAGTAGATTTCCTTTTGTAGGTATGAAAGATAAAAGGCACAGCAAGTCAAAAAGTATACATCATTCAGAAATCATTTCTGTCATTACAAAAATTATAGTTTTAAAAACGGCAGATAAAGGTGGTAGACATAAGCCCCTGCCACCCACCCCCAGCATACATATTTGTATGTTACTTTTCTGTGACCTATTAAGATAAAATATTAGGAGGACTATAGCCTTATATTTATCTCAGAGCATTAGAAACTTTATAATGAAACATTCATTTAGAGGAAATGTAGTTTAGGATAAAGAAAAATATATATATACAAACCTGGATAGACATTGGCTCAAATTCTCACTCTGTCACTTACTAGCTAGGTGACTTGATTTAAAAAGAAAAGATTATCACAGTATTAGATTTGGTTCTTTTATGATACCCACAGGCTGAGAACAGTGCCTGCCACATTTTGGGCACTTAATAATACCTGTTGATTGGAAGAATGAATGGTTAACCCTTGGAAGAAATTTAGCACAGTATTTGTCAACTCCTTGATATAAAGGCCTCTCTAACTTTCATTCTTCAAATCCCCTCCTTCACTTTCTGTAGGAGCACACTGGGATAACACAATGTTCCGAAATTTATCATTATTGGAGTGTTTGGGTCTAATCATATATAGCAGTTTCTTTGATTCTTCCTTTAAGAAGAAAAACTAACAACAGATGTATTTCTGTGGAATGTGAGGCAAACTAAACAGCCTTCACCCCCAAATTTTCAAAGAACTTTAAGAGAAACAGCTCACATGTCCCTTTCCAAATTAACTTAGATTTCAAATTGATAAAATCTAATTTATAATAAAAGCTAAATAATTCTGATATACAATAGCAGAGGGAACAATATACAAATAGGTGCACGAATAGGTTTTTTAAATCTCTCATTTCCAGTCTTTCTGAGATTTTGCAGGATAAATCACAAATCTTATCACAAAGCTGTTTTCCATATTTGCCTAGTGGTCTGTAAGACCTGTGAGAGTTATGACCCAGCCTGTAAGCTGCTGTTTGTGGGACAAGTCATGGGATAATTCACAGACCCTAAAAACTACACTTCTTTTGAGGAAAGCTATCCTGGATAGCTACCATTTTAATCTAGAAATTAAACTATTTTTATTCTTTCCGTGTTTCAAAATTTAGGTGAAGAATCTCAGAAAATGTTAAACCATGCAACTCACTGTGCAAAGATATCTAACTCCCAACTTTCTCTTTCAGAACTGACTTTAATGTAATAAAAGTTACCTTTTTATCTCATAGGTTTTTTAATCCTACACAGAACTTTCCAGAGCTGTCACTCTCTCACACAAAACTAACTGCCTTTGTGAAGCGGTAACTGACACGTGATCTCGTCTCCCTCTGCTGCAGAGGAATTTACACTTTACAGGAAAGTAGGAGCCTTGGTGCTGGCTTTGTTTTACAATGTCATCCCCTTACTCCTCCCTTGGCCCTGCATTGGCTCTAGGGTAATTAGAAACTTCCAGATCACCTCACAAGTGCCCTTTCCTAGCCATATAATGTCTTCCATATTTATCTCCCGAATTAAATATTTTTACTGCTTTTCCCCCTTTTGATTTAAAAGTGTTTTTTTTTTTTTTTGTAAATAATATCAGAAAATATAGCAAAGGAGAAAATTGAAATGATCCGTAATTCTGCTATTCAGAGAAAATTGCAGGTAATGTTTGGTAACCATGCATTCAGACTTCTCCTTATGCATGTGTGTGTGTGTGTGTGTGTGTGTGCGTGTGTGTGTGTGTGCGTGTGTGTGTGTGGACTTGTAACACTGGCCTTCTGTTTGATGCTGAGTTTAATAGTTACCCGTAAGAAGACTGCTGGGAGAAGAATGAACAAGGTACATTTCATTTCAAACTACTAAAGACATCTCAAAAAAGGCTGAACTTTGAACATACAAAGGATGTTCAAAGCCTACAGCTGAAGCCTTCTCTACAGTGATTGTCTGGAATGAATACTTAGGTGTTGAGAAATGTACTTACTGCTGAGAGTCAAGGAATTTTTCCTTGTGACTAGGGAGTGGAGGGTGTTCTCCAGCTAATTGAAGAAGTAGAGGGTTGGATACTGGGACAGGGAAACAAAACTTAGGACTGGGAATGTAATAAGGGAATCCCTATGAAGGGTATCTTTTTTCTCTCTCTCTCTCTCACATTCCTTTGAATTCTACAAACAATCATATTTAGCATCCAAATTTAAGTGTTTTTCTTCCTATACCATATTCTCATCTATGTTTCAGTTAAGGGCATTACCCATACAGAGGCTTATGTTGGAGGGGAGTTGGGGGGATGGCAATAACGGCATAAGTGACCTTCTAAACATCAACCCTCCAATAAGGTCAAGGTGACAGCAATAAGATCTTACCAAGGACCTGATTAGTCTTGGAGTCTTAGGTGATTGTCAGAAGTAAAGCAAAGCCAGTGGTAGACCCATGAGTGGCAGAAGGGTGAACTGAATAAGCAGAAGAGGATGGAGTGTGTATAGACACACACGGAAATGATATGAACTCCCTTTATCTTCTAAATATACTAGCACCTAGAAGGGGAACAGACTTATGTTTGGTTGCAAATGTATTTTAATAGCTGGTAGGGCAAAGTTCATTTCAAATAATTACGAGTTACAATTGTTCAAACTCTAGTGGCTAGTCATTTTTTCATTGACAAATATCCTTGAGATTTATTTTTTGGAAAATTACTATGTGGCAAAGATTTTTCTAGGTGCTGGAATTACAACAGTGAACAAAACTTTGAAAATGTCTTCCTTTTGAAGAATGAGTAAGCAGATAGTAAATGAGTAGATAAAAAGATGCAAATGTAATGGTAAGAAGTAACTAGAGCTATGAAGAAAAAATTTCAAGGAATGAAGAGAGACAAAAGATGTTTTAGAGGGGTAGGTGAGAGAAGTCCTCTTAAAGGATGTGCCATTTAAGCAGAGATATGAAGGATGTTAGAGAGTGAGCCTTGAGATTATCTGAAGGAAGGACTTTCTAAACAAAGGGAAGCACAAGTGCAAAGGCCCTGAGGCAGGGGCATCAGGGAGTGCTTGAAGAACAACCACATGGAGTCCACTGTGCCTGGAATGCAGTGAATCAGAGAGAGAGAACAGAAGACCAAGAACAGCCAGGGGCTATCTGGTTTTTATGTTTGGACCTTGGTGTTTACTTTAGGAGAAATGAGAAGCAATGTAGAGTTTTGAGCAATAATGTGCATGGCCTGGCTTAGCTATTTGTCACAGTTACCTACTGCTGCTATAACAGAATACCACAAGTAGATGACTTTAACAAAGAGACATTTATTTTCTTACAGTAAAGTAGGCTAAAAGGCTAAACTCAGGGCATCAACTCCAGGGCAAGGCTTTCTCTCTCTGTCCGCCTTCTCGTCAATTTTCCCCTGGACTAGGAGCTTCTCCTCACTGGGATCCCAGGTCCAAAGTATGCCCTCTGCTGCCAGCATTACTTTCTTGGTGGTATGCGGTCTCCCTGTCTCTCTGCTCACTTCTCTCTTTTATATCTCAAAAGAGATTGCCTCAAGACACAATCCATCCCTGTAGGTTGAGTCCTACCACACTAACACAACTGCTTCCCATACCCCCTCATTAACATCATAAAGGCGGATTTACAACATACGGGAAAATCACACAATACAGGGAATCATGGGCCAGCCAAATTATACACACATTTCTGGGGGGACATAATTCTCTCCATGACATTCCAGGCCTGACTTAGCTATTAAAAAGTACATTCTGGCTATTAAGTAAAGAATAGAACATAGAGAGATAAGAGCAGAAGCGGGAACCCAAGACAAGAATCTATTGCAATACCATGATGATAGATTACAACTCCATGGTAATGGTGTGATTGGTGAGAAATGGTCAGATTCTGCATGAATTTGAAAGGTAAACGACAAAATTTGTTGATGTTTTCTGTAAGGGGTATGAAAGAAATAGAGAAATCAAAGGTGATTCTAAGGTGTTGGGACTTAGCAATCAGATGAAAGATCAATAACATTTAGTGAGATGGAGGGCAGTTGGAAAGGACCCTAGAGTGTCAAGATTTCATCTTGGAACATGTTGGCTTTAACTTTGAGATGTCTACTAGACATCGACGTGGAAATGCTACATAGGCAACTGAATGTAAGAGTCTTAGGGTCAGCTGAAGTGAATTTGGCAGTTATCAAAACACAGAGACATTTAAAGCCTCTAAAGACAGTACTGGATAAGAAACCCTGGTGGCATAGTGGTTAAGAGCTATGGCTGCTAACCTAAAAGGCCGGCAGCTCGAATCCACCAGGCAGTCCTTGGAAACCCTATGGGGCAGTTCTACTCTGTCCTATAGGGTCACTATGAGTCTATGGCAATGGGTTTGGGTTTTTGGTTTTTTTAGTACTGGATAAATTTATCTAGGGACTCAAGTTAAATGGAGGAGATAAGTCTGAGAACAGAATCTGAGACATTCACACATCATTTATTCTTTTAGATGAAATTTAGAAACATGGTTAAAGTTCAAAAATAATCAATTTTTTAATTGAAACAAAATTTATAGACTAAAGTCACTCAGGCTTTTTTTTTAATCCATCTATTCATTTTTTCCTTTGAATATGACTGTAATTCAAATGGAGCATAAAGAATGAAGATTGGGATTTTTCAGATGAGGGTGGAGAAGTGGGTGGGGAGTTGGGCAGTGTGCTTGATAATTTTTCGATATAAATTTACTTAATTGTCACAATAATCTTGTATATATAGGAATTGTTATGGATTGAGCCCTTTCACCCAAAATATGTACCGTAAATTCTAACCTCTATGCCTATGGTTATAATCCCATTTGGGAATAGGTTGCCTTTGTTATGTTAATGAGACAGAATTAGTGTAGGTTGTGTCTTAGATCAATCTTTTCTGAGATATAAAAAGAGATTAAATAAGCAAGCAAGGGAAGCAGAGATGCAGTAAGATAGATGCCAAGCCACATGGAGATTTCCAAGGAAACAGGAAGCAGAAGCTGAAGAGACAAGGATTTTCCTTCAGAGCTGACAGAGAAAAAATCTTCCCCTTGAGCCAGTCCTCTGAATTCAGACTTCTAGCCTCCTAAGCTGTGAGAAAATGATTTTATGTTTGTTAAAGCCATCCACCCGTGGTATTTTTGTTATAGCAGCACTAGGTAACTAAGACAGGAATTAGGCCCATTTCATAGATAAGAAAACATGGGGGCTTGGTGGAATAAAACAATTTGCTCAAGGTCATGCAAAACATTTTATCCTAAATAGACACCCAGAGTCCAAAGGGAATTTTGAAGGGTTTCCATTATTCAATGTTTACTTTGCTAACCACAAAGACTTTACAATATGGTTGCTAAAGGCATTTATTACAAAATATTAATGAATATTGTGAGTAGGAAGTGAAGTGTATTCTCCAGCTAACTCTACTTTCATAAAACTTAAAACTATGGAAACTCATTGGAAGAAATATGTGTGGTTTTTCTAAATTCTTGCTGTAGAAATAAAACCCAGACTGACACTGGATTTCAGTCTGATGACATTGATGTTATTTGTTACAGGCTATGTAAGAGACCTGCTATAAAACCCTATTTTGTGAGTGTCTTCACTCAGCTTTCAAGGACTTTTATAACATAACCAGTTGACCATATGTTTCTCCCATATGTTTGATGATGCTTTAAAGGAAAGAACAGAGAACATGCAATCTAAGGGAGCTAGAAAATGGTCTGCAGCCTAAATGATCCAGAAAGGACATAATAACACCAGAATGGAGAAAGATTGGTGGTTGTCAGTATGCAAATGATTAATCATTGAATCATATCTGACTAAGTTAGTAAGTACTTCAGTGTAAGACATTTAAGTTTTAATTACGTTTCACTCATTGAATTTGAAACTCTTTGGTGGCGTTAAGACATGACAGGGCATGTTTTAGTATCCCATTAACACACAACTCAGGTACACTCAGATATCTGCAGCCACTTAAAGCAGGTATTAATTAACCAATAAAACATAACCTGGGACAACTGAAAGTGAATTACTTTCATTTTGTGTCTTTGACTCTGGTAGATTGAAAAAGGAATGAAGACAAAGACAAAGTACTATTAAATAGAGAACAATTAAGGACACAATTAAAGAGAAGATTCCATAGGCTATTATTACATTTGTCTTTATTTACAAGTGTTGACCCCAAACACATACGTGGGTGCACTTTTAAAAGCAGTTTTTCTTCAATTTCATGTTAAGTATCTATATTTTGTATTCTTTATAGAGCAGATTCAAGAAATAAAGTTTTGTATAAGAAAAATAAATGAGAGGAATTTAATATCCTTATTTTCTACTACAGAAACCCTTTGTGATACCTTGAAGTTGAGGAGAAAAAGATATTTTCTCATGAGTACAGCACTGTGCGTCTTGTAGCTGTACAGGACGGAACTTTCTTTGCCAGGGTATCAAGGGTAGCAATGGAAGTTGTGCTTTAAGCAAATTCACTAGCTTGGGATAGAAAAAAAAAAAAAAAAAAAAACCCGTCGCTGTTGAGTCGATTCTGATGCATAATGACCCTATAAGACAGTAGACCTGCCTCATAGGGTTTCCAAGGAACAGCTAGTGGATTTGAACTGCCACCCTTTTGGTTAGCAGCCAAGCTCTTAACCACTGAGCCACCAGAGCTCTGGGATAGAATAAGGCTTAGTACAGGGATGCAGAGAGAACAAGAGAGTGTCATAAAAATAAAAGTGAAGGCATCACATGATGTAAGATGTTAAGATAAAGAACATGGACTTGAAAATACAAATGCAAGGAAGAATATACACAACATTAATATGTTTTAATTTTTAGTGGGAGAAGATGACCTTTCCCAGAAGGAATAGGATATAGAGAAATAAGACCCTAATGATAGTCTAAAACCACCTTTTCATAGCTTGGCCTCAGCACAGATGTACTTGGATTAATTTCAGAAATTTGTAGTTTCTTTCCTCCCTACATGTATAGATTTCTTATGTGTGTGTGCGCGTGTGGTTGATATGTTTTGGGTTTAGGTGCTAAGATATATTAATGTCAAAGGTCTGTTTCAGAGAGAGAGGGACAAAGTGAAAGTGGCAAGTGTTAGGAAGACTTGTGTTGATGGGTGAGTTTAGCAACTTGAAAATATCCAGGGAAACAAAAGAGGGGAAGAAAGTGCTGTGGTTGGCAGCAACAGCCAAAAAGATTTTACTCATGTGTAAAAAAAATAAAATTTTTTTTTTTTTTAAATATTGAGACAGCCACAATACTATGCATTTTTGCAAATAACCAAAAAAAATACAAAAACATGCCATTCTTTTTGTTGTTGTTGTTGTTTATACTTAAATGTGGATGTTTCTTCCAATGAAAGTAAACACTTCAACTCTGAAGCACTATATTTTATAGTTAAATTATTAAAAATTCTTAATTAAATTATAGCAAAATTCTATGAATTTTACAATTAAATTATGAGAATTACAAAATTATAATCCTCAACTTTTATACAATTGTACTAAACATCTTGAAGATAGCACAGGACTGGGGAATTTTTTGTTCTGTTATATATAAGGTTACTATGCGTTAATGTTGACTTGATGGCAACTAACAACAACATACAATTAAAATATACTAACATTTAAAATTATTAGAAAAATAATTAAAATATTGCTAGAAAATATAAAAAAGTTCAATCAGTTACGTATTTTTTGTTATGTTTGTGCATTTTCGTGCACATTTTTTGTTATGTTTGTGCATTTGAGTTCAGAAAACTCAAGTTAGTTGACTAGACACCCCATGTTCAGAAGCATTGGTAGTGCAGTGGTTAAGTGTTTGGCTGCTACCCAAAAGGGTGGCAGTTCAGATCCACCAGCCACTCCTTGGAAACTCTATGGGGCAGTTCTACTCTGTCCTATAGGGTCACTATGAGTCGGAATCAGCTGTACGGCAGAGTTTTTATTTACTCTAAGGAGAAAGCTGTCTATGTAAATGTTTATGGCTAAATCATATGTAAGACTGATAAAAATCCTGTAGGAAGAGGGAAACACTGAGTAGTTTGGCCATATGACAGCAAAGTCAGAAACATAAAATAAAATTGAGATGATTATTTTTCATTCCTTTCTTTCTTTGTGCCCTTTTGGAAATGAAATGTCAGAGTTGTTGTCCTTGACAGCTGCCATCTAAGACAGACTCACGGATGACTGGTTTATGTGCAGTAAGGTTCCTGGAGACCTGAAGTGAAGAATGACCTTAAAATTAATTTTTATCCTACCCTACGAGGTAAAGTCTATGAAAGAACATGCATGGTTTAAAGCAGTGAACACAAAAATATTTTATGTCTAATTTACCTAATATATCAGATAGGGTTGTTTTAATCAAACTTGTTAATTCCCTCTTATTCACAATAATAAATATTGAAATTAGATTGACAAAACATTCAGATAATTAAAAAGCATACACTAACCAAAAACTGAAACCATTTTTTTCCATGGAGTCTATATGTTAAAAGTACTAACAGCACTTAACGAATCTGGTTTTAGTTTGATTATTTATTTTTATCCCCAGTCTCCAGTCCCACATCTGGCTAAAGTGTTGATGAAGGGTAAAAAATGGGAGAACATAAGAATATCATAATCTAGCAACTCCTACTGTCATTCCAGGAAGAAGCAATTTGTACAGTCACTCTTGAATACTTAGTCAATATTTTTTTTTTATGTGTATGATACCTAAACAAGGACAATGAAAATGTAGAACATTCTGTTTATTGTCTTGAAAGTGTCAATGCAAACCAGCAGATTTCTGAATTATTGCATCTAAGTCATTCTGTATTTCTAGCCCAGAGCAGCTAATTCTCTAGTAGCTGCCCAGTTCTTTTGGGTAACTCAGCCTTTCTCAGACAACTTCATCTTAATTGTTAATCAACTTGAATTTGTTTGTATGTGGAATGTGTGAGTGTGTGCATACAAGTACAGATCTGCATGATGAGAGGGTGACTGGGCATCGAATGGAGTAAGGAAAATCACATGCTGATATAGGTGATATATACCAAAACCAAAAACCCATTGCTGTAAGGCCATTCCAACTCATAGCGACCTTATAGGACAGAGTGGAACCTCCCCACAGGATTTCTAAGGCTGTAAATCTTTACGGAAGAGACTGTCACATCTTTCTCCCATGGAGCAACTGGTGGGTTCGAACTACCAACCTCTGGTTAGCAGCAGAGTGCTTATCCACCGCGCACATAAACACTTATCAGTAATGCACGTAACTTGGTTATGACAAACTGTTGATGATTAAATGAATGAATTCCTACGATATTCACAGTTTGATAGGGTCAATTATCTCTGTCAACTTCTTTTATTTTTCTGTCATTTTTGTCCACTAATTCTTAAACTTTAAAAAAACTTAAGTGAGATTATAAACTAAGGAGCATAAGCTGTATAATACCCAGGAGACACACTAACGTCACCACAATTTCAATTCTTTCTTTCCTTAAATCCAGTTGCAGTTCCAATTTGTGGCCCTCATTCTGGCACTTCCTCAAATTTGGGGGTGCCTTTAAAAAAGTAAGAACAACAAAACTACGGGTCTTTTCTCATGAGTAATTTTAAGATAGTTTTATTGGGTAGGTGCAAATGGTTAACAAGGGTGGAGCCTCCCGTCCACCCAGAGGCTCCTCTGAAGAAATGTCTGGGGGTCTACTAAAAAATCATCCTCTGAAAACCCACAGTACTACTGTGACACACGTGGGGTCACCACGAGTCAGAGTGGACTCAATGGCAACTAGTTATATTAGGTTGGAAGGAGTGTTCTTTTGTCAGTTCTTACAGTACTGAACAAATTGCAATCACTCCAAAAAAATTGTTGAGTTCTGGTCAACATTTTCATTTTTGTTTTTTTGGCAAAATGTACATGTTTTTTCCTTTGTGTAAAATGATAAACTTTCTTTTTTTTTTTTTAACCTTATTAAAAACAGACTCTATGAAGATCAGGAAATAAGAGCCAAGTTATAAAAATCAGAACTGTTGGGGTCCCATCAGGCCAGACCCTATAAAGGTCAGGAAACCAAGAGCCAAGTTACAAAAATCAAACCTATTGGTGTCCCATCAGGCTAACGTGAGAGAAGACTATTGATTTAGGAACTAACTTTGCCAAAAGTGTTCAACATTGATCTACAATTGACTCAATGGTGTCGTGAATTCCCACTAAGAAATGCCTTTGATTCTGACAGGGGGGAAGAGCATCAATCATGGTTTTCTTTAACTTCAGTGATGGAGAGCCATCCTTCAGCCTTGAGAAAAAGATCAATCGTATCTTTTTCTCATAAAAAGAAGCAAGTGTGAAGTAGAAAGTAAGGTGACATTTTAAAGAAAAAGTATCTGTGGTGCTAGGAAAGTGGGTGTAACACAGCAAAAGTCTGTATTTTAAGAGGGCTTTCGGTGGGAAAATATCATCTTTAATCAGCAGCCCAGGATGATTACAGATGAGCATGAGCAAATAATCCATGATTGTTTTATTTTTGAAATGCTTGAGTTAGTCTGAAACTCTAATGGGTATATTTTGAATTCCTGTAAGAGAATATATTTATAAAGATTAGTGCCTCTAGGGTTATTTGTTTCTTATTTACAAACAATTGCAAAAAAACATGTCTGCTTAAGTAAGATGTTAAAAACTTTTATAAATGTATACTTAGGAAGCTACTTTTTATATTGAAAAAGATATCTATATTATTTTGAAAGCTTTTATAATTTGTACTATTTTCCATTCCTACTTTTATATATGTGGAAAAGGAAAATAATAATTTAATATGATTTTTTAATAAAAGTTACAATAACCTGAAATTTTAATTCAAATGGGCACGTAGAAGAAAGCTGTAAATTTTAAAAAAATGCTGTATTAATCATGAGAATGTGCTTTTGGTAATGACAGTGTTTTATAAAAACTTCTGTCCGAAGGCACAGCTACTTCACTTGGAACTACAAAATTTTTAACTGAATAAGAACTCAAAAGCATGCACGCGGTTTAACTTTATACTTTTGACATGTGAGAAAACAACCAAAGGTTAAGATTCCACCCAAAGTATCCATTTTGCTTGGATTATCAAGACTAGAACTCTAAACTCACACTTTCTAGTCCAATACTCGTTCTCCTACATTATCCGGGGTTTCATTTCTCTTTATAATAAGGCGGTGTTGTAGTTACGTGCCATGGAGTTGGTTCCGACTTATAGCGGCCCCATGTACAATAGAACCAAAGACTGCCAGGTCCTGCACTATACTTAAAATTGTCATTCTGCTTGAGCCCACTGTTGCAGGCACTGTGTCAATTCATCTCTTTGAGGGTGTTTTTCTTTTCCTTATTGCTGACCCTCTACTTTACCAAGCATGATGTCCTTTTTCAGGGACTGGCCCCTCCTAATAACATGTTCAAAGTACAGGAGAGGTAGGCTCACCATCTTTGCTTCTAAGGAGCATTCTGGCTGTACTTCTTCTAAGCTGATTTATTCATTCTTCTGGCAGTCCACGGTATATTCAAAATTCTTTGCATTATATTCTTAATTCAAAGGTGTCAGTTCTTCTTTGATCTTCCTTATGTATTGTCCAGCTTTCGTATGTATACAAGGCAAGTGAAAATACCATGTCTTGGGTCAGGCACACCTTAGTCCTCAAAATGACATCTTTTCTTTTTAACACTTTAAAGAGGTCTTTTGCAGAAGATTCGCCCAATGCAAAATGTCGTTTAATTTCTTGACTCTTACTTCCATGGGTGTTGACTATGGATCCAAGTAAAATGAAATCCTAGACAACTTCAATATTTTCTCCATTTATCATGATGTTGTTTGTTGGTCCAGTTGTGAGGATTTTTTTTTTTTTTTTATGTTGAGGTGCCATCCATACTGAAGGCTGTGGTCTTTGATCTTCATCAGTAAGTGCTTCAAGTCCTCTTCACCTTCAGCATGCAAGGTTGTGTTATCTGCATACCACAGGTTGTTAATGTGACTTCCTCCAATCCTGATGCTGCATTCTTCATATAGCCCAGTTTCTCAGATTATTTGTTCAGCATACAGATTGAAGAAGTACAGCAAAAGAATACAACCCTGAGGCACAACTTTCCTGGCTAATGTAAACCACTCGGTATCCTCTTGTGTTAAATGACTTCCTCTTGGTCTATCTATAGGCTCCTCATGAGCACCATTAAGTGTTCTGGAATTCCCATTCATCCCAATGTTATCCATAATTTGTCATGATTCACACAGTTGAATACCTTTGCATAATCAATAAAACACAGGTAAATGTCTTTCTGTAATTCTCTGCTTTCAGCCAAGATCTATCGGATATCACCAGTGATATTCTTTGTTTCATGTCCTCTTCTGAATCTGGCTTGAACTTCTGGCAGTTCCCTGTTGATATACTGCTGAAACCACTTTTGAAAGATCTTCAGCAAAGTTTTACTTGTGTGTGATATTAACGATATTGTTTGATAATTTCCACATTCTGCTGTATCACCTTTCTTTGCAGTAGGCACAAATATGGATCTCTTTCAGCTGGCTGGCCAGAAAGCTGTTCTTCAAATTTATTGAAATAGATGAGTGAGTACCTCCAAATTTGCATTCATTTGTTGAAACATCTCAATTTGTATTCTGTCAATTCCTGGAGCCTTTCTTTTTGACATTCCCTTCAGTATGGGTTGGACTTCTTCCTTCAGTACCCTTGGTTCTTGATCATATGCTGCCTCCTGAAATGGTTGAATGTTGACCAATTCTTTTTGGTAGAGTGACTCTCTGTATTCCTTCCGATAATAAGGTAAGCACAGTTAATTTCCCATTTTAGCAATGGACATAGTGCAGGTTCTTGTCCCTTGTAATGACCATTGGTTATCTTTCTTTCTTCTTCAGAGCCTCTAAATCTTAAGGAGACAAATGTTTCTCTGACATAAAATTATATGAAGTCAGTACTATTGTTTTAATGGTGCAAATTTCACTCTGACAAAAAAAGAAGAACAGTAAGGATTTCACAAAAATTATCATTGTCAGTTGTCACCGAGTCACAAAAATAAATAAATAAATAATAAAGCAGAGGCCCCAAAATCATCCGTGTAGATAACTGGACAAAAGTTACAATTTCTATAATGAAATAGATCTTCCAACTTTTAAAAAGTGGTTTATTTCATTAAAATCAATTCTGAGTTTTTTAAAAGTAAAATTTGACATATTTTGTTCTGTCCTCTATCCTAATGAAAAACTATAGCTCATAGACACTTTAATAAGCAGAATTCTAAGATGGTCCCCAAAATTTCCACTACCTAGTTTTTAGTATACATGCCTTATATAATTCCCTCCTCTTGAGTGTGGGTAAAATTTGTAGATATGATGCGATATCAATCCAGGGGTTATATTATTTTACTTGCAAAGGGAGTTTGCAGATGTAATGAAAGGGAGATCATCTGCGTAGGCCTGACCTAATCACATGAGCCCTTTAAATCCTAGTCTAGAAGTCAGAGAAGGAGGAGGTCAGAAATTCAAAGGAGCAGAGAGATTTTCCCACTTGCCTTGAAAGAGCAGCCTTCCTGTTGTAGAGGGGGTTGTGTGGCAGGGAATAACAGGTAGCCTGTAGGAACTGAGAATGGTCCTCACCTGACAGACAGCAAGAAAACAGGACCTGCGTCCGAAATTCTGCAAAATCCTGAATGAGCTTAGAAGAGAACTCTGAGCCTCAGATGAGTTAGCTGCCTGAGCAGACACCATGAGTTCTCTCATGCAAGTTCCTGAGCATGGAAACCAGCCACACTATTCCATATTCTTGATCCATGGAAACTGTGAGATAATAAATTTGTATCGTTTTATCCTTCTAATTTTGTGATAATTTTTTGTGCAGCAATGGAAAACTAATGCAGACTCATTATTGTAGCAGACATACCCTAAGCTGACCATCAATGATGTCTGCCTCTTGGTGATCACGTCTTTGTTTTGTCCCCTTCCTCTGAGTATAGACAGGACCAATGACTTTAAGAGAATACCACAAAGGTGATGGTATGTCTTTCCTGTGGTTACCTTGCGTTATCTAAGACTCATCTTAGCATACTGAAGAGGGCAGTAGTGGTTCAGTGGTAGAAGCCTCACCTACCATGAAGGAGAACTGGGTTTGATTCCTGGCCCATGCACCTCATGTGCAGCTAACACCTGTCTGTCATTGGAGGCTTGCATGTTGCTAGGATGCTGAACAGGTTTCAGCAGAGCTTCCAGGCTAAGACAAGGAAAAAAGACCTGGCGATCTACTTTGGAAAATCAGCCAATGAAAAGCCTATGGGTCACAACAGTCTGATCTGCAACAGGTCGCAGAGATGGCACAGGGCTGGGCAACTTTTCTTTCCTTTGTGCATGGGGTTGTCATTAGTCAGGGGCTGACATGATGGCAGCTAATAGCCAGACAACAACAGTGTATTAAAGTTAGAGAGGCCCTTCCTTGCTGGCTTTGAAAAAGTTGTGAAAGGGCCTAGAGAGAGGCTACTAGTGGCTGAAAGCAGCCCTCTGCTGATAACCAGAAGGGAAACAAGAATCTGTATCCTATAACTCCAAGAATGTGTAATCTGCCAACTTGATGAAGCATGGAAGCAGATCTTTCTTCAGTAGAGCCTCTGATGAGACCGAAGCCCTGACCCACAGCTGGAGCTGTGTGAGACTTAAAGCAGATGACCTAGATAAACTACGCACTGACTTCTGATCTAATGATATGAATCAGAGAGAAGGCACCACGACTACTGGTGTTTGGTCTGAGTTATCCCTGGACCACTGGACTTACTTTAAAAACCTAAATAAAAATCTTGTTTTAAAAGGTCCTCGGAGCCCTGGTGATGTAGTGGTTAAGAGCTCACCTGCTAAACAAAATGTCCGCAGTTCATATCTACCAGCCGCTCCTTAGAAACCCTATGGGGAAGCTCTACTCTGTTCTCCAGGGTCCTCTGAGTTAGACAGTTCTTGATGGCACCCAAGAGCAACAACAAAGTGTAGTAAGATTCATTTTTTTAGAAAAAGAAAAAAATCTCTATATATGTATCAGAATAATATTTTAAATATATTAACCTGTGTTCTTTTTGTTTCTTTTGCTGTTTCCACATTTCTCTTTTGCCCTTTCAAGCTTATAGATTATTTAACAGAGGCCCTTTGCTGTAAGAAAAGAATGTAATGGAATCACCACCACGTCCACTGGCATTGAGTCGACTAGATTCATAACGACCCTACATGACAGAGTAGCACTGCCCCCACAGAGGTTCCGAGGAGCTGCTGGTGGATTTGAACAGCCAATGTTTTGGTTAACAGTTCAGCTCTTAACCACTGCACCACAAGGGCTCCTGTAATGGAATGGAAGGCAGAAAAATGGGTGAGCCTTTGCTTTGGAATTCTAGAAGTTTCAATTCCCTGAAGTACTTAGAGGGGTCATGATATAAAGATCATTTAGGAAAGACATCATGGGCATGTGGGGAAAAGTTTGAGAAAGGGGACTGCATACTTCCCACCTGAACCCTGCCCCCTGACCATTTGTTCCATAACTAGAAAAATATAGCCATTGGCTTGGGAGAGGGAAGGTAGATGGAAAGCAAGGATGAGCTTAGAGAAGCTGGAAGTTCCCACAGAGAGAAGGACTCTTGACTTCATTATAAGGATATCGGTAGGCAGGAGATAGGACCCCAGAGTTTGCACGCCATCGCTAATGGTTTCTAGGCAGTTTTGAAGATATTTACATAGAATAAAATCTACGCTCCTTGCCCTGGCTTGCAGACTAATGAGATCAGATTCTTGTCCACAATCCTTGTCTCACCACATTCTGATCTTCTCCATCTTCACTGCGTGTTTGTCACAGTGGCTTCCTTTCTGACTGTATAGCATATCGGGCTGTTTCTTGCCTTAAAGACTTCACTTGGAGTCCCTTTACTACTAGTCTTTGCTTTGTCAACTCTGTCTCATCATTTAGATCTCAGGTAACCCAGACCACTCAATCAAAAGTAGTCACCAGGTCAACTCTTTCGTCGTACTATATTTTAATTCTCCATCTAGTGCTTGATACCATCTTATTTTTCATTTGTTTCCTAGTATTTTCCACTTCAGGGGAGGCTTCCTTAGAGCAAGACCTTTGCTTCCTTACCAGAAATCTTTAGTCCCTAAAAGGTGTCTAGTATGCAGCAGGCACTCAGTGAATATTTGGTGAACAAATAAATAAAAGCTTGAAAAGTTATTAATAATCACAAAATCATAACATTGAAAAATACATTGAGAGTCTGTTTTTTTTTTTTTTTTTTTTTCATTCATCCAGTAGTCAGTGATTCTACATGCCAGATTCTGCACTGAGAAAAAAATTCTCTACGATTTTGCTTTTTACGCCACTAAATCCTAGATTGTTACCTAAAACTTTCACTTTTAGGTAATGTTCTTTGCACCTGCGATCTCTCTCTCTCTCACTCACACATGCTCACACACACAAACCTCCTTGAATTTTTTGTGCCATCATAGAATGTTATCTATCCATCCTTCCTTCCTTCCTTCCATTTCTACGGAAGTAGATAAAACTCTGTGCTCTTAACCTATCTCCTTCTGTTTTCCTCAGAACTTGCTCTATCAATTTTCTCAGCCCTAATTCCAATTTCCCCTCTCTTGTGAGCACACACACACAATTAAAATCAAAAGTCAGCAATATTTCAAACAAAAATTCCCCAAACTTCATGTTCCTTCTAGAATTCTCCCACTCCCTTTTCCTTCTGTTTTTTCATCTCTCACTCACTTCTCAATCCACCATGGTTTTTTTTCCCCCTACCCACATCACCACAGGTATCTATCTTTGTCAAGATCACAAAAACCTGTCTTCTTATTCCATTGAAATTTCTCAATATTTACTTTTTGTGACAAATTGCAACATGTGACATTTGTTCATCAGTTTTGTAGGCACCTTTCCTCTGACTAGGATTCTCTCCCAGGTACTCTTTTTTACTCATTCTCTGCTCCTTCTTCTTTTCTAGGCTCATTGAATCTCAACTTTTTTTGTTTCCAAATCTATTTCTCCAATGATGTGTTTTCCTGAAAGCCATATACATGTATATAGGAGCAATGGTGGCACAGTACTCAAGAGCTTGGCTGCAGACCAAAAGTCAGCAGTTTGAATCCACAAGCTGCTCCTTGGAAACCCTATGGAGCAGTTCTATTCTGTCCTATAAGGTCCTTATGAGTTGGAATCAACTCAAAATCAATGGGTATACGCACACACACACACACACACACACACACACACATATGTATAATTTCTTTCTGGGATAGCTAGAACTCATGAAAGCATTCTTAACTCTCCATACTGATACCCAATCACTCTCGTGAACTTTACTTCATAAAAATCTCTTTCATCTGTTACCTTCTCTCTGTCCTCATTGTGCATCGCTTGCCATTCTAATTTCCTTTTGTTTCTAGTTTCTTCTCACCTTGAGTTTTCTTGACTAGGCATATTGCACTCTTTTAAAAGTATCAACAGTGTAATTTTACTTCTTTGCTCAAAATTCTTCAAGATTTCTTGGAATGAAGTTTATGTTCTTCATTGGGTCTGAAGTTTTGTGTAATGGCACCAACCTCTGTCAATGATATTACATGTGCTATAGGGTCGATATGAGCCAGAGTTGACTGGACGGCAATGTTTTTTTTTTTTTTTTATTTCTTTGAATTAGTGATTAAAATCTGAAAAACTCCTAATTTATTGAACTTAATAATGTTTTATAAGTTTCTCCTTTATTTTGATGTGAAATAATTTAGCTTTATTAATATCATGTACACATAATAATTTAAACATAAAAAGTGTGTGCATGAGACATATGCCAAATAGATCCCATAGTTGTGCTTCATAAGATACATTGTTGCCAAATGTGAAATGCAATGTTAAGAAAGAATAATAACACCGTACATTTGTTTCAAAGAATAATAAATAGTAATTATTATTTGGAGATTCAGAAAACTGCTAAGTAACAGGAAAGTAAAACATCCTTTAGAATTTGCCCTCACACATTATTTTGCTTTTTCTAATATTTGAGAAGACGCTCACTGATCCTTGCCAAATGTCATCATAAGACATTTAAAAAATATATGAGTTTTCATTAACACATAACCAGAGATTTTCTGAGTAAACATTTTTGGAAAATTATTTCTTAGAAAATCTGTGCAAAAGCCCTCAAAAGTCTAACTCCCTTTATATAAAGGATACATGTTCTTGGTAAGCCACAAAGGCAATTCAAAATTGTCATCAAGTATATCTTTTTTTTTTTTTTTTATATCTAATTGGAACTCAGTTTTTTACATGGAGGAAGAAAATCCCTCAGCATAACTTCAAGTCATCAGCCTAGAATGTGACATCACATAGCCGTGAGTCAGAATCAACTCACGGGAACCGGTTAAGAAAACTAATGTATGAAAGGGTAACTCTAAGGTCTATCTGCATAAGATCGAGAGTATTTACTTTTCCAAAAAGAAGATCTAAATAGTCCCCAATTAACCTGTTTATTTAATAAGTCACAGAGTCATTTCTGAAGAAACTACAGCAGTTTATTAAGCACTGTGAGAAACTGTTTTAATTCTCTTAGCATCCAGATTTCTGGGTCCAAGGAGTTGGGTGACCCATTGAGGCCATCTGCCCTTAGGTATCCTCTTGAACCTTGAGCCTTTAAGGAACTATTTCCCTAAAGTGAAACAATAGCCTAGTAAGCAGCTTAGGGAGATTGTTTTTGCCTTAGGCTTTGTGCTGTTTTGGAGAATTATCTCTGTGCAGCCAGTTTCGAGGAGCAGGAACCTCAGTGTCTGACTGGAAAATGTATGGAACTTCCTTAGTGACTCTGTTTCTACAACCGATGGGCCCTGGAACCCAGAATGTGTTCCGATGTTATCTCCTGAGAAATTAACATGGAAATGACCTGTATAATCAGTTTTCAGTATCCCCTTGTGGGGCGTCTTACTGATCCTTTCCAGGTTATGCCGCCCGATTCGGATTGTATCTACTCACAATAAGTGTATTCGGTTACACCAATTTTTGGTGTTTGTGCGTTTAGGTTTTGACAACTGTGATGTTCACAAAGTGGGATCACATGTGTTTGACCACTTGAGCCTCTTTGCAGCCCCAGGTGATAGCAAAGGCGGGCGTTACTTTCAGATTTTACAGTTAACAGACAGGAGGTAGAGTGAGAGAATGACTTGCCGCAAATTATGTAGCTGGAGAGCGACAGAGCTGATGTTCAAACCAAATTTTATGAATGGAATCTCATGTTCTTTCCACTTTTCCATGCTATGGCCTGGTGAGAGGGTGTGGAAATTAGTGTGATGAACCAATTAAAAACGGAGATTTGCATGTAACTTGAGCTCTGGACATTTTGACTTTCATCCAGACATCTATCCTTGCCTTTGAAAAGCATTTTAGAAAAAGACTGAAATGTGTATCTTCTGCTTAGAGATGAAATGACATCTATTTTTCAAAGCAGACTCCAAAGACACTTGGAAGTAGTTATAGCAACACACTGGATGAAGATCTTTGCATGTTTCCTGGAGGGGGTACTGGTACATCATTTTCCTTATATGAAATTAGCCTGAGTAAATGATTAGGATATATAACATAACCTAAAGATAGAAAAGAGTGGATAGCTGATCAAGTGGGGCCCTGTCAAGAGACATGATGGCTCTATTAACTTTCCTAGTTAATAAAGCATGGAATTTTTTGAGGCAATTTTAGTAAAATTCTCCTTCTACCACCCTTCTGTCAGTTTGTTGTATGGTGGTGGCTTGCCTGTTGCTATGATGCTAGAAGCTATGCCACTGCTATTTCAAATACCAAAAGGGTCATCGATGGTGGACCGGTTTCAGCAGAGCTTCCAGATTAAGACAGGCTAGAAATGAAGGCCTATCAACCTACTTCTCAAAAATCAGACAACAAAAACTCTATGGATTTCATAATATTGTCCAAGACTTCAACTTGCTTACTTTGGACACGATGGACCAATCACTGGAGAAGGACTGCAGGTTTGATAACATAAAGGGTCAGCAAAAGTGAGGGAAACCCTCAATAAGCTTGATTGACACGATGGTCACAACGATGGACTCAGACATTCGAATGATCATGAAGATGGTGCAGGACCAGGCAACACTTTGTTATACATGGGGTCACCACAAGTCCGGCCAACATCACAGCAACTAACAACGAAATTTCTCTTAAGATAGAGATGTTTTTCCCTTTTATCTGTCTTTTGATGTTACCCAAATTAGATTAAATTTTTTTTCTTGCTAGTCTGCAGGGATATAGCAAATAAAGAACTTACTGTAGAACACTTGGAATGATAAACTAGATACACTGAAGTATCTGATCTAATCCAAATCAGTCACCGTCAGTTGCTTTTAAATCATGGCGACCTCATTTGTGTCAGAGTAGAGCTGTGTTTCATAGAGTTTTTAACAGCTATTTCTTCGGAAGTAGGTCACCAGGTCTTTTTCCAAGGCGTCTGTGAGTAGACTCAAACATCCATGCTTTTGGTTGGTAGCTGAGTGCATCAGCCATGTACAGCATCCTGAATCTAGACTGAAGAACCTATAGCAAATTTTCCAGTTCCTCAACACTGCAGGGGTAACAAAGGAGGTAACTATGTCTAAGATTTTAGAAAATTTAACCTGTAACTATCAGAACATCAAAGCTCACTGATTTCAACTCTTTCTGAGGAAAAAGGAGAGTTTAAGTTTTAATTGTTAATCCCTGCTTCTCTGTCAAACTTTCCATACTGTATTGTAAACTCCCTGCCAGACTGTGAGGTCAAAGATGGTAAGGGCTGAGTATTCCTAAAGGGATAATTGACACACCAAAAAAAAAAAAAGCAGTTGCTGTCGAGTCGATTCCAACCCATAGCAACACTAGAGGACAGAGTAGAACTTGCCTCATAGGTTTTCCAAGGAGCAGCTGGTGGATTCCAACTGATGAGTTTTTGGTTAGCAGCCATATCACTTAACCACTCTGCCACCAGGGCTCATTCTTAACTATACTGGCACATAAACACTCTAGTTTCCATTAACATTAGTTTTTGTAAATTATATATATACTGAGCCCTGGTAGTTCAGCGGTTAAGAGTTCAGGCTGCTAACCAAAAGGTCAGCAGTTTGAATCCACCAGGCACTCCTTGGAAAGCATATGGGGCAGTTCTATTCTGTCCTATAGGGTTGCTATGAGTTGGAATTGACTCGATGGCAACAGGTTTATATATATATATATATCTCCAATAAATTAGTATCAGATATACTATGAAAGTAGCTTTAAATCAAGAACATAGGTTTCTTCTTTCTCTCTAAGGGAGATGTGTCATTTATAATACCGACAATCTGTTTAATGGCAACAATAATTTGAGGATTCATCTCTCGTTGGATACACAGGAATTATTCCTGAAAATAGCACACTAAGTAACAGAGCTTGTGTGATAAGATCCTCATAAAAACCAGCTACTGCAATTTTGCAAATTGTTTGAAATTGCAGATGAAGATATTAACAGTTCTTTTATTAAAGGATAAAGTGACCGTAATACCCAGGGCAATATGCTTATTAAAACAGGTGCCGTGAAAGATAACCCATAAGCTTCATAATTCCTTGGATAATAGATCAGTGATTTACTGTAATGTGCTTATTAAGCAATATGGAAAATTGGGTCATATTAGACACTGAGATAGAGTCATCCATATATGACATGACTTGCCATGGAGACAATCAAAGTGACATTTTTTAACCTAAGTCTCCAGAGATAAGATACTTGGCATTAAATCAGTCAGTTACCTGACCTTTTGGAAAATCTACAACTATGATCAGTAAAAGAAAATTGCATTAAAAGTGGGCAATTAGGATATACGGCATAATTGTAGGGGAAAAATTTTCTTTCAAATAATAAATTGAAACTGCCTTGCTGTAAAAGTGAGGGCTTACAAAAAGGCACCAATGGTTCTTTGTATAAAATAATGTGCCTAACTCCAATACTCATGATGGCTGTTCTGGGTAACTGTGATAAACTAACATTCATAGAACAACAAGTCCTCTGAGGGCCATTGTAACATTCTTATAATTGGTGATATCATATTTCTGTCAGCTTTTCTGAAATGGAAATATTTAATTTTTTCATGAGACAAAACATTTATTTGCTTTGAAAAGATGATAGGAAATGAAAGCATACCAGCATAGATTGATTCTATGATGGCTACTAATTAGGGTCAGTCACGGGAGAACTTGAATTTGAAAACAAGTGGTTGTTTGGGCAAGGGTTTCCCAGACAACTCCTTTTCCAGGCTTGGCACTTCCCAAGCAAAGAGCATTGTGTAATGAGACTTCTATTCTTGGTTACTAAATTTGCTGAAGTCTGTAAGCCTTAAAGGAGCCCTGGTGGTGCAGTGGTTAAAGCACACAGTTGCTAATTAAGAAGTTGGTCACTTGAACTCACCAACCACTCCATGGGAGAAAGATGTGGCAGTCTGCTTCCATAAAGACCTGCAGCCTTGGAAAACCCTTTGGGGCACTTATACTCTGTAGTACAGGGTTGCTGTGAGTAGGAATCAACTGGAAGGCAGTGGGGTTTGGCTGAGAAGGCCTAAAAAAAGGAGCCCTGGTGGCAAAGTGGTCAAAGCACTCAGCTGCTAACGGAAAGATCGGTGATTGAAACCCAGCAGCTGCTCTGTGGGAGAAGGATGTGGTGGCTTCCTTCTTAAAAATTTACTGCCTTGGAAACACTTCAGGGCAGTCCTATTCTGTCCTACAGGATTGCTATGAGTCGGAATCTACTCAAAGATAGTGGGTTGGTTTAGGTTTTTTGAGTAGGCCTTAAATATGTATCTCGTTATGTAACCAGTTTAAATTTGGGCACAATGTTAGAAATGTACTTATCTCATTGGCTTATCACCACATATTTTTAAATGACTGGTGGCCTCAGCTCATGAATGTCTAGCTATGTTCAATAAGAGTCAGATCCTCAAGGAGCTGGCCTCACATATATACAATACTTGACCCTGTCTTGCTTGGACATTTTGAGGCAACCTGACAGTTCCCTGACAGTAGCATTTTAAGAGTAGTTGGTGAGGACAGAAACACTATTCTAATTGGATGAAGAAGGACCCATTTTTTCTTGGGGCTGTTTTGGACTGAATTGTCTCCCAGAAGTAACATATGTTGAAGTCCTAACCCCTGGTACCTCTGAATGTGACCTCATTTGGAAGTAAGGTCTTTGAAGGTGTTGTCACTTAAATTAACATGAGATCCTACCAGACTAAGCCCAAGCCAAGCCCGTTGCTTTAGAGTCGATTCTGACTCATGGCGACCCTATAGAACAGAGTAGAACTGCCCCACAGAGTTTCCAAGGGGCACCTGGTGGATTTGAACTGCCGACCTTTTGGTTAGCAGCTGTAGCTCATAACCACTACACCACCAGGGTTTCCATACCAGATTAAGGTGGGTCCTAATTCTATTTGAGTGGTGTCCCAAAAAAGAGAAGAGGCACCAAGAGACACACGGAGGGAAAACAGTCACGTGTTAAACTTCAGTTGCAAGATCAGAAATCCCAGGGACTACCAGAAGCTGGGGTGGGAGTGGAGGGTGGTGGGGAATCTTCCCTTAAAGCCTTCAGAGTAAACAGGGTCCTGCCAACACACTGTATTTAGGCTACCAGCCTCCAGAACTTTGAGACAATACATTTCTCTTTTTTGAAGCCACCTACTTGGTGGTACTTTACTGTGGCAGCCCTAGAAAATGAATACAACGATCTTCAGGTTTTTTTTAATGATGCCACTAAAATCCCCTCATTTCCTTGCAACCTCAAATCAGTCACATACCCTCCCTGGAGTAAAAGCTCTTGACTTTTACTCTTTCTTCATGGTTCTCAAGCTTGAGCTTATATCAGAATACTCTGGAGAGCTTGTTAAAGCATAGGATGCTGAGCCCCACCCCAGAGTTTCTAGGTGAGTTGATATGGCTTGGGACCCAAGAATTTGCATTTCTACTACCTCCTAAACCCAAACCAAGCCAAACCCATTGCCATCAAGTCGATTCCAATTCGTAGTGACCTTATAGGACGAAGTAGAACTGCCTCATTGAGTTTCCGAGGAGCAGTTGGTGGATTCGAACTATGAATGTTTTGGTTAGAAGCTCTTAAACACTGTGCCACTAGAGGTCCATGACACTAATGCACATTTTGAGAACCATTGTCGACTCCACTGGCATCTTCTTTATTTCATTCATATTGTCTTCATCATGCATTGATTTCTTCATTCATTAAATTATATATAGATATATGTATACTAAATAACTATGGGGAAACTACTGCTATAATCATGCACTCTGTTAGGCTTGCTTATTGCTCCCTCCTCCTGTTTCAGTTGCTCAATGCCTTCTTGTTGCCCCAACACAGCAATACACTCATACCTTCCTCCTGGGCCTATACTTCGAGAAGGAAATTCATTTTCAAAAATGTCCCTCGCCCGATTCTTCATTGCCTTCCTTTCCCCTCTCCGTGCAAGTTATAATTCCTGTTTACTCAGTGCAGGTGATATCATTTATGTGGAATGAAGAAAGTAATCTACTTAAACTAATATGTACTAATGCTTGAGACCTGGTCTGACTGTTTACATTTAAGTAAAAGGTGCCTTTGAGCCAACATCAATTGCAAAATCCATGACAACATGAAGGGAAAACTGTCAGGTAGTTGAAATGAGTTTCTCCCCTTCATACCTCCTATCACTGGGCACATGCAGTCAACGTGGAGAATGATTCATCTAGATTCAGATCACTGGGCAAAATGAATTAGTTTGAGCTGTGTGCAATATTTGATAACTTTGTAGAACCACATAAAATCTACAGTTAAATAATGTGTTGGAATACCTTCAATCAAAAGTTGAAAAGTTACAAGATCCTTTTGATAACCAATAAACCTACCATGTAATCTTTTTGCATAGGAAATGTTCCAAAAGGATATTTATATCTTTATAAGGTGAAGCTATTACTCCTTACATGACAAAGGAAGCTCGTGTTTCAAGTCTTTATAGTATAGTGTTCCCCTCAGAGGTTATAGGGGGAAACTGAGAACCAGAAAGACAATAGAACTTGAGGACACCCAGGGCTCATTCAACCAGAGACAATCAGCAGAACTGAGCTTCAAAATATGTTTCACATACAAAACATACTTTCTTAAAGGGAATATTCTAGGTGAGGAGAGTGAGGAAGAAAGGCGAATATGTAATAATTAGATACCTAAGAATAGAAGGGAAATTGGAGTTGGATATTCTGTTGAACGATGCATGATCTGGAGAAGTTAACACTTATGAGTCTAGTTCTGTAAACTATTGATGCTGCTGCTCCATTGTCCCCATCCCTCCTCTTCCTTTTCCTCTTCCTCTTCCTCCTCTTCTACTTTTTCTATTCTTTCTCCTCTTCCTTCTTTTCTTTTACTTCTCCTTCCTCCTTCTTCTCCCTCTTCTTTTAACAATTGCTTTCTATTTCATCATTCTTTCTTTTGATCCTGCCTTATGAAGACCTACCTACCAATTACCAACTTTACCTGCACACTTGATAGTCTTGGCTGACATCTGAACAACTGAAAATAGCTGTGTGCCCTCAGTCACAACTTCACTTTATGGAAATCACTTTAAAACCTGATTCTAAAAAAGAACATTTTGTCTTTGGATAAAACAGTTGAATACTATCTGTCCCTAAAGGTAAGACCCTGGGCAAAGTCACTAAAACACTTCTCTGGGTCTTACTTCTATCACTTAGCAAATAGTTGGATTAGGCAAATTCTAGCTCTAAAGCTTATATTCCAGGCCTTATTTTCTGTTTGGAAGGTCCACGTTATACTTTGCAAAAATTTTCCCTCACTTGTAATGAAGGCTTTTGTCGTCCGCTGACAACATAAAAAAAACTCTATAAATGTTTGTTTTTAGCACTAGCACTTGGGGCAATTCCTTTTACAAGTGGTTACTTCAGTATAAACTGGAAATATTATAAAGAGAACCAGCCACGCAGGCAGTATGTGAAAGGTTTTTTACGGTAAAATTTCACGGAATATATTTAGCCCATTTACATTCTCTTATAAAGCAAGATAGGAAAGGCAGATTTTCACATTTCCTCAGGCAGAGGTCAGAAGCAACTTTCAGAGGGAACTTGAAACAGGCAAGAATCCAAACACATAAAGGCACAGCCATTGTAAAACTAGTAAAAATGAACTGTTACTCGGTAGAGCAGATGGCAATATTTTATGAACCATTTTGTAACATCATAGAATTCCCAGCTTCTACTAAAACTTGGCTTCATGAATACCATTAAAAAAGCTACATGGCTTTTGCACATGGCATTTTTTAAGGGAAATACGGTTTTGTGAACCTAAAAAAGAGTTTGTTAAGCTGTGAAAGGAGTGCCCATGCCCATAATGGCAGGTAAGAACCAGGTCATCATAATGGAGGTTGGGGTTGTATTTCCATGCTGTAAAGGCACCATGGTAGGGAAGTAACATTTCTCTGTGTTAAGGGAATATGCGAAGCTAGAAAAATCTTTGTTTTTTACTTATAAAAATCTATACATTAGAAAAAATATTTATATGAGAACATCACTTTATTATGTGTGTTTAAGCACTTAATATCTAA
The DNA here is from genome assembly GCF_030014295.1 of Loxodonta africana. Classification (NCBI taxonomy): domain Eukaryota; kingdom Metazoa; phylum Chordata; class Mammalia; order Proboscidea; family Elephantidae; genus Loxodonta; species Loxodonta africana. Next base: position 36,111,515 of record NC_087361.1, read on the forward strand.
TCTTATCTGATTATGGCTCAGGGGTTATTTGCTACAGATTGCTAGTTCATTTAGAACTAGCAGTACCTGTCTGATTGGGGGAATAAACTCAGGGAGGGCTGAGAAGTCTTTGGAATGAAGGACTGACATTCACTGTGAGAGTAAAACCACTGTAGCAAGTTCTCAGGAATGGCAGGAGCAGTGATGTTCCATTAAACTGAAAAGAAGGGTGTGTGTGTAAACTTCAGTGGCTAAAGGTGCCAATTTTAAAATTAAAAAAATGGCAGTAGTTGGATCTTACTTTCTCTAGAATGAAGGAAAAAATAGGTAAGTTATTAAGTAATTTCTAAAAATCAATTTATCTGAGATGTGGGAGGTATAAAGGCTTTCCAACTTTTTCGATGATAGAAACATCAGTTTGATCATGACCTACGGAATACACCATATTCAAATATTTTGTGATAAAACTTTAGGTTCCTTATTTTCCCTACATTGTGACTACCACAGTCTAATGCATTGGTCACGGTTTCATAAGCTACACATGCAGTAGGTGCTAGTTAACCACAAAAAAGACTTCATTGTAACCATCTTTTATGTAATTACTTGAAACGAGTGCTGCTTCTTTTCATCACTAAGTTACAGGTTAATGAGAAAAATAATTGCTTTTTAACTTTTAACTCCTGGTCTAATTAAATAAATAAATAAAAATCCTAAAAGCTACTCATTGAGGATCCAGAAAACCAAACCCACTGCTGAGCCAATTCCAACTCATAGTGACCATATAGGACAGAATAGAACTGCCCCATAAGGTTTCCAAGAAGTGGCTGGTGGGTTCGAATTGCCCTCACTTAGGATGTTTTTCAAAACAGAGGCATTGGTTAACGTTTGTGATTAGAGATCAACAGTAAATGAATTTACTTCTGTCAGGAACTTTAAATACAACAAATACAGGAACAGGCACTGGGCATAGTTATGGCAGTTAATTTTCACAAATACTCCCAGCAAGTGGACATGAATATTTGCATTTTGCAGCTGAGGCTGGACAAGCATATATGGCTAGTACTCTCTGAGATCAGAACTTGAACCCAGTACTGTCTGACTACAAAGTCCATGTTCTTTCAGTTACATCATTGGGGCTGTCACTCTGCACAACGTCCATGGGCACCACTCATTAGCATTGGCCATGAGGTATGTCCCCTGCTGTTTTGCTGCCTCTTGAAATGTTATATAACACCATTTTTCAAAAAAATTTTTTTTCAAGGACATACATTATTATAAGCGTGAAAAAATTTCTTTTGATAAATATGCCATGAGGAGGCTAGCTCTTTGTTCCTTTAGGTCATTTTTAAGTTTATCTTAAGGTAGCTTAGTCTTACTGTAAGTTCTGTGTCCATTGGGAAGTAAACCTATTTTACTTGAGTTGCCTGTGTTTACAAACTCATGCCAGTAGTGACAGAAAGGACCATGGCATCTCCTAGGTACCCTGGGTTGAACAGTGGGGTGGGGAAGGAACAGAGCAATAGCTAAATCTCATCCATGTGATATCTCTTCAAATAATAGTCAGTAGTCTATAAAGCAAGCAAGTACGAATGCAAAAACCTGCTGCCTTGGAGTCAATCCCAAGTCATAGCAATCGTAAATGGCAGAGTAGAACTACCCCATAGGGTTTCGAAGGAGCAGCTGGTTCGAACTGTTGACCTTTTGGTTAGCAGCCCAACTCTTAACCGCTATGCCACCAGGGCTCCAGAAATGCCCTAGTCCTAATAAAGAAAGGGAGAACTGTTTCAACAGACACGTGTTGATTCTTACAAAAGGGAAAAGTGGGTGGATTTATGTGTTAAATGTTTTACACTTCAGCTGCTAGGGACAAATGCATCCCAATCTGTTACAAGCAATTGTTTCAATCCCAAAATTTCCAGTTTAGACTAAGGAAAAAATGGCTAGACTAAAATCAAGGAAGAGTTTTTAAAGACTTAAAGAAACTCATACAAATAAAAGGAAGAGTTTGGAGCAAAGCAAGTTGACTGAAGGTTAAAATAGGAAGAATTTTCTTTTGCCCCTCTGAGGGATTTGAGAATGCAGAAGGTAAGCCCTTAACTTCTAACCTGAAGGTTAGTGGCTGGGACATACCTACTCCATGACAACTAGTTTGAATTTTTTTTTTTTGGTTTAGTATTTGACCTATTAGTTAAGTGTTCCACTGCTAACCAAAAAGTTGACAGTTCAAACACATTAAGCAGCTCCACAGGAGAAAAACATGGCAACCCACTTCCTTAAAGATTATAGCCAAGAAAACCCATGTGGTTGCTATGAGTCAAAATTGACTCAACTATGCAATTGACTCAACTGCACACACCAACAACATTCGACCTAAACGACACTGTTAGTGAGTGTGGTGTCTAACGTTGTAATGAAACATCTCTTGAATTATTTTCTTATTTAGGTCATGTCTATCTAGTGCTGCTGTACAAAAATACCACAAATGGATGGCTTTAACAAAGAGAAACTTATTCTCTCACAGTTTAGGAGGATAGAAGTTTGAATTCAGGGTGCCACCTCCAGGGGAAGGCTTTTTCTCTGTTGGTTCTGGGGGAAAGTACTTGTCATCAATCTTTCCCTGGACTAGCAACTTCTCAGCGCAGGGACTCTAGGTCCAAAGGATTCATTCCCCTCCTGGTTCTTCATTTTTGGTGGTAGAAGGTCCCTCTCCTCTCTATTCAATTCTCCCTTTTATATCTCAAAAAAGATTGACTCAAAATACAACCTAATCCTGTAGATTGAGCCCTGCCTCATCAACATAACTGTCTCTAATCCTGCCTCGTTAACATCATAAAGGTTAGAATGTACAACACATAGCGTAATCACATTAGATCACAAAATGATGGACAATCACACAATGCTGGAGATCATGGCCTAGCTAAATTGACACACATTTTCGGGGGGGACACTATTCAATCCACAACAGGCCACCTCACGTTTTCTCAGAATAAAAGCAGGAACTACACTTGGGAATAATTGGATGGACAAATACATACCAAGGTGATATATTAAAGATAGTAATGAGTCCAAAAAGAGTCCTGGTTGTGTGGTGGTTAAGCACTAGGCTGCTAACTGAAAGGTCAGTGGTTTGAACCCACCAGCTGCTCCTCGAGAGAAAGATGTGGTGGTCTGCTTCTGCAAAGATTTACAGCCTTGGAAAACCTATGGGGCAGCTGTACAGTGTTGCTATGGGTTGGAATCCCCTTGATGGCAGTGGATTAATGGGTCCAAATAAATACAACACACAATTCATGCACACACACACAAGTTGACTTCCTAGTTGAGATTTTTTTAAAAAGTAAAATGAAAGAATACGTTTCATATAAAAAATCCAAAACACATGGCCAGAGTGATTCTTTTAAAGTAAGTCAAATAGTGTCACTGTTTTTTCAAAATGTCTTATGGCCAGTCATCTCACTCTGAATGAGACCCAACATCTTCGTTTGGCCCTACATGATCTAGTCTCTATCTCTCTTTGGCCTTATTGCTTCTCCCTCTTACATCATAGTCATCCGATTCTAGCTGTATTTCTTCCTTTCTGTATCTGGAAGAATCCAAAGATGCTTCTTAACTTAAAGTTTTTTAAATAACTGTTTCCTTTGCTTGAAACCTTTCTCTTCGGATATTCTTATGCCTTACTCTATTTGCTTCTCTGATCCAATGTCACCTTACCAGTGAAGACAATTCAGACCCCTCTATTTACACTAGCTGCTCCCATCACTCTCTATTGCTTTATGCTGTGTTTATGTAGTAGATTAGCTGTTGTTAAAAAGTATTCACTCCCCATCCTCCCCTTTGGTGGGCAAAGTATACTCCCCACTCCTTGATCTTTGTACTTGTTTAGGCTGACATAATGCAAGTAGAGCTTTCGGTGAGCTGCATGGTTAGACTTGATCTCTTGCAAGAATAGGGTGAGAGACACATGGTACAGAGCCATCCCAGCCCAACCATCCCGGCTGAGCCCAGCCTAGTTTAGTCATCCTCCATTTTGCAGATGCATGAGTGAGCCCATCTCAAATTTGCAGAGCCACCCAGCCCAAGCCTTAGTTGATCTCAGGCTGAATCCAGATGCTTGAGTTAAATAATTGCTTATTGCTGTAGGTTTTATGGTTATCTGTTCTATGGCATTTTTCCATAATGCCTAACTGATAAAAACCAGTACCCGTAGAGTCAGTTCTGACTCTTGTCAACCCCATGTGTATCAGAGTAAACTGTACTCTATAGGGCTTTCAATGGCTGATTTTTTTGAAGCAGCTCACCAACTTTCCTTCCAAGGCACCTCTGGATGAACTCTAATCTCCAACCTTTTGGTTGGAAGCTGAGCATGTTAACCATTTGCACCACTTAGGAATTCCACCTAGCTAAAATTATTTTTTTAATACTCTTACTCCCTGATTTTCCTTTTTTTTATAGTACATTCACCATCTCACATGTTATATATGTATTTGCTTATATACCCTGTCTTCACTTATTGACATGGTTAGGTTCCAGAGACCAGGTCTTTATGGGAAATTGGTGTTATGCAAAAGTGGAAGATGGCAACATCAAATCACAAAATGGAAGATGACTATATTATTATGTAATTGTCAAGTTACATCATTACATAATTGGCAAGTTGCATCATTACATAACTGCCAAACTACTGAGAATCATGGCCCAGCCAAGGTGACACATAACCTTAACCATCAAAGCCAGTGTTACTCTTGCCTCACAACTAGGCCTTTGTCACCACGAGATATGTCATTAATGTGCAAAATAGTCAGATAGTAGATTTTTTACTGTTGTTATAAATGCAGAATGTTGGATAACAAGATAGTCAATAAGTGAGGAGAAGGTGTATTCATGTTTCTCTTTGAAAATATAAGTTCCTTGAGAGCAAGGACTTTGTTTTGTTCATTGTTATTGTCCTGCCAAGTAGAATGGGGCTTGATACATACTGGTGTCTCAATAAATATTTGTGGGGTAAATTCTTTACTGTATGTTAATGTATTATCTAAAATATTTAGGTATTGTGCTAGAACCTAACAGACAAAATAGACATAGTCTATGTCCTCATGGAAATTATAATCTAAATAATTTAATGGCATAAAATATTATTGTATCATGTAACCAGGATTAATTTAGAGCCCTATATTATATTATTTATGGTTTTATTTTCAGTGACATCAACAAAATTAAACTCCTAATATAAGAAAAAATATTTTTACTTACAGTATTTCCTATAAAATGACATGAAACTAATCCTCTTTATTTCTATCACCTTGTCAAAAAAAACCTATACTTACATGTAATAAGCCCAGTGTAACACCTACAATTCAGTTATCTTTTGTTTATCCTTTCCAGAGATCTGCAGATGAACTAACTCTGTAATCCTCCTTCTGTCCTTCCCATTCTTTCTTTATCAATTATCAGTTAAATATCAGATATTTGTAAAGGACTATATACAAGATGGAGCCCTGGTGGCTCAATGGTTTAACAGCTCTAGCTGCTAACCAAAAGGTCAATAGTTTGAATTCGCCAGCCACTCCTTGGCATGGGGTAGTTCTACCCTGACAGTTAGGGTTGCTCAACAACAATGGGTTTGAATTTTTTTGGATTTTGGCATATACAGAATGCTTAATGTTTGGGGTTGATATGAAAGAAGTAAAAGGCAAAAAGTTTAGAGCCTAGGAGAATAATAATCCTCTGATATCTGCCCCTAAAGCAGGTTAAACATTTTGGCAAGTAAATAATATGACAATCTGCCTCTTGGTATAACTTACAACCGCAGCTGAAATTCACGCTTATCTCCTGCCTCATGAAAATTTTACTGTTTCTTAAAAGTCTCTTTTTTTCACATTTCTTCCTTTTGCTCATGCTATTTGTTATATCTTCCTAGAAAACCACTCAATACTTCTTCGGTTAGCAAAATCTATTACTTTTTCCAAACAGAATTTAAAATGTTATTTGGAAAGCATCCTATGAGCCCCCTTTCATGGTCATTAGGATCGGATTCTCTAAATTTTTATGCTAAATCTTATGTGAATATGTTTCTCTGTGGAAAATGTCAATTGTTCTAAACAGATACTCAATGGGAATTCTACCCTCAACACACATAAATCATTACACTATAAACCTTTTAAAAGTAGGAATTCTATCCTATTTGTTTATTCCTAGAATATAAAAGGTAGATATTCAGAAAATACTTGTTGAAAGTAAAAAGAATTAGATATGCAATCATGTAGACGTGGATTCATTCTATGCTAAAATGCATCATAATAAATAGACGTTAATTTATTGGTTCAAAAATAAATGCTTATGATAAGTTGAAACACTCAGGTAAAGCTTCAAAAGAGGCAGAAATCCAGCAGGGCCTGAAGGGTGGGCAGAAATACCATAAACGGAGCTCACAACAATCTGAATTACATGTAGAAGAAAATGACACCTTGAAAAGACTTGGGATCTAGAATGGGCTTTGAATGCCCGTGGACGTCAGTCCAGAGAGATGTGGAGTATTGCTGTGTGCTCCTTTATAACAAGTTGTGTTCCTTTTGAAAATTCATCAGCTTTGCTCTTCCATTTCTAGTCATTGTGAAGCCACATGAAGCCCTCTTGTAAGTTGAGTAACATGGAAACTGCTCTTGGAGATGTATAAACAGCACCGATAGTCTTCTTAATACTTTGCACTTTTTAAAATTTTTACTTTCAAGACTCTGACAGCATTGATCACCTGCGACTTTACAACTTTTTTTCATGAGACTGACAGGCTGCCCCACTGCTCACGTCTATCAACATCGCTCTGATTTATCGGCTTGATAACAGGAAATCACTTGGTAGCCCAGCTCTATTTTGCTTGAACACTGACCTGTGACCTTAATCTGATGTCTCTCAAGGTTCTTTGTTTTTCCATATAAGACCAATAGAAGTAAAGCATTTTCAAGGTATTACATGAAAAAAAAGTGTCATATGTGGGCATTTAAGATGAATTTTACTCTTAAGCAGGTAAAAAAAGTTCAAAAGAAATAATCATAAATCACATCAATAATATAGTTATTAAATATGATTGACTTATGTTACGTAAAAGCAATTTTTTAATTTAATGCAGTGGCTGGAGAACTGCACAAATGTGACTTTTATTTATTAATATAACATATATAGATGATAGGAATGATAATGATAATACCAGTTATTCCTTTTTATGGCAAGTTTTTAAAATGAATCTGTACATCTGTTTCTCAGAATATTATTTATTTTTAAATTCTTTATCCAATTCTAAAAATGAAATTGTATTAAAAACCCTTATAAATTATTGAATATAGATAAAAAACAGAACCCCTTGAAAATGTTTACATCGATACAGAATTTTTTACTGATTGCCCTATTAAAATAAAAATTAAATAAGAGATAATCATTGCCAGGAAACTCTGGTAGCTTAGTGGTTAAATGCTCCAGCTGCTAACCAAAAGCAGTTCGAGTTGGCAGTTTGAATCCCCCAGGCACTCCTTGGAAACTCTATGGGGCAGTTCTACTCTGTTCTATAGGGTTGCTACGTATGAGTTAGAATCTACTCGACCTCGAGGGCAACTGGTTTAGTTTTTGATTTCATCATTGCCAAAGTTGATAAATATGTGACATATTTTTTTTCTGTCACATTATCAATGACGGGAAAAGTGGCCTAAGCTTTGTGAAAGGGACAAGACACACACATACACACACACACACTAAGTATCCAATCCCAGAGAAATACTATACTACCATTGGACATTCAATATTAGAAATTTGATGAGAGTTTTCATATTATGTGAATTAAAAATAGATTTGCTTCAAGAATTTTTGAAAATGATACAAAACTGCCATTTCCATCTAATGACATGGAGTTTCACAAAAGCATGTGAAAAATCACAGCTTTTAGTTACAAACATCTTTATTGGAATTATACAAAATAGCTATCATGTCAGACAAGCAATGAAGTGTGTCACTGATAGTTATCAGTCTTCCCTTGCATTTGATGCACAGTTCAGAACTTATTGTTGAGCTGCTCTGAGAGAAATGGACTCATATAATGAAGTGATACCTGTACATACATATATATATACAAAACCTGTTGCTGTTGAGTCCATTCCGACTCATGGCGACCCTATAGTGCTTCTAGGTATCCAATCATTCAACAAGAATTTATTGATTACCCTACTACTGTCTATGAACTTTTCATCAAAAAATTGGCTTGTAGATGGATGGTCTCTGCCCTCAAGAAACTTTACATGATTATACTTACTATGATAAAGGTATCCACAGGTTGCAATGGGAATACAAAATGTCTGTGGTGGTGTCAGAGAAGTTCTCCATAAAATATTTTGTATTTGAAAGAACAAGCTGTTGATGTTAGGTGCTGTGGAGTCGGTTCTGACTCCTAGCGACTCTACAGGACAGAGTAGAACTGCCGCATAGGGTTTCCAAGGAGTGGCTGGTGGATTTGAACTGCCAACGCTTTGGTAAGCAGCCAAATGCTTAACCACCGAGCACCAGGACTCCGAAAGAATGAGTAAAAAAAAAAAAAAAAATTTGAAAGAATGAGTAGATGTTAGAAAACTAGCAAATGAAAAGCAAACATAGGATTTCTTGAGGAAGTGTGTATAAGATGGCATGGTGGCGTAAAACTACGTGATTAATGCATTCAGGAAACTACGGGTCACTTGGCAGAGTGTGCATAGCTGAATGGGGTGGGATGGGGTCAAGATGTAGGCAAGGGCAAGATTGTGAAGCGTCCCGGTTAAGAGCTATGGCTGCTAACCAAAAGGTCGTCTGTTCAAATCCTCCAGCTGTTCCTAGGAAACTGAATGGGGTAGTTCTACTCTATCCTATAGGGTCACTATGAGTCGGAATCAACTCAATGGGCAATGGGAATGGGTAGTGGGTTGTAAAGGGGTATCTCATTGTAGCTTTGATTTGCATCTCCTTAATGAAAAATGGGAAACCCCGGTGGTGTAGTGGTTAAGAGCTATGGCTGTTAACTAAAAGGTCAGCAGTTCAGTCTACCAGGCGCTCCTTGGGAAAACTATAAGGCAGTTCTACTCTGACCTATGGAGTCGCTATGAGGCGGAATCAACTCGACGGTGACAGGTGTGGGTTTTTTTTTTTTTTAGTGGCAAATTCTTAGTGGTTAATAGCTACAGCTGTTAACCAAAAGGTGGGTAGTTCGAATCTACCAGATGCTCCTTGGAAACTCTATAGGGCAGTTCTGCTGTGTCATATAGGGTCTCTATGAGTCGGAATTGACCTGACTTTGGCAACGGGGTTTTTTTTTTTAATGACAAATGAGGAGGCCTGGTGGCACAGCAGTTAAGAGCTCAGCTGCTAACCTAAGGGTCAGCAGTTTGAATCCACCAGCTGCTCTTTGGAACCCCTATGGGGCCATTCTACTCTGTCTTATAGGGTCACTATGAGTCCAAATCCACTCAATGGCAACGGGTTTGGTTTTTGATTAATGGCTAAGGACGTTGAGCATCTTTTGGTGAAAGTAATGCTGTGTGCCTTCTAAGGCTAGGTTGTAAAGCAGTCTTGCAGTTGAAGAAATAGGAGAAAGACAGGCTAATTAATTGTAAGTATCCAAATAAAGTATAGATTGTTCCCATATCAAATACAGTGTTTTAACTTAAAGTTCTGATTCTGAATTCAGTTTCTGCATTTGAATCCTTGCCTTGCCAGTTGCTATCCAGCACAGCACGGGAGACATTACTTGGCCTCTCTGAGTTTCTGTTTCCTTATGTGTAAAATGGGAGTAATAATTGTTTCTGTATCAAAGGCCTGTTGGGAGAATTAAATGAGATAATTCAAGTAACAATGTTACAATAGGACTTGGCATGTCAGTGGCTCAGTAAATGATGCTGGCATCTTTATTTCTTCCTGTTGAAAATAATGTCAGAAACATATCTTCTTAGAATTATTTCTTGAGTGATTACTTACAGTACATTAAATGTATTGCTATGTAATGCTCAAAAGTACAGAGTCTACACAAGGGCTTAACTGCAACAAGCTGTCACTTTAGACAAGGCTCTATCAGACATTATTATCATTAACTTACGCCACAAAACCTGTATACATTATTAGGCAGGAAAAGCTAATTTTAATATTTTAACATACTAAAAAACTGTTGTTGTTTAAATAGTTCACGTAAAGCCTAATCCACATCAGATGTCCTTCTTCCATCTTACAACTACTCCATCAATGTCACTGTAGCAGAAGAATACAGAAATGAAGAAAGCACACTGGCTCTTAACTTGTCCGGTCCAGTGTGATACACATGATTTCTTATGGTCCTTCAGTCAGAACTAGTCACGTGTTTCTGACAACATCTAATGAGAGTATTGGAAATACAGGCAAGCATATAGAATATTCAGTGATCACCAACTGTCCCTGTCACAGATCTTAACGTTTGTATTTCGTTATTTGACATATCTTTAAATGTTAGAGAGAAATATTAACTTAATTTTTGGATATCTCAGTCTTGTTATGTTTTATATTATTTTAAAACATTTTATGTGGAAGATTATACAATAATTATGAATTGTTTAATAATAAGCATATTTGGTTGTCACATACCATAATTGGAAACCAATCAGTAATGGCTGAAGTGTTGAGTTATTTTCAAAAAGTAAAGAGCAAGTCAAGTTCCTATTCATTTCTGTCCACCATCCAATTCCCTGGTTAATCAAACGGTTGTGTATGTTTTGGAGCTCTAATGTAAGTTCTTTTTTGATATTTATACCTTGTCAAAGATGACGATAAAGAATATGTTCCTCCAATTTAATACTTTATGTTATATATAACTGTACAGGTTATTACATTGTTTTTAGTAATTCTGAAGCTTATTCATAACTGTTTTTTTTTTCCTGTACCTTTTAAAATGCTATGGTGACATCTCAGTGTAATGGTTATTTGTTTTTTTAAGCAGGAACAAATTCCTATCTATACATATAAAAAACACATAAAGGTTAATATTAAAGCAAATTTTATTTCATGACAGTAAGTGATGATAGGGGTTTAGTAGGGTGAATTTAGTGGCTGCTGGAGCAGTGAATAAGACCTTATACATCTAAAGATTAGTTAGGACAGAGGGTTTCCAATATTCTTAATGTACAAAATTCAGTGCTGGGAATATGTCCTGCAAGTCAGACTCATGCATTCCAGTAATGGAGCGTGTCCAAAGACATGTAGAGTTTCTAATAGGAAGTAGGGGTCAACAAAACATAGTTTATAGGCGCCTATATGAAAAATATCAGAAGACAATATAAATAAAATATTTACTCTCAGATGACAATATTTATGAGCAACAAATGTTTTCTTGTTGAACAATATACATTTGTACTATTTTTTCCTCTCTGTAGACACTTTGGGAAACCCTGTTGGCATAGTGGCTAAGTGCTACAGCTGCTAACCAAAGGGTTGGCAGTTTGAATCCACCACTTTGTTTTCATGATAAAAAAAAAAATACAGCATTACATAGCTACTGAATGAAGCAATGAGTAGTGTGTTTGATCTTTCTAAAAGCCTGTACTTTCTGATTGTTAACATACTTTATTCTGAAAGTGGCATGCACTACTTGCAAGAAAATTAATGTAGGTATTGCCAGGGCTTAAATTAATAATTAATTTGGTTTACAAAAGAAAATGATGGAAGTGTCCAAGCCAAGGTATTACTACTACATCCTGGCAACAAATGAATTAATATTATAAATACTTCATCAGAACATGACTTCTACCCGTTTAAGAGAAAGTATGATATCATGTAGTCATACAGTTTTATATTGGGAATGTTATTCATTTCAGTATCATTATTTCATTATTCCATCCCTGGAATTTTTTAGAGAATATTCTCTATAATTTTTTATTTATTTTTTTTAAATCTACAAGGTTTTAATGGTGTTGGGTGTGGAGGAGGATAGGGAACAAAAGGAGACAAGCTGTGGTTGAAAAAAAGTGCAAGTGTTTCTTTGTTTTTTCTTTTCCTCTGCTTGTTAAACCAAAAGCAGTGTATCTACCCAAAAACACCAAGAATAATTAAAATGTCTTGATTTCAATCTTCCTTAGTCTGGCAATGGTCTTCATAATACTTGAAGGTTAGTAGTCTGATAGTGAGGCACCAAGCCATGCAAACAATATATCTTTATAACAATGGACATTTTCCTGGGATATGGATTGGAAAAATATGATAGCACAGAGGAATGATATTAAAGCCATGGTCCTTCAACCTGATGAGTATCAGGAGTATTACTTTCTCAAAGACATCATCAAAATTGGAAACAGTTCTCCTCAGCCAACTCTTAGTCACCTACATGCAGATTATCCACTTTGTGGATGATGCTATTTTAAAACTTCAAATAATTTCTTTCTGTCACCCAGTATTTTTCTGAATTAATCTTCCAACACCTCAGTAATAAATCAAAAAGTCAATAAAGTGAACTAAAATGGGGTAGGGGTGGGTGGGTTTCAATGTTTCATCCTAGATCCTGTAATAGATTTCAAAACCCCAAGAATACTATTATTATTATTACTTGCTCTTTTGTGATGTTTCCAATGTTCTCTTAAAGGCCAATAATCAAATGTGAAATGTGCTTTTCAACATAACTCTTGATATTGTTGGTATGTTCACATATACTTTTGACTAACCAAATGTTCTCCCAGTCAGAACATCTTTCAAGGTATCTGGATAACAACTGGCAAAATGGGGATCCAGTCCCTACAGATGTTTTATTTCTTCAATGCCCTTTGTTCTCATCCTTCAAAAAAAAGCTGTCAAAATTATTTTTCATGTATCAAATATTTATTGAATTCTTCTTGTGTGCCAAGCACTAATCTAAGCACCATGGAATCATGGACTTGTGCACAAAATCAAGAGAAAACTTTCCCTTGTGGAGTTTATTTTCCTTTTGAGGGAGATGATAACCATGTAAATAAATGAATGAATGAATGGATGGATGAAGTTTTAGGTAGGTACTTCATTAGTTTCCTGAGGCTGCTGTAACAAAATACCACAAGCTAGGTGGCTTATAAGAACAGAAATTTATCATCTTATGGTTCTGGTGGCTAGAAGCCCAAATTCAGGGTATCTGCAATGTCATGCTTACTCTGTCCCCTCTAGAATATGACCCTTCCTTTTCTCTCCCAGTTTCTGGTCACCCCACGCATTTTTTTGACATTCCATGGCTTGTAAATGCATCTTAACCTGGCTGCCTTCTCCCTGCACAGATCTTGGTTTCTGTTATCTTTTTATAAAGACAACACTCAGATTGAATTAGGACTGACTTTACTCCAGTGTTAACTGATCATATAATCCAATGTCCTAGTTCCAAACAAGGTCAAGTTCACAGGTACTGGGGATTAAGACTTACATGTATCTTTTTTTTGAGGAGGTCATCATTCAATCCATAAGAGGTATACATAAGGATAACAAAGAAAATAACTTTTGGTATAGAGATTGACTGGAGAGGTGATGTATCTAGGATTGGCAAAGCATGATCGCTTGAGAAGTAAGATTTGAAATGATCTGAAGAATTTGAAGAACGCAGTCATGAAAAAGTCCTAGTAAAGAGAATTCCAGGGGAATTTAGTGGGTGTTTTTTTAGCAAGCAAAAAGGCCCTAAAGCAGATTCTAGAAAAGGTATATATATATATGTCTGAGTGTGTGTGATTGTGTGCACACACACATACACTAGCATATTTGTGGGTGTATAGTACTTTTCCTGCTTAAGCCAGGATATTCATCTAGTCTATATTTAGGGAATGGAACCCACGTGGTGTGATTAAGAGCTCGGCTGCTAACCAGAAGGCTGGCAGTTCAAATCCACCAGCAGCAACTTGGAAATTCTATGGGGCAGTTCTACTCTGTCCTATAGGATCGCTATGAGTCAGAATTGACTTGATTGCAATGGGTTTGGGTTTTGGTTTTTATATTTAGGGAATATATTTTCTCTCACTTCCAGGAGGGAGTGAGACAATTGTGTTTCTAATGGTTGATTCATTTCCACCAGAAAGAGGGTAGAGTTTATAGTTGTTGTTTTAAATTCTTAAATCCGAAGGTCTTTTCTGAAGAGCTTATTTTAATGGACCTTTGAGCCCCATTAAGGTGGAAGAGAAACTGAACAGAGAAACTGAAGAGAGCCATTTTTTAGTGTTCTTTTGCAGGGAGGGGAAGCAACAGCTTCTAGAGGTAAAGTGATTGTGGTGCTTGGGAAGGGAATTAGAGAAACAAAAGGCAGGGGATGCAAGGTGAAGTCTCAGAGTGGCTTTGTTATGTGGCTTAGCAAGTGATGAAGACAGAAGACCTGGGAAAAGTTTTCAGCTCAACTGTGCATCTTAGGGGAGCCCTGGTGATGTAGTGTTAAGTGCTATGGCTGCTAACCAAGAGGTCCGCAGTTTGAATTGACCAGCTGCTCCTTGGAAACCCTATGGGGCAGTTCTACTCTGTCCTATAGGGTCACTATGAGTTGGAATCGACTCATCGGCAATGGGTTTGATTTGTGCATCCTAGGAGTAGAAGTATTGCCTTTCTGATGCCTTACAGTATGAAAACCGTAGCTTTTTTTGCAAACCCCTTTTAAGAATTTAAAAACAAAACAAAGCAAAACAATTTCGAGTCTGTTATAACTCATGGCTACCCCATGTGTGCCAGAGTTAAACTGTGCTTGGCAGGGTTTCCAAAGGCTGACTTTTCAGAAGTAGATGACCAGGTCTTTCTTCCGAGGAGGCTCTGAATGGACTTGAACTGCCCACTTTTCAGTTAGCAGCCAAATGTGTTAACCATTTGTGCCACCCAGGGACTTAAGTCTTTTTAGGAGACAGCAAATGGTCACCATCTTTGAGTATTGGAGTTGTCCTTTCCTTTCAGGGTATAGGGAAAGGTGTCATGTTCTCATGCAAGATTAAAATAGAATAAAAGGATGTAAGCATATTTAAGTAAACAGGAGTGGACAGTATCCTACCCAGGTTAAGCTTCACCTCATACCACTCAGTCCTGTTTATACTCTTGGCAACCAGCTACTTTCATTTATTTTCAACAGCATCCCTGCTAACGGGTCATTCTATTTCCAGGGTCATAAATCCCTGGTCCCTACCTTTACCCACAACTGTCATAGACTGAGGAGACCATACAAGGTACTGATTGGCAGAAAGCACCTGTGCACTGGCCATATTGGACCTGCAGATGCTTCAGTTGAATAACACAACCCCGAATCAGCAAATTTGCTTAGGCTAGGTAATGCTTACTTTGTAAAAAAAAAAGGGCAATGGGTGAGTTGGAAAGAATTGCCACAACTGATAGAAAGAAAGGGAAAGGCCCTCTTCAGAAGAAAACTTAACCAGTGGTTTTCAAATTTCTCTGTGATGGAAATTCATAAATACGATTTATATTGCACTCTTGTGCAATATACATGTATAACACAGCCAGACATACGTATACTCACCTATAAGATACAACTGAAAGAAACACTATTTACCGTTACTACCTGTGATACACTTTGGTATTTTCATTTGTTATATCTCCTTTATATTTCTTTTAAAATAAAATTGCTAGTGTTTGTGATCCATATTTGCTTAATGAAATAAATTTAGTAGGTTCGAACCTGAATTGAAAAAAAATAACCAAACTGAATGCATCACTCAGTAATGGCTAAACATTTTGTGAAATTTTTATTTTTATTTTATTCACACATATACATGTATATGTGTGTGTATGTGTGTATGTGTGTGCATGTGTGTGTATACTGGGTTGTGATGTAATGTAAAATGTCCAAAAAAGTTTGAATGTCCCTACTTTAAACATCAACTTTCAAATTTGGAATTGAAAGGAAAGAATCTAGCCTGAAGACTGGTACTGCCCATTTGAGTTAAAATTTAGTTATGTTTACAAATATTTAGTATGTTTTTAATTGTATTTTTCTACTCTTGATTTCTCCTAATATTCTTGGAATTTTGAGAAATTCCAAGTGGCTTCTGGTGGCGCAGTGCTTAAGCACTCAGCTGCTAACTAAAAAGCTAGTGGTTCGAATCCACCAGCTGCTCCGCTGGAGAAAGATGTGGCAGTCTGCTTTTGTAAAGATTTACAGCTTTGGAAACCCTATGGGGGCAGTTCTACGCTGTCCTACAGGGTTGCTATGAGTCAGAATTGACTCAATGGCAGTGGGTTTGGTTTTTCTTTTCTGCTAAATTAAGAAAATAATGATTTGGGTCATATCTAGGCTTATAAAAAGTGACAGACATAATGTACCTGTCTAGATGTGATTAAGGTTGTTGGTGGTGGGTAAGTGGACGAAGATTAGAGAAAGGAGCAAAAAACGTGAAGAGACTGAGTCTGACTCCTTGTTAGTGCTGAGTTAAGAGCTTTATTCTTATTTACATTCTTCTTATTTTTAAACAGAAAGGCCTATAGGTACCTAGGAGTGGCACAGACATACCACATGACGTGTGGAGAAAACATTAAAACAATAAAGATAGGATTTGGGATAACAATTATAAATTTGTTTACTTAATAAATTCCCATTTATTAGGCCCAACTCGTTTCTCAAAGCATAACTATAAATTTCATTATTGGGCTATAAAACTCTATCATAAATTTTATATAATTCAACAAGATTGTCCAAAAATATTTCCAGATAGTTTTAAGGCTCTATGAAATAACATATTAGACATATTGTCTTATTTAGAATTTTTAGACATATTATCTTATTTAAGAATTTTTTCCTTATCCCAAACTCCTAAAATTTTTTTTTCATAGAATTTTAAGGCTAATTGTTTACTTTTATATCTTTAAGCCATCTAGATATAATTTTTAAATATGGTATGATTCAGGAAAACAATATATATTTTTTTCCGGGATCATTGCTTGAATCCTTTCTTCACTGACTGACAATGGTAGTACTTTTGCCATATATCAAGATTTTATTGGTGCGTGGTTTTATTTCTAGATTGTCTATTTTGTTTCATAAGTCTGTTTGTTTATCAATCCACCACCATCATTAGTGCTTAATAGTGATTTGATAGTTTTATTAGTTATCTATAGCTGCATTCACAATTACTCCAGAACTTAGCAGTTTAAAACAATATATATTTATTATTTCTCACATTTTCTGTGGATCAGGAATTTTTTTTTAGGATGCAGTTGAAGTCAAGGTATCAGCCAGAGTTGCAGTCATCTGAAGTCTTGACTGGAGATAGAGAATTTGCTTTCCAGGTGGCTCAGTCAAATGGCTGACAAGTTGGTGTTCATTGCTTGTGGATGGACTCACTTTCTATCTGTGTGAATCACTCCTCATGACTAGTTGCATATCCTTGCAACATGTCAGCTGGGTTCACCCCATGTGAGCAATCCAAAAGAGAAAGAGAGCCAGGAGTAAGCTATTCTTTTTATGACTCACTGTTGGAAGTCACAAAGCATCACTTCAGCCACATTCTATCCTTTAGAAGAGAACCACTACTTCCAGCCTACATTCACAAAGAATTTGAGGACATACTTTAAAAATAACCACAATATTTACAACAAACTCAGGTTTCTTCGTATTTTCAGATGATCGCTTTTTCTTTTTAACATATTACTATCAGAACTCATAAGTGTTCCAATGTAAAAGCATGCTTACATTCTGGAATAAACATGACTTGGTCATGAGATGTTTTTCTTATTTTTTTTATATATATTGCTAAATTAGTTTGCAATATTTTATTTGGGAATTTTCCTCTATGCTCATAAGATAGGCAGGCCTTTAATTTTATTTTTCTTTTACTACAACTTTTCCGGTTTTATTATAACAGTTTTTCTATGTGGTTTTCTACGTTCTTCTGTTTTCTAGAGAGTTTGTATAATTTTGAAATTATTTATTCCTTGAACTTTTGTTAGAATTTCTTATCAAATCATTTGGGCTAATATTTTGGTGAGAGGTAGATTTTGACTACTGATTCTTCATAGGTTTATTCAGATTTCCTGTTTGCTTTGCTCTGTTTTAGTTCATTTTATTAAGTTAAATCTTGGAAGAAATTATCCATCCTCACTGGCACAAAACTCTTAGTATTTTTCACAAATGTATAACATATCAGTCCAATGTTTTGCTGTTTATAAATTACTTTCACAAAAAAAAATTAGTATAACTATAGGTTGAAACAATGGAAAATAGAAAACAATTTTCTTTTGTTAAGAAAACAGTATAGATATCCTTTCTAAATTTGTCTCATTCTTATCATTAATAATATTCTTATATTCATACGGCTATCTCAGGTTACAGAACAGCTTGTGTACCTTCTTATTTTTTAGTTGTTTAACAAGCCAAACATTTTAGAGGGGTTAGCATTATTGCCTTGTGACAGATAAGAAAACAAAAATTAATTAATCCCTTGATAACAGCAGTTGATAGAAACGCCTTAAGACTATTCAGTGGGTACATGGTGGCACTTTTCCTTACTTTTTATTACTTATCCCTTTGTTTATTAACCATAGGATGAATTCCAATAATGCTGATTATCTGTAACTGCTCCTAAAGATCAATCCTGTGTAGGTAAGTCTTATTACATTAGTGATCTTTTACACGCAGTGAATGTCAATTTGTTACTTATCATAATATAATATGAATATTAAAAATGAATACAGTCTAGGGGTTCCTATAACTTCTATAGGAAAAGCTGTAAGCCAATATACTCCTGTTCTCAAAATGGTTCCATATAAATTCAGTGCTTTTAAACAGCTGAGTGATACATAGGTGGATAGATACATAGATGGATAGATAGATGGACGGGCTTTAATGAATACTTTTTACCCTGTATCTTTCTGCTATTTGATGAAGGTTTTTAAAATGTTATCTAAATAACACCGGAATAAGTAGAGTGGGTCAAATTTTGTCTACGCTGTATTAAGAGGAATATTTATTTAAAACTTTTTTTCCTTTATATTACATCATAACCTAAATATCTGAAAAGTAAAGCACCTCAAACCAAAAAACAAACAAACAAACCAAAAAAGAAGAGTGAGCAAAAAAAGAAACATATTAATGTGTGGAAGACAATAGAGTTAGACATAGCTTTAGGAATATCTAGAAAATTTGACCTCTAATAAAAGATAAATTTCACTTTTGGTGCAGTGGTTAAGAGCTTGGCTGCTAACCAAAATGTCGGCAGTTCAAACGCAGCAGCCACTCCTTGGAAACCCTATGGGGCAGTTCTGCTCTGTCCTATACGGTTCCTATGTGTTAGAATCAACTTGATGGCAACGGGTTTGGTTTGATTTTGGTTGGAATCAACTATTAACGGAGCACCATCCCTGATTTAAGATGGTTATTCAAGGAGCCCTGGAGTCACAATGGTTAAGTGCTAGGGTGCTAACTGAAAGGTTGGTAGTTCAAACCCAACCTATAGTGGCTCGGAACCCAACCAGGGCTTATTATGCAGGAGAGAGAACTGGCAATCTCCTGCCCTAAGGATTACAGACATAGATTACCTTAGGGGGCAGTTCTACTTTGTAATATGGGGTCTCTATGAGTCAAAAATCAATTCAATGACATCTAGGAACAACATTCAAGTCATTCAAGATTATGTCATAGCTCAGTCAAACTACAACCTCCTTTAGGGCTCTATGAAAATGCTTTTTAACTTGACGTGCACAATCTGGTAACTACAAAACCAGACCACTGTCTTTAAAAAGGTATTCTCAAGAGAGTTGTCAAGTATCTTCTGATAAAATTTTATTTCACCTTTGATGCATTCTTTTTTTTTTTTTTTCTCTTAGTCGCTTAATTAGTTGTTCAGTCTGGTTGGGATATTTGCTTTTTAAAACAATGGTTATAATTCAATGGCATATACAATTGCAATGAACCATAATTAATAACGTAATTAGAACAACAGGAAAACATGGACAGAAAAACAGAATATTGCTAAATTTCTACCGAGGTTTATCAGAAACAGACTGTGTAACTACACACCTGTTACCCATTGCAACTGAGTTGATTCCAACTCATAGTGACCCTATAGGACAGAGTGGAGTTGCCCTACAGGATTTCCAAGGAGCGGCTGGTGGATTTGAGCTGCTGATCTTTTGGCTAGCAGCCAAACTGCTCTTAACCACTGCACCACCAATTTAACTGGATGTTGACATTCTTTGCAGATACAAAATTTATCTATCACAAGAATAATAGTAAAGTAACTCCAGCATTACAGTTGGCAAGACTGAAATGCCTAATGTTAGGTACTAGTCCATTTACTGAATCACACATTTTTTAACAGCTAAACTTCAAAAGAAGGCACTGATAACCATCAATGTGCTACAAATGCTTATAACTAGTATGTACTTTAAACATTGTAATGAGATATTGCCTGGTTACCAGTACAAAGAAATTCCAGCCTTTTGTATATTCATAGAGTCAAACCGAAAAATTTATGTCTTTGTTACGTTATTCCTCACATGTATAATGAATGATGTTGCTGTCAGCAATCAATCCAAAATAGCATTGGTATAATGTACACCGCCACTGCCAGGCATGACAGGCAAACAAATAAAAACCAATATTCATTTTCTTAATGAATTTATGAGTTGACATGGATACTAACATATTAGAATTAGATTGTTCTTGTCTATGTGCTTGCCTTGTGCATTTTCTCATTTTTTTCGCTCTGAAATGAATGTGAGTGAAAAAGAGAAATGGTCAATAGAAGAACAGAAGAGCAGGCATTTTCAATCTCCTTATAGGATTACAGTAATGCGTAATATTTACTAGCATTACTGCAGAGGAAAAATAATAAATTTTTTTCAATTTCTAAGTTTTGGAATGAATAAAAAAATAGGCAAATATATAAGAGATAATTATACATACATATTTAATTACTAACTATATGTTGGGGCTCTGGTGGCACAGTGGTTAAAGAGCTCAGCTGCTAACCAAAAGGTCAGCAGATTGAATCTTCCAGGAGCTCCTTGGAAACTCAATGAGGGAGTTCTACTGTATTCTATAGGGTGTCTATAGGTGGGAATTGACTCGACCACAATCGGTTTGCTTGTTTTTTTGGTAACTATACGTTAGCAGGCTGAGCTCCTAACCACTGCACCACCAGAATCCTAATTATATGTTAGGTTTCAGAAATTGGCATGAGAACCAGATGAAAACACAGATCAGTGTTTTTCCTTTTTTCACTTAGGGTCAAAATGAAAAAGAGTGAAAATGATGGCTTTAACTGAATGGATGACATCAAATGAAAAACCACCGCATATAAACCAAAAATCAAATATTTCAGTGTTCTGTGGTTGTTTAATTTGTGCACTATCTAGTGAGTCGGAATTGACTTGATGACATCGGATTAATGCTATACATGTGAAAAAGCCACGGTGGCTCAATGGGTAACCCCTCAGCTGCTAACCGAAGGGTCGGAGGTTCTAACCCATCAACCGCTCCAAGGAAAAAAACCTAGCAATCTGCTCCTTAAAGATTTACAGCCTATGAAACTCTATGGGGGTAGTTATACTCTGTTAAATACAGTCATTATGAGTCAGAACTACTCAACTGCACGCAACAAAAACACGGTTGTTTAATTTTTGCACTAATGCTGTACATGGAAACCCTAGTAGCATAATGGTTAAGAGCTACAGCTGTTAACCAAAAGGTCAGCAGTTCGAATCCACCACCAAGGCCTCCTTGGAAACCCTGTGGGGCAGTTCTACTCTGTGCGATAGGATTGCCATGTGAAAATGCACTGAATAAAATAAAACATGTAAGTACGTAGCTCAGGGCCAGATAAATTCTAGTTCAGTTCTTGGAAAGTGACAAGGTTGGATATGACTAAATGGGTAAGACCTTATTTTTCAAAATATTGGCAAATAATAATGACATGAGATATTTGACAATAAAAGGGTTCCAGGGTGAAATTGAAATAAACTTGTGAAATGTAACATATTTTATTTCTTAAAGGTTGCAATAAGTTACGCAGTAAAGAAAACTTTTAAACTTTATTTTACCCAGGTTTCCTTAACACACTTGACCATAAAAACTTTTTTCTTCCCATAAAAAAAAAAAATTTTTTAACCATTAATATCTCACCAAACTAAAATAACTAATATTCTTTTGAGCACATTTGTGCAAATGTTAGATTCTCAGACTATTTTTTTAAGTTGGTGTTTAAGTTGGAGGTAAAGTTGCATTAAAATGATTTCTGGAAAAGTCAATTTTTTTTTTCCCTTTTTCGCAAATTACTTGAAACATAAAAATGCGCTAGTCCATAGGTATTTATACACATATAACACATACAACCACAGTATTTATACATTTTGTGTAAATCTCTGAAATGTTGCTCCTCTCTAATCATAGTGACAAAAAGCCTTTTTCAATCTTTAAAAAAAAAAAAAAAACTGAGTATTTTCCAGTGTAAGTCACTGTTCTAAAGGCTTTATAATTTTATTTAAGTAAATCATCACAATGAACAACATTTAGTGGCGAGATGACCCTGCTATACAATGAGGAAATTGAGGCCTAGACAGGTTAAAGTAGTTGCCCAAATCCAGCACTACAGTAAAGGACAGAACTAGCGTTCAAACTTGATTTAAGTCCTATCCTGACCTCTGCCCACCTTTCAAACTCGCGGAGCTTACATTAGTAATAAAAAACCAAGGCAATTGTTGTTAGTTGCTTCTGACTCATTCAGTGCCAGGCCTTTTTCTCTAGGTGTCACTGGGTCGACTCAAACTTCCAGCCTTTTGGTTAGCATTAAGAACACTAACTGTCGGCACCAGCCAGGGACTCCGGAGATGTCTCAACTCCCATACATTTTCAGCGCACGTACCTCACCTCTGCTATTGATGCTTTCTCTGGCAAGGGTCTCCTTCCATTCCTTTATGATTCCAGTCCTTACACCTTAAAGATTCTTCTCCGTATTAAGCTTTGGCCAAGCCACTTCTGCAAAACTAAACACTCATCCATATTCGTTTCAGCTTTATAGTTTGCTCCACATATATGCTTTTATTTTTACCTCTTGAAAAAAAAAATTTTTTTTTTTTTTTTGAAGCAATGTCAATTAATTGGACAGATTTGGATCCCCAGAATTTGGTCTGCTATGGACTCAGTAAATGTTTCTTGAGGGAATGAATGGATGGATGTGAGGATAAATGAGATGAATAAGAACAACCAAGTTTGCTGGAAGACCTCTCAGACTTTGGAGGAACAAGCATCCATACATCAATGAAGAGAAATGGGCCCTGGCCCAGGTGACGGCAGACAGGTACACATGTATTCAAGGGCTCTGTCTTTATTTCTGTAGGTCTCCTTTTCCTTTTCTGCAAATTAGTACAGTCAATGCATATAATCTATTGATATATTAAAATATTCATTCAGAGTAGAATAGGAGCTCTTTTCTGTTCTGTCATCAAGCTTTAATTAATTGCCAGGTACCTTATTAAGTACTGACTCCTAAAGCAGATGAACAAAATACAAGTTTATTTTGTTAGAGGATAATGATATTAACCTTCTGTATTAGCAAATGTAAAGATGCCTAGTTGCTTGTCTGGAGTTCCTGGGTGGCACAAACAATTACATACTCAGCTACTAAATGGAACGTTGTCTGTAGGTTCAAACCCGCGCAGCAGCTCTGTGTAAGAAAGGCCTAGCAAACTGCCTCTGTAAAGATTGTTGTGGTGGTTAAGCGCTGTCAAGTCAATTCCAACTCATGGCAACCCTATGTGACAGAGTAGAACCACCCCATAGATTTTCTTGGCTGTAATCTTTACCAAAGCAGATCACAGATTTTCTCCAACGGAGATCTAGGGAGGTTCAAACTACCAACTTCATGGTTAGATTACAGCCAAGAAAGTCTTACGGGGTCGCCATGAGTTGGCATCGACTCGAAGGCAACAGGGTTTTTTTTTTTTTTTTTTCAATTATGCTTTAGATGAAGGTTTACAGATCGAATTAGTTTCTCATTAAACAATTAATACACATATTGTTTTGTGACATTGGTTGACATCTCCCATGTCATGTCAACATTCTTCCCTTCTAGACCTTGAGTTTCCCGTTATTAGCTTTCCTGTCCCCTTCTGCCTCCTCGTCCTTGCCCCTGGATTGCTGTGTCCTTTTGGACTTCTTTTGTTTTATGGGACTCCCTAATCTTTGGCAGAATGGTGAACTTCAGGATTGACTTCCGTGCTGAGTTAAAAGGATGTTTGGGAGCCATACTCTTGGGGTTTCTCCAGTCTCTGTCAGAACAGTAAGCTTGGTCTTTTTTTTTTTAGATTAGAATTTAGTCCTACACTTATCTCTAGCTCTGTCCAGGACCCTCTCTTGTGACACTAGCTCTCAGATACTTCAGAATTCAATCAGAATATCAGCTTCTTCCTTCTAAATAACTTCGGTCTTTAACTACACCAACACAAATCTATCAAAAAGAAGGAGGAATAATTTAAATATGACTTCTAAAAGGAAAATTAAACAGGACCTCCTCTTTTTTGCTGATTATATTACAACCTTCTTGCAGCTGAGAGCAGCTCTTTTCAGTTTTTTAACCATTTCCTGTCTCATCTTCCCTCTACTCCTTCTCATACCTTATTACCTGTTAAAAAGAATTTGCTTAGTCATAAATGTGTCTCTCTCTGCCATGGTTATTTTGACTTCTGAGCAATGCAGACTGAAGCTAACAATTCAGAAAGCCCAAACACTTACGGTTATTATAATCACTTATTGATTTGTAAAGTGTCTTTCCTTGGCTTCAAAGTACTTAATAGAATTCTAAACTTTTTACAGAGTAGGAGATCCCATCAATATTCACCACTTACCTGAAACCACTGCTGGCAGAGAAATAGCCACTGGTCATGCTCAACAAAAATTCATATAAATTCAAGGACAACACCTTAGGGCATGATTTGATGAAATCTTCTACATTTATAAATTCCACACATGGCGGATATGGAATATTATTTGAAATTAATGATTGAACAGCTGTGATAAAATTTTTCTAGGAAAGGGGCAAGCAATGTCTTCTTTAAGTCATAGTTTTTCCCCTCATGATTTTCAAATAAATACCAGTAAGGTCTATATAATTAAACAAATACATTACACAACTTGTTGACCAGTGGCATACAGTGGCAGAGACACTTTTGCTTTTATTTTTCAAAGAATATCAAAAGAAGAGATATGTTCCAGCTAACCTACTACAGAACCAAGAACTATAATGTAATGTTTGTATGTGCATATGAGTAGACATTACTAATATTCACCAATATTTCCTTCCTTTGTGGGTATTAGGAGAGCCTATTTCTCAGCCCTTTTTGCAAATGAAAGATGTCATGAGACTAGTTAGGCCCAATGGGCTCTGTGGTGAAGTGATACACGTCACTTTCAGGCTGAACCACTGAAAAGCTTTCTGTGATGCCCCCATTGCTCCGGTGCTACAAGACCTTCAAAGTAACGTGGAAACCTGAGTGGCCACATGGAGAACAGCAACCCTGGAAAAACACCTGGGGCCACCATGGACTCGCAACAGAGGTATATAAACTTTTGGGCTCATAAGTCACAAAAATTTTAGGGCTGGTTTTTACCACAGCACAATCTCACCCCAAAGAAAGATATAACAGGTGTTTGGCAACTTTTTAAAAACTTATCTTTAATAAAAGTGTTCCGAGACATTTTTTTTTAAAAATGCCCTTATCTGAATATTTTTTTTTAAATGCTGGACAAACAGATGCATTTTCAAGGTAAGCATTTAAAAAGGATTTAATGTCTTAGTTCTGGTGCTCTGTTCAAACACCCATTGCCAGAATAACTTTACCATTAAACACGAGCAACTTTAGCATCGATGTTCAGTAATCTTTAAAGTTTAAATAGTGCCATCGTGAAGCCATTATGTTCAGATTTTTGCCATTTTTTTTTTTTACTAGATTTAAAATCTCCCACTGAAAATTTCAAATGAGATGTTAAGAATAAAAGTAAATTCTTCTAATTAAAAGACTGGCTATATTTTGTGTCTAGAAATTAATCGGACCACTGGACCACTGCCTTCTTGTCGATTCTGACTCATAGCGGCCCTATAGGACAGAGTAGAAGGTTTTCCAAGGAGCACCTGGTGGATTTGAACTACCAAAGACATTAATTAGAAAACCTGAATTCAAATATTTTCCATCTAAAACTGATATAAAAATATATTAACAGTACAGATTGCCTGAAAATCACACTTCTCTGAGGTTAGTCACTCTTCGAATCAATCATTTGAACTTCATTTTGAGCACCTACTTTCTTGGGTAATTTTTGAACATTCTGATACATTGGGTATTTCTATTACTTGACATTACAACAGAAATAAGGTTTATGAAATCGAAGATTATGTTAATAAATGACTTTTCTGATTTTCAGGCCCTTCAACTTCACTTCAATTCTTAATGTAGTATAAAGCTTTTCATCGCTTCTTTATTCCAGAGTCAGAAACATTTTTCTATCTCTATACCTGCAGCAGTGTAAGCTGGTAGAATATTTACTATGTTTTGAATCTCCACCGTATGCGATAAACTCAGCCTTTCTAAAATGCTTATTAGTAATTCCTTTATGAGCAACCTAATAATGCCGAACAAGTATTTGAAGACTGGTTTCAGTGTGAGTGCCCTATGTGTCGCTCCGCTAATTTAGTTTCACCGACCCATTGTCAAATATAAAGATTTTATCACTGCATAATAAAAAAAAAAAAAAAAAATTTTTTTTTTTTTTTATACACAAGGGTAAAACCCTATTTTGGGCAAATGATCAGAACACAGTTTTGATGAGTATACAATTCAACCTGTGGGCATTGTATCTAGATAATTGTAACCAGCCATGAGCATTAAGCAGCTCTAGGAAACCCACCAAATCAGTTCAGTCAAATCTAGTTAAGAGAGTTCTTGCCTTAATGGTCTGATTGAGACTGGAGGGACCTCAGAGGATACAGGAGATAATGTATGTTACGCCTAGTTTAGAATAAGTGTCTCATGAAAGTAAACTAAAAGAAAGTTTCAGTTGGTTCCAACAAGTATAAGTACCTCTCCTTCTTAATGTCTGGAAGAACTGATTTAAAATCTGAGTTAAATGCAATATTTAAATGGTTGAATAGAAATGATTTTAAATCAGAAGTTTATAAGGGTTACAAAGGGATTAGCTAGTTAGTTGAATAACAATTATTTAAATCATAAATACATGAACTAAAGGATCAAGCTTTGGTAAAACAGCAAACTGGTGTTAATCAGCAGTCTCTTCTTACTAGAGTATTAAAGGAACCCTTAACCAGGAGAACTAAAGTAGTGATTTTGCCTTTGGTGGACTGTCCTTAGCATTCATTGTCTCAGATATATATTCTCACAGAAACACACGAACACACACACTGTTGCTCTTCTGGTCATTTCTGGTATTAAAAAACATGATTATTTGTAAGATATTCCAGGGTTCTATATTTGAAGTACAGTGACCTACCTACTCCCTCAACACAACTCAGTGAGCATAAAAAACACCCAACCCAGTGCCATCGAGTCGATTCTGACTCATAGCTACCCTACAGGACAGAGTAGAACTGCCCCATAGCGTTTCCAAGGAGTGCCTGGTGGATTCGAACTGCCGACCCTTTGGTCAATGAGCATATTTACTAAAATATAATTGTTAGTCTAGTTTGAATTTGCTACTGCATATATCCATGCACAAGAGAAACTTCTGGAAAGTGGATCATCCCACTTTGGCTTTAAGTGGAGAAAAGGATTGTCTGTATAACTGATCATTACTGTCTCATCTACCTTTCCTTTCCTAGTTTTGCTAAAGCTGTGCTTGTCTATGCTTATTCTCCCTCTCAATTTAAAATGGCTATAGCATCTGAAGCTGAAAAATGCCCTCTTTCCATTAAATTTTGACTGTGGACTTTTTCTATTTGATTGTTCATGAACATTTTACTGGACAATTACACTTTAAGAAAGTTATTTGAAAATAAAATCGATACAATATACTTGGGCTGCATCATAAATGTGTTCGTTTTTTTCACCAGTTACTTAGAAAAAAACTTTGCCTCCTTTTGATAGTAACCTAAAGCTTGGTATAGTAAAGAGAGTTGTAAAGAAAGTATTATTGATATTTTCATGGTTTTAAAGCAAGTGGATCTGATAAGGTTGTTAATTCAGCATTGTAAATATTTCTAAAAGAATTGGAAATGATCAAACTGGCTAACAATGGAATTGATGAAAAGCTTGCATATAATTTTGATGAAATTTTGAAATTATGATGTAGGAAAACATTTAATGACACTGGAAAATGTTCACTACATATTTGAGTAAAAAAGGAGGTCAAGAGAACTATGGAAAAATTATGATCTCATTTCTGTAAAAAATGTAGATAAACCCTTGATTTCCCCCAATATATATATTATATATATATTTTATAGTAGATTGTTAAGAATTACCTTTGTGTCCTGTAATCACATATTTAGATTTTATTTCTTAAAGACATTTTAGATGTGTATGAAATACTCTTGTAAAAATTTTAAAGTGTATATAACTTGTGTGACCATTTCTGGTACGTCAACACACTAACAAAAGTTCCACCAAACAAGGTCAAATCTGTATGTCTAGTCCTTAAAGAAGAGGCTAGCAGAAGTTTCAAACTTTCCAGTGAATAAGGAACACCTGAAGAATTCATCCAAAATGGAGATTCCTAAGACTCATTCCTTAGAAATTCTGATTGAGTTAGTCTGGTGTGACTCCTGGGAAGTTAATTTTTTTAACCTTGCAAGTTATTTTGATTACATGCTTTCATACCAAAAATTAGAAAAATGATCACCCAAAAATGTCACCTGCTTTATTAATGGGATTGCCTTTGTTATCTTCCCATCTTAATCCATATACGTAAATATTTTTTCTGTCTTGTAACTATAGCATCAATTCTATTGTGTTCAGTAGTTCTCTTTTCAAACATCAAGTGCATTTCCGTAACTAGTTGTTGCCTTTAAAAAAAGTTTTGTTTTGTTTTTTATTGTGCAAAGGTTACAGAGCAAATTAGTTTCCCATTTAACAGTTTGTACAAAAAGTATTTCATGATCTTGGTTTCATTCCCCATAACACATCAGCATTCTCCCCATTTCTCTCCTGGGTTCCCTGTTCTGTTTAGCCCTGATTTTCTACGCCTTCTTTCCTTCTCATCTATGCTTTTGGGCAAATATTGCGCTTTAGATCTCCTAAAAGTAACTGTTCTAAGGAGTACGTTCCTCTTGGGTATTATTGTTTATCTTATGCGCCTGTCTATGATTTGACTGGGAGGCGGTCTCTGGGAATGGCATCAGTTATAGGTCACAAGGGAACCTTTGGGCCATAGTCTCAGGGTTTCTCCAGTCTCTGTCTGACCAATAAGTCTGGTCTTTTTTGTGAATTTGACTTTTTGTTCTGCATTTTTTCTCCCGCTCTGTCTGGGACCCTCTGTTGTGATCCCAGTCAGAGTGGTCAGTAGTGGTAGCTGGGCGTCATCTAGCTTTTCCAGTCTTGGGGTCATGTAGGCTGTGGTTCAGGCAGTCCATTAGTCCTTCGGACTAATTGCTTCCCTGGGGGAAGTTAAATTTTTAAGGAGTTCCTCAGACGCTTCTGATGCAGGTGGCCAGTAAGAAAAACTGGACTGAAGCTGTCTTTTAAACGGTGCTGTACCTCTTTCCATTGATCAGTTTTTACCTGGTGGACCATGTGGCATTCAGAGAAAAGAGAATATTTAATCAGAAGAAAGCATGCTAACCTGAGTGGTTCTTATCTGCAGTTTTATAATAAACTCAGATGACTTTTAATAGCATTAGTAGTAACAGTAGTAATAATGTTAGCAGCTCTCACTTCTATAGCACTTATGCTTAGAAAGGAACTGCTCCAAGCCACAAAATAGAGTCAGCTCTGCTCAGTTTGCACTAGGGAAAGGACAAGGTAGAAAAGGATGGAAAGATATAAGGAGAGATTTATAAAACACACTGAAGGGAGCATCCTGACTAAATCATGAGATGCAGGGACAGGTTACTGGGGTAATTTCTGACACAAAGATGAACACAATATATCCATAGATCTTCTTGCCTGTAATTCTTGAAAACTTACAGTTCCGCTATAAAAAAATGAATGGAATTCTAAGATACGCTCTATGACTTTTGCAATTACTAGCAGTTCAATCCCTTGGTTTCTGGATTATCCAGACCCTTCACTTTTTTTTCCCTCTGCCCTCTGAGAAAAAATGGTTTTTGGCCATTTCATTCAATGTATTCCTGCTAAAACTTAAGTAGGGAGTGGACACTGTTAAGAAGACATCAACTTCCCTATGCCCTGATCTCTTTCTCCGTCTAGCTCAATTTTTAATCTCCAGTTTCTTTTATTCTCTGTCCTGTAAATATATCATATTTATTAAACTAAAGCTGTTGTTGTTAGTTGCCTTTGACTCATGGCAACCTTATGTATAACAGAAAGAAACATTGCCCTTTTTTGCTCCATCTTCATGATGCTGATGTTGTTGTTCTGTGCCATCAGTTGATTTCGACTCATAGCAACACTATATGACAGAGTAGAACTGCCCCATAGAGTTTCCTAGACTGAAGTCTTTACAGGAGCAGAATATCAGGCCTTTTCTCCCACAGAGCTGGTGGTGGGTTCAATCCCCCAACCTTTGGGTTAGCAGTAGATCGCCTAACCATTGTGCCACCAGAGCTCTCTTTATTTTCATGATTGTTGCTATAAATTACAGATATCTCCCAACATAACTAAACTACTCAGTCTAGGAGTGAAAGTTAGGCTGTATGGGCTGAAAACAGCCCAGCAGTTATGAGACATTAGTCAATCCAGCCTAGAACAAGAAATTTCAAGTCATTTCTCACCTTATTAACATGATAATAGTCTCAAAATTTAATTGACTGCATTTCTTCATCTAGCAAAAAGAGGTAAAGGGAGAGTTGTATCCAGATACAAATTGGCTCCCTTGCTCTCTCATTCATGAATGTATACTCACACTTCTTCTTTTTCTTTCTTAAACAGCTGGCGAGATGAATACGGACATACTGAATGTAATGAGAAAGGGGCTTAATAGCTCTCTACTGAACTGAGTCTCATTCTGCAGGTGTTTAAATGTTGGGTTGTCAGTCTGGTTCTTCTGAAAGTTATATTTCTGCTCTCGACTCTGATACGAACTTTTCAGGAATGAATGGTTTCCTCTCCTTCCATATGTCTAAGGTTCTTTGGAACATACGTACCTTTAGAAAAGCTCTGAATTAAAGAACAGGAATGCTTCTCTTAAATGTATACCAATTCCATTCAAATTGCTTAAATACGTTGCCCCCTGGCTTCCTTGGAGGACTCCTTCAAAGGAAATAAGGTGTAATCAAGATCCTAGATTTCTTAGAAACTCTCCTTTAAGCCTTTTCTACTCAAATGATTCAAATATATATCTTATTTTGAAAAGCAAAATACTGGTTTTGTAAAAATGAGCTGCATAATATAATTTTTAGTTCTGGCAGGATAAGGGGATCTTGATTGGTTTCCTTGGGATAGAACTAACATTTTTGTCTTCATCCCACAGTGATCCAATATTGTATATTTACCAAGTCCATTAAATGGAACACAACACAACACCTTTTGCAATAAAAAAATGAGCAAGCAAAAAAAAAAATTAATATCATATTTTTAGTACCGTTAAGCTAGAGGTAGGGCAATAGATTGAAACAACTTTTCTACGGGCCTGAGGACTTACATTTGTAGTGATGGCAGATGCTTTTAGCTCCGCCATATTGTAGCCAGTACTCACTTCCAGAGCCCAAAGGTTGTTTACTTTGAACATCTGTGACTCTGCCTGCAGGAGGTGTTTCTGGTGCGGGGGCACACTTGGCCCTTGTTCAGGGCAAGCCGGAAGTGCCAAAGAGTTAATGCCTCTGGGAGCAGCAACCAATGATATGTGAGGATTTACTTGGTGGCTACATTATACATTTTTGCACCAAGGGTGGAGTAACTCTAAGATGTGTTCTTCACTGCCTATCAGAGTTCCCAGAGGGATTGTGCCTCAGTTGCCCTCAGTAATAACCTGTTCAGTAAAGCACCATTTAAAGGTTTCTTTCGCTTCCTTGTTTTACTTTCTCATTCTCTGGATCGTACATCCTGGGATTTTTTTATTCAAATCTTCATCTTGGACTTGATTTGGATTTGCGTATGTGGCGGGCCTCAGCTTGCTGGTGACTGGATTTCTCAGGTCTCTTCCATGTATCCTCAGGGCATCCCTCTCTCCCTATGCTCTCTCTAGTAGGAAAGGCAGTCTTCTGACATGACAGCTCAAGACTCCCAAGAATGCAAATGTAGAAGCTGCCAGTTCTTCTTAAGGCTAAATCCTGGAACTAGCTTATTGTCGCTTCTACCACATTCTAGTAGTTAAAGCAATTCACTGGTCCAGCTCAGATTTAAGGGGAGAGGAAAAAACAGAAGTCTAAATTCCTTGGGGCCACCAATTTAATGAATTATCACAAAGGACGTGTGAACAATTCATCCCCACAACTCAACAGCATAAGAAAAGTATGGGGTAAAGTCAAATACTTAGCATAGGATTTGACTAGCTCTTCCATCACTCATTGACAGGAAAATATTAAAAATAGATCAGGAATAATTACCTAGCTTTCTAATCTTTCCTTTCACTTTTTTGCTCTAGAAGAAATCATGGAGTACCTCGTATGTGCCCTGATTTTGCTAGACAACGTGGGAGATATTTGCCTTCAATGAGCACAAGCAATTCAGTTATTTTGTTCTTTTTTTTTTTTTTTTTTTGCTTTTCATGATGCTCCTGACTAGAGTGCCTTTGTACATGCTGCCTGGATATCACTTAGCTCTTTGATTTGTTGTTACCTTCTATTAATCCTTCTAGTCTCCTATGAGTGTCACTTCTTTAGGGTCATTTTCTCTGATCTCCCTGATTCAGAGCTCTTTGAAGTTCTTCTTTGTAATCTTTATCAGAATCCCATTTTGCATTTGTTTTTGTTTCCCCCACTTATTCTAAACTTCATGAGCACAGGGAGCCTTGTCTCTTCTGACCCACCATTTCCCAGCACCTGGCATCATGCCTATCACATTTATTGAGTCAACACTCAATAAATATTTTCTGAGGGAATGAATGAGTGAATGAATAAACTTTAATAATGAGTCCAGCTAGCTACATGTTTGAATTTCTTTATGCTAATTCTTTGGAAACACACCTCTAAAAAATGCATACTTTCTCCACTGCCATTTTTGCAGAGCAACATACAATCAAACTCAATAGCCAAGAAATGTAAAAACAACCAAAATCCTAAAGTTGACAGCATAATTTGAAGAAGCCTGTCCTAAATGCAACTTTTAATAACCCTCTGAGCCCTGGTAGCACAGTGATTAAAAGCTTAAAGGTTGGCAGTTTGAATCCACCAGCTGCTTCCTGGAAACCCTGTAGGGCAGTTCTACTCTGTCCTATAGTTCCTGAGTCAGAATGGACACACCACAACAGTGGGTTTAGTTTTGGTTTGGGGCATCTCTTTGTTTCTTTTTCTCTTGTGAGCCCAATGCCACAGGCGAAACTTTTTAAATTTAGAACTTAGACCTATTATCTTTATATCTTATATGTTCCAGATAGATTTTAAATGTTTGTTGACTCACTGAATGAATACACTTAAGGAGGTCATAGCTGATCCTTTAGCCAATGATTGCAATAGAAGTTGTTCAATGTATTTCTGCTTTAAACTTGAAAGTTAATGGCTTAAAATAATCCAGTTGTTCCTGTTGGATATATATTATAAAATGCAATTATCCTAGGGACAGCATTTGGTATCTAACCTTTTCAAACTAATTCCTGCTTCTGACTTGTATTTTAGCTATAATCATATCTGATCTGTTTGAATTCCCCAGTCTATGAATCTGTGAAATAAGGTATAACAGTGTAAGAGATAGATTGTATTTTTATACGGCTTGCTTGACGTAGAAGGTGTACTACAAAGAGTTGATAGCCTATCTTTGGACCATCTTTACTTTTCAGTTTTTATCCTACATATATTTCACATATAAGTTTCTAAATATGGCACACATACTCACTCTACAAGGAATGCCCTTCCAGCCCTTTACTTCTGTAATCCCAATGGAGGATGGTGTATTTTAAACAAAATGTAAGTAGTCAATATTTACGCAGTTTTCAGTGGCGAGGCTCTAGTAACAAAACTTTGCTCAGTATTTGCCAGGGAATATAAATTTCTTCTGAAGAAAGAATATTGCTTATCTTATAAATGCTGTGGCTTGCACAAAATCTTGCAAATTCAACAAAGTTTTAAGTTCTTAGTAGACATAAAATTTGTCGTTCCAATCCTGAGACTGAATATGCTTAACCTTTTGCCAGTGGGTCTTACATCCTTGAGCGGAGTCACCTGACTTGAGCGCACACTTATTTGTTAGAATGTAGCAGTGTCTTTACCATAAGTACATAATGTCTTTGGAGGCTTGGAAAAAGCTAACTGGCATAATGATCTAGGAAGTGGCAGGGACATCATGGTTTTATTAAACAACTGCTAATGATGTGGAAAAAAGGGAAAATACCCAGCAGTAGCAGGCAATATTTTAGAAGCAACATATCATCTCCTTCCTTGGTTTTCTTTTTTTCATTGTTCATGCGAGTATATTGTGGGGCATACAGCATAAACAAAAGCAAAAACACAGGAAAAAGCTTCCTCTCTTTTACGCACAGAAATTTGCGAAAATTTTAAGGCATGAGTATATATAACAATCCTAAAACTTTCTTTTTGTTCAGATTTCAGAATAACACTAATGTTTTTGAGTCTGCTTGAAAATCCACATGTGACATTTTAATTAAAGGGACCAAAAATGCTTCCCAAAGTATTGGCAAAAGTAGGGAGAGCATATGAATTTTTTTTTTTAATTTCCTCCATGCCATCTGTTGATTTATTTCGCTTTAAATATCAGTCACGGTGCTTAGTACCACATGAAAGGCTAACAGTCCCCCCAACTGCCACCAGTTGTACTTATCTTTGAA
Source organism: Loxodonta africana (assembly GCF_030014295.1). Lineage (NCBI taxonomy): Eukaryota > Metazoa > Chordata > Mammalia > Proboscidea > Elephantidae > Loxodonta > Loxodonta africana. The sequence goes on from NC_087361.1 coordinate 36,146,508, forward strand.
ATCCAGCCATTGGTTACCAACTCTCATTAGAAAGCAGTATGCTGTTGTTTTGGGTCATGTAGCTAGTTTCAACTCATAGCGACCCTATAGAACCAAGTAGAAATGTCCCACAGGATTTCTTAGGCACAATTTTTATGGGGACAGATCTCCAGGTCTTTACCAGAACCACTGACTTTTTGGCTGGGTAGCAGCTGAGCCCTTATCCATTGTGCTGCCAGGTGTCCTTATAAAGCAAAATGCTAGTGTCTTTTTTTTTTTTTTCCCCCCACTATGTGTATCATTACGTATGCTTAATGCCTTTATATAAAATACTTTTCTTTAGGATCTAAATTTCAGCTCCATTCTATGCATGGTCTTATATCAAGTAGATTTTCTTAAATTGGACTTTGAATGGGTTTCAAAAGGCTTCAGAGTATTACACATAGATTCAAAATCCAAATTTTAAAACACAGTGATTTATGTAGTCTGGGCAAAAATTGGATCATTTTCTTGTACAAACTCACATTTGAATTGGACATTAAAATAAATGGCTGACAAATATTTAAATGTTCCTTTGATAATATTTCACATATTTGTGGTTTGATGAACTTTTGCCAGGTCAATGTGCGCAGCAAAATAAATCGTTCTTGCAATTTAAAATCAGGATTCTATTCTACTGCCTGTGATTGCCACTGCATCTTACATTTGGCCTCAGCAGAAAGTGACATTCAAGTGAAACTTATTTTCCAGATTGCTTAAATGCATACTACAGACAAGACAATGGGCAGGACACTTTCATGGATGAAGATATACTATATGATTATTTCATTAAGTTTAGCTTCCTGGAATGGCTCCCATTTTTCCTCTAGGCTGTATTGTATTATAGTCACAATTCTTATCCTGGGATAGGAAGGTGCATGAAGAAATTAACCAACAAACCTCAGAGAAAAGAGGTAAAGGCTATGAATTATAAAGCAGGCATTGTGTCTTTTATTTAGAGATTTCTGCAGCCTTAAAGTGGTCCGATTGCTGGTTCGAATCAATCTACAGGGTGTGATGAGAATTGGGAGCTGGCTATCATGTATTTTTCAAGACATGGAACTTGACGGTCTTATAAGTACACAGGGCAGTATATATATATATATATATATATATATATATATATATATGCACACAATTGTCCACTCTTATACAAGTGCTGGAAAATATGTATATAAATTTTGATGAATAATAGCCATTTTCCTTGGTGTACTTATTCTGTTTGAAATAGATTTATGCAGTAAAAATAATAGGAAGAAAAAAATTTATACCACCTATAATTTCATTATGTTTGTCTACAATGTAGCTTAAGAGCTATTTTAGGTAGACTGTTAAAAATTTAACTTTGAGGCAGTAAAATTTAAATTTCAGATAAACAAATGCTGTTTATTGCATGGAGTTTACTTATATTAAATGTTATTTTTTGTTTACTGAAATTCAAGTGTAACTGGGCATCCTGCTTCTTTATTTGCTCCTTCTGGGAGCCCTAATCTAACATTGTCATTTAGAGATAGTGTTTAAACTCATAAGCATCGTGTAAGTTCCACACAGTGTTATATCCCCTTTTGGAAGACATTATTTTTCTACAGGGTACAGGATTTTTATTACAGTACAATTAAAAACAAAACATTCTGGCCAATTAATTGCTTAATATGTGAACCCTACGAACTGGGTTTTTTTAGTATGTTGTAGCCATTTGACTAATTGCTGAAAAACATCAACGTTTTTGGCAAGCCTTAACTAATTAAATTTTATTTTTAGATGGTGGCTACTGTTTCTAAATGGTGATTTTTAGAATGCTGGGAAATGATTGCCAAAATTATGGCAGTATCTTTCTTTTTCCCTCTCTCTCTTCTCTCCCTCTCTCGCTCTATCTCTTTACTCTTTCTTCCTCTCTCCCTCCCTACCTTCCTTTTTCCCTCACTGTGGTTGACAATCTTAAAGATGGCCCCCAATGAGCCTTCTTTCCTGATATTCATGTCCTTGTGTAGGTCTCTTCCAAATTGTATCGGGGTTTGGTCTGTGTGACCAGTAGAGTACAGCAAACCAAGCCAAAACTGTTGCCGTCGAGTTGTTGTCGACTCATAGTGACCCTACAGGACAAAGTAGAACAGCCCCAGAGGGTGTCCAAGGAGCAACTGGTGGGTTCTCACTGCCAACCTTTTGGTTAGTAGCCGAGCTCTTTAACCACTATGCCACTAGATCTCCAGAATACAGCAAAATTACAGTAAATCACTTCTGAGGCTTAGTCTTAGAAAGCATTGTGGCTTCTACCTCTCTCTTTTATCATCACTCTGTGGAAGCCATCAGACATGTGAGGTTCACATGGTAAGAAACTGAGGTCTCCTATCAATAGCCAGTGAAAAACTGAAGTCTCCACCCATATCCATATGAGTGAGCCATCTTAGAAAAAGACTCTCCAGCTCCAGTAAAGCTTTCAGGTGACTACAGTTCTGGCTGACATCTTGGCTGCGAATTCATGAGAGACCTTGGACAAGAATCATGCCCTTAAGGGACTCCAACATACTGACCCTTAGATATTGTGTGAGATAATAAATGTTTGTTGTTTTAAGCAACTAAGTTTTGGAATCATTTGCTATGTGGCAACATATAATAAAGCACTCATAAAACATACTTTCAAAATAGAATTTTTCTTGAAAAATAATTTTCATATTGTTTAAATTCCTTTGAGTGCACAAATCTCTAGAGCAAGGAGAAATTCTTAAATATAAATCCATCTACTTTTTAAATGCTGTACTTACAGCATTGATCTAAATCTTGCTTTTCTAACCACATATTTTCTTACCATCTTCATTTCTATTTGAATATTAACCAGGCTTTGTACACTATTTATATAAAATCTACACCATTCCTCTAGTCCAATCTGAGCAAATGTCCTTGTAGCTCTATGTATGGTGATGAACTCTGCAGAAGACTAAACTCCATACTGCATGAGTGACACACTCAACTTTGATGACTGCCATTTTGAAGCAACATATTGTATTCCCTTTACTTATAGGTGAGATTCTAATGATTCTAAGCAGCATTCTCTGACACCTGCGTCTAAGAGCTATTGCTAAATTTCTTATGCTGATTTACTTCCTACTCCTTGACCTTTTGTATCATATCAACTCATATGATAACATATCATGACATATCAAAAAAAAGCTAATGTTTTTCATGTAAAATAAAATACATTTAAATTCCCTGCTTCATTAATATACCATCCAATCTATGAACACACTCAGCATGGTCTTCACACTTAAAAACAACAGACAAAACAAAACTTTTATTTAGCATCACACTAGTACGTAACTCCCTCCTTTATTTCCTTATTTGTCATTTTGATGTCACAAAATGCTCATTTGGCCTCAATAACATTCCTTTCCATTTAGTTATTTTTCTTTTGCAAAGGATCACTTTCTCAGGTTAATGTTTCTACTTGTTTACATGTAAGACTATCTTGGGAATACTAGAAACATTATTTTGCCCTCCTAAACTTAATCCCCTGGCATGAACGCTTACAAAGAATAGTTGTAAATACGGACTGTCAGGTTTACTATATAGCCTGTGTTTTATGAAATCACACTACATGGTATAGTACTTTTGTTAATAATTTAATATCTCACTGCATCTGTGATTCATATGACTTTAAACTCACAAGTCTTTTTAATATTATAAGACCAACCCTTAAAAAAAAAAAAATTTTAACCCTTAGTCATCATAAAATGCTAAGAAACTATTATGTATGTTAATTTCTTAAAAGTATTGTAGAAATGCATCAGTATTAGAGGTTGAATAGATTTTTTAAATTTCCTGCTCAATATATTTATGTTTTTGGCTAAAATTTTTTTAAAAAGCCACTGTGTTATGCTTTTATAAAGCCAAAATAACAGTCACATTTAAATAACTTACTTCTCCAAACAAGGGTTTACCTCTTCCACAACTTTTTCCTGGAAAGACAGTGATGTTCAAAGTATTCCTCCTTTTTGAGTTTCTTAGAAATAAAGCAGATTGTCATTTCCACATGTTCAGCTACTCAAGGAATATCAACCTTTTTTATTATAATTATACAATGGAATTGTCTGATGAAATGTCAGTAAATGACTATTCTATTAGTTTCAAAAAAATTAGTTCAAATGGAAGAGTTTTCTATTCCAACAATAAAAACCCAAATGATTTTATAAAACAAACAATATATTTTTTAAAGCACATACACATAAGATTTGAGACTTTCTAATCATTATTTTGCCAACAAAACACACAGAAAATACTCCAGCTAGACTGATATTTTTTTCCCCAACAATTATTGAACACTCTATCCACATTTTAGGCACTGTGGTAGGTGCTAGGGATGGAAAGCCTAATAATCATAATCTCTATTTTTTAGACAGATTTTGATAATTTGACTGATGTAAAATATCAAAATAGATCATGAGCTTTAGCCAGGGATAAAATGCTTCATTTAATAGCCGTGGTGGGGTATCATTTTAATATTAGGAGAAAAAAGAAAGAGAGAGAGAGAGGACTAGTGGAATTTCCTGTGAAGTGAGCCTGAGAATATTGAAACTACAAAACTGTACCTTGTAAACTTTCAGGTATATCATGTAATAAAAATGAAAAGTTGAGGATACATGGTTAGACGTAGAAGAAGGTAAATAACGATTACTTCTGAATTCTAAGGAAATCTAGTTCCAGCACGCATGGGCACATATATTTTCAGAAATCCTGATATCCATGACTTTTTATTCATGCCTGGATAGCAACGTCATGACATACCTACTCTTCCTTCTGTTTAATCAACACCGATTAACTATTTTCAGTACAAAACTTTGCTACATACCAACCGAATATGATGTTCCAGTAACCAATATCCAATTACTTATTTATGTGTATGATGCCTACTTCATATTAGGTCTGCAGTAAATGTTGAAAAAATAAATTGAATGAATATCCAGAGGTAGTTCATACTATATGTCTGAACCTGACAATATCAGAATTCTCCTGCCCACTGAATACATGATTCATTATATCATGTGTCATAGTTAATAGGCCTTCAGACTGACTCAGAGATATAAAAACACGGTTTAGGTGTGAATATCAATGTTTTAGGTGTGAATGTGGATATGAATGTTTTTGTGATCTGGAAAGACTAGAGAGAATAGTGCTAGGGAGAATAGTGATGATTAGGTTGAAAATAACAGTGTTGTTGATGAAACCACTGAAGAAACACAAAAATCAGTCCTTTTTTTTAGTGCAAGTTGACTTTTTAGTCATTTCTGGCTTTAATTTAATTTGGAATGAATAATAGTTGAAAAGGGAACACAGAAAGTAACTATAATAGTAAAATAAAGATATGATTTATTTATGGGGATAAAACTGGCAAGGAATACAATGTTTTCCTATGAGCCTGACTGACTCAAAGATAGCAATTCCTTCTTTCCATCAATGTCCCTAAATATTCAGGTAGGTTAGCATCTATTGATATAGAGTATATTAAAATAGATTTAACGGTGCTTTAGAAATAAATACCTGGGAGGACTCTCATTTTTCTTCTAGGCTGTATTGTATTCTAATCACAATTCTTAGCCTGAAATGGGAAAGAGCATGAAAAAACCCACCAGCAAACCTCAGAGAAAAGAGGTAAAGACTATGAATTCTAAAGCAGGCATTATGTCTTTTTTTTTTTTTAGAAAAAACCAGGTCAATGACCAAAACCCCACAAATATTGTGTAAAAGAGATAAATCAGTTTAAAACTAGATGATACCTGTGAGACACCTTGAAAGGGAATATTCAGCTCTTACATAGTTTTGATCACTGAAGAGCTATGGGTTTTTCACATAGGGTGTAGCCTAGACGGCCAATCTACTCTCTATTTCATAATGATTTGGTAAAGCAAGGGACAAAGGTAACAGCCTGTAATGGTTACAAGGAAGTGGCATTGGAAGACTCACCCTGACAGAGGTTGAATGGGAACCTGGGTGGATTCTAGTGAAGGAATATAGAAGGTGTTTGGGGTTTTTGTATAACTGTGTGCTACAAAGCCCGCCTGAAGACTTCTGGCATACCGGAGACCAGTTATATCTTCTGTAGTTAAATATGAAGAGGCAGGCTCACAGTGCCTCACCTCTGCCACTAATTAGATGCTCTTGGTGCATGGACAAAAGGTAAATGCTCATTGTCCTAGTGTCTTGGGCAGCTTGTTCTAGATTCTGAATAGTCTAGATTGACAGTTACTTTGCTTTCCTGTACTTACCATCTCCCAGAGGACTTGGGATCAGTCCCGAATCAGCAGCAGAACAAGGAGGCAACACCTCCGTCCCATATAATCTGACTGCATTCCAAGTGGGCAATATGCCACATTAGCAGATGGCCAAAAAAAAAAAAATAACAAGCCAGAGTCCTGGAAGAAAAATAGATGTGCCCCCACAATTTATAGTCCTACATACTGTTGAAGAATGTTGAAGCTGCGGTTTCTGTAAACCTTGCACCTCTAAGTTTATGGGGACAAGACATTTAGTTCAGCTAAGAGTTAATTAAATCTAAGTTGGACCTAGAGGTGTTGAAATGTATTCCACTTAGTTTGATTTTAATACTTACGGATTTATGAAAACTCAATTGCTCTGCTGGAAGTGTATCCTGATGTATGCCCTACTGTTATGTATTATTGTCCTCATACCAAACTGGAAAATCAAGAAGAAATTTAGAATGTGTTCTCCATACCATCAGATATATATATATATGTATATATGTATATATATGTATATATATATGTATATGTATATATAAAATTGTACTTTAGATGAGAGTTTACAGAACCAACTATTTTCTCATCAAACAGCACACATATTATGACATTGGTTAACAACCCCATGACATGTCAACACTTTCCCTTCTCAACCTTGGGGTCCCTATTAACAGCTTTCCTGTTCCCTCCTGCCTTCTAGTCCTTGCTCCTGGGCTGGTGTGCCCCTTTCGTCTCTTTTTGTTTCATAGGCCTGTCCAATCTTTGGCCAAAGGGTGAACCTCAGGAGTGACCTCATTACTGAGGTGAAAGGGTGTCCGGGGGCCATACTCTCAGGGTTTCTCCAGTCTCTGTCAGGCCAGCAAGTCTGGTCTTTCTTTTTGAGTTAGAATTTTATTCTACATTTTTCTCCAACTCTGTCCGGGACCCTCTATTGTGATCCCTGTCAGAACAGTCAGTGGTAGCCAGGCACCATCTAGTTGTACTGGACTCAGTTTGGTGGAAGAAAGTTGTATTTTTTAACCAAAACTTATATAGTACTTATCACAGACCAGGAATTTTTTGTAAGAATTATCTCCATTCTCATAACAACCCTTAATAATGAGTATGCCATAAATGTTAGCTCTTTGTCTCTTCAGTTTTTTCCAGACAGAAGTAGCCACTCCCTTGTCTCAACCCCCATAAGCACTGGGTCTATAGCTTGGAAGCAGCATATGTTGCATTGTATTGTCATTAAAATATATGTATATATCTGTGCCCACTGGATGGTAAGCCCTGGTAGGATAAGGCTTGTATATGTATTTTTTTGAATCCACAAAGACTAATGTATGCTAGATGTATATTAGGAACGCAACATAAGTTTGTTAAAGGGATGACAATATTAGTTTATTATCACGGATCCTACAGGATATTAGAATTTGGAATAGGTACTGGAATTTGGAATGGTTTTGGGTGAGAAGTTAAAGGGGAAATTGACCCATGCACTAGAGACACTAAGGCACCTGAGTGAGTGGTTGCTGTGATTGGGTCATTACCACCCTCACCAAGATCACCCACCACAGGCGGCTCAGAAGCAGTGAGATCATAAAACCAGCTTCAGTGGATTACAACCTTCCTCGTTATCACTGTCATTTGGCTCTGCTTAAGAGGATCCTTACCCCAAAGTTCTATCCAGCCGTTTTCAGCCCACTAATAAGTGTAGCGGAAACCCTGGTGCTGTAGTGGTTAAGTGTCATGGCTGCTAACTAAAAGGCTGGCAGTTCAAATCCATCCGGCGCTCCTTGGGAACTCTATGGGGCCATGCTACTCTGTCCTACAGGGTTGCTATGAGTCAGAATCGACCGTAACAGGTAATAACAGTAGCCAAATATGAAACCTAGTCTAATACATAAACTTTTAATTTATAGGCAATGTTATGAAAATTTATTTGTTCCGTACATCAGGAAAAACTGTGTTGTTATCCCTTTGTACCTCTGTTAGAATATCAGTATGAGAGAAGGGGAAAGCCAACCCTTTAAATACTGAACTATTTTCACAATATTGTGAATCTAAAAAGCATTTTCTTCGTTCTTTTCTTATTGAAAGTCTATGCTATTTTTAGCATCCCAAATAGGTGAGTGCTGGTGTTCTTTTTAAATGACTCAGAGATGGTTCCAAAACTGTCCTCTGGAACTCCTAATAACTTCTCTGGAAATCATTTCTTTTTTTTTTTTTTTTTCAAATCCACAATAGTAAAAGATGCGCTATAATGACGTTTTCAGTCTTCAAGAGGAAGCCACAGAGTAAAAAAACCATACTCTTAAAGAGCTGTTGTTAGGAGACAGGTTCATTATAAAAATATTTAAGGTGAATTTCTGAAAACTATGGGTGGGATAGAAACCAGGTATTCAGGCAGATGGAAATTAGAAAGCCTTCTATATTTTAATATTTTCTGCTGAGTAGTCTACTGAGGCAGAAATATCACCTAGATTTGTATTTCATTCCATAAACATAAGCTGAAAAACCATTTCACAGCACTATACCTAGTTGTAAATTCCAAATTTAAGGTAAATATTGCAGGCTCATTGCCCCAATAGTAAAGTATACCATGTTTTTAAAACCCGAAATGTTCTAAAAACTCAAGTAAAAATTCACATTCAAGGTTAGGCCGCAGCTTCTAAAACTGGAGAAGAGAGGTGCATGCTAATCAGTGTGACCAATTTACATATTCATGGCAAGATATTTACCTACAAACCGACTCTTGAAAGAAATCTGAATACTAACCTTGCTCATTTTAAAAGATAGCTTTAAAATCAGGTTACTTTGTAAGGAAAAAGTAATCATTACAACAATTAATAAACAACAACTACAACAAGTATTGATCCTAATTCACGGAGGGCAGCAAAACCTACTGTTTAATAATGATCAGTGTTTAATTACAATTATTGATAAAGTGGATGGCATTTGGTAATACACACTTTATCCTTCTGGGGGACTGGCAGTCTATAGGAATACTTGCCTGACATTACAGTTTGAAATTATTCTTCCATTTTCTTCAAATCCCCCGAAACTGTAACATGACTCAGGACATACCTTTTTTTCAGTCATTGGTATGACTATTTCTTCCAGCTTTCCTTTGCTGTCCTTACATTTATGGTAAGAACCAGAAAGAGCCAGAACCAATTGCCGTTGAGTCAATTCTGACTCATGGCTACACCATTTATAGTACTCTGTGAGGGAAAGAGCAAGGCAAAGTCTGGCTCTATTCAACACATTTATTGAGCATCTACTGTATTACAGCCCCTGAGCTGGGGCTTTGGGCTCAATGAAGGTCTCTATTCTTGAGGAACTCATAGACTATTTGGAAAGACAGAACCATAAATGGATATTTTAGATACAAAATACAGTTCATTCATTCAGGTACCTTAAATTTATGACAGACTACTTCATACTGAGGACTTTTAGGCATTGGGGATACTAGGGTAAACAACATATATATATTCCTTGCCTCACAGAGCTTCAAATTAGCAGAAAAGACAGGCATATTATCAGATTTAGTAAATAAAAATACAGAGTGCCCATCAGATTTGTCACGTCATGCATTTCAGGAACAGGAGGTTAGATTATTTCCCTCTTGATTGCACAATGCCCCTTACAAACCATTGCACTTTATCCTTGAGTAAAACACTTCTGATCCTTTGAGGCTTATGCCATACGCCTCATTTATACCATCTGGTTCATTGTCATGTTCCTTGGACACATCTGTTCATTTACTGATCACTTTGATACATGGATCATAATGATGTTTCCAAACCCAAGTCTTGTCATCATGTTAGGAGACTTCAAAATCCTCACAGATGACTAACCTTGAACTTTAGCTTTATCAACTCTATGACTTCACATCCAGGGAACTTAACCTCCACTTGCCTTCTGTCCCACCCTCTTCACACTACGCCTTGTCATCACTCAGAAATTCCCTGCTTATGAAATTTTGAATATAAAATGTTAATCTGCTGGTCATCAAATTCTGTCCCACAATTTCTCCTACTCAGTTACTCTCCATTTTCCTGTTCTCAAATCTGTCACGTCCATTTACTCCTGTTCTCACAATTGGCCCGCTTTTGTCTCTACTTCTTCTCTCACTGTCTTTTTAGATTCAGCTCCTGCAAATAGCCACAGCTTTCTTCCTCCATGTTGCCCTCCCATTTGATTCATCAGGCAATGCCAGTTATCTGACTTTGTTAAAACAACATACCGGTTAATGAGTGCTGCTGGAGAAAAACCTAACTGTGGACACTAGTGTCACTACTACAGCTTGAGCATCTCCCACCTGAGCTAGACTTGGAGTGGTGTTGGATAGTTCTTCCATGTTTCCCTTGTCAGTTCTCTCTTCTACTCTCCAAAGTATCTATTTTAAATCTTCTCATTCACAGCAGACCTTCTACTTTATCCTCTCTCTTGTAACTTTCAAAAACGACCTTGCCAAGCACCACCTTAAGTTTTCACAGAGAAGAATAGAAGCAACTAGACAGAAATTCCCTCACTCTATAGCCAATCTACAAACTTACCTGCATTTGCCACCATTTGTTTTCACTTTCTTTCTGTTACAATAGAGAAATGGCTCAGTTTATGAGGATGAATTTATTCACATATGGGCAAGATTTTATCTCCTCCCACATTCTTAGGGATCCTACTTTGCTTGTTCTCCCATTTTCATTTGGACCTTCAGTAAAAAAGATAAGTTTACTGGTGTCTTCAGATAACAAAGAAATCTCACCTGTTTCTCTATCTTGACCTGTTACTTTATCACCCAATTCTCCTCCTCTTCAAAACCAGACTTCATGATTGACTTGACTAAAGTTGTATTGTCTGTTTCCTCATTTCCCATTCCCTTTTATTTTATTTCTAAAAGGGTTTTTTGATACCAAAACATTTGGAAAAAAATATTTTCCACATAAACTGCATCATTACTTTGCTATTAAGGGTTCTGAGCATGTTTGTGATGCCCACACTAATGCACATAAGCAAATTTATTTCCTAAGTTAGATGAAACAACTCTATAATAGCCTTGATCCCATTTATGAAGACACAATGCAATTTACTAAATGATGCCCCAGTGACCTGAGAGGTTAATTCAGTTCAGAATTTCAAGTATTTTTAATCTTTGAGGAGAAGTCAATTCACTATCTAATATGAAACTCTAGTGATCTGTATCAGACCCAGGTCCACCTGCTCATGTAGAAGCAGTCCATTTTATTAATTTTCCCCTTTAGCCATCCTCTCAAGCTAAATTTTTGTTTAAATTCAGAGCTCAACTTTTGTATCCAAGAACCAAATTTAGTGACAACCTTATGAAAAAAAGCGCTGGTGCCAAGCTATGCAACTCTTGTTGAGAAGAGGAAGGTACTGTAAAACTGTTTAACAGGCAAGAGGGGGTAGTTGGGGCCATTGAAGAAAATGAAAAGCACACCTGCAAAATGGTTGTTCTTTAATATATATTACTTTCATTAATATCCCACTTTTACACATAACTAATCATGTCAATAGACATTTAAATAGATTTAATTGAATTTTTGGGCAGTCAATAGGTTCATTTTAGGAAGGAAGATGGTAATATAGGAAGAGAAGTTAGAAGAAAGAAGACAAAAAGAAACCTCAGAAGGATCAAAGTAATTATATGCAGAGCCACTATAAAAATAGGGACTAAATATGATTCTCACTGAAAAATGTAAGATAATGCCATTCAGCTATATGCATCCTCTCCCTAATGGAATCAGCTTTGCTCTTCCCCAAAGCATGCTGGGGATGAATTTGGGATGGACTCAGGCTAAGGTTCAAGGCCGGGATTGGCATGACTGGGCCAGCGGCCAAGGCCGAAGAATGCCTTAGCAACAAGAAGGAAAACATCTGGGCCTGGACGTGAAGTCTCTGGGAACACTAACTGCTCAAGGATGTGGGAGAAAACAATGAGCCTTGGTCCCAGCTGTAATGGTATATAAGCTTGGGTCCCTTGTTAGGTGGTTGAGGAAAATACTCCAGCTGGCCGCCACTGGGGAGCAGCTGCTTGCCCCTGTCGGCAAGTTTCCCTGAATAAACTCATGAATCTAGAAAGGGCTACAGGTCAGTTCTTCGGATTATCTGCCAGAACACACAGTGAGGGTCTTTCCTTGCTGGGGCTACCCTCTGACAAAAATCATGCAAACATTTTTTTTCAAGGCTCTTTATTAGTACCTGTTGCCATACCACATTGATTTTTTTTTTCTTCTGAGAACAATGGTGTACAGATATATTACTAAGCTTAAAGCATATTTGTTTTGATGATCATGCCAGATTTTCTTATTTTTTATTCACTACTGATGAACCATTACCTCTCCCACATCCTTTTACTTCATACCCTTTTCTAAGAATATTGTATCTTCTGTAGGATTCTTAGTTGTGAATATCAAGAATACTGGTGGAGCTTTTAATTGATAAGAGATGGTCCCACCACCCATACTCCGTCCTGAGTAATTAATCAGTAGGATGGGGGCAGGACATAGGTATCTGTATTTTTAAAAAGCAACTCTGTAGGTGATTGTACTATATATACATCCAGCATTGAAAACCATGGCCTCTTTAAAATAGAAATAATCCATATCTTCTTAATATTAGGTTGTGATGTGACAATCTTAATCCCAGGTGAAATGAATGACATACATTCCTCAGCATTTTAAATAGTTCCTTCCTTCTATACCTTCTTAGTCTCTTCCTGCTTCTCATTATGCTTGCTGACAATAAAACAGTTGAAAACCACATACATATAACTGGAAATAAACCACTTGAAATTTAACAAAAAAGTAATTAACCTACTCAGTAGACATCCTGAAACTTCTGACTGTTGTTCTCAGAAATTGCAGTTGAATGAGCAGAAAAGTTTACAACAAGATAGAGGCTGCATGGTGGTTAAGCACTGGCCTGCTAACTAAAAGGAGAGTGGTTCAAACTCACCAGCTGCTCTGCTGGAGAAACACGTGGCAGTCTGCTTCTGTAAAGATTACAGCCTTGGAAACTCTACTGAGCAGTTCTACTCTGTCTGATAGGGTCACTATGAGTCAGAATTTTCTCGATGGCAATGGGTTTGGTTTAGTTTCATTTTATCCACCCAAAGACTGCTGACTGTTGAATCCACAGTAGGGAATTTTCACTTATTGTTAACACCCAATGTATAAAAAAAATATATGGAAAGAGTAAAAAAAATAGGTTTTGGATTTGTTTTTTACATTTCATTAAGTTCGATACTTATCAGTTGGAAGAGATTCAATAATTTAATAGATATTTATACCTATCTTTAGTGTGAAACTAGTTATGCCTCCAAATAATCTCATTGTTTTCGTGCTGGTAAGAGCTATTCACTATCAGCATGGATTTCTTGACCACCCCCAGGTGTCTAGCACGAGCTATTTCTTGCCAATTCCTTGCTCCTTACATGTATAGAACATCCTTTTTTGTTGGTGATAGCTCTCATATATTTAAGTATATGGAATGGAATGAGGTTTTTTTTGGTGATAAAAAGTAATTTCCATTTAGTTCTTTAAAACAGAAAATAGCTTTTTTCTGTTAAAATTACTAAAATGCTCTCTGGGAAAATAGAACATTTTATTCCAGAAAAGTTAATTATGAAAAAGGTTGGGATTTCTTAGAGAAAAAAGCCTTTGGTTGGAGTGAATTCTTTGTGGCCAATTAATGTAAAATACTGAGAAGGATCAATAAGTCAAAACCAGTCATAAAGCAACAAAAAAAGACTATAGTAGATCATGAGTATATATGTATACATAAATGAGTGCTAATTCTTTCATGTTTTAACTGTATGTTAAAACTATTTCTTTAATAAAAGAATAAGACCTGTAAATTAGGTTTTGTTTTTATTTTTAAGATTATGTTCATATACAGAAGTGTATCAGTGTTGGCATTATTTAAACACATCAGCTCCCTGAGTGTCAGCTCTATGCCTTTTCTAGCCAGCACACACTAAACTAAATGCAATTTTGATAAAAATTTGCATTTTTTAGACCATTTTTTAAATTGCACTTTAGTTGAAGTTTTACACAACAAACTAGTTGCTCATTAAATAATTAGTACACTTATTGTTTTGTAACATTGGTTGCCAACCCCAAACCTTTCAATATTCTCCTCTTCTTGACTTTGAGTTTCCTATTACCAGCTTTCCTGTCCCCTTCTGCCTTCTTGTGCTTGCCGCTGGGCTGTTGTGCCCATTTAGACTCATTTTGTTTAATGGGCCAGTCTAGTCTTCAGCTGAAGGGTAAACCTCAGGAGTGACTTCATTACTGAGCTAAAAGGGTGTCTGTGGGCCATACTCTTTTGTGTTTCTCCAGTCTCTGTCAGACCAGTAAGTCTGGTCTTTGTGTGTGTGTGTGTGTGTGTGAGGTAGAACTTTGTTCTACATTTTTCTCCAGCTCTGTTCAGAGACCCTCTGTTGGGATCCCTGTCGGCGCAGTCAGTGGTGGTAGCCAGGCACCATCTAGTTGTGCTGAACTCAATCTGGTGGAGGCTGTAGTACTTGTGGTCCATTAACCACTTAGACTAATCCTTCCCTTGTGTCTTTGGTTTTCTTCATTCTCCCTTGCTCCAGATGGGATGAGACTAGGCGAGGATCTTAGATGGCTGCTCACAAGTTTTAAGACTCACTAAAGTAGAATGTAGAACTTTTTCTTTTTAAATTATGTTTTGCCAATTGAGCTAGATGTTCCCTGAGACCATGGTCCCCACAGCCCTCAGCCCTGTAATTCGATCTCTCAGGGAGTTTGGATGTGTCTATGGAGCTTCCATGACCTTGACTTGAACAAGTTATACTGACTTCCCTAGTATTGTGTACTGTCTTACCCTTCACCAAAGTTACTGCTTATCTATTGCCTATTTAGTGTTTTTCCACCTCAAAATTGCTTTATTAATAGTATAATGATAATATTACAAAGATATCTCAAAAAGACCTAATAATAAATGAACAGTATGGTATAGGGTCATCTATGGTGATTTCTCCAAAGTAAAATAATGAAAACATCAGAGAAGCAGTATTTCAAATATTTGTTTTATTACTTGTAATATGATGACAGGAACTGTACCTGGTCTAGAGAATTACAGGTCAGACTATAGAGAGGAGGTTAACTTAACCTCAGAATTGGGTGTTTTCTGATTCCAAATGCAAAAGACCTTTCTACCTGCTGATATATCACTATTACTAAAACAAAAACCCATCAGGATTAGTTGCTCTACGTTGAATATGAAATGAACATCCCATTATGAATATAATCGTATAACATTAGAAGTAGCTATTCAGTACAATTTGCCAGGTTTTAGCTACGTGATTCCCATTACCATTAATAAAATATGAGGCTAAATTGCCTTGATGCATTTGACCCTAAGAACATCATGTTTCCTACTTTAAGAGAAAAAGCACGACAATGTTCAACATTTTCTCAATAGAAGAAATAAAATGCATCCTTATCAACGTAATACAGTGTGATCTAGTTTTTAGTTTTCTTTGTGGAGCACAAAAGTGATAGGCGGGTAGCTCATTTAGAAGATCTTGATTGCCCTGATTAAAAAGTAGTCCAGGTAATAAAACAAATCACCTTCACCTGTTTTCATTGCAGGCCAGGTTGAATGAAAAACTGTTGGCAACCTAATTCCATTGTATTTGTATTAATTTGAACAAAAATCCTATTTACTTTAAATGTATAAAACTAAATAGAAATAGGTAACTGTCCATAAACACCATGTTGACGTTCATGTGCATTCTGAGAGAATGAGTCCCACCACATCCTTCCCGTGGTTTCTGCTGACCTTTCAGGTTTTTGGGTCTCTAGCTTTTTCCCTAAAATGTAGTTTTGATGGGAGTATTGTTTAAGACTGGGAATTAAACTCAGAAGAAACACAAATAACCAGCATGTGGTGACATGATATACTTCTCAGCATGTATATTGCCATTTTATGGTGATTTTTCTGGTTTCATCCTCAATTCTTCTGTTTTACTAGTCCCATCTAACCTGCTGTCAGTAAAGTCTAGAAAACAAAACACATGTGGTTGCGTGACTGAACAAAGAAAAATGATATAATAGCTTTCGTATTATATCTGTATCTATATATAGGTTTGTGAAAGCATATTTTAAATATAGTAGCACAGGTATTTTGGTCGCATTCTTAAATCTCATAAACAAAGAGAGAGAATTGTATTGCGTGTGGAATTGTAATGTACATGAGGAATAATTGAATTAATTCTAGTTCACATATTTTTCTTTCATCAGCAAACTAGATAATATGACTTACAAACTGACTCAGTAACAATTGATAAAACTGATCTAAAACATCTTTGCATATATTTTTGACTAAACATTATAACATTACATGTGATTACTTTTTGATTTGAGAATATCCGTCCTTTGTATATAACTCAGTGTGGTTTTAAGGTAGTTTTGGTATAGTCTGTACTGTAAAACTCATCCTCACAACATTTTTTTTTTTTTAATTAAGACAAACTATATATATATTTTTTATTTTTTATATCTATGATCTGGGCAAAGTAAACCATAAAAGATCACTTTGTTGTCGCTGTTAACTGCTGTCTGCTCCGACTCATAGTAACATTATGTATAACAACCAAACGTTGCCTGGCCCTGTGACATCTCCATGATTGTTAACTTCAGCCCACTGTTGTGCCTATTGTGTCAATCCGTCTTGTCGAGGGTTTCTCTTTTTTTCACTGATCCTCTACTTTGCCCCCCCCAAAAATATCATGTCTCTTTCTAGCAGTTGGTCTTTCCTGATGGCATGTCCAAAGTCATGTCCTGTCAGCTTGCCAACCTCTCTTCTAAGGAGCATTCTGGTTGGATTTCTTCTAAGACAGACTTGTTTGTTCTTCTGGAAGCCCACAGTACATTAAATACTCTTCCCCAACATCACAGTTTGAATGCATCAATTTTCTTCCATCTTCCTTTTCCATTGTCCAGCTTTCGCCTGCACATGAGGCGGTTAAGATTCTTTTCCACCCAGTTATCTTTCTGAATGCATTAGTCTGGGCTTGCAGACAGTCCAATGTGAATTTTGATTTTGTCTTCTGCCTAGGTATTCTCCTATGTATGGCCTGTCCTTTCTTGTGTGGCTGGTACTACACTCTGATCACACAGGACTTGTTCATACTGTAACTATCCTTCTTCCCCCAGTAATTTGAATAAATCTCTCTTCTTTTTTTTTTTTCCAATCTTTTATTTATTTATTTTTTCTTCTCAATAGTTAAACTTTCTATGAAGGGGAGGGAACTTGGGAACTGGAATCCAACGTTCATCCCACTTTTACCTCTGCATGAGCGAGGTAAATTCTGGTCAAATCTGATTTTTGTTTGTTTTGTTTTCCCTTTCTCATTTTCTCATTCTTAGTTCCCTCATACATTGAGGGAGTAGAAGAATGGCAACATGAAATCCTGGAATGAACACTGTAGAAGGACTCACTAAATTTCTTTTCTATGCCTGAATTTTCAGCAATCTCATTTTTTTTTTTTTTATATGGCCAGGGGAAACCCTGGTGGCATAGTGGTTAAGAGCTATGGCTGCGAACCAAAAGGTTGGCAGTTAGAATCCACCAGGTACTCCTTGGAAACTCTATGGGGCAGTTCTATTCTTTCCTATAGGGTCACTATGATTTGGAATTCACTCAATGGTAATGGGTTTACATGGCTGGGGTAAGGCACCTAAATTATTTTAACTCAAAATTGTCTTATATGCAAAATGAGTAGATTGGGTTAAATGATGTCTAAGACACTTTTTTTTTTTTTTAAATAATATTTTATTGAGTTTTCGGCAAAAATTTACATAGCAAATTAAGTTCCCATTTGACAATTTCCACACAAATTGTTCAGTGCCATTAGTTATTCGTATCACATTGGGTCAACTTTTTCTTTGTGTTCTGTTTGTTCCCTTTCTAGAGCTCTAGTTATCCTGCCCCCTTATCTTCTCACCTTAGCTTTTGAGTAATTGACCTTTTGGTCTTATACCGATTTTTTTTTTTTTTAAGTACTGCACCAATCTTGATTTTGTGTGCCACTCTGTTATTTCATTAAAAGGTAATCTCAGGGGATAGGCTTAGTTCTAGGTTTAAAGAATGTCTCAGAGCAATAGTTTCAGGGGGTCCTCTGTTCCCTACTGTCCCAGTTTGTCTGACTTTTTTTTAAATGAGAATTTGAGTTCTGTTTCATATTTTTCTCCAAATCTATCTTGGTCCAACTATTATAACCCTGGTCAGAACGGTCTGTGGTGGTAACCAGGCACCATCTAGTTCTTCTGGTCTTAGGGTAGATGAGATTTTGGCTCTTGCAGACTCATTTCTTCTCTGTGTTTTTGGTTACCCTCTTGCTGTTTTGCTGCTGGCAAGTCGAGACCCTTAGTTATGTCTTAGATGGCCACTTGCAAGCTTTTAAGACCCCAGAGACTACTCACTTCAGTAGGATGCAGGTCATGATTTTTGTGAACTATGTTACACCAATTGATGGAGTTGTCCCATGAGACTATGGTTCTAAGACTTCAAACCAAAAAAAAAAAAAAATGTTAGAATGGGTTTATGTTTGAGTATCCATATTTATGTCTTCATATCCATATTTATGTCTTCAATGAATATACATGCCTGCACCCACATATTTTTATTTACACATACATATAGTTTTTTTTTTATAGATTTTATAGATACTTCCATCTAGTCTCATCTATGTGTGCAGCTGTACCTACTTGTATTCCAATTTGCCTATAACCATCTATACGTGCTCAAAAGCTCACTATTACTTTGGTTGTGCTGTGCTTACTACATTCACAATTGGTGTCACTTGTCCCATCACCAAAAATAACTGTTCTCTACTGTATTAAGCATACATTCCCCAACCCCCTTCCTGGCAACCACTAATGAGCATTGGTTTCTCTATATGTATCTATTCTTGTCTCTTATAAAAGAAGAATCATACAATATTTGTCCTTATAAGCTTGACTTATTTCATTTAGCATTATGTCCTCCAGGTTCACCCATGTTATAATATGTTTTGCAGACTCATCATTGCTCTTTATGGTTGCATAATATTCCATTGTATACATGTACCAGAATTTGCTTATCTATTCATCCATTGACTGACACTTTGGTTTTTTCCATTTATTTGCTATTGTGAATAAAGCAGCAATGAATATAGTTGTGAATATGTCTGCTTGTGTCATTATTTTTAGGTCTCTAGGGTGTATGCCAAGGAGTGGGATTGATGGATCATAGATCAGTCCTATTTCTAGTTTTTTGAGAAAGTGCCATAGTGTTTTCCATAGGGGTTGTAACATTTTATAGTCCCACCAGCAATGGATAAGGTTTCATATCTCCCCACATCCTTGCCAACATTTGTTATTATCTGTTTTTTTTTTTTTTTTTAAGTCAGTGTTAAGGTACTTCCTGAAGGAAAAAAAAAAAAAGTATATGTATGTATATATAATTTATCATGCAGTGTCATGTTTACATCCATTCCAACAACAAGGGCTTTTTCCCTCTATTTCTATCATCTACAATGATTTTGTAAAAGACCTCATTTCTAGAATGTATTCAGTATTTACGTTGATGGCATTACAGTTTGTCATAATAACTTAATAGCCAGGACAGCAAGAAAGATTCTACCTTATCAAGTAATCTGTTAACTACAGGCTCATAATGCCAGTTCAGGTGTCTTTGAGCAACTTTCCTTTTAAAGTTATTGTAACCTTTTAAGCTCTATATAAGTAAAGGCTTTATATTATTGTTTACAAATTGCTGTAGGTAACCACACCCCAAACTTCATCATCTAACAAAAAGAAATAATTCCCATTAAAGAAAACTCGAGAGGAAAGAGAGAAAGTTGATGGGGTAAATAATGATAGGGCAGATATTGATGGGAGAGATATTATCAGTGGTGTCTTTAGATGCCTTAAATTAGAGAGGATATCAAATCACTTGGTTTAAAGCTATGGAAGGCCTTCTTTATATCGGTTTTGTGGTCAGTATCTTCCATAAATTAGCACACTAAAATGCATTGAAGGAAGACAATTTGTCAGGATCTGCTTTTCCCTTCTGTAATCAAAATCCCAGTGTGTTTCTGAATCTTATATTTGTAAAAGTGAGCATTCCAAAATTGTCTTCCAGAAACAATTCTAGTAATTTGGTATCTTAACTACTTAGACATTTAAAAGCAGATTTTAATTACATAGATACAAAAAAACCAAATCCATTTGTCTTTGAGTCAATTCTGACTCAGTGACTCTATAGGACAGAGTAGAACTGCCCCATAGGGTTTCCAAGGAGTGTTGGTGGATTTAAACTGTTGACCTTTTGGTTAGCAGCCTTAACGCTTAACCACTATGCTACTAAGGTTTCCAATTACAGAGAATATAATATTTAATATGTAAATAACACACTTTTATATTTAACTCCTCCTATTTTTTTTTTTTTAATGTAAACCTTTATTCCCAACAAAAACTTATGAACTGTAGACTCAAGTCTAAGGAAAAACATAGAAGCTCATAATAGTGTCAAATCTACTTAATACTTAAAACTTCAATTTCCATTTAAAATGGGGTGATGGGACTGAAATGACTAGGAATATAGCTCAAAAGTCATAAAACTAATATCTGTCCCTAAAGAATTCGTTAATCAATTTACATGTTGTCCTGGTATATACATTCAGGGCTGACTTTTTTATTTTATAATTAATTTTTTTCTTTCTTTTTTTTCCCACAGTGCATGTCATAATCTGGTTTCATAGAGAGCAAATGTTTTCAGAATAGGGAAAAAAAATCAATGTATTGCTTTAGTATGATAGAAAAATAAGCCATTTATCATCTTGTTTTAAGAGAAAGGTAATGAATTAGCTCCTTCATGCTGTTTGTGTGTGAGTTCTTACACTTTGCGTTGCTAAATAATTGAGAACATTAGCTCCCAAACCATGAAAAATTCATTTTAACATGATGTATTATTAATCAATTTAATTTAAAGTGATCTGGAAAGTTCCAATTTCAGTTGTGATGCTTGAAGATAAATTCAGGCCGTTGTTGGTACTTATTAAAATTGTGTAACTCTTTATTGCCTGATTTTTATTTTTTTTTTAAAGTGGTCAAACTCTAATGAAAATGGCATAAAAATAGAAGGTTAACCATCTTAGTCTACATAATCCTTCACATATGTATATTTATAGAGAAAAATATAATGAATTTACTTAGTTGACTTTTTATCAATTAGCAACTTTGTGCTGCCATTTTTAAAGTCAGCAATGACATGCATGCATGCATGAAAGTATATCATTTGAAAATTATGTGCAAGTTCTTTTTCTTTCCTCAGTACTGATCAGGTTCTGATGAGGTTTACATTTTGGCTCCACAATTTTATAGAGATTATGAGGTAAACGTTAAACATATTCATTACTTACAAGATAAGGTTAGAAGAACAATGACTGTTTACGTAACTCCTGTGTCTCAAACAGTGCTTAAAAAAAAAAAGTGCTTACAGAAGATTAAAAGTTGGGTCTCATTAACACATAGATACTGTTATAGGTTTATGTGTGTTCCCCCAAAATATATGTTGAAGTCCTAATCCTCAGTTTGCGTGTGATCTCATTTGGAAATAGTGTCTTTGCAGAGGGAGTTATTTAAATTAACATGATATCATACTGGAGTAGGGTGGATCTTAATCCAATATGACTGCTGTTCTGAGAAGAAGAAGAGAAGAGACACAGAGGCAGATAGATACAGAAGGAAGCTAGCCATTGAAGACAGATCTAGAGATTAGAGTTACGTTGCCACAAACCAAATAATACCTGGGGCTACCAGAAATTGGAAAGACAAAGACCCTCTGCTAGAGTCTTTGGAGGAAGCATGGCCCTGCCAACAACATGAATTCAGACTTCAAGCCTCCAGGATATTGAGTGAATTCATTTCTGTTGTTTTAATCTACCCAGTTTTCTGTATTTTGTTACCCTAGGAAACTAATGCACATGCCCAAAGTCACTGTGATCTCTAGCAATTTTCAAAACCTCTCATATTTATTTCTGAGGGTTGCTCATGTCTTTCAAATAATTTATCTCATTCTTCATTCACCCTTAAAGCTTTGAACTTTTGCAAGGCCAGGCAAGATTTCTTTGCCCAATGTCCCATTACCTCTGCATTACCATATGTGGGAGCCCTTAAGTGTCAAAGTTGCAGTGGAACCTTCAATGTGCTGTCACCACCATGTTAAATTCTACATACAAAGAAGGTGGGAGGTTTTGGTCACTTTCTACTTGTGGATATCAAAGACATAGTGCCTTGTTCTCTAGTGACTTTCAGAGTTTAGAGGGAAAAAAGGAAGTCTTTCAGGTTTTACTTTAAGGTATCCTCCCTCTCATCATTCCCTCAACCCCATAGCAGCCATGATGGCAGAAAGCCCTGGCTAGGAACAAATCCAAGTAACAGGCAGCTTCTGTACCCAGTATCACCCATTTTCTCTCACATTGAGACAGTAACACTGTGCCAAGTTTATATGGTTAATCTCCTCCCTTATGATAAGTTTTTCCCATAACCAAAAAACAAAAACAAACACATTGCCTTCAAATTGATTCCAACTCATGGTAACCCCATAGGATGGATTAGAACTGCCCATTAAGGTTTCCAAGGAGCAGTTGGTAGATTCAAACTGCTGACCTTTTGGTTACTGCCAAGCTCTCCTAGAAGACCCAGGCCAGCAGACACAGTCCCAAATATCTGAACCTCAGCAGTAAACAAAGTTCTGCTATATGCTATTTGAAAATAGGGAGCATGAGTGTTAATTTTATAATAGTTTCCAAGTTAGAAATAAAACTCTTATTTATAAGCATAGGGACAGGAAAGGCCAAGATAGGTACATTCAGGCACATGGGATAAACCTACCTTTGGAGAAAGAAAAAAGAAGAGGATGACCCATTGCCACTGGGTGTGACCATCCTAAGGTCTATGGCCACAATAAGCCTTCTGCTCCACTTACAGGACATATATACATGATTTTTCTCTGTGTAAAAAATTACATTTACTAATACTGTCATGGTAGGGAAATAACAGAGTAAAATAGTTTTGGCTTATGCTTTCTTCCTCCTTCCCATTCACCAAAATGAATTCAAAACAACTCCAACAGTAATAAAGCAGACTGATTTTACACTGCTTATATTTGTTTGGGAAAGTAAAAAAAGAAAGGACATCTTTCCATGAGTCCTGGTCTTGTGTTTGATAAGTATAATTTCTGTTTCGATGATATAACAATGATTAAAAAAAAAAAAAATCCATTGCCATCGAGTGGATTCTAACTCAGCGATTCTATAGGACAGAGTAGAATTTCCCCTTTGGGTTTTCAAGGCTGTAAATCTTTAAGGAAGCAGACTGCCTCATCTTTCTCCTGCAGAGCAGCTGGGGGGTTCGAAACACTGACCTTTCCGTTAGCAGACCAGCACTTAACCCTGCACTGCCTGGGCTCCTTAATAATGATTTAGCTTAGGGAAATCTCAGTAATAATTAGAGAATTTCATATTTGAACGATGTGTATGTAATGTAAAAAGAGGTTGTAAGCATGTATTTCAGAAATGAAAAAGAGAATAGAATTGGACCATGGCATAACGTAGATATAAATATAGGAGTGCAGTTTGGATTCAGCATTAAATAGAAGACACAAATTAAAGAGGAAGGCTTCAGGGGAAGTCAGTCTTAGGAATGACATGAGGGTAATTTATTTTGAGCTACTTCGAGATGTTGTGATGAAAATTTTATTTTAAATTAAATGAAGATTAAAACGAAACATGAAGGAGAAGAAAATGTCCAAAATTTTGGGCAACCTGCCAAGATGTTGATGGACTTAGCACATGGCATGAGCCTTTTTACAGCACAAAATGTAAGGATTTACATAACTGAGAGAGAAAAATTAAGTCAGCTTAACATGTACAGGCAATAGATTTTGAGACCAACATGCAAACTACATTAAATTCCATTCGGTTCTCCATCATAGCCCTTGAGCTTTGCTTAAAAATAGATTTCTCTGTGTGGCTCTAATAAAGTAATTTCATTCACTATGTACAGTGTTTTTATATCTCAATGACCCAAAACATGTATTGACTTCATTGAAGACAATTATATTCCCCGAGGAGAAAACATAAAGCCAAATGGCTTAACACAAAAAAAAGGAAAAAGAATTATGTAGAATTGAAATGAAATACCATATAGTATTTGGCAGATAAAATCAGATATGATATGATCAGCAGAAAATTGGTGAAATAAAAAAAAAAAAAATGAAGACACGTAAAGAGTTAATTGTTTATTCCTTCATTCTATGTTGAACTAATTAATGGGAAAACTTAAAACAGATAAAGAAAAAACAAAACAAAAAGAAAATGGATCTTATAAGACCAAAGAAAAATATTTCAGTTTTACTCTTGCTTATTTGCTGACTTAAAATACTCTTAAGCCATTGCCGTTGAGTAGATTCAGATCCACAGGGACCCTATAGGACAGAGTTGAACTGCCCCATAGGGTTTCCAAGGAGTGCCTGGTGGATTCGAACTGCTAACCCTTATGGTTAGCAGCTGAGCTTTTAGCCACTGAGCCACCAAAATAATCTTAGAGGCAAATGAAATCTTCTCTTCAATAACCAGGTAACAATCTCTTCTTTTTAAATAATTGGGTGCACAAACATATATTATTAAGGAAATGGACCAAGAAATACCTGGATAGAAAAATAACAGAGGGGAAAATTGGAAAATAATATAAGTAGCCTCAAGTTAGAAGAATATTTAGAACCTCAGCTTACAAGGTAGATCAGATATGAAAAACTGTCATATGCTGATAAACCCATGCACACATCATTTTCTACCACTAGATAATCCATTTCAATATTCTAAGTGTGTTAAGCTTGCCTGTTTTATCGATGAGGTCATAAAGGTGTGCCTTTAATAGTCATAATCTCTGTTATTTAGTGCTGATCCTTTAGCATCAACACGACATACACTGTCTGCTCTGCTGTGTTTTACGTCCCCTGTACAGTACAGACCAGTGCCAATACCTGATTAATGGAAGAACACACCATCGAAATAATCACAAAGACCTGTGCTGGTATGCAGAAGATTCCAAACCCTCAGGGTTTCATTGAATTTCAGGCACAAGAAGTAAAGAACACTGGAGCATTTTGCTTTTGCCAGCAAATTTCTAGTAGGAACAGAGCAGCTCAAGAAAAAACAACACTGAGATAATGATTTTGTCTAAACAATGACAAACATGTACGTGAAAACAAAAATTTTGTCTTTTGTCCAGCTTTCTTCCTTTGGAATAAACAAGGAAACAGACTCATCTCAGAAATTGGTATGAAATGAATAATTTTTAAATGGACTGCAATGAACACATGCTTGGGGGAGTAGCACTTTTGCCAGAAATAGATCTAGACTCTATGATAATTCTTTACTTAAATGCTTGAATTAAAAAAACCAGAAACAAAAAATCCATTGAAGGACTGGGCTTTTTGTTTTTCAATATCATTAACTCAACAATCCTTATACTGCTCCTACGATGCAGTCTTATTATCCCCTTTTTTACAAATGGGAACACAGAAGTTCCAAAAGATTTTGTAATTTGTCTAAGGTCATAAACTACTAAGTGATGCAGCCTAGCTTCAAATTCAAAGCTGTCTCTCCCAGAGATCATGCTCCGAACTACTAGTAAAGTACACTCTTTTTAACCGTGCCTTTTTTTTTTTTTTTATATCAGGTGAGAAGTTACAGGCAGGGAGTTCTCTTTCTATAGATGAATAGAGATGGGTTTGAGAAACATCTCTTCAAACTACTGTTTTAAAGATAATGAAAAGTATGCTAATAGATAATGAAAATACTGGTTATGGCCATTTTTAGGAAAAAAGTATCTCTGGGGTATTCTTCCAAGATGCCTCTTCTAAATACATTCTGGTTGGAAATGTGGAAGTCAAGGGAAAAACATGCTTCTGGAATTACCCATTGCCAATATTTGATGTAGATTTTCAGTTGGATCTGGTCATTGTCTCCATACCTATATTTCATATTCCAAATGTCTATATAGCTCCATGAATCTTTAGGCATTCTCACATTTCTCATTGTATGCTTAAAAAGAAAACAAAAAACTAGTTTCCCTCAAGTCAAATCCAACCCATGGTGATCCATTGTGTCACAGAACTGTGCTCCACAGCGCTTTCATGGCTGATTCTTCAGAAAAATCACCAGGCCTTTCTCCCAAGGTTTATCTGAGTGTACTCAAACTGCCATCCTTTCAGTTAGGAGCTGAGTGAGTTATCATTTTTTACCACCCTGGGACTTCCATTGTGTGCCTGGTTTTACGTGTATCAAAAGGTTCTGAAAATCTTTACAATAAAAATTAAAACAAATAAACTTTAAATGTGTCAGGCTTAGTTTCCTAAACTTATTTGACTATAGTTTTCATCCAGCAAATGGTAGTACTCCAAAGTTTAGTCCAGAATTTTCTACATCCTAATGGATTTTTTTTTTTTTTAATGGATTACAGGAGTCCCTGGGTGGTGCAAATTGTTAATATATTTAACTGGTAACCAAAAAGTTGTTAGTTTGAGTCTACTTAGGAAGAAATGTAGGGCAATCTAGTTCCAAAAAATCAGCCATTGAAAACTGTATGGAACACAGTTCTGCTCTGACATACGTGGGGTTGCCATGAATCAGAATCAACTCAAACATAAACTGGTCAAAGTCAATTAGAACTTCTGTCAAATCCCTGAAACCTCTCAAATGTTATTCGAAACTGATAAAATACCTGAATAGCTAGTGGCTTAGGGGTTTGGGGGGACGACCTCAGCAATATGGTACTCTAAATAATCAATATATATTTTCAAATACCTCCAAAGTTAAAAGTGTTCTGTAACCACCTAATTTACATAAAGATGAAGGAAGATATAATGGATATCAATAATGATTTTCTCTCTTTAGCTCTTTTCTCTCATGTCTTACCTATCCCTCATTGTCATGATGTTTTATCATTGCTTTTCCTCCAATTAATCAAAGGCAAACTTACAATTGAAAGTATTTTTGCCAAATATGTTTGCACATTGATGTATGCAGGAACATGTTTTTCCAAGTTACTCCCCGATTGTTTTTCTCTTACTGAAATGAATAGATTTGCTTAAATAGCCTTTGTTTCAAACTTTGTTAGATATTTTTGCCAGGTTAATACTATGCTAAATTAAAGTGATTAAAAACCTATTCACTATGCTTGACCAAAAACCACAGGGCATTTCATAGGCTTTAAGCGAGTTGAATATTTTGGAAGCTAACTATTTGGAGCAAAAACAAGCAACTGGTGAGAACAGATAAAATAGAATCCTGCCCATAAATCTAATGGCAAAAAACCAGAACAGCCTCCGTGTTAGTACCCATGCCAGCTCAGCCTGCGTTTCTCAATTTCTTCTATTCTCAGTGGGAAACTTATCAAGGGAGATTGGTATCAACATCTGAATTAAGCAAAATGTTGAGTCTGTTGAGTAGGGTGTGCCTAGTCTAACACTGACGAAAGCAGAGAATTTTGATGGTATGCTACCTCTTTTATAACATCTTTAAAACTAGGATGAATGCCTATCCTATCATTCTACTCATTCCACATCTTGGTTAATTTTAGAAAGTGTCTCTGCTGATAATCAAAATGTAGCATCATATGTTTCTTTTTTTAAAAACACTTGGAAAATGTAATACACACATGTATGTATCTAGATATGTAATTAAAAAAAATAACAATACCTGAGGACAAATATCATGACTGATTGTTCACATTTTGGTACATTAATCTCCCATGTAGTCTTTGAATGATGTCATCATCACTTGGTTTTCTTCATTCTGATAGAGCTTTGAACCAGTTCCTTCTGGTTCAAACCCCTGTTGAGAATTTGCATTTCCACCCCAGATTTACTGAACCAGAATCTTCATTTTAACAAGATCCCAAGGTGATTCTTATGCACAGTAAATTTTGGGAACCACTGCGATACTAGTGGTTCTCAGAATTGGCCCCTAACCAGCAGCATTAGCATTGCCTGGGAACTTGTTAGAAATGCAGATCCTCAGCTGAGGTTCAAACAGGTTTGAACCTGTTTGATGGATATTTTTCCTATTGTCCTCCTTGGCTCTGATCAGAAGGCTTACAATAATAATAATATATGTCCTTTAATTCCACCACGCATCTATTGGTTTGTCCTATTGTGGTGGCTTGTGTGTTGCTGTGACACTGGAAGTTTGCCACCGGTATTTCAAACACCAGCAGGGTCACCCTTGGTATATAGGTTTCAGTGGAGCTTCCAGACTAAGATAGACTAGGAAAAAGGACCTGGCAGCCTACTTCTGAAAAAATTGGCCAGTGAAAACTTTATGGGTAGCAGTGGAACATTGTCTGATGTAGTACCAGAAAATTAACCCCTCAGGTTGGAAGGCACTCAAAATATGATGGAGGAAGAGCTGCCTCCTCAAAATAGAGTTAACGTTAATGACATAGATGGAGTCAAGCTTTAATAACCTTCATTTGTTAACGTGGCACAACACAAAATAAGAATAACTGCAAACTTCCATTAATAATTGAAATGTAGAATGCACAAAGTGTAATCCAGGAAAACTGGCTGTTGTCAAAAATGAAATGGAATGCATAAACATTGATATCCTAGGCATTAGTGAGCTGATATGGACTGATATTGGCCATTTTGAATCAGATAATCATATGGTCTACTATGCTGGGAATGAAACTGAAAAAGAGTGGTGTTGCATTCAAGTTGAGAGTTGCAATGTTGAAGGATTCTATGGAGAAACTATTAAACAATGCAGGAAGCATCAAAAGAAGATGTAAAGAATACATGGAGTCACTGTACCAAAAAGAATTGGTCGACATTCAACTATTTAAGCAGGTAGCATGTGATTAAGAACCAAAGGTACTGAAGGAAGAAGTTGAAGCTGCACTGAAGGAAATAGTCCAAGCTGCACTAAAGGAAATGGTGAAAAACAAGGCTTCAGAAATTGATGGAATACCAAACGACATGTTTCCATGAACATATGCAGCGCTGTGAGTGCTCACTTGTTTAAGCCAAGAAATTTGGGGGAGAGTTGCCTGGCCAATCAACTGGATTATGCCCATATTTGTGCCCATTCAAAAGAAAGGTGATCCCACAGAATGCAGAAATTATTGAACAATCTCATTACTATCAAACACAAGTAAAATTATGCTGAACATCATTCAAAAGCAGTTAGAGCAGTACATTGACAGGGAACTGCAAGAAATTCAAGCTGGATTCAGACGAGGACATGGAATGAGTTATATCATTACCGAAGTCAGATGGATCATGGCTGAAAGCAGAGAACACTAGAAAGATGTTTACCTGTGTTTTATTGACTATGCAAATGCATTTGACCATGTGGATCATAACAAATTATGAATAACATTTCAAAAAATGGGAATCCCAAAACAATTGTGCTCATGCAGAACCTACACACAGATGCAGAGGTGGTTGTTTTGAGACAGGCAGCCTAAGACCTCAACAGTTCAAGGAGATAAAGGCAGTCTCAGAGCTCAGCACTTCTAAAAGACACCTGCTCTGGCTTATCCTCCTACACTGAGCAAAATAGGCCACACATTGTTCTGAAACTCTCCTTGACAAGGTAGCTATAGAATGGGCCAGAAACTGTTCTTGAAAATATAACCACAAAACAGCCATAGCAGGCCCCAACCAGTCTTGGCAAGCTTTCTATGCTATTTCAATACTTCAAGTGACCTGTTAGCTCATTAGGTGCAAAATATATACAAGCAGCATGCAGGAGAATCGAAACCCTGTTGAGAGGATTGAACAAATGCATAGTCATCCCCAAGCTCTGAAGCCCCTGCAAGGTCAATTCTGAATATTCCTGATGACTCTGCATTTCCTTGTCTGCTCCCTGTAAAAGCCCACCTCCCCAAGTTGCCTGCAAGCAGTCCTGGAGGCAACAGCCCTGATTGCTTCTGTCCCTGTACAATGAAATAAAGGTGTCTTTCTAATCTCCCACTAGGCCTCTTATTTACTGGCTGGAACAAGTCACGCCGAGCAAAACGGGGTTTTCACCCAGCAAAAATTCAAAAAGAACAAGAGGATACTGCATGGTTTAAAGTTAGGAAAGGTGTGCGTCAGGGTTGTATCCCTTCACCAGACTTATTCAATTTGTATGCTGAGCAAATAATCTGAGAAGCTGGACTACATGAAGAAGAATGTGACATCAGGATTGGAGGAAGACTCGTTAACAACCTGTGTTATACAGATGACACAACCTTGCCTTCTAAAAGCAAAGAGGGCTTGAACCACTTTCTGATGAAGATCAGACTACAGCCTTCAGTATGGATTGCACCTCAACATAAAGAAAACAAAAAACCCTTACAACTAGACCAATAAGCAACATCATGATAAACGGACAAGAGGTTGAAGTTGTCAAGGACTTTGTTTTACTTGGATCCACAATCAACAGCCATGGAAGCAACAGTCAAGAAATCAAATGGTACAATTCATTGGGCAAATCTGTGACCTCTTTAAAGTGTTGAAGAGCAAAGATGCCACTTTGAGGACTAAGGTGCACCTGACCTAAGCCATAGTATTTTCAATCACTTTATAACGTGTGCGACAGCTGGACAATGAATAAGGAAGACCAAAGGAGAACTGATGTGAATTACAGTATTGGTGAAGACTCTTGAATGTACTATAGACTATCAGAAGAATGAACAAATCTGACTTGCAACAAGCACAGCCAGAATTCTTGTAAGGAAGGATGGAGTACTTTGGACATGTCAGGAGGAACCAGTCCCTGGAGAAGGACATCATGCTTCGTAAAGTCGAGGGTCAGCAAAAAAAAGGAAGACCCTCAAGGACATGGAATGACACAGAGGCTGCAACAGTGGACTCAAGCGTACCGACAATTGTGAGGATGGCTCAGGACCAAGCATTACTTCTTCCTGTTTCTTTCGCTGTCAATTGGGGAACTGACTGGACAGCACCTAAAAACAGCAAGTCTTTTAATTATATCTATACATGCATTTTTCTTTCACCTTTATCCCATATCCAGTATTAATTCAGTTCAACACACTTTACTGAGGGCTTATTATATATCAGGAGCCCTGGTGGCTCAGTGGTTTAAGCACTCAGCCGTGAACTGAAAGGTTGACTGTTCTAAAGTTCGAGCCTATCTGCAGGAGAAAGATGTGGCTGTCTGCTTTTGTAAGATTTACAGCCTTGGAAACCCTATGGGGCAGTTCTACTCCGTCCTATAAGGGTTGCTATGTGTTGGAATCATCTTGAAGGCAGTGGGTTTTTGGTTTATTATGTATTGGGCACTTGTCTGAGCATTGGGGATAAAATGAAAAACATGACAGCAAAAGGTCCTTGTTCCATTATGAGAAATGCTGTATTTTAAAAGAAAGGAAAACTTCCATCATATGTAAATGAACAGAAGAGATTAAATTGTTGAAATTGCTACACAAAGAAACCACGCGGGTTGTTGTCAGAAAGGATTGGTAGGCTACCTTCGATTAGGTCCGGGGATGATTTGTCTAGATGAAATGTAAACTGAGGCCTGAGTAAGAATAAGTTGACCATTTTAATAATGCTCACAAGAGGAAATTGGCCCAAGAAGAAGGAATGGCTTGTGCAAAACAAATGCCAGCAAACAACGCAATTTTATATCTGAGAAACAGAAAGAAACACAGCATTGTGGGGACTTGGTGAGGAAGAGAAAACTGGTTCAAAATGAATGGAAAGAGCTAGGAAGGGCCTGGCCCACTTATGAAGTGTTCTGCAGGTCAAGGTAAAATTTGAATTTTATTATGATAGAAATCAATTGGAAGATTTTAAGCAGGTGGATATTTTAGGCAGATTTTAAACATGATGAATGGTTTTTAAGGAATCATTTTTAACTACAAAAATGCAAATTTATTACTGAATGGAATTTTCGTAAAAATGTCTAATTAAATTGTCATGGGCCAACAAAAAAAGTAGAGATTTAAGTTCTGTGTTTTTACATAGATTATTTATTGGACATAAGTTGAATTTACTAAATTCAATTATTATCACTGGTAGTAGTACTGGGGCTCCAGTGGTGTAGTGGTTAAGAGCTTGAATGCTAGCCAAAAGATTAGCAGTTCAAATCTACCAGCCTCTCCTTGGAAACCCTATGGGGCAGTTCCACTCTGTCCTATACGGTCACTATGAGTGGGAACCGACTCGACGTCACCTACCAACAACAACAACAAGTAGTAGTATTGAGGAACTAGCTTTGGGTTAGGGATCAGAACATAGATATTAGAATTTCCCACTTAATTGTGTGACCTTGAGCAAGTCATTTTATCTACGGCTTAGGGCCCTAAACTGAAAAAGAGGGAGTCACACTGTATGACCTTGAAGAAGTCTACAAAAGCATTCCTTTCTCCGTTTCCTTTTCTTTTTGAAGTCCCTTCCAGGTAGATCATTTTCTTTAGGGAAACAATGAAGTATGAGGCAATGAGAATCAGAGCTGTCCATACTTGTTACAAATAACCAAAAAAGTCCTCTTCTTATCAATATTTACTAGTATTGGTACAAGTTGAGTATGGATAAAATATGTAATCCAAAAATTAATTATCATCAGAGAGAGGATTCCTACAACACCAAAAGTTTCCAGAAGATACTTGATTGTGGATGTCTAGCAAATCTGATTATCTTACATAAACAAGAAAATAAAAGCAAATACTGACTCTATCAATTCACTAAATCTTTACAGAAGTTATAACTTATATTGTGTAAATTAAAAAATAAGGGAAAATTAATGCTGTGAGCTGGAGCTATTCCAAATAAGGGTTTTGGCTTGAAAGACTAAAGGGTAAATGAATAAAATTAATAATAAAGTTTTGAAAAAGTCTGATAAAAGTATAACTCTTACTACTTAGGTATATAATTTTTGAACTGTCAGAAATGTTTATTACCAGATAGTGGCATTTATTTATTCATATCCATTTTAAAAAGGCAGAGAATATGGAGAAAACACAAATAACTAAGGGGAAAAATTATTAATTACACAAAGAATGCCAAAACCCACAATGTACTACAGAAGCATACTTTTTTTTTTTTCCAAAAGGCATGATTAGTTTCCAGATATAATTTGTCCATATGCACCACCTGGCAAAGCAATGGAAAGTGATTTCCCCAACCCCTCAACCTCCTTACCATAAGCTATCTCTGAGTTCTTTTCCTCTTCAAGGTTGCTTTTGACATTAAGGGAGCATGGAGAGAAGAAAAGCAAATGGAAAGAAGATAAACACGAGGATAAGAGCCAAGAAATCCCTGGTTTCCAAACCTTCACAATTGCAATTCTTAATGATCATTTCAGATATCTGGATGCAGTAATGACTTATCTACTGTTTGTGAGCAAAGAAGTAAAACAGGTTGGAAGAAATTTGCCAGATAATATAAAGAACAATGGACTGATTACCAGTGCTTCCAAATCAGTTAAAAATTATGCAGGTCCCTTAGATAATTGAGCTTCAGAGTTTTCATCTGCAAAATAAAGGGATTTAACTAAACACATTTCAGTTCTTTATAAATTCCAAATTTGGGAGTATTTTAGAACGATACATTAAGTCATACAGTACACATTTATTGACCTCAGCCTTTCTCTGACTTCATCGCCAATCACTAACTCTACCTTTCACCTACACTGACCTTGCTCTTCCTAGAACCAGTAATGCTTGTTCTCATATCAGGTCTTTAAGCATTAAGTAATGTCTGCATGGAATATTCCCAAGGTTCACTCTTTATCATTCTTTAAATCTATGCTAAATTGTCACCCTTCAAAGAGGCCTTTCTCAACCACTAGATCTAAAGTACTTTACCCTTTCTTTCTTTTCAACACTTAACATTCCTCTTAGCACTCGCTATTATCTGTAGTTGATAACCTCTATGCCCTTCCTCTCAAAGGGAAAACTCCTTGAAGACTGTCAAGTGTTACCATCTTAATTCTATGTCAATGAACATTGCACCTTATCACAGGTGAGTACTCCATTATTCTTCAATGGAGACACAATATATGTACTCTATATCCAATTATCACATCAAACTTCATATGGTCAAAACCAAACCCTTCAAATTCTGTATTGTCTTTTAACTTTTCCAATTATCTCAGCTTTCTAGATTAGAAGACTTGAAGTCATCTTCAATTCTGTCCCTCACTTTATCTTTTCAATTTATTTTACCATTAAGTCCCGTGATAGTCGCTCTCCCAAAATATCAGGCTTGCATCTCTATATCTCTAAATGAACTTCAAGTTTCTTTTTGTCTACCCTGAATGGTAAATGTGAAGTATGTCTCAGATTCTAGCTTTATGTTGCTCCTTGCAACTCTAAAGAACTACAGTTTTTCCCCATTACCTAACTGATTCAACCTGAACAACTTAGTTTGTAAGATCTTGAAATAGGTAGTTCATCTAGGCGATTCAGACTTCCTAACTGTCCATCATCTCAGTTTCAGTTAATGGCATTACTGTTTCAAGAGCACATGATGAGAATTTGTCCTCTCCATGGGTTTTACTATGCTGTTCCTTACTCATAATTCTTCCACATTAACTGCTTTCCTCTCAACTATTCAAGCTCTACACACCTTCTAAGGTAGTGCTCAAGACTTCTTTATAGCTAACAGACGCTACTATAGGGTCGCTATGAGTCGGAATCGACTCGACAGCACTGGTTTTTTTTAACATACACTAACTTTTCAATGATCTCTTCTTTCTCTAGATTCAAATTATGCTGACAGACAAAATAATAATTTTCATTTGATTGTACACTGTCACTTTTTTTTTTTTTTCTTGTAACCAGTTGGTTTATATGACTTTGATTTCCCCAACCATTTGATAAGGCCCTTGAAGGAACATACTGTATCTTATCCCTCTTGAGTAACACAGATTAGGTATTCAGTAAGTGGATGTTTAAACATCTCTCATCTAAAACTCATTTACCTGAGGAAGAGAGAGCTAAAATAAAGTTCATCATGTTATAGCACAGTAGGGATTTCAATGCAAATCTCTTAACTCCTAGATCTTGTCTTCTCCAATTTACTAATTCGTTCAGATTACCTGTTACAGTCATTCATTCCAAATGCCAACTTAAAGATCTCAAAACATACTTTAACAATAAACAACAAAAAAAAAAAAACCAAACCCTCTCCGTTAAGTCAATTCTGACTCATAGTCACCATACAGGGTAGAGTAGAAGTGCCCTATAGAGTTTACCTGGCATATATATTCCCACAGAGCAAAATGTAGGAATTATTTAATATTCAAAATAGGCATTTTGAATGAAAGTCAGCACTCTCAAACATTAGTAGACATTGCAATCAACTGTTACTTGAAATCTCCTCACCAAATGTTGCAGCTATGTGACAATTAGATCTACAGGTGGGTATTTTTCAACAGGCTATGCAGGTGTTTCTGATGATTGTGGTCTTTGAACCACATCTTGGGCTCCAGTGGTTGGCCTGCAGCTAAAGCACCCATGCAAAGGAGTGAAAATTGTGGTTGAGGGAGACTTCGGCTTCCAAGCGTGTCATTTTGGAATAGTTTTTCAGAGATATTTGTCTGGGTAAGTCTCAGTGTGAAGGCTCCACAGGGCCAGCCCACAATTACTCTGAAAAACCTGTCTCTGTTGATCAGAATCTGAGAGTAAAGAAAGATAAAATTCTCTTCTTTCAATAATTTTTAAAAATAGTATAATAATAATAAAGAGAAAGATTTTTAAACGTCAAAATAGCAAATATCTGTAATATTGATTTTGCTGATAATACGTTAAAAAGTAAAGGGACTCCCCATTATCACTGAATTTCCTCCTGTACAGGAAAGAATGTAAGGAAATCACTTAATTGGCAACACAATAAATGGCAAGAAAAAAAAAAAAACACTCCTTAAAAACATTGCTGAATAATCTCCTCTTGAGGTACATCATCTCTCTGAAATAACCACCAAGTCTAAACATTTCTATGAAATGAACCCTCTTTGGCTGTGGTAGGTAAACTAACGCCCCCTCAAAGATGTCTCTGGCAGAAGCTATGAATATGTTAATTTACATGGCAAAAGAGATTTAGCAGGTGTGATTACGGCTAAGTACCTTGAGATGGAGAAATTATCCAGGATTATCCAGGTAGAACTAGTCTAACCACATGAGTTATAAAAAGCAGAAGTTGGAAGAAGAGTAGGTCAAAGAAATTTGAAGTATGAAGGACCTGATCCGTAGTTGCTGGCTTTGGAGATAGGGGAAGGAGACCAAGGAATATGGTGGCCTCTAGAAACAGGAGATGAATCTCAGTTTACAGCCAGCAAGAAGACAGAGACGTTGACCCTGCAACTTCAAGAACTGAATTTTGCCAACAACCAGAATGAGCAGGAAGTGATTCTTCCTTAGAGCCTCTAAAAAAGGAATGCAGCCTACTGACACCTTGATTGTAGTCCCTTGAGACCCATACTAAACTTCTGACCTACAGAAATGTGAGCTAATAAAGCCTCTAAGTTTGTTGTAATTTGTATGGCAGTAGTAGAAGACTAACACAATGGCCTAGTAAGGATGTAAGTAAAAAGGTCTGTGATTTTTAGCAGGAAGTGAAGAGAACGGCAACATATGAATGCACAATTAGAGAAACGTCTTCGAGTATCACCTCCTACTCAGCTGCCAGGTTAACAGTGTAGATCAGCATACAGAAGTCCAGCATCACCACTGGGCACATGAGATTGAAAACTGATTTTATCTTTTACTGAAAAGATAGTTAAATTCAAGGCCAAGTTAGAATTTAAATAAATACGTACTTGACAATTCTGGGAAAACCTGGATAAATGGGAAAAAAATCACAACTAAAAGAAAAAAGAAGAAATATAATTGTTCTCAGTACATATTAAGAGTCATGCTAGGTCTGAGACAAGTCATGTAGGTCATTCAACTTGATATCCTATGCCTGTCAGGGGCACCAAGGGTTTTATTTGTTCAAGCATGAGGGTCTTTTTATTACTAATCTCAAAAAACTCAGAAGTCAATCCCACATACTGATCAAATTATGTGACTGCCTTCCAGGAGTTCTTCTAAGCATTTCTGAAAATTTCCCCAAATATTCTAGGGTACAATGAATTCAGTTGTTACGGATCGAATTGTGTTCCAACAGAAAGATATTTTGAAGTCCCGACTCCTCTGCCTGAGAATGTGACCTTGTTTGGAAAATGGGGTCTTTCTTTGAAGGTATTACCAGCTAAGTCATACCAAAGTAGTGTGAATTCTATTTCTAACCATTTCTGAGTGGTGGTTTAGAAAAGGTGAGAATAGACACCTAGACAGAACCATACAGAAGAAAGACAGATGCCATGTGAAGAACCCAAACCAAACCCAGTGCCATCAAGTCGATTCTAACTCATAGCAGCCCTATAGGACAGAGTAGAACTGCCCCATAGAGTTTCCAAGGAGCGCCAGGCGGACTTGAACTGCTGACCCTTTGGTTAGCAGCCGTAGCACTTAACCACTACACCACCAGGGTTTCCAGGCATGTGAAGACGCATATAAAAGTCAAGGAATGCCAAAAAATGCCCGGGGCTACCAGAAGCTGTAGGAGACAAGGAAAGACCTTCTGACCAAAAGAGAGCAAGTATGGTCCTACCAGTGTCTTGAATTTGGATGTCAAAAACAAACAAACAAACAAACAAACAAAAATCCATAGCTCTGAGAAAATAAAGTTCTCTTCTTGAAAGCCACCCACTTTTTGATTCTTTGCTATAGCAGCTGTCGGGAACTAAGACAGCTATTTAACTACCATTTTTTTTTTTTTAATGTAAGACAGGGCAAACCCTGGTGGAGTTGCAGTTAAAAGCTACAGCTGCTAACCAAAAAGTCAGCAGTTCGAATTCACCAGGTGCCCCTTGGACACTGTATGAGGCAGTTCTACTCTGTCCTATAGGGTGGCTATGAGTCAGAATTGACTCAACAGCAATGGGCTTGGCTTTTTTGTGTGTATAAAACAGAACTTTTAAAAGATCCCACCAGCTTGTCCTAAAACCCTAAGAGCTGGTGAATGTTTTTATTATTATATTTAGATTCTCAGTGATTTTGAATAGTCTTATGAAAGTTTTTATTTTTTTGGTATTCCCAGGTCAAAATTTTGTTTTATTTCCTTGATACCAAAAAAACCAAACCCAGTGCCATCGAGTCGATTCTGACTCATAGCGAGTGACCCTATAGGACAGGGCAGAACTGCCTCATAGATTTTCCAAAGAGCGCCTGGCTAACCCTTTGGTTAGCAGCCATAGCACTTAACCACTGTGCCACCAGGATTTCCTATTTCCTTGATGTAGAACAATTTATTGTGAAGATTAACTATGTTAATGTATAGGAGGCATATAGAACAGCATCTGATACTTGGAATCCCCATAAATTTTATCTTTAATGATTTTGTAAGGAGTCCTGGTGGCGCAGTGGTTAAAGTGCTAGACTGCTAACGGAAAGGCTGGTGGTCCTAACCCACCGGCTGCTCTGCGGGAGAAAGATGGGGCAGCCAGCTTCCATAAAGGTTTACAGCCTTGGAGACCCTGTGGGGCAGTTCCACTCTTCCTACAGGGTTGCCATGAGTTGGAGTTGGCTGGACAGCAATGGATTTGGTTTTTTCATTTTGTTCTGTTTGATGTTTTCGTTATTGCTGTTATTGCTTATCCCTACTTAGCCTTTTATCACTTTGATTGCATTTTTAGAATCCCCTTTTAAGAGTTTGTTCATCTACACTGCGTATTTTAAGTGACCATTCATCCAAGTTTTTCATTAGCATATTTTATTTTTGTTAGCTGCTGCCGAGTTGATTCCGACTCCTGGCAATCCCACGTGTGCAGGAGAGAACTTATACATAGGGTTTTCAAGGCTGTGACATTTTGGAAGCAGATCACTAGGGCTGTCTTCTGAGGTACCTCTGGGTAGGTTCAAACCACCAACCTTTTGGCTAGTAGTCAAGCACTTAACCATTTGCATCACCCAGGGACTTCCAATATATTCCAGGAATTCATAGAGTATTGAGAGTATGAAGATGATTATAACACAGACCTTCCTTGCCTCCAATGTGCTTAGGGTCTACATTTTAAAATGGTCACAAGAGGTCATGTAATGTCTTATTCAGGCTAACATAGATTAACAGCAATAACAAATATCCTCCAAACGTCAAAATATTCAAACAGAAACGTTTCTTTCTTGTTCTTGAGCTCAGCTCGGAGTCTGGAGACCATACAAGTCACCTGGGATGGCTGAGCTATATACCTTATACTAGCATGTGCTACCTGTATCATGCTACAGTGGAGAGGAAGACAGACAAATGTTTCTGCTCATACTTTATTGACCAAGGAAAATCTCATGTTCATATCTAATTTAAGGAAGATGAAGAAGTAGAATCTCTCGTGCCCAGCAGGAAGAGAACAAAAATATTGGTCTACAGCACTTATAAGGAGCCCTGGTGGTATAGTGATTAAGCGCTCAGCCACTAACTGAAAAGTCCATGTTTTGAACACACCAGCTGCTCCAAGGGAGAAAGATGTGGCAGTCTGGTTTTGTAAAAATTTGCAGCCTTGGAAATCCCATGGGTCACTTCACCTTTGTCCTATAGGGTTACTATGAGTTGGAATCTATTGGACAGCAATGGGTGTAACATTTATGTCTCTCTTGTATTCCATTGTCTTTATAATGGATAGATTCTTGAGCAGAAGTAGCAAAATGGCAGACAGGGGTTAGAACCTACCTGTAGACCCATTTCATGTGATTCACAATTGGGTCTTATAAAAAGAACTCATAATTATCTAAATTATTTTAGAAATTGATAACACTTCAATTCCAATAATGTTATATACAAACAAGTCTAAACAATTTGATTTCTCAAATAGCAAATATTTAATGGAAATGTTTTACAAATAAATTGTATTATCACTGCACACCAAGATTTACATTGTCATAAAAAAAGAGGCATCAAATCTCTAATGATGTATACTCTTTCTATATCTTACTATACTACTTATACTTGGTTTCTCACACAAAGTCTTAAAAATTACCATATACTTTTTAAAGCCCCCTCAAAAGTCCATTTTAATGCAATCACTCTACACAGTGTCTTTCTTTGAAGCAATTGCATTTCAGTGTCCATATCAATAACAGAATTTTTCCCAAACTCATAAATTTTAATGCTCTGCAATTAAAAAAAAAAAAAAAAAGCTAAGGTGAAAACAGTAATTAGAACTTTTAAATTTTACCTTACTCGAATGATCATTTTGCCATGCAGATGCTTTGCCCCTTTTGGATGGGACACTTTCATGTGTCTCACCACTGACGAAGGAGAGAATCTACAAATATTAATTTTACCTTCTCAGTGGCAGAAATGAAACTTAGCCTTATTTCTCCAGTTTAATAAGTATCTAGAGCTCCTGGGATAGTGCTTCAATGCAATTTTATATTCAATTTTAAATATTGTAGTGTATCTTTCAAGTGCAAACTTCTTGTTAACTATTAAAGTACCATGGACACCAGGTAAGCAGAAAAATGATCATGACGATTTGTTTTCAAATTTCTTGGGCTCCTAGAATTTCTATAATTCCTCAGATAATAAGTATATCCTTATTTTAAAAAGGGTAGTTACCACAGTCCTAATAACCATTCGTCCAGTTCACACTTATGGAAGAACACCGTTTTTAGAATGGATTCATTCTTGCTCAAGGTTTGCTACTATCGATTGTGCTGTGGTGGTGATGCTTTGTGAACCCATCTATCCACAACGATTATTTGATATTTTATTATCAGTAGACCTAATCTGAGTCTCTTTTGCTGTTATTTAATTAATTCAGGAAAAGAAAGAATACTAAAAGAAATATGCCCATTGATAGAAAGAGCAAGGTCGGAAAGTTGGATTTCTTTCTATCAAGATCAGACTATATTTATTAGATGATATTATAAAAGTGCGAGCCTGGTTTTTCTGCAATGCTTTTGTTATTATTTCACCAAAACCCCAAAACCAAACCCACTGCTATCGAGTATAGTGACCCTATAGGACAGGGTAGAACTGCCCCATAGAGTTTCCAAGGAGCACCTGGTGGATTCGAACTGCCGACCTTTTGGTTAACAGCCTTAGCTCTTAACCACTATGCCACCAGGGTTTCCATTGTTTCACCAGTGTATGCTAATTAGTTAATTTTTCTCCAAGGACACTGTCATAAACAGAGAGATTTACAAAGAGATCAGAGTTATGAGTTGACTCATTTGATAGTCGTTCCATTTATCACTTATTCCTTGGAGAAGCCTCATATTTGCTCATGCTTAATGTTTTTACCTTAAGATGGTATTTTATCACTTTGTGCCTGCTTTTCCACTCTCTGTTTAAAAGTCAT
The DNA here is from genome assembly GCF_030014295.1 of Loxodonta africana. Lineage (NCBI taxonomy): Eukaryota > Metazoa > Chordata > Mammalia > Proboscidea > Elephantidae > Loxodonta > Loxodonta africana. The sequence continues at coordinate 36,188,214 of NC_087361.1, forward strand.
TTTTGTTAAGTAATTAATCTACTCGGAAATCTCCAGGGTCTTCTAGTTAAAAAGTTCATCATATTGAATCTCTTCTTGGTACTAAAGAAGGAATGTGGTGTCACAGCGCAGCATGGCCTTGGGATTCCTAGAGCCCTTAGTTTAAACCTCAGCTTCAAAGATTAGGCAAGTCACTTAAATTCTGTAGTTTTATGTGTAAAATAGAGAACGGCGTTTCGCTCCAAGGGTTCCTCCCTCAAAGCACGGTCATGAAGTTATGTTAATTCCATTTATTTTTCTACTTATCATTTGGTTTACTACTCAACACAAGCTGAGTGTTATATGTTTAAGGAAGATATTCAAACGTACTTTGTATCTGTAATGAATACAGCCAACTTTAAGCGCTTTTGATTAATTTATTCATTTCTCTTTCATCTTTCTGTGATATAATTTAGATGTTATAAAACTGTGTTTTGCCTTTGTGCTTAATTATAGAATGGTGTTAAGGATTGAATTGTGTCCCCCCAAAATATGTATCAATATCCTAACCCCTATACCTGTGGATGTAATGCTAATGGGAAATGGGGTTTTCTTTGTTATGTTAATAGGTCATATCAGTCTAGGATGTGTCCTAAACCTAATCACTTCTGATTTATAAAAAGAGCAGACTAGACACAGAAGTGGGCACCTACTAGGGAAAACAGGTGCCATGTGAGGATCATCAAGAACCAAGTGAAGCCTGGGGCTACCAACAAGGAAGGAACTTACATGGAGATCCTGATTTGGACCTTCAGCCCCCAGAACTATGAGAAAATAAATTTAAGTCCTTTAAAACCTTCCACTTATGATATTTGTGTTAGAAAATAATCTACAGAGTTGTTTGCTAAAAATGATTTAGAGTGGTCTTTGTGAGTATAGAGTCACTATGAGTTGGAATCGACTAGATGGCAATGGTTATGGTTGGCTTATGAGTAATATAATGAATTTTAAAGGCAATTTTGTTGGTAAGAGATTCTTGTCAACCATAATTATGTTAGCACCTAATATTGTGTGACTTTACTGTCTGACATATATCCACTTTCACTTCCACTCACAATTGCTTCTCTAGTCAGCCCGCAACATATTTGGGCTATTTGTGCATATGAGTCCCCTCATCTAGGTTGTTTCTGCCTATTCATATTTGTTTAATCATCAATGAGTCCCTTGGATTTAACTCCTGTTTTCATTGATTTATCTTACCTTTGAGTTATTCTATTTTCATATTGCTCACTCCATCCTAATACTGGCTTAGATTATTAATTTTATTCTTACTTCTAGATTGAAATTGTTGCTGTTGTTAGCTGCCATCAAGTGGGGCCTCAACTCACGGGGACTCCATGCATAATGGAACAAAATGCTGCCCGGTCCTACACCATCCCTATGATTACTTGCAGATAGGACCATTGTAATTCATAGAGTTTTATTAGCAATATATAAGCCTCCACTGACAGATGGGTGGTGCTCAGCATGAGGCACATTGGCTGGGAATCAAACCCAGATTTCCCTCTTGGAAGGCTAGAGTTCTACCACTGGATCACCATGGTCTTGGTAATAAATTCAAACAAATAGACTTAACTTCCTATTTTCCTTCCCTTACATATTCCTCACCTACCCATGTACCTATTAGCAAATCCAGGTGTATCACCACAATTTCATGTTTACCTGGTGCATAATAAAAATGCAAGTAAAATCTGGCACCATGTTACTAGGTAAAAACAACAACAAAACATGACCAATGCAGGGAAACTGATATGAGTACTAATGACTGGTAAACTCCTCCGTTCAGAACTAGCTCACCAAGCTTCAGTCCATTTCTTTCTGCAACCCTTATGATTTCACCATAATTTTCCCCTTGTGTTACTTTCATCCCAGGCCGAGGATACTGTCCCTCCACCCACAACCTCTGTATTGTTACTCAAGACAGGACATATCTCTTTTACTTTTTGTTGTTTTAGTTCTAATAAACAGAGGGTCAAATAGGAGGAGACCGAAGGTCATAACAACAAAGAAGCTATGAAAGTATTAAAAATCATACAAAGTTCTTCACAATGATTATTTAACTTTCCATAAATGGGATCTGATATTACTTGGATACCATATACTCCATAATTTTCAAAATTCCTATAATGAGACTTCCTTATAAAAACATGAAAAAAATGTTTTAAATTCTTCCCAAGTATAACTCTTAATTTCTAACATTCCTTGAATGAAGAACTTACTGTGTTTCAGTAGTTCCAAAACAACTTCAAAACCACTTGGACTACTTAAAAGTAAAGGTCATTGGGTTCTGTACCCAGAGATTTTAATCAATAGGTCTGGGATGGAGCTTGGACGTCTATATTTTTAACAAGCTCCCTGGCGATTCTGATACGTAGAAGGACAAAAGATTTGGGGAACACTGCATTTTAGTTTTAGTATAGAACAATGGCTATCACCTGATCAACACTTGATAGGCCCCGCATTTAAGTTCTCAGATCAAGGGAGCTTCATAATAAACAAATTCATGTACTTAAAATGGCATTTAAGGCAACCTCTGTTTTTCTATTAAAATTAGTTCAGCCAATAAAATGTAATTTTTTCAAAGTAACTTAGCAAGATGTTGGGTAGCAGGGCTGGGATTACACTAAGCTACTGTTTTTTTCAAACAAGACAAGTTGCGTGAAGAACATCAAAATTCAGTTCATCTGAGGTGATTTATATCCCAATCTACAGTGAAAATACAACATTGTAGATTTAATTTCTGACTGGTTATCACAAAATTTAATGAAATGTTCTGCTACTTGAAATTACCTATCTTCTATAAAATATAAAATGAATGTTTCTTCTTATTGTCTCATGCTAAGAGAAAACTGGCAATTCCTGCTTCATTTAATAGTTTCCTAGAAATTACCGGACTTCTGAAATGGTAAGGAATCCTTTTGTGATAAAGCATACAAAGAGAGCTAATGTTTTATCAGGTGCCTTAAAATCAACCCAATATGCACTCAGGCATGAATCCCATTTTTTAAATAAAGAATTAAGGAAGGAATATGCATATCAATTTTGATTAATGGAAATCTATTTATACTGTGATTAATGTCTGTAGTATCTCTTCTAAACCAAAACAGTTTATACAGGTATCCTAACTGTATAATTCATGAGTCTTTGAAGTTCACTGCTCGCTGTCCATGAACACAAACTAAAATCTGAACCACAATGCAGGGCTGTAGAAAAACTGAAAACAATTAAAGCAAAACTCAGGATACCCAAGAGATTGTTATCCAAATAATCCTATTTCATAGGAAGCCATTGCAATAACATAGCCTGAAGAGTACAGCAATTTTCTAACTTATAATTAAAATTTGCATTATTAATACTAAAGATATTCTTGAAGATTATGTATAAATATATGCAGAAAAGGAAATCTTATTAAATAAGTCTACTGCCATCTAAAAATAAGTTTTAATAATATTGTTAAGAAAACATCTATTAAAATTATCCCTGAATAAGAGTGCTCAGGTTTCCACTTTTACTTATTTATTAACAACGCTTAAAGATTATTTAAATAAGGAGAGGTAAACTTGTAGTCAGTCTTCTTAAGAGATTTTACTGTAAATTACAGTCCTGTAGCATTGTATTTTTGCTTTTGTTTCCAAGGAAGCATTTATCTTCAATATTTTCACTATTACCATTCTTTCAATAAATGCTTCTATCTATCTGTTAAAAGAGAATATAACAAAAGCATGAATAAAAATGTTATGAAATTTTCAGTTGGAAGAAAAATTGATAAATCAGTCAATTAGTTTCAGACTAGAAAAACATTATACAAGTCATTTATTTTAATTTAATTAAGTACCTTGTATCCAAAAAACCAGAGCAAAACAAAACAAAAAATGAGCCAGTTGCCATTGAGCCAGTTCTGACTCATGGCAACTCCGTATGTGTCAAGTAGAACTGTGCTCCACAGGGTTTTCAATGGCTGTGGTGGTTTAGAAGTAGATTGCTGGGCCTGTCTTCCAAGTTGCCTCTGGTTGGACTCAAACCACTGACCTTTTGTTTCGTAGCCCAGCATTTAAGTGTGCCACCCACATTTATACAGGTATATTATATATGTGGAAGGCATATCTGGTTTGTACACTGCAGACGTTACTAACCTGCTGCATAATGCACTCACACCCAGACTTAGTCTCAAAATCATTTTCAATAGAACAAAATAGGCAGCCATTATTAATCTACTGGGATTGGCAACTGTTGTGAACTGAAATCTATGGCTAGATGTATGCTAACCTGTTTAGTCACTGAAAAACCAATTTCTGCATCAATAGCAGCAAGACTCTTAAGTCAACATAAAAAATTGTTAATTATAACATTTAATAGGTACAATATTTTTTATACAGATTATAATTGAATGCTATTTGGTAGGCACAATGCTAAAGACTTTATATGAATTATGTAATTGAATACAATTAATTTTTTTATTATCCAAATAATTTTTGTCTTCATGGTCTAATGTTAACAAGGTAACTAAAATTATCTTACTTTATTTGCTAGATAGACCCCACTGCCTCTGCTACCTGACTGGCTTTAGTATATGGGCATTCAATGTCATATGGCATGAATATTGTCCTAAAATTTTAATTCTGATGTAGTATAATCCATTAAGTTAGTAGTTACATATGGAAGAATTTGGATAAAAAGGAGGGTCAAAATAAGAATTCCCTCAAAAAGGAGATGATAAGCATTAGAGAAGATAAAAGAAAGATCTCGCTCAGGAATTTGGTGGAAGAATTACAGAGAAGTGGAAAGCCAAGAGAGACTATAATAAAAAAAGGAACAAGGTAGACTAGTGTCTTAGTCATCTAGTGCTGCTATAACAGAAATACCACAGGGGAATCTCTTTAACAAAGAGAAATTAATTTTCTTACAGTCTAGTAGGCTAGAAGTCCAAATTCAGGGTGTCAGCTCCAAGGGAAGGCTTTCTCTGCTGGCTCTTGAGGAAGGTCCTTGTCCTCAATCCTCCCTTGGTCTGGTGGCATCTCAGCATAGGAACTGCAGGTCCAAAGGACGTGCTCTGCTCCCGGCACTGCTTTCTTGCTGGTATGAGGTCCTCACTCTCTGCTAGTTTCCCTTTCCTTTTATCTCTTGAGAAATGAAAGGTGGTGGAGGCCACACCCCAGGAAAACTCCCTTTATGTTGGATCAGGGATGTGACCTGGTAAGGGCATTACAATCCCACCTTAACCCTATTTAACATAAAATTACAGTCACAAAATGGAGGACAACCACAGAATACTGGGAATCATGGCCTAACCATGTTAATACACACATTTTTCGGGTGGACATAATTCAATCCATGACAACTAGGAATACGATTTCAAGTTTATAGGCTTAGTTATTTACTTGCGCTAACACGTTCAAGAGTAATGGAATGTTAAGGAGTTTCATCTTAGATACATTGTCTAGGGTAGTAGTTTAAAATTACAGCTAGAATTAGCTTGTTTTAAAATAAAAATTTTTTTTTTTACGTGAAAATTACCTCTTTCACATATACCTTACCCTCTCTTAAGTAAAAATCACTGAGACACAAAATTTTTAATAAATCAGTTTCAAAATACATACACAAATATAGACAGACTAGTTTGCATATGCATACATGTATATGTATATATAAAGTATGTATATATTAATATGGAAACCCAGGTGGCGTAGTGGTTAAGAGCTATGGCTGCTAACTAAAAGGTTGGCAGTTCGAATCCATCAGGCACTCCTTGGAGACCTTATGGGGCAGTTCTACTCCGTCCTATAGGCCTGCTATGAGTCAGAGTCAACTCGACGGCAACGGGTTACATATTAATATCATGAAAATAGGAATATTGTGATGGCAACATTTGTGGATTTAAATGTTGCTAAAGCAACAATTTATTTAGGGGTGGGGTGGGAGGGGCATGCTTGAAGGTTTTCAACTGAGATGGATCTGTTATAGTTGTTAAGTTACTAGGATGTTGCCTAAATAAATATGAGTATCATCTTTTAAAATAAAAAGACCTTATTTCAAATTAATTACTATTTAAAGCCCATAACCAGTGGAGATTTGGTAGAAGAACTTTGTTAATTTTACAAGAGACATTTGGCATAAGTGAGGAATGACCGTAATTTGCCTTCAGAGTAGAATACTGAAAACAATAAGCTACGAATAAATAAATAAATAGTAAGCTATCATTTCCCAGAGTAAGACGCAAACTGAAACATAGAAATCATTTTCCTAACTCTAGAATCTCTGTTCAAGTGAAATAAATTGAGAGGCTAGAGCTCGTTGCCTAGACATAATTGATGAAACTTTATTTTAATATAGATGTCTAAAAAAAAAAAAAAAAGATGTCTATAACAAAGGAAAATGGAAGATGAATTGCCAAGTTAGTTCATAAGGAGCTCTATCATGGCTTGTATTTGTATGTGTCATGCCAACCGCCAAACCTGAAAACAAACTTGTCTTCTGAGGATAATGTATGCCTTTTATTAAAAAGATATAGAGGCGAAGCATTTTATGGATTCCTTTTTATCTGTAACACTATGAACTTAAGATTTATAAGTACAGAGAATATAGGCTGAACAGCACATACAGTGATATATTTGGAGAAAATGAATCTCAACGAGAAATCATAGTTCAAGATACTATCTTCCTATTGTTTTCAAATATCCTGTTTACAGCCAGCAAATTATTTCCATTCAAAAACTTGTGGTGGAGAGCCTAACTCAAGAGTTCCATCTTGACACTAGCCTAAAGCTCAGTCATTTTCTTAAAATATTCTCTATTTTTGCTGTTACTTAGAGTTTTTTTTTCTTTAAAATATGTGTTATCCTCCTTCAGGAGATAACTTTTCTGTTACATTTCTTGAAGAGCCTCTAAAGGTATTACTTGTGGAGATTCTTAGTTTGAAATATCAGCTAATACCACAGTCAATAACTTTTTATTGCTCATATTTCAATACCAGTTTACTGTGCATAGCACACACTGACCCATGCACCCAAAATCAATTTATAAGGTAAAGACTCTGAATGAAATGCAAGCAGGATGGAAGGGAAAGTCCTTACGTTTTTAAATGTGTTTTCTTCTACAGGGCAATAACATTTTCTGTGTATAATTTTTGAGAAAAAATGTTATATATGTCATTTAGATTTCACCTTGCTTTCTTCGATTTCACCATTATTCAAAAATTAAAGAAGCCAAAGAATAGTTATAGTTTCAGATTAAAAAGTCCACTAAGGCCAACACACTATAATCAATTTACTATTCAACACTTATTTTATCTGTAAAGTACCACCAGTTGCTTGCTGTCTAGTTGATTCCAACTCATGATGATCCTGGCATAGAGCAAGAACTATTTATTGAATGAAGGGATGGGTAGATGGATGAAAGGATAGACACATAAAAACACTGGGTAGATGTATCAAAAATAGGTTATTCATTAACACTAATTCTCTTAAAAAAAAAAACCCTAATCTGAAGATTAGTGGTTTCAATATGCCTGAGGTACCTCAGAAGAAAGGCCTGTGATGTACTTCTGAAACGTCAAAGCCGTTGAAAACACCATGTGCGGTACACTCTGAAACTCCTGGGGTTGCCATGAGTTGGGGTTGACTGGAAGACAAGTGATGATTTTTTTTGTTTGTTTTTTAATGGAACTGAAGACATGAGAAAGCAAGGCACATTTTGACAATCGCAATCAGTTCAGTTTACCTAGAAAATAGTTTGTGGTAGGAGGAAGTGTGTTTGCCGAAAAGGGAGAAAAATAAATGCAGATAGGACTTGGAAAAAAAAAAAAAAATTCAAGGTCACTCACTGACTTTATACAATTTTACATGGGTAATAATCTTTTATAACAAGTGTTTTTTTTTTTTTTTTTTTTTAACTCATGTAAATAATTTCATTTCTAAAACTTAAAATTGCATTGCAGGAGTGATGAGAGACACAAAGGTCCAAGTCACAGGTCGATGATCCAGGAAACTTTGAAGAAAGAAAGCATGCAAGAGAAAATATTTCTCATTATCCACAATGTATTTACTATAAGAGAACTCTAACTGGCTTTACTGCCTACAATTTTTGCCCACTCTGGGGCATGTTGATAATGTCTTTACATTGGTCTTTTTTAAAATGTAGATCTTGACATTTCATTCAATTGTTTCTAATTTTTTATATGACTTTCCATTGTCATAATGATAAAACCCACACTTTATTTAAAGAAATGCAAGAACCTTCACAATTTGGCCTTATTTTTAAGCCTATGTCCTTCTGCCCACAAGGGACATGGTGCTCTGAGGCCATTCTCCAAATTCTCTTCTCTTGCCCATGGCAGACCCTAGAATTGCCCATTAAAAGCTCCATAATCTTAAACAAGTTGCTTAATTTCTTTAATTTCCAGTTTCATCATTTGTGAAATGGAAAAAATAATGCTCATAACTCTCTCACAGAATTGTTTTAAGAGGTTGAAAAATTCATGATAATTCATTAGCACAGTAACTGGCACAGTTATTCAACAAATATTTATTGAGTTTTTTTTTTTTTTGTATGTGCTGTACACAATGTTAGGTTCTGGAGATACTGAACCTAATAAAACACAAAAAAACCCTGCTTTCATGAATTCTGCTGAAAATAAGTTTCATATAAATTTAAGTTGTTATTATTAATAATAAACCTTCAATAATAAACTTAAATGTCCTCCCCCTCAGAAAACCTACCCTTACTCTTGCCTGGTCTGCTAAGGTGACCCTTCTTTTTTTTTAACACTTTTTTCTTAACACTCTCTTTCTTAACACCTAACATCTTTTATTAAAATGCTTATAACTTTTGGAAGCTGCCCTCTGGTTCTCGAAGGCAAGGACCAAGGCTTATTCACCTGTCCCTAGCATTGTGTGCGGTCCACCAATGGAGCTCAATAAGCATCAGCAAGATAATAGTGTAAACCATTTCAATACTGGATTAACAGAATCAACACAAACCTATTGCAAATCACCGGTACTTTAAATTCTGCTTTGTGATAGTAGTTCTTTAGGCTCGATTACATTTGAAAAGTTACGTTAACACCTGCCGCTATAGGATCAACGTTGAAGAAATTAGGTATTGGAGAAGCAAACACATGGTTTGCAACCTCAAAAGTATTCATATTGGTTTTAAAAAGTGCATTTTTGAAAGAAGAAGTCTACCTGAAAAAGGGACATTACCTCTAGAAGAGCAGAAATGTTTGCTTCTCTTGTTCACTGCTGTATTCCTAGAAAAATATCTGACATATAATAGGTTTTCACTAAATATTTGTTGAAGGAAGGAAAGGAGGGAGGAAGGAATGAATGAAAGAGTGAAGGAATGAAGCAATATGAAGAAAGGTCTGGTTTATTATAATAAAGTCGCCTATGTTCTTCTTGGAAACCCTGGTGGTGTAGTGGTTAAGTGCTACGGCTGCTAACCAAAGGGTCGGCGGTTCGAATCCGCCAGGTGCTCCTTGGAAACTCTGTGGGGCAGTTCTACTCTGTCCTATAGGGTTGTTATGAGTCGGAATCAACTCAACGGCAGCGAGTATGTTCTTCTTAGTATAGGAAAAACTAGTCTAAATAAATATATGTGTATCAATATATATTTACAACAGGTATGTTAAAATAAATATAACATATTTTATAACATATAATGAATATTTAAGTATTATAATTTGGCTTGTTATGGTTTTTAACTCACAAAACTGGTATTTCATCTTAAATGTCAAAATGTACTTATTTAGGATCTAAAAGCAAGGATGAAACGAAAACTGTTTAATTAAATCCTCAGAGTCGTCTGAACCAGATTATGCAGTCTCCAGTCAACTTTCCAAACACTTAGTTGAAAGTGGCTTGTGTTTTGTTGCCTGTGAAAACTGACATAGCTTTGTGCTGAATAGGTACACACCCAGAGATAAAGGGAAATGAGCAGTCACATTGCAGATGTGATAGACTTTTAAATGAATTTAAATAAGCTACATTTCTTTACTTCAGTTAGTCTTTCTTTGCTACTCTTTCTACTCAGAGAAATTGATCCAAATATTTAGATCAAAATTTCGGGCAAGCAAGAATAAACTGAATGACAACAACATTTTGAAGGCGAAAAGACGATGAAAATACTGCAGTGGAGCCTGAGCTTAATATTTATGCTTATGCAAATTCTATTTTTGTATATGAACAAACATCCCACTAGCTGATGGGCTTTCCATTCCAGTCAGACCATTCTTGGAAGTTGAAAGCTGAGCCACAGCTTTCTGCCTCCGGGGGCCTGGAAGCTGCAGTCATTTACTGAACGGGATTGGACTGTATCAAAGGCATGAGATTCGGCCAGTTGTCACCAGCTGAAATCCAGGGCCATGTCGCCCAGTGTACAGATTTTTTTTTTTTTTCCCAGAGAATTGAGGAATGTTGTTTTCACATGAAATCTTCTAATCTTTAAATGTTAGCAACTGATTGAAATAAAAAAGACATTCTGCAGGTCAAATGATACATAGCCAGATTGAGGGCTCAGGCCTGGGGTATAAAGAAACTGAAGATCTGTGCACAGGCACGTGCACACACGTGCACACATGTGCACACACATGCACTCACATGCACAAGGCACTCACTTGCACACACATACAAACATAAATGCACACACATGCACGCCAAAATTGGTCTTTCAATTTTTAAGGGTTAAAAGGCATTCTGCTTTGAGGCATAGGATCTGCACTTTAAACTTATTTATTTCTCCACTTCTCTCCACTGAAAGCTTCTTGTGACAATAACAGGGCCCCAAAGTGTTGGCTCAGATGGTCTCGATGGCTGAATATGAGCATATACCCAGTAAGACTATTATCCTGCTCTTGTCTGTAAAGCAGAGACTAAAGCACTTATTGAGAATAAGCGGCATACTAGAAAGCCAAGTCAAGTAATATATTAACTTTTCCCTATGTATCATGTGCACGCAAGGACTGTTTTAGTAACAATTACAAGAAAACTACTTGAAAATAATCACCCAGAACCATTCATTCACCCCAGTTGAAGTGACTATGCAGTTGGCAGAGAAAGAATTTAGAGGTCCTTGATTAACATGGCAGATTTACTTATAATCTGTCCACTATAAACAAATAACCTATGCTCTCCCTCTGCCTTACCAGGGATATTATTCTGCATTGCTGCCTGGACTGTCTTATCGCATGCTCTGACATCTGCCAGTTCTGCGGCAGACACTGCCATTGTGAAGTCTAAGTTTAAACCACTCCATCCCCTGGGAATATTCTGAACAGAAATTTCTCTGACACTTAGAAAATTCAGAGTCTCTAATAAAACCTTACATCCAGTTCACAAAGTAAAATGGCCTGCTTTTCAGGCCATTTTATTCTCATTTACTGCATGGTATCAGAGCTTTTTTCTCACCGAATAGGGGGTGCATTGTTTTTTCCCATATGAATTGCTTATCGTTGCCATAAGGCTATCCTAGCTGTTGGCAGTTGCTGAACACCATATATATGCCAGATAATTGGTGTTTTCCCCACTTTCCCTACACAGTAAAAGAAAAAAAAAAAAATCCCCATTTGTGTAGTTTCTGTGAAATAAAATATTGGCAAATAATTTAAGCACCATTCATGGGGGAAAACATATAAAAAGTTCTTCAACATCGAATTGAATTGCTAAAAAACGAAAACAAAATGACTGCAAACTTAAGATGCTTATCAGTACTAAAGGCGGCAATATACACCGATTTAACATGTGAATATTAATCTGTCTTGATATATGTATGTTATTTGGAGGTTGAAATTATTTGCTAAGGCAGATGCTATAGATTATATTCACTACTTGTCTGTTGCATCCTTTGATGAAAGGAGAGTTGAATAAATGGAGAAAAATCAAAGTTGTCAAGGATTTCATTTTACCTGGATCCACAATCAATGCCCATGGAAGCAAAATGCAAAAAATCAAACAACCTATTGCATTCGGTAAAGCTTCTACAAAAGACCTTTTTAAAGTGTTAAAAAGCAAAGATGTCATTTTGAGGACTAAGATATGTCTGACCCCAGCTATGGTATTTTCAACTGCCTTATAAGCATAGGAAAGCTGGAAAATGAAAAAGCAAGACTTAAGAATTGAAGGCTTTGAATCATGGTGTTGGTGAGGAATATCAAATATACCATGGACTGCCAGAAGAACAAACAAATCTGTCTCAGAAGTATAGCTAGAATGCTCCTAGAAGAAAGGATGGTGAGACTTCGTCTCCTCTACTTTGTTATCAGGAGGGAACAGTCCTTGGAGAAGGACATCATGCTTGGTAAAGCAGAGGGTCAGTGAAGGAGAGGAAGACCCTCAAAGAGATGGATTGACACAGTGGCTGCACCAACAGGCTCAAACATGGCAATGATTGTGAAGATGGCTCAGGACAGACCAGTGTTGAATAGGCTCAGGATAGACGGTATGTGTTCCAATTTCTACTACAGAACAGACAAAGAAAGCTTTGTGTTAACTGAGTGTTTTGAATACTTGCCCATTCTCCATTCTGGTTTTTTTTTTTAGTCTCATAACCAGTTGACTACTTTCTTTGCAATGCTAACCTTTTCCAAGTTCGCTTTACCATATCACTTCTTACCTCACATGGCATTGCCCAATCAATTTACATCACTTACAAATTCAAACTCTTCTTTATTTGATCCTTAACTTAGAATTATGCTAAAGTCTGCTTATCCTAAAAACAAAATTCCCTACCTTCTTTTCTCTTTCCTTTTCTACAGCCTGAATTTTAGTGTGAGAGTGACCTGTAATCTCTCACTACCCCCATTACCTAAACCCTTAGGACAAGCTACAAACACACTCCGAGGCCACTAAGAAGCTCCATATCAGATTCATTGGGCTTTTCTTGGTCATGCAACATGCTTAAACACAATAGCCTTCCTGGAAAGCCTACTTTCCTCTGTTATCCCTGCCATCTACTCTCCTTGTTCTCTTCCTACCTTTCCCACTGTCCCTTCCTCTCCCATTCTATGTAGATATTCCCTCATGTATCCTCTTTGTCCTCCTTCATTTAATGGATTCATCAATCACAGATGATCATTAAGTTGATAAAATATTTAACCATTTAGCTATGTCTAGACTAGAGATATAAGGACCCCTGGTGGTGCAGTGATTAAGTGCTCAACTGCTAACCAAAATGTCAGCAGTTTGACCCCACCACCTGGTTCGAGGAAGAAAGATGTGGCAGTGTACTTCCATAAAGACTTCAGTCTTGGAAACCCTATGGTGTAGTTCTATTCTGTCCTACAGGGTAAACTATGAGTAGGCATGGACTCGATGGTAATGGGTTTTTAGATTAGAGGCATAGTTGAGCATTATGCTTAAGGGTGGTCTCTCCAGCTTGACTTTAAACTTGGTTTTAAATTCCAGCTTTGTCACTTACTAATAGTGAGACTAATAGTTTTCAATTGCCTAATACGCATGCAAAAGCTGGATAAAGGATAAGGAAGACCAAAGAAGAATTGCAGTGTTGGCGAAGAATATTGAATATATCATGGACTGCCAAAAGAATGAACAAGTCTGTCTTAGAAGAAGTACAACCAGAATGCTCCTTAGAAGCAAGGGCAGCGAGACTACATCTCACATACTTTGGAGATGTTTTCAGGAGGGATCAGTCCCTGGAGAAGGACATCATGCTTGGTAAAATAGAGGGTCAACGAAAGAGAGGAAGACCCTCAACAAGATGGATTCACACAATGGCTGCAACAATGGGCTCAAGCATAGCAACAATTGCGAGGATAGCACCAGACCAGGCAGTGTCCCGTTCTGTTGTACACGAGGTTGCTATGAGTCAGAACTGACTTGACGGCATCTAACAACAACACAAAAACAATAGCGAGACCAGGGAAAATTACTTAACCTCTCCTCTATGTCTTAATTTTTTCACCTGCAAAATGGGAATAATAATACCAACTACCTTATTCTCGTAAGAATAAAAGGATTTAAGGTATGCAAAAATGGCTAGAACAATATTAAGGACATCAGAACATTCGGTAAATAGTCTACATTTCCTTTATATACTGCCGTTTTACTAAAGTTGGCCTTTTCCCCAACTAGTTATTTCCTGTGACTTAAATTAGTCTACCTTTACAGTATCAGTTCAGTAGCCAACATTTCCATGAATATTTTTTCACTGTCTTGCTTGGAAACTTCCAATGGATACTTGTTGCAATTGGAATGAAATTTAAATGCTTTAACCTGACCTAAAATTCTGATTTCTGCCTGCCTTTTCGAACTTATCTCCTATCACTCTCCCCTGTGTTCAACCACTGTTTGTTTGACCTTGCAACTGGCCAAACTCATTCTCACTAGATGGTCTCTCTGCCAACAGCACCTTTGGCCCACATCTTGATATGGATGCCTCTTCATCTGCTACATCTTAACTCAAATGGCACCTCCTCAAATAGACCTTTGTTGTCCAATCAAACTAGAACAGCCCTCTTCATCACCCACCCTATCACTATCTATCAATATTCATTTTTCTTCATTATCACTTCAAACATTCTGAAATTATACTATTTATTTGCTTGTTTATTTTTAATCATTTCATAAAAACCTTTTGCCATAGAGTCAATTCCAACTCATGGGAACCTGATATGACAGAGTAGAACTGCCCCATAGAGTTTCCAAAGAGCGTCTGTGGATTTGAGCTGCTGACCTTTTGGTTAGCAGCTGTAGCTCTTAACCACTTTAGTCCTTTAATATACACATCCAATTTCATTAGAGCTGAGGCTCATCTGCTTTTTAGTCATGGTAGTTCTCATCCCTAGGATGATGCCTGACACATCACAGATGTTATGGATTAGTTGTGTCCCCCCAAAACATGGGCTGAAATCCTAACATGTATAAATATAGATGTAATACAGATTTGACTTGTTGAACACTAATGGCCAAAGACCACATAAGTTGTGGAATGACATCAAGGACATTATACATAAGAAAGCAAGAGGTCATTAAAAAGATAAGAAAGAAAGAAAAGACCAAAATGGATGTCAGAAGAGACTCTGAAACTTGCTCTTGAACATCAAGTAGCTGAAGCAAAAGGAAGAAATGATGAAGTAAAAGAGCTTAAAAGAAGATTTCAAAGGGTGGCTTGAGAAGACAAAGTAAAGTATTATAATGTGCAAAGACCTGGAGATAGAAAACCAAAAGGAAAGAATACACTTGGCATTTCTTAAGCTGAAAGAACTGAAGAAAAGCGTCAAGCCCTGAGCGACGATATTGAAGGATTCTGTGGGGAAAAGACTAAACAATGCAGGAAGCATCAAAAGAAGATGGAAGGAATACAGAGTCACTATACCAAAAAGAATTGGCCAACATTCAACCATTGAAGGAGGTAGCATATGATCAGGAACCTATGGTATTGAAGAAAGAAGTCCAAGCTGTACCGAAGGTATTGATGAAAAACAAAGCTCCAGGAATTGATGGAATACCAATTGAGAAGATTCAATGAACGGAGGCAGTGCTGGAAGTGTTCACTTGTCTATAACAAGAAATTTGAAAGACAGCTACCTGGCCAACCGGCTGGAAGAGATACATATTTATGCCTATTCCCAAGACAGGTGATCCAACCGAGTATGAAAATTATCCAACAATATCATTAATATCACACACAAGTAAAATTTTGCTGAAGGTCATTCAAAAGCAGTTGCAAAAGTATATCGACAGGGAACTGCCAGAAATTCAGGCCAGTTTCAGAAGAGGACGTGGAACCAGGGATATCATTCATTGCTGATGTCAGATGGATCCTGGCTGAAAGCAGAGAATACCAGAAAGATGTTTGCCTGTGTTTTGTCGACTGTGCAAAGACATTTGACTGTGTGGATCATAACAACTCATGGATAACATTGTGAAGAATGGGAATTCCAGAACACTTAATTGTGTTCACGAGGAACCTTGCATAGATCAACAGGCAGTTGTTCAAACAGAACAAGGGGATATTGCATAGTTTAAAGTCAGGAAAGGCAAGCATGAGGCAGGGTTGTATCCTTTCACCATACGTATTTAATCTGTATGCTGAGCAAATAAACCCAGAAGCTGGACTACATGAAGAAGAAAGAGGCATCAGGATTGGAGGAAGACTCATTAACAACATGCTTTATGCAGATGACACAACCTGGCTTGCTGAAAGTGAAGAGGACTTGAAACACTTACTGATGAAGATCAAAGATCACAGCCTTTAATATGGATTACACCTCAACATAAAGAAAAAAGTTCTCACAAGTGGACCAATAAGCAACGTCATGAAAAGATTGACATTGTCAAGGATTTCATTTTTCTTGGATCTGCAATCAACAGCCATGGAAGCAGCAGTCAAGTTATCAAACGACACATTGCATTGGGCGAATCTGCTGCAAAGGACCTCTTTAAGGCGTTGAAGAGCAAAGATGTCACCTTAAAAAGTAAGGTGTGCCTGACCCAAGCCATGGTGTTTTCGATCACCTCATATGCATATGAAAGCTGGATGATGAATAAGGAAGACTGAAAAAGAATTGACACCTCTGAATTGCGGTGTTTGTGAAGAATATTGACTATACCATGGACTGCCAAAAGAATAAACAAATCTGTCCTAGAAGAAGTACAACCAGAGTGCTCCTTGGAAGCAAGAATGGCGACACTACACCTCACATACTTTGGACATGTTTTCAGGAAGGGCCAGCCCCTGTCGAAGGACATCATGCTTGGTAAAGTGGCGGGTTAGCAAAAGAGAGGAAGACCCTCAACGAGATGGATTGACACAGTAGCTGTAACAATAGGTTTAAGCATAATAAGGGTTGTAAGAATGGCGCAGGACCGGGCAGTGTTTCCTTCCGTTGCTATGAGTCAAAACCGACTTGATAGCACCTAACAACAACAACAATAAAACCCAGTGCCGTCGAATCGATTCCGACTCATAGCGACCCTATAGGACAGAGTAGAACTGCCCCATAGCGTTTCTAAGGAGCTCCTGGTGGATTTGAACTGCCAACCCTTTGGTTAGCAGCGGTTTCCAACAACAACAATAGACATACTTATTAGGATTTTCTCTGCTATGCTAATTAGATCATACCTGAGTAGAGTGTTCTAAATCTAATCGATTTTAAGTTACTAAATGAGCAGATTAAACACTAAGATACAAAGACACAGGGGTGAGACAGATGCTGTATGAGTTTTGTCTATGTTATGGATTGAATTGTGTCCTTCCAAAAATGTGTGTGAATTTGGCTAGGCCATGATTCTCAGCATTGTGTGACTATCCACAATTTTGCCATCTGATGTGATTTTCCTATGTGTTGTAAATCCTACCTCTATGATGTTAATGAGGCAGGATTAGAAGCAGTTATGTTAATGAGACAGGATTTAATCTACAAGATTGTATCTTGAGTAAATCTCTTTTGAGATATACAAGAGAGAAGCGAGCAGAGAGACAGGGGCTCATTCTACCACCAAGAAAGCAGAGCCAGAAGCAGAACGGGTCCTTTGGATCCAGGGTCCCTGCGCTGAAAAGCTCCTAGACCAGAGGAAGACTGATGTTAAGGACTTTTTCCCAGAGCTAACAGAGAGAGAAAGCCTTCTCCTGGAGCTGGTGCCTTGAAATCAGACTTCTAGCCTACTAGACTGTGAAAGAATAAATTTCTTTTTGTTAAAGCCATCCACTTGTGATATTTCTGTTATAGCAGCCCTAGATAACTAAGGGAAACCCTGGTGGTGTAGTGGTTAAGTGCTACAGCTCCTAAGCAAAGGGTCGGCAGTTCGAATCCACCAGGCGCTCCTTGGAAACTCTGTGGGGCAGTTCTACTCTGTCCTATGGGGTCGCTGAGGCACGGCACTGGGTTAGATAACTAAGACAATCTATAAACCAAGGAATTCAGGAATGCCCGAAACTACCTACAAGGAAGAAATCCATAGGGCCGAGACCCAAATTCGAACTTCTAACCTCCAGAATGGTGAGAAAATAAATTTCTGTTCTTTAAAATCACCCACGTCTGGTATTTGTGTTACCGTAGCACTAGAAAATTAAGTCAGTGGGATATCAATACTATTGCTTGGATAAATAAATAATTTCCTGATACCCTAAGTGTCAAAAAGAATCTCCCCTTATTTCAAAGAACCAGGAAAATGGATAAGAAACATGATAGGAGGTATCTCCACAACATAGAAATAAAAATACAGAATGTCACATAAAGGAAGAAAAGTAAATAATAAGCCAAATAGAATAAACACATAAGGCAAAAATTTATAGCAATCTCTGTCTTTAAGCCAAAAACAATGACAAAATAAAAACGTTTGAAGTAATGCTGATCAAGGTAACTGAAGGCATTTTATCTTAAAAATAAAAATGATTAACTCTTGAATCAAAAAGTAATCGGAACTTCAATGTAAAAAGTCAATTGAAAAACATTCATCAGAAATGCATGTTAAAGCCACATGAAGCAATATTCATCTAGATAAACCTTCAAGTATTTACTGAAAACAAAAGAGATGAAATGTTATTTATGTCGCTATAGGATTGCCATGAGTCGGAATTGACTCCATGCATTATTCTAAATCACTAGAAGCACTACTTCATTCATCTTTAAGAGAAAATAAGCGCAAAATGACCTCCAACAGTGTCTGTGCAAACGTTTAAAATGTTTTGTCATAAGTTCATGTTCAGAAGTTACTTCCAAACAATTATATATGTTTTGCATACTTTGTCTTGAAATAAAACTTTTGAATTAATATTGTATTAAATTTTGTTTAATGGAAATTTACTGTAAACCTGCTGATTTGCATTTTACGGCATCATTTGAGTGAATGTGTTGGAAATGCTGCAAGAAAACTCAAGAATTCAACAAAAAACAGGAATGGATTCAAGTACGTTTAGGACCATTTTAAAAGCTCAGGATCCATTTGTTCTTTGTTGAAAACCATTTATTTATTTTACAATAACATAAAGGTCTTCCTCAAATGAAAAATATTTTAAAATATTTCTTTAGTTGGTTAAGTGTAGATTTTAGATACGTATCGACATTTCATTTAAATAAATAATGTTTCTGTTTGAAAACTTTTAGCAAGCAGATACTGAGATATTTCTCCCTTACAAATTCAAGTATGTATGAGTGCAATGTGACTTATAGCATCTATTACTTCCTTTTTACATCCCAAATTATTCTGTCTTTATTCAAGTCACTTCATCATTTTATGTAATATCAAAACAATTTGTCTTACAATCTTGTGAGCTGCCATCTAAGACACTCCACTGGTCTCACCCCTTCTGGAGCAAGAGAGAATGAAGAAAACCAAAGACATAAGGGTAAGATTAGTCCAAAGGACTAATGGGCTACAAGTACCACAGCCTCCACCTCACCAAGTCCAACACAAATAGACGGTGCCTGGCTACCACCACCAACTGCTCCGACAAGGATCGCAATAGAGGGTCCCAGACAGAGATGGAGAAAAATGTAGAACAAAATTCTAACTCACACACACACACAAAAAAACCCACCAGACCTATTGGTCTGAAAGGGACTGGAGAAACCCCGAGAGTACGGCCTCCGGAAGCGCTTATAGCTCAGTAACGAAGTCACTCCTGAGGTTCACCCTTCAAACAAAGATTAGCCAGGCTCATAAAACAAAACAAGACTAAATGGGCACACCAGCCCAGGGACAAGGAAATAAGGCAGGAGGAGACAGGAAAACTGGTAATGGGGAACCCAAGGTCAAGAAGGGGAGAGTGTTGACATGTTGTGGGGTTGACAACCAATGTTACAAAACAATATATGTATTTACTGTTTAATGAGAAACTAGTTTGCTCTGTAAACCTTTATCTAAGGTACAATAAACAAAACAATATCTTCATTTATTAATGTCTGCCCTGTACTCATTCACTCCTGTTTCTGTCCCCACCACCCTTCAGCCTTAAACTCAGTTTCCTCACTGCTTACATTATGGCCTTCCATGACTCTGGTTAAAGTCATAAATGACTCCCTAATAATGCCTATAAAATATAAGCTGTGCGTATAAAGAATGTCAGTTCTAGTTTTTGTCTTTAGTCACATTTGCTACACTTACTTCTTCTTTGCTTCAGCAATACCAAATTGGTAGAAATTTACTAAGTATGCCAAGCAATTTCATGATATTTTGCATTTCCATGTTCAGTTTTTCCTTTTTTGAAATACCTCCCAACATTCACTAGTTCCACACAATACTACTCATTCTTTGAAACTCAGCTGAAGATTGAACTTGTCTGTGAGGCATTTCTTGATCCATGTAGACAGAATTGGTGGCTGCCTTTCTTGTGATTTTAGAATACATTCTGTAAACTTGTCTGATTATACATACTACTTTTCCCTGTAATTATTTGTATTTTTGTGTATCCTACAAAGTCGGACATCTTTGTAAGCTGGTGCTATATCTTACTCATTTTTTGAATGCTGTTTTATAGAAGAATGGATGAAAGAATGGATGATTTTATATGTTAATATAAATTAATATGTTTTAAATAAATCAATACATTAATAAATCTCTGATAATGTTATTATCACTTTGGTATACTAACAAGTTCTACAGGATTTGAAATTACTAACACTGAGAAGCTAATTTACTTACTGATCTGTTACCATTGTTGATATCACATTAACAATGTCCTTTGAAGTATGGATCTAGAAAGACTCATGAACTAATGAGTGTAGAACATTTTTTTTTTCTAATTTCTTTTTAAGGTTTCTCTGAATGGTATTCTACCTAATCACAAAAACGGAAGTTAAAAATTCCTTAACTGTGTTGCTAGTATTTTTATCTTATGCCTAGAAGGCATCTCACTTTATGTTACGAGCTGCCACAATCCATGACTTTTCACAAGGTATATTTCTAACGAAGACTCGCTGACAAAAATGGAGTGACAGAGGGTGACTTTAAAGTCAACCTCTCAGTCACAGTTGTGCTTCTAGAAATGCATTAGTGTCCAGGGACACTGAGTTATATCCTAGCAAACCGAAACTGGTAATAATGTAATAAACTGGAAAGTGTTACTACCACTGTTGGGTTATCAATGATTTTTGGAGTCATAATAGCAATGTATTTCCATTAGAAAAAAATACATATACAAGATAGGACCCTTTCCCCTCACAGCAGGAAAAGAAAAATGCCACCAGTTTGTTGGATATTTTTAGTATAACACTCTGTCATGCATGTGTTAGACAAGAGAAGAGTAAACAGATATGAACTTTGGTCCTCAGTTTTTCTCACATAGGGAGTGCATTTGCTGAAGTGTAAAAAGGAGAAAATAAAAATAACTTCAAAGAAAGCTAGAAGCAAGGAGGCCAGGAGATTAGCAAGGATAAAAAGAACGGTTGAGGGGATGCCTACAATACATTGACTCTTTCAGATCATATCAACTTTCCCCTGGTAATATTCAGTAGCAATTTCACAGCTTCAGAACCCCAATACATATATTTTTTCTGTGTGCAGTACAGCTACTCAGAAAGCAATAACTTCTGAAAAAACAACCATCATACAATCTCTGTTGTCAATAAAAAGCAACAACGCCTGAAGCATGGCATGTAAATATGCCTTAAATCACTCATGCAGCTATTCCGTTAATAGTGCAATGCAACCATAGAGCCTTGCTCTGTGCCAACATTATGGATCTCATTCTTTAACTTAAAACAGGTATTGAGAAGATCACTCATGAGATATTTAATGAAATATTCCTTTCACTAATAGGTTGCATGTTAATTCCATAGATAATAAGTTTCTGAATCTGGACACAAATCCTGTGCACATAGATTTTTATTGAATTGACTTTTCTGAACATATAGGATGCACCATTACTATATAAAGGAGCACCAATGATTCTTGGATTTCTTTGGTTCTCTAAATGTTGGATAATGGGATGCAAAGACTGTATACAACTCTATATTTAGCTGATTAAAGCATACAACTGTATGATAAAAGAATTGTGGAGCACAAAAACGTTTGTTCAAAGGGATAAATTGGCTGAAATCCATGGTATCCTCACCCAAGTGGCATTCCATATTTGAATAAACCCTGGTACAAATGACAATGTGTTAGAATCTTTGGCCACTTCTGTACATCTCTAATGGCTCAGTGCTTTTATTGGGCCTATTGTAGCTAAGACACTAATCTAGACGTAAGTGAATGCTTAGTTCTAGTCCAAGGCTATCGGTGGGGGTTATTAATAGCTTGGGAAGATAAAATAGGCTAAAGGAGTGGTAACCAGTTTTAGACTAAGACTGGAAAGAAGTAAGGTAATATATGAAGAAAGAAAAGCATTCAACAACTATTAAAGTCATTTACTATACATCAGGGGATCTTCCAGATATAGGAGACAGAAAAATGATAAGACAGAGTGTTGTTCTCAAGATTACAGTCAATTAAAAACATAGATATTATGAAATGAGTAAAATACAATATGAAAATCACTAAAATCCAGGTACATAGGAAGGTATAGGAGATGAAACATCCAAATATAATTTTGGAGGACGGGAGTGTGTGATATACTCCATACCAATGTTTGCATGTTAAATAATAATTTGAACACTAGTAATTCTGATTAAGCCATATTTTATTTAAAAAATATTATCACCTTCCTGACTATAACTCCTGCTTTAGAAAACTGAATTGTCTTTTAATCTCTCAGAAAGATTAAGTTACTTCTCACTTCTATGCTTTGGTTTATGCTATTCACGCTGCCTAAAATCTACTGGAGTTGTGAATGGTGAATAGATACTGGTTTTGATCCACCTCTTAACATCATCTCCCCTGTTATTTTACCTCCAGATCTGTACATAATATTTAGCTACATTCCCCATATGCTACGAGTACACCTTACATTAATCCTACTTCATAACTTATTATCAGCTTACCTGTAGGCCTTCTTTTCTTGGCAGCATAATTCTTGAAGATAATGACATACCTTGTTATTCTATGTATTTGTCTTAGTGCTTGATATATAGAAGGTGCTCAATGAATGTTTATTGGAAAAATATATGATGGCATGCATGGAAGTACTCAAGATAATTTAAGAGCAGTTTGTGACCTCCACAGTGTGATTTAAAGGCTGCCACCCACATCCACTTGCACTCTTAAATTCATTCTTCCTGGTCATAAGGTATTTCCATTTTTGAACATCCATCGCTACAAAAGCTACTCAAATATTATCCATGAGGACATAGTGAAGACAGACAACTTTTTGAGACAAAGCAGGATGAAAAGTCTAAGTCATGGATTGCCAAGAAGGAATTTCACCAATCTCACAGTTTTACTAAGACCAGGCTCTGAAAACCACCTTACCTAATATTTCATTTTCTCACTCACAATGCTTAGTGTTTATTTTAATGACATATCCATTATTTCTTTATAGACATCACCAAACTCAATGATTCCACCTACTGTAGCCTGTGAACTCCTGAGGGGTTCTTATAATACCTGATGCTTTAGACCACCTGCTTTAAAAAAAGAAGGAAAAAAAAATAGCTTTTGATAGTCACACTATTAAAAGAAGGGTAAAAGAATGCTCAAAGCTTTTCTTTGTTGAACCCACTTCAGAAATGAGCTATTATTATCTGACGTATGTTCTTCTTAAGGCTGAGTAGAACCAAGACATAAAATAAAACTAAAATAAGCTATAAATTCAGGCTTGGGCTAGGTCACCGAAATTCCTGGTTGTTCTTTAAACCACCTTCTATGAGCAGGGTAGTTTTTTTTTTTTTTTTTTTTTGCTTTGCTTAGATTTTCAATTCTATCTAGCCTCTCCAGGTAGAAAGAGGCTAAGAGGTTGTACAATTGTGATAACAGAGAGAAAAATGTTTTACAGGGAATAAAGCTAATAACCAGCATTGAAGAGATTTTTGAAGGGGACTGAGATGCCAGGCAGACAGAACATAAAGATGTTAATGATGTTGCTAATGTCATAGGGAGAGAAGCATTCAGATTTTATCACTTCACTGTAGCTAGTTTTCTTGTAACATTCTGGATGTTTTATTATTTATGCTGAATTTTAAAAATAATCAAAATAATTTGCAACTCCTCTCACCAAAAGGTGGAATTCTCTTCCCCATGCCTTAAATATAGGTTTGCTTGTGACTTGCTCTGACCAAAAAAATGAGTTAAAAATGATATTGTGTCTCTGAACCTAGGACTCAGGAAGGCTTGGAATTTCTATTAAGCTCTTGGAGCCTAGACTGGGTTAAGTAAATTCAATTCTGTTCACCTCTGTTCTGACACCAACAGAAAATGTAGTACTTCTTCCTCTGACAATAACCACCAGAACTCGTTCAGAGCTCACAAGTCTTCCAGACAGCCAAATTGCCCAAAACTTAGACACCAGCTACGAGCTTTGGGATACTTGTGACACCCTCACTTCTAACCTACTGACTCTCACTACTCCTTCAGTTTCAATAATTTGGTGGAATCGCTCACAGAACACAGGGAAGCCCTATAATTGTGATTACCATTATATTATAATAAAAATGATACAAATCAGGAACAGCATAATGAAGAGACAGAAATGCCCAAATGACCAAGAGACTCATAAACAATAATGGTCATTGTCTTAAGCACTAAGTCTCTAGTTGTTTGTTAAAAAAAAAAAATTACTGATGCATTCTTTATTCACACGTTCATCAAATACGTATTGAGCACCTACATTGTGCTAGCCATTTTGTTAAGGGCTGGAGATACAGAAGTAAGCAAGTCATAGACTCTGGCTCAAAGTATCCACCACCCACCACCATGAAGGATAAACTCAAATAAATAAGCACTTTAACACAATATAATAAGTGCCATGATAGGGATGAGCACAGGGTGCTGTGGACCTTTCAAGTACTCGGTTTAAGAAATGCCCATCTAAACAAATTGTACACATACATGAATGTATTCTTATGTGGGTCCTCCTATAACTTCAAAATAGCCAAACTGACATTCTGCTTAAGTGTAACATGATGAACTGGTACCATCCCTTTTCCAGTTACTAAAATGCTTAGAATAAAAAGAAATGTGATCAGATCGTGTACTACTGTGTACTGAGTAGCAAAAACAGATTGCTTTGCATTTAAGCAGGAACAGGAAAGAACCAAATCTTTCTCAAAGCAATAATTATGGTATCTAGTATTTCAAAATGGCAAATCAAAGCCATGCTAGTTGAATTCTTTATTCCAATTAGACTTAGACCCTGTAGGTCTCAAGAGATTAAATTATTTCCCTTGGCTAGATACTCTTATGTCTTAATGATTTAGGAAGAAAGTTAGGAGCAGCTCTCTCTGGTGGAGAAAGCGAACTCATAGTGATACCCACACGTGAAATTAGAGCTTGTTTCTCTACCCCTCCATACCTTTACTCCAAACCTCAGATCTCCATATTCCTGATTGGTGGTACCCAGAGTTTGATATGGCTCTGGTGAAGACTTGGCTGTCACGGGAGGGTATTATCTACACCAAATCATCTCAAAGAGTTCTATTGAGTAAATGCTGGAGAAACAAAACCTCCCCTGTCCTCCTAGCTGAATTACTAAGTGTTGCCACCTTGGGCTTTGGGCAGTAATGACAACTGCCATGAGCAAGAATTTGTCTTACTTCCACAGCCACATTAGAGTGAATACAGTGATTGCCATCTACAAATATGGGGCTCTAATCCACCTGGTTGCACAATAATTTAATTTCTGTGCCCAACATTTGAATTATCATCAGGTAATTTTTTTTTAATCAGAGTAGGTGATACATGTGACTTAGGAAAAAAACTGCATTCCTGTGGTTAAAATATAATTTGGATTTTTGAGACTTCAAATATATTGCTATATAAAAACTACATCAAACATAAAGGTTAAGTCCTACAAATCTATTTTAACTCTACTGAAAACGGTTTGTGAAAATTCACACCATTTTTTACCTCAGGTTACTGGGATGTATTGTTCAGCATTGGTGGCAGAAGTCTGTCCAGGGGGATAAGTCTGAGTACCAAAAACTATGTAGCTTTTTCATATCTGTATAAAACGGGCATCTGCCTAAGTCAGTAGCTCCCCATAGTAGTGTATTACTAGAAGAACAAAGGTTCCAGACTTTGACCTTTATGCTACCTATTCATAGATCATATAAGTTCATAAGTACCTAAATTACTTATATGACTATTTCTTATGATGAAACACTAACTGCCACCTAATCTGGCCTAATGTAGCCTGATTATTTATAGTTAAAGAGAATTTCATCATTAATTCAATAAATACTAAGCACTTAATAAGTATGAGAGCTAGGCAAAAAGGATACAACGGAGAGAAACACAAGTATGTCTTTTGATGATATAAAACGCATGACTTGGTTAAAACAACGAATTAACTGAAAATTACCCTGACATTTTTCAACATAGACATGAAATAGATTTCTATGGGCAGATATGATACTCTATTGCTTTAAAAAACAACCGTTTAGAAACATGTTGTTGTTGTTAGGTGCCATCAAGTCAGTTCCGACTCATGCACAACAGAATGAAACATTGCCCGGTCCTGCACCATCCTTACAATCCTTGTTATGCTTGAGCTCATTGTTGCAGCCACTGTGTCAATCCACCTCGCTGAGGGTCTTCCTCTTTTCTACTGACCCTGTACTCTGCCAAGCATGATGTCCTTCTCCAGAGACTGATCCCCCCTGACAACATCTCCAAAGTATGGAAGATGCAGTCTCTCCATCCTTGCTTCTAAGGAGCATTCTGGTTGTACTTCTTCCGAGAAAGATTTGTTCGTTCTTTTGGCAGTCCATAGTATATTCAATATTCTTCGCCAACACCACAATTCAAAGGAATCAACTCTTCTTCGGTCTTCCTTATTCATTGTCCAGCTTTCACATGCATATGATGCGATTGGAAATACCATGGCTTGGGTCAGGCACACCTTGGTCTTCAGGGTGACATCTTTGCTCTTCAACACTTTGAAGAGCTCGTTTGTAGCAGATTTGCCCAATGCAATGCGTCTTTTGATTTCTTGACTGCTGCTTCAATGGCTGTTGATTGTGGATGCAAGTAAAATGAAATCCTCGACAACTTCAATCTTTTCTCCATTTATCATGATGTTGCTCCTTGGTCCAGTTGTGAGGATTTTTGTTTTATGTTGAGGTGCAATCCATACTGAAGGCTGTGGTCTTTGATCTTCATTAGTAAGTGCTTCAAGTTCTCTTCACTTTCAGCAAGCAAGGTTGTGTCATCTGCATAATGCAGGTTGTTAATGAGTCTTCCTCCAATCCTGATGCCCCATTTTTCTTCATATAGTCCAGCTTCTCGTATTATTTGCTCAGCATACAGATTAAATAGATATGGTGAAAGAATACAACCCTGATGCACACCTTTCCTGACTTTAAACCAATCAGTATCCACTTGTTCTGCTCAAACAACTGCCTCTCGATCTATTAAGTGTTCTGGAATTCCCATTCTTTACAATTTTACTCATAGTTTGTTATGGTCCACACAGTCAAATGCCTTTGCATAGTTAATAAAACAAAGGTAAATATCCTTCTGGTATTCTCTGTTTTCAGCCAGGATCCATCTGACATCAGCAATGATATCCCTGGTTCCACGTCCTGTTCTGAAACCGGCCTGAATTTTTTAGAAACATACAAAGCCAAAAAACCAAACCTGTTGCTGTTAAGTTGATTCTGGCTCATAGTGACCCTATAGACCCTATAACACAGAGTAGAACTACCCCATAGGGTTTCCAAGAATCAGCTGGTGGGTTCGAACTGCTGAACATTTGTATAGCAGCCAAGCTCTTAACCACTGTGCCACCAGGGCTCCATTTAGAAACATAAAACTCACTATTCTATGAAGACAAGAGTGGTAAATAATACCATTAGTATTCACCAATAACTAGTTCTCTCTAAGGCACGTGGAAGGCTACATTTTCCAGCCCCTTTGCAGTTGGACATGGACATGTGACTAGCTTTGGCCTATCAAATATGAGGGGCATGTGAATCTTCTGGGCTGAGAAAGTAAAAACTCATTTATTATCCTCCAGGTTCTCTATTTGTTGTGCCTTTCACAGAAGTGATCTGATTTGAGGTGCCAGGAGCAATATATTAAAGTGACCTAGGTGGGGAGAACAGCTGTCAATGACAGCTGAATTACAGGAGACTTTGTAGGACTTGAGGAAAAATGATTTAACTCTCTTGGCCAAAATATTGCCCCCATTTCCATTCATATATTTTTTTCTAAGAATTTACCAATTTTACTCATTATGTACAAACACTGTATTCCTAGTGACTTATTTCACATTCCTCTGATATGGGCTACGTCATGTTAAAGGGCCTAAGCCTATTTTGTTAAATGAACAGTTTAAAGATGTTTAAGCCAAAGATGTTACAGTGAGGCATTGGTGGTTCAGTGGTAGAATTCTTGCTTTCCAGGCAGGGGATCCAGGTTTAATTCCTGGCCAATGCACCTCATATGCAGCCACGACCATTGTGATATACAGCCTCACAGAGACAGGAGACAATTGAAAATATTGGAAGAAGAATGATTAAAAGATTTGCCAACACTAGACAAAACTCTTCAGGGAATTTTAGACCAAATCTCAAACAAGTCCAAAAAGGTTCTGAATGAATTTGTTCTTCTAAAACCTGGAAAAAAATTTCTGATGATGGAAAAGTAAGAATGATAATTAATTATATCTGGATCATAAAAATACCTGAAGCTGTATTATTTATACCCTTTAACATATTAACTATTAGTTCTTGTAAAATTATGTTTCTCTGTCTATGAAATGTTACAGGATGGATAAGCCTATCTGAGTAACAAACTTAATGATATGTATCAGTCACACTTATGACAGCTGGGATTGTTTGAAACCTACCCACTCTCTAGACTCAAGAACCAGTGACTGTAAAACCACTTTTAGAATGTTTCATTTAAATCCATATCTAGGATGAAAGGGATTTTTTTTTTCCTAGAAATTTTACACATCTATTACGGCAAATGGAAACGCTGGTGGTGTAGTGGTTTAGAGCAACAGCTGCTAACCAAAAGGTCGGCAGTTTGAATCCACCAGGTGCTCCTTGGAAACTCTATGGGGCAGTTCTACTCTGTCCTATAGAGTCACTATAAGTCAGAATCAACTTGAAGGCAATGGGTTTGGTTTTTTTGGTTTATTATGGCAAATATTCTTTTCAAGTTACCCATGAATATATTCTTAAATATAAAGTTTTAATTGGAACTTACCTAATAGGATTAGACTTAGTATTATGTCCTCTCTCCACAGAACTTATATTCCTAGACTCTGAACATACAGTTTCTTCAACCCAAACAGGAAATTCAAACACTTATTTGTATAGTTCTATGTGTGGCAACATTATTCTTTAAGATATAAGTTACCAAAGGACAAGAGTAACTGTCATCTCATTTGTACAGAAAAGAACTCAGTGTCATACACTTTTTCATACTATAATTATGAACAAAGATAATAGTAACATAAGGGAATGAATGCTACTATACTTAGATGGTTATTGATTAACAATCAAGAGACATAGTACCAAAAAAACCCAAACCCATTGCCATCGAGTAGATTGGTGAGATATAGTCTTGCCATCCTTGTCTCTAAGGAGCATTCTGGCTGCACTTCCAAGAAAGATTTGTTACTTCTTTTGGCAGTCCATGGTATATTCAGTATTCTTCACCAACACCATGATTCAAAAGCGTCAATTCTTCTTCATCTTCCTTATTCATCGTCCAGCTTTCACATGCCTATGAAGCTATTGAGAACACCATGGCTTGGGTCAGGCGCACCTTAGTCTTCAAGGTTACATCTTTGCTTTTAACACTTTAAAGAGATCTTTTGCAGCAGATTTGTCCAGTGCAATGCTTTGTTTGATTTCTTGACTGCTGCTTTCATGGGCATTGATGGTGGATTCAAGTAAAATGAAATCCTTTACAACTTCAGTCTTTTATTGTTTATCATTGCGTTGCTTATTGGTCCAGTTGTGAGGATTTTTATTTTCTTTATGTTGAGGTACAATCCCTACTGAAGGCTATGGTCTTTGATCTTCATCAGTAAGTGCTTCAAGTCCTCTTCATTTTCAGCAAGCAAGGTTGTGTCACCTGCATATTGCAGGTTGTTAGTGAGTCTTCCTCTAATCCTGATGCTGCATTCTTCCTCATATAGTCCAGCTTCTCGAATTATTTGCTTACCATACAGATTAAATAAGTATGGTGAAAGGCTGCAACCCTGACGCACAGCTTTCCTGACTTTAACCACTGTAGGATGAGAATATTTTAACCACAATGCCTTCTAAGTAATCTCTTAGAGGACATATTCAGTTAGATGGCTTCTATATAATTATTATTTAAGAGCTAGATTATTTAACGTATTATAAAAAACCTAAGGCAATCCTAATACATTGATACAAACAATGTAAATTCTGGAATGGGTTTAGCAATTTAGTAATTATTCTAGTTTCTAGAGGTAAACACAAGTTAATATGTTCAAATAATCACCCAGGAACATGTGACCCTATGTTTTTGAGTGACGTTGATATTGTACATAAATCTGGAAAAATCAGAGCCAAGAAACAACTTGAAAAATATGTCTTATTCAATGTGTAAAGATTGTAGCAAACATTTGATATACAGCTAATTTCTAAGTTTCTTGTTTTGCTTTTTCTCACATCAGCAAATGTGCAGTCAATACAGTATGTGCAAAGCCTCAGATATAATTATGTATATAACAGATTGCAAATAGCCTCTAAATTTTCTGTTAATTTGCATATTTTTGTGTGCACAGAATATTCTGGAATAAACACATGGTACTCAAAAAGGTTATAATAGGAATAGATCATCTATATTTTAATGAAGCAAAGTTCTTGCATTTCTAATCCTTATGCTCAAATTAAACAGTAAACCAAAGCATTAACTTTGATACTTTTATGGATTTACACCCTTAGTCACACACACATAGACAGTCATATTCTTGGATTAACCATTTTTGTGTGTCATCTTTGTGTCAGAAATGATGCAGGACACAGGAAGTATAGAGGTAATTAGGTACCATAGAACTCATTGGGGAGACAGATGCTTTTTTTATATGTATTATTTATTATAATGAATAAGTGCATTGAGAGAAGTTTATATGGATTATCATGAGGATTCTGGGGAAGAATTAACCTCCCAACTATTTTGAAAGGAGCTGGGAAGGGGGTGACCTATGAGTCAGCATCCAGCCTAGTGCCTGGCTAGAATAATTACTAGAGAATTTTTTTTTTTCAAATGACTCAGTTGATTCTCAAAAGTATATAGGTACAGTTGCAAATAATAAATATGGACTGGGATAAAAAACAAATCAGTTGTTTTGTCCTATTCCAGTCTTTTTTTGATGCCTTAGGAAAGGATGACTTTGGCACAATTATTTGGGTCAATTTGATTCAGTCTTGTAATTATCCTGGCAGGACTAAAAGTGTCAACTCTAATGTTCTCTTATTGCTTTATAGATATGTCTTATTTTGTGGTTTCTTTGTAGTTATTTTTTAAGCCACAGGTCTATTTGCTAGGGTTAGTTTATTTAAGACTCTGATTACTCTACTTCAACAGGTACAGAAAAACTGCAGTAAACTGAAAGAGATTAAACAAGTGAGAGTATCAGCTTTAAACCTCCCATGCTGGGACATGTCTTCTTTTGAATACCTCAGATTTGGTAGTCACGAGAATTGGACTTTCTGACCTTCTGACCAATGGAGAGGGCCAATTCCCAACTGCGTATTGAATACAAGAAAAACTGAAGTTCTTTCTTACCTTTTTAGATAAAATAAATGGAAGTTCCAGATAATCTTTTTGCCCCCCACTGGATTATTTTGTAAACCCCCTGGAGGTTAAATACTCATGTCTCACTTTTCTAGAGTAAGAACATTGTGATCATTTGTGATCCAGCATATGTATACACACAGACACACACACCTAAAACAACCATGAGACTGTATCACCCTCACTAAAAACAAAGCTCTTTGTAATTTGTTATTCAATCTATTATATTTAATTTAAAATGGTGGGAGTAAATTAATTTTATTATTCACTAATGGGCCACTATCTGCAGTTTAAAAATACTGTTCTTGACAATCCATAAATAAATAAATAAACAACCAAACCCAATTTCGACTCCTAGCTACCCTTCAGGACAGAGTAGAACTGCCACCAAAGAGTCTCCAAGGAGTGCCTGGTGGATTTGAACTGCCGGACTTTGAGTTAGCAACCTTAGCTCTTAGCCACTACACCACCAGGGTTTCCGTTCTTGACAATAGGAAGACATTAAATGTTGTGAAGCCTGGTGTTGTGATTGTTAGATTTGCAGAGTTCATTCTAGTTTCTGGAAGGACATAAGAGGAGGCAGAGAAACCAAATAGGAGCCAGTTACATTACACCTTTTGAAAGATAATGGTATCCAAATTAGGACAGTGTTAGTAAAAAATGACAGGAAAGTTTTAAAACACAAAAAATGGTTAATTGGTAGAATCAAGAGGATTTGGTTACATAAAGGCTATGTGTAGTTGGAGAATTGCATAGAGAGGGGCAAATTACCAGTAAGTCACAGTTTACAGCTTGATTGACCGGATGGTGGCTGATGTAGCCAAAAAGGTAAATATAAGAGGGTGATCAAGGTTAGACATGTTGAATTTAAAGAACCTCTAAGACATTTATTTAGAGTTGTCTGGCTGGTGTTTGAATGCTGGAAAGTTCTGGTTAGAATTCTGAAAAAGATACAGCTACATAAGTCGTCGGCACATAGAGGATGTTTGCAAGTGTGAACAAAGATGAAATCACCTAGGAAGGGACTGCAGAATAAAAATAGCAGACAATAGTGGCCGCAGTCTGAAGAAAATGAACATCTACAGGCTGGACTAAGCAAGGGAAGCCTCAAGAGAAGACAATGTAGAACTAGGAGAACCAGGAGATTGTGCTGACTTAGAAGGCCAATGAGTAATTTTGGAATAGAGGAGAGATCAACAGTGTCAAAGAAAGCAGAGAAGTTCATTAAGGCCTGAACAGGGTTTGTTGTGTTTGCAATTAGAAGGTCATTGGTAATAAGAGTGAGAGTCTTTCTGAAAAACACCTGGGAAAGAAGACACATTGCAGTGGGTAAAGGAGCAGCTGTGGGGACAGTGCCTGTGCAGTAATTATGTAAGAAAATTGTTGGCAAAGGGAACAGAAAAAGTAGACATAATGAGAGAGTGATAAGGAGACAAGGGAGGGTTCTTTTATTTATTTATTTTTAATTCTTTTATCAAGGGGAAATTCACATAATATAAAATTAACCATTTTAAAGCGAATAATTGAGTGGCATTTAGTACACTCTCAATATTGTGCAATGGTCACGTTTATCTAGATTTATCTAGTTCCAGACCTTTTCATCATCCCCAAATAAAACCTCATCATCATTAAACAGTAACTCTTCTTTCAACCCTTCCACCAGTTCATACCAATTCCCATTGCCCTTGAGTGGATTCCAACACATAGTGACCCTATAGGACAGAGTAGACCTGCCCCATAGGTTACTCAAGAGATATGAGTAGTCGCAGGGTTGGATAGGTAGAGAGACAAATCAGCACTAAATTACAGTTTTATAACTTGATTGACCTGATGAATGCTGATGTTGCCAAAAAGCGTTTCCAAGGCTGTAACTTTTACGGAAGCCGACTTGCCACATTTTTCTCCCTCAGAGTTAATTTTGTGGCCAAGCACTTAACTACTGCACCACCAGGGCTCTTTCGCTAATCCCTAGCAACCATAAATCTGCTTTCTATCTCTATGGATTTACCTATTCTTGATATTTCATACAAATGGAATCATATAATATGTGACCTTTTGCGTCTGGCTTCTTTTACTTAGAATAATGTTTTTGAGTTTTACCCATTGCTGCAGCATTTCTTCATTCCTATTTAAACATGTCACCCTTGAGTGGATGCCGACTCATTGCAACCCTATAGGACAGAGTAGGATTGCCCCATAGGGTTTCCAAGGAATGGCTGGTGGATTCGAACTGCCAACCTTTTGGTTAACAGCTGAGCTCTTAACCACTGTGCCACCATGGTTCCACATTTCTATTCGGTCTAAATAATATTTTACTGTATGGATATTTAAGGCTGAATAATATTTTATTGTAAGGACATACTACGATTTGTTTATCCATTCATATATTGGTTAACATTTGGGTTGTTTCCCCTTTTTACTAGTTTAGGTATTTGTCTATGGGCACTGAGTAGAAGTTTTTTTTCAGTATGTATTTTCAGTTCTTTTGGATATAGACCTAGGAGTGGAATTTCTGGGTCTTTCATTTTGTAATATTTGGTTTGGTTTCCATTTTTGTTCAACTGTAGAAAAACAGTTTTGACAATGCATTGAGGAAAGGTAAGAAGAATGATGAGATGAAGCTTTAGAGTTACTGAGAGAAAATATTTTCACATAATAAAATATATTTCTTCTACATATCAAGATTACCTTCAGGAGAGCTTTAGTATTAATTAGAATTCCTGTTCTATGTTCAGGCACATTCTGTAAAGAGGAAAAATAAACATTACATATTGTGGGTGATTAAAAATGGCCCCAGTTTTTTGCTCCTCCCATTGAGAGTTGGGGCCTATGTTCCCATCCCTTGAATTTGGGTGGGCTTTGGGACTTCTTTGACACATAGACTATGGAACAAGAGAAGATGTGCTAGTTTCTGGGTCCAGGCATTAACAAGCAGGCAGCTTCTACTTCCAGTCTCTTTAAGTCATCTATCTGGCAGCTTTTGCTGCCACGTAAGAAGTCCAACGACCCTGACACCATCATACTGGTGGGCCAAGGGTAGGCACTGGGTCAAAAATACCAGCTGAGCCCAACTTTTCAGCCACTTTCACCTAGCATCAGACATATGAGTGAAGCTACCTTAGACCTTCTAGACCAGCCCACCAAGCTGCTGAATAAAAACTATCTACCTTAGTCAATAACACAAGGCATAGAGGAATGACCCAGTATAATACTGACCCACAAAAATCATACACGGTAATAAAATCATTCTTGTTTTAATTTGCTAAGTTTTGGGGTAATTTGTTATGCAGCAGTAAGTAACTGGAACATGTGTATTTTATAAAGTTCTAGCTACTCTATTTTTTTCACATATGACTCAGATGAACTAACGCAACATAAAAGCTGTTAAGTAGCTACAAAAACAAGTCCAATTGATCCTGCAATTATTTTCTTAGCAATTATTTATCTGATCTCCTTATTAAAATGCCACATAGAGGCAAAATACAATAGAATCAGGATTTGATTTAGCTTTATTCAGTAATGATTGATGGCCATTTTATAAAAAGTATTAAAAACCTTACCTTAACTCTATATAAATGGCAATGAAAGAAAAAGAATTATGACTAGAACATCAATGGTATTTTAAAAACCCACTATTACAGTGTTAAATCATTTTCCTTTTGAAAGAATAATTTAAAAAATTCACTATGTGATGGTAAATATTATCTGTTTTTGACAATTCATACTCAAAGTAAATTTGCAGAGAAGGGTTGATACTTCTAATATTGTACAAAATTATAATGAAACCTGGTTACAGCTTCCTAGTAATACTGCTTCTTCATACAATAATCATTTCAGAAAAAAAAAAAATACAGGTAAAAGCTTTGATGTTCAAGATAGGTCATTTAGGTATTTTTTCCTCATGGAAATTGGAGCCACTTGAAAAATGTAAATGACATAAAAAGCTCCATGTAGTTCATTTTCTTTCATTTTGTTTGGTTTCCTGCAGATCCTAATAACCAATTGTTTTATGACTTAAATAATGTTGAGTGTGAGCATTTTCACTGTGGTAAATTCAGGCATAAACCACAGGAAGTAGTGATGCAGTAAATGAAATTTTCCCCACTGAGTCAGTGTTATCTCCAATATCCCACAATGTGTTAGGACTCACATTGCTGCTCGAATGAATTCTTTGGGGGGAAAACAGTAAAAAAAAAAAAAAAAAAAAATCTATTCATTGTTCCTCAAGTTGTCCCCATCCCCTGCTGAGGATAGAAATTTGGGTACATTAGTAGAGATAAGAGTTTTATAAATATGTCTTTATTAACATATATATATATGTAATATTCTGAACAGTTGTAGAAAGGGACTACCATATATGGTAGTCCCTTTCTACAACTGTTCAGAATATTATATAAACCGTGAGATTAGGAATTTAAACTCTGTGGGGCCCTGGTGGTCCAGAGATTAAGCATTCAGCTGCTAACCAAAGGGTAGACAGTTTGAATCCACCAGCCGCTCCTTGGAAACCCTATGGGGCAGTTCCACTCCGTTTTACAAGGTTTCTATGAGTCAGAATTGACAGCAATGGGTTTGGTTTTTGGTTTGGTAAATTGATTTTTTCATGTGAAAAATAATAAATGTAAGGCAAATAATATCTATGCAGGCATCTTCTAAGATTGAAGAATTATTTTGACATTAAAAATTAGGAAATTAAGTTTAAAGAAATGAGACATATAAAATTGCTTCTGGTATCTATCCTTAAATTCTATATTGGTAGCATATTAATTTGGCTAATAATATTTTGGGTGATTCTATTCTTTTACTTTTGTATAGTCTCAAAAATTGTTTTTGATTGCAATTTCCATTGCCTGGACTACAATAAAAAAACACTGAAAAATAATGCTATGTAAAGCGATTTTGGATTTTTTTTTTTTATTAATGATCATTTCTCTGCTTTATCAAAAACTAATTAATGTTAAGCACTAGTTGAAGAGATTCTTTTTTTTATGTCAGAGATCATATATAGGAAGTGTATGATTAGTGAATAATATCTATGAAAATAGACATAGGGACACTTCTTTCAAATTTAATATTATGCAAGTAATTTTAACAATAGCGTTACTATAACACAAAGACTAACCTCTAATAATTCCTGTAAAAATTGTTACCCCAAAGACTAACCTCTAATAATTCCTGTAAAAATTGTTACCCTAGTTTCTTTTTTAGTGAATGCACAATTAGCTGATGTGGAAAAATCCCAAAGACAGACTCTCCTTCATAAATCCTTCGTTCAGTGGACAGATATTTATTGAGTGCCTAATATGTATTAAGGGGCAGTGGTGGGTCAGTGGTAGAGTTCTCACCTTCCATACAGGAGACTCAGGTTCAATTGTCAACCAATGCATTTCATGGACAGCCAGCACCGTCTGTCAGTGAAAACTTGCATGTTGCTGTGATGCTGAGCTGGTTTCAGCAGAGCTACCAGACTAAGACAGACTGGACTAGGAAGAAAGGCCAGGTGATCCACTTTGGAAATCAGCAAATGAAAATCCTATGGACCACGACAGTCACATCTGCAACTGATCATGGGTGTGTCAAAGGAGTGGAGTTGTGCATGAGGTGGCCACGAGTCAGTGCCTACTCAACAGCAGCTAACAACAATATGTATCAGGAAATACAGTCATGAACAACTGCAAAGTGCTTGGTCTCAGGGAACTTACACTCTAATGGAATACAGAATAAAAATATAGGGTAGCTATAAGTTAGAATCAACTAGATGGCAATGGGCAATGGGCAATGGGTTTTTTTTAAGTGCTAACAAAAATAATAGAGCAAGATAAGAATTACAGAGGTGATGAGTTTTGGAAGAAGGGTGCTTTTATTTTAGGTGCTTTAATCGGGAACCATCTCTCTGAAATGGTGACCTTTGAGAAAAGCAGAACGAAGTGAAGGGAACCATGTGGATATCTACATTCCTGGCTAAGGGAACAGAATGTGCTGAGGTCCTGAGAAAAGGGCTACCTGGCATGGTCATGAAACAGACAAAGAAAGTTAGAGTGACTTAAACAGAATGAGCAAATGGAAAGAGTGCAGAGTGATGAGGTCAGAGAGCAGGGATGAGGGAAGATCATGGAGGATCTAGAAGGCCATGGTAAGCACTTTGTAATTCACTCTCAGGAAGATGGGAAGCCCTCTTAGTGTTTTGAACAGAAAAGTGGCATTTTGTCTTTGGTTTTGAAAAGATCACTTTGGTTGTTATGTGTAATTATATAGATGACACATAATTACATTAGTTATTAATACCAAAGAAAAGTAAATCCAGAATTTCTCATGTAACAAATCATAAGGCAATGAGACATACCCTGCTTGAAATTTCAATTTAATAGGTAGTTTTCAAGATATTTGTAATACATTTTATGGACCTAATTGTACTCAATATTGAGGTCTTGTTATTATTATAAGCCTTAATGCCAAATATGAAAATTAGAGTTTCTCATTAGGGAATTCTGTAAAGTTCTTGGGTGATCTTCCATTAGCCTCACTTTTACTTCCATTTATAGACTTGTGTGTCTTTCAAGGTCTAAATTACTATTCATCCAGCTCTCCTCCAGCTATGAGTAATTTCTAACAGACAGACCGCCTGTTAGCTTCTGCATAGCAAAAAGCATGTGATGTACTAATTGAATCTCAATTAGCTTACCTCATATCTCTTACAGAATTTCAAAACGTAATTGTTACCATATTAAAGGCTCAGAGTAAAGAGAACAAATATATGTATCTTTTTTCTTTTCTGTATTGCTGAGCAGAGGAATCCAACTACCTGTAGAGGACTCATATTTTTCCATCACATCAAAAAATAAATCTATAAATAAATAAATGGACACAGTGCCTTCTTTTAATCCCTTTTATAAGCACAAGGTACACTTATTTCGTAGTACAGGTACAGGTGATATGATCATCCACAAAAAAAAAAAAAACTAAACTACAGGCTCACTCGCCTGTCCACACAGTGACTTGCTTTAGTTTTAGAATAATTAAATGGATTGTAATTTCTTATTGCAAAACCACTCAGCTGGTTTACTTTAATCTCTCTTAGAGTTGGTTCACAAAGAAAACAACAGAGTGCTATTCAGGCAAACAATGGAACAGTAGATAAGTGGGGGGCAAGATAAGCCAGGCAAACTTATGGTAAAAAAAGTAGAAATTCTTTAGAATCAGATGAAATGCAAATTAATTGCAATTTACACAGTAGGTTATTTTCCCTATTAGAATTTCAAATTATGCTATTTCTTTAAAAAGACACTGTAAAAGGGGAAAAGTATCAGTAAGGCCAGAAACTTACTAAAGTTTAGAAATTCTTTAAGAAATGCTGTGCAGGCCTCAGAACATCAATTATTTCTCCATTTCCCCCAAAGCATTTGATAAAGTGAATGAAAGTTTCTATTTTATACAAAAAATTTTAGATCTTTCCCATTAATAAAATTTCTAACTTTAACAACAACAATACCTAATAAAAAAAGTCCACGAGGAATTAAAAAAGAAAACTTGTGAATTACTGTCCTAAAAGTCAGAAAATGTAAGACGGAGAGAAGTCCCCTCCTAACATCTTTTTGATTTAGCAAATTATATTGAGCACTTATTATTTGACCAGCACTATTCTAAGTTTTGTGGAAACAGCTTTAAATAGGAAGTGCTTGCTTTCATGAAGCTTACATCTAATAAACATAAACAAAGATGTCAATGAAAAGATTTCATAAAGCAATGAAAGCTACAAATAAAACTCAAATAGGGAAAATGTCGAGAGTTACTGGTTGAATTGGAGCATATTTTGATCGAGGAGTTAGGGAATATGTGTGTATAGAAGAGACACAACTGAATTGAAACAGAAAGGACAAGAAGCAGTCATCACAATGCAATCTAGGCAGTAACTTGTTGGCACGGAGTCAACTTTGACTCATTTTGACCCCATGTATGTCAGAGTAGAACTGTGTTCCATAGGGTTTTCAATGGCTGATGTTTTGAAAGTAGATCTCCAGACCATTCTTCCAAAATGCCTTTGGATGGACTCAAATCTCCAACATTTGATTAGCAGCTGAGAGTGTTAACGATTTACACCACCCAGAGACTCCATTCCAGGCAGAGGGCATGGCAAATGCAGAGCCATCTAGAAGAACAAAGCTTAAGCAAAAAGAAGGCTGGTACAGTTGGACCATAGAGTGTGAGGGAGACATTGGTAGGGATTGAAACAGGAATTGCAGGCAGGAATCAAAATTTGAATTTTATTTTATTGTGATGTCAAACTATTGGAGCCCTGGTAGAGCAGTGGTTAAGAGCTACAGCTGCTATTGGAGGGTTTTAATCTGAGGAAAGATTTGATTTGGTTTATATTATCAAAAAAATTACTCTATCTGAGCTTCATACACAAAGTTTGAAGCGGAAGTTAGAAGGTTAGGGTTACAGCCCTGGTAGAAAACAATAATGTCTTGGATTAAGAAATTTAAATAAAATATCAGGGGAAAATATGTCAAATATAATAAAGACTAACATATTTCAAGAACATTTAAGCATTTTCGAATCATTCACTAGCACAAGTACAATCAGTTGATGCACTAATTACATATTACTCCAAGCCTTTGATTAATACTTGCCCCCTAAGGAGTTATATTAAGCAAATACTTGTATCATTGTGACTAATTGATTTTCTTTTAGATGTACCCATATGCATTGCCATCGAGTCAATCCTGACTCAAAGCAACCCTATGGGACAGAGTAGAACTGCCCCATGGGGTTTCCAAGGAGTGGTTGGTGGATTTGAACTGCCAACCCTTTGGTTAGCAGCCAAGCTCTTCACCACTGTTTGCCACCAGGGCTCCTTTAGATGTACAGGATAGTGCTTTTTGTAAGGGTATGCACCATAGCACACCAAAGCATAAGAGAAGGATAATATAGAGAACATTATCTATCATCATTACCTAGGCACCATCTGAGTCCTGGAAATTAGAAGTGCAACATATTCACAGCAAGATGCAACATTAGAACTACTGGTCCCTGTTTTGATCTTCAATAATACTTAAGAACCTGATAATGATGATGCATTTATAGTATCTTTAGAAGGGAGAATAAATGTACTGGTTTAAAAGTGCTAACCACTACATTTTTGAATAGTTCTCTATCAGTAGTGATAGATTATTCTGATTCATGCATCACTTTCTCATCGTCTCTCTTATGATGAATTGCAAGGAACCATGGTGTTAGAAGTTCAAGGTGAGGCCAAAGAGTAGCACCACCAATTTCATGGAGGTGATGATTCCAATTCTTTATGTGTACACATGCACACATGAGAACTGGTACATGAGATGACAGGGGAAAAGCTTTTACTATATATTATTGCATGGTACCTGTTTTACAGTTGTTTTACCACTTATATAATTTGATGAAGATGAGACAGTTCACACAGTTTCCTAAACATCTGCCAGCTGAAAGTCAAAGATATCACTTAGTATAATTGCAACTCAAATGTCAGACTTCAAAAAAGAAACTTTCATATAAAAGTGACCTATATGATGTCTTCTGACCTGCCCTATATTTTGATCAAAAAAGGAGAAGAAGGCATCAGTATACAGAACAATGACAGAAACAATAAATATATGTTGAATGACTAATGAAAACCAACCCTTTGCAAATTAAATAGGAAGAAGATAAGAAAGTTTGGGAGATGTGGCAGGGGAGCTACCCAGTCTAGTTGTACACAAAATTACTACAATAGTAGTGATTAAAAAGGAAGATACAAAACATAATCGCTGGTTTATAATATTTCAAGGAGTATGAAGCAGACCCTAAAGATGCTGTCCTTAATTTTTTCAACCTATGACTCTTGCACAACATCTGCAAAACTTTCAATCTAAAATATGCTCAACCACCCAGTGCACGCAGGCAGCGCAGTGACGTGGCTGATAGGAGGAGAAGTCACCGGGAGGCAGTGACTGGTTTAGGAGGGTGGAGTGCAGCGTCCCAGCCAGGGAACCTCGGCACTGGGCTTTGGACTGGGAGCGGAGGAACTGACCACGGCTTCTGAGACAGCACAAGCACAGAACACAGGCCTGACCCTCGGGGGCAATCTCGACCCAGCCAATAGGCTACACAACGCTCCTCGGGAATC
Organism: Loxodonta africana; assembly: GCF_030014295.1. Lineage (NCBI taxonomy): Eukaryota > Metazoa > Chordata > Mammalia > Proboscidea > Elephantidae > Loxodonta > Loxodonta africana. The sequence goes on from NC_087361.1 coordinate 36,230,145, forward strand.
TCAGATAAAACACTCATCACCAAGCAAGATAAGTAACTTTGTCTATATTCCTGGGTGCTACTCTCTCCTATCTATCTGATCCCTCCCCTCCCCTTCCCAGGAGGCTTCATTAACATTGGAATTTCCTGGCCCAGAGAGTGAAGTGCTCTGCAGTCTTTTTTGTTTTTGTTTTTGGTCTTTTCCTAACCCATTCTACTGGCCTGAGAGAAGCAGCTACAAAAAACCCAGGGACCAAAAATCCTTCCCTGACTTCCCGAAATTGGACTAAAAATACAGAACAAGCTCCAGCCAAGCATATGAGATCCACAGTCTTGAGCTTTCATCCCTTCAGGGAACAAGGTGGCTATTATAATGCAAAGGCAATTTTGATAGAGATCTGACTGTAATTGTTTTAGCGGATTACTGGAAAGGCAAGTTTCCCAAGTCTGATATCTCTGCATATTAAACAGAGCTCTCACTGACCCACAACGGGGAACTAAGGGCTGAAGCTCCCCCCAGACCACCTAGTCTCCTGCCTTAGGGGTCTAAGAAGGGTGACACTTACCAATCTGTAGAGGTACGTGCATTGGGTGCCTAAGGTACAGCTGCAGATCCCACCCACCAAGGAGCTTTAGGAATACAGACACACTTACCTCACTGGCACTTGGGGGAAGCCTGTCAGCATCCTGCCCCCCCCCCGGAGTGTGAACTCCTGCTGCTACTAGAAGCTGGTGCACACAGCTATCACCACTACTCCTCTAGGTGGATAGGTGACAGTCTGCACCACACACTTGGTGACCCAAAATCAGATTCTACTCAAGATTAGCAAATGGAATCTTAGGCTTATATATCTGGTAACAGCCCAAACCAGCTGGTAATAGGTCATAAGTGATTCAAGGGCTACAACAATCAAGACAGTGCAATCTAGTAGCCCGTCTACATATACTGAAAGAAAACAAAACAAGATAAGACTCAGTGAGCAAATATAAAATAAATCATTACAGTATCTTATAGATGGCTTGGAGACAGCAGTCGATATCAAACCACATTAAGAAGCAGACCATGATTGCTTCTACAACTCCCCAAACTAAAGAATCAAAATCTTTCCCAAATGAAGATACAGTCCTGGAATTGCCAGATGCAGAATATAAAAAGCTAATTTACAGAATGCTTCAAGACATCAGGGATGACCTCAGAAATGAAATACGGCAATCTACAGAAAAAGCCAAGGAACATATTGATAAAGCAGTTGAAGAAATCAAAAAGATTATTCAAGAACATAGTGGAAAAATTAATAAGCTGCAAGAATCCATAGACAGACAGCATTCAGAAATCCAAAAGATTAACAGTAAAATTACAGAATTAGACAACTCACTAGGAAGTCAGAGGAGCAGACTCGAGCAATTAGAATGCAGAGTGGGAGAGCTGGAGGATAAGGGAAGTGACATCAATATAGCTGAAAAAAAAAATCAGATAAAAGAATTTAAAAAAATGAAGAAACACTAAGAATCATGTGGGACTCTATCAAGAAGAATAACTTGCATGTGATTGGAGTTCCAGAACAGGGAGGGATAACAGAAAATACAGAGAGAATAGTTGAAGATCTGTTGGCAGAAAACTTCCCTGACATCATGAAAGACGAAAGGATATCTATCCAAGATGCTCATCTAACCCCATTTAAGATTGATCCAAAAAGAAAATCACCAAGACATATTATCATCAAACTTGCCAAAACCAAAGATAAAGAGAAAATTTTAAAAGCAGCCAGGGAGAAAAGAAAGGTCTCCTACAAAGGAGAATTAATAAGAATAAGTTCAGACTACTCCGCAGAAACTATGCAGTCAAGAAGGCAATGGAATGACATATATAGAGCACTGAAGGAGAAAAACTGCCAGCCGAGGATTATATATGCAGCAAAACTCTCTCTCCAATATGAAGGCAAAATTAAAATATTTACAGATAAACACAAGCTTAGAGAATTTGCAAAAACCAAACCAAAGCTACAAGAAATACTAAAGGAAATTGTTTGGTCAGAAAACCAATAATATCAGATACCAGCACAACACAAGGTCACAGAACAGAACATCCTGACATCAACTCAAATAGGGAAACCACAAAAACAAATTAAGATTGATTTTAAAAAGAAAAAAATGCTCAAAACTGGGAATCATTGAAGTCATTATGTAAAAGATCACAATAATCAAAAAAAGGGACTAAATACAGGAGGCATAGAACTGCCATACGGAAAGGGAAACAAGGCGATATAGGACAATACAAGTTAGGTTTTTACTTAGAAAAATAGGGGTAAATATTAAAGTAACCACAAAGAGGTCTAACAATTCCATAACTCAAAATAAAAACCAAGAAAAACATAATGACTCAGCAAACATAAATTCAACTACTATGAAAATGAGGAACACACAATTTACAAAGAAAAACTTCTCAGCACAAAATAAGTAAGTGGAAAAATGAAATCGTCAACAATACACACAAAAAGGCATCAAAATGACAGCACTAAACTCATATATAATTACGCTGAATGTAAATGGACTAAATGCACCAATAAAGAGACAGAGAGTCTCAGACTGGATAAAGAAACACGATCCGTCTATATGCTGCCTACAAGAGACACACCTTAGACTTAGAGACACAAACAAACTAAAACTCAAAGGATGGAAAAAAATATATCAAGAAAACAACAAGCAAAAAAAAGCAGGGGTAGCAATATTAATTTCTGACAAAATAGACTTTAAAGTTAAATCCACCACAAAGGATAAAGAAGGATACTACATAATGATTAAAGGGACAATTGACCAGGAAGATATAACCATACTAAATATTTATGCACTCAATGACAGGGCTGCAAGATACATAAAACAAATTTTAACAGAACTGAAAAGTGAGATAGACACCTCCACAATTATAGTAGGAGACTTCAACACACCACTTTCAGAGAAGGACAGAACTTCCAGTAAGAAGCTCAACAGAGACATGGAAGACCTAACTGCTACAATCAACCAACTTGACCTCATAGACTTATACAGAACACCCCACCCAACAGCTGCAAAGTGTAGTTTTTTTTTCTAGCGCACATGGAACATTCTCTAGGTCATATTAGGTCATAAAACTAACCTTTGCAGAATCCAAAACATTGAAATATTACAAAGCATCTTCTCAGACCACAAGGCCATAAAAGTGGAAATCAATAACAGAAAAATTAGGGAAAAGAAATCAACTACTTGGAAACTGAACAATACCCTGCTCATAAAAGACTAGGTTATAGAAGACATTAAGGAGGGAATAAAGAAATTCATAGAATGCAACGAGAATGAAAATACTTCCTATCAAAACCTCGGGGACATAGCAAAAGCAGTGCTAAGAGGTCAATTTATATCGATAAATGCACACATACATAAAGAAGAAAGAGCCAAAATCAGAGAACTGTCCTACAACTTGAACAAATAGAAAGCGAGCAACAGAAGAATCCATCAGACACCAGAAGAAAACAAATAATAAAAATTAGAGCTGAACTAAATGAATTAGAGAACAGAAAAAAAATTGAAAGAATTAACAAAGCCAAAAGCTGGTTCTTTGAAAAAATTAACAAAATTGATAACCCATTGGCCAGACTGTCTAAAGAAATACAGGAAAGGAAACAAATAACCTGAATAAGAAATGAGATGGGCCATATCACAACAGAACCAACTGATATTAAAAGAATCATATCAGATTATTATGAAAAATTGTACTCTAACAAATTTGCAAACCTAGAAGAAACGGATGAATTCCTAGAAAAACACTACCTACCTAAACTAACACAATCAAAATTAGAACAACTAAATAGACCTATAACAAAAAAAGAGATTGAAACGGTAATCAAAAAGCTCCCAACAAAAAAAAAAGCCCTGGCCCAGACGGCTTCACTGCAGAATTCTACCAAACTTTCAGAGAAGAGTTAACACCACTACTACTAAAGGTATTTCAAAGCATAGAAAATGACGAAATACTACCTAACTCATTCTATGATGCCAGCATGTCCCTGATACCAAAACCAGGTAAAGACATTACAAAAAAAGAAAATTACAGACCTATATCCCTCATGAACATAGATGCAAAAATCCTCAACAAAATTCTAGCCAATAGAATTAAACAACATATCAAAAAAATAATCCACCACGACCAAGTGGGATTTATACCAGGTGTGCAAGGCTGGTTTAATACTAGAAAAACCATTAATGTAAGCCACCAAATAAATAAAACAAAAGACAAAAACCACATCATCTTATCAATTGATGCAGAAAAGGCATTTGACAAAGTCCAACACCCATTTATGATAAAAACTCTCAGCAAAATCTGAACTGAAGGAAAATTCCTCAACATAATAAAGGGCATCTATACAAAGCCAACAGCCAACATCACTCTAAACGGAGGGAGCCTGAAAGCATTTCCCTTGAGAATGGGAACGAGACAAGGATGCCCTTTATCACTGCTCTTATTCAACATTGTGCTAGAGGTCCTAGCCAGAGCAATTAGGCTGGACAAAGAAATAAAGGGCATCCGGAATGGCAAGGAAGAAGTAAAATTATCTCTATTTGCAGATGACATGATCTTATACACAGAAAACCCTAAGGAATCCTCCAGAAATCTAATGAAACTAATAGAAGAGCTTGGCAGAGTCTCAGGTTATAAGATAAACATACAAAAATCACTTGGATTCCTCTACATCAACAAAAAGAACATTGAAGAGGAAATCAATACCATTCACAGTAGCCCCCAAGAAGATAAAATACTTAGGAATAAATCCTACCAAAGATGTAAGAGACCTATACAAAGAAAACTACAAAGTACTAGTGCAAGAAACTAAAAAGGACCTACATAAGTGGAAAAACATACCTTGCTCATGGATAGGAAGACTTAACATAGTAAAAATATCTGTTCTACCAAAAGCCATCTATACATACAATGCACTTCCGATCCAAATTCCAATGACATTTTTTAATGTGATAGAGAAACAAATCACCAACTTCATATGGAAGGGGAGGAAGCCCTGGATAAGTAAAGCATTACTGAAAAAGAAGAAGCAAGTGGAAGGCCTCACTCTACCTGATTTTAGAACCTATTATACAGCCACAGTAGTCAAAACAGCCTGGTACTGGTACAACAACAGGCACATAGGCCAATGGAACAGAATTGAGAACCCAGATATAAATCCATCCACATACGAGCAGCTGACATTTGACAAAAGCCCAGTGTCACTTAATTGGGGAAAAGATAGTCTTTTTAACAAATGGTGCTGGCATAACTGGATATCCATCTACAAAAAAATGAAACAGGACCCATACCTCACACCATGCACAAAAACTAACTCCGAGTGCATCAAAGATTTAAACATAAAGACTAAAACGATAAAGATCATGGAAGAAAAAATAGGGACAATGTTAGGAACCCTAATACAAGGCATAAACAGAATACAAAACATTACCAAAAATGATGAGGAGAAACCAGATAACTGGGAGCTCCTAAAAATCAAACATCTATGCTCATCTGAAAAAAAAAGACTTCACCAAAAGAGTAAAAAGACCACCTACAGATCGGGAAAAAAATTTCAGCTATGACATCTCCGACCAGCACCTGATTTCCAAAATCTAAATGATTCTGTTAAAACTCAACCACAAAAAGACAAACAACCCAATCAAAAAGTGGGCAAAGGATATGAACACACACTTCACTAAAGAAGATATTCAGGCAGCTAACAGATACATGAGAAAATGCTCTCGACCATTAGCCATTAGAGAAATGGAAATTAAAACTACGATGAGATTCCATCTCACTCCAACAAGGCTGGCATTAATCCAAAAAACACAAAATAATAAATGTTGGAGAGGCTGCGGAGAGATTGGAACTCTTATACACTGCTGGTGGGAATGTAAAATGTTACAACCACTTTGGAAATCTATCTGGTGTTTTCTTAAACAGTTAGAAATAGAACTACCATACAACCCAGAAATCCCACTCCTCAGAATATACCCTAGAGAAACAAGAGCCTTTTCACGAACAGACATATGCACACCCATGTTTATTGCAGCTCTGTTTACAATAGCAAAAAGCTGGAAGCAACCAAGGTGTCCATCAACAGATGAATGGTTAAATAAATAATTAATAAATTATGATATATTCACGCAATGGAATACGTATCAATAAAGAACAGTGACGAATCTGAAACATTTCATAACATGGAGGAACCTGGAAGGCATTATGCTGAGTGAAATTAGTCAGAGGCAAAAGGATACATAGTGTATAAGACCACTATTATAAGATCTTGAGAAGTAGTATAAACTGAGAAGAACACATACTTTTGTGGTTACAAGGGGGGGGAGGGAGGGAAGGTGGGAGAGGGTTATTTATTGATTAGTTAGTAGATAAGAACTACTTTAGGTGAAGGGAAGGACAATACTCAATACACGGAAGGTCAGCTCAACTGGACTGGACCAAAAGCAAAGAAGTTTCTGGGATAAACTGAATGCTTCGAAGGTCAGGAGAGCAAGGGTGGGGGTTTGGGGACTATGGCTTAAGGAGACTTCTAAGTCAACTGGCAAAATAATTCTATTAGAAAACATTCTGCATCCCACTTTGAAGTGTGGCATCTGGGGTCTTAAATGCTAACAAGAGGCCATCTAAGATGCATCAATTGGTCTCAACCCACCTGCATCAAAGGAGAATGATGAACACCAAGGTCACACGATAACTATGAGCCCAAGAGACAGAGAGGGCCACATGAACCAGAGACTTACATCATCCTGAGACCAGAAAAACTAGATGGTGCCCGGCCACAACCGATGACTACCCTGACAGGGAGCACAACAGAGAACCCCTGAGGGAGCAGGAGATCAGTGGGACGCAGACCCCAAATTCTCATAAAAAGACCATACTTAATGGTCTGACTGAGACTAGAAGAACCCCGGCGGTTATGGTCCCCAAACCTTCTGTTGGCCCAGGACAGGAACCATTCCCAAAGATAACGCATCGACATGGAAGGGACTGGACAATGGGTTGGAGAGAGATGCTGATGAAGAGTGAGCTACTTGTATCAGGTGGACACTTGAGACTGTGTTGGCATCTCCTGTCTGGAGGGGAGATGGGAGGGTAGAGAGGGTTAGAAGCTGGCAAAATTGTCATGAAAGGAGAGACTGGAAGGGCTGACTCATTAGGGGGAGAGTAAGTGGGAGTATGGAGTAAGGTGTATATAAGCTTATATGTGACAGACTGACTTGATTTGTAAATTTTCACTTAAAGGACAATAAAAATGATTTTAAAAATAAAAATAAAAAAATAAAATATGCTCAAAGCAACAAATTAAGCACATGTACCCATAGAAATTTAATAGAATACCAATTGAGATGTTTCAACAAATGGATGCAAGGCTGGAAATGCTCGCTTGTCTATGCCAAGAAATTTGGAAGACACCTACCTGGCCAACCAACTGGAAGAGATCCATATTTGTACCCATTTCAAAGAAAGGTGACCCAACAAAATGTGGAAATTATTGAACAATATCTTTACTCTCACATGCAAGTAAAATTATGCTAATGATAATTAAAAAACTGTTGTAGCAGTATATCGACAGAGAGCTACCAGAACTTCAAGCTGGATCCAGAAGAGGATGTGGAACGAGGGACATCATTGCTGATGTCAGACGCATCTTGGCTGAGAGCAGAGAATACCAGAATGATGTTTATCTGTGTTTTATTGACTCTGCAAAGGCATTTGGCTGTGTGGATTATAATGAATTATGGATAACATTATGAAGAATGAGAACTCCAGAACACTTAATTGTGCTCATGAGGAACCTGTACATAGATCAAGAGGCAGCTGTTTGAACAGAAAAAGGGGATACTGTGTGGTTTAAAATCAGGAAGGTGTGTGTAAGGGTTGTATCCTTTCATCATACTTATTCAATCTGAGCAAATACTTCGAATAGCTGGTCTATAAGAAGAAGAAGAGGGCATTAAATATTTTACCTAGTAATCCCTAAAATTTTTTTTTTTTTCCTTTCTCTCTATAGGCAAGAGAACCACCTTATCTGAAATCAAAAGTTCAATAGTAATCTTAAATTCGAGATAGGTACTAGAAATATATTTCTGAAAGGTTTAATGAAGAAAAAGGCCCTTTATGGTTTTTCTATTTGGAACAGGAAAAAAGGCCTGGTGATTAACTTCCAAAAATTAACAAGTGAAAACCCTATGGGATTACAACGGTTTGATTCACAACCCGTCATGTGGATGGCATGGGATCATTATGGGTCAGGACCTGACTTGACAGCAGCTAACAGCAACATTTAGCCTGAAGAATAGAGAGGGACCCAAACCCTGGCCAATCATCTGGCTGACTCAACTCCAAAAGCATCATAAATTGGCTTCTCATGAAAAAATCAAATTATTTCCTCTGTGAGTGGCAGAATGTGCAAGTCCTTACAATGCATGTCCCAATGATCATGACTGTACACATGCAACTTCATACAGATGTTCACCATGGATAGGGATTAACAATAGTCAACCTCTCAACCGATTCAGAGACAAACATGGATAGCAATAGATTTATGACCAGCATGCTTTTTTCTTGCCTGAAATTGGAAGATGGGCTCAACACAGGTTTCGTATTTCTAGGCTACCTTTATAAAAAGTTTAGATAGGAATCTTTCTCTCTATAATACACTAGCTTCTCTGTATATGTCCTTGTAAAAAGTAAGAATTTTCAGGATTTATTAGCATTAATATGCCAATCTAGTCTCATCAGACTGTTGAAGACATTTTATGGAGAGGGATCTAGATACTAAATGGAAAAATCTCTCATACATAACATATTAAGAAAGACATTGAGGATATTGGCTTTGAAATCATTCAGAACTGAGTTTCATTTCAGGATCAGCTATTTCTTGCCCGTTCAAACTCTTGGTATCTCAGTTTCCTCATTTTTAGATTGAGATAATAGCACTTGCCTTGAGGGTCCGTTATGAAGCTGGAATAAGATAATAAACATAAAATGCTTGAAGCAATGCCTGACATAGATTACATGCTCGATAAATGGCGGCTGTTACTAGTAAACTAAACTGAAGAGGGAAAGAAAATGGCTACGACTGTTAAGATTTACCTATACTTAGAAGAAATGGGAGTTTTAGAAATGTCCTTGATGTGAAATATCATTTTCCATGTCATTCTCTTAAAAACCATTTAAATGCTTTTAAAAATTATATGAATAAAGTCAGATGAGAAATGAGAAAGCATTTATTATTAGTAGACTCTTTTATCAAAGCAAAAGTAATCTGCTCAGAGAGTAAAAAAAAAAAAAGATCAATTGCCTTCGAGTCGATTCAGAGTCATAGTGACCCTACGGGACAGAGTAGAACTCCTCCATGTGGTTTCCAAGGAGCGCCTGTTGGACTGGAACTGTCGACCTTTTGGTTAGCAGCCATAGTTCTTAAGCACTAGGCAAGCTCTCAAAACACTAGAAGCAGTTTTGGGAAATAAAGGGAGAAAATGGGGACCAAAGAGAGTTATTAAAGGAAACATACTAATACTAATCAAAGATAAAGAGTAACAAACAACACCAAAAAGAAGTAAATGGTAGGGAAAACGCTCCTTATGATAGAAACTATGTTAGGGATTAAATGAGGCAAGCCTGAGAAATACGTGTAAAGCAAACCTGGAGGATCTTACCACTGCATATAACAAGGGGAACAGTCACGTGAACAGTGAAAAGCTTCATTTGAGGGTTTGAGTTTTTATGTTTCATTTAATGCTATGAATTAAACAACCGTAATATGCTTTCAGTGTTTTCTTATATTTCCAATTATAGGACTAGAATAATATAAAATTCCTAATGCAAAACAATGTAATAAATTCCTATGAAGAAATCTCCTTGCAGAAAATGGAACTCATTGCTTATTACATTTCAGGTGAAAGTCTCTTTCACTTTCAGAGCATCCTTTCTAGCTAAAAGGACTCATTCACTGTTTAAGTAGCATTAACTTTCATTGTAAATAAACTGCAAAAGCTAACACCTATTGCTTGAAACTAAACACTTCCATGTTTATGAGACTATAGGTTGAGCCAATACACATGCAATCACTCATTTTAGGTTTCTATGCTGTTTCTTTCCAGAAAATCATATTTTGAATGTAAAGGAAAGTCATACAAATTACTGCTAAAGTAGAAATTTACAATTATCTCAATATGTTCTATTTATAATTAGGCACTTGAGTATATATTTATGGATTATCTTCTATGGACAAAGATAAATATGAAATTAGTCTTGCCATCTAGAAGCTTAGAGTTTAGTGAGAGAGTGAGTCTGAGTATTGTTGCTAGGGGCCGTCAAGTCAGTTCTGACTCATAGGGACCGTATGTACAACAGAACGACAGAGCAAAACACTGCCCAGCACTGTGCCATCCTCACAGTAATTGCTATATTTGAGCCCACTGTTGCAACCACTGTGTTAGTCTATGCCGTTGAGGGTCTTCCTCTTTTTCGCTGACCCTCTTCTTTACCTAGCATTATGTCCTTCTCCAGGAACTGGTTCCTTCTGATAACATGTCCAAGGAATGTGAGATGAAGTCTTGCCATCCTAGCTTCTAAGAATTCTGGTTGTACTTCTTCCAAGACAGATTTGTTTGCTCTTCTGGAAGACACCACAATTCAAATACATCAACTCTTCTTCAGTCTTCTTTATTTATTGTCCAGCTTTCATACGCATATGATGTAACTAAAAATACCATGGCTTGGGTCAGGCACACCTTAGTCCTCAAAGTGACATCTTTGCTTTTTAACACTTTAAAGAGGGCTTTTGTGGCATATTTGCCCAATGCAATGCATCCTTTAATTTCTCGACTGCTGCCTCCATGAGTATTGGTTGTGGTTTCAAGTAAAATTAAATCCTTGTTTCAAGTAAAATTAAATCCTTGACGACCTCAACCTTTTCTCTGTTGACCAGGATGTTGCTTGTTGGCCCAATTGTGAGGATTTTTGTTTTATTTGTGTTGAGCTATAATCCATACTGAAGGCTGTGGTCTTTGATCTTCATCAGTAAGTGTTTCACACCCTCTTCACTTTCAGCAAGCAAGGTTGTGTCATCTGCATATTACAGGTTGTTAATGAGTCTTCCTCCAATCCTGATGCCATGTTCTTCATATACTTCAACTTCTTGGATTATTTGCTCAGCATACAGATTAAATAATTATGCTGAGAGGATACAACCCTGAAGCACCCCTTTCCTGATTTTAAACCATGCAGTATCCTCTTGCTCTGTTCAAACTACTGCCTCTTGGTCTATGTACAGTTTCCCCATAAGCACAATTAAGTGTTCTGGAATTCCTATTCTTCACAATGCTATCCATAATTTGTTATGATCTATGCAGTTAAATGCCTTTGCACAGTCAATAAAACACAGGTAAATATCGTTCTGGTATTCTCTGCTTTCAGCCAAGATCCACCTGACATCAACAGTGATATCCCTGGTTCCTCATCCTCTTCTGAATCCAGCTTGAATTTCTGGCAGTTCCCTGTTGATTTACTGCAGCAACACTTTTTGAACTATCTGCAGCAAAAATTTACTTGTGTGTAATATTAATGATATTGTTAAATAATTTCCAAATTCTGCTGTATCACTTTTCTTTGGAATGGGTACAAATAAGAATCTCTTCAAGTCGGTTGGCCAGGTTGTCTTCCAAATTTCTTGGCATAGGTGAACGAGAGCTTCCAGCGTTGCATCCATTTGTTGAAATATCTCAATTAGTATTCTGTCAATTCTGGAGCCTTGTTTTTTTTGTCAATGCCTTCAGTGCAGCTTTGAGTTCTTCCTTCAGTATCATCAGTTCCTGATCATATGCTACCTTCTGAAATGCTTGAATGTCATCCAAATCTTTTTGGTACAGTGACTCGGTATATTCCTTCCAACTTTTGAATGATAATCCTGAATAATAAACACCTGCTTCTCAGTTTATTATATTTAATGTGCTGGCTTGAGTGTTGCTATAATGCTGGCAACTATGCCACTGGTATTTCCAATACTAACAGAAGAGCCTCCAGACTAAGACCAAGACTAGGGAGAAAGACCTGATGATCTAATTCTGAAAATTAGTCAAAGAAAACCTTATGGATCACAACAGTACATTGTCTGACTTGGTTGCTTTGGACACATCATCAGGAGGGATCAATCGCTAGAGGAAGATATCATGTTTGGTGAAGTAGAGGGCTGGTGAGGGCAAGGGAGACCCTCAGTAAGATAGGCTGGCACAATAGCTGCAGCAATTGACATAAATACACTGTCAATTATAAGACAGAGCCAGGAAGCAATTTCTTTTTTTGGCACTATGCATGAGAATTGACTCAATGGCAGATAACAAAAACATTGATATAAGTATATATGTTACAGGTTCTGTTTCTTTATAGAACTGTGACTAAGATAGGTACTCACTGGATGAGAGGTGGTAAAAGAGAGTGAAGAATTTCAATGACTGCATAGTTTAGTACTTGGGAGAATGGTGAGACCAGGGAAGAAACAAAGCGGTCAAAGAATGTCTGCTGTCTTTTTTGTAGTGGCCAAAAAAAGAAGAAAATCTTCAGAGCTGAAGCCTGAAAATTCCCAGCAAATAAGGAGATTTTTAGGTAGGGTGTTGCAGTCATTTATGTATAGAGGGAAGAGATTGGTCATATGTAATTCATTTGTAGGGGAGATGGGCAGTTAGACTATGCCATTTGGAGGACATTAAAACATAGGACTTAGTACAATCACCCACAGATGAGGAAATCTTTGTATTCCAGCCAATGTTGGTTGTTCAGAAAATTGAGAAAATACACTATAAAGGATTATTGGGTAAATAATATAAATATTTGGGGTGACATGATTGTTTCATTTTTGAGTAATGACATTTTAAACAAATATTTTTTAACAATTTAGATATAATTTATATATAATTTTACTTGACTTGATGTTTTTAACGTATTTAAATTTGTGTTTTTACCAATTTTATTTTCTAATACATATATATTGCCGCTTATACAAATAAAATTAATTCTGTTTATTGATCTTGCATCCTGCAAACTTAGTAAATTCCCATACTAATTATAGTTGTGTGTTTTTTTTTTTTTTTCTGGTAGATTTCATTGAGTTTTCTTTAGACTCAATCATGCCATCTGTGAATAAAGATCATTTTAATTTAGTTATTACGTGATCACTTCAATGAGTTTCGACAACTGTACATTTGTAACCACCATACAAGATAAGACAGAGAACGTTTTTATCACTTCAAAGACTTCCATTTTACAAACTTCCATTCAACCACCCCCTCTCTCTGAAATTGTTAATATTTTTATCACCAAGTATTTGTTTGGTCTGCTATCATAATTCAGATAAATGGAAACATTAAATGTGCACTCTCAGTTTTATTGTTTTTTGTTTATCATTATGTTTTTGAGATTATGTTGTTGTATATTCTAATAATTTATTCCTTTTCTATTGCTGATCAGTATTCCATTGTATGAAGACACAACAATTTATTCTCCTCTTGATGGATATTTGGGATATTCAAGTTTGGGGCCATCATTAATGAAGTTACTATGAATATTTGTTAATAAGTCTTTCTGTGGGCGTATATTTCCAATTCTCTTAAGGTAAATACCTAGGGTTGGAATTGCCTTGGTGCTAGGGTAGATAGTTGCATGTTTCACTTTACAAGATTGCAAACAGTCCTCTGAAGTGATTGCATCATTTTACACTCCATTCATTCCAGTATGAATGAAATAAGTAGGAGCACACCAATTGATCTACGCCCTTGAAAAAAAAAACTTATTTATTTATTTATTTTTTACCAACATTTTATTGCCAGTGGGTGAAAAATGGTATGTCACTGCATTTTAATTTGCGTTTTCCTTATGGTAAATGATGTTGAACAAATTTTCATGTTTGTTTACCATTTTTAGGTCTTATTTTGTGAAAAGTCTGTTTTAAGTTTTTTTCCCCATTTTTTTATTGGACTATTCATCTATTTTTTCATACTGGTTTGTGGGATTTCTTTATGTTTCTGAATATAAGTTCTTTGTCAATTATATGTATTGCAAATATTTTCCCCCTTTCTATGGCTTATGTACTCATTTTTCTTAATGGTATCTTTAGATGATCATAAATTTTAAAATCTTATAAACTATTTTTTCTTTTATGGTTATTAATTTTTGAGACTTATCAAGAAAATCTCTATCTATCCAACATTGTTTATCTTTTTCCATATTTTCTTTTAGAAGTTTTATGGTGATAGTTTTTAAATTTAGGTTCATGATCAATTGGAAGTTAATTTTTGTGGAAAAGGTGAAGTAGGGTCAGGATTAGTTTTTGTAGATGGATGTCTAGTTTATCCAGCACTGTTTGTTAAACAGACTTTCATTTCCTCATTGAATTGAATTGGTGCCTTGGTCAAAATTAATTGACCAGATATGTATAAGTCTTTTTCTGAACTCTCCATCTATTGTATTGACTATTTGTTATCCTTACTGCTGTAGCTGTATTTACAGTATTTACAATCTTGACATCAGGTAATACAGGTCTTCCAAATGTTTATTTTCATAATTGTTTTTTCCATTTAAATTTGAAAATAAGATTGTCAATTTATTTAAAAAACTCCTACTGAGATTTTGATTGGTATTCTGTGGAATTCATAGACCAATTTTTGGAGAATATACATATTAGCAATATTGACTCAATCCATGAACATTAATTTAGGTCTCCATTTATTTTGGTTGTCTTTAATTTCTCTCAGCCATGTTTTACAATTGACAGGTCTTGAGCATCTTTTGTTAGATTTATTCTTAGGAATTTGAGGTTTTCAATATTATTGTAAGTGAAAAATTGAATACAACAATGAATCTGTATTATTTCTAATTTAATGCTTGTGTTTAGATAATATATTCTGCATGATTCAGTGCATTGCAATTCATTAAGACTTGTTTTATGTCTAAGGACGTGCTCCACCTTAGTGAATGTTTCGCATGCTCTTCAGAAGAATGTATGTTCTGTAGTTATACAGTGTGGTGTTGAATAAATATCAATAAAGTCAAGCTGATTTCTTTTGTCTGCTTGCTCTATTCATTACATAAGCAATGTGTCAAAATCTTTAACTATGATTGCAAATGTGCCTATTTCTACTTTAGTTCTGTCAATTTCTGTTTCATGTGTTTGAATTTCTGTTATCAGACAAAAATACACTTAGAATTGTTATATCTTCATAATGAACTGACACTGTTATCATTATGAAATATCTCCCTTATCTCTGGTAATAGTTTTTTCTCAAAGTCTATTTTATTTGAAATTCGTACAATCACACAAGTTTTCCTATACTCAGTTTTACATGATATAGCTCTTTCCACTCTTTTACTTTGAACTTCTCTATGAATTTGTATTTGAATTTTGCTACTTATACATTTTTGTACAAGCAGTCCCCAGATTACGAATGAATTTTTTCCTAAGTCTGTCTTAAAGTCAAATTTGTATGTAAGATGGAATAGTTAGTTATGGCTCATAGCTAATATCAGTTAGTCAAATGTTTGTCTTAGTGTATGTATAAACTCACTCCTCACTTGTCAACATGATTAGGTCACAAAGACCAGGTTGTTATGTGAAAATCAGCATTATGTGAAAATGAAGGATGACTACATCAGATCACAAAATGGTGGATGACTACATCATTACAGAACTGCCAAAGTAAATCATTACATAACTGCCAAATTAAATCATTATATAACTACCAGACCACTGAGAATCATGGAACAGCCAAGTTGACATAAAACCTTAACAATAACAGACAGCATTAATCTCACCTCATACCTCAGCATTCATTGCTGCCAGATGTACATCATTAAAGCACAAATAGTTGGATGGTAGTTTTTATTACTGCCATAAACATGAACTGTTACATAACATGGTAGTTGATAAGTGAGGAGTAGGTGTATAGAATCTTTCTATGCATAGAAGATATTAAAGAAACACTTTCAGATACACTAAAAGATCTTTAACATAATAATACAGTAATAATAATGTTTTGATGCATATGACATAGTAGCCCCCATTTGTTATTTTGAACCATTGCATGTACCTCAGATTTTTAATATAATAGGCTTTACAGGGGTTAGTTCCTAACTGTGGGTTGTAAGTCAGACATTTGTAACCTGAGGACTGCCTGTACAATCTGACATTTATCTCTTAACTGACATGTTTATTCTATTTGCATTTAATGCAATTATTGATATGGTTGTGTTTACGTCTATCATTTTATTTTATTCTTTTAAACTTATTGTATATATTCTTTGCTCATCTTTTTCTCATTTCCTGCTACCTTTTGGGCAACTCAAGTATGTTGTAGTATTCTGTTTTTTCTCCTGTATGTTTTAGCTAATAGCCCTTTGTATAATTTGTAAGCGTTTCCTTTTGGTTAGCAGCCAAGTGCTTAGCCATGGTGCCACCAGGTCTCCTTCAACTGCAGTATGCTTTCGTTTACCTTACTCTGTCCCATTGTGTTCTTGATGTCTTATATCTTACTTCTCCATAGGCTACAAGACTCACACAAGAAAGGGCACATATCATTCTCTGGTCAGGTCTCTGCTAATGTAAGGGGTGAGTCAATTTAACATGTCTGTGCTTTGTTGCAGCTTTAGTTATATTCCATTAACCACCAAACACTAGTTCTAACAACCAGAATAAACATCTGCACATAAAATCCTTAAGATCATTAAAAAATTGCCACTCACCGATAAATGTCATCTAATGATTGGGAAAAGAAGAACCACGTGGTAGATCCTATTTTAAGTTCATGTATCAGTCACTCATGTTAGAAATTTCCATTTAACTTTTTATTTCTCCAATTATTCTGCATTGGGCATTAAAGTATTCTGAGTGAAATAACACAATCCCAACAATAGTCTTAGATAATTGTATCATGCGTGAATTTTGAGGAGGATGGGAATAGAATGCATTTGAGAATTAGATAGCAGAAGGTAACAATTAAGAGGATGAACCCCACAATCAGCTTGCACAGTTTTGATCCTGATACTCACGAGTTGACCTTGGACAACTTCCTTAGTGCCTTCCAAGCTTCAGTTTCCCCAGTCAAAAATGAGGAAAATTAGTATCTACTCCGTAGTATTGATTTGATAATTACACAATATAATAACAACAACTTGCGGGTTCTTTGCCTTTGCTAGGCCCTATAACTTACATATGCTTTACTTATGTTAACAAATTTGATCCTCGCTATTATCTACTGATGAAGGAGCCCTGGTGGTACAGTGGTTAAAGCTCAGCTGCTAACCAAAAAGTTGGCAGTTCGAACTCACCAGCCAAACCATAAAAAAAAAAAAAACCAAGCCCAGTGCCGTCGAGTCGATTCCGACTCATAGCCAGTCCCTGGGAAATAGATGTGCCAGTCTGCTTTCATAAAGATTATAGCCTTGGAAACCCTATGGGACAGTTCTACTCTGTCCTGTTGGGTTGCTATGAGTTAGAGTCAACTTGACGGCAATGGGTTTTGGTTTTATTATCTACTGATGATGAATATAAAGTACCTAGTTTATATATATATATAATATATATTTTAGTATATTATATGCCACATTGTCAAAACACAAAAATTGTTACCAGTTATAATTTCAACACTACAAAGTATGATGGATTGCTCAAATACATTAGAAACTAAGTCACATTCTTAGCTAAGGTGTAGTAAATATCATAAAACACCAGCAAACACTCTTTTCTCTCACAGGCACATACACACATGCATAAACACACGGACACACACACACATACACACATACACACAAACAAGGATAACACCACCAAACATCTAACAAAATGGCTCAGATGGTTTTAACTGTCCTGTGAAGGAGGAAAGTTGGGTTTATAAAACTTATTTTTAAAGTAAATACATGGAGGCACATCATAGTTTAAGTAATTAGCTTAAAAAGTCTCATGAAAAGATCGTGGTCAGTACCAAATATGCTAACAGACATCCTCGCTAAGGAGTCTCTATTCTCTTAATTACACCCAGCAGTTTTTCCCATAAGAAGGAAGTGATTTTCCTTCATAAGTTTTCATTACATTTCTCAAAACTTCTCTAAAAATATCACTTGTCTAGAATGTGTGACAGTGATTGCTGCCACCAAAAATTCATCACCTTTAGATGACTTTTTCTTTTTTTCACTTGATATTAAAATAGAAATTAGGGTTTAATACATTACTGGTTTTAGATCTAAAGTCCCACAAACAAAGCAATAGTAATTATTGCACAGGTGGAATCAGCAACCGAGGGTTCTAAGCCATCATAAATAGTGACGACTATCTTTACTATTAGCATTTTAATAATAATTTGTAGAAAACATAATGAAGTTTAAATCAATCAAAAGTACACCATCAAAACAGATTTATTTTGGTAAGGATTTACTTCAGCAAAGAGAGCAGTTATTATTTCAAACCTCAGGAAAATGTCCTAAAGATGCCGTCTTTTCTTTAGGAAAAGGTTATCTGAGTACATATCTTCACATTCCAGAATTTTGACACATTCTTTTTACTAAGAACAGGAGCACAAACAGCTGAAATTCAAAACCTTTAAAAGCATATCTTAACATATATGAACTGCTCAGTTTTTTGTTCAGTGTTTTAACGGCTGTCTATTTAAAAATTAGTTATCTTGTAAAACGAAGCTACTGAATTTTTTGATAATCACGTGCCTTGCGATTCATGATGATTTAAAATGCTTCGTCTATGTTGAGTTTTAAAACAACTAGAGAAACAGATGTCAGACGTCTATAAAGTTGCTATTCTCAATCAGAGATCATTTTTAGTTTAACTGTTCCTCGTCTCTGACTGTAATAAATTTGCTGTCACATGCATTTCTGGTCACAAGAACTGCAACCCCTAGAAATGTGAAGCAAGCTGAGATTTGCAAATGCCCCAGACGTTGTTATGCAAAGATAGTCTCTGTCTCTCCCAAAGGAAGAATTTAGGTGTTAATTAGGAGCGCATTCAGAGTTCTCTAAGTTCTAAGAAATGCAGCCTGTTATAAAGATCCTGAACCCATCAAATAAACAAAATATGGTGTTCTCCTGGAACAGGTTGAAAAAAGGAAGTAGTGGCTCAAAGATTAACCCTCTGTGAGAAATACATTTTCTGAAAATAAAAAGGAAAATGTAGTCTTCTTTATTCTCTGCGATGCAGATCTACACCTTAATTGTCACTAAGGTGAAAAACCCTTTAAAATTTATGAGTCCAGAGGCATAAGAAGTGTTAGATAATTGCGCAAGATGTAGCCAGATGTGCAATGTAGTTCATTAAATTCTGCACATGTTGTCTGACTCACGTAAACCCAGAAGACCTTCCTTCTATGTATTTATTCTAACTATCCTCCAACACTTGAAGAAATAAAACTCTAATGCTTCTTAGAAGCAGGGATGATGAAACTTTTTCTTGCTTACTTTGGACACGCCATCGGGAAAGACCAATCCCTAGAAAAGGACATCACGCTTGGTAAAGTTGAGTGTAAGGGAAAACAAGGGAAACTCTCAATGAAATGGATTGACACAACAGCCACACAACGGATTCAAGTACATCAAAAGTCATGAAAATGGCACCAGATCAGGCAATGTTTCATTCTATTATAAGGTCTCCATGAGTGGGAGAGGATTCGATGGCAACTCACAAGAGAAAGAAGTTTCTTCAACACAGAGACTGTAGAAATGGGATATTAATGTACAAATGTTGTTTCTTTAGTTCTTTCAAGTTTCTCATTTCTTATTAGAAGTATACTTATTAACTCATGCTTAGTCCTTAAAAAAAAAAAAATTTT